>NC_044560.1:84504544-85710169 GCF_007565055.1 Rhinopithecus roxellana | reverse complement strand
AAGATCCAGAAAGAGACTGACCTGGTGCTAAACTTGAGCTGCACCACAAGCCCTGGGGATTGGGGGAGGGGTGTTAAAATACAGATCGCCAGGTCCCTGATCCCGGGGCATCCGATTTGGTAGGTCTAGGGTGGGGCTGGGAATGTGCACTTCCGACAGATTCCCAGGTGACACTGCTGGTCCCCTGGACTACACTTTGAGAACCACTGACTTAGAGGCCCACAGAGAAGTCAGCTACACACCAGCTCCGCCCACACATACCCACAGCCAGAGAGCAGCAGGCCCAGAGGAATGGCGGGTGGTCAAGCAACCCACAGACACGCTCTAGTCGGAGGAGGCACCGAGGAGGCGAGAGACCCAGATACACATCAGCAGAGCTGGGGAGACAGGGACCCCAGTGTAGACCCAGGAAGGAGACACCTACAGGACAGAGGCAGTGACATCTTCCTGGCCCCTCACCCCAGCTCAGAGAATGACCTCGGGAGAGAGAGTGGTAGGCTGACCCAACGACAGACAGACAGACCTACTGGAGGACAGAGAGGCGGGTGGAGATTCGCAGTGCGTGAGCGCTGAGCAGCTGGGGGGGAACTCTAGGGTGTGCTGGTGCCAACGTGTACCCCTCAGTTTTCAGGACATTTGCCAGTGAATTGGAAACCCTTAATTGTTGGAAGTTGGCCCTGGTGGGATTGTTCACCCCGGGTGAATGCCTTATAAACCCCATGTGCTGGCGACTTTAGAAGCAATGGCTCCTCTTTTCTGGCCTAGGTTTGACCCATGTGGTACTTTTTGCCGTTCTGCTCAAAGGTCAGGTCCTGCCACCTCCTCCAGGAAGCCTTTCCGACTGCTCCACCCATGCGGCAGATGCTTGTCTCCTGGGAGTTCTGTGGCGTCACTTCTCAAGCCTTCTGTGGATTTTTCAGGGCTTTGGTTCGTTGTTTCTGGTGTGACTCTGGGTTGCGTCACCCCCTCCCCAGTGGGGATTGGCTGAAGGATCCCTAGGGCCTCTTCCACGTGAACTAATTTGTGTTTAGTCTCTTTCCTACCTTTTTTGATTGTGTTCCCCTGTCCTTGAAATTTTCTTGAGTAAGGCCCATCAATATATGTATGTTTATTTATGAAACCTGTACATTATGAGACATATATAAAGTGTAAATTTAAAAGGATGAGATAAAAAATACAAATAGAAGTTACTCTGTGTGTGTATATACACACATATAAATATATGTAAATAAATATATATTTATATATTTATTTTCAACAGTGCTTGAGAAGTAATATAAATATACAGTAACTATAAATATTCTATTACTGTTATCAAATAATCAAAGAACAGGGGTAGCTGTTCACTCATTATCTGATAATAACAGTAATAGAATATTTACTCAGTGCTCTTGTTATGAGCTGGGTACTGTGCTAATTGCTTTACATGAATTGACTCTTTTAAGCTCCTTAACAGCCTTATGAGGTGGGCGCCATCATCATCTCTACTTCCCAGGTGGGGAGACTGAGGCACAGAGATGGTGGGTAACTTGCCCATGATCACACAGCCAGTAGATAGTGTGACTGCGATTTGAACCCTGGTCCAGCCACCAAGCTCAGGTCACCGGTTAGAGGGCACGTGAGGGAGGTTCTGCCTCCAAGCCCTGGTCCCTCAACCGGCATGCTCCCAGATGCGAGAGTCACACTGTGTCTGTTTTCTTTCTGTTTCTTCTTCTTTTCTTTTTTTTGAGACTGAGTCTCACTCTGTCACCCAGGTTGGAGTTGGAGCGCAGTGGTGTGATTTCAGTTCACTGCAATCTCCGCCTCTGAGGTTCAAGCAATTCTCCTGCCTCAGTTTCCTGAGCAACTGGGATTACAGATGCCCACCACCACGCCCGGGTAATTTTTGTATTTTCAGTAGAGACGGGGTTTCACCATGTTGGCCAGGCTGGTCTCAAACTCCTGACCTCCAGTGATCCACCCGCCTTGGCCTCCCAAAGTGCTGGGATGACAGGTGTGAGTCACCACGCCCGGCCCATGCTGCCTGTTTTCATTAGAACCACTGCTAAATAGTCTCTGAGAACTTCTTGGACTTCCAGCGTCCTGTCCAGGAGCTGTACCTGCATTATCTCATTGACTCTTTCCTCAAACCCCACCAGGGCAGTATTGCTGTCTTTACAAAGCCTGAGCCCAGGAGGCAGTGCCCTTCCCAGGGAACTGGCTGGGCACTCTCCTGCCACCCTGGTTGAGCAGGAGGGTGAGATTTCCCCATAAACATTAGGAGAACATTAGGAGATACATCAAGCTGCCCTAGAAACTAGGCTCTAGTTAAGTGCTTGAAAAGTAATTATAAACTCCAGACTATCTTTCAGCCGAGCAGGTGGCTGGAAAATTAGAAATCTATTTCTGAGACACCTTCTGCTTTCCAGAAAGGCTGAGGTTATGTTTCAGGCAGGTCAAGTGCTGGTGGCCTCTGTAGAGCGTCTGTGTGTGTGTGTGTGTGTGCACGCGTGTGCGTGTGTGCAGGGTGCAGCACTGAGGGGCCAAGGAGAGAGGAGACGCCAGTCTGGGGGTGTAGCTGTCATGCCTGCCCTTCCCTGGCACTCCGTGCAGTGTGGAGGCGGCAGGCGCCTCCTCTCTGGTGTCACCCCTTGAGAGCTGGGTTGCTAGGACACCGGAGCCGAGGAGACGCCAGTTGATTTGCCAAACAATTTTTCTTCCAATTAGGAATAATTAGACAAAGGGAGAAAGTGTGTGCTTTGATGGTGGCAAGAGAGGCTTGGAGCTTGGGGACCCCGAGGAGATGTTAGGGTTTCGTGGCTGAAGATGGATAGGAGTGTTGCCCCACCCCTGGGAAGGAGCCTCTTTCTGGACCCATGGCACCCAACTTGGGGGAGACAGGAGCAGATCTCACATTTATTAACTGTCTACTACGTGTGTGCAGCCCTCTTTCATGCTCACGACAAGCCAGGAAGAGGGACTAGGATGTCGTGTGGTCCCTTCACTGCTTGCAGCCACGTGGGGCTGCCTCTCTTCCCAAACTTCTTGAGGTTCTTGCACACACTCTTCTGTCTGTCCAGAATGCTCGCTCTCCTTTATGTAGCCGGCTCCTTCTCGCCCTCCAGGTGACCACTCTTATTATCCACAATAGGCCCTCATGCCAGCTTTCCCCCCACAGCCCCTGGCTGCCTCCCTGCGTGGTACTCATTATGGCTTGTAGTTATTTTATTTGTTCGGTCACTTGTTTTCTCGTCTGTCTTCCTAGCTAGAACATCACATTCATGAAGACGGTGTGTGGCACATGGAAAGCTCTCAGTAAATATTCGTGGAATGAATGAATGAAGATCTCTGTTCAAAAGGAAGTGGAGGCTTAGCGAATCTGAAGTTCTTCCCTATGGTCTGCAGCTCAGTAAGGGGTAGAGGGGTAGACCCAGGCCTTCACCTTGTGTCCCCCTCGCCCCCAAGCTGGCGCTCTTCCCATGGCATCACACTGCGTGCAACCAGGGGCAGCCTCTGTCTGTTCCCCTCTTTCCAAAGAGGCTTGCATCAAGGGAAGGCTGCTGGGCCTCCTTGGACGTAAAGACTCCAAGTGCTGGCAATGGAGCAGTGCAGGATAGTGGTCCCTGGAGTCTACCTGTCTGGGTTCAAATTCCAGATCTGGGCTGGGTGCAGTGGTTCACACCTGTAATCCCAGCACTTTGGGAGGCCGAGGTAAGGGGATAATGAGGTCAGGACATCGAGACCATCCTGGCCAACATAGTGAAACCCCATCTCTGCTAAAAATACAAAAATTAGCTGGGTGTGGTGGCACGCGCCTGTAAGCCTAGCTATTCAGGAGGCTGAGGCAGGAGAATCGCTCGAACCTGGGAGATGGAGGTTGCAGTGAACTGAGATCATGCTACCACACTCCAGCCTGGGAGACAGAGTGAGGCTCCACCTCACAAAACAAAACAAAACAAAACAAAACAAAACAAAACAAAACCAAAATTGCAGCTCTGCCTGGCTGGGCCTCAGTGCTCCTGGCTATAATGTGGAATGATAACAGAACCCATTTCTCAAGGGTCTTGTGAGGATATAATGAGACGATGCATGTGGAATGTTTAGAGTGGTGCCTGGCACATACGAAGTGCCTCCTATGATATAAGTTATGGGAAAAACTGGGGTGACAGACAGCTCTGATCCTTCCTGCTTGTGTCAGTGACACATAGTGGGCCAGATGATGCGGCCCTTTAGGTGCCTGGTGTAAATTATTCATCTTGGCATCTGAGGCCCCAAATTCTTAAGGGCTCCACTGTTAGGAAGCTGAGAGAAGCCCAATGTGAGAGAGCCCAGTAGAGTGTCTGGCACATAGTAGGTGTTCAGTAAAATGGCAGTTGAACCACTCTTGAAATAGCCAGGCCGAAAGTCCAACTGACTGTCAAAACTCTCCACCTGATATGCCTTTGGTCCCTCAAATGCAAGAATAAAAGTAGCTACTGAATTATAAGGCCACTGTGCCTGGATTTTTCATGTACTTTTAACTATTTGAAATTATCCTGTTTAACTCATTTATTACCTGTCTCTTCCCACTAGAATGAAAGCTCCAGGAAAGAGGGATTTGTCTCCTTTTTCATTGCTCTTTTCTCCATGCTCAGGGCAGTGCCTGGCTCATAGCAGACCTCCAGGGAAATATTTGTTGAGTTAATTGCCGTCATGTCTGTTATGGATCCTGTATTAGACTCCTGTCGTTGTAACCAATGACCACAAATGTTATGATTTAAAACAGTAACATATTTAATATCCTACAGTTCTGGAGGAGAGAAGTCTAAAATGGGCCACAGTTTGTGTTCGTTTTGGAGGCTCTGGGAGATCATCTGTTTCCTTGTCTTTTCTATCTTCTAGAGGCTTCCCACAATCCTTGGATTGTGGTTCGGCGTCACTCCGACCTCTGATTCAATCATCACGTCTCCTCTGACTCTGGCCCTCCTGCCTCCCTCTCAGACCACTCAGAGAATCCAGTATAATCTCCTCATCTGAAGATCCTTAGCTCGATCATACCTGCAAAGTCTCTTTTGCCCTGTAAGATAACAGTCACAAATTCCAGGAATTAAAATGGGAACATCTTTGGGGGGCTGTGATTCTGCCTACTGCAGGCCTGATACCCCGTCTGTTCTTTCTGATGATTTATTCTCTTTCTCTCTACTTTCTTCTTTCTCCCCCATCCCACCGCCCCACACCCCTGCCCCCCCAGGCTCCACAACATCAAGGGTCTGCCCATGGTTTCTCTTCCCAACGGCTCTTCGCTCTGAACTCTGGGAGTGATAAGGGGATTCTAAGACTTCTTAACATTTAATATTCAGGTGCTCTGGTACACTGTAGTGTTGTTAGGCACTGAAATGCAGGCAATTTTTGTTGTACTGGTATTTTTTCAGTATTTTAGAAACATCTGAATCACAGCTGTCTGAAGTCTACTCAGAGAGTGATACACTGCACTAAGATTTCCAACTAAACAAAGGTGTATTCTTGTAGAAGGCATGCTGAGCACCTTCTGGCCCTCTCTGAGACCTTTCCAAGTCCTCTTAGTGTGGTTTTAATTCCATCACCCTGGGCGATAGTGAAGATGCAGAGCTGAATGTCTTTCCCCTGTTTCAGCCACTGTGTTCCCTTTAGAGCCACTTTGGGTCTGTGATGGAGTCTACCTAGGATCAGGTGGTGGGGAGGACTTTAAAGAAAATGGGAAGAAAGTTTGGTTAGGAGACTTAGGAGAGAAGAGAGTGGAAAAGGTATAGGGAGATTTCCTAGACCCAATTCTCAGACTTCTCCACTCTCTTCTAGAGGTGAGGACGCCAATGGGTGAGAGTGTTGTGGGCGAGGGGAGAGGATGCAGGAGATGAGGTCAGGGCATGAGGGGAACAGGGTCTGATCATGTAGGCTTGTAGACTCGGTTAAGGAGCCTGCACTTATGTAAAGCGCAATTGATGTCACGAAAAGGTCTCTTGCTCTGACTGCCACAGATTGTAGGTGGTGACAGTGGAAAAAATGATCTCAGGGAGGAACTATAGCAATGGCCCGGGTTTGGGGAGATGGGGGTATGGAGTGGAATGATGGCTCTGGAGATGAGGGATCTGACTGAATTCAAGACATACTTTCAAGGCAGACATGGCAGATAGCCTGGCTGTGAGGGGTGAGGAAGATTCTCAGATTTTTTGCCCGAACCACTGGGCAAATGGTGGAACCATTTTCAGAGAAGAGAAAGTTAAGAACAAAAAATCAAGAATCCAGGCAGTTGCATGGTCATCCAGATGGTTGCTGAAGTCGGAGGGAAGCTGAGTGTTTATCTGATTATGTTGTGTCTCTGTGGGCTGAGTATGTGTGCACAGTCTGTGTGGGCGAATATGCATTGATGTTTGTACATATTTTTGCTTTGGGGAAAGTAAATGCATCCATTTGGGGTGGGGTGAGTGTGTATGCACGTGAAGGTCTGTATTTGGATGGCTGTATAGGAATGTCTGCACACATACGTGCAGGTGTGGGTGGGGTCAGTGTGTGTGTGTACCTCTGTGTGTGTCTGCACGTGGGGTGAGAATGTCTGTCTCGGGTTCATGGTGAGCCCAGGCCTCGTTTATATCTGTGAGATGCGTATAAGGGAGGTTTGTGTGTATGCATCTGTGTGTATGCAGGGTGAAGGCGTGCGCATGTGTGGGGTGACTGTGTGCAAGTTGCTGTACATGTGTGGATGCAGCAAGTGCGTATCTTCACGAGGGTGGAGCTGCATGTAGTTGCCCATTTCTTCCTCTATGAGGCGTGAGTGTGTGTGTAGGGTCTGTGTATGCACATCTATTTGGGGGATCATATGCACAGACCTGTGTGTGTCTATGGGGAGAGTGCATGCACATACGTGTACAGGCATGGAAGGGGGATGTTACAGGGATGGGTGTGTATGGGGGCGTGTGCCCATCTGTGCCCTTTGAAGCTCCTGTGACTGCAAGTCACAGAGGCAGCAGCTTGCAGAGCATGTTACGTCATGTTTATAGGTCTCTCAACCTTCATGCATTTTAAATTTCCAACCCAAGGTGATCCCAGTGGATGGCAGAGCCATTTGTTCCTTGCTCTGATTTAAAAAGAAAGTTTCCAGAGTAGAATCCCTTCTGCCCCCAGCGGGGCAGTCCCGCCTGATTCTTTGACTCTTCAGTGGAAGGAGGACCCAGACATGGGTTCCCAAACAGTTTGGGTGGATGGGGACATGGAGAGCGAGCTGGGGAGAGAGCTCTTTGAGTGTGGAGAAAGAGGAGGGGTAGAGGCTGGAGTGATAATGGGAATGAGGAGGTGGGAAGAAATCAAGCCCTGTCCTCACTAGGGCAGGCCCAGGACACAAAGGCTTGTAGACCCGGTCTCTTTTGCATACCCTCTTTCTTTCTTGTCTTCTTGAGGATTTGCACTTGGTCTTTTGCATCTCACACTATGCACACTCCCTGAGCAACTTGACCTCTAGCTGCTCAAGGCAACCCCTGATACCATAAATCCCTTTCCAAGCTGCCCTGGGCACCTTTTGGGACCCCTCCTGTGTGCCTTTGTCAACCATGAGTGTCCACCACTTTCGTTTCATTATACTCCAAGTCGCTGTGGTGATGTCTCCTGTTCCACAGAAACCCAGAGTGTCAACTGTGTCCCCCAGACAGAAGGGGCAGGGGCCACAACTCCTGCTTGTCACAGTGTGTGCTGAGGGCCTGAGGCGCTGCTGCCAGCTCAGCTGCTTGCAGAGACCCATGGAGGTAGGAGAGAAACAGCTCCTCAAACTTCAACTTGTAAAGGTGAGGAGATGGAGGCCACCTTGTGCCAGATCTCAGGGATGAGGTGGTTGGGGTTGTGCTGGAGCACTGAGTGACACACAGAGCTGTGCTAGAACCTCCTTTACCCTCATCTTTGGACGAAGTTTGGACCTCAGTTTTCCTTTCCCTTAGATGAGTTCTCCCTCCTTCATGGCAACAGCTCATGGTGGGCCTGCCTCACCCCTCCTGTAGATGTGCTAGAGTCCAAGGATGCACAGAGATTGAACCCTGGCTCTCAGACCTCTGCACCCATTGATACCACCTCTCTGGTGATCTCACTGGCTAGCCATTTGGGTCTCATTTGAAACAGTTATTTATCATAACACGTTTTTCTGGCTTTGAATCAGGCATGAATCTGGGGCTTGGAACTGAGTTCCATAGGGGTCTCTTTCTTTACCATTGGTCAGTTGTAGACTCTCAGGATGGACTTCTCACCCCACCAAGGGATAAGCCTACAATCTGGGTCCCCTTAACATCCTTTCCACCATGGGACTTCCTGGACCAGATCTTGTCATGTCCCTTGAACTTACCTTGTAGGAATTCTGTCTATACCCCCAGCTGGTAAGGGGGCAGGAGAATCCTCAACAAAGACCTGGGGATGTGTCTTTTGGAAACTTAAGGCACCTTAAAGCCAAGTTGATGACTTTTTTTTTTTTAACAGAGTATCGCTCTGTCGCCCAGGCTGGAGTGCAGCGGTGTGATCTCAGATCACTGTAACCTCCGCCTCCCGGGCTCAAGCGATCCTCCTGCCTCAGCCTGCCTAGTACCTGGAATTACAGGTGTGCATCACTACACCTAGCTAATTTTTGTATTTTAAGTAGAGGCAGGGTTTCACCATGTTGGCCAAGCTGGTCTCAAACGATCCACCCGCCTCGGCCTCCCAAAGTGCTGAGATCACAGGTGTGAACCACTGCACGCAGTCTTTTTTAAAATAAGAAAAATAGTCTTATTGTTTTTGTAGAAATAGTGTCTAATCACTGTGGAGTAGGACAGCTTAATGGCTAAGCACATGGACTCTGGAGCCTGGCTGCCTGGGTCTGACTCCTTTCTTTGTCACTTTCTGGTTGTGTAACTGTAGGCAAGCTATTTGACCTCTGCATGCCTTAGTATTCCAGTCCTCTAAGATAGAAGTAATGGCAGTATCTACTTTGTAGCGTTATTATTAGGATAAGATGAGTTAACATATATAAGGGATTTACTGGAGTCTGCAGCACAGAGTAGGTATAATAGATACACCTTCATTATTATTCTTGAACACTTTCAATGCGGATGAAAGCAAAATCGACACCAAACGCTATCACCCAGGGGACCTTCATGCAGACATCTCTCTTGGGGCTAAAACACATAGTTTTATATAAATGTGATTTATAATATATATATTGTTCACATACGTTTTTTTCTAGTTAACCGTCTGTCTTAGAGGTTTTTCCATATCAGTCCCTATAGATCTACTTCATTCTTTGAAAATTAGTATTAATGAGCTACAATTTATTTGCCTGATCTATCACTGACTTGTGGGCGTGAAGGTTGTTTTCAATTTTTCTCTATTGCAAACAATACTGTGTGTGTATGCTATGCATATGTCTTCTTTTGCGTTTGAGCTGTTATCTCCTTGGGCTGAATTCTAGAAGTGGGAACGCTGGGTTAAAGAGTACGCACATTTTACATCTTGATATATGTGGCCAAGCTGCCCTTTGGAAAGGTTGTCCCAGTTCCTAGTTTACACTCTTTCTGTCCTCTCTCTTTGATGTCTTCTTGTTGAACCTTTTTCATTTTGATTCTGGGTCTCCCATTATGTCCCCCTTGTGCCCTGAGGTAAGGCCACCTGGATGCAGAAGGAAGCTGGATGAACACTTTTTTTTTTTTTTTTTAATTTGTCCATGAGATCATGAGCTGCCAGGAAAGTGTTGCCACTGAAGGCACTTTCTGATATGGCCGTTGAGAGGCCTGTTGTGCCACTGCAGTTCTTCCTGAAGCAGAAAGGGTGAACTGTGAAGCATGAGGAAGCCTGTTGAAAAGTGACTTTGATGAATGTTAAGCATTGTTCTCTCCAGGCTGCAGATCGAAGCAGCCCGGGTGATTTTACCTGGATTTTGCATGTGAACAGAGGCTTGGAGTGGCAGATTACCCTTTTCAAAGATGGTCACAACAATAGCGTTCATGCCATATGTTTGTGTACAATGGGAACCTTGCCGTGCCCCATCAAGAGGTGGAGTCTAATTCCCTTCCTCTTGAATCTAGGCTGGCTTGTGACTGCTTCGACTAATGGAGTCTGGTGGAAGGGATGCCCTGCTTGAATTCCAGAACCACAAATTTGGGAGTACAATAAAACGGTGGTCATTCTGCATTTCGGGGGTCATCTATTATACAACCATAATATCTGGAACGTTTAGCTACTGCTTATTGGGGAAG
Organism: Rhinopithecus roxellana; assembly: GCF_007565055.1. Classification (NCBI taxonomy): domain Eukaryota; kingdom Metazoa; phylum Chordata; class Mammalia; order Primates; family Cercopithecidae; genus Rhinopithecus; species Rhinopithecus roxellana. The sequence continues at coordinate 85,699,970 of NC_044560.1, read as the reverse complement.
ACAGTCCAGTGAAGTGCAGCAGTTTTCAACCTTAGGGTACCGGAGTATCAACTGGAGCTCTCGCAAATGATGCAGATTCCTGGGCTCCACCTCCAGAGGTTCTGACTCACTGGACTTAGTGTGGGGCTGAGAAATCTGCATTTTTAAAATGAGCACCCTAGAAAATTCTGACACTGGGTAACCAATAGAAAACTTTGGTGTATCATGTGAGAGCAAAAGCTGAGGAGCCAGAAAGACTCGGATCTGAATTCTGGTTCCGTGGCTACCATCTCTCTGTGCCTTCGTTCCTCATCTGTAGAGTGCAGGCAGTCATATTTCCTATTTCATGGTGGTATTGAGGGGTTAGATGAGATAATGCGTGTGGTCCTTACCATAGTCCTGAGACGTAATGAATACAAGGAAATAGTGTTTGACATTGTAGCCTCGTGGGGCAAGGATTCTTCAGGGATTCTCCCCTGTGCTTTGATGTTAAATAGAAAATGTTGTGTTTGGGTGTATTTAACTAGGAGTGGGGTCCACAGTTTTAATCAGATTCTTAAAGAGTCCTATATCTAAAGAAGGTTGAGAACGCTCAAAAGAAAGTTTCTGCTGTTTGACCTGGCTCCAGCCGCAAGAGCCCCTTTTCCTTCCAGCTGAAGCCTCTTGACCATACCCACAGGGTTGGCTTCATCCCAGAGCATGAAAGAATGACTTTCAGGTGTCCTAGTTTCACCTTCTGGGACTCAGTGGAAGTATAAGGTGGTTGGAACAGTATGGACAAAGATCTGGAAGTGGGATTGAGCTGGAGTCCACAGGACGCAGCAAGCTGATAATCAGAGAAAGAGGCAGTTTAGAGTCAGATCACAAATATTTAGAATGTCCAGTTAGGGAGTGAAGAAACAGGGAGGCAAGGCCAACTTCTGAGCAGGAAAGTGGCAGGATCACCCTTGCGATTGAGCAAGACATCTCCGTGATGCTGGTTGAGGCAGGACGGTGGCTTGGTTGTTAAGGCAAGGGAAGAACCTGGATTCAGGAACAGGCTCAGTGCAAAGGCAAACTGTGATGTTCCTGCCTGGGAATTTTGGAAGAGCTGTTAGCAGCTGACTGCTTCTGTACCTCCCCTGCCTGGGTGTGTATGGTTGATGGAAGAGCAAAGGACTCCATTCTTTGGGCTGGAATGCCAAGGCCTGGGTGGTGGTGTGGCAGAGGGAAAATTAAACTCCGGCTGTGCCCTTGAGTAAGCTGCTCCTCCTCTCTTGGCCTCAGTTTTCCCATTAGTAGAATGAGGGGTTAGGAGACCTGGGTAGGTTTGTGACTGCTTCATCCTGTTTCTTGGAGCCCTGCTATCACAGAGTAGGAATGGCAAGTGTGTTTTAACTTCTGTGCCACTGCTGTCTGGAGTGTGTGCTGAGCTGGATTCTGAAGTGGAATCTGGGCTCAGTGGGGAAGAGCTCTGATAGATTAGCAATACCTGCCCTGGTGACTTGGACAGTGGCCTGTCTCGTTAATGTCCCATCATATGGAAACCTTATGTTCACATGGCATGACTTTAGTCACTCAGGTTAATATCGTCACAATTTTTGCTCTGTCTATATACCATCTCAATTAACTTAATTTAAAATTAGTATTTTTTAAAAATTGACTCATCTTGAAATTATATTGATTGTTTACATGATTGTGAATCAGTATTATTTAAAAACACACATGCAGCTAAGTCAAATTTTTATTCCTAGTCCCTTTCCCCTGTTCTTGCCCGTCCTCCCAGAGAGAATTGTTTTTTATTTGTTTTTGGTTTATCTTTCTATTGTTCCTTTTTGCAAGTTACATGGTACATTGTTATTTTTCTAAACTCTGTTGATCGGTAAAAGGGCCAAAATGTTATTTGCTTTTTCTTATCTAAATTAAAAATGATAATCTTATTGTAGTATAATTGTGGTATAATGTATATACAGAAAAGTACACACATCTTAAGTGTACAGCTCCATGAGTTGAAAATTGGAAACTCGAAGAGTGAATGTATCCATCTAATCAACTCTCAGATTAAGAAAAGAAAGTATTCCCAGGTCTCCGCAAACATCCTGCAGGGTTACCAGTTTATTAGATGTTTGGGCATCTTCTTTTTTGGAGTGCCTATGTCTTTGGGTAATTTTTCATTTGCATTTTATCTGCCTTTTTACAACTGGTGTGTAGGGTTTCTTTATACATTCTAGTTGTGTGTCTAATGTTGATTACCAATATTGCAATAGTATTCTATTCTGTGGTTTTTATTTTACTCTCTCAGTGGTGTCCTTTGAAAAAAAGAAGTTCTGAATTTTTAAATAGTCTGGTTTATCCATCTTTTTCTATATGATTAATAATTTTTTGTTCCATTTAAGTAACTCTAACCCCAAAGGCATAAGGCCCTCTTATGTTTATCATCTAGAAGCTTTCTTGTTCTATCTTTAAAATGTAGGATACTTGGAACAGACTTTTGTGTATGTTAAGGTAGGGGTCTGAATTCCATTTTTTCCATACAGCTATCCCACAGACCCAGCACCATTTATTGAGAAGATAGTCTCTTTCCCCTGTACTTCAGGAAATCCATCTAAAAAAATTGAGTATCATTTTGTATCATGAGTTTGATGTGCTAAATTATTTTTGTAAAATACATTAAAGTAGATACGTATGTGAAAATAAAAAATGTTTAATGTGCATTAAACCACCTAAAATCATCTTACGTACGACACTTTAGGAAACCCCTCAGTGGGGTGTTGAGATAACAGCCACAGGTAAGGGAAGAAATTCTCAAAATACATTTTAAAAATTCCTTTAAGAATTCATTATATAAGAAGTTCGTATTTGTTTTAGAAGCAATAGAAAATACAGATAACTATAAAGAAGTAAATAAAAGTCCCCTATAACCCTCTTACCCAGAGGTAAATACTCTTACCATTTTGGTATATTCTTTTTCAGCCATTTTTCCCCCATACACACACACACACACACACACACACACACACACACACACACACACACACATACACACATTGTATTATATAAAAAAGGGGTAATGAAATACATACTATGTTGTATCCTTAATTTTTACTTAATATGTTCTTAACAACTCTTCGTGTCAATAAATCATATTTTACATAATAATTTTATTAGATGTCTAGACATGATATGCTAACTGGCTCCCACTTCTTCCATTCTCCTAAATGTAGATTCTTATTCCTTTCTTCCTTTCGCTAAGGCCTTGCCTTCCAGACCCTCAATTTAATAGTACCTACCACCAAGCTGAAGAAATAAAGCCAGGCTGGGTGCGGTGGCTCACGCCTGTAATCCCAGCACTTTGGGAGGCCAAAGAAGGCGGATCACGATGTCAGGAGTTCAATATCTGTCTGGCCAACATGGCAAAACCCTGTCTCTACTAAAAACACAAAAATTAGCCGGGTGTGGTGGCATGCTCCTGTAATCCCAGCTACTCAGGAGACAGAAGAATCGCTTGTACCCAGGAGGTGGAGGTTGTAGTGAGCCGAGATCATGCCACTGTACTCCAGCCTGGGCGACAGAGGAAGACTCTGTCTCAGAAAAAAAAAAAAAAAAAGAAAGAAAGAAAGAAAAAAAGTCCTCCTTTGATTCCTCCTTATCTGATTCCATTTTCTTTCCTGTCTCCTGAGTCACCATCATCTACAGCTAGTGCTTCTAAATAATTTAACTTGCCGTGTATGATGTGCACTTTTACTGTATTCAAGTATATTCATTAACAATATATAGTATTACTTTGCAGGTTTGAAAATGTATATGTAAATGACACCATACTATACACATCCTTTTGTAGGATACTTTCTTTACTCAAAATTATGCTTCTAGGTTTTATCCATGTTGCTGTAGGTAGCTATCAGTTATTCATTTTTAACTACCATGTAGTAGTATTTCCTTATATGAGTGTACCACAATTGAATCATCCATTTCCTTCTGTTGGGAAAAATAAGGAATGATGCTCTCTGTTTGAGTAATCTGTAAGTGTTTCTTTAGAGTTCATACACAGGACCAGAATTTCACGGTATGCAATTTGACTTTACCAGTTATCGCCTGCCCGGATTGTTTTCTAAAATGGTTGTAAATTTACAATCCCATCAGAAATGTAGAAAATTTCCAATTTCCTTGAGTCTCAACCAATCTTTGATATTGTTACATTTATAAATTTTTTTCTACCCAATTGGGGTGAAATGACATCTATATTAGCCAGAACTCAGAAAACCAGACACCATACAAGGTATTTCAAAGAGAGTGAATTTAATACAGGAAATTGGCTACACAGATGTTGGAGAGCTGATAGGGCACAAAGGGAACACAGGGGTAACTCAGAGATGATAACTGCAGGAAGCAGGTATCAACCCTAGGGCTACAGGAACAAAAGAAGTTTGGGAACCAGGACCTAGAAACTCAGAGTATGGGTCCTGCAGTCCTGCAGAACTGGTGCTGAGACCTGGGAATGGTATGTGGCTGCTATTGGTATATGGAAGGATTGCAGGTGAGGCTGGGTTTGGGATTACAAAAAGAAAGTAGGAGCTGGAGCCAACTGCTGCTGCTGGAGTGATGCTGGCAGGAAAGGAAGAAACAGGAACCAAGTCCCTTCTCTCCTCATCTTGCCTTCCAATCTTCCTCGAGTGCCTTTCATTGCAGGAACCTAACAGGAAGCCAGCTGGTTCTGGAGTCTGGTAAGCGTTGGGTTTGGAGTCCTGGCCTCAGCAAGAGCAGAATACAAAAGGGTAGATGTGAGCTGAGAGACACTGGGTAAATAACCTGCATAGAATCACACTGTGTGTATATTACATCTCGGTTCTTTCCATTTTTATATGTAGCTATTTTAAATGGTGCTTCACAAACATCTTTGCACATACGTTCTCCTTAGAACTTGTTTCCGAAAGTAGAATTATAGAGTCAAAGAAAATGCATATTTTTAAGGCTTTTGGTCCAGGCTGACAAAATCACCAGAGAGTAGGGTTTAGAGGAAAGGGAGTCCCCCCACCACCCCACACAGTGTATTCCTGGAAATCGCATTACAGAGCAGATGGTAGTGGAGGAGATCATCTTTCTGTGCTGGGGTGCACTTACCTGAGGATTGCTTCCTGCCCAGGGAATGAGTACCAGGAGACTGCAGTTCTAACAACGCTATCTCAGAAAACGAGAGCTACAGCCTGAAACTTCTGCATCATTTATACTAGTTATATTAGTCTCTGAATTTTATATCTATTACCCATTTGACCACAGTGAATTATAAAGTGTACCCACACAACTGAAGCACACAAAGATGTAATTCCACAGTATCACTCATGCAATCTACCACCAGTGATGTATCCTTCTGCTGAGTGCTCAGTATTAAATTAACTCTGGATTTGTTGGCTTAATTGGGCTTACAGGGGCCAGGAGTGTGTGTATGTGTGCAGTGAGTCTGGGCAGCTGGAAGGCAGAGGCTAGAGCGAGTGTAGAGTGAAGATAAAAGTCTGAGTTTAGGAGGGTGAAGAAAGTCGGGGTCAGTTGGCACAGTGTGAGCCCCAGAGGCATTTAGGGGAACAGAAAGTGCAGTGGAAAGAGGGATGCATGGGTGTGAAGGCCTGGGAATCCATGGGGCAGTGCTGAAGAAACACCTCACCTGTATCACCAGATAGCTAAGAACTACTCCGCCTGGCCCAGATTCTTTGGCCTGTGTCTCTACTCAGCTCTGATGAGTGCATGAATCCCTAATCAGATGACTGCAATCACAAGACTCCACTCTAGCAGGTAATCAAGAAGCCAGAGCCCCTGAACACTGGGCCAGGTATCCATCTCCAAGGGAGCTGCCCCTCCCACGATCAACTTGGAGCAAAGCCCTGCAGAGGGACATTGGCCTTAGCTGGGTATTGTGGGAAATGCAGGGTTGAAGTCTGGGCCTTGAAGAAATCTTCTCATAATTTTTCCAGCTCTTAACACTTTCTGAAATGTGTCTGGGGCAGTTGGGAGAAGGCCCCCAAGCCATATCCAGCCCTGACTATTCTCTGAATTGTCTCCTGGATGTCTCTTGGCATCTTCCTCTCACCAAGGCAGAACTCCCATAAGGGCAAGAACTATGTCTGTTTGGCACACCATAATATACCCAGAGCCCCATGCAGTGCTTAACACAGATACTCAAGGAATACTGATTGGATGAAGGAATGGAGTTCTAATACAAAAATGGTAACTTTCCACCTGCAAACAGTTCCATCTCTGGGCTGCCTTATCTGTCACTGATGTTGCCATAGTCATTGTCAAATTGATTCTCCCTCTTCCTCCTTCTCTCATCCAATTGCTCACGTTCATTCTATCACCACTCCAGTGCCCTAGTGTCATCCTCTTTCTGTGCTTTGTACCATCCTTCGACTTCACATCCAAAACCCCCATCGGTTCCCTTTCACTTTCAGGATAAAATCTGAACTTCTTAGTTCGGCCTTCAAGGCCCACCATTGGCCTCCAGCATCCTTCTGTCTGCCTCATCCATTTCTCTCCTGCGTGTCTCCTGATGCTGCCAACCTGGTCTCCTCCTAACTGCTCACATATATTCTGGATTTACCTGTCCTTAGATCTGGGTTCATCTCCCTGCCTGTAATCTCTTCTTTTTACTGGCCAATCCTGTTTGATGATTTCTCCTTCCACTGAACTGAGAATCAGATTGAAGTCACAATATGAGACCAGCTCTGTGTCATAGTAGGTGTTGGGAGCTGGTGATGAAGCTGAGGCTCTGGTATGTGTAGTGATGGCCGAGGTCACACAGCTGGTAATAACAGCTGCCACTTATTGGCTGTCTTCTATGTTTTAGGTCCTCTTCTAGCTATTTTACACACTTTCTTTCCAATATGCTCAGTACACTTGCACCATATCATTCAAGTAAGGATATAGCATTAAAAGATTCCACAACTGTGCCCATTGCCAGGCAGGACCATTGCGGGAAACTGGCTCAGTGATGGAGTAAGTCGTGGCTGGAGTAAGGAGAGGATAGGATCTTGGAGTGCTCCTGAGGTCACCAGGGGTCACCTTGTATAATAAATGCTCAGTTTCTGGGGAAGGCAAGAGAAAGGAAAGGAGAGATGCAAGGAAAAAAATCCTCCATTTGTGTCAAATTATTTCTTTCCTGGAGGAAGAGGAGATAAAATCCGGAGGTGCAAATGGGGCATGGTTCTATCTACACACAAGACTCACAAGCTGATTTTTAAAGACGTTAGTGCAGACTTCAATGTACTGTGTCTCAATGTACTGGGGCCTGGGATTCTGCATGTCTAACAAGCTTCCAGGTGATTCAGATGCTGCTGGGCCCTGCACTTTGGGTAGCAAAGCTGTGGGAAGGTTCCATCTTCCTGTGACTGGGGGGTCTGGATTGATGTGTGACCAGGGCCTAGGGTCAGTCTATGACTGGGGAATTGGGTCAGTTCAAAACTGGAGAATTGTGCAACTGACCGTACTTTTGATTTTGACCAACACTGCATCTGTCCTCCAACCTATAGCTACAAGTCATAATAAAAAAACCACACAAGAGTGAGGGAGGAAAAAAGAGATTTCCCCTGAAAGGGGAGGTGCAGAGCACGTCGGGGAAAGATTCCCATACTATCCGGGTTGGTTAGCTCCTTTTTCATAAAGGTAATTTCTCCCTCTTCTTCTCTCACTCTCGCGCTCCGCATTTTACATATGTTCTTAAAGAAATATATGGTTAGTGCCACATCTGGGAGCCTTGTCTACAAGGTCTGATGGCAATATATAATCAGTTTGGGAGAGGGGGCAGCACAGCATAGAGAAAGGAAATGGTTTCTCTAGACTAGGAAAGAAAAAAGGAAGAAAAGGAAACCAACATGCATTGAGCTCCTGCTATACACAAGGCACTCTACTAGATGTTTACATGTAAGCCAATCATTTCATCTTCCCAAGAATAAAATACATTTCTTATCTTATTCCACAGATAAGGAAACTGAAGCCCATCAAGGCATCAAGTACCCATGGTTGCTTGAGTGTTAAAGCCAGGACTAGATCTGTAATCTCAAAATCCTTGCTGCCTCATGGGACCTGGTCAGATGAGTGCAGTTTGGGACACGATGCATTTAAGGAGCCTGTGGAGTGGGTGGGGGGGGGGGCAATACTCAGGTGGAGTGGTTGAGGTCCTAGAATTCCCACATGGCAGAAACTGCTCTCTTCTTCTTCCTCAGTGTTCAAAATACCTGCGTTTTAGCTAGACCCAGCCATTTGGAGTGAAGATTCTGCTTCTCATCCACCCACAGAGCTGAGTGTGGGTATGTGTTAAGTTGTGGGTAGTGGGAAGTGTGGGAGGGTGGTTCTTACCTATCTTTGCCCCTCTGTGCTCCCTTTTCCTTCCTGCAGCCTGGAATGAGGCGGTGAGGCTCCAGCAGTCGTTTTGTGCCATGAGGCAGTAGAAACCTGGGTTCCTGATGACTGTGGAGTTGCCAAACTAATCTGGACCTCCGGATTCCATACCTGCAAGACACATGAACATCTGTCTTATGCAAACCATGATTACTTTTTTTTTTTTTTCTGTATGGCAGAACATAATTTTAAGTAACACAGAGGCCAAGGGCATCTTCTCCATTCAGGGCTGCAGTTCTCAAACCCAGCTGCACTGTAGAGTGCCTGGGCCTCCCAAAGACCAACATATTTAGACTTGCCGGAGGGCGTGGCTGCACATTGGTAGTTTGAAGCTCCCTAGGTGATTCCAGTGTGTAATCACTGATCTAGGACTGAAAAGGATGTGGAGAGGGCATGTTCATAAAGAGAGAGGAACCAGGAGAGTGAGCTGTGAAGGCCTGAGGAGAGAATTTGAGTTAAAGAACAGGTAGGCATCAGCACCGAATGCCTCTATTGGAAGCTGGGGGGAAGCCATGGAATTAGGTTATTGGGCTCCCTGGTGACTGGGTGAGAGGCATGAGGTCAGGGTCCAGTTTGAAATGGGCTAAGGAGGGGTGAGAGCTTCATAAGAAGCCTGGTAACCCATCAATGACACACTGGATAAAGAAAATGTGGCACATATACACCACAGAATACTACGCAGCCATACAAAAGAATGAGTTCACGTCCTTTGCAGGGACAGGGATGAAGCTGGAAACTATCATTCTCATTAAACTAGCACAGGAACAGAAAACCAAACACTGCATGTTCTCACACGTAAGTGGGAGTTGAACAATGAGAACACATGGACACAGGGAGGGGAACATCACACATGGGGGCCTGTCGCGGGGTGGGGGGAAGGGGAGGGAGAGCATTAGGACAAATACCTAATGCATGTGGGGCCTAAAATCTAGATGATGGGTTGATGATGGGTGCAGCAAACCACCATGGCACATGTATACTTATGTAACAAACCTGCACGTTCAGCACATGTATCCCAGAACCTAAAGTAAAACTAAAAAAAAAAAGAAGCCTGGTAGTGTAGGAAAGAGAGGTAGGCCACTAGCTTGATGGGACAGTGAGCTCGTATTTGTACTAATGACTGAATTTCGTTGAGTGATAAAAGGGCAGGCAGGGTGCTAAGCCTTGCCAGACATCAGCATCTCATTTCACGTGACCCTTCCTCGGAGTTAGTGGCTGTTATTTCCACTTCACAGATGTAGAGGCTGAAATACAGAGATGGAATGGCTGACTCAAGGTTATGCAGCTGGTAGGTGATGGAGCCTGAACTTGAATCCAGATCTAAGTCCATCCTGGGAAGGCCACCTTTAGCCTGGAGGCACCTTGAGCCTGTTTGTTGCTGGAGGTCAAGGGAGAGGTTTTACATGCAGATCCTTGAGGTTGCGTGAGGGTGTGGGAACTCAGCTGTAGGCTTGGACTTGGATGAAAGAAGGGACCTTTCCTCTCTCTGAGATGGAGGTGAGGATGTGGGCAGTTGCGGAGAGGAGGGAAATTGGGGCCCTCCTGTAGCACCCCCATCTTTCCAGGAGCCTAAGCAGGGTCATGGCAGGGCACAGGGGCAGTAGGGACTGACAAAAGCTTGAACAGCAGGAATTTGTTCTCTGCCAGAGGGCAGGAGAGTTGGCCTATCTCTAGTATTGTACTGAGGCTGTGGGACCTTGTGATAGAAGCTTGATTCCAGGCTCTGACAGTGCTAAGCCAAGCAGAGCTTATTATTAAATGTCCAAGGACACCTCTTCTGATAGAGACATAGGTGAATTTTCTCCCATCCCCTGCCTCCCATCCCCAGGACAGCCTGCTAACAGGATTCTGTTGTGGCTGCAAATGAATTTGCTGTGATCCCAAACTCTTTGATTCCAGCAGCCATCCCTGGAGAGGAGCCCTGAGGGAGAGCATCCAGGCCATCCGGATTTTCTGCATGGGAGACCTGGCTGACCGCTGCCTGGGCTGCCTTTCAAGTCTCACCGAATTATGAAGTCAACTACTGGGTGTTTAGAATGTCTCAAGTTCAAAGACTAGCAGGCTGGAAGCAGACATCTGAGGGACCTTCAGGCACCTTAGCAGGAGGAATATTAAGATGTGGCACGCTGGGCTTATCAGGAGACTGGATAGGGAATCAGAAGGAATACATTTTTATTCTGCGAGCTGCAAAGTTCAGGAGTCGTTCTTCTGATATCAGGCCCATTGGTGGGTTTAGCTTTGGTGCAACTTTCTTGGCCATGGAGCTTAACTAGGAGGGAGTGAATTCCAGTGGTTTTGGCCTGTGCTCCTTAGAGTCCCAGGGATCAGTGGGAGGTGAGTGGCTGGGTGGGTGGGTGGAGCAAAGAGAACAGGGTGCAGGAGACACTGACACATATTTGTTTTTCCTACAAATATTTATTGAGCCTCTAAGTATGCACCAGGCACATTCCAGAAGAGTGACTCAGAGGTCGTTTGAAGTGTGTGCCAGGAACCACTAAGCATGGCCCTTGTCTCTCTTTGTGGGCCCTCTTCAGACACTTCCCCCTCATACACGGGATCTGGGATCACGAGCCATCTCATTGTCCTTGGATTCACCAGCCTTTGAACGTGCTGCTCCTGCTGGAAAAGCCCTTGCTTCCCCTCTTCACCTGGAAAACTTCTGTTCATTTATTAAGGCCTGACATCATGTTTTCTGGGAAGTCTTCCTTGCTCAACCCCTGACAAAAAATCAAATTTGTATTATTTATATCTTTGTGTTATTAAACTTCCATCACATTTCAGAGTTTCTGAGTGTTTAACTAACTTAAGTTCACACAGCTAATTAGAGTCTCAGCAAGGATTTGAACTTGGAACTTCCTGACACCAAAGCCAATAAACTTAACCACTAGATCCCATGTCCACTGAAATCAGTGGTTTCTTCTCTAGGCTCCCAGGGCCCCCAGAGTTTTGTCATGGAACTCATCATTCTTGATTGTCACTATTCATTTGCTAGTGAGATTTCTAGGGGAACGGGCTATATGGAGTCGCTATGATGACTCAGCATAGAATCGACAGCCTGGGTGCTGGTGGGATGATAACAAAGGTTATTAACGTGCCCAGTACTGGGCTAACCTCTCCATATTCATTGTATCATTGATTACTCATGGCAGTCCATGAGACAGTCATTACTACTCTTCCCATGTCATATTTGGAACAACTGAGGCTTAGAGAGCTGAAACAGCGCGTCCAACTCCCACAGCCAGAAGAGGCAGACCTGGGGTTCAAACTCAGGTCTGGCTTATTCCAGAGCCCATACTTTTAACTGATATATCACACTACTTCTCCTGGACATGTTCTCTCAGACCCTATAGTGGTGCTGGGGTACAGAGACAAGTGCCACCAAGCTCCTACCTTCAAGAGCTCACAGTCAAGTGGAGAAGACAGGCATCCCAATATCCCAGGCATCCCTGATTACCGTGACATGAACGGATAATCATAACACATGCTGTAATGTAGGTAGCCTGGAGAAAGGAGTAAATAATTAGTCAAACTAATTAGAGGGAGTGCTGGGGAAAGATTTGAAAAGCAGAGAGGATACCTGAACAGGGGTTTGAAGGTTAAATAAGTGTCTTCCAGGAGACAAGGAGGTAGAAGGACACCAGACATACAGAGCAGCATACACGAAGGGAGGAATGGAGGGAGAGAGAGAGAGAGAGAGAGAGAGAGAGAGAGAGCGAGCTGCTGGGTGATAGGGAAACTCCAAGTGATTAGAAATTTCACCCTTCCTGTCTCTCCTTCCCCAGCTGATTCTGCTAGGAAATGTGGAAAGCTGCAGCTGCAGAGAGCTGGCTGTGCCTGCTCCACTGGAGTTCTCAGTTCTCTCACACCTGTCTGTTTAGAAAGGAGCAGGTGGGCTGTGAAGCTCTGCAGGATTCTTCTCAGTGCTGGGGCATTAGGAGAAATGGTGGGACAGCCACTCTGGGCATCAGAACTGAATACCTGCTCCCCACTCCTGTCAGTTGCACAGCCCAGCTCTCGGCTTCGCTGCAGTGGGAGGGGAGATGAGGGACTCTTGAACTCAGAACATGACTGACCAAGACCCTTACAGCTGGGGTGGAGGTAGGGGCCTGAAGGCAGGTTCTGGAGGTGGGGAGTGAGTCTTCTGGTTGTTTTCCTGGTAACCTGGCAGCGGGAATTATAGAGTCTAGGTTCTGGCTGGCTCAGGAGCTGGGGTGTCTGACCTGTCTTTCCTCAGTCCCTTCTGCTATAGATACTGATAGTTCTCTGCCACTAGGCTCTGCCTACCAAGTCCCTGAGCTCTTCCTGACCTAGCCTGGCTCTGAGTGGGGAGCCAGCATGGCAGAGGGTGGGCCTGATACCAGTTGTGTCTCCCTGAATACAGGATCTGAGAGCTGGGGGGCTTTGGACACCCAGAGCCCATGAGCATGTTCTCTTCCCTCACTGTAGGTTCCCAAGCCAATGGCTGGTTCCTGATTTTACCTAGTCTTCTGCACTGGGATAAGAACCTGACATCCAGCCTTCCCCTTTGGGATTAAGGCCTCTTCCAGGGGCTGCTCCTGGTCTGTGCTTTCCTCTGCAGTTTGGGAGCCTACTTCCCCCATGAGGGCCCTAACCCTACCCACGAAGACACTACACACCCTGCTTTGAATTAATGTCCAGACTGGACTCCAGATGCAGCCTCGGATTAGACCCAATTTGGCCACATCTTCCTGGAGCTGTCTAGTAATTTGGAATCCACCCTGCTCCCTACTTAGCCACATGCAAAGCAGGGTCCATCTCCCAGCCTGGTTCTGCCTTTTCCTCAGTTTTATATGTGTGTGTCTGAGTACATGTGTCAGTCAGTGATCATGCCAGGATGGCCAGCTGGACTTGTGTCAGCATGCATATGTGTTCCTTGAGGCTGTCCCATGCAGGTGTGCACCGAGTTCTCAGCCCAGTTCTGATATCTGTTTGTGAATATGCCCAGATACATCATGAACATGGCTGGGATGCTAGGAGCGGGATCAGTATGCATGACATTGCATGTCTTCAAGTACACAGGTATGTGTCTATGCACACACACAAACCTCTCTAATATGTATGTATGCATGTGTACATGTGTATATATGGCTAAGTGTGTGTCTGGGAGTGTTTGACCATGTCTGAGATGAGTCTTCTGCCCATTCTGAAAGGAAAGGGGACGGGGTCCACTCTCCCTTTTTGTAGTCACACTGTGGTTGGGGCTGGCTTGTGACAGAGGGAGTGAAGGTAAGTGCTCCTCAGAACCTTCTGGGATCTTTCTGCCTAACATTCTGAGACTTCTCTAGCTGTTTTCCAGCCCTGCAGCCTTGGCTTTCAGTACTTCAAGATTATTTGGCCAGGCACGGTGGCTCATGCCTGTAATCCCAGCACTTTGGGAGGCTGAGGCGGGCAGATCATTTGAGGTCAGGAGTTTGAGACCCGGCCAACATGGTCAGACTTCATGTCTACTAAAAATACAAAAATTAGCCAGGTGTACTGACACGTGCCTATAATCCCAGCTACTTGGGAGACTGAGGCAGGAGAATCACTTGAATCCAGGAGAAAGAGGCTGCAGTGAGTTGAGATTGTACCACTGCACTCCAACCTGGGTGACAGAGTGACACTTGGTCTCAAAAACAAACAAACAAACAACAACAACAACAAAACAAGAAAAGAAAAAGATTATCTGGTGCCTTGGCCCAGTCCCCACCCTTCACTTTGGAAAGGGTGTACCTGCAAAAGGTACCAGAGGAAGCCCACACCCCTACATTTAGTCTGGCAATGAAGCCAACCATTCAGGACTTGCCTACTGTGGTCTGTGTAGGTCCTCCTCCTCCCCTGCTCAGGTCCAGGCCATTGTCCTCAGTGGGACAGGGAGGCCTACAGAGGGGCTCCTGGCCTGGCTGTTCTGAAGGCCTGGGCTTGCCAGAGGCCTTCAGCTTTGACAGAGGACTCCGGGCTGTTTGGAGGCACTCCCAAGGCCCCTGTGCTGTGTCAGGGGCAGGAGGTGATGGCGGGGGGTGGGTAACATGTCCAGAGCTTCCCCTTCCCAACAAATCTGTGGATGGGCAGGGGGAACACTCTTGGAGAAATTACCAATTTAAATCGGAAATGCAAGCAATTTGGATAGAACCCCAGGACTTCAGTTTGAGAGCTCGTTCTCTGCCCCGTGGGGGTTTGATTACAGCCAACTTGGCTGATCACGTGCAGAGAGGGCCAGAGAAATGGTTTCCAAGGAAACTCAGATCTTTCTAAGCCCCTTCTGGCTCAGGTGGGAGCCAGGGCTGGCCGGGAAAGCAGAGGCTGTGCTGAGAACCATGGGGCTCAATTCCCAGTGAGCCCTCTGCTCACTCTCTACCTGCTTCTGTGCATATCCCTGCTTCCCCAAACCCAGCCTGCACTTTCATTCCTGTTTACAACAGTTGTTTCTCTCTTTGTCTCTGCTCCCTTAGTCTTCTTATTTATCTCAGTTGATGTCTGCACTTGGGAAAGTTGGCAAAAAGTAAAAAAAAAAAAATTCTTATTTTTTCTTATTAATGGTGATTAAAAATATCATGAACAATCTTCTACACAGACTCATTTACTCTTTTTCTTTGTAGGCCATGGAAACAGAAATCTAGGGGAGGACTCTGATCCCTAGGGGATGCAGGGCCACTGGACCCAATTCCTGTATAATCTTGTGTGGTATTTCCGTGCCTCTGCTCACCTTCATTGGATGGTATTGTTACATTTGTTAAGCCACTAAGGTTTTGGGGGTTATTAGGCAGTTGTCTAGCCTGATAACACAAACCTGAAAGAAGGGCATTCAGTACCTACTCTGTTCCAGAAGTGCCACAGGATTTAGTTCTATTATTTCCATTTTCACAGCAACCATATGGCAGACAGGATACTATGAGTTCATCAAACCTTTTTTCTCCTGGAACTACATTTCCCAGCATGCCTTGCTATAAGGTTGCATCATGTGACTGAGTGCTGGCCAATGGAATGTGGGTAGGAGTAATATACGGCACTTTTGTGGCTGCTCTCCCCCAAAATATCATGAACAATCTTCTACACATACTCATTTACTCTTTTCTTTTGTAGGCTGTGGAAACAGAAATCTAGTGGAGGACTCTGATCTCTAGGGGAAGTAGGGCCACTGGACCCAATTCCTGTATAATCTTGTGTGGTATTTCCCTGCCTCTGCTCATCTTCATTGGATGGTAATGTTACATTTTTTAAGCCACTAAGGTTTTGGGGGTTGTTTATTAGGCAGTTGTCTAGCCTGATAACACAAACCTGAAAGAAGGGCATTCTTATCCCTATTTTTCCATGGGAGAAATGGGCTCAGAGATACTAAGTAACTTGCTAAAGTCACACAGCAAATAAGTGGCAAATCCAGATTTGAGCTCAGGTTATGTCTTTTCCACTATCCCAGGCTAACAGGATGATTGTTCCTGTGTAGATATTGCCTTGGTCTTTGTCTCCTGAGGAGTCACAGAAAGAAAGACACAGACAAGGACTGGGAGGTAGGGAAGGAGGGAGCAGCTGGGGGGCAGGTGTGTAGTGGCGCATCATAGCAGCAAAGGGAGGTAAAGGTTCTAGGAAGGGGTGGTCAGTTGTGTCTAATGAGACCCAGCCAGGTGGAGGAGAAAGAGGGCTGGGAAGAGCCCATTAAATTTAATGACCTCAGTGACAGTTTTATCTGGGTGATGGGGCAGATGCCAGCTTGCAGGGGGTTTGGCAACAAGTCAATGATTATGATGGTTAAGGGAAGGAGAGAGGAAAAAAAAGAGAGATAGCTTTAAGTGGAAGCCAGGCCAAAGGAAAACATTTTGAGAAGGAAATCAGTGGTTAGGGAGAGATTAAAAATAAGAAAGGGAATCATGACCTACATAACTCAAAGCATCTGAATGTAATGATTTCCTCCTTTAGGCTTGGTTCTGGTGTGCATTTCCAGGGCTAAGCTGACTGGCCAGGAAGCAGGGAGCAGGGAGGTTGGACACAGCCAGCAAGTCATGCAGCATTAACTGGGCTGCGAGGCCGGATCCTGAGTGGGCAAGCAGGTGGCAGCTGAAGTATTGTGAATTGAAAGCCTGAAATTCTTCAGGATCTTCTAAGATTATATATTTGATTGGGTCACAGAATTAATGCGGATAAGCCTAGTTGATCAACCTGAGGAGTAAAGGGTGCTGTCACCTGCACAACACCTACCACAACTTCCTAGAACCTAGTGGCCGAGCTTGTTAAGTGTTCCCAAATGCCCCTTCTCTCCTTCCTTTTAGTCAAGGAGTCCTGAATTTCAGGGAAGAACATGATCATTTAGCTCAGGACCACAGTTCCCAGACTCGCTGCAGCTGGATGTGGATGTCTACTCAGTTCTTGCTAAAAGGATGTGTGCAATTTCCAGAGCACATCCTTATATGGAAGCTATTTGCAGTGAACATTGTCTATTTCCTCCTTTCAGTGAGGTGGAACTTGGAAGTGCTGGAGATGAGCTAGCTGTGGCTGTATGGACAAAGGCAAGACCCTATGGGATGGGCGAGCAACCAGACAGAAGAACTCTTGAGACCTCAAGGAAAAGAACTACCCACAACTGCTCTTGACACTCTCTCCCTCTGACCTGTTGTGTGGGAGAGAAATAAACTTCTATTTTATTCAAACCACTGGATTTATGGGTCTTATTGGTACAGCAGCTTGTCCTGCACCTTAATTAATATTCCCCCTGCCCCCTCCCTGTCACTGTCTCTTTCTATAGTGTTCTCCTTCATTCAGCAGTCGACCCATGCCCCCTCTATCATTTCTTCACTTCTTTCTCATCTTTCCCCGCTTTCATGGCCATATTCTTTGAGTCTCTATCCCACATCTAGACCATCTCCTCTTTCCTGTTCTATTTCTTCTGTAGAGCAATTTATGCCTACCAACATGAGCGCTCTCCAGGGTCCTGGTCTTGGCCCTGCTCTGCTTTCCCCTCCACACTCTACGTGCTTTCTTGACTCAGTCTCATCTACTTTCTCAGTTTAAATTCTGCCTGATGACATCATACCTGTTTCTCCCACTTGACTTCTTGGGTCACCTCA
Organism: Rhinopithecus roxellana; assembly: GCF_007565055.1. NCBI lineage: Eukaryota > Metazoa > Chordata > Mammalia > Primates > Cercopithecidae > Rhinopithecus > Rhinopithecus roxellana. The sequence goes on along the minus strand of NC_044560.1, from coordinate 85,682,565 downwards.
GTTGCATTCAACATATCTGTGTCAATTAGGATGCTTGTGGCTGTACATGGCAGAAAACCCAACTCAAAATGTCTTAAACAATAAGGAAATTTATTGGCTCATATAAAAGGATAGGACAGGTTGACCTTCTGGATGACTTGATCCAATGATTCAATGAATTCATTAAGGGTCTAGGTTTTTCTATCTTTCCATTATATTCTTCTTCTAGAATGGCCTTATCTCTTGAATCAGAAGATTGCTGTCAGTCCTAATCAGTACCTCATGTTTTCTGTTCTCATCAGGAGAGCACTCCTCTCCCACAGTTATTGAAGACAGATGCTTTTCTTTGGCCTGAAGGAATCAACTTATGGCCCTAACACCAATAAAGACATAAGGGAATAGTATGTGCTTATTGGCTTAGACTTCTACTCCAATCAGTCACTAGCAAGGGGGATTATTATGGGATGGGTTATCATGATTGGGTTACACAGGTCAAGGCCCATCCTGGATCTGGAGTGATTCCTCACATTGTGTTTCTGGGACAGGTGGCAGAAGGCCTGAATGGATGTTGGGCAGCTGATTACAATGTCAACTTCAATATTAAAATCTAAATTCATCATGTATACTCATCCCCCTCAAACCAGACCTCCTCTTGTCTTTTCTATTTCAGCTTATTGTCCCACCATGAACTCAACTACTTTAACCAGAAACTAGAGTCAGCCTTGAATTTTTCTTTTTGACCCCCTCAATGATTACTCAGTTACCCAGTGCTTTTCTCATTTGTAGCCCCCTCTTCAATCTGCTCTCCTCACTCTAACAGTTTTTTTAATTGGCTTTCATTCTCCAATCCCAGTAATTTTCAATCTACTCTCCCTGCTGCTTCCAGAATGAGCTTTTGAAAATACAAATATGATCCTTTTTGTCAACCCTTTGCTTAAACCCTTCACTGGCTTCATATCATTTACATGATAAAATCTGACCTTTCTCTAGGTAGCTGGGGGGTAAATAGGATTTAAAATGCTTTATCTTGGCTACAAAAGGAGCACAGCTAACGCTGATGCATAGTAATGTCAGTAAATATTTGTTGCACTAAACAGAATGCTGCGTGGTGTGTACATGTGTGTACAAGGGCCTGAAGAGAGGGTGAGTGATTGGCATGAAGGGAGAGTTGATACGAGGTAGCCTGAAGTTTGACAAAGCTCAGAATTCATACTGGCATGGTAGGTTGGTCTCTCTGTTTTTAATTGTAGTGTGGTCCTTAGGAGCTTTGGTTTAGAAGTTACGCAGCTGGGGTTGGGTTTGAATCCTGACGTCATTCATTGCTACCTTGGGCAAACTTTTGAACTCTCCAGCATCAGCATCTACATTTCCTCTGCAAATGAAGATAATACTATTACCCACATCCAAGATTTCTTGTGAGAATTTGCTGAGGTGATGCTCAAAAAGCACTCAGCATGAGGTGAATACGAAATTAATGTTGGTTGTTATTGTTATTACTTAGTTGAAATGCAACATAAATTATAATCATGCTCCATACAATGATATTTTGGTCAACGTCAGACCCTAAATACGACAGTGGTCCCATAAGATGATAATGGAGCTTATACAGAAACTTGATATATTGGCATTGCAGATCAAGTAGGGGAAAATGATTGATATTCTGTAATGGTGCTGGGACATTTAGTTTTCTATATTATAAATGTACATATAAATAAAAATATATATACCATCTAGGTTTGTGTAAGTACACTCTACGATGTTCATGCAATGACAAAATTGCCTAATGACACATTTCTCAGAATATATCCCCATCGTTAGGTGACACGTGGTTGTACTAATATTTAAAACGATTAAGAGATGTTTTATTAGTACAAACTTCTCCTATAAGAGAACGAATTACATAATATTTCCTTTCACACATGAACACAAATTTTTCCATTGATTGTCTTCACTGCATTAAAATTTGGAGTGGGATGTCTTTAAGTGCAAATATTTTTACATTACTTTTTAATTTTTAAAGTTTTTGAATTTTTTTTTTTTTGAGACAGAGTCTCACTCTGTTGCCCAGGCTGGAGTGCAGTGGCTTGATCTTGGCTCACTGCAACTTCTGCTTCTCAGGTTCAAGCGATTCTCCTGGGTTCAGCCTCCTGAGTAGCTGGGACTACAGGCGTGCGCCACCACGCTCAGATAATTTTTTGTATTTTTAGTAGAGATGAGGTTTCATCATGTTGCTCAGGCTGGTATCGAACTCCTGACCTCAAGTGATCCACCAACCTCGGCCTCCCAAAATGCTGGGATTACAGACCTGAGCCACTGTGCCCCGCCATTACTTTTTAAGTAGTTAAAAATTCCTAAAAATGAAATTCAAACCAAATGTTTAGGGACCTCTTGGAACATTTCTGAGGAAGGCTGTGCTCCATGGGACATAATTTAAAAGCTGTGGATCTAGCCCTACCCTGTATGAGCTATGTGTGCCTATTGGGCGACTGATATTGGCCAGCCCAAACTGAGAAGTGCTGTAAATGTACAATACACATGAGACTCCAAAGACTTAGTACAAAAAAAATGTAAAATCTCATTAATAGGTCTTCATATTAATTACCTGTTGAAATAATATTTGATATATATTGAGTTACATAAATACATTATTAATATTAATTTTACCTGTTTCTTTTTACCTTTTTAAATGTGGCTACCAGAAAATGTACAACATAGGCCGGGCGCGGTGGCTCATGCCTGTAATCCCAGCAATTTGGGAGGCCAAGGTGGGTGGATCATGAAGTCAGGAGTTCGAGACCAGCCTAGCCAAGATGGTGAAGCCCCATCTCTACTAAAAAATACAAAAATTAGCTGGGTGCAGTGGCAGGCACCTGTAATCCCGCCATTTGGGAGGCCGAGGCAGGAGAATCGCTTGAACCTGAAAGGCAGAGTTTGCAGTGAGCCGAGATTGTGCCACTGCACTCCAGCCTGGGTGACAGAGCAAGACTCCGTCTCAGAAAAAAAAAAAAAAAAAAGAAAGAAAAAGAAACTGTACAACATGATATATGTGGCTTGCATTATATTTCTGTATATTTCTAACAGGGCTGATCTAGACTTCCTCCAGCCTTACCTCCTTCTTGCCTATGGATTCACTGCCTCTCTGTTCTGCTTTGCTCTCCTTAACTCCTTTGGAAGATCTCCAACATCCACGTTTTGCCCCGCACGTCTTGTGAACGACCTGTGGCCAGAGGTTCTGCACAGTTCTGCTCTGGGCACCTGTGAATTCTCAATTAGAACTTTCTTGGCCCACTCTGCCACCCTCTGTGGGTGGAACTGAGACTCAGGAGCACAGCCTGATGTCCCTAGAGAGTTCATTAGGGCCAGTTCCTGTGTGTGGAACTCAGCAGAGCCTTTGGCTGAGCAGGAGTGGCTGGGGGTGCAGGGCAAAGCATACACTTTCTGTGACCCTGGGGGATGCTGCTCCTCCAAATGCCTGCTCCTAGACTTCTGCACTGTGGTGGTTATCAGCGTAACAGCAAACAATGGTGCGAACACAGGCTTTGGAGCTGGAGGTTCTGATCCCAGCTCCACCTTACGAGCTCTGCAACACTAGGCTTGCTTATTGATCTCTTTGCATCTCAGTTTCCTCTTCTGTGAAATGGGAGCAATACCAAGCTGTGAGAATTACTGATAGACTTTAAGGGGCATGCATATAAACTGCCTAGCCTGTGCAGACCCTCAGTGGATCTGACTTCACTTCCCCTCCCAAAATCCATCTCCACACCGGGTGAAGAGTGAGTTTGGTAAAGGAGATGAGATGAGGAGAGCGGGGAGATGGAAAGGGCTCAGACCAGAAAGGCTGTGAGGGCACCAAAGGAAAACTTCCTGACTGTCCATTTTTGTCCAGGGCTAGCCCTGAGGGAAGAGACAAGACTGGGGCTGCTGGGAGCTCGGGGTTAATGAAGTACTGGAGCCCACTCCTCTGCTGTCACCATTGATCTTTCGTTCCAGGCAGCTTGCAAGCTGCCTCAGGAATCAATGTCAGAAGGTGAAAACAAATTTCTAAAATTAGCCCAGAATACACTGCAAGAAAAACCTTTTGTGCAACAAATTGTAATGAAACTAATATCCGAGGAAGGTGTCATAACAAGGAGCTCAGGGGACAGGCAGCACACCCAGCACTCTGCCTCACCACAGGGGACTCAGTCCCCATGGGTACTGATCCTATCCACCGGGAAAGACATACAACTCGTCACCACACGGACACATGCACAGCACATTCCAGCGCCTATGAGTCCTATTATGCAGCCATTAACCCAGCAAGAAAGGACAACCAGGCTAAGTGCTAATTTTCTGGGATGGTGTGGAGGGAGGGGCACACATTTATACTCTGCTGGTGGCACTGGAAAGTGTTCCATCTTGCCAGAAGGCTCTTATGTATGTGCAGTAAGTGCTGGAAAACCATTTAGATTTTTGGCCAGGTTACTCTGCTGTGCAGAGTCAGATGTGACCATTTGTGCTGGGTTAGGAATCCCAAACATGACAGTTTTCTGCTTGCTTTTCATGATGATGTGTCTGTGGTAAACCTTACTATCTGAAGTGAGCACCCTCACAGAAGCCCAAATGCCTGAGTGTCTTATTTTGCAGTCTTCCCACATCCTCCTGCCAGCATAAGCTACAAGAAGAACGGAAATAAACAATGAATTTCAGGAGAACCATTTGTGTCAGGAGATACTCACCTGGGACCCATCTCCAAGACCGTGGAATTGTACCAGGGGAGTTTCAGGAAGGGTGTGTAAAGGGAGAGGACATTTATTCTGGCTTTTTGTGACTCATGGATGACATCAATTAGCTGAAGACAAGCCTATGGATTTCCCATCCTCAGAAGTCGTTGGGATGTTTTAGTACAACTAAGCGTCTGAGTAAGAAGGCTCTTGGTCTCTTGTCCTCTTGCAGTGGGACCGAGACATCATTACAATCCATAGCAGCTGGAAAAACTTGAGTTTAAGGCCCCAAATCTGCCAGAGGAGATAGTCAACAACTGGGGGAAGACATCCCACAATCTCCTTTTGCAAAGCTGGTTCCAAGGAAATAACCAAGAGGGAAACAAATGTTCGCAATACCCTATGTTTTAGCTGCATACTTTTGTAGGTGCAAAATACTGGAAACAACCAAATGTGCCACTTCTGGGGTTTGGATAAGTGGCACAGTGGGATCATGGGGTGCTATGTGGGGGCTCAGGGCAAAGCAATTAAGGTGAGATATTATGGGCTGAATGGGACACAGAGTCATTTGCCCACTGGGACTACAGCTGGGTTAAATGCAGGCACAGACATGAAATGAGTCATGATGCACTCTGAGTGAATAGATGCATAAAGCAGATGGAATCAAGGAGGAAGAGCAGATTTATTTATGTGTGTACTGTTCTGCTGTTAGTAAAACCATGCTTATTGTACCTGAAAGAAAGAAAGAAAGAGAAAGAAAGAAAGAAAAAGAAAGAAAGAAAGAAAGAAAGAAAGAAAGAAAGAAAGAAAGAAAGAAAGAAAGAAAGAAAGAAAGAAAGAAAGAAAGAAAGAAAGAAAGAAAGAAAGAAAAGAAACCTGAGTCCATAGGGCACCTGCAATTTGCTGTGATTCCCACCTCTCCTCCTTCTAAATAAACATTCACTTCTGTATTTAAAAAGAGTCATGATAGGCCGGGCACGGTGGCTCACACCTGTAATCCCAGCACTTTGGGAGGCCGAGGTGGGCGGATCACGAGGTCAGGAGATCGAGACCATCCTGGCTAACACAGTGAAACCCCGTCTCTACCTAAAAATACAAAAAATTAGCCAGGCGTGGTGGTGGGCGCCTGTTGTCCCAGCTACTCAGCAGGCTGAGGCAGGAGAATGGCATGAACCCGGGAGGCGGAGCTTGCAGTGAGCTGAGATCCGGCCACTGCATTCCAGCCTGGGCAACAGAGCGAGACTCCGTCAAAAAAAAAAAAAAAAAAAAAAGAGTCATGGACATTAACTATAAAATTCACTAAGATCACAGACCAAATTCTAACAGGGCCCTTAGGTATAATTTGGTCTAACCCTTCATCTCAGTCATTAATTAATTCAACAACATCTACTGTCAAGCATCTACCACAATCTAGGTCATGTACAAAGGACCTGGGGAAAAATGTTGAGCAAAGCCACAGAACTGACCCGTATGGTCTTCAAGATTTAGGGTCTTTAAGGCTTAGGTAAGGTTTCAATGTACGAATCCCTTCTACATTGCTTCTCATAAACAGTGGCCATCCGATATCTTCTGGAATACCTGTGGGAGACCATCTGCTGGACACCACTTCTTTTTGAGGTCAGTGCTCCTCCACTTGCTGGGAGCTTAAGTGTGGCTCTCCTGTTCCTTCCATATGAGAGCTGAAGCTGCTCTTTGGGGTCACACTGAAAATGTCTCTTCCTCCTCTAGACTAAGCCCAAGTGTTTTCAAGATGGGAGAAGGTATTTAAAAGTCTCAGCCCTGACATGCTTGGCTGTGGTCACACCTAGGGGGAATGGTGTGCTCAGAGCTGCTGTCCCATCTCCCAGGACTGTAGATGGCCTGGCTCTGCTGATCTGCTCTCTAGGCCCACCATAATGGGCTTTCTTCCGCAGTGGAGACCTTTCTAAGTATGGTGGACTCATCAGTTGACCTAACAGTGGGCTGGCACCCAAGGAGTTACAGATCTTTTAGGTTGTTCGGTTTTTAATAAGAAGGAACTTTAACCAAGTCCCTTAGAGGCTACACTGGGTTGAGGTGGGTAAGGATGTGACTAGTTTTTTGACTTCACATTCCTATTTCTCCTCCCCCGACTCCAGTCTTACGTTCTTTGACTTCCTCAAACCCAAGAGTCAGAACTTTCTTCATTTTCTGTGACAGAGGATCTTAATTTGAAAGTTCAGGCTCTAGAAACTCAGTCCCAATGGCCCCAAAATTCAATCCCCATGGCACCCTCCCAATTTCTCCCAAGAAGACCAGGGACCCTTAGTCAATCAGAACCCTTGGCAGCCAGCCATAGAGGATTCCCAGTGTGGGTCTGTCAGGAATGCTTCATGCTCTGCAGCACTAATAGTATTCAGGAAGCTGTCTCTTTGCAGCTTCCTTTCTCTGGGTCTAATGTCTTCAGGAAATCTTGGTGCTGCTGTTCACTAACTGTATGGTCTTGGGCAAGCTCCTTGGCCTCTCTGAACCTTGTCTTGTAAAATGGATAAAGCCCTGGTATCTATTTCAAAGGGAGCCATGAGATATTGGAACTGAATGAGATAACTGATTTAAAGAATATGCCCGTCCGGGCGTGGTGGCTCACGCCTATAATCCTAGCACTTTGGGAGGCCAGGCGGGTGGATTGCCTGAGCTCAGGGGTTTGAGACCAGCCTGGGCAACAAGGCAAAACCCTGTCTCTACTAAAATACAAAAAATTAGCCGTGTGTGGCGGTGTGCGCCTGTAGTCCCAGCTACTCAGGAGGCTGAGGCAGGAGAATTGCTTTAACCAGGGAGGCGGAGGTTGCAGTGAGCCAAGATCGTGCCACTGCACTCCAGCCTGGGCAACAGAACAAAACTCTGTTTCCAGAAAAAAAAAAAAAAAAAAAAAAAAAGAAGAATATGCCCACTACCAGGTACACTGTAAGCACTCAAAATGTTTACTTCACCGTCTATCACTAAGTTGTAAAGGGAGGCACCAGAACTAGACTCAAGACCCCAGGCTTGGTCATGCCAAAGTACAACAGAATTTGTTTCTCCAACTCTTTAGACATTAGCATTCTATATCTGGGAATTGCATTAGCTTTCAAAAATACCTTCAAAAGCTTTATGCATTTACTGAGACCTCCCCTACCATCCCCAAGTCACCCTGAATACCACCCAGAAACTGATAAGTTCACATTTTTGGTCTGTATCTTTCCATAACCCTTTTCAATTATTTTTCTTAAAAAATAAAAGTGGGTTCAAACTCTTGCTTTGTAACCGAATGTTTTTCCTTTCATACTATTACCCGATGTTGTTTAATATATTCTTACTGCCATTATTATTTTTAATGGGTATGTAGTTGTCAGCTGCACAGATGAACCATGTCTAGCGGACACTTAGATTGCTTCCAATGTCTAGCTATTATAAGCAGTGTTGTGATGAACATCTGGCTTTTTTTTTCTTAGTGTCATAGCCATGTTGACTGTGTTCACTAAACCTCTAAGTCTTATTAAAACCTGCTGTTGCTAAGTTCCATTACTGTCCCACCCACCTCAGTCCTGTTCTTGAGCAGTTATTATTTTGAAGCCAAGTTCAGGACTTGACATTTAAACCCTGTTTTATTTTATCTTATTAGATTCAGCCCATCAGTCCAGCCTGTCTAGAGCCATCTGGATCCTGTCAATGTTTTTGCAGTCTGCCTCTCCTTTTATTCTTTTTAAAAATTAACTACAAATTTGGTAAACAAGTCTTTTATGTTTTCAACTAAGTCATTAATAAAAATGTTGTACAGGTCAAAGTTGAGGCTAGAGCTCTGTGGCAGGCTTCCAGAGACCTTCTTCAGGTTGGATCAGCCCTTGCTGGGTTCAGCAAGTTACAAATTCTCCTAATTGAACCAGCATTCAGCACACCTCCTCCTGTAAGTTTATAATAAAGTTCATAAAACAAAGTTGGACCAGATGGTCTCAATACCCAGGCTCAGTCAAGGGGAACCATCTTCAGTTCAGGTTCTGGATGGAGAATTGGGTTCCCATTGTTTCTATTTTAACTGGGGCACTTGGCCACCTGGTCTACTCACTGCCTCCTTAGTGACCCAGGCTGAAGGCTCCCTGAGGTTACTGTCCCCATCATCAGTCAGTGACAGCCCAGGGGAAATGGCTGACAATACCAGCTGAGCCTAAGTAGGAGTGAAGTCCAATGCTGAAGGAACCCAGCCAGAGAGGGGCACCTCTGAGTGCTTCGTCAGAGCTTCAGTCTTGACCCCACATGCAGCACTGGGCTGTGGATACGGGAAACCACACATCCCAGGCTTTCACCATGGGGGAGCGGCCTGGCGTTGATAGGGTGGTTCGGAGCCCTGCAGAAAGTACAGACTCGTTTCGGTTCTTAGCTGTGTGGCTGTGGGCAAGTCCCTTTTCTTCTTTGAGTCTCAGTATCCTCATCTGTTGGATGGGGATGAATATTATATACCTTTAAGAGGTTGCTAGCGTGTGCATTTAATGAGATAAGGCAGAGACAATATATATGGTACAGTGGGGGCAGACCAGTGGCTAAGGGACTTGATTTGGCCAGCAAATGTGTTTTGTCTGGACTCATAGCATTAAAAAAATTGAGGCGGTTTTCAAAAATCAGGCTATTTTACTTTATACTCTGAATCCTGGTTTCTCTTGAAACATTGGAAGATATAGCAATATTAGGCTCACATTCCTAGCTTCCTGCACATGCAGGAATATGGCAGACCATTCATGACTCTTCCCCTTGGACGGGCATTCTTTCTGTTAGTTGTTGTTGTGGTCTTCTCCACTCACACAGCATATACCTAGGCACGTATGCCCAGCCTGCTTGACCTGCTTACTTCGCAGGCTTGGGTCCTGGAGAGATGGGTTCATCACCCCTGGTGCAATGTGGATGAGCACTGGCTCAAAATTGGGTTGCTTAGCCCTTGTGTGACCTCTTGGTGCCTCAAATTCCTCTTCCATAAAACTGGCATTAAGAATGAGTTGTTACAAAAATTGTGCCTATTGCAGCTCTTAGCTGGTGCCCTGTGGAGTTGTGCAGACTGTGTGGCCACCCATGGCAGCCTCAGCTGGGAAACCCACCTTGGAAACTGGTGGGAGCCAAGGGAAAGCCGAAGTGCAGAGCAGCAGCAGACACAGCACCTGCCTCCTGGCCTCACCACATCCCTCAATTACAAGAGGCCATGGAAGCCATCGTAGGACAAAGGGACAACCCAGGTGACATTCACTGTAGATTACAAAATGCAACTACTGGAGAAAATGTCATCTGTCGTAGAAGAGGTACCCTATGCCTGTGTTACTGTGCCCTCAATCTCTTCCGTCTGCTTTGCTGCAAGGGTCCCCATGGGCCTAAGACGTCAGTCAGGTCTTTCCCTGTGCTTCCTCCTTGTGTCTTCAGAATATGAGGGCTCTTCAACATGGATTTTCCTGAGAAACCAGAACGGGCCCCTGTGGGCTCAGAGGAGCAAAGAATTCTTGGAAAAGGGTGCAGCCTCACCAGGCCACAGGGGGCAAGCAGCTTGGAGACAAGAGCTTTTTCACTTTTATCCTAAAAACTTCCTGGTGCCACAGAGCAGCCCAGTGTGGCAGTCCCTGGGCAGTGGTGGGTATCAGTGATCATCCCTTATGCCTGTCCAGTGATTTCAAAGTGCTGGGCTAGGAAACCAGCTGGCTTCTGTCTACAAGTTTTTGGCCCAGTGCTCTGGCCTGTTGTATAAGTTTGTAACAAACTCATCTGTGTGCTATCAGCAGATTTCAAAGCTGCTTCCCGTCTCTGCACTCTGGTCTCCACTGGAGACCTCCTTCCTCTCATCTGGTGGGGGTGGGGTCATTAATGAACCCTGTTGGGCACAGCTGTTGGAGCGGCTAGGATCTAATGCCTGCCTGCCATGCACGCCTTTCCCACTTTCGTGAAGCCACCAACTCTCCACCGCCTGATTTATTCCCTTTTCTCTCTTCAGAAGGTGAAGACCATCAGGCTTAAGCTCAACATTTCTCTGTACATTTGCCCAGTGCCTTGTTCTTTCTTCCTGCCTCAGCATCCAGTAGTTCCCGTCAGTGTTCAGAGAGCACCTACTATGTGCTGGCACTGTGGACAGCATTCAGCAGACAAGGTCCCCCTTCTCTCCAAGGTTTATTACCCCCAGCTGCTGCTCCAGAAGCACCTGCAGCATCCTGTGCTCTAGATTAGAATGCGGAAACTTATGGCCTGTGGGCCAAATGCATTATGATATCTGTTTTTGTAAATAAAGTTTTATTAAGACACAGCCATGCTTATTTGTTGACATGTGGTCTTTGGCCGCTTTTGTGCTATGATGGCAGTCGGGTGATTGCAAGATAGATTGTATGGCCCCCAAAGCTGAAAAAATTTACTCTCTGGCCCCTTACAGAGAACATTTCCAATCCCTGCTCTAGGTGCCATGCCTCCCTGCCTCCCCCACCCCCAGGTGAGTTGTTCCTCTACACCTCCATGGACCCCCTGTTTTTTTTCCCTCTGGTCCAGGTTGCTTGCCTGTTCTGTAAAATCTCCCTCTCTGTTCATTGACAGATTTCTTGAAGGAGTTATGTATACTCACTGTCCCCACTGCCTCCCTGTGCTAGCACCCAAGGGGGCAAGGGTGTCTGTCTTCCCAGGCTCTGAAAGCCACTCTCTGGATGGGACTTGGGAGTAGTGGGAGTGGCATGGAAACCTTCAGAGGAATCTGCCCCCTGAGACCCTCCTCCTTGTGGGGCTCCCCCAACCCCCTGAAACTCTTGCTTTTAGTCCAGCTATGCACATGGATGATGTGAGGATCTGAGAGGGGAACAGCATCACACAGAGAAAAGAACGCAGGATGAGGACTCAGGCAGATCTGGGGGCGACTCTGCCACTTGCTAGATGCGTAACCTTGGGTTGGTTCCTTCACCTTCAACCCTCTCAGTTTTCTCATCTGTACAATGGGGTTGTGATGCCCTGTCTCTGGCACCTATATCTAGAAGCCTTCCTCTCCTCTCCTGTTCCCACCCCTCCATCTCCCTGGGGGTACCCACTCCCCTGGAGGATGGCTAGAGGATAATAGAGGCAGGCCGTGCTGAGTGGAATGGCTCAGAGCCAGAGGGGCCGATGGCCCATGGCCTGACCCATTTCTGGACTATGGATCCCTGCCACATGCCCCTCTCCTGAGCCTGGTCCTTTCTCACAAGCGAGGGCTGAGAATGAGTGTGCCCAGCCAATGGCAGGCTGCAGAAGGCAGCAGCCATGACAGCTGAGGGCCTTTGAGAGGCACAGGTGCTGGGGTCTGGCAGAGGAGGCCGGGCTGGTTGCTATGGAGAGAGAAATGTTATGTGGTTAAGTTGTTTGATTGGCGGCCTTGAGAAATACCCATGTCGCCCCAGGGCCTCAGAGCCATCTATCACTCGGAAGGCCGCCTTTCATGATGAAAGGGTTATCTATTTGGCTAAGAAAACCACAACCACAATCCTTTCCATACAGACAGCCCTTCCCATTTTACACATTTTATGGAACCCTCTTCAGTTTATAAGAAGCCTGAGGCTTCATTCTGTTCAGGGCTTACTTCCACTGGGGTACATGCTGTATGCTAGGCACAGAATGGTGTGGGATAAGCCCCACAGAGCCTTTGACTGGTAGCAGCTCCTAATCCCATGCAAAGACCAGCTCAGACCAGGTGCAGTGGCTCATGCCTGTAATGCCAGAATTTTTGGAGGCTGAGGTGGGAGGCTCACTTGAGGTCAGAAGCTCAAGACCAGCCTCTACAAAAAGAAAAATAAAAATTAGCTGGGCATGGTGGTGTGCACCCATAATCCCAGCTACTTGGGAGGCTCAGGCAGGAGGATCACTTGAGCCCAGGAGGTCCAGACTGCAGTGAGCTGAGATCCAGCGACTGCAGTCCAGCCTGGGTGACACAGTGAGACCGTGTCTCAAAAACTAAAAATAAACAAATAAAAAAAGATGAGCAAAATCTCAGAAGCAAGGTTCTGAGTGGGAAAGAAAGGGCATGTGGAGGTGGCCTGGGAAGGGAGGAGGGATACCCTCATCTGAGATGGGAGGAGAGGAGGCAAAGAAGGATGAGACTACAGGAGTGCTGTGAGAGGAACTAACAACAATTATGTGTCGGCTTCGACCCAGGCACTGTGCCAGGCATTTGGCGTACATCGATCACTGTGCCAGGCATTTGGCGTACATCGATCACTGTGCCAGGCATTTGGCATACATCGATCACTGTGCCAGGCATTTGGCGTACATCGATCACCGTGCCAGGCATTTGGCATACATCGATCACTGTGCCAGGCATTTGGCATACATCGATCACCGTGCCAGGCATTTGGCGTACATCGATCACTGTGCCAGGCATTTGGCATACATCGATCACCGTGCCAGGCATTTGGCGTACATTGATTCATTTATCACAACAGAATTCTTTTGGTGGTGAGTAACGGAACCACAATGCAAACTGGCTGAGATGAAGAGATGATTCCTGGCTCGGGTGCCCAAACTGTAGGAAGGGCTGTGTTGACAGAGCATGAGGAGTCACTTTTTCATACCATGTGGAAAAGGCCACCGGCTGTTCCCAGCCTCCCCATTTTGTCTCTCAGGCAGGGGACATTTTGCTCTTTCACTGGCTGCCATCAGAAATATCTCCGGGAAGGACTCTCACTGGTTCAGACCACGTCAGGTGGGCCTCTAAGTTTGTCGCAGTGCCAGGAAGAGGGGCATGTCAGAAGGTGGCTGGGAGCTCCCATTGGACCCTGTGCTAGAACTGGGGTGCAAGGTGGGAGGTAGTCATTTCTAGGGGAAGTGACGGTGGTGGTAGCACAGAAATGGCTCCAGAGAGTCATTAAAAAATTCATTTAACAAAATTTGATGAATACCAACTATGTACCAGGCATTGTTTTGCCATGGCAGACAATACTCAGGACCAATACTCAGCCCCTGCTCTCTTGGAGCTTATATATTTGTGAGGGAGACAAGGAATAAACAAGTAGATGAAGTAACACAATTTCAGGTGTTAAGTGATAAGTAAAACAAAGAGAAATATCGTAAAGAGATTAGAAAAAATGGGGGAAGGTGCTGGTTTTGTTGGAGTCATCAGGGAAGGCCTTGCTGAGGAGGCTGCGTTGGAGACACGAACTGTCTGTAGGGGAATGAGTTATGCCAAGATCTGGCAGAGGGAACTACATGTGCAAAACCCCTGAGGCAGGAGTGAGCTTGGCATGTTTCAGGAATAGACAAAAGGCAACGTGGCTGGAGCAGTGTGAGCTGGGGGAGAGGAGTGGCTGGTGGGGTGACAGTAGACAGGGCCCGGTTGCCTGGTGTCATCTTTGCTGGCCATGGTAAGGAGTTTGGATTTTGTTCTAAGTGTGATAAGCTTCCAATTTGGAGCAATGACCTTTTGCAGATAAGGAAACTGAGTCATGAGGAGGTGGAGTTAACCTGCCCAAGAATAAAGGTTGTACATGGTGGGACTCTCTCTCTGGAGCCAATCCTTGCTGTCTTTCTTCCACATCTTTCTTCCTCTAGTTAGCTGTGAAAAAACTAGGAAGGGGCAAGGAAAGAAAGTGGGCAGCAGCAGCCTCATGACCTGTCTTTCCTCTGTGAAGTGGGACAGATGGTCTTCTGAGAGGGAGGGGCAGCGGTGGGTCAGTGAGACTGGCAGAGGGTGGAAAGGGTTGGCACAGCTGTGGAACAGAACAGGAAATGGAGAAGCCCGGGAGTGAATAAGAGGATTGGAGGGCTGAGGAGAACCCAGCCAAACTGGAGGCCGAGAATCTGTAGTGGAGTGGATCAGCACAGTTATTTGATTTTCTCCAGCAGTACTTGGCAGGCGGCCAGCCTGGGACAGGGGCAGAGAGGAAGGAGGGATCTGTGAATAAAGGTGGGGATTGGGACCGCAGGTTTGAGGGCAGTGGAGGGTGCTGGTGGGGATGTGGTGGAAACGACTTACCCGCATGTGCAAGAATATATTTTGGTGTTTTCTAGGACAAGTGCAATAAAATGTTATTTAATTTTCAACAAAGGTGGTTATTTACAGTTTTAGTTCATTGAGGTTTTGGTTTTACACATGTATAAGATCTTGCTTACAGATAACATCACTGTCATGAGATGAGCTGTGCCCACCCCACCAAATTCATATGCTGAAATCCTAACCCTCAGTACTCAGAATGCAACAGTATTTGGGGACAGGACCTTCAGAGAGGAGGTGAAGTGAAAATGAGTCCATTAGAGCAGGTCCTAATCCCATCTACCTGGCATCCTCATAGAAAGAATGAGGCCCTTAGAGCAGGCCCTAATCCCATCTACCTGGCATCCTCATAGAAAGAATTTCATTAGAGCAAGCCTAATCCCATCTACCTGCATCCTCATAGAAAGAAATCTGGATGCAAAGAGACACCAGGGGTGGTGTGCACAGACAGATGACCATGTATGTGAAAAGGTGGCAAGAGGGTGGCTATCTGCAACAAGTGACAGAGGCCTTGGGGGAGACCAACCCTGCTGACACACCTATATCTTGGACTTCCAGCCTCCAGAACTGGGAGGAGTAAATTCTTGTTGTTAAGCCACTCAGTCTGTGGCATTTTGTTAGGGCAGCACCAGCAAACTAATACAATCATGAACCAAAACGTTTTCTTTGGGTCAGACTGTGTTTTAACGTGTCCTGCCCAGCCCTGCCTGATCCAGCCCTTACCTACCTTAGCCCTGCCTGATCCAGCCCGTACTGACCTTTCCATCCTCACCATCTTTGCTCCTCTGACTTCTCTCATGCTCAGTGTTCCAGCCACACTGCCTTGAAATGTCCTTCTTGTCTCAGGGTCTTCCCACATTTTGTTCCCTCTGCCTAGAGCACGCTTCCCTTCTTTTTTCATCTAGATAACTCCTTATTCTTTGGATTTCAGCTCAAATGTATTTTTTTTTTTGTTAGGAAAGCTTTCTGTGACCATCACACACTCCCCCCAACCCCAGCCCCCAACTAGCGCAATCCTTATTTGACATGTTGTCTTAGTTATTCCTTTGGGGACAGATTCCAGGACAGGGACTTGTGTGCATGGAACCGACACCCACAGGGGATGGGGTGGGAGTGAGAATGAGCAGGTGGAGTGGTAGAGCTGTGATAATGTCATAATCAAGGCAACATCAACCCCATAAGGAGCTGTGGAGCTGGGATGGTCTAGTAGCTTTCCCGTGACTGCATTTGCCTGTCATTGGCAATGAGATGCCTCAGGGATGGGGCCTGGTCTTTGTAAGGTGGTTGTTAAGGGCTGAGGGCAATTCCTGAGGAAGACTCAAGTGAGAGCTGCCAGCATCCAGTATCCCTGGCAGTTGGGAATAAGTGTCTCAGTCCTGAAGGGAGGACTGGGGGGCACACCACAGCACCCACTACCTATGCTCCCACCTTTCCTTCAGAACACTTGGCGCCAGTTGTAAGTAGATAGTTCTGTGATTAGTTCACAAATTTTCCTTTCCCACTAGATTTAGAGCAAAGAGGAGTTCATTGACAATAAAAGTGGCATCCCATAGGGCATAGAGGAAGGAGGTGGGATGGGTGGGTATATGGGGAGAAGACAGTTGGACCAGGGAATGGAAGAGCAGGGACCTCAGGAAAATCTAGGAGGAAATGCTTGTGTGGCTGGAAAGACTTGACTTTGGTTATTATTGTAGGAAAAAAGGGAACTGAGTGAGAGGGAATGTTAGTTCATTTGCCACCTGCTACGTCCCAGGTACTTCCCTGTTTAATCCTTATGAAAATCCTGGGACTAAGGATTGCTGCAGCTTCAAAAGGGTTGATGAGAGGTCGGGCGTTTCTAAGAGGAGGCTGATAGGTTGGCTGCTAAGAGGGCTTTGAGTCTGGCATCAACTTTGTGAATTTATTGCAGAATAAATATGGCCAACTTCTGGCTCCTTGGGCTCCCCTTGTCTCTGCTCCAGGCTAGGCATGTTCTTTCTGTTCACGCAGTCTTTTGCCAGCTGATTTAGTTAATTAGGTTTCTGCTTACTCAATTGCCATCACCCCCTCCCTAAGTCTTGCCTCCCCATGACCATACCCAGGCCACCATGATTGGCGTTTGGGGTCTTCCTAAACTCTTCATTCACATTTTCAGGTCATCTCTTGGTTTGTGCCAACAGACGGCATATCTCATCATTCTGCATGGATTTTACTAACCTCTTTCTCAGAGGGCTGTCTTGCTTTTCGGTCCCACATTCACTCCCACATGTGGCTGTCAGGTATTGCTTTTGTAGCTTTGACAGTGACAGTGAGTAGCTTTGAAGCTCAGAGAGGTTAAGTTACTGGCCCAGTAGAGCTGAGATTTGGTGGCAGGTCTTCTGACTTCCAAGGCAGAGACTGAAGGGATGGATAAAGGACAGGACGGTCACAGGTCAGAGTTGCACAACCTCATGTTCCATGGGGAGTTCTGGGCATAGATTGCTTTGTGGTCATGTACTTAGGGTCTCCCAAGGCTTGGTAGAGACAATTGCGGCCAGTTCAACCAAGAGCCACTGGATCCTTGGGAGCCACACCTGTGTTGGCCAGAGCTGAGTCTGTGCTCCAGAGATCTCTCAGAGCTGAGCCTACTGTGGTGGCCCCAATGGGAACTGACTAGTGCTGCTGCCTGTGGTTGGGTAAGTTGAGTCTGGGGGGTGATTGGGGTTAAAAACAAGCTCACTTATACTCACCAACCTTTGCACCCTGGTTTGGGGCTGCCATAGCCTAGAAGAAGGAGCACCTTCTCCCTTCCAGATGAGGCAGCATTTTGTAATTTTACCACCTTGTGGGACAGCCTTTTTCTAATTCCTACAGAAGTCCAGCCTGAAAGTCAGCTGAGTGGGTTGTGCCCAGCACTCCATGAGCTCTGCAGACCTCTCATATGCCCCTAGATTTCTGGAAAGCCCTCTAGGCAGCCAGTACAAGGTCAAACACTTCTGTGCAGCGAATCCCTGCAGGGGGATTTGTTCTGGGAAGGGAATTACATTTCAATTTGATTTAATTCAATGAGAATGACACCAAATTGATCAGCTGGTAAAATGCCATTTGATGGGCAGATCTGCTCTTTCCAAGTCAATAAGAACCACCAGAAAAGTCAGTCTTGTTTTTTCAGACAGAACTGAAAGCTTTACCCATTTTCTTTGCCTTTTAAAAAGGGTTCAAATTCCCTGAAGGTGGAGAGACTTCCTGATAGGCCTGGTGACCTGAGCAAAGTGATTAAACCACCAGGCACCCAGGGAACTCAAAACAAGTTCTATATACTTTTTTTTGTTTTTGTTTTTAATTAAAGGCCCCCTAAATGCTAGGAGCTCTCCAGTTGTGGTTCCTTGCCCCTTGCTATATGCCAGCTTGCTTTCTGGGGTGTTAGCACACATTTGGGTACCTGACCATGCCCACTGCAGGAGTTCGCAGAAACCATCTGGTCACCTCTGTAGACCTAGAAGTGTGCAGCGGTCCAGACTTCTGCGCACTTTGTACTAGACTCTTGTAAGATCTTGAGAAATTTCTCAGATTCTCTGAGCCTCAGTTCCGTCATCTGTAAAATGGGCATGCAGCCTCCCTCGGTCCCCCTCTGGGCTACTCCCTTTGGAGTAGCAACATGAAAAATAACCACGGCCCCACAATAGCCACTGCCATTATTCCCCACAGCACAATCACTAGCATTATTTTTGAGCAGTTACCATGTGGTAGGTGCTATTGAAAGCTTTATCTGCATTAAATCCCATAATCCTTGTAACAATCCCATCAGGTAGATACAGTCCGTTTGGCTATGGTGCTTATTTTGAAAATGCAAATTTGTTTCAATGCGATCCATGTGTCAGGAAACTATTTGAGCATTATGTTAGTTTTGCATTTGCTTATGTCTGATTTGGTGTGTGAGAAACACAAGGCGAGTGCGGAAAATTGCTCCCAGTTGAACTGAGCTGTGTAGTAAACACACATATGGACACACTTTAAACATCTCCCGGCATTCTCAGTTCATCATGTATTATGAGCCACTCACAGGGTGCTACAACCTTCCTTCTGACTCCAGGTCTACCTCCTCCCACCACCTGACAGTAATTCTGAAGCTCACTTCCACGCTCACAGCATGTAGCATCATGCTTATTGTAGTGTCTATGTATGTATTTTATGACTTTTTTTTTTTTTTTGAGACGGAGTCTCGCTCTGTCGCCCAGGCTGGAGTGCAGTGGCCGGATCTCAGCTCACTGCAAGCTCCGCCTCCCGGGTTTACGCCATTCTCCTGCCTCAGCCTCCCAAGTAGCTGGGACTACAGGCGCCCGCCACCTCGCCCGGCTACTTTTTTTTTGTATTTTTTAGTAGAGACGGGGTTTCACCGTGTTAGCCAGGATGGTCTCGATCTCCTGACCTCGTGATCCGCCCGTCTTGGCCTCCCAAAGTGCTGGGATTACAGGCTTGAGCCACCGCGCCCGGCCTTTTATGACATTTAACATGTGTAAAACTGTGTTACCATTTTTCTTAGGTTTCTTTTATTTTTACTGTGTCGCCGAAGGAAGTTTATGAGTGTTGTACCCCAACTCCATTGCTCTCATGAACCCTTTGGTTTTTGCGCAGTGTGGTGATTTTTTGTTTTATTATTCTTTTTTTCTAAATTGTGATAAAAGACACATAGCATAAAAATTTCCACTGTGGTTTTTTTTTTTTTTGACAGAGTCTTATTCTGTCACCCAGGCTGGAATGCAGTGGCATGATCTCAGCTTACTGCAACTTCAGCCTCCTGGGTTCAAGCAATTCTCCTGTCTCAGTCTCCCGAGTAACTGGGACTATAGGCATGTGCCAATGCACCTGGCTAACTTTTGCATTTTTAGTAGAGTCGGAGTTTCACCATCTTGACCAGGATGGTCCTGAACTCCTGACCTCAGGTGATCCACCTGCCTTGGCCTCCCAAAGTGCTGGGATTATAGGCATGAGCCACCATGCTAAGCCCACTGTGACCATTTTTAAGTATACAGCTCAGTGGTACTAAGGACATTCATATTGTGGTGCTACTGTCACCACCATCCATCCACAGAATTATTTTTATCTTAAAAAAAGTGAACCTCTATACCCAGTTCACAACTCCCCACTTCTCCTCTCCCCTGCTCCTGGCAAACACCATTCTACTTCCAGTCTCTAGAAATTTGACTACTCTATAAGTGGAATCATACAGTATATGTCCTTTCGTGACTGTTTTATTTCACTTAGCATAATGTCCTCAAAGTTCATGCATGTTGTAGCATGGGTCAGAATTTCCTTCCTTTTTAAGGCTGAATAATATTCCATTGTATGTATATACTACACTTTGTTTATCCAAAGCAGGTGACTTTTAGGAACACTTACGAGGCATGACAGCAGAGCTATCCTGTTACTTTTCTGTTTTGCACATGAAGAAACTGAGGCACAGAGTGGTTAGGTGACTTCCCCAAGGTTTTCCCACTAATAAATGGGAGATTTGAGATTCAAACCCAGGCCTCGCTCATTCTGTAACTTGTGCCTCCGATACTGTGTTACCTCAAATGCTGTGTTACCTGCTTCCTTTTTTTTTCACGTTGCCGTCATCAAACCAGACGATGTTGACTTTGAGTCAGCTTGGTTATTAATTTCCTGTTGTTAACAGAAGCTTTAGTGTCTGAAATCTCTGCTGCACCATCTGGAATTTTTAATAAAAACTCAAGGAATTTCCAGGGGTTTCTGTGTATTGCATATGTGTACTAGCAAGGGAAAATTGCTATTTAAAAATAGAAATGCCTACAGCCACTTTTAAACTCCAGGTGTGGGGTGAGGAGGTGCCCAACAGAAGGAAGGCTGCTCTTTTGTTTAAAAAAAAAATTTTAGTCAGGCTTTTTGGATTATTCAAGGGAAGGCGCACTCCCTACCTCCACCTCGAATTGTCTGGAAAGGGGAGGCTCTAAACTAAATTGCTCCACAGAACAAGCTAGCAGGAATTTGAGAACTGTTCACTGGCAGCTCAAAAGGAAGGGAGTTTTCGGGGTCTTGTAACACTCACGAAAAGAGGAGATTAAATAATGTTCATGGTAGAGAAATTAAGTGCCTCTGAACAGGGCAGCAGTCTGGGGCCCCAGAAGCGTGGCAGGCAGATGGGTACATAGTCATAGCAACAAAGAATACTATGGGAAGTCTCCTTTGTTGAGGTGGTTGAAGATGTCCTTGATGGTGACAATTTTAAATGTTTTTAGCTGTGTGCTATTTTGTAACTTCTTCACCCTTGGTGTAGTCAGCTACAGAGAGCAGGCAGGCTTGGGTTAGTGACACCTTAGTGCAGGAAGGTGGATGGTATGGGTTCCTGACAAGGAGCAATTGTAGGGAACAGGACAGCAGGGAATGGGAAGTGCCACATGTGAGGGGCTTGAGAACTGGGCTGAGAGCAGGGGTTGGGTGCAAGAGGTGACCAGCAGAGTGGAAGCACACCCTGAAAATGGTAGGAAACTGGGGAGAAGTCTGCTCTTAACACAATTAGCTTAAATGGAGGCTGAGGTTACTTTTCATGGATGACAGAGGAGTGGATGGTTCAGAAGACAGCACACATGGCCATCTGGGGAGCTGGCTCCCAGGGAGTGATCCACCTGCTGCCCCTCCCGGGCTGTTCTGCAACTTAAGGGCGTGTACTTTATAATGAGCACGGCCGTGCTCTTTTATGGCTATTGCTTGCACATCTCCAAGGCACTCTTTGCACATCTAGGTGCCCTTCTTAAAGTCATCCTCACAGATTTGAAAAGTTAGCATGAGTACTTCTCTGCAATGGCAATAAGGCAGCATGAGGAAGGGACTCTCTTTTCTAATTTGCTCAAAGTCATCATTTGGGCTCGTGGCAGGTAAATAGCGCTGCCCTTTTTTGAGTACTTAATATGTGTCCTTTATGCATATTACCTATTCAGATCCTTAAAACAACCCGACAAGGTCAGCCTTGTTCCAGTTTTTATCAAGGAAGAAAGAGAGGCTTAGAAAGGCTCAGAGGTTGGTGACTTACCCAAGGTCATGCATCTAGGAAGTGGCAGAGGTGAAATGTGAACCAGGATTCACTCGTCTCTCAAACCTGTGCTTATAAACGCTTTGGTTGCTGCCTTCGTCCTTGAAAAAAATGGAGGATTCTTAGATCCATCCTTTGGCCTATAAGTCTGCAAGGCTAGGGGTTCTTGTATTGAGCAGTGTTAGAATCACCTGGAGGGTTTGTTAAAGCAGATGGTTGGGTTCCCACCTCCAGAGTTTCCTGGTAGAGTCTGGAAAATTTGCACATCGAACAAATCCTCAGGTGAGCAGAGTTGCTCCTCTGAAGACAGCAGTTGAGAGCACTGTGCTAGGCTGATCTAACTTGCTAGGTCACCTAGGCATTGTCTCTGAACCCCATGCTGTGCTCTGCTATACCAGCCATAGACACAGACTGGGTGGGGCTTTGATTTACTATCCTCTCAGGCTGGGTGCTGGGTGCTGGGTGCTGTCCCAGTCTTCCTGGCCAGCTGCCCAGGTCTGTCTGGCTCTGGCTTGGCCTGGTGTCCAGGCCCTCTCTTCTCCCTTATGGGAACATGCACACTTTCTGTGGGGAGGCTGCACATCAACAGTGCTGAGATCTGAGGGACTGGAGGGAGGGGAAGCAGGACCCCAGAGCTGAAGCGGGCTGGAGGACAACGGCTTCATCTGTTCTCTCCCTCAAAGAGCAGGTGTGTGGGGCATGGGGCATGCTGACTTAGGGATTCAAATGGCCTCTGCAGCAACTCAGGGGTTCCTCTCCTCTCCCTGCTGGGTCCAGACAGCCTTTCCTTCGGAGACAGACAGGTTGGAAATCCAAGCAGAAAGAAAAATATCTTAATGTATCAATGTCTTTCAGCAGTGGTTTAAAGGGTCCAAGAGACAGGCTGTCAGATGCAGTCTCTGGGTCTCCAGACCAATATGCCTCTGCCCTGCTCCTGACACTGGTCTCTTAACTCCACAGTTGGAAGGGGAATCAAATCATGAGAGTGTGTGAGTGTGTGTGTATGTGTGGAGAGTGGTACCTTCCATAAAAGAGGAAGCTAAGGAGCTGGGTTAAAGCTTCTATGTGGTGTAAGGCTGTATGGGGTCAAGGGGAAGCAAACAAACAGGGGATCTGGATTGGAGAGATTCTCACAACAACCCCATGAGGTAGGGACTGTCAGTCTGTTTTACAGAATCTGAGGCAGGGAGCAGTTGAGCCACTTGCTTGAAGTTACGCAGTTGGTGAGTAATATGGATGGAGTTTGAACAGACACTTCACCAAAGAAGAAATGATGGAAAATAAGCCCATGAAAAGATGCTCTACATTATTACTCACCAGCGAAATGCAAATTGAAGCCACAATGAAATGCCACCACACACCCTCTAGTCCCCCTAGAATGGCTAGTGTTAAAAAAACCCAAAACTGTATCAAGTGTTGGCAAGAATGTGGAGGAACTGGAACTCTAACACACTGTTGGTGGGAATGGAAAATGGTAAAGCCACTTTGGAAAACAGTTGGCTAGTTTCTTAAAAGTTAAACCTACACCTATCATAGGATCTGCCATCCCACTCCTGCGTTTTTACCCGAGAAAAGAAAGTCTTTGTTGACACAAGAAGAACTCGTATATGAATGTTTCTAGCAGCTTTATTTGTAATAGCCCCCAACTGGAAACAACCTAAATGCCCATCAGCAGGTGAATTGATAAACAAATAGTGGCAAATCCATACAATGGAATAATACTAAGCAATGAAAAGGAGCTATTGATATATGCAACCATGTGGGATATATCTCACAAGAATTATGCTGAGTTCAAGAAGCAAGACATAAAAGAGTGCATACTGCATGCTTCCATTTGTATACAATCCTAGAAAATACAAGCTAATCTGTAGTGATAGGAAGCAGATCAGTGGTCACCTGAAGATGGGGGAGTGAGGAATGGAAGGGGCAGGAGCAGGGGATTCAAAGGACACAAAGAAACCCTTGTTGAGGGGATGGAGGTGGTCAATATCTTGATTGTAGTGATGGTTTCAAGGGTGTATACCTGTGTCTAGACTTGTCCAATTGTGTAGTTTAGACATGTACAGTTTGTTGTATGTCAATTATGCCTCAATAAAGCTGTTGATAATAATAATAAACAGAACCCAGGCTGCAGTCTGTCTCTATGCTGGAACTCTAATCTACTCACTGTTCTATTTTGCAGCTGTGTATTAGAGAGTAGGGCTGGCTCTGGGTCTGCACAAGGTAGGTCATCACAGCACCCCATGCTGGGTAAAGTGCTTGGTACTTCGTATTGTTTACTATTCTCATTCCTTAATTCTCTCAGGAAGGTCCTGTTTGATTATGTCCATTTAATGCACATGGTGTGGAGTTAAGTGACATACTCAAGGTCACATGGGTGGGGCATGGGAGAAGGATGGCCCCTCTCCTTCACCACTTACACAGCCACCACCTCCTTCAGAAGAGAGGTGAAAGAGCAGCAAACCCAGCCCAAGTGATTTCCAAGGCCTTTGGTCAGGGTCCAAGAACAGGCTAGCCAGGGCAACAAATTCATTCTCCAAAGAGGGGAAACAGATCTAGTCTAAGGCTTCCTCTAGTTTTGGTCTCCAGTGAGTCTGTGAAATGAAATAGTTTTCATTACTTAAAGTCCACCTACCTAGGTGGATGCCTTTGCCTGCATTTTAGAAATAGACCTGGTCCTGCCATTTACCTTCCCGGTGACCTTGAGCATTTCAACTCTCTGGGCCTCTATTTCCTCATCTGTAGAATGGCAGTAATTAGACCTAACTTCTAGGGTCTTAAAAAAGGGTTCAATAAATTAAGGGACATAAAAGTGCTTTGGACAATGATGAACCCTAAAAAAAAAAAAAACCTTTGTTTGTTTTGGTATTTCATAGTTCATCATTTGCCCTAAATGAGGTCAATTTAAAAAAAAAATGTGGTAAAGTATATAATATTTATTATTTTAACTCTTTTTAAGTGTATAGCTTAATGGCATTAGGTACATTTGCAATGTGGTATACCACCATCACTTTCCATTTCTAGAACTTTTTAATCATCCCAAACAGAGACTCTGTCCCATTAAACACCAACTCTTCATTCCACTTTCCCTTCACCCTCTGTTCCCTGGTTACCTCTATTCTGCTTTCTGCTTCTATTAATTGACCTATTCTAGGTACTTCATATAAGGGGAATCGTACAATACTGGAATGGGATCATTAACCCCACATTAATTTCCACTTCTTTCTGTTTCCTTGGTTTTGGTGTCAGGGGTGGGAGGAGATGGAACTTTGGAGGCTGCCTTGTAGACAGAGGAGCCCATTCTTTCCAGAGCAGAAGATGGGGTGCTGGGTAGTCCCTGGGCCGCTCTGAGAGGCTGGACTTGGCATGTAATATAATATGACTGATGTTTTTATAAAACGGGATAAATTTGGACATAGAAAATTAACACCATGTGAAGGTGAAGGCAGAGATTGAGTGATGCTTCTATAAACCAAGAAACTCCAAGGATTGTCAGTAAACCAGCAGAAGCTAGGAGAGAGGCATGGAACGGATTTCTCCTTACAGGCCTCAGAAGAAACCAACCCTGTCACAATTTTGATCTTGGACTTGAGCCTCTGGAACTGTGAGACACTAAATTTCTGTTTGTTTTAGCCACCTAGTTCATAGTACTTTGAAGTGACCTTTACACCACTCTCATTTAGAGATGAGGTCTGTGTCCCCTCCTCTTGAAATTGAGTGGCTGTTGTGACTGTGTACACATGTAAACTGCAGAGCTGCCTGTCTGTGACTTCCAAGGCTAGGTCATAGAAGGAGATAAAGCTTCTTCCTGTTTTGTTGGGCTGCTTGCTCTTGAAGTCTTCAGTCACTATGCATGCAGCATGCCTTCCCAGCTTCCTGTGGTTGTAGAGTGTATGGAAGGCAATTGGACCACTATAGACAGTGGGTAAGAGCTGAGGAAGCAGCCTCTGTCCACTGATAGCATGGAGGACCCTGAAGGCAAGAATGGGCTCTTACTTGTTGGAAACCCGGTTGAGTCCGCTTACAAATTAATTAGACACAATGCCATTTCCAGATGAGAGTTCTGGGAAGGCTACTGTGGTTAGGGCTTCGTTCTCTTTCCTCCTAGGAAAGCATTTAATCCAGACTCTGAAGGATCAGGAGATGGGAGGGCCTTCTTGCTGGTAGGCAGAGTGGCTGGCCTCTAAATGGCATGATTGGAGAGGCATCCCCAGCCTGAGCCCCAAACACTTCCTCTGCTCTCCTCTATCTTTCCCTGTTAGAAGCATCTCCATTGAGCTGTCTTCACTCACCCCCATAACGGCTTTGTATTGAGTTCTTACTCTGTGCCAAGCACTTTACCTACATTATCGTGTTCAAACCTTGCAATGACTCTGCCCAACAGGTTTTATTGTCTTTCTACTCTATCATTCACCTCTCAGTAGAATTAATTAACCAAATTAATCCTATAAGCAAATCTCAGTTGCACCATGAATGTCTCAGGCAAAATAATAGGTTTTAACTACTGTGGAGGAAGACTGGCCCCTTTAAGGAAGAAGTGACTGCATCCAGGGTTGAAGCAGGTTGTGAAATGTTGAAATGTGCTGAGCTCCGGAATGGAAATTTCTTTCAATGTAGATTAGGCCTTGATTCAGGGTACAGAGAGAGACTGGTACCTGTGGTTCCCTTGGTAACTGCTCTCTGATTGGAAGGAGTCTGAGTGGAGAAGGGAGTAGCTGGGGGGCCCGTGTGACTCACCCAGAAGTGGGCAGGAAGCAGTTAAAAAGCAGCCATCCGGTGAAGCTGTAGAGGGACAGGGTTTTTGCTTTCTTTTAATCAACATGCCAAGGTTTTGGGAAGGACTGCTGACACCAGAGATATCAGAGAAGTAGCATAGAATAGCTGGCTTCTGGGAAGCCTCTCGGTTGGGAAGGAAGTTGTTCTCTTTCCACTGCAAGCTTAGAAGCCTTCCAAGTTTTCTCCTTCTGCAGCATAAAGAGACAATAAGTCAGAGGAAGGTATCCCCAGGAGTTTCCAGACAGCTGCACAGATTTAAGTGCAGAAATCTGAGCAGAGGTATAGTCCTGGCATTTACATGAGCACCTTTCAGTAGCAGGAAGAATAAAAGGAAACAGAGCTACAGAAATACCAGGGGTGAAGTCTTCATCGGAAAGTCCAATCTTGGAACAAGAGCTGGTAGGAAGCCTGAGAATTTGTATCAGCAGTGAGTCTAGGCTGTCTGTTCTGAGTAATTGGGATCAGAGCAAAAGTCGATATCATGCTTACCCTGTGCCAGGCTCCCTTCTAAGGGCTTCCTGGGCACCTGCTCATGTCAGTCCTCACAGCAATCATATGAGGTATGTTCTATTGTTTTCTCCTTGTGCAGATCAATGCACTAGGCACAGAGAACACTGGCCACAGGTGTATGGCTGAGGAGGCCAGAGCCAGGATTTGGACCTGGGGTGTCTTGGCTGATGTGAGCTGGTGTAGGCCAGCATGGGACACAGAGGAGGATTAGCTAGAGAAGCAGGACAAGGGGCAAGAGAGATGAGATCTCTGACAGTGCTGGGCCAGAGACACTTTCCCAAGCCATGACTAAACCTGATTATGGACATGTTTTACCCTGTCAGACTATAGCATCCAGAGGGGTCCCTCCTCAGGGTGGCTCCTGGACTGTCCTGAAACAAGATGGGTGCTTTTATTATTATTATTATTATTATTATTAATTATTTTTAGAGACAAGGTCTCATTCTGTCACCCAGGCTGGAGTGCAGTGGCACCATCATAGATCACTGCAACCTTGAACTCCTAGGCTCAAGCAATCCTCCTACTTCAGCTTCCCAAGTAGCTAGGACTACAGACATGTACTACCACGGCTGGCTAATTTTTTAAAATTATTTTTTTAGAGACAGGATCTCCCTGTGTTGCCCAGGCTGGTCTCAAACTCCTGGCCTCAAATGATCCTCTTGCTTCGGCCTCCCACAGTGCTGGCATTACAGGCATGAGCCACTGCACCCAGTCTAGATGGATGTTTTCAAAACACAGATCTAGTTACGGTACTCCCCTCTATAAAAAATCCCTTGTTTGTCGGATAAAGTCCAGACCCTTTGGCCTGTCATATAAAGCCTTCCTGATCAGAACCACCCTGCTTGGCCCACTCCTTGCTGCATTCTTGTGATTCCAAGCCCTAAGTTTCCCAAGTCTCCTCTCCGCTGGTAGAGCTAATCATGGCTCACCGCATATTCTGATGGCTGTTCTTTCCAGGTGATGCCACTCCTGTGGTGAGTTGTCTGTAAAGAGAGGCATGCTTCCTCTGCAGGACCCTCAGATAACCATAGACATAAGCAACACAGGAACATAAAGTAAAGATGCAATAACCATAAACCTTGACAATAATCTTAAAGCAAGAAAACAAGTGCTGAGTTCTAGAAAATGAGCACATGTACATTAATTATACAGCACACCCTCATGTACTATAAAGAGGGCAGGAAGCAAAATGCCGCAACTCAACCATAAATTTGATATCAAATGGATGTGCCGGAAGGCAGGGTGGGTCAGAGGCAAGTGAGATCAGCTTCTGCCACTGCTGATTGTGCGACATTGAACAAATAAGCCTCTGTTTCCTTAATGTTAAAGAAGAAACACCAATAGTGTCCTGGTCATGGTGGTGGCACGGTAATTAAATAATACGTGTAAGGCTCTAAGCAGTCCTTTACCTTACCTCTCCTGGCCAGTAGGAAATGTTCAATAACAATTAATGGCAATTTTCCTCACTTTGTCGCAATGATTCTTATGAATTATCTAGATGAGAAGGTAGAGCTGAGGTCATCTTTCCCTGTGTGACATTCAAACTCTTTCCGCAATACTTAGAAACACTCAAACTCTGGCTATGTACTTAGAGACACTTAAGATCTTTCTAGGTACTCAGGCTGAGGATTTTCCAGGCGTGGTCCTTGGCCCACACAGGGCCCCCTGATGGGCTATAAACAGATTTAAAAAAAAATCGAAGTTCTTGTTTTTTTCTTTGTCTTTTTTTTTTTTTTAACAGACAAATGCTGTGCAATCTGCAAACTTTTGTTTTTATACAGCACTAAGGGTTGCTTACTGAGTATGTTATTAAAGATCACCCAAAATCACTATTAAAAATATATTTATAGCAAATATCCACCAAATCAAATAAGTGATGAATCATGATAGCCACTTTGGTTCTTTTACTTAAATTTTTCATAAAAAAAATCTTCATTGAGATAGAATCCACATACCACAGAATTCATCCACTCATTTGTGATTGTGTAATTCACAAGTCATCATTTTGTTTTTTGCCAGTTTTTTGATATCACAGTGTTTCCCAAATCTCCCCCTCCCTTTGAAAAGTGGGACCAGGTAGAGAGGGAAGCCATGGGTCTTTGACCACACCTGAGGGAGTATGGTAAAGCACTTGGAGACCTTGTGCCTTGCAGTTGTTTGGAAAAACAGCCTGCATCCCCCACTTTTACCACTGGGTGTCAGGCTCGAAGGTGGGTACAGTCTCATGCTTGGGGAACCCAGCAGGGTACCGGGCCCTGCACTATTGCTCTGCAGGTAAATGTGATGAATGGAAGAGAAGAAGTAAAATTAGACCTCACAGGATGATTAGAACTTTGATATTTCTTGTGTTTGGGCTTGGAGAATTGTGTCACATTTCCTTAGGCCTGTGGCAAAAACAAACAAACAAACAAACAAACAAAAAATATATATAGTTTTTCCCCCTCCTTTTGCTCACCCTTTATTACTGTATTTCACCATGTTTTGAGGATTGCTGTGTGTCAGGAACTGTGCTGGAAAGGGGAAATACAGAGATGTACAAGACACAGCTGGTCCTTTCCCTTAAGGTGCTCATACTATAGGGAGGACGGAGATTATAAATGGACCAGCAGGCCACAAATGGCAAACACGAAGAAAGTTGAGAGCACAGGGTCAGAACCAGGGGAGAGGAAGGACAGTACTACACACATAAAAACAAAAGCAACACAAACAACACGCCTGACCCGTGTGGGGGTTTACACATTACAAATGCTTTCACAGACAGGGTTTATCTATTATTTAAATTATATTTGTTGAGTACTGGGGTAGGTACTGAAGATACAACAGTGAAAAATTACTATGGATGCCATTGTTTATACTTTGCATGTGCCAGACAATGTGCCTGGCTTTTTAACATACATTATCACATTCAGTCTTCCAAGAAATTCTACAAGGAAGGATTTCTTAGACTGATTTTTCAGATGAGGAACATGAGGTACAAGTTTCTTCCTCAAGAAACCTGTAACTTAGTGAGTTTGGATCAGTGTCCCCACCCAAATCTCATGTTGAAATGTAACCCCCAATGCTGAAGATGGGGCCTGGTGGGAGGTGATTGGATCATGGGGACCATTTCTAAAGGTTTAGCACCTTTCCCCTAATGCTGTTCTCGTGACAGAGTTCTCACAAGATCTGGTTGTTTAAAGGTATGTAGCACCTCCCGCATCTTTCTCTTCCTCCTGCTCTGGTTATGTAAGATGTGCCTGCTTTCCCCTTTACCTTCCACCATGATCCAACATTTCCTGAGGCCTCCCCATATCACTATCAGCAAAGAGACTGGCTGTAGTGTGCCCCTGCTCTGGGGATCTGTGGAACTTTGAGCTTGAGAGTGATGATTTACGGTATCTGGTGGAAGAAATTTCTAAGCAGCAAAGTGCTCAAGATGTGGTCTGGCTACTTCTAACAGCCTATGTCCATATTTGTGAGCAAATAAATCACATGAAACTGGAACTTATATTTAAAAGGGAAGTAGAACATAAAATATTGGAAAATGTGCAGCTTGGCCATGTGATAGAAAAGAAAAACCCATTTTCTGGGGAGGAATTCAAGCCAGCTGCAGAAATTTGCATAACCAAAAGGAAGACAAATGCTGATAGCCAAGACAATGTGAAAAGGCCTTCAAGACATTTCAGAGACCTTCACAGCAGCCTTTCTCATCACAAGCCCAGAAGCCTAGGAGGGAAGAATGGTTTTGTGGGCCACACCCAGGGCCCCTCCACCCTATGCAGCCCCAGGACACTGTCTTCTGCATCCCATCTGCTCCTGTTCCAGTCTTGTATCAAAGGGACCCAGGTACCCTCTGCTTCAGAGGATGCAAACCATAAGCCTTTGTGGCTTTCATGTGGTGTTAAGCTTGCAGGTGCACAGAGTGCAGAGTTGAAGCTTGGGAGCCTCTGCCTAGATTTCAGATAATGCATGGAAAAGCCTGGATGTCCAGGCAGAATTCTACTGCAGGGGCAGAGCCCTCTTGGAGATCCTCTACTAGGGCAGTGTAGAGGGGAAATGTGGGGTTGGAGATGCCCAGTGGAGCTGAAAGAAAGGCCACTGTCCTCCAGATCCCAGAATCATAGATTCACACAGTTTGCATTGTGCTTCTGGAAAAGCCATAGACACTCAACACCAGCCCTTGAGAGAAGCCACAGGGATAGAGATGCCCAAGGCCTTGGGAGTCCACTCCTTATATCAACGTGCCCTGGATGTGTGACATGGAGTCAAAAGAGATCATTTTGGAGCTTTAAGA
Organism: Rhinopithecus roxellana; assembly: GCF_007565055.1. NCBI lineage: Eukaryota > Metazoa > Chordata > Mammalia > Primates > Cercopithecidae > Rhinopithecus > Rhinopithecus roxellana. The sequence continues at coordinate 85,651,360 of NC_044560.1, read as the reverse complement.
TTTAATTATTGCTTTGCTGGGTTTAAGAGTTGCATGGGGCCTGTAGACCCTTTCTTTTGACCACTTTCTCCTGTTTTGGAAGTACTTACCCACTGCTTATACTCCCATTGTATCTTGGAAGTAACTAACTTGTCTTTTCTTTTACAGGCTCATAGACAGACAGGACTAGCCTTGTCTCAGATGTGACTTTGGACTATAGACTTTTGAGTTAATGCTGGAATGAGTTAAGACTCAGGGGTTGTTGGAAAGGCATGATTGGATTTTGAAATGTGAGAAGGACATGAAATTTGGGAGGGGCCGGGGTGGTATGATGTGGTTTGGATCTGTGTCCTCACTCAAATCTCATGTTGAAATGATGTAATCCCCAGTGCTGGAGGTGGGGCCTAGTGGGAGGTAATTGGATCATGGGGGCAGTTTCTAATGGCATAGCAACATCCCCGTGTTGCTGTTCTTGTGATACAGTCCTCACAAGATCTGGTTGTTTAAAAGATTGTGCCCCTGCTCCAGGGATCTGCGGAATGTTGAGCTTGAGAGTGATGATTTAGGATATCTGGAGGAAGAAATTTCTAAGCAGCAAAGTGCTCAAAATGTGGCCTGGCTGCTTAAAACAGCCTATGTCCATATGCGTGAGCAAAATGGACAGAGCAAATAAATATCATGAAACTGGAACTTATATTTAAAAGGGAAGCAGAGCATAAAAGATTGGAAAATTTGCAGCTTGGCCATGTGGTAGAAAAGAAAAACCCATTTTCTGGGGAGGAATTCAAGCCAGCTGTAGAAATTTACATAACTGAAAGGAAGACAAATGCTGTGACAAAGACAAATTTTTGTGACCTTGAATTAGACAAAGGTATCTAGATAGGTTGCCCAAAGCATAACCTGTAAAGGAGCAAATTGCTAATTTGGAACTCATCAAAATTAAAAATTAAAAACTTCTGCTCTTCAAAAGATACTGCTAAGTGAAGCAAAAGACAAGACACAAACTAGGAGAAAATGTTTGCACTGCATATATCTGATAAAGGACATGTATCCAGAATATATAAAGAACTCTCAAAACTCGATAACAAGAACATAAACCAATAGAAAATAGGCAACAGATATAAGCAGACACTACCAAAAAAGATGTGTCATGGAAGACAAGCATATGAAAGGTGTACAAAATCATTAATTATTGGGAAAATACAAATTAAAACCTAATGAGCTTTGCCACACACCCATTGGGATGGCTAAAATTAAAAAGACAAACCATATCAAGTGTTGGCCAGGACGTGAAGGAACTGGAACTCTCGGACACTTCTAAATGGCAAGTAAAATGGAAACCACTTTGGAAAATAGTTGGGCAGTTTCTTAAAAACGTAAGCATACACCTACCATATAAGCTTGCATTTTACTCCTATTTGCACAAAAGAAAAGAAAGTTTATGTTCATACAAAGAGTTTTGCATAAACATTTATACCAGCTTATAGCATTTATTTTCAAATAGTAGTCCTAAACTACAAAAAACCTGAGTGTCCATTAACTAGTGAATGGAAAAGTAAAAATTGAAGTAAGTCTATATATGGAATAATTCTAAGAAATAAAAAGGAACTACTCATACACACAATTACATGAAGGAACTTCAAAAATGATTCTGCTAAATGAAAGAAGCCAAGCAAAAAGAATTCATACTATAATTTCATTTTTATAAATTTCTAGAAAATGCAAGCTTATCAGTGGTGAAAACTCAATGGTTGCCTGGAATTGGGGAAGGGAAGAAGAGAGGGAGGGATTCCAAAGAAATTTTTGGTTAACAGTTATGTTCCCTGTAACTATTGGTTTTCATTTTGATAATAGTTTCATGAGTGGTCAAAACTTACCAAATTCTTCATTTTCTATCTGAAGTTATTGTATTCAGTTAGACCTCAGTAAAATTGCTAAACACTCAGTAGCAAGAAAACAAATAATCAAATAAAAAACCCAAAGATTTGAATAGACATCTCACTAAAGAAACAATATCAGTGGCATATCAACACAGGGAAAGATGCTCAAGATTATTAGCTATTGGAGAAATGAAAATTAAAACCAAAATGAAAATTAAAACCAAAACATATCTATCAAATGGATAAGATTAAATTAAAAAAACTCAAACCTAACAATATCAAATGCTAATGAGTATGTGGAGCAACTGGAATTCTCATACATTGCTCCTGGGAATGAAAATGGTACAGCCACTCTGGAAAACAGTTTGACAATTTCTTATAGAGATATACTTATCATATGATCCAGCTATCCTATTCCTGGGTACTTGAGGAAATGAAACAGTGTTTACATAAAAAGATCTGTTCACAAATAGCAGTTCAATACATCAAAAGAATGGAAACAACTCCAAAGTCCTTTAATGTGTAAGTGGATAATCAGATCATAGTACATCCATACAGTAGAATACCACACAGCAACAACAACAAAAAAAGAATGAGCTAGTGATTTATGCTAGAGTGTGAATGCATCTCATGGGCTTTATGCTGAGTTAAAGAAGCTATTTTCAGAGTTATATATATTCTGAAAGACTTTCAAGACCAGCCTGGGTAACACAGTAAGACTTTGATTCCACAAAAAAAGGAAAAAACTAGCTGGGTGTGGTAGGGCACACCTGTAGTCCCAGCTACTCTGGAGGCTGAGGCAGGAGGATCAGTTGAGCCTAGGAGTCTGAGATTGTAGTGAGCTGTGATTGCACCACTGTATTCCAGACTGGGCAATAGAGTGAGACCCTATCTCAAAACAAACTTATATTCTATTATTGTATTGACATGAAATCCTGGAAAGCTATAGGCATGGAGAGTGAATCAGTGGTAGGGGAGGAGTTTGACACAAAGGGGCAGCATGAGAGCGTTTTCTGGGGTGATGAAACCGTGTTACATCTTGATTGTGGTGAATGCATATTAAAGCTCATACAAGCGTCCACCAAAAAGAAAGCAAATTTCCCTGTATTTAAATTTTAAAAAAAGTTATGGTATGAATCTAAAGCGGTACTTAGCAGGAAATTTTTAGCGTTGAGTAGTCTCATTAGAAAAGAATAAAGGCTGAAGATTAATAAGCTAGACCAGGGTTTCTCAACTTCAGCGCTCTTGACATTTGGGCTGGATAATTCTTTGTTTCTGGGGCTGTGTTGCTCCCTGTAGGATGTTTAGCAGCATCCTTGGTGACTACTCACTAGATTCCAATATCTTCCTTTCCCCAGTTGTGACAACCAGATAATATCTCCAGACATTGCTCAATGTCCCATAGGGGCCAAAATTGTCCCTGATTGAGAACCACTGAACTAAATATCCAACTGAAGAATTTAAAAAGGAATAACATAAGAATAATCCAAAAAAGCAGAACATAGGATTTTTTTTTTTTTTTTAAAAAGAGAAAACCCTTATGAGATAAAAATCAAATGCACAATGAAGAGGCTTAATGCAGCCAAAAGTTCTTTCTCTGAGAGACTAATAAAGTTGAAAAATTTCTGGTAAGATTGAGCAAGGAAAAAGAAAGAAGACAGATCAAGCAATGCAAGGAATAAAGAAAGCAAACATATTTACACATGCTGCAGAGATTTAAAAGATAATTAAAAACTTTATGTTAATACTTTGGAAAACTTAGATGAAATGGAAAAAGTTCTAAAGAAATATAAGCTACAAAAACCGTTTCAAGAAGAAATATGAAACAAACAGTAGTATAATTATTAAATAAATGGAACGATTAGTTTTAAAATGTACCCTAAAGAAAAATCAGATCCTCCCAAATGATTTCACTAGTGAGTTTTACCAAACATTCAGGAGATAGATATTTTCAATCTTACACAAACTAGTCTATAATATAGATAAAGAGGAAATATGAATATGCCCTAACCCGTTTTATAAAGCTAGTATAATTTTGATACTAAATCTTGACAATGATAGTGTGAGAAGAAAATTGCAGGCAAATTTTACTTAAGAACATTGACACATAATTCTAAACCGAATGTTGGTAAACAAAATCCTACAATGTAGAAAAATGATCATAAGCCACGAGCTAGTTTACCTAAGGCATGTAAGACTGGGGAAACATTAAAGCATAAAAAATCAATGTGACTCCTTACATTAACAAGATAAAGAAGAAAAGCAATGTGAGCATTGTATTAGTCTGTTTTCACACTGCTATAGAGAATTACTTGAAACTGGGTAATTTATGAAAAAAAGAGGTTTAATTGACTCACAGTTCTGCAAAGTTAACAGAAAGCATAACTAAGAGGCCTCAGGAAATGTCCAATCATGGTGGAAGGTGAAGGGGAAGCAAGCAACCTTGTTCACATGGTGTCAGAAGAGAGAGAAGGTGAAGGGGGCAGTGCCACACAGTTTTAGTGAGAACTCATTCACTATCACAAGAACAGCAAGGGGGAAATTTGCACTTATGATCCAATCATCTTCCACCAGTCCTCTCCTCCAATGTGACAAGAGATTTGAGTGGGGACCTAAATTCAAACCATATCAATCATTTTAATAGATACAAAAATATAATAAAATTTAATATTCACTTGTGATCTTTTAAAGAATTCTTTGTAAGCCAGGGATAGAAGAAAATGTTCTCATCTGATAAAGGACACTTACAAAAAACCTATACCAAATATCTTATTTAAAGGTGAAGCACTGAAATAATTCCCTTTAAGATAAGAAACAATACAAAGCCATCTGCTATCACCACATCTATTAAGCAATATACTAAAGGTCCTAGCCAATGAAACAAGGCAAATAACACACACACACACACACACACACACACACACACACACACACACACACAGAGGAAATATGGATCACGAAGAAAAACCATATTGGTATCACTTTAAAACATTAGCTTATAAACATAGAATCCCCCATGAATATACAGATACATTATTAGAATTAATAAAAGGTCTCTGGATATAAAACCAGTGCAAAAGGTTAACTGCATTTTCTACATCAACAATAAGCAGTCCAAATTGTACTTCAAAATAGATACCATTTACAGTACCTCCAATGAAATGAAATATCTTGGAGTAAATCTAAAAAAATGTACAGGAACTTTGTGGAGAAAATATAAAAACTATTGAAAACATTAGAAAGTGATAAAACAATAGTGGGCTAAATTTATGGATTGAAAGGCAATAATGTGAAAATTTCTGTTTTCCCAAATTGACTCAAACATAGATTTGATGCAATTTCAGTTAAAATTCAATAGGTTTCTTTTTCAGAGATTGTGAAAAACTGATTCTAAAATATATATGAAGAAATAAGAGGTAAAGAATAGACACCATTTACAGTACCTCCAATAAAATATCTAGGAGTAAATCTAAAAAATATGTATGAAAACTTTATGGAGAACACATAAAAAATATTGAAAACATTAAAAAATGATAAAGTAATAGTAAGCTGGCTGGGCACGGTGGCTCATCCTATAATCCCAGCACTTTGGGAGGCCAAGGTGGGTGGATCACCTGAGTTCAGGAGTTCAAGACCAGCCTGGCCAACATGCCGAAACCCCATCTCTGCTAAAAATACAAAAATTAGCTGGGCATAGTGGCAGGTGCCTGTAATCCCAGCTACTTGGGAGGCTGAGGCAGGAGAATTGCTTGAACTTAGGAGGCAAAGGTGGCAGTGAGCCAAAATCACGCCATTGTACTCTAGCCTGGGTGACAAGAGCAAGACTCTGCCAAAAACAAAAAACAAAAAACAAAAAACAAAACAAAACAAAAAAAAATAAAGAAAAAGGCTAAGTTCATAGATTGAAAGGCAATAAAGTAAAAATTTCTTTTTTTCCAAATTGATTCAAACATAGATTCAATGCAATTTCAGTCAGAATTCAATAGGTTTCTTTATCAAATATTCTGAAAAACTGATTCTAAAATATGTATGAAAGAATAAAGGGTAAAGAATAGTCAAAATCTGCTAAAGAAGAAGAGGGTGGAGAACTTATCAAAAAGTATTAAAACACTACAGAAATTGAAACAGAGTGGCACCGTCTTAGGAATAGACAGACCAATGGAAGAAAATAGAAATCTCAGAACAGCTCCTAATACCTAATACAAGTGGAAACTTCATTTATGACAGAGTTGGTACTGCAGTTCAGTAAGGAAAGACTCAATTTACAAAACTGTATTGGGTAAATTGATAATTCATCATAAAAAATGTTGGACCATAACACCTCACACCATATATAAAAATAAATTTTAGATTGCTAAAGATTTAAATGTAAACATCAATATTCTAAAGCTTGGTGATGATGATGATGATGATGATGATGATGATAGCATGTAATACTAGGTTCCAGACAATTTTCAACAGAGGTTATTTAGTCCAACAGAACAAGTATATAATGTAGGTATTAATATCATCTCCACTTTGCATTTGAGTAAATTGAGCCACGAAGAGGTTAAATAAGTTGGTCAAGGTTTCATTACTACGATTTGAACCTAGGAAGTTTGGCTTAAGAGTTTAGGTTCTTAAATACTTAAATAGAGAGGCAGCGTGCATTTATGACCTCAGGATAGGTAAAGATTTCTTAAAATCCAAAAGTAGGAGCCATACAGACAGTTTTGAAAAATGTGACTACATTACAAACTTTTGTCAAAAGACACCCTAAAAAAAGTAAAAAGAAAAAGCACACACTATAAGAAAAGATTTGCAACACAAATAAGTAGAAAAGATTAGTATTGAGAATACGTTAAACAAACAAACAAAAATACCCCCTACAAACCAATGAGAAAATGACAGCCTAATATGGTTTGGCTGTGTCTCCACCCAAATCTCATATTGAACGTAATCTGAATTGTAATCACTATGTGTTGAGGTGTTAAGGGATCTTTGGGGTATCAATTGTCTGGCCAGAAACCTCTCTGGCTGGTGGCACCTTTGCTGAGTTCTTGTCCTGTGTCCAGGAAGAATGAGGTATGCAGACAACTGCAGGGTAAACGATGAAGAGGAGCTTTATTGAGTGTTAGAACAGCTCAGAAGAGACCTGCAGTGGGTAGCTCCTCTCTGCAGGCAGGTCATCTGGTTGAGTGTTCAGCTCTCAGCAGAGAGGAGGCCCTGGGGTCAGTGGCTCCTCTCTGCTGGCAGGTTGTCCCATTAAGGGTTCAGCTCTCAACAGAGAGGAGGCCCTGGAGAGGGTAGCTCCTCTCTGCAGCCAGTCATCCTGATGTCTGCTGCTTTCAACAGAGAGGAGGCTTTGGAGAAAGTCGCTCCTCTCTACAGGTAGGTTTTCCTGTCATCTTCCCAGCTCTCAGCAGAGAGGATAACTCCCCTTTGAAGTTGGTCATCCCATCGTCTCTCCATCCTCTACCCTGCTTTGGCTGAGCCTGAGACTTTTATGGATGTCAAAGGGGAGGAAGTGTGTGGCAATTGGTTCATGGGTGGCCATGGGCAGGCCTGAAAGGCACCACAAGTCCCCACTCTGGCCTGCGGGACTGACAGCTCAGCCCCCAGCCTTCAGGCCATCCCTGGCCTAAAGGTGGGGCCTTACTGGGGACCCACTCCCTTCAGCCCAGGAGCCTGTCTGCCTCTTGCTGCTGTCCATGGTGCCTATGGTGCCCAGGCTGCTTGCACCAAGAGGCACCTGCAGGCCAGTGCCAAGCCACCCTCAGCCCTCCCCCTTGGTTTCCCCTTTCACACTCGTTTTGCCCAAATTCTGGAGGGGGCCGAGGTAGCAGGGCACTGGCATGTCAGTGCTGCCCCAAGCATGTGCACACCTGGCCAGGCTGTGCCAATGCCCAGGATATGCCCCAATCTGGCTCCAAGATCAGAGTAGGGTGCCAGGAGTGGAGAGGCCATGCAGCAGGAGCAGACACTCCTGAGCCTGTGGGCCAGAGGGTGGGGGGGGGACTTCCCAGGCACCCCAGAATGGAGGCTGCAGAGACGCTTGGGTCCTGTGCTTGGGAGGGTTGCCACAGCTGCACCCAGGGAGCTCCCACCTTGCCAACTCAAAAGGGGTGGGGCTCCCACTTGTTACCAGCTTCTGCCTGCGTCACAGAGTGTGCAGCCCTGGTGGTGCCTCCCTGCTGCAGCCTGCATGATGGCAGCGGCCACTGCCAACAGAGAGAGGAAACTGGTGGGAGGTGATTGGATCAAGGGGGCCGGTTTCCCCTATGCTATTCTCGTGACAGTGAGTGAATTCTCATGAGATCTGGTTGTTTGAAAAGTGGCACTTTCTCCTTCTTTCTCTCTCCCTCTCTTACTGCCTTTTGAAGATGTGCCTTGCTTCCCCTTCGTCTTCTGCCATGATTATAAGTTTCCTGAGGCTTTCCCTGTGAGTGCATTAAAACCCCTTTCTTTATAAATTACTCAGTCTCAGGTAGTATCTTTATAGCAGTGTGAAAACGGACTAATACACAACTCAATACAAAAATGGGCAAAGTAACTTAAATAAACACTTAATCAAACAGGAAATCTGAATGTCTAGACTGAATATTCAGTTTCACCAGGGAAGTAAAGGGACTATTTGTATTTATTTGTATGATTGTTTGTAACCAGTGAAATAAAAATAAAACAGGTATCATTATATACCCATTAGATTGTTAAAATTGAAAAAAAGTCTGATAAGATCAAGTGCTAGCAAAGTCATGGAGTAATAGGAACTTTTACACTGCTAGTGGGAGTTTGCAGTGATGAAATTTCTTTGGCATAAATTTAGCATTGTCTAATAACATTAATAATGCACATACCCTGTGATCCAGAAATGTTACTAGGTCTATACTTTAGAGAACTTATATAGGTGCAGCAGTGGACACATCAAGAAAGCCCTTGGTAACATTGCTTGTGAAAGCAGAACAATAAGCGATGTCCATCAATAGTATAATGATACAGCAAAATATAAAACAATATTAAAATGATACAGCAACAAGACAAAACAAATCCATCTGCATAGATAAAACTGAGGACAATAATCTTGAGTAAAAAAGCAAGCTATAGACAAGTTACAGAGTAGGAGAAGATATTTTCAAATCATATATCTGAAAAAGACTAGAATCTCGATTATGTAAAGAGCTCTCAAAACTCAATGGTAAAAAGAAAACAAGCCATCCGCTAGAACATGGGCAAAACACATGAATAGATATTCCACAGTGTAAGTTATTCAAACGGCAAATAAATTCATGAAATATGTTCAACATAAGGGTAATGCAAATTAAAACCATGATAACAGATCATTATGCATCTATCAGAATTGCTAAAATAAAAAAAAAAAAAAAGAACACCAAACATTGGCAAGGATGTAGAGAAATAGGCTTGTTCATATGTTGTTGGTGGGATGTAAAATTGTAGTTCTAGCCTAGAAAACAGAAGGCAGCAATTTATAAAACCCAGCATGCCTATGACCCAGCAGTAGCACCCTCAGGTGTTTATCCCAGGGAAATAAAAACTTATGTCCACACAAAAACCTGGGGAGCTTTATTTGAAATAGTGAAGTGTTCACAGGAGCTTTATTTGTAATAGTCAAATATATTACAGTTTATTTTGCCATTCAAATACGCCACAGTTTGTTTAACCATTCACCTGTTGGTTGAAGATGCCTTTCAACAGGTGACTGGTTAGACAAACTGTGGTATATTCACAGGATGGAATACTACTCAGCAGTAAACAAGCAACAAGCTATTGATTACAAACAATTGTGATGAATCTTCGGGGAATTATTATGAGTGAAAAAAGTCAATGCCAAAAGGCTACATATGTATGATTACATTTGTATAACATTTTGAAATGACAAATGTTACAGATAGAGAAGGGATTAGTGGTTGTCCAGGGTTAAGAATGGGATGGGGTGGAGGGAGGTGGTTATTAAGGCACAATATGAAGGATCCTCATGGTGATGGACTGGCCGGTATCTTGACGTTAGTGATGGATACACACACACACCCACTCACAAACACATACATCCACCACAAATGATACAAGTAAATTGGAGAAATCTGGATAAGATTGGTGAGCTGTGTCATGTCAGTATCCTGGTTATGATATTGTACTAGTGTTTTTAATGTGTTGTTATATTAGTCTGTTCTCATGCTGCTGATAAAGACATACCTGAGACTGGGTAATTTATAAAGGAAAAGAGGTTTAATGGGCTTACAGTTTCATGGGGCTGGGGAGGCCTCACAATCGTGGCGGAAGGTGAAAGTCACGTCTTACATGGTGGCAGATAAGAGAGAAATGAGAACAAAGTGAAAGGGGTTTCCCCTTATAAAACCATCAGACCTTGTGAGACTTATTCACTACCATGAGAACAGTATGGGGGAAACTGCCCTCATGATTCAATTATCTCCCACTGGGTCACTCCCACAACACGTTGGAATTATGGGAGCTGCAATTCAAGATGAGATTTGGGTGGGGACACAGCCAGATCCATATCAGTTACCACTGGGGGAAACTGGATAAATGGTACACACAATTGCATATGAATTTATAATTATCTCAATAACAAATTCTAATTAAAAAACTATTAAGTCTTTCACTCAAAAATTTCAAAAATAAATTTATCATAGCTTTGACTTGCCTACAAAAACCCCAAGCCACACAAACCTACATAACTGCATGATTCTAGTCTTACAGATCAAAAACATATTGAACATTATATTGTTCAGGATATAAGGTCATAAAGACAAAAAACGTGGGAGAATGAAACACAGAATTCAGATTAGCATTTCTCTGGGTTAGGAAGAGAGGGGATCAGATCAAGGAGGTCATGCTTAATGGTCATGCTTTCATTCCTAAACTGGATGGTGGGATACACAAATGTTCCCTTTATTGTTATTCTTTGCACAGCAGACATGTTTTATAAATATCTTTTGTACCTACTCAGTATTTAATGAAACCTTGTAGAAAGTCTTTGGTGTGTGTTTGTGTATATGTTGTGTGTGTATTTGTGTTCGGCACTGTGTTTCCACCTCCTAAGCCTGGCAAGCTCTTTCCTGCCACAGGACCTTCACACTTGCTATAACCTCTTCTGAGAACTCTCCTTCTTTGGCTCTTCAAAGATTGTGGTCCCACCTCAGCCCAGGCAAGTGAAGTGAAGAGACTTTCAGATCAGTGCATATGCATCCTAAACGGTCTTGTTTGTTGATTCGTGTATCTGCCTCTTCTGACTAGAATGTAAGCTCCCTGACATCAGAGAGCTCCTCTAGCTTATTCACCCAGCACCTATACATGGGTTGGCAGACTGAACAAATCCATATTTGTGCATACGAATTTAGGGTCTAAAAAAACATGCCAATTGAAAGTGTTGGCTTCCTAAGAATTGGTTTGGGCTACTGACTATTTTATTCTTTAATAGTATCATGGTAAACTGGGGATTAAATTGCTTTTGCAATCGAAGGCTTCTGAGTGAAGGGTTATGTAGAATAACAGGGGGCATGTCTTTGAAGGACACAGGTAACAGCAAAGAACAAGTTTAAAAGAGTTAAACACATTCCAGCTAAAGAGGGAATACGTTTAAATTGGGTCATTTCCCCTGGAGATTATTGCAATTTTAAGAGTAATGCTGCTTCCAAGAATGTTAGCTTTACTCTTGGTGACCATGGATATAACAGTGTGTAGGTCCATCATTAATCACGATAAAGCATTACAGATCTGGGTCCTATTACCCTAGGTTTGTTTGTAAAATGGATTTCTTTGCAGGCGGCACTGACGTGTGACCATGTGATATTTGGATTGTGCTTCAGAGCAGGGGATGGCTTGGCAAAGGCCTTTGTGGTTTATAACCTATTTTATTTTCTACAATTGAATTTTGAATTTTGAAGTCCAATCAATTTGAGTTCTTTACAAGTATAATTTGGTTACCCGGGGAATGGTTTGAATTTAAGTTTCATGGAAGTAAGTTTGCATGCATTTTGGGCTTTTTAAATTAATTCTCATTGGAAATATTTCATTATTCTGAAATGTTTGGTGATAGCAATTGTGAGGTTACAACTGCTTGTTCATAAATAGGGTTATTATTGGGTTTCCTCATGCCTTGATTGATATATGACGAAGAAGACACACCTGTCGCATAATGCTCTTTTCTTGGTGGTGATTTCAAGTACAATCGCCATGGAATATAAAACCAGGATACAGAAGTAAAGAATTTAGTTCATGTCTTTCTGTGTAATTGATTTGAATGCATTGAGCCAGGTTACATGCTTCTGGGGAATTAGAGGATCAGCAATTTACAAATGTTGCCATTATAATCAGATCTGAAAAAGAAATGATGGGACCTGCTGGGTGGTGTGAGGCAATGGGAAATGTATCTTTTGACAGGAACCCCAAAGTCTAGGATTTTCTGTAGCATGAAATGGAGTGAGTGTGCTGGGCTAGGTGGAAAGCTACCATTTCTGCAATCAAAATTATAAAAAGAAATTATAATAACTGCCACTTATTAAGCATTAACTGTGCACCAAGCACTTTGTTAAGACTTTATCTGCATTATTGCATTTAATCTCATAAAAAGCCTATGCAGTAGGTTGTGCTAGGTTGTTGATTGTTCACCTGGCATCACCACCACTTGTCATCAGGTGTCCCTTGCTTTGTGGAAGAGGAGATGAGACCTACATTTCCCAGAATGCCTTTGTCATATGGCTCCTGGTTTGAGTCTGCCAAGAGAAGTGCGTAGGGAAGGTTTGGAAAGTAGAAAAGGCGGCAAAGCTGTGATTCTCCAGAATTACTTGCAGGTAGGTAGATAAATAGGCAGACAGGAGGTTAAGCACCTTCCACTTGAGCTTCTTGAGGTTCACCTGCTTCCTTGCTGCAGCCTGAGAAGGCCAGCAGAGCTTCCCAGGGGTTTTGGGTAAGACCTTGGGAAATGCCTGCTGTACTGGTGTCCTTGGGTGCTCAGCGGTGGCTTCCCCAGCGATTCTTTCCCAGGTCTTCTAACAGCTGTAGAAGCTTCAATTTCCCTTCATTAAAGCCCTTCCTACTTGGACTATGTGGAATTGGCTTCTGTGTTCCTGGGTATTATTCTTCTTTCCTGTGTAAACGAGTGAACTGAGCTTTAGAGAGGTGAATTGACCAAAAAAATGGCAGAATGGGATTTACACTCAGACCGTAATCACAAACCCTCACCATTTCTGAAAAAGCGCTTGGAGATCCGGGTGCATGAACACTGCTCACAGCCTCATACATGCAATGTTTGCTCGATCCCAGAACTATAGCCCCACGTTAATTGTTACCGTGGGCATCCCTCTCAGAGACAGGGTTTTCCATTTGTTGGTCCACTTAGACTGCATGGTCACTGGTCAACTGTGGTTGCTCTTCCTTGTTGGAAACCCAGACAGCCTCTGGAAATTAGTTAACTTGTGGATGAAAACAAGAAATATATATTCATACCTTGCCTTGCTCATACCAATTGCTATTGTAGATGACAGATTCTTGCATCAGTGATTTTAGAGACAACTAAAATTGTTCATAATAGGTGTCCACTTGAAGGTTACATAACGGGATATTAACACTGCTTACATCAGAGGAGAGGTCATGGGTGGGGACTGGTACTATAATTTATCATCTTTTTATTGTATGTTTCAGTTGTTATAATCAAACTTGTGTTACTTTTGTAATTTGAAAGACGTGCTGTAAGCAAACTGAATATAAAATCAAAAGACATGCTCAGTTAGATACTAGGGCATGTGGCAGGATGTATGTGATGGTGACACCAAGTTGACAACAGACATCTATCACGTCACATAATGCACTTTAAATGATGGCACAGAACTTGTATATGGTAGCAAGCAGAGCAGCAGTGGTTCTCAAATCTTTGTCCAGTTGGAAGAACCACTTTTAAATAACATTTCACATGGAACCCCAATATATAAAACTGATAAGAGGGGAGCTACTCTGAATAAAACTACAGTAATCCCTGAAGCCTCAGAGCCCCACAGACTAGTATTTTTGTTTCAACCCCACGTTCTTCCATTAGCCTTAGAAATGCCACTGTAGAACCTTGCTGCCATGAAGACGACATAATGACAACATAAACGGCAACAAGAAATCAGCTCTCCTGCTGATTGATTACTTGTGTTCTCTCATTAGTGCTCCTTCTCTTTGTAGGGTAGGCCATGGGAATGAGCCCTTGATGCTTCTCCACAATCATGAGTAAAAGTCAGGCTTCTCCATGGGGCAGAACTAGCTTGGACACTAGCCTGATGAGCAAATATCTCAGAAACTACATGGCGTGGGACAGAGGTCCCAGTGAGCATTGTTTCCCTGAGGCCTGGAGTCAGAAAGCCCCATGGGATGGGAAGAAGAGGGAGTGTGTTTTCAACTCGAGATGTTCTAAAACCCCAAGTCACCTCAGATTGGCAGCCCGACACAGACAGGCTTGGAACAAGGAGCAAGGATTGAGGGATGGATGAGGCAGAGGGAAGGGGTTTGGATCAATGCCTCCATGGTGAACTGTGAGGCTCTTGCATATTGGGAGCTCTCTGAAGGCAGCAGTGTCTCCAGCATCACACCAAGAGCACCTGAGGCTAGGCTTATGTCTCCACCCTCTCCCTTCTAAGTGAGGGAAGTCTTTGGTTTCCTGTGTGTCCCCCAACAATGTCCAGCATAGGGATTGATGCAGAAGGTGGTGTTGTCTGAATGTAATCAAGTGACTTTGCTTCTCTGTCTTAGCTGTTTTATACTCTGCTATCACAAAATACCACAGAGCATGGATGGATCTGGAGGCCGTTCTCCTTAGCAAACTAACACAGGAACAGAAAACCAAATACTGCATGTTCTCACTTATAAGTGGGAGCTAAATGATGAGAACTCATGGGCACAAAAAGGGGAACAATAGACACTGGGATCTTCTACTTGAGGGTGGAGGGTAGGAGGAGAGAGATGGTGAGAAAAATTAACTATTGGGTACTAAGTTTAGTACCCAAGTGATGAAATAATCTGTATACCAAACCCTTTTGACACAAGTTTACCTATATAACAAACCTGCAAATGTACCCTGAACCTAAAGTTAAAACCCCCACAGATTGCATGATTTATAAAGAAGAGAAATGTATTTTCTCACAGCTCTTGAGGCTGGGAAGTCCAAGATCAAGGTTCCAGCACGTTCAGTTGTCTGGTGAGGGCCTCGTCTCTGCTTCCAAGATGGCGCCTGGAATGCTGCAACCTCCAGAAGAGAGAGATGCTGTGTCCTCACATGGCAGAAGGCAGAGGTCAAGAGGAGCAAATTCCATCCATCAAACCCTTTTATAGGGGCACTTAATTCCATTCATGAGGGCTCCACCCTCAAGGCTTAATCACCCCCTGAAGGCCCCACCTATTAATACTGTTACATTGGTGATTAGTTCCAATGTCTGGATAATGGAGAGGACACATTCAAACCACAGGATTTCCTCTCTGCTCAACATGAACCCAGTGTCCCCATCTAAGGTTGGGCTTGGATCCTGGATCCCTGTTTTCAATTCTCAGGGCCTCTGGACACTGTTCTGGTGACATAATGGCTCAAAAATATCTTGAATCTTAAAATCCATAGTCTGTGTCAAGGGACTCACTTACCACTCTAGAGCTCAGCTATGCTCTGGGAAATACAGCAGAAGGGGATGGCATCTGGGAGGACCATGCAGAATGGGGAGGACATGGACAGGGAGAGGAAGGGAGGGGCAGTGAACATGGCAAATTTGGCTTGTGAACATGGGGCCCTCTCTTGGCCAATTTCAAGGAGCTGGTGGTGACTAGGTGGTTTAAGTTTTAGACTAGTCATGGTACAGGTATTTATTGTCAGATCTGAGCTGAATCAACAGAGTATCTCCAACAGGCCTGAGCAATCACACTCATTCCTCCTTCTCTTTCTCTTTCTTCCTCCTCCTCCTCCTCATCATCATCATACTAGCCTGAGTTCGCCAGATAAAGAGAACCAATAGCATATGTTTATGTATAATATATTCCTTGTCACGTAAATATGTATGTCATTATATGATAAGGAATTGGTTAACATGGTTATGAAGGCTGAGAGGTCCCATGATCTTCAGTTGACAAGCTGGAGACCCAGGAGAGCTGATAGTGTAGTTCTGGCCTGAGTCCAAAGGTCAGAGGCTACTGAGTGACATTGAGGGCCCATGTCCTTGAGGCCATCAGCAAGGGGAAAGGCAGCTTTTCCGTAGGAGGAAAAGAAGATAGCAGAGAGGAAAAACCACAGAGAGGCAGTCAGGAGAGCTGATGGTTAATTTCCAGTCTGAATCTTACGGCAGCAGATAAGACCAGTGTCCCAGCCTGAAGATAGTAGGGCAGAGAAGGTGTGAATTCTCCTTTACTCAACCTTTTTGTCCTATTCAGGCCTCAACAGATTGAATGAGGCCCACCACATTGGAGAGGCAATCTGCTTTACTCAGTTTACTGATTTGAATGTTAATCTCATCCAGGAACTTCTTCATAGGCACACCCAGAATAACATTTAACAAAATATCTGGGCACCTAGTGGCCCAGTCAAAATGACATACAATTAAGCAATTATTATTATTATCATCATCATTAAATATCTACTTAGTAGCAAATCAAGCACAGTTGGCCTTGGTGAGACTTTTTTTTTTTTTTTTTTTTTTTTAAATTTTAGTTGCCATGGAAAACCTCGATGATGTGATCTGATTTACACTGTAGAAGGACAACTCTGGCAGCTGTATGTGAGGTAGGGAGACCTGTTAGGAGGCTGTTGCAGTAGGCTAGATGGACAATAATGGGGCTTTGACTAGGGGTTTTGGAGGTAAATCTGACAGGTCATTTGGAGAAGATTTGAGGAGGAGCAGATTTACGAGGATAGTTGGTAGTAAAATCAAGAGTTATGTGCCAACGTTATGTTTGATCTGCCTGTTAGATACCCAAGTGAAGACTGGAATTGACAGTTGGATAGATGGGTCTGAAGCTCAGAGAAAAAGATGTGCCTGGGGACAGACACACAAGACCCATCAGGCCGGGTGCTCTGGCTCATACCTGTAATCCCAGCATTTTGGGATGCTAAGGTGGGTGGATCATTTGAGGTCAGGAGCTCAAGACTAGCCTGGCCAACATGGTGAAACTCTGCCTCTACCAAAAATACTAAAATTAGCTGGCCACAGTGGTGGGTGCATGTAGTCCCAGCTACTCAGGAGACTGAGGCAGGAGAATTGCTTGAACCCGGGAGGTGGAGGTTGCAGTGAGCAGAGACTGTGCCACTGCACTACAGCCTGGGTAACAGAGCAAGACTCTGTCTCAAAAAAAAAAAAAAAAAAAAGTCATCAGCATGTGGAGAGTACTTAGGGCCATGGGGCTACATGAAATATTTCAGTCAGCTTTCACTAGGTCATGCTGCACTAACAAATGACCCCCAAATTCCACAAGTGCCAGTGGCTTACAAACAACACCTGTTTATATTACTCTTACTTTACCTATTATCTGCAAGTCAGATCCCAGGTCTGCTCCTCATGTCTTTTCATTCTGGTAGCTGGGCTGAAAGAGGAACCCTTGTCTAGAGCACGCGGTTCATGGGGCAGAGGAAAAGGAGTAAAGGCAGAGCAATGTGACCCTAGAAACTTCTGTTCAGATGTGGCATGCATCACTTCTGTGCACACCCCCTTGGCTCAAGCCTGATGTTCCATGGCCACGCCTGATGTCAGTGGGTGGGAAGCGATATCCCCTCCTGCAGGGAGGCCCTGCGAGTCACATGCAACAGGCAAGGAGGCATTGAAGAGTTTGTTTAATCAGGACAAATGGCTGACTACTCTGTACATTTCCCTCTCCCACAACATTCACATCTTCATCCTCAAACACCATGCCCTCCAGTACATAGATCAGCTGTTTGGTGCAGCAGCTCACACCCGTAATCCCAGCACTTTGGGAGGCTGGGATTTGCCTTGCACAGGTGGGACCTATATGCTCTCAAATAAGTGGCCCTCATGGTGTACATGTGTCTCCACCACAGGGTGTATGAACTTTCCTGATGACTTCGGAGGCTGAGCACATGTTCCTCCCATGTAGCCTGTCACCCTGTATGTGTGACACGTTTTAACATATCCATCCCCTCTCTGCATGCACCACACTTAACGGAAGGAAGATCCTCAGGCTGCTTCTGAAGATCCGATCTTGGGACTTTGGAGGTTTTCTCCTGCCCTGATCTTGAGATTTTCCCCCTGATCTCTAGAACTCACTACTACTGGAAGTTCTAGGATTGGGGGAAGGGACAGGAAGGGAAGGACAGACACCCCAGATGGAGGAGATAAAAAAAAACCATCTGCAATAAATCCCTGAGGAGTAGGGAGGAAAAGCTGGTCTGCCACCAGGAAAACAATGAAGAGGTAGCAACAAATGTGTGCAGGTGCTGTTGAGACCCACAGCCTTGAGTGTGGACAATGAGGCCATGGGCAAGGGGAAGGGCAGCTGTTCTGTGGGAGGGAAAGATGGTGGTAAGGAGAAGAAGCCACAGAGAGGGAGTCAGCGAAGGTGGGCAGAGACATGGTGACCGAGCAGAGCCACAGACACACAGAGAAACAGGCATAGCAATGCTGATGCAGGGGCCAAGGTCCTTGGCCACCTGAAGATTCACTGAAAAATCAATTCACAAAAGGCAGATTATTAGGAGAAAAGGCATACACATTTATTGAGTGTGTATACACGAGAGGCTTCAGAATGAAGGCCCAAAGATGCAGGAGAAAATGTCCACTTTTGTGCTTGGGTTCAACAAAGTAGGAACAGTTGTGTAGAGATATGATTGGACAAAAAGACTGGGATCGAATGCTAATAGACTGAGAGGGGAAACCCAGCAGGGCCTGTCTGCTTAGATTCTTCTTGGCATCTGTGAGCATGCATTCCTTCCTTCTGGGCAGAGGGCAGGACCTTCTCTGGAATGGGCGTCTTATAACCTACAGTCAAACAAGGTAGATCAGATCATTTCTTTTTCTTTTTCTTTTCCTTTTTTTTGAGACAAGGTCTTCCTCTGTCACCCAGGCTGGAGTGCAGTGACTCAGTCACGGTTCACTGCAGCCTTGACCTCCTGGGCTCAAGTGATCCTCCCATCTCAGCCTCCCGAGTAGCTGAGACCACAGGAGCACACCACCATGCCTGCCTAATTTTTTTCTTTTTTTCTTTTATAGACAAGGTGTCACTGTGTTACCTAGGCTGGTCTCAAACTGCTGGGCTCAAGGGATTCTCCTGCCTCAGCGTTCCAAAATGCTGGGATTACAGGTGTGAGCCAGCACCCCAGGCTAGATAATTTTTTATGGCCAGTTTTTACACAGAAAGGCAGAGGGAAAGTTAGAGTCATATTTTTAGGTTTTGTGGCTGGCTTTGGGTAAAGGAGGTTCTGGTTTCTATGACCCGCCTCAGGGAAGAAAGATTCTAGTTTGTACGGCTGACCTCGGGGGAGAGTGAGACTAAAACAAGAGGGCAAAAGAAGGTCAGAGAAGAACTCCTGCTTCTCAGGCTGCTTCTGAGGCCGTCCTTTTGGGGTGTTGCCTTCTGAGCCCCAACACTGACAAGGCGCAGAGACAGTGATGAGGTGAGATAGAGGTGCAGAGAAATGGGGGTGTTCCAGAGAGCACAAGAAAGAGGCAGGTAGAGCCGGCCAGAGGCAGGGCTGAGGAAATGAGAGAGCTGTTCTTCCTGTTTGCCTTTATCCAGGCGGTTGGGGGGCCCTGGCAGATGCTACGAGGGATTGCCCTGGGCAGGTGCCAGGCAGTGGGTATCAGTAGGAAAAGCTCAGTCAACAAGTGTGACTATGTGCCCATCAGTCCATTCAGTCAACAAGGGCCTGTGAGCAAATATCAGCTAGCAACTCAAACAACCTGAGAAACACGGATGCATCGCTCTTGGAGTGCCAGGCATGGTGCTGGGCGCTGGGGAATGGAAAGAGAGAGAAGAGTAAGGCTCAGACTCGAATAGGGCAGGCGAACACATCATCATGGAGAAAATACTGCTGTTTAGTGTTTGCTGGATGAGTACTGAGCCTGGTGGATCAGCATGGATGCCTGCCTGAGGCCTCACAGCACCCCGGGAGGCAGGCATCAGTATCCCTGTTTCACAGAGGAAGAAACTGAGCCTCAGAAAGGTTAAGCAATGAGTGCTGGGCAGAACTAGAGTTTGCACCCAAGTCAGTTGGATTTCCAAAGGGGCTACACTTGCCCACGGTGCTTTCTTAAGTCTGTCCAGCAACAGAGGACTGAGTGCTGACTAGTGCACAGAGTGATAGAATGATGCTGCTTACTGTGGACTGTCAGAGAAGGGAGTGAGAAGAATTAATTGGTGGGAGGGCAGCCCAGGAAGAGGGAACAGGCTGGGTAAAGGCAAGATGTCCCAGGTTTCTCCTACCTCATGTTTTCCCTGCTGAAGTCCTGGGATTGGTCATTTCTTTAAGGAGTCCTGGCTCCTTTTAGTGGAGAATAGTATTTAAAAACCTAGATGCTGGTGTGCTTGTTGCTACGGGGATTTCTTTGCATCTTGGCCCTCTCAGCAGACAGAGCTGGGAGACAGATACATGTTTTTTTTTTTTTTTTCTTTACTCTCGTTGCCCAGGCTGGGGTGCAATGGTGCAATCTTGGCTCACTGTAGCCTCTGCCTCCCAGGTTCAAGTGATTCTCCTGCCTCAGCCTCCCAAGTAGCTGGGACTACAGGTGCTCACCACCACACCCAGCTAATTTTTGTATTTTTGGTAGAGACGGGGTTTCACCATGTTGGCCAGGCTGGTCTCGAACTCCTGACCTCAGGTGATCCACCTGCCTTGGCCTCCCAAAGTGTTGGGATTACAGGCATGAGCCACCGAGCCCGGCCCAGATACGTGTATTTTTATACACACATACTTAGAGATTATCAGGGGATGCAGTCTGAGCTGCTCTAAAGGACTGTGGTTGTGAACAGCATGGGGAACCTTATACCCACTTTGGGATCTGGAAGAAGACAATGTGACACCTACGAGCTGGTCCTGAGACCAGACCCTCTGTTTCAGACTCAGAACGAGAGAATCTGGGAATGGCGTCTGCTGCTAGTGGGATTGCTCAGGAAGCCCACCAGCATTCCTTCCATCTGCAGTGAAGAAATGTGGGTTTATTTATGATTCATCAGTGGGAATCTGTCTGGGGAGAAAGCATTTGAGCTCTCCCCTGCTCAGAGCTAAATGCAGCAAGCCATCCACCCCACATTGTCCCTCAGTCCCTCCCACTGCAGCCTCATGCAGGGGGGCCACAGGGCTGGCACTGTCATCCACCAGGAGCTATGGAGCACCCTGGTTGCAACTGTGAGGGACAGTGCACCCCGCAGAGGAACGCCACCCAGAAGGCAGAGAAAGGAATGCCTGGAGTCAGGAGTTTGGGAGAATGTCATGTCTATGCTAGCATGAAGGTTTTTCTTCAGGGCTACACCTGCATCACCTTTGTATTGTCAGTGTAAAGTTTCACTCTGGGAAAACATTTGCAAATGTTTAAGAAATGAATGAATGCACAAGAAACACTCAATGATGTGGGAAGGAGGAAAAAGCCAGGCAGATTCTGTTTCTACAGCTTAGCTCTGAGTTGAGTCTGATTCTTGTTGCCTTTAGAAAAAGTCCTTGCCTCCCTTCAGCCTCTGCACTCTGGGCAGGACTGGTTCAGATGGCTCAGTTTATCTATCTACAGGAATAACTGCAGATGATGGGATCCCAGTGGATGGACTCCGAGAGTGAAGGAGGACTTGGTAGGGTCTCAGTCTGGGTAGACCCAGGCAGGCCATGCGGGGACTCAAATCCACTGATCTAGAATTTAAGGCAGATATTTCATTTCTGAGGCAAGACTGAGGCCACTGCAAAAGTGGGCATAAGGCCAGAGCAGGGCAGACAGCCAGGCTGGATTGAGGCTGTGTTCCCTTGGGCATGGGCTAAACCCTGTTGGGCTCCTCCTGTTGGGGCAGGGTTGGTACTGGAGTCTGAGGTTGGCCAGGGCTGCCAGTATGTGTCTAACTTCAGCCTGGTGAAGGTGGGGAGAGGTGGATGTACTGGGGGATGTGGATGCAGGGATTCTGGGGGTGTTCAGTTTTTGTGCTAGCTTTTTTATTTCCTGCAGCCTTTTAAAGGGCTTTCTAAATCTCCTTCCTCTCAAACCATTTCTCTCATCAGCTTTGATGTTGTAAACACAACTTTATGGGTTTTCTTTTTAAGGAACTTGGATTTTATCTTCTATATCTCCTTTGAGTCCTTTTCAGAGGCCTCCTTTTCTGTTTCTAAAAACCTTTTCTCTCCAGCTGCTCCCCCCAAGCCTGCTGCCCCAGCAGGTAGGGTTTGATGTTTGCCCTCAGGTATTGTTATCCTCGACCTTCTTGTGTTGACAACACAAGCCTAGACACCTGAAAGCTGTTGTGTATCGATCCTGCCAGGTCCTCATCAGTCCTGGGCGCTGCCGACGGAGACCTCACAGAACTGGAGCTTGGGCAGTTGGTCCAGACTCTGCCTAATAGGGCTTTGCTTTTTCTTTTCTGGTAAAACATACAGATTTCCTAAGTTTCTCTTCTCTTAACCTGGCATTTAAAATCCAGGATAATCTGATGTTAAATGAGTTTTCTAGCACTGCCTCCCACAAACCCTCCTTAAGGTCCACATGCCTTGGGATCTTCATGCTCCTTCATAGTTTATTTCTTTTTATTAAAAAGTTGATGTATGTATATATTGCTTGGTCGATTGGTTGAGGTATATCCCAATTCTTTTGCTTACCTTTTCCATATTCCTCATGTCTATGTCCTGTTCATCCCACAAATATCACCTCTCCCAAGGAGTCCTCCCTGATTTTCCTAGTTAGCACTAGTCATTCCTTCTGGGATGCAGGGCTCTTTGCTTTTCTCTCTATGGGAGTAATTACTGCCCTGGGTGTGTGCTTCTGCTCATCTCTCACACCAGGTTCTGAGTGCCATCTCCTTGTTGACAAGGGCTGTAACATGTTTATCAGTCTCCAGCATGGCAAGCCATGGCACACAGTTGGAAATGATCCAAAAGAATTACATTTAATCAAACATCATTTTCCATGGACTTTTTCTCCTTTCAGTTTGCCTTAGGATGTTGATGCTTAAGCCCTTCGCAGCTTGTCTGCGAGTTCTTTGCCATTCAGTGTGGTCCACAGAGGAGCAGCAGCAAGCACTAGGGAGTGCATTAGAAATGAAAAATCTCAGGCGTCACCCTGGGCTACCAAATTGGAATCTTATTTTAACGGGATGTCCAGTTGATTTCTATGGGTACTAGTCTAACTTACTTGCTGGGGGCTGGAATGAGGGAGGTGAGGACAGGACTGACATGTACAGCTGTGCAGGCTATACACTGCACAAATGTGCCTGGCTGACGGGCTAAGTTGGGGCTCCATTTGCCCGGCTGTTCAGGCGGGCTGTCAATCCAGAGGGGATGCCTTCTAAAAACTCATGCCTTGGTTCCACATAGGCTACATGTGTGGGGAGGGGTGGGGTTACTGTCATGGATTTATCCCTTGTTGGTTCCTAACTTCATGGCCCCTGACAACAACCTGAAAAACATGTCTATTTTGTGTTCCAGCCCTTCTGGCCTTTTGGTCTTTCAGTTCCTCAAATATGTCATGTTTCTTTCCTCCATAAGGCTTTAACAGCTCCTTTCCTCTGTACTCTGTCTTCCTGTCTTTCTTCCTCTCCTGCCTCCCCCTCTACCCTCAATCCATCATTACCTCCTGTTTAAATCCTTTGAGTCTCAGTTTAAATGTCACTTCCTCAGGAACGCTTTCTCTCCTTCTCCAGATTACATCAGATCCCCAGGGTTGCTGGCTGTCGGAGCTCCCTGTACCCCTTCATGGCATTTATCTCCATTTATAATTATATAACTAATTGCATAATTAGCAGTTTCATGCCTGTCTCCTCCCTCTCTTTGTTGCAAATGCCTCAAGAACTCTAGCCCCAGCTCCTGGTTCACTAATTTACCTTAAGGTGCTTACATGATATTTGTTCAATGGATGCATAAGAATATAAAGACACTAGCCAGAGAAACAACAGAAGAAGACACCAGCCAGGACTGCCTGGGTCAATGTCTTCTTCCTTTCCTATCATGAAAAGTTCTATCCCTCCCACCTTGAGCTTGGGCCCTGGTCACACTGGTATGTTAACCCATTCTGCAGGACTTCTGATGTACCTGGAAGCTGTGTGTTCTTAAAGTGAACAAAGAGATTTTCTGGCCAAAACCTGCTCCTGATGTAAACCCAATACAGTTTTCCTTAGGCCTTCATCTGGCATGGTTCGTCCTTGTGCCTTGCTTAATTTCACCAGACAGCTAGCCAGGATATTAACCATCTTACTTCCCCACCTTGTGTTTTGTGTGAGGGAGCACAGAATTTGATATTAGATTTGACTGTAGCCACTAACCACGTGACTTACGTAAGTTGCTTCTTTTTTTTTTTTCCATCTATATAAAGAGAAATTTGGCTAGATAAGAGAGGGCAACTATACGGTACACAGGCTATATCATTCCTGTTCCTACACCCATGGCAGACATTATTAATTGATCATTGAATTCTTTCTTGCTGAATCTGGACAGAACCTTAGAATTCTTCCTAAGGCAGTGCTCCAAGCAGCCACTAGCAGTTGATCAGCGTTGGCACTGAGGTAGAAGTTTGCCGTCCGAACAACAGGTGTTCCCGAAGGTTCCCTCTTGCTCTGGCATGTAAAGATTTTGTTTCCTCTGCTGTTCTCCCCAGCCTCTCTAAGGAAACCTTGTCAGTGCTCAGTGTTCTCAAAAACCTCCAACCTCTTACACCCTCTATTACAACCATGAGATTGCCAAACATTTTTGACATTCCTCTTCTTTCCTGTGTATTGTGGAAGAGCGCTCCCCGAAATGTGTGCAGGCCAGTCTCAGAGGTCCCCAAAGTGATCAGAATTTCAATTCATTTGAGCACGCATTGAGCAGTAAACCCGTACTTTAATATTTAAAGTAAATGACTTGAGCCCACTCCTTCCCAGTGGTTTTAATGCCTTCCCCAAGGTTTCAGCAAATTCCTGGGATGGTTTTTGTTCTTATGCTTACCTTTCCTTCTGATTTGCTTTCTCGACTTCTGAGTCATCTGCTTGCCAGCTCCACTCCTCTGCTGTCCCTCTGCGCATTGTCCCTGCAAGACGAGGTTTCTTTGCCTTTATTCCTCTTGAGCATTGCCACAGCAATGTCGATCGCTAGCCTTTGCCTGAAGGTTTGGGGTGCTGTGGGGAGAGGGGCAGGACTGTGTGTGTGTGTGTGTGTGTGTGTGTGTCTGTGTGTGTGTGTGTGTGTGTGACAGCATAGAATAGCACAGGAATAGCACATAGAATAGCACAGCATAAAATAGCAGGAAACACTTTAAACCTGGATTTTTGACATCTGTTTCTTCAGGTTCCTCAGCCCACACTGTCCCAGAGATGTCCCACCAAACACTTTTCCTCTTTAGACCCTAAGCCTTCTTGCTGGGTCCACCCTCCCTATGCAGCTTCTCACATACTCCTCACGTCCCTTTGTTTTCTCAAGAAATGATACCTTCCCACCGGGGCTGTCCAGAAGAATGGAAATATTTCTCATTTTTTCCTTTTTTTTTTTTTTTTTGGAAACCTTTCTTCATCTTACTATGCAGTGTGGTCCCTCCTTCGTATGACTGCTCTTTCTAGATTATGCTTGGGAGAGCATCACATTTCATCCCAAAGAGGCGCTGCACCATATTTTCCTAAATAAACAGCCATCTCCTCTGATAGAAATTTTCCTATTCCCCTAGCATGTACAAGCAACTACAGTCAGTTCTTATTCTGAAGGGCAATCATTGTTTCTTTCTGATATCCATGATGAATAAGATGCATCCTTAACCTCAAAGTGTTCACGGCTGGATGGTGGATATAGAAAAGTAAACCATCAGTTACCTTATGAGGTGAGCAGTGTGCAGGAGAGAGGACTAAGTAAGATAAATGGGGGCCCTGGAGAACACATGGTGGGAGCAGTGGGGCAGAGCCCACTTAAGCTTCTCAGAGGACGTGCACCAGAGGAGAGTCAGAAAGGCTAAGTAGGAGGTAGAGGTTAGACTGGAAACAGTGGTAGAGAAGAGAAAGGCACTCCAGGCAAAGGAGACTGCATGTGCAAAGGCATGAAGTCTTGAAAGAGCATCGTGAAGTCCACAGCACAGTTCCCCTCCCGTGCAAAGAGTAAGGTTAGAGATGAAGTTAGAGACATAGGCCAGAGACCAGGTCTCAGGACTTTAGCTAGCTCTCTTACAGGCATTAACCTGGGGAGTAATGGGGCTGCTCTAGGAAGACCTCTGGGCAGCTGCTGGTATGGAAACTGATTGGGACAGAGACAGAGTGTTGATGGGAGCCCAGAGATTTACTTTTTGCCAGCCTCTGGAAGAGGGAATAAGAATGTGACCAAGAGCAGGGGCAGTTCTGATGGAGGCAAAACTGGATCTGAGGGACATTTAGGTAGAGCAGGTTAAATAGGATGAATGGAGGCTGGTTGTGGGGGTGAGGGACTGAGGGACTCTTGGGATTAATTTATTGATCAAACATTTATTGAGATACATTTATTAGGGCCTGCTCAGGAAATCCAGATCTCCTGACCAGGGGCAGAATTCTCCTGTAGCCTCTGATTCCACTAACAGCTTTGAGGACCTCCTACACCCACACTTTGATGGACAACCTGGGAACAAGGTTGCCTCCCTGCTATCAGCTGGACCTCCAGTGTGTTGGATGCTGCATTCAGCCAAGGAAAAGGTGATGTTCTGTTTTATGGTAGATGAAGAAGGTCTTCAGATCTGGGAGTGTGGGTGTGTGTGAATGCTGGGTTGTTCCAGGCAGGTCAATGAAAATTTTAGAATCATGTCTCTACTGGTAAACCCAATCCAAACAAAACTAGTTAGAAGACAATTCCACAGGGAAGCTGGGAATCACTGTTCCCTTGTGGAGTGGGGCTGGCAGTCTGAGAGCAGCTGAAATAGGGATTCATGGAATGAAACTTGGCTCTGGTTTGGGATTTCAGATTCAAATGGGTCTAGGACACAGAGGGCAGGTGTTGCGTCTGCACATCTCATCACAGTCTCTGCTTTTAGGACTCCGCTCCTCCCTCCTAGGAAGGGGATAGGAAGGAGCCATAGGTCCCTTTAGATCCCCACTTTCCCCATAGCCAGCCAAGAGGGTGGAGTTTGAAGTTAGAGGAGATTGGTTTGTGCTCTAGGCTTGACAGCTTGGTTAAGACTCAACCATTCTGAGTATTTTAATTAAGATTCTTTTATTTGCAAGTATGATAGACCAAGTTGGCTTAAACAAAAATAGAGAATTTTGGGCAGGCATGGTGGCTCATGCCTGTAATCCCAGCACTTTGGGAGGCCAAGGTGGGTGGATCATGAGGTCGGGGGTTTGAGATCAGCCTGACCAACATGGTAAAACCTCGTCCCTACTAAAAAAAAAAAAATACAAAAATTAGCTGGGCGTGGTAGCGTGCGCCTGTAATCTCAGCTACTCAGGAGGCTGAGGCAGGAGAATTGCTTGAATCTGGGAGGCGGAGGTTGCAGTGAGCTGAGATTGTGCCACGGCACTCCAGCCTGGGTGACAGAGCAAGACTCTGTCTCAAAAAATAAATAAATAAGTAAAACAAAAATAAAGATTTTTTTTTTTTTTTTTTTTTTTTTTTTTTTTTTTTTTACAGGGAGGCAGAGGCCATCACAGGAAAGCAGTAGCTCTCACAAGGGACTGGGAGGCCACGAAGAATCAGAGCAGTCACCCTATCTCAGTCTCACTCTCCCTGGAGCCAGACAGTCTTTCATGTTTGGGTTTCTCTGGGCCTGTGCTTAATCTTCTTTCTTTCTCTCTCTTGTTTTTGTTAGTTTACTTGTTTATTTTATTTTTTCAAAAATTTTTATTTATTTGTTTTTTTGAGACAGGGTCTCACTCTGTCGCCTAGGTTGGAGTGCAGTGGTGTGATATCGGCTCACTGCACTCTCTGCCATGTAGGCTGAAGTGATTCTTGTGTCTCAAGTTCCCCAGTAGCTGGGATTACAGGTGTGCACCACCACGCTCGGCTAATTTTTGTATTTTTAGTAGAGATGGGGTTTTGCCACGTTGCTCAGGCTTGTCTTGAACTCCTGGCCTCAAGCAATTCACCCACCTTGGGCTCCCAAGGTGTTAGGATTACAGGTGTGAGCCACCGCGTGCGGCCCTCTCACTTGTTTTTATCTGTCATCAGATGATAGCCCAGTCTCCAACTTCCCCAGTGCGGCTGATTACGAATTGCATATGTTAGTGGGAGGAGAACCCTGATTGGCTCATCTTGAGTCATGTGCTCTCTACAATCCAAACAACTGTAGCCAGGGGGCGGAGCCAGCTACTAGAATGAATGTCACCGTCAACCAGGAAGGGGGTCAGGTGGGGACTGTATGACCTGAGCCTTAGGCATCTCTTCTGGAAAGTGGGATGACAGTACTCACCTCAAAAGGTTACGTGACCGTGAGAGGAGCAAAGGCATGTGGAAGGCCCTGGTCAAGTCTATGGCACTGGCACACACCCCTCCTTCCTGCTGCTTCCCCAGCTCCAGGCGCACTCGCACGCTTTCCACCCCCTGCCCCTGCGCGGAGAGGTCCTGAGCCGAGGGAGCCGGTGGTGGACTGCTTGGGTCAGTGCGGCTTTGTCTAGGCCCTAGAAGCCGTAGAAGAGGGCGGCAGGGTCAGCACCGGGAAGATGAGGGGAGGAAGACCAGAAAGCCAAAGTTCAGGAGCCATGACATATCTGGATGTGGGGAACAAAGAACAGAGGATCAAGGATCAGGGAAGTGTAGATGACCTCTCTTCTTTTTTCCTTCCTTCCTTCCTTCCTTCCTTCCTTCCTTCCTTCCTTCCTTCCTTCCTTCCTTCCTTCCTTCCTTCCTTCCTTCCCTCCCTCCCTCCCTCCCTCCTCCCTCCCTCTTTCCTTCCTTCCTTTCTTCCTTCTTTCTTTCTTTCTTTCTTTCTTTCTTTCTTTCTTTCTTTCTTTCTTTCTTTCTTTCTTTCTTTCTTTCTTTCTTTCATTCTCTCTCTTTCTTATCTTTCTTTCTTTCTTTTTTTTTCAGAGACAGAGCCTCGCTTTGTCACCTATGCTGGTGTGCTGTGGTACGATCATGATTCACTGGATCCTTGACCTCCTGGCCTGAAGTGATCCTCCCACTTTAGCTACCAAAGTGCTGAGATTACAGGCATGAGCCACCATGCCCGGCCAGTGATTTCTTTTGAATGGTTTGTGTGCTGTTTGAGCAAGATTTTACTGGGCCCATAATCAAAGAGATTTTCTTCCCCCAAATCACATACAGTAAATGGGGGGAGAATAGATTCAAATCCATCCTGTTGGATTCCACCACATTCCATTGTCTCCTGTGTTAGTGGGAGAGGCTTTCCCCCTACTCTCAATGTTTCTTTGGTGAAGGTGGCTTAATTAGTGTAACTCTGAGTCCTTTTCTACCCCATTTGTTTTTGCTACCCTGGGGAGATAGAATGACTTATTATCTGATTGGCAAATTTAAGAAGAATAAGTCATGTCTCTGTGGTACCTTGTCTTCCTTGGGAGTGATCTGACCTGGATGAGACCATGAGGGCTCTACTGTGCTGTGTGTCTTGACTGGGCAGGGCTCCTGCAAAGAAGTCTGCCCTGTTCTCTGTGTGTATGAGGCACTTAAACCTGGAATTCATTCTCCTGACTGTCATCACTTACTCTAAGCTACATCCTCCAACTCTGCTTCTGTCAGTAATAATATCAATATTTTGATCTCCATCTATTTGTTTTATTTTAAAAAATTCTTCAGATTAAGTCAAGAAGAGGGCTGCCACTTGTTGAGAATCCCCTGGAGATCCCAACAATATTGCAATAGTTACTAACAATATAAATAATAATAATAATAACAGTCATAATAGAAACTGCTTGTCTATGGAGATTTTACTATGTGCTAATAGCTTTACATGGATTATCTCAAGAAACACTTGCAACAATCTTAGGAAATAGAAGCTATTTTTTCTCTACTTTACTGTTGAGGAAATGGGAGTTTAGAGTAATTTGGCTATTAAGCAACGTGCCCAAGTCACACAATTAGTCTGAGGTAGAACCCAAATTTTACTAGGCATGACCAAAACCATGCTCCTAACCACTGGGGTATACAGCCTTCTGAAAGCAAAAGGTCTACGGGGAGATGATGTCATTAGGGATGGCTCCCTAGAGGAGGAGGGGACAGAGGCCCTGAGCTGAATCTTGAAGGCTATGCAGATAAAATACGTTGAGCTGTTAGTTTACCAATTCTGTTTTGCTTTGTTCACTGGCAGATCCCAATAGTATGTGCTCCATAACTCTCGGGTGCCTCTCCCTCAAATTTAGATATCATATCATTTGTTTAACTTGCTGAATAAAGTAATTAGTACCTGGGAGCCTGCCTGCCTGGCAGAATATATTGGTGCAGCTAACGAAGTTTATGCCTTCAGGCCGTGCAGTAGAATTTGATTTAATTTGTCCCAAGGTTAGGGAAGACGATGGGAGACTTTGGCATCTCCTCCATCTCCGTCTCGGAGTAATTCATTGCCAGTATGAAGGGAGGCAGCACTGGGCCATTTTAGCACTAATGGGAACACCAGAAGCTTTCCCAGTGGAGTCTGACTTGTTTTATGGATGCAGCTGAGCAGCTACCAACTTCCCTTGCAAGGGAGATGCTGTATTTCAGAGTCACAGGGACCATACCTGGGGAAGGGACCGTCTTAAGCCCATCCCATGGCAGCGACTGCTGCAATGGCTTTTGCCTACAAGATTGTGAGGTCCTTGGGGTGGGGATTTTATTTTATTCACTGTCTCTGTTCCAGACAAGGCATTAGGTGGGACTCTGCCACTTCACCTTGTCCTGTCCCTGTGAAGACAATTCTTTTTGAGAGGGAGAGCAAAACTAACCCTTTCCCTTCCCCAAGGCCTCTGCCACAGCCAGCCAACATCCTTCCTGCCTATGGTATACCTTTACCCTTTGCTCCATGCTGTTCTCCCAGACAATGCCCTTTCTCTCTGTCTTCAATTCTCTGAATCCTTCCTACCCTTTCAGTCTCAGTTTTACCCTTCCTTCCTCTAGCCTTTTCTTCCCTGGATTGTGCTAGATGGTGTAGCGCTGGGAAACAATGTAATGCAGAGAGTCAGGACTCAAGCTCTGGAGACAGATGGTCTGGGCTCAAACACCAGCTGTATTGCATATTTGCTGTGTGATCTTGGGAAAATGACTTAACCTCTCTTTGGCCTGGTTTGCTCATCTCTCAAATGGGAGCAGATAGGGTCTTTTGAGGATAAATGAGTTAATCTATAGGTAAAGTATGTAGAACTGTGCTGGTACATGGTATGTGCCATCTAAGGGTTAAACCATAACAATGTTGCTCTCTCCCTCCATGCTCCGCGTCCTCTGGGGACTTCCCGCCTTCAGGAGGCTGCTGGGGTGTGTACCTGGTCTTCATCCAGTGACACCTGGGCCAGCACATCCCTCCTTCTGCCCTTGATTTCCCCAGGGAGCTGAGTTAGGTGCGAGGCTGACCTGTCCCCTTCTTGGCCACCCAGGCAAGTTGGGTTGGCTGGCAGGCAGGATGTCTGTGCCCTCCATCAACTTTCACGTCTAGGTGCTCTGTGGCAGATGCTGGCCTTTGCAAATAGAGAGAAACCCTTTAGAAGTGTGCTGTTCAAGGGAGGAGCCTAGAAACACCAGGGGCCCTGCCCAGAGAAGCGGTGAAGGAAGAAGAAATGATTGAAGGTCTTAACTTGGTGGCAAAGTGCCTCATCTCCCAAGCTCAATGAACTGGGGGAGGAGGATAAGGAGAAAAGACCAGCAGACTTGGGGATGCCATCCTTCTCTGGGTCTCTGCAGAGCTGTCAGGGGAGGAGAGTTAAGGGCTGCCTCCAGGGCGCAGCTAGGACCCAAGGGGAAGACGAGACAAGTTTTGGCTAAATAACAGGGTGACTGTTCTAGTAACTAGAGCCGGCCATGTCAGGGTCTTTGTAAGGTAATGAGCTGCCCATCACTGGAGAAGTTAAGTACAGCCTGTGTGGGATTTGTTGTGCTGACACATCTTAAGAGCTTACTATGTTCTAAGCCCTGCATTAAGTCCTTTATCATCTCATCTAATCCTCATCACAACTTCATAAGGGTGGGTAAAATATAATATGATTAGCCTCATGTTATAAATAAAAAAGTTAGAACCTAGAGGGTTTGTGGGACATACCCAAGTCAGGCAGGTCACTGAGAGACCCTGGCTTGACCACCTGTTATATATTACTGGGTACATTGCATTTCATTCCTTTACATTTCCATATCTGAAAATTGGAGATCACAAAGTATCATACAAGGTAAATACCCAGCAAATATGAGCTACTGTTATTCTCAGACAAGGTCATCTCCTCAGGTGAACACAGCTGGTTTCAGCATCTTTTTTTCTCTGGTCAGGTCACTGTGGTCCTGGGTTGAATCAGACCCCAGTCTCTTCTTTTATTTGCAGCTGAAAGTCTTGGCTGTGCCAACAAACATTTCCTTAAAGAATGTTCTTGGGGATGTTTGTAGGTATCCACGAAAAAGGTACCTTGATCAGAGCAGTGCAGGAAACAATGAGTTAAACAAAACCAGCCTGGTTATTTCTTGCAGGGCTTCTCAGAGCATTTAGAATGCTAATGGGTATTGTGAATCTCCCAGAGAAGGCTCAAGTATGCAGCATTTCCAAAACTTATTTAATCATGAACATCTCCCATCTTTTTACTTTTGGTGTGATTGCCCAGGATTGTTTGCTTACTCCCTAGCCAATAACTTCTGCAAAAGCACATGACTCTCAGACTATTGGTAAAAGGGCAGGGAAAGTAATCAAGACAGGAGGCTGTCAGGCTAGCTGGCACCCAGGCTAGTTCACAGAAGTTGCCAGGAAAATGGCCTTCCTTAACTCTTGGTCAGAGGTTTCTTTCATGTGGTGACACCAGCCGATAGGCAGACAGGTGCTTGATGTGAATTCACTGACAACTGCTTATGATGGTGGCAACCATTGGTGGTAGGAGAAGTGACAGCAGGTACCATGACCAAGACATTCTTGAGCACATGGGTTTCATATATCCTTTCTACCACTCAAGTCTGCCCCCGTGTGCTTTAATTCTTTAGCCCTAATTGCAATGCTCTCCCAAGTACTGTTCCAGGATCTCCTTCTCAGGTTATAAGAATGTCAGGATCATCTGATCTTTTCCTCATTGTCATTTCTGGGTCACCAAGATTCTTATCATCTGAGGTATGTTTTTCTTGCTTACCAAGGGGTTTATTTATTCTACTGATTCAATACATCCTATGTCTACCAAGAAAAAAACATAATAGATCAAATATTCCCAAGCATGCATAACCACAGCAGAACCTCTTACAAGGTACACTTCCCTTTCTTATTATCTAACCTAATTATTTCTCTCTGTTATACCACAATACATTTTCCTCCTAATCATTGGTCCATTTGGGAATCATGTCTTAAAGACAGCTAGAGGAAAGCGGGTGAGGGGCTTTGCAGGGTGGGAGTGGAGGGCTCTGTCTCCAGGCTTCAGCTCTGGCAGTGCCGAGGGTTACTTGGTGTGGGGTGGAGGGAGTCAGCTTTCAGCCCAGGAAGGGTCCAGCCAAATGATTCTGACCCTGTGGCCTCTAGGGCCTTTTAAGAAAGAAAAATGAGTCAGCATCAGCTCCGGTGTAGTTTGATTCCCTCCTAATCGGTGCCAGGGCCCCAGATACCAGGGCTGTAATTACTTATGCTGTCGAGAGAAGGGAGTTCTTAAAGTGATTCATCATGGAGGCGACAGAAAATGACAATTGCTCATCACTTAAAACAATGAGCCTGCCAGATGCTGACCATGCAGGTGCAGGCATGTGGGGTGGCAGCATTCCATCTCTATAGGACTTCATTGGCAGAGTTAATGAACACTTAGCCCCCGAGGGACATTGCCTCCAGGGAGAGGCACCCACGGTTGGGGCTGTGACTCCCATGCAGGCTCTTCTGAGAGGTTTTAAAAACATGCATCACACCCTTACTATATCAGGCGCTGTGATGTGTTTCATGTAGGTCATGACATGAGGTGGAAATTCTCTCTCAGGTGTGCTGAGAACCCCAGGGAGGCAGGGATCCCCATAGCTGGACCATCCTGAAGGGCCAAGAGAGTCAATTGTCATGCCAACTGGCCAGCCAAACTCATGTACCCACTCCCAGGACCAGGGCAGGAGTTGATGGCTTGACAATGTTCCAGAGGCAGCAGTGAGCTTTGGGGCTTTCTCTGCCCCTGCACTTTACCCCCTGACGTCCCCTAGGCATCCCTGACTTCTTACCTCAATGTGGCAGGTGGAACGTTCTTTTCTGTCTTTTCTCCCATCTTTGTTTTCCTCTGGCTAGACTCTTGCGCAAGAAAAGCCCTTCTGTGCATCACGACCCTCCTCGACCTCTTGTGCATAGACACACACTTCTTCCATCTCTCCTCCTCAAGATGCATTGCAATGCAGTTAGGTAGCACTGCTGCTGGAGTCTGACTGCTTGTGTTCAAATCCCAGCTCTGCTTGTTAGCTGTATGACCTTGAGCTAATTATCTAGCCTCTTTGTGCCTTGGTTTCCCCACTTGTAAAATGGAAGTACTTTAAACATTAAAAAGATTAATGTATGCAAAGTGCTTAAAATGACTTTGTGTGTCACTGTTACTTACCTCATTTAATTAATATCTTGAGCCTCTACTGTGTGGTAGTAATGAGACTGATGCCAGGATGTACACAGTGGTCATCCTCACAAGCACAGCTCTGCCCTCAATGCACTTAGAGTCTTCTTGAGCAAGCCGACAGATAATCACACAAATAATTATGTACTTAAAGTCGTGACAAATGCGACATAGAGGGGATACAGAAGCTAGGGGGACATGACCTTGTGTGGGAGATCAGGAAGGCTTTCCTAGGGAAATAATGTTTAAGCGGAAATTTGCAAGATGAATAAGGGGTCATTAGACAAAAAGAGAATAGAAGACAGTGTTTCAAGTACACCAAAAAAAAAAAAAAAAAAAAAAAAAAGAAAAAAGAAAAAAAAAAAAAAGTAAAGCATGTGCATAGCCCCTGGCTGCAAAGAAGCACAGCATTTTTGCAGAGCTGAAAGGAAGACCAGTTTGGACATGCCACAGATAGAGTGAATGAAGTTAGGGATAAAGGCTTATTTTCTTCTTCTGGTCTTTCCTGGCCTCTCTCTGCTCCTTCCCTCTCTCCTCCCAGGGAAGACAAGTGATTATTCTGACTTGTGAGTTTGAGATGAGGTGCTGGGTATTCTGGACTCCGTTAAGGGGTCTCTTGGCAGTAAGTGTTCTGCCCCTGCAGGGTGAAGTCTGCAGGTCTACTGTTCCTTGAGGCTGGACGTGTGAGGATGCTTGATGATGAGGGTGGACTTAGGAAACCCATTGTTGACACTTAAGCCACAGTCCACAACAATACACTTTCAACAATGCAGCTGATGTCTTAATCTCCATCTGCAGGACTTCATAAGTTCTATATGAAGGCAGGGTAAGAAAGGGGTGTCATCTATTGGGCCCTATGGGAAGGGGCCAGATCATGTGAGACCTTATCAGCCATCCGCTCTTTCTTCACGCTCTGGCCCAGAGTCAGGTGTTTCTGTTTGGAGGCATGATCAAGTGCTGAATATCAAATATTTTAAAATCAACTCTGTTTTTCTTTTATACTTGGTGGGCTAGGGGTGGGGGAAAGGAGTCCAGAAACCTCTTTAATATCAAAAGGTCTAGGGATTCAATTATACTTTTCTCTGACAGAAAGTCAATTTTAAAGGAATACATCAACAATTTAAATGGTAGTACTGGCTTTTTTTCTGCAGTGAGAAATTTTGAATTCTCTAGCTTGGTCTCTTTGAGCCCAGCCAGCTTGGTAGATTTTGGTCCAAAGCATGAGGGACCCCGTTACCCATTTACCCCCACTTGAATTGCAAATGGCATGAGTCTTTCAATTCTTTTGCAGCTCATTTTTGAAAGGACACACCTTCCATCTCCTCAGGAGAACCTTGCAAAGGGAGGAATTTTTGTCCCATTTTACAGATGAGGCAACTCATGCTTACACGGGAAGTCACTGGCCCAGGGCCACACAGTGAAACGTGGAGGGTCCAGGAATCGAGGCCAAGTCTCTATGATTTCAAAGGCCCTGCTATCATCTGCTGGAAGCCTTATCATTTTATTAGTCAGGGTTTGCTCATTACTACCCATGGGAGGAAAATGGAGTGACTGGGAAAATAAGAGACAAAACTGCAGTTGCAGGAGCCTTAGGCCAGGAGCCATGGACACACTCACTCTCACCTGCTAGCCTCATTTACTCCCATAATGGGGAATCATGTTGCACTTGGTGGAGAATGGGGCCACATTTTGTCCCCAGTTCCTATTGCCAGTTCTGAACAACCACTCACCTCTCAGCTTAAAGATTCCTTCCTCAGGGAAGCCTTCCAAGATTCCAAGTTTAGGCCTCTCTGTCATTCCCCTCCATGGCACTGATCTCAATTCTTAATGATTGATTAATCTTGTTACTTGATTTGTCCTTTGAGGTAAGTATGACTCTTCCATGAGACTCCAAACCTCATGAGGACATCGCCTGATACAACCCTGGCATTCTGTAGGTAGCTCTTGAATGAATTTGTTGAATAAACTCAGCAAGTGAAGAAGAGGGGGAAAAGTGTTTTAGGCAGAGGGGATAGCACTTGTCAAGGCCCAGAGGACGGAACGAATCTGGCACTCTAAAAGCAAGCATGTTGAGTCCAATCAGATCAGACTGCAAGGGGAGGGGCACTGGAGGCATCACACTACCTGACTTCAAACTATACTACAAAGCTACAGTAACCAAAACAACATGGTACTGGTACCAAAACAGAGATAGAGACCAATGGAACAGAATAGAGCCCTCAGAAATAATACCACACATCTAGAGCCATCTGATCTTTGACAAACCTGACAAAAACAAGAAATGGGGAAAAGATTCCCTATTTAATAAATGGTGCTGGAAAAATTGGCTAGCCATAAGTAGAAAGCTGAAACTGCATCCTTTCCTTACTCCTTATATGAAAATCGAAAATTAATTCGAGATGAATTAGAGACTTAAATGTTAGACCTAAAACCATAAAAACCCTAGAAGAAAACCTAGGTAATACCATTCAGGACATAGGCATGGGCAAGGACTTCATGTCTAAAACACCAAAAGCAATGGCAACAAAAGCCAAAATTGACAAATGGGATCTAATTAAACTAAAGAGCTTCTGCACAGCAAAAAAAAACTACCATCAGAGTGAACAGGCAACCCACAGAATGGGAGAACATTTTTGCAATCTACTCATCTGACAAAGGGCTAATATCTAGAACCTATAAAGAACTCAATCAAATTTACAAGAAAAAAAACAAAGAACCCCATCAAAAAGTGGGCAAAGGATATGAACAGACATTTCTCAAAAGAAGACATTCATACAGCCAACAGACACATGAAAAAATGCTCATCATCACTGGCCATCAGAGAAATGCAAATCAAAACCACAATGAGATACCATCTCACACCAGTTAGAATGGCAATCACTAAAAAATCAGGAAACAACAGGTGCTGGAGAGGATGTGGAGAAATAGGAACACTTTTACACTGTTGGTGGGATTGTACACTAGTTCAACCATTATGGAAGACAGTGTGGCGATTCCTCAAGGATCTAGAACTAGAAATACCATTTGACCCAGCCATCCCATTACTGGTGGTATACCCAAAGGATTATAAGTCATGCTGCTATAAAGACACATGCACATGTATGTTTATTGTGACACTATTCACAATAGCAAAGACTTGGAATCAACCTAAATGTCCATCAGTGACAGACTGGATTAAGAAAATGTGGCACATATACACCATGGAATACTATGCAGCCATAAAAAAGGATGAGTTCGTGTCCTTTGTAGGGACATGGGTGCAGCTGGAAACCATCATTCTCAGCAAACTATCGCAAGAACAGAAAACCAAATACCTCATGTTCTCACTCATAGGTGGGAATTGAACAGTGAGATCAATTGGACACAGGAAGGGGAGCATCACACACTGGGTCCTATTGTGGGGAGGGGTAGGAGGGAGGGCTAGCATTAGGAGATATACCTAATGTAAACGATGAGTTAATGGGTGCAGGACACCAACAAGGCACATATATACATATGTAACAAACCTGCACATTGTGCACATGTACCCTAGAACTTAAAGTATAATAATAATAAAAAAAAGATGATATAAACCCAGTTAAGGCTTTCGGATTTCCTCCCAGGAGCAATGAGAAGTCTTTGCAAGGTTTTAAGCAGGGGAGTGATGAGATAGATTTTTGTGTTAGCAAGATTGTCTTGGTTGGAGCAAGGGGTGAAGCTGGAAGCAGGGATTTCAAGAAGGAGGCTCTTGGAACAGCCCAGGAGGGAGAGGAGGGTGGCATAAACATCAACGGCTACTGTTAGTGGTGTGGGAGGGAAATGACACATTTGGATGATGGGATGGGTAGGACTTGGTGTAGGGGGTGGGTTAAGAAAGGTTGGCTGGGCACCGTGGCTCACTCCTGCAATCCCAGCATTTTGGGAAACTGAGGCAGGTGGATCACCTGTGGTGAGGAGTTCAAGACCAGCCTGGCCAACATGGTGAAACCCCCGTCTCTACTAAAAATACAAAAAATTAGCCAGATGTGGTGGCTGGTGCCTGTAATCCCAGCTACTCTGGAGACTGAGGCAGGAGAATTGCATGAACCTGAGAGGCAGAGGTTGCAGTGAGCCGAGATCACACCACTGCACTCCAGTCTGAGTAACAAGAGCAAAACGCCATCTCAAAACAAACAAAAAACAAAAACAAAAACAAACAAAACCCAAAAAAGGTGTCAGGAAGAGGTTTGGGTTTCTAACTGAGGCAACAAAGCGGTAAGGCTGTAGTTTTGAGTGGACGGTTGTTGGTCCAGGCTCATTCACAGTGGCAGGATTGAAGCCAGTTCCCACAGGGCTCCTGACTTCACACATCTTAAAGAGGTTCTGAGCTGGGCATGGTAGCTTATGTCTGTAATTCCAGCGACTCTGGAGGCTGAGGGGGAGGATTGCTTTAACACAGGACTTTGAGATTAGCCTGGGCAACATAGCCAGACCTCATCCCCCAACTGAAAAAAAAAAAAAAAAAAATTCAGTCACCCTCAGCAGGTAGAATTTATCCTATTACAGATAGAAATTCTGGTCCAACTGTCTGGGCCACCTGAAATCCCAGCTGGGTCAGCTGCAGGAGCTCAGGAAGCCTTTTCTGGGCTGCTACTCAGAGAAAGGCACTCTCATGTGGGAAACCAGAGGACCAGAGCCTTCTCAGTCTGAAAAGCGAAGCTGAGTCCACATCAGGCTTAGGATGTCCGAAGAGCCAGTTTTGGCTTGTTCATACAATCCCAGATGTGAACACCAGGGGGCTGCCTTGAGTCTTGAGAAATAAGCATGGGCCACAAAAGGAAGCTGGATTTCCTTACCTTTGTCTTGAGAAGAGGTTAATAGGCTCGTGGGACTTATTACCTAGGGCAGACTAGGATCAAGTGACTGATTTATGGATTGATTGACAGCCACTCACCCAACGGATACTTATCAAGGGCCTGCTATATTTTGCTCTGCAGTGCCCTGAGGGTTCGAGGTCTTGGACTTGCTACTAACCTACCAGGTAACCATGGACAAGCCCCTTCTCCTTCTTGGATTAATA
Source organism: Rhinopithecus roxellana (assembly GCF_007565055.1). Lineage (NCBI taxonomy): Eukaryota > Metazoa > Chordata > Mammalia > Primates > Cercopithecidae > Rhinopithecus > Rhinopithecus roxellana. Next base: position 85,611,712 of record NC_044560.1, on the reverse strand, counting down.
ATGATAAAAGCCACACTTTACTGAGTCATTAACATGTTCAAGATGCTGATTGCTCACCACTCACAACAGTCCCTTGAGGTAAGTATGGTTACGCCCATTTTACAGATGAGGAAGCTGAGTTCGGAGAGATTTAGTAATTTACCCGGGGCCATATGGAAGCAAGGTGGAGCTGCAGTTCCAACCCAGTGCCAGAGGTCAAGGGAGAACGCATTCTCCCATGGGGCATCTCGGTGGTGAGGTGCCAGGAAAGAATTTTAAGTAGGAGGATGACACAATCAGACCCTTGTATGGAAGGTGATTGAATGTGGGGTGACCAGATGGGAGGCGTTATAGTGGTCCAGGCTAGAACTAGGGCAGGGACCGTGGACTGGAGAGGCGGAGCTGGATAGAGTTACATGGCAAAGGACGAATCCCCAGCACATGGGGTCGGAGTGGACAAAGCAGTGGGAGATTCTGAGGTTTTCAGTGGTGTGGCTGGAAGGATGATGGCAGAGACAAGGAGGAGTGGAGGAAGAGCAGGTTTTGGGGGCAGATGAGAGCTTCACAACCTAGAGGTAGCTCTGTCCTGGCACTGCGGAAGAGTCTGTTCAGACAGCAGTGCCTGAGAGGGCCCAGGTCGTCTGTGGTGTGGAATTCTATTTTTCTTAATGGTTTCCCAGGCAGGGGCCATATCTTCCTGTTTAGTCTTTAAGAATTATTTGAAATGGAGTGTGTGTGTGTGTGTGTGTGTGTGTGTGTGTTTCTCAGCTTTTAACCTTGCCACCTTGCCAACTTGTGCCTCTTCAATACTAATTACCTCTTGGGTGCTGACAATTCTGCTTTCTTAAAACAGCCTCAGCAGGCCTCTCCTGCCCACGAAAGGCCAAGAGTGTGGCTGTCTCTGTGCCGAAGGCCTCTGGACAGTGCAGGTTTTGGGGATAATTAGCCAGGGAGGGCGAGGCTCCAGGATTAGACAAGGTGACTCAGGGTTGGCAGCCACTGCATCTCCACAGCAGAGCTCTGGTGCTCCCGGCAGGAGATGCTGCAGCAAGCTGCTGGCTGTGCTGTGTCCTGTCCCCCCAGGCCTAATGAGAAGAGACAGGCCAACCACAATGCCTGCAGGGGGCGGGTGCTCCATGGGGACCAGCAGGCTTTTCCCGGGACAAGCTGACAGCTGCATTGCTTCCTTAGCGCTGGAGGGGAAATGAGATTCCTCCTAGGGGCGGTAGTGTCTACCCTACAGTGCACCCAGTCCTTAGTCGCCAAGCTCCCCCCTCCCAGGACCAACCTTGGGCAGAGCAAAGGGATGTGTGTGTGGGAGAGAGGGAGGTCCTTTGGGAGGTGGGCAAAGTCACGGCCTATGCTTTAAGTTACCAGATGTATGTGATGGAGGCTGAGCACCACTCAGCCTCTTCCCCACCCTCAGCACCCCATGCAGCATGGTTAAAATTAGTGGTTAAAATCTCTTGGTAATCAGGCAAACCTTGTTTGAAATGCCAACTCCTCTTCTTCCTAGCTGTGCGATGTAGGCGAGTTACTCAGCCTCTGCAAACCTGAGTTTCTATAAAATGGAGATAACAACAGTGCTGGCCTTCTAGAATGGTAGTCGTGGCTTGACAAACTTGTATTTGTTTGCTAGCACTGCTGTAACGAAGTATTATAAACTGTGCTTAAAAAAAACCAACAAGATTTTAGTGTCTCACAGTTCTAGAGGCTGGAAGTTCAAGATCAAGGTGTTGGCAGGGTGGGTGTCCTCGGAGGGCTGTGAGGGAGGATGTTTTCCGGGCCCCTCTCTTTGGTCTATAGATGGCTTATGTTCATGCTATGTGGCGTTCCCTCCATATGCTCGTCTGTCTCCAAATTTACCCTTTTTTTTTTTTTTTTGAGATGGAGTCTCGCTCTGTGCCTCGGGCTGGAGTGCAGTGGCCGGATCTCAGCTCACTGCAAGCTCCGCCTCCTGGGTTCACGCCATTCTCCTGCCTCAGCCTCCCGAGTAGCTGGGACTACAGGCACCCGCCACCTCGCCCGGCTAGTTTTTTGTATTTTTTAGTAGAGACAGGGTTTCACCATGTTAGCCAGGATGGTCTCGATCTCCTGACCTCGTGATCTGCCCGTCTCAGCCTCCCAAAGTGCTGGGATTACAGGCTTGAGCCACCGCGCCCGGCCTATTTACCCTTTTTCTAAGGGCACTAATCATATTGGATTAGGGCTCACCCTAAATACCTCATTTTAACTTGATTATCTCTGTAAAGACCCTATTTCCAAGTAAGATCACAGTCAGGTCCTGGGGGCTTGGAATTTTGGGGAATGGTGACATACATTTTAACCCATGACAGAGAGAGATGACATGCAAAATACTTAGTAGGGCACAGAATAAGTGAGCTATAAATTATCATTGTCCTTGCCGTTATCCTATCCCAAATCTCCAGCCCCCTTCTGAAATGTGCTCTGCTTCAGCTTCAGTATCCTGTCTGTTCCCCAGAGCTTTCTCCCCTGTCCTTTCCCACCCTAACCTCTATTTTCTGTTTTCCCTGACCTGAAAATTCAATCCTCATCCCCAATATGGAAAAGGATCACTGAGAATGGTGTGACAAAAGTTTAGATCACTGGGTGTGTGGACCACATGTCAAGGCTGCTGGTCTGAACCTAGGTCCTGGCTGATAACCGAAGCCCATCTCCTGCTTCTGTGATGGTCATCCTCTGGGACTTGCTTACCTTAGTCTCCAGAGAACGATGTGGCTGAGAAATAAAAATAAAATTTGAAGCCCCATAATTAAGTGACCAGAACCCCTCTTGGCCAAAAGAACCTCAGAGAAACTGTAAAAACTTAGTGCCCATCCAAGACAGAATGGGATGGGGAGCCAGACACACCTTGTTATATCCCCTCCCTCACTCACTGTCATTAGACTCTTCCCTAAAGGTGAAACAGAAACCAGCCCTTGTGAAAGACTTGTCAGACTCCTTCCTTTTCTCAGTTCCGACACAACCGACGCATTCCTTCCTGATAAGAGACCGTTGTCGGGGCCGGGCGTGGTGGCTCACGCCTGTTATCCCAGCACTTTGGGAGGCCGAGGCCTGTGGATCTCCTGAGGTCAGGAGTTCGAGACCAGCCTGGCTAACATGGTGAAACCCCGTCTCTACTGAAAATACAAAAATTAGCTTGGCATGGTGGCAGGCTCCTGTAATCCCAGCTACTAAGGAGGCTGAGGCAGGAGAATCGCTAGAACCCAGGAGGTGGAAGCTGCAGTGAGCTGAGATCATGCCACTGCACTCCAGCCTGGGGGACAAGAGTGAAACTCTGTCTCAAAAAACAAACAAACAAACAGACAAACAAGTAAAAACAACAAAAAAACCAAAACTGCTGGCCAAGGACTGGCCAATTTACAGAGGCTGTGCACAGGATGCTTCTGCATCCTTTCTGTGACTTTTTGACATACAGAGCCTAACTTTACTGTATTTAAAAGTTAAGTCTCCACCCAAAGTGATATGGTTTGGCTGTATGTCCCCACCCAAATCTCACCTTGAATTGTAATAATTCCCACATGTCATGGGAGGGACCTGGTGGGAGGTGATTGAATCATGGGGGTGGGTTTTTCCCATGCTGCTCTCATGTTGGTGAATAAGTCTCAGGAGATCTGATGATTTTATACAGAGGAGTTCCCTTGCACATGCTGTCTAGCCTGCTGACATCTAAAATGTGACTTTGCTCCTCCTTCACCTTCTGCCATGATTGTGAGGCTTCCCCAGCCATGTGGAAGTGTGAATCAATTAAACCTCTTTCCTTGATAAATTACCCAGTCTCGGGTGTGTCTTTATCAGCAGTGTGAGAATAGATTAATGCACAAAGTGAACATGGATGTATGTACCATACATGCTTGTTTATTATGCATGCATATGCCCCCCCATCATGAATAGTCATAGCTCCTCCTGTAACCCATTAAGTGTGTATACTTATCCAACCCATGTTGCATAAATTATGGTTCCACCCTTACCTCCCTTGTAGTGCTTGCTTTTGGTTTCTACTGGAGGCCACATTTTCCCACCTGTGGGATGGCCAGCCCACAGGCTGCAACCCTTTATAAGAAATAAAGCTCTTCTTTCCAAATTTATGAATCTTGTGGTTCTTCAATTGATATGGATAATGGCTAAGAATTTGGACTCCAATAACTCTTGCTTCCTAGCTTATGGATCAGCAAACCCAGCCTGTGGGTATTTGGCCCACTGCCTGATTTTTGTAAATAAAGTCTTATTGGTACTTCGTTACATCCATTCATTTATATATTGTCTATGATTGTCTTCATGCTACAAAGACAGAGCTGTATATTTGCATCAGAGATCAACCATATGGCCTACAAAGCTGAAAATAATTACTGTTTGGTTCATTATGGAAAAAAGTTCATTGACCCCATCTTAGCTTTATGATCTTGGCAACTATCTTTACCTTTCTGTACCATGCTTTCCATTTATTAATTAGAGGTGGTGATGGTACCTTCCTTATGGAGGTGTTGTGATGATTAAATGTGCTGATACATACAGTGCCACATAGGCTATTAGTATTATTATTATACAAGCCACAGCCAAACTCCACTGGCCTGGAGCCATGTGCCCTCAGCTGGGGCTGTAATCAAGGCCAAAGGCTTGACTTCACAGCCTTGCTGGAGGAACTCGGCCTCTCTAAACCTAGCACCTTCCTGACCTCCACTGGCAATTTCTATTAATAGTTTGCATAGATGGGCCTGCAGTGCCTCTGTTTTTTATCTCCAGGTGCCCCACACGGGATCTCACACTTGTTCCAGTTTACACCATCTCATTCAACAACGATTTGTTGAGGACCTATTAGATATGCAGAGAGTCTTGAGCTAGGCATTAGCGGGGCAGGAGATAAATACAACATCATCCCTGCTCTCACATTTATGGTCCTTCTTCCACTCCTTATGTAATAGGATGCCTGGTAGAGACTCAGACCTTACAGTTTTTGTAGGTGAAAAACTTACTGTAAAAATTTTGAGCAGTTTCTGTCTTTAAGGGTGGAGACTGAAATTTACCTTTAGGGCAGACTGTCCCTTTGTTCTTGGCAGAACCTCTTGAGTGGGCCCTTGTAGTTATGTAAATGAGAAGCAAGTGCTTACCCTGGTTCTCCAAAACCTAAATGCAATTGCTTCAGACTGAGATGTTAGGTGTACTGCTTAGTAATGGAAATCAGGTGGGTATTTTAGCGGAATCAAGCCTCTGCAAATTATGTTTCCTTTAGAGAAATGTTTCCTTTCTAATTCTGGATCGAGACTGCCCCACACCTGTAAATTGCCACATTTGTACCTAGTTGGTGAGATTTTTCTGCAGCAGTTGTTCCTAGCTGTAATCTTGGAGAGCCAGACTCTGGGAAGTGTACGGGGGGATTCTTGTGGGGTTGCCTTGTTATGGACTTGATGCCAGATGTCTCCCTTGTGGGTGGGTAGGGGTCAGATTCAGTGGGGGTTCCCATCTGGGGACAGGATGTGAGGATTTGGGAGGCAGGTCTGGACTCCAGAGTGGGAAGGCTGGTCAGCAGCCAGGGAGGGAACCAGTCCAATAAGAGGTTTTAAGGTGGGAGTTGGGTCTGTGGGTTCAAAGAGTGGCCACTTCTAGTAGCAGTTCTAAATTATTCTTTCTGTTGTACTCCCCTTTCATGAATCCTAAACCTTCAGTTTGGGATTGGGAGGTGGTGGATTGGGGAAGGTAATAACCCAGGGTTTAGAAGGAACAGCCAGTTTCAAGCGAGGGCCTCAGAAGTGGACATCAGTGGTGGATCAGGAGAGGACAGCTGGGCTCAGCACCCTGGTGTATTAGTCTGTTCTCACACTGCTAATAAAGTCATACCTAAGACTGGGTGATTTATAAGGGAAAGAGGTTTAATTGACTCACAGTTCTACATGGCTGGGAGGCCTCACAATCACTGCAGAAGGTGAATGAGGAGCAAAGTCACGTCTTACATGGCAGGAGACAAGAGAGCTTGTGCAGGCTAACTTCCCTTTATAAAACCATCAGATGTTGTGAAACTTATTCACTATCATGAGAACAGCACTGGAAAGACCCGCTTCCTTGATTCAATTACCTTCCACTGGGTGCCTCCCATGACACATGGGAATCGTGGGAGCTGCAATTCAAGATGAGATTTGAGTGGGGACATAGCCAAACCCTATCACCTGGTGACCTCACCAGAGCCCAGAGCAGCAGCAAGCAGACAAGCCAAGGGGCTCATTCTGGAGCATTCAAGGCCGTACCCTTGAAAACTCTCAGAATTAGCTGGAGGACAGGTTGAGGGGTACATTTCCAGCAATGAGGAGATGGTTTCATGGAGTATGCAAAAACAGCCCCTTGTCACTCTTCATTTCTTTGCCTGTTAAACAAAAGCATCTGGTAATGGTCTGTACTTCCTTTCATCTTAGAATAGTTCACTGTCACTTCCCCCACCAGTTGACATTTGGGATCTGTGTAAATTTAATATCTGTTTGGCCTATTGATATTGGACAGGACAGAGCACACTAAAATAATACCACTTGTTTAGGATAACCAAACCCTTTGGTAGTTAGTAGCAGGTGCTGAAAATCCCAGATGTCAAGAGTTCAAAATAAGGAGGTAGGAGGGGACTCCCAGGATAAGCATCCCTGAAATAGGGGCAACGGTTACGATGGCAGGTGGCTCTCTTAGTACTTGTTGTTGTGGTGGTGAGAGGGACTTGAAACCAAAGGTAATTGTGCAGAGTTGCAATGGTAGAAGCTGGTGTTTCACTTTCCACCCAAGCATACTCTGAATGTCCACTTTTGAATTCAGCAACATCTGTCTTCTAGATCCCACGATGGATCATTCAGTAAAATCCCTGGGGCTTCCATGAGCTAGATGCCCCTTCTGTGTCTACTGGTGCTAGTACCAGGAATGATCTCCATGGGGGAAGTTGGAGCTGTGTGTTCCCACAGGAGGGAACTAGCTGTGTATAGTGAGGAAGCAGATTAGAAGCAAGTCCCCTCTGAGAGGACCTAGATAAGAAATGATCACAGAGAAAAGAGCAAGAAGAGACTCTAAGGAGAAAAACATTTAGTGCATGAACAAACTGCTTTGCACACCTTCGGAGCCCTTGAAGGCACCATTACCTTTGCAAAGGGCCTGCACCAATCAAGCAGCTCTTTATTGGATAATTCAGGTCAATAGCCTGCTTTTACATAACTTGGGGTCAGATGCCTCTTGGTACATAATGTGTGCCAACTCACACCTGTAGGTGATTTTCATAGACGGTCCCTTCCCTTGGAGAGGGCTTAGTGCCCGCTCCAGGACTCTGAATGGCCCTATTCAAGAGGATCCCCAAAGCATAAGAGGAGAACAAGACTAATGGGCTACAAGTCACGTGGTTTGGAGAGAGCAGTGGCCTAGTGCAGTGGCTCTCAGGACTGGCTGAGACGGTGAATCCTGTGCTCCTGAGCTGGGATGCCTGCAATTCTAGAGGAAAGGAAGCTGGGCAGGGCCAAAAGGAAGGTTGACAGGTCTCCTTGGCCCACTGGACTGCTGCAGGGCCAATATCCTTTTCCTGGAAATAATGCAGACAGACAGACAGACGCTACAACTTTTCCTTTGAATAGGAATTGAATTTTCCAGGGAAGGACATTTAATAAGTTTCACTCAGAAAGTCTGTTGCCAATAAAGACTTAACAAAGTTAATTAGACTAAACAGCAATTATCATGTCTCCTCATTGTTCAATTATCTGCTGAACTGGTGTTTCCTGATTAATTTTCTGATTAAAATGTATTAAACTGAAAAGACCAGCAAACAGGCCCTGACAGATTCCTAAAGAAAGAGGGAGGCTGCAGTTGCCTGTGCAGGGCACTAGACACTGGGGCCAATGAGGTTGTCTTTCACCTTTTCAGTTAGGGGCCAAGGGCAGGCCAGAGGGGCCAGTGAGGTGGGAGTGATGTCTGTCTACCTGCATCCCCACAGACACACCTATCAGCATCTCCACTCAGAGTCCTCCTCCCAGACCTGGACTTCCTCCTATATGGGAATGGCATCTTGGCAAATGGTGCCTGTAGGTGGGTGGCAAAAACCTGGAAGCTGCCCTCAGTCTTTCTTGACCCCCTCCCACCATGTCATCTCCCCCTTCCTTAACCAGCCAAGCGTGGTGTATTAGTCTATTCTCATACTGCTATAAAGAATCACTGAGACTGGGTAATTTGCAAAGCAAAGAGCTTTAATTGACTCACAGTTCCACATGGCTGACGAGGCTTTGGTAAACTTACAATCATGGTGGAAGGCAAATGGGAAGCAAGGCACATCTTACATGGCAGCAGGAGAGAGAGAACACACAGGGGAAATCACTGCTTGTAAACCATCAGATCTCATGAGAACTCCCTCCCTATCATGAGAACAGCATGGAGGAAACAGCCCACATGATCCAGTCACCTCCCACCAGGTCCCTCCCTCAAACATGGCAATTACAATTCCAGGTGAGATTTGGGTGGGGACGCAGAGCCAAACTGTATCAGATTGATTGTAATCATTTCCTTACAAATGTCCTTAACTGTCTTCCAGCAAAACCTCTGTCCTGGCTAACCCTATCTATTGGTCTTCCTGGAATCTGCACCCAGGCCTCTGAGCATTGCTGGAGAAACCCTTGTAACTCTGCTGACTGGTCTCACTTTGAATTTGGGGCCACAAATCTCAGATGGGCATCTGACGCTGCCCAGCAATGCCACAACCTTTCCTCCTTACCTCCCCTTCCCCACTCTGAGAGGGTAGGCAGTCTCTCTCTGCTCAGACACTGCCCCTCCCTCCCTCACTGTCAGCTGATGACCTTGCCTTATACTTCACTGAGTCTTAGAAGCAATCAGACAAGAACTCCTGTGTCCTTCTCTCACGAAACTGACAAACTTCCTTCTATTACAACGAAAGACGTGTCCCTACTCTTAACAGAGGCCGACCCCTCCACTCGGGCCCTGGATCCTGTTCTTTCTCCCCTTCTCAAAGACTTTGTTCCTGTAAATATCCTTTCTCTTTCCTGCATCATCAGTTTCTCCTGTCTCAACTGGATCATCCCATTAGCATACAAAATGCTGTAGCACCTCTCATCTTTAAAAAAGAAGAAAAGAAAAAATCCCTTTGAACAGCCTATGTGTACTACAGCTATTCTTTTGAACGTCTGCTACATTTCACAATCATAAAAGTGTAAAACAAAAGTTCCTTCCCTTGACCCCATGCCCCGCCCTAGTGTTGTTCATTTTTTGTGCGTTCTTCACAGTAAAACTTCTCAAAGGATTTGCTTGAATCCACTGTCCTTACTTCCACATCTCTCCTTCTCCCCTCTGCATACCAGAACTTGGCTCTTGTCTTCACAATGCCACAGAAACTGCTCTTATCATAGCCAGCAATGACCTATACCTTGCCCAATGTAACAGTCCTTTCTCTTCTGACCCATTTATCCTGCAAATGCATTATTCTCTCCCCCCGGCCTCCCTCACTGCTATTTCTCCTCTATTTGCCCTCCTTGCCCTCTCCTCCTCCTCTACACAATGTCTAGACTCTGTGGATTCTGGACCCTCTTTTTCTCCTCTTGCCATGTTTTTTTTATAGGTGATCTCCTAAGACCCACAGCTTTCAACATCTTCTATAAGTTGAATGACTCACAGCTTTACGTCTCCCGCCTAGACATCTCCCTGGAGCTCCAGTGTGAATGTCCAACTTAGAGCTCAGCATTTCCATTTGGATGTTTAATAGGCAGGTATAAGAAAGGGGAAAGAATCCCCCAGATTCTGAGAATGGTTTCTGCACTGACATCCATCCTCCTGGTCAGTTGATCGTCTGACCCTCTGACTGTGTCTGGCTCATGCCACCAACTGGGCTGCTCCCACTTTCCGTCTCATTGGAGCGCTGCCAGAATAAATTGCACAAAGCATCACATGGTGTTTAAGGCTCATCTTTTTTTTAATTTTAATTTTAATTTTTTTTTTTTTAGACAGAGTCTCACTCTGTCACTCAGGCAGGAGTGCAGTGGCGCGATCTCGGCTCACTGCAACCTCCGCCTCCTGGGTTCAAGCAATTCTCCTGCCTCAGCCTACAGAGTAGCTGGAATTACAGGCATGCATCACCACTCCTGGCTAATTTTTGTGTTTTTCAGTAGAGGTGGGGTTTCACTATGTTGGCCAGGCTAGTCACAAACTCCTGACCTCAAGTGATCTGCCCGCCTTGTCCTCCCACAGTGCTGGGATTATAGGCGTGAGCCACTGTGCCCGGCCTAAGACTCATCTTTGACGTGAATTGGATCGAAAGGGAGAAGTCACCCCTGGGGAAGCTGGTCACCTAGGACCACCTCAGAGCCCTGGACACACAGTGAGTTTTCTGTGAGTGTCTCTGGGGGTCACTCATTGAGCTGCAGTCAGTGACAAATCAACTGGGGCGGTGGTCCAGGGACCTTCAGCTGGGATGATGTGTCTCTGCTTTTTGTGGTCCCATCTTCCAGTGGGCTAGCCTGAGTTCCTTCAAAGGGCAATTTGTGCTTGGGTCTTATGTTATAAGGGCGACTAGGTGATGACATGAGTCAGTGCCACTGCAAGAAAAGTTGAATGTTACTCCCAGGTCCCCTAGAAATAAGAAGCATGGAATAGCATGCCATGTGGGGCCACAGGGGGAAGCATCAGTGGTGGTCAGGAGGCGGAAAGGAGGGAGCGGGAGCCATGCCCTCTATTGGGTTTCCGCAGGAAGGCAAGGCAGGGGAGGGCAAATGGTTTAGGATTGGCTAGTTTGAATAATTTCAGTGGGCTTTGGGGCATTAGGGCTGCTGCTTGCTGTCTGGTACTTGGTCCTAGGTTGATTGAAGGCAGGGAATTGTCTGGTGTGTGAGAGTTGGAGGAAGGAGGTGGCTGGGGGCGTGCGTGTGTGTTGCTTGGTCTGTATATGAGAGGCATGCTCACCGACAAGCTGTTCACTGTCTCTAGGAATTAGCTAGAGAGGGGTAGTCTCTCCCTAGTCAGCAACTCTCCCCAGGATGTCAAAACATTATAAAGCAAAGTGAAAAATATGATTAATACACATGGCAGCTAGAGGCTAAGAGTGGAAGCTATGCAGTGTTGTACTTGAGATCTGGCTTTGGAGCTCCCCAAATAACTTCTGTTGCCTTCTCTTGATCAAAGTAATTTCCTAAGGCCAACTCAGAACCATGTGGATGGAGATATACTCCTCTTGATGGGGGAGCAGCCATGCCACGTGGCAAGGGGCAAGCTCACAGGAATTGGAGGAAATTGTAGCCATGTTTTGCATCCTACTATAAGCCTCCCTAGTGATGTTTTAAAGGTGTAAATCAAAGGAGATCACTGTTTTATGTAAAGCCCTGCAATAGCTTCCTTCCCACCACTATTGCAGCAGGCCCCTCAGGATCTATCCTTGGCCAGCCTCTGGTTTTATTTCTCAGCCCTGTCTTTGTTCACTGCACTCTGGTCATGCTGACTCTATTTTTTGGATGCTCCTAATTCCAGCCTTGGGGTCTTTCCCTTGTCTGGAGCGCTTTTTCCTAGAACTTTGCATTTCTGGCTCTTCTGTCCATTTTCTAGTTCCAGCTCAAGAGTAAGCAACCCAGAGAACCCTTCCTTCCCCTGCTAACCAAAGTCACCTTTCCCTAGCTCTAGGATGGAAGTCCCTCCATGCATTTTCCTGTGTTGTTTTTCTTGTTATAATAGCTAATACTTACACAGTGCTTACTATGGGACACGCATTGTTCTAAGCCCTGAACATATATTAACTCATTAAATCCTTACAACCACCCTATAAGGGGGGTTCTACTAATGTGCCTGTTTAACAGATGAGGAAACTGAGCCACAGAAAAATTAAACAACTTGTCCAAGTTCATGGCATGGCATATGCTTATCATGTTTCTTTTTGTTTGCTTGTTTATTTATGTAACATCCACCCTCCCCCAGTGTAAGTTTCATGGGCGTGGAGACATTGGCTCTCTTGTTCAGCGTCTAGAATGGTGTCTCGTATGCAGTCAAGGTTCCGTAAATATTTGTGAATAAATGAACGCACCTTCCAGGCCAATTTGTTGCCAAATCCTGTCTGCCATACTTCTTAAGTATTTCTGAATTTCAGTACCTTTCTCTGTCTGTTTCTACCACATAAGTAAAGATCATCTCTTACCTGGCCCTTTGGACCATCCTCCATAGACTCAATTGCACTTCCTCCAACGCATGGCAGAGTGAGCAAGTTGAAGTAAAAAGTTAGGGCCGGGCACGGTGGCTCACACCTGTAATCCCAGCACTTTGGAAGACCGAGGCGGGCGGATCACGAGGTCCGGAATTCAAGACCAGCCTGACCAATATGGTGAAACCCCGTCTCTACTAAAAATACAAAAATTAGCTGGGTGTGGTGGTGCGCACCTGTAGTCCTGCTACTCAGGAAGCTGAGGCAGCAGAATCACTTGAACCCGGGAGATGAAGGTTGCAGTGAGCTGAGATTGTGCCCCTGCACTCCAGCCTGGGTGATAGATTGAGACTCTGTCTCAAAAAACAGCTACATTCTTCAGCTTATAAACCTTTTGTAGCTTTTAATCATCATCACAGCAAACTGAAGACTCATTAGAACCCACGTGGCCCTTCCAGACCTGGTTCCCTCTGCTTCTTTGCCAGATTCCCCAGTACCAAACTCTCCGCAGCTCGCCCACCTTCAGGCTTTTTCCCACAGCCATGCCCTTGTCTGAGGTACCTTTCCTTTCTCCCTGCAGACTCCTATTTTACTTTTGAAACGCAGTTTAAATGGCCCCTGTTCAAATGCACGGTCATATAGTTTGTAACTCATTCCTCTATACCACAGCACTCACTTATTCATCCACCCTTTCATTCATTTATTCTGCAAGCATTTACTGGACCCAACCTTCAGAAGCTCAGCTTTGGGGTCAGAGAATTCTGGTAGTGATTAAAAAAAAAATTTTTTTTTTTTTTTTATTAGATGGAATCTCACTCTGTTGTCCAGGCTGGGGTGCAGTGATGTGGTCTTGGCTCACAGCAACCTCTGCCTTCTGGGTTCAAGCAATTCTTCTGCCTCAGTCTCCTGGGTAACTGGGACTACAGGACACGCACCACCACGCCTGGCTAATTTTTGTATTTTTAGTAGAGACATGGTTTCGCCATATTGGTCAGGTTGGTCTTGAACTCCTGACCTCAAGTGATCTGCCTGCCTTGGCCTCCCAAAGTGCTGGGATTACAGGTGTGAGCCACTGCCCAGTCATGAATTTTTTTTCTTTTGCACTCGTTCATCTGTATATTTGTTTCCTCCTTCACACTGAAAGCCTCATTTGGTTTTATATCCCTAATGCCTGGCTTAATAAATGTTTGTTGAATAAATGAAGATAATTATGAAACAAACAAGCACAGACTGCTAAGGAGGAACTTGAAGCAGCCCTAACTCAAGCTGAGAGGATCAGGGAAGGCTTCCTGGGAGAGGTGATGTCTGAGCTGAAATTTACTTATTTCTTGCCTTTCCCTCTCAAACTGTGAGCATCTGATGGGCAAAGATTCTGTCTTATTCATATTTTTGTCTGGGCTAGCATATAACGTAATGCTTGGTACGTGTTAGTTAATTCAGGAAATTTTTTTCAGACTGGGTATGGGGATTCATGCCTGTAAATCCTAGCACGTTAGGAGTCTGAGGTGGGCAGATAACTTGAGGCCCGGAGTTGGAGACCAGTCTGGCCATCTCTATTCAAAATACAAAAATTAGCCGGGGATGCTGGCACACGCCTGTAGTCCTGGCTACTCAGGAGGCTGAGGTTGCAGTGAGCCTCGATTGTGCCACTGCACACCAGCCTGCACAATAAAGAGAGAATCTGTCTCAAAAACAAACAAACAAACAAACAAACAAAAAATAGATTTTTTTTAACTTTTAAAAATTGTAGTAAAATACACAGAACGACGAAATGTATCATCTTAAGTGTATGGCTCACTGGTATTAAATACATTCATTTTTGTGTGACCAACACCACCCTCCGATTTCCAGAATGCTCTTTCATTTTGCAAAACAAGAAATATTTTTGAATGAGTGTCAAATATCTTTTTCCTTGCTCCCCATTCCTGCATGCCTACCCCATATTCAGTTTTTGAGACAGTCCAATAATTCAGCTTACCCACAGCCAGCCCTCTTGTTTAACGTGAGGCTTAGGCACAGCACACACAACCAGCCAACACAACTTAGAATAAATACCAGGAATGCTCAGATTTAGATTGGAACCACAGGTCACTTTGCTTTCCAGCTGTCCATAAGGATGCTCCTTTACCCCCAGACCTGGGAGGGCTTTTCCAACTCTGCCACTGTGTTGGAATTCTAAATCGGTGCCTGACATCTGAGCCTAAGGGTTCTAGTTGTAACCTGGAGGCAGATTCGTTGCGTGCTCAACCCTTCCCCTACTTCCTTCCTCTCTTGTGTTCACTCTGTAGGCATCTGTCTCATTCCCCAGATTACAAGCTCCTTTGAGACCAGAGACCATACCTTAGGCATGTTTGTATTCCCCACAGTGCCTGCCACATTGCAGGCAGGCATCAATAAAGGGTTGTTAAATAAATAAAGAAATAACCCACACTGAACGATTTATCCTAATTAACTCCTTGGAAGTAGTTCCCTTAGGATGAGTTCAATATGTTCAATTTCTCCCATCTTCTGAAAGTCACCCTTTATGTACAGCAAATTATGGTCATGCTGGTTTCTATACCATTGGTCTTCTCCATAAACTGCCTGTGCAAGTCTCTCCATTGAAACTGCAATGGCCCGGTTGACTCTGTACCCCAGAGCCCTCCTCTCCTGGCTTGATTCCTGGGCATGCAGGTTTGGTCTCATTGACTCCTGGAAGTAATATTGGGGTATAGCTGAGATATGATCGTGTCATGGTTGTAGGCAAGGAACCCAAGACAACCTGAGGGTGTTCTATACACAGAACCCAATGTGGTGCATGAATCAGCAGCCTTGGTTACGAGGGGCCATTTTTGCCCTACCTGTGTGGTCATCCATGGCCTAAAATATTTTGATCTGTTTGATATTCTTTCACCCTAAAAGCTTGGAACCAAGTCTCAACCCGTACCATTTCAGTGGGAGAACAGATTAGTCCAAAGCTTCAGTGTTTGTTAATAGAACCAGAAGAAGGGCCAAGAGGTTTTACCTTGCTTAGAGCTGGGCTGGCTTAGATCAACCACCAAGATATTTTTCTCCCGGAAAGTTCCTTTGAGCTCTCTTACCTAATCTCATGGGAGAAGAGAGAACATCCATAAAATGACCACACCCATGTTTGCTGGACCCCTTTGGAATCCTATTCAGTGAGACTGTGGTCCAATATGCTGACCCTGAACTTGAGCGCACCTCTCCTTCAGGAGTCGGGGCAGGATGCATAGGAAGGTACAGGTTCCTTGCGCTTTCCCTAGAACCACCTTCCCTCTGGTTTCCTTAGAACCCAGTGTCCCCATTCCAGCCACCTCCAGGCTCTGAGCCCAATTCAGTTCTGGGGAAAGGGAAATTTAAGGAGCCTCTTTTTAAGATCCAGTACCTCAAGGACTCAGTCCAATCTTGAATATAAGCTTTCTGTTTAATCCTGAAACCAAGTCCTAACTTTGTACCCCTGATATCTGGGGCTAATTTTTCAGTCCCTCCCTCCCCACCTTATGCCCTGTCCTTGTACTTTAGTCCTCCTAGTATCGGGATCTTACTTGGCTCAGACCATTCTTATGTGTTTGAGATGCTCTGTCTCTGAGCCCAGGGCCCTGGGATCTTTTGCTTCCTCACTCCCTGCCATGTTCTTTGCATCTGCCTGTTTCACTCACCGGCGGAAACACCCATCGTCTCCTAAACTTTCTTGTGACTGAACTTGCTTGAACAACTGTTCATTTGTTGACTACTTGTTAACACTTGTCTTGATCCTGGATCAACACTGACATGGATTGATTTATTTCAGTCTGCTTCAGCTGGGCTCACCTTCCAGCTTTTGACTTATCCCAGCTTGTGTGCTGGGTCCTCAGGCTCTAGGATTTCCTGGTTTCTCTTAAACCTCTGCTCCTGAGTTCCAGGCTCCTCTTTTGATTGATCTTGCATGAAATTTAACTAAGTTTAGACACAACTACTTCACTCCTGATCATCATGGTACTGTTTAGTGTCACCTGAAAGCCGTTTAAAATAATGAAAAGCTTTATTTTTTCAGCATTATTGATTTACTATCAGTCATTAGTCCCTAAAGAGAAAACATTTGAAAGTGGACTCAGACCAAACTATAATAGGAGAGGCTAGTAACGGGCCCATGTTAAATGGAATAAAATATGATTGCATGCTGTTATTTTGAATTTATGTCTAAATAACCTAATTGAATTTTTAGATGATCTGGATGTATTTGCTCCTGACACAGCAGTTCTGGACACAAACACGTTTTCTTTGTTGAAGACTGGGTTGACAAGTCTAAGTAAGGTTTAAGAAATGGTTACTTAATTGACCCATGCATTCATTCATTAATTCATTCATACATATGTGCATGCATTTATGTGTTTGTTCATTCTACCAAATACCTCTTGAGTGCCCAGCATGTCCCAGACCCTGGGGCAGGTGTTAGAGGTTAAGAGGTAAATAAACAGGGGTCTCAAGTACAAGGAACGACTTTTCTAGAAGAAGAGGCAGATTATTACAATGCAACAGGTATGGTAGGCTGCCGCCAAGATAGTCCCCAGTAGCCCCCACCTCCTGGCATTCATGTCTTGGTGTGTTTTCCTTCCCTTGCATGTGAACTGGACCTAGCAAATCATTTCTAACAAATAGAATACTGTGAAAGTGGTGAGATGTCTCTTCCAAGATTAGGTTACAAAAAGACCCTCTGGCTTCTGTTCTGGGCTGCCCTCTTACTCGCTGGCTCGTTTGTTTTGTGGGAAGCCTGTGGCCATATTGTGAGTTCTTATGTGGAGAGGCCCATATGGCAAGAAACTGATATCTCCAGGTGATAGTGAGGACGTGAGGCCCGCCAACAGCCATGTGAATGAGCTTAGAAGTGGATCCTACCCTCCTTGATTACAGCATCATGAGGGACTTTGAGCCAGATGCTCTGAGCTAAGCCACACCTGAATTCCTGACACACAGAAACTGTGAGATAATAAATATTTGTTGTGTTAAGACTCTAAGTTTTCGGGTGATTTGTTACACAGCAATAGATAATTAATAAAACATGATGCTTTGCTGGAAAGATGAACCATGCACTGTAGGGGTAGAGAGGCAGGGGTGATCAAATCTGCATAGAGAAGTTGGGCAAGGTGTCCCCAAGGAGGGTATGGTCCTCTAGCTAGAGAAGAAGGCTACTGATAATTAGTGGTAATCCATCCTCCCTTTCTCTCTCCTCTTATTACCATGGAACAGTCTTCCAGCTCATTCCCTAGAATCCACACCTGGCAAAGAATCTGCACCATGTTGTTCTGTAGATCTGGGCTAATGTACCATTGGTAACAGACTAAAAGAGATGCTGGTGGTTCCCTTCCTCTCCCTATACCTCTCTTTCAGACACAGTGGACTGACTCTGTCCTGACTATCTCCTTTGGATTACTGAGTCTCAGTCTAGATGCCTTTTCCCCCAGAAGGGGCCTCAGACATCCCATCTTGCATTTGCAAAGTCTCCATTCAGCACAGCTCAGCACATTTCCCTGTGCCCTCCTCAATTAAAAATGACACAGAAGTAAAGGAGACACATAGCTCTTTGAAAAAACTTCCAGATCCAAACTTTTTAATGAAGACAGAATATAAAGAGCCTGTCTTATCTCTCCGATGTGACTCCCATGTGCTGTAATCAAGCAGAATTAATTAAAAGCAATCAAGTGGCGAGTTGGCATAGGGGCCTGCGGCATGAGTCTTTCATCTTAGCCACAAGAATGCTCTTCCTGAGGGGGTGGGGTTGCAGGCAGAGAGTTGGGTGAGCCCATTGCTAGAGGGAAAACCAGCTCACCTAGCAAGTGTGCAATGCCAGGGCATGACCCATGCTGCTGGAGGGAGTTTAGTGCAACCCAAAGAGGTGTTTCCACATTGTGTACGAAGGGTCCAGTTCAGGGCTTCTTAAACTCTCAACCTATGGACATTTAGGGCTGGATAATTCTTTGTTGTGGGAGCAGTTCTGTGCATTATAGGATGCTTTGCAGCATCCCTAGCATCTACCCACTAGATGCCAATAGCAACGCCTGCCTAATAGCAACAACTAAAAATGTCTCCAAACATTACCAAATGTCCCCAGGGTAGGGGTTGGGGAGCAAAACTGCCCACAGTTGAGAACTGCTGGCCCAGACTAGAGTTTCCTTCAATAAAGGTGTACCTGGACTAGGACACCCTTCAGTCACTGTGGCCCCTGAGACCCTGGGGTAGCTTAAAGATGACAATGACCCTCTAGCTTGCAGTAAGTTGGAAAATGTTATTATCCCAGTGGGGCAAAAGAGCCAGTTACATGGAGACAGGCAATGTGAAGCCTCGAGTGTAAAGGGGAATGATTCTTCCCCAGACTTACATAGGATGCAAGAAATTCTTCCCCCAGGAAATATTTTACAACCACTGCCAAGTATTGCACAATCTCTCCTAACATCAACCACCTCCTCATACTGTGATATTTCCCAGTACACAGTGACAAATGGGAGCAAGAAAGGGGTTGTGGTGGTGGGATATCAGAGGACTTTCGTCTCCAATTTGGTGATACTTTTTCTCACTGGTCCCCTCTGTCTCTTTGCTGACAAATATCTTATAGAATCTTGGAATATTTGGCTCCTGTCATACTCAAAGGATATGAGCTTTGCTAGACTTTTCAACAACAAGAGTGTGACTTAAACAGCCCCGTCTTGGTCCAGCAACAATAGATTAGGTGAATGATATCATATCCTACATAACAACTAGGAGAAAAGTGGAAGGCATGCTAAGGTACCACAGGAGTGCCAGCTTTCACCCAGTGGCCTCATTTATTAGATAAAGAAGGACAGAGAGTTGAAAGACTGCTTAATGCAGGGTGGCAGGGGCTGAAGCATTGCTGGGTCCTAAAGAACAAAGGAGGAGGAGTTTCTGCCTGAGCTTGTTTGTGCAGTGTAAGTAGAGAGTCCATTAGAGCTCCCCTCTTCCCATGATATCTGTCTTTTTCAACCTCCCTCTCAGACTAGATGCCTGCAGAATTGGGGAGGTGTGGGGCTATCATCCTTCCTGGATATCCACAGAAGGAGTGGGTGACCTTTGAAGGTGGCCAGGAGGCAGAGCATGTCTAGAACCCCTGTTACCGGCCAGGCACAGTGCTTATATTTCACTTACCCGAACAGCCCTGAGAGAGAAATAGCATTACCTCTTTATAGTGAAGGAAACTGAGGCAACTAGAAAGTGGCAGAGCCAGGATTCAAACCCAGTCTTCTGACTCCAAAGTTTATGGTCTTTCCCCTCTATCCACTGCTTTCCTTAAGCTCATAAAATAGACTTAAGGATATGGGTCTTAGAGCATTGAGGTCAAGGGGTGCTGATGTGCAAGATCCCAATTCCAGTGGGAGGAAGCAGGAGCAGAAGTATACCTCAGGCTCTGGTCTACTTCTGGTCCCTTCTGAGTTTCCTTGGGGGTCAGGGCTTCATTGCAAAACTGGGGTACAGCTTAAAGAGCAAATTGATGGGCACCTTTGCCCTTCCTGACACCTCCCTGGGCCACACTGCCATTCCTCATCTGCTACTTTTATTTCCAAAGAGTTGTTCCGTCCAAGAGTTACCTCCAACTCACCCTTCTTTGGTCAGGTCCCAAAAAGATACCTTCACATCCTAACCTGGAACGTGTGAATGTGACTTTATTTGGAAAAAGTGTCTTTGCAGATGTAACTAAGTTAAGGATCTCAAGATGAGATCATCTTAGATTATCTGGGTGGGCCCTAAGTCCAATGATAAGTGACTCTATAAGAGACAAAAGAGGAGAATGCTGGCAGAGAAGAGGAAAAGGCCACATGAAGATGGAGGCAGAGATTGGAGTGATGCATCCACAACCCAAAGAATGCTAACAGTCACTGGAAGCTGGAAAGGGGGAGGAAGTACTCTCCGCTAGGGTATTTGAAGGAGCATAGCCCTGCTGACAGCTCAATCTCAGACTTCTGGCCTCTAGAACTGGGCAAAAATAAATTTCTGTTGTTTTAAGCCACAAAGTGGCCTATGTGTTACAGCAGCCCCAGGAAATCAATATAGGTTCCCAAAGTTAAATACGAGGTCATTGCAATTTGCTACTGCTCCAACAGCCTGCATTGATGGGATGCCTGGTACACTTGTGGCCTCCTCCCCCAGTTCCAATGAGGGGCACGAAGGTGCCGCCGAGGCACTTGGAAGCAATTCACAGCCAGGAAACAGAGTATAAACTTATATGAGGCTAGAGAGGTAGCCTGGGGCTTGATCCCAAAGGGCCTTGAAGCCATGTTAAAGATTTGGAATTCATCTCTAGGATCTTGAGAATCTCCTGCAGGTTTTAAGGTGTATAATGAATCAATGAGTGTGTGTTTTAGAATGCACATGCTGGGTGCTAGATGGGAGACAGATTAGAGAGGGCAAGATTCCCATGAGCCTCCATCCAGCTCTGCTTTCCACCTCTAACTCCAAGTGACAGCCCCTAGGTGGGCGGTCTCTGCTTGGTCAAGGAGACACACTTGGGAGAAGAGTTAGCCAGCCAGAGGAAGTCAGGTTCAGAGTGGTGGACTGTTGAAGCTCTTCAGGTACTAAACTTTAATTCATCACCAAGGTCTCTCAGCTAGTAGTCTATTTCCATGAAAGTCATCACAAGAATTTTTTTTTTTTTAAATCAGGCCAATTAAATCAAGCATCTTCCTCAGTATCATGGAGAGAATGGAGGTTAGAGACTCCAAAACCATCCCTGGCTTAATGACTTTGGGATCCCTGGGCCCCTCCATGCAGCAGAAAGGCAACTAACAAATGTGGGTGACTTTCATTCTGCTTGTGTTGACAATTAGAAACAGAAGCAGTTTTTGGGTCTGGGGCAGGAACTAGAACTGAGTCAATACTTTAGTTTGCCCTGAGAATAAAAACAGAATGATAGGGCTGAATGGGGGCTCCCCACTGCCTCTCACTTCCTCATATCTTACACTGTGTTCCTCTGCTATGGCTTCTTTATTCCCGGGCCTCCTTCCGAGTTCAGTTACTTGTCACCTGTCACCTCAGTCACCCTGGAGCCTCACAGCTGATCTTCTGTCTTTTCTTCCTTTGTCACCCATCCTGTACATCAGCCATGGGAAGCTCTCTCTCAGGCTGCAGGTAATCACGATTCCAACACACATCCTACTGCCAATGGGTCCAACCCTAAGGTCTTTAGCCTGATGTTCAACCTCATCCTTCACTCTTTGTCTTCGGCTCTCTGCTTCCCTACATCTGCTGGAGCTGACACTGTGCCAAATCCTCTCCAGGACCTGCTTATTTCCATCATTGTCTTTGTTGGGTGTCTGTGCTGGGGACACCTTCCTGTTTATCTCCATCCAAGCTTTGAGAGACTTTGTAGTATATTCATTAGGTGTGTAGTCCTGGAATCAGACTCTTTGAGTTTACATTCTGCCTCTGTCATTTACATGAAATAAAATATATAAGCTCTTGGCTCAGACCCTGACATAAAATAAGTATTCAATAACATATTCTTGACGGTATTATTTCTCCCGCACATCACTGTTGAATCCCAGTGTTCACTTCTCTCAGGAAGTCTTTCCTACGTAACATTAACCTGGGCCTCCCTGACTGTGCTCACTCACAGGCAATAAAACCTCCGCTGGAAGCTCGAATCAGGGCAGGGGTCCCTTCAGCCTGTCTGACCCCATGGGTGGTTCTGGAATGACTAGAACTTTGTGATTCTCTTTGGTCCAGTACATATTGGTGAGCCTCCATTGAACTGCTCTGAATCAATGCTTTCTCTTAACATCAGTCATGGACCACCCATCCACCCACTATCCATCCATCCACTCAGTCATTCAGCTATATTTTGAACACTTATTATCTGCCAGGTACTGTGCTAGGTGTTGGGTATACAACGGAGGACAAGGCAGACTCTGCCCCACCTTCACGAAGTCATTGTCCAGTAGGGAGACAGACACTCAGATAGGCAAATAACACAGAGGGGCCAGTGTTCTGATGAGGGAAGCACAAGGTACTGAGACAACCAGAAAACCCTAAGGAGAAGCTCTGCAACCCCACCTTAGAAGGTCCTTGGAAGTGATCAAGGAAGCAAGTCTAAGCTGAGACCCAAAGAATAAGAAAAATGTATTGAGGCAACAATTAATAGCCTACCCACCAAAAAAAGTCCAGGACCAGATGGATTCACAGCTGAATTCTACCAGAGGTAAAAGGAGGAGCTGGTACCATTCCTTCTGAAACTATTCCAATCAATAGAAAAAGAGGGAATCCTCCCTAACTCATTTTATGAGGCCAACATCATCCTGATACCAAAGCCTGGCAGAGACACAACAAAAAAGGAGAATTTTAGACCAATATCCCTGATGAACGTTGATGCAAAAATTCTCAATAAAATACTGGCAAACCGGATTCAGCAGCACATCAAAAAGCTTATCCACCATGATCAAGTGGGCTTCATCCCTGGGATGCAAGGCTGGTTCAACATTCGCAAATCAATAAACGTAATCCAGCATATAAACAGAACCAAAGACAAGAACCACATGATTGTCTCAATAGATGCAGAAAAGGCTTTTGACAAAATTCAACAGCCCTTCATGCTAAAAACGCTCAATAAATTTGGTATTGATGGAATGTACCTCAAAATAATAAGAGCAATTTATGACAAACCCACAGCTAATATCATACTGAATGGGCAAAAACTGGAAAAATTCCCTTTGAAAACTGGCACAAGACAGGGATGCCCTCTCTCACCACTCCTATTCAACATAGTGTTGGAAGTTCTGGCTAGGGCAATCAGGCAAGAGAAAGAAATCAAGGGTATCCAGTTAGGAAAAGAAGAAGTCAAATTGTCCCTGTTTGCAGATGACATGATTGTATATTTAGAAAACCCCATCGTCTCAGCCCAAAATCTCCTTAAGCTGATAAGCAACTTCAGCAAAGTCTCAGGATACAAAATTAATGTGCAAAAATCACAAGCATTCTTATACACCAGTAACAGACAAGCAGAGAGCCAAATCAGGAATGAACTTCCATTCACAATTGCTTCAAAGAGAATAAAATACCTAGGAATCCAGCTTACAAGGGATGTAAAGGACCTCTTCAAGGAGAACTACAAACCACTGCTCAGTGAAATCAAAGAGGACACAAACAAATGGAAGAACATACCATGCTCATGGATAGGAAGAATCAATATCGTGAAAATGGCCATACTCCCCAAGGTTATTTATAGATTCAATGCCATCCCCATCAAGCTACCAATGAGTTTCTTCACAGAATTGGAAAAAACTGCTTTAAAGTTCATATGGAACCAAAAAAGAGCCCGCATTGCCAAGACAATCCTAAGTCAAAAGGACAAAGCTGGAGGCGTCACGCTACCTGACTTCAAACTATACTACAAGGCTACAGTAACCAAAACAGCATGGTACTGGTACCAAAACAGAGATATAGACCAATGGAACAGAACAGAGTCCTCAGAAATAATACCGCACATCTACAGCCATCTGATCTTTGACAAACCTGAGAGAAACAAGAAATGGGGAAAGGATTCCCTATTTAATAAATGGTGCTGGGAAAATTGGCTAGCCATAAGTAGAAAGCTGAAACTGGATCCTTTCCTTACCCCTTATACGAAGATTAATTCAAGATGGATTAGAGACTTAAATGTTAGACCTAATACCATAAAAACCCTAGAAGAAAATCTAGGTAGTACCATTCAGGACATAGGCATGGGCAAGGACTTCATGTCTAAAACACCAAAAGCAACGGCAGCAAAAGCCAAAATTGACAAATGGGATCTAATTAAACTAAAGAGCTTTTGCACAGCAAAAGAAACTACCATCAGAGTGAACAGGCAACCTACAGAATGGGAGAAAATTTTTGCAACCTACTCATCTGACAAAGGGCTAATATCCAGAATCTACAAAGAACTCAAACAAATATACGAGAAAAAAACAAACAACCCCATCAAAAAGTGGGGAAAGGATATGAACAGACATTTCTCAAAAGAAGATATTCATACAGCCAACAGACACATGAAAAAATGCTCATCATCACTCGCCATCAGAGAAATGCAAATCAAAACCACAATGAGATACCATCTCACACCAGTTAGAATGGCAATCATTAAGAAGTCAGGAAACAACAGGTGTTGGAGAGGATGTGGAGAAATAGGAACACTTTTACACTGTTGGTGGGATTGTAAACTAGTTCAACCATTATGGAAAACAGTATGGCAATTCCTCAAGGATCTAGAACTAGATGTCCCATATGACCCAGCCATCCCACTACTGGGTATATACCCAAAGGATTATAAATTATTCTACTACAAATACACATGTACACGTATGTTTATTGCGGCACTATTCACAATAGCAAAGACTTGGAATCAACCCAAATGTCCATCTGTGACAGACTGGATTAAGAAAATGTGGCACATATACACCATGGAATACTATGCAGCCATAAAAAAGGATGAGTTTGCGTCCTTTGTAGGGACATGGATGCAGTTGGAAACCATCATTCTTAGCAAACTATCACAAGAAGAGAAAACCAAACACCGCATGTTCTCACTCATAGGTGGGAACTGAACAATGAGATCACTTGGACTCGGGAAGGAGAACATCACGCACTGGGGCCTATCATGGGGAGGGGGGAGGGGGGAGGAGGGAGGGATTGCATTGGGGAGTTATACATGATATAAATGATGAATTGATGGGTGCTAACGAGTTGATGGGTGCAGCACACCAACATGGCATAAGTATACATATGTAACAAACCTGCACGTTATGCACATGTACCCTAGAACTTAAAGTATAATAAAAAAAAAAAAAAAAAAAAAAAAGAAAAAAAAGAAAAATGTTAGCCAGGTGGACGAGAATTGCTGGTGAAGAGTGTTTCATTTGAGGAAACTGTGTGAAAAGACACAGAGGTGAGAGAGGGAATGGCATGGTGGAAAGTTGGGTGGGGTGGTGCGTGTGCACATGCACCGTGCAAGTGTGCATGGGTGCCTGTTGGAGGTGAAGGTGAGATGAGGCGGGAGAGGCAGGCAGGGGCCAGGATATGCAGGGACTTAGAAGCCATGTGAAAGAGTTTTGACTTGCACATCACAGGCATGAAATAAATGAGAAAGTGAGTGGGAGTTTCAGTGGCGGAATGGCATGATTAGATTTATAATTTAGAAAAATCACACTGGCTGCAGTGTGGAGAACGGAGGGAGGTTGGTTTATGAGACTCCATGACAAAGTCTGCTTCATTTCTTTCCCCAGGCAACCGGGATCCTGCCTGGGCTTGAGCTCCAGCTGAGGCCCTACCGCCTTGTGTGGTTCTTGCTAGGTCCTCTCCTGAGGATTGGATCTGTCTTTAATTCTCAGCTGTTGACTCAGGTCCTGCTCACAATGGACAAGTGACCTCCAACCAGGATCCTGTCACTCCAGGTAAAGTCTCTGCATAGAGGGGACACATGTCCACATAGATTGGGTCTCTTGCATTCTGATATACTTGACTATTGGTCTGGGCCAAGCTTGAGATGGCTGTATATCTTTGGAACAATACAGTTTGGACCTTTGGCTATCACTTCTTGTGTAGTGGCAACCTTATTCATCTACTCATTTGTCTCAAACATTTACCAATTATCTGCTGTGTCCCCAGTGCTGTGCTAGGTACTGGGTACCTGGTGGTAAGCAAAGCCAAGATGGTTTCAGTGCTCATGGCATTGTGAGAGATGGCTCTTAAATAAAATAAGTACATTTCTATTAAATAAATAGAAGTTGTTCTAACTGAAGTTAAAGAAAAGAGTAAGATTCTGAGAGGGGATGTGCTTTAGGTTGGATGGTGCATCTGGCATCTCCATTGTGCTCCTCCAGGTCCTTCCTCCACTCTGGTCTCTGCCCTGGTGGGTCCACATCAGTGGATTCTCTTATGTCTGGCTTCTAATAGGGTTCAGCCAAAGCGGGTGGTCAGCCAGAGATTAGAGGGTGAGAGGAGAGTGAGGTTGGGATATTTACTCCCCTAGCTTTCTCCCTGGCTTGTTACCCTGGGCTGGCCACATTCTTTGTCCTGCTCCTTCATGCTTCTGGGCTGGGGTGGTTCTGTCCTCTCCCTGGTGGTACCCCTTTGTCTCGCTTCTTGCCTTCATGCATAGTCCTTTTAGAAACCTCCTTGAATTATCCTAATGTGAATATGCCATTGTTTTCTGCCAGGACCCTGATGGATACAGATGGCAATAGAAAGCCTCTCTGAGGAAGTGACATTTAAGCTAGACTTTCGGGATGAGCGGGAGCCAGCCATGTGAAGAACGGGGGAGGAGAGACACTCCAGGCAGGAGGAAGTCGCGTGTGAAAACTCTGAGGTGGAAAGAGCTCACTGTTGTGTTCAAGGAACAGAGAGAAGGGCAGTGTGTCTAGAGCGCAGCGCTTGGGAGAGACAGCGTGAGATGAGATTTTCTGAATTTCATCCCGACCACACAGCACACAGCAGAGGAAGTGGTTGGCCTGCCCCCCGGGTCACCTCTCTCCTCATGCTGGCCCTTACAAAAGATAATAACACTGATAACTAATGCTTATTGAACACTTACTATGTTTAAGGCATTGTTTTAAATCAATTTCTATTAAATAAACAGTAATTGTTCTAACTGCAATTAAATAAAGGAATAAAGTTCTGTGAGGATAACAGCAGGAATGTGCTTTAGGTTGGATGGTGCGCCCGGCATCTCCATTCTGCTCCTCCAGGTCCCTTCTCCACTCTGGTCTCTGCCCTGGTGGGCAGACCTAGATGGTCCGCATCAGTGGGTTCTCCTATGTCTGGCTTCTAGAAAGGTTTAACCAAAGGCAGGGTCAGTAGGAGAATGCTTTGCATGCATTGATTCATTTAATCCTTCAACAACCCCAAGAGGAAGGTATTCTTAGCATACACATTTTACAGATAAAGAAACTGAGGTTCAGAGAGATTGAGTAACTTATCCAAATTCCACAGCTTCGAAATGCAAGGGCTGGTACTTGAAATCACAGAGTCTGGAGCCAGGGAGCTACTCTTAATCACCCGCTATAAACACGTTTGCTAAGTCCTCAGCCCCCACTAGTTCTTATCTGACATGCCTCAAACATGCAGTGATTTCCTGTATTTATCAATCAACTCTAGTGGTTTCCCATACCTGTCAATTGTTTAATAAATTATGCATATTTTTTCTGTCTTCTCAAGTGTATTACAGCCTTCTCAAGCACCTGGACAGAGTCTTTTAATTCTCCACTACCAGTAAAATTTTGTAAAGTGGTGAGCACACAAAAAAGTACTCAATAAATGCTTTTTGGATTCTTGATTTAAATTAGACAGTGGGTGTAAAGAAATAGTGCCTGGGAAATAGAAGGTGTTTAACAGATGGAACCTGTCACTGGTGCTTGCAAGGAAGGAAGCAAGAAGGAAGAAAAGTTAGTTTCCTAGGCAATCAAACATGAGATTGTTGGATGATCACACTAGGTCATCTCCTTGGTACCTACAGTTCAGGATCTTGTCTTAATCTAGGGCACTAAAGAGTAAATTAGGGGAGAACAGGATTTTTCTCCTAGATGTCAGCTGAATGTCATCATTTTTCTTTCGATAATCCAATTTATATCTACAGGTTTTGGGATCTTATTTATATTTTCAGCTGCATCTCCTCTTGGGATGATGAGTTCTGTAAATTAGTTCTCTGCTGTGTGAAGGAGCACTTCCTTTTATTGATCCAGAATTTACCTCCTGCAAGTTTCAAGTTTCAAGATTCCTTCCCTTCTTTTCCTTTATCTTTCCCTGGAACAAGTACCTGGGAATAGGTGAGCAATTCCCTGTGCTTTACTCCACCCTATACCTACCTATTCTTCATCCCAAGAAACCTAGTGGTTTTCTCTATTCTCACTGTCCTCCAAACTTTTCCTTTCATCTCTTCTTGGCACAGTGAAGACAGTAGATCGAACTTCCAAAAAGAACCTTCTTAAAAATGAAGGCAACCTGGACAGAAAAGAAGCAGACCATACACACTCTGTTGGAACTGTCTGGTGGCCCAAGCTTAAGCCCCTTCATTGAAGCAGAGAAGTGCCTCCCGAGATCCCTGGTTCCCAGGCGCTGAGAGCACCATGCTTATTTTTCAAGTGATTGGCTTGCTCTCCACCTGATTTCCCTGCCTGTCCTTTGGCCAGGTGGTTGTCAGCGATCTTACTGTTTCCTTGTATAGCAAAATCTCACCAGCCATCTTGCCTCCTAAGAGAGATATTTTGACAGAAGAGACATTTTATGTTGACGATTTTGATGCTACCGGATCATAGTGGCTAGGTAAAAAAATTTTTTTTAATTGTCAAAATACTGTGTATTTTAGATATCTTTGAGCCTCTCTGCCCATGTCTCTCCCCATTCCTGACTTTTACCTGATCTGACCTCTACCCCAGAACTCTGCCCCTAGGCCAACTGTCTACCCTGTAAAATCAGCCAAGAGTGTGGAGCGAGGGAGGGGGAGTCGTGGGGTGAGGCTGTCCCTTCCAGAGGGTGTGGGTAGTGTAGGCAATAAAATAAGTCGTGTGTGTGTGTGTGTGTGTGTGTGTGTATGTGTGTGAGTTTCACACATTACTGGGTTAAAAGAACAGAAGAAAGACCATTTTTTGGTTTGGTCACATGAAGATGCCATTGGCACCTAAATGATTGTGTCCAAGTACCCACATCAGAATGTTGTTCACCATGGAACCAGCGATTCTCAAACCCTGGCTGCGCATTAGATTTTGTGGGAGCCTTTATAAAAGCAAAGGAAGCCATGCCTCTCTCCTTTCTGCTCCCGTCCCCCTGCCCTCTGCCTTGAATCCAAGTAAATCACAATTACTTTCTGAAAACTCCCCAGAGGATTCTAAAGCACAGCTAGAGAAAAGAAGCACTGTCCTGATCACACATACAACCTCTCAGCACCCACACACCGTCTCTCAATCTGTCTTTTCCACAGCTCCAGTGACAGTCAATGGGTGGAGCTGAGAAGCCACGCTGAAGATTTGTCCAGAAGAATATTGATCTTGGGGCCCTGATCAATGAGCTCTGTATTATCACATTGTTTTTTTTTTTTTAAATTACTTTATTGTAGTTTTAGTATCAAGTTTCATTTTCCAGTCTCAGGAACATGCCTGGTTTATGCCTGAGTTATAGGGCTCACTACAACTTATTTATTAATCCACTCATTTATTCATTCATTCATCTATTCACTCAATCACTCATCCACTAATTTACTTATTCGCTCTCCCACTCACTCATTTATCCCTCTGACCATCATATACATCTGTCTGTTTATTTACCCATTGGTTCATTCACTGATTCATTCATTTCTCCTGTTTATTCATTTGTTCATTAGTCCATCCGTGTACCATCATCTCACCCATTCATTCATCTGTCCTCACTCTTTCGGTCATTCATTCAATCATTGCTAATTTATTCACTTTTCTGACATTTTCTGACACTTTACAGATGAAGGCTCCTGAGCCTGGCTCTGGGGAAACACAAATGAATTACACTCACAATAAGGTTGCATTTAGAGGCTGAACTTATTTGTTCTCTGGGGCCAGAGAAGCTTGGTCTTTTGCTCTCTTTTGTGGTTAGACGCAGTGACTTTTGGTGGGAAACACTTCACCATCCTAGTGAAAAGTCTTTACAGTATAGGGACTCTCCCAGGACAGGACCAGAAGGCTTCCTTTGGACGGAAGAAATTGCTCTGCAGTGCAAGCTGGTGGGGAGGAATGGGAGAAGATGGGAGTGACACCTGATGTTTCCAGTTTAGGAAAAATCAGCTGTTTAGAGCTATGCCTTCTTATAATGAAGTTTTCTTTTGAATAGGAATAAGGAAAACAGGGGGAAATATAATAAAAAGAACTAAAATCGGCTAAAAATGGCACAATGAAAGAAAAATAGAGAAAAGATAAAAGCAAATTGCTGTAGTAAATATAGCATATAAAATAAATAAATACTCACCCTCAAGAGACCAGTGAGTCCTGGTGGGTGAGTTAAGTGTGACAAACCTGGGGCAGGTGAGGGAGAAGCTGGGCTATCTTCTAGAAGGGCCAACTTGTAGATCTGGGTTCCCTTCGATATTCTGTGGTTAGAGATTCAGGCTGAGAGTTCTTCAGAGAAAGGTCCTAATTCTTAATGCATGTGTTTCACAGAGAAATTCATTCATTCTTTCATTCTACAGATGTTTACAAAATGTGTGGCCCACTGTCTCCTTGCAGTTTGCCATTCAGTGGGGAAGGCAGACACTTGGACAAGTAGTTACATGTAGGGGTGATGGGTACCATAAGGAGGAAGTACAGGGAGCCATGGGAATGTCTAATGGGAGAAACCAATCTAAGGAGTCAGGAAAGTTTCCTGAAAAGTGGAGGTCTAAATGGTGACTTGAAGGTGGATGTGTGTTATGTAGTGAGGAAAAAAATGTGTGAAGGCTGAGGGTATGGGAAGGCATGGAATGAAAGCTCCCCTCTGTGGCTGGTATGTATGGTGTAAGGGGAGAGGGGCAAGAAAAAAGGCAACAACTAGAAGTGTCATTCATCCAGCAAACCATCACTAAGCATCTACTTCTGTATACTCCAGAGCTAGGAGTGTAGAATGTAAGGACAAGGGGACACAGTTTCTGTCTTCAAAAGCACCTGTTGTTCAGGGAGCTCAAATGGAATGGAGAACAAAGGAAGGGTTAAGAGAAAATTGTTGAGGTTGCCGTCCCTGCCAACACACTGACTTTGATGCATGACTCCCTGCTGTGGTTGAGGGAGGCACAACTTGCTTTGTTTCTTGGGTGCATTTTGCCTGGGTGGAAATGCCTCAACGCTGGACTTTTCCAGCCAAAGTGGCAGTGTTTTCTAAAGAGCAGCTAACTAGACAATGTCACTGTGTGGTGATTTTGTCATAAGAGGGAGTAGCAGGAGGAGGACTGGGGATGGAGGGCATAGACGAGTTGTCCAGATCGGCTACATGGGCAGTAGAGCCTGGCAGGGCTGATCTCACCAGGAGTGGCCATATGGAGACACAGAAGGACTTCTGGGGTGTTTGAATGTTCAAGTGTGTGCAAAGTTGAGGTGCCACCAGAGAAAACCAGGTGGTCTGTTTCCCCCAAGGCCTTACAAGGTGCTGTTTTTCTTGGTGAATTCACCCATGCCCAGGCTTCATCTAGCCTTACATAAACAGTTTGGTCCATGCCCCAGAACTGATCAAACTTGGGAATGAATTCCAATGTACTTATGCCAGTGGACTTTATAAGGGTATGGCGTGCAATATCAGACCTCCTTGAAAAATATTACCACGTGAGGGAATGGCGTGGCTACTCATGTCCTCTGAACACTGAGCATTCTCTCTTTGTGGCCATGCCAAATGAGTAAAGTTACAATCAGAAGGTGTTTTCATGCATCACTCAGGGTTTAATGCTAGACACAGGAACTTTGGATATTTGAAGAAGAAAGAGATTTATTTATGATGAAGAATCAGGTGCTTCCAAAGTAGCTAGATGGCTTGGAGGACAGACTCTAAGTGGGGCCTCCAGGAATGATTCCTAGCAGAAGGGATCCATTGGGGCAGCTGTTACATTTGATTTAATCTGGATAGCAAAAGATCAGGAGGTTGAACCTGAAATAATTGAGGTCAAATGTACAAAGCTATAGCTGTGATCTAGGGCTCAGGAGTCTGCCTGTGGTACCACCACAATTGCCTGGATGCTGAAACATGAAGTCTGATGAAAGCCTATTGGTATCTCTACTCCCTTGCTTGTCAAAAGGAAGACATCCCCTGCCTCACTTTTCCCTGCAAAATTTCACCTAGGTGCATTTGAATGATGAAACTTATTTCTCACCGAGAACTCAATCACTCAATCTCCAAGGGAGTCTTGGAAATGCAGATTTAAAAAAAAATCTTTCCAGTGTAGGAATACCCAGTAGAAGGAGGTGGGAGTGGATGCTGAAAGTCAGTTGACCATTTCCATCACTCCTAGTACATGTGCAATTAGAACAATAGGATTTAATTATGCAACATGAAGCCATGACACCCTAAAGAATCAGCCTGTACATATGTCACAAGTATGTCACAGGAAACTGAAGGGGTCAAAGCCACAGTCCATGGTGAACCGAATCCTCAGGGCTGGGATGGACAGTCCAGTGGTCCTCTAAGTACAACTTGTTCTGTGCCTGTGGCTGACCACTTCCCATTTTGATTCACAAATAATTTCTTTAGCTATAGCACTCCTGTCAAATCTTTTACATGACTTTGCTGATCTCAGAAAATATGTGTAGATTTATTTGTGCCATTATGTTGAAGGAGTATGACTCATGAGATGCAGTCCTAAAGCAATTTTATTTTTGCCTCCCATGGTCACAGTTAAAATACATTCTATGGGCCTCCTTCTTCTCTTGTCTCTGGATAAAAACCTAGCTGGGCTCTTAACATCTATGGTTGTTACCATATAATAAAAAGTCCTGTAGATACTTTAAGTTTCAACTATATTTCTAATTTAGCAATTAAAATATGCAGTTCCACAGTCTTGCCTTGAAGGATAGACTTCTCGACTCAGCCTGCTGCATGCTGGAAGCTGTAGGGGAAGGAAGATGTATGGTTGGTGCTTTCTCTGTTTCTTCATTCACGTAGTACTTCTACTCTTCTCTCATCTTGTTAGCCATGTTCATGATGCCTCCAGGACTGGATGAGGGAGTCATAGAAGAGGTTAGGTGAGGAAGGATGACTTCACTTGACTGTTATCATAGTGATGACCAGCTTCAAATCTCTTTGGACTTGGCAGATGTTTAAAGTGACTTCTTCCTCTCATGGATGCTTTTGGGAGACTTCAGAGATGCCCACCTTCTCACTGAAGATCTCTCACCTGCAGTCCCTGGTCTAGACTACATGCATCTCTATTTCGGCTGTTTGCATTCTCCTGAGAATCCAGAGGTGTCTCTGCCTTCTCTCTGCTGAGGTCTGTTTGCTCTTCCATGTGGCCTTCCTTGATAGGACCTAAGATGACCCCCACCATGGCTTTCTCTTGCACTTGACTTATATCAGATTCATGTGAAAGTCTTGTTATTCCTTTGCTCTGGCAAACTCTGGAAGAAAGTCACTTTCCAGACTGTAGCCCTCAGCTCTGCATCACAGGCTGCGGCAGCCAGCCTCTTGACATTTGGATTTCTCAAGTGAGACTACAGGATTTCCACACTACGTTCTCCAAGGGGTATCACAAAGCCAAAGTCTCTTGATTTGGGGTGAGGGGGTAGCACCTGTGCACTCATCACGCTAGGCTAGGTAATGCTGAGCTAACAAACAGACCCCCACCAAAATGGCTTAATACCACACAAATTTATTTCTTGCTTTCAATCCACTGTGGGTCCAGATAACACAAAAGGGCAGTTGTCCTCCAAGTGTTGACTTAGTGCTCCAGGACGCTTTAATCTATGGGACCTGGATATCAAAAATGGTTGTACAAAAAAGTACTGCAGGTGGATGGCCATGTTGGTTGCATAACAATGTGAATGTATTCAATGCCACTGAGCTGTATACTTGGAAATGGTCAAAACTGTGAATTTTATGTTTGCATATTTACCCACAATAAAAGACCCTGTTGCGGGCTGGGCATGGTGGCTCATGCCTGTAATCTCAGCACTTTGGGAGGCTGAGGTGGAAGGATCACCAAGTCAGGAGTTCAAGACCAGCCTGGCCAAGATGGTGAAACCCCGACTCTACTAAAAATATAAATATTAGCCAGGCTCAGTGGCAGGTGCCTGTAATCCCAGCTACTCGGGAGGCTGAAGCGGGAGAATTGCTTGAACCTGGGGGGCAGAGGTTGCAGTGAGCCGAGACTGTGCCACTGCACTCCAGCCTGGGCGACAGAGTGAGACTCCATCTCAACAACAACAACAACAGCAACAACAACAACAACAACAACAACAGCAACAACAATAACAACAACAGCAACAAAAACCCTGTTGCATGAGAAAAAACAACTATTTTTAGTGAACTTAACTTTTACTTCATATGAGAAAATAATTTTTACCTTAAGTAGCTGCTGAGTAGACATAGATAGTCACTCAGATATTATTGATAGAACCTAAGATGACCCCCTTTTTCTTTTCAGTAGATGTTATAAATATTCATGGGCTATATAACTTTAACAGAATTAAATCATTTAAAAAAGTGTTTCTACAATTGTCACAGCAAAGGAAGAGAGGGCAGCAGGGCGGAGTCCTGTCATGAAATGCTTCTATCTGACAGTGGCACATTTCAGTGACCAAAGCAAATTATGTCATCCCTGACTTCAAGGTAAGGTAGATGAAGTACAATCTCTTTGATGCCCACAAGTGAAGAAAAACCAAACACCTGTCAATACAGTTGTACCTCCCACGGCCTTCCAGAGCCTCCCACTCCTGCCCCCTGGGTAGAGGTAGGATTTGTAGCACAGCATACACCAAGAAATTCTCTGCTAAATTTTTTTTTTTTTTTTTTTCCAAATCCAACTCTTGACCTGCACATACACTGGATGTGAAACTGATGTTTACAACCTGCTTTGCAAAACGTGCATGCGGTCTACTACCTCTTTTGACATATGAGAGCTATTGTCTTTTGGTGCCCTGGCTAACAATTGCATTTTAACATTCTGTTATATATTTGTTCATGTTCTGTCTCTCCTATCTGAATGAAGGCCCTTGAGATCAGGGACCACATCTGTCTTGTTTCTGGGACTTTCTGTTAGGCTGCGTGCCTAGCATGGCATTGGGCATGTTGTAGATTTTTCAGAGCTATTCTGGACAGGGAGGAGGGACAGAGGAGAGAAGGAAGGCAGGAGGGAGACAGGGAGAGAAGGAAGGAGAGAGGAGGGAAGGAAAGGAAAGAAAGAAGAAAAGAGGGAAGGAAGGAAGAAAAGGGGGGAGGGAGGAAGGGAGAAACAGAGAGAAAAATAGAAAAATGATAGAATGGAGTTGAATCAGGAAGCAGGGTCAGCAAAAAGAGTTCATAGGAGAAGATACAGGCAGAAAACCAAATCCCAGCAGTGGAGCCAAAAACGAGCAGAGACCCAAATACTGGGTCAAACTCAGATCCAGTATTCAGGGGTGAAGCACTTTAGCAACAGAAATCAAATTTCAGTGGAGTGGCTGGGATTCGGTCCCTGATCGTGGCGTGTGAGGCCCAGTGTCCCTGGAGGCTTCATGTCCCTCATTCTCCCTTATGGGAAGGTGGAAGAAAAGAGAAATGACACTTTTTGAATGCCAGGTACTGCCTAAAGTTGTCTTATCGAACTCTCACGGTAACCCTATTATAAAACTGGGAAACTGAAGCTCAGAGAAGTGAGATAACTTGCCCAAGCTCACACAGCTAATTAGTGCAGCTGTAACCCAGATCTGGGTATCTTTAGGATGTGGGCTGTCTTCATTGCACAGATCCTTCTTAGCCCTTCTCTGAGGACAAATGATTCCTCTCTCTCTCTCTCTCCCTCTCTCGGAATTCAATTCCAGATAGCCACTCCGCTAAGTGGATAGCATGAGATGCTCACTTTTCAATTTCCTGATTTCTGAGATGTTGGTAGCCATTGTGAGAGGCATAAAACAACTTCAGGGTAAACCTGCCTGCCTCCACTCCATTTATGTCTGGTTTCAAGATTCCTCCCCTCACCCAGCCCCTGACCTGCCTCCCACACAAAATCTTTGAGCTCTCTAAGTAGGCAGCTTAAAGTGCTTTCTGTGGCACAACTCTATTTTAAAGAAAGATCCAAGTGTCTGTGTATTTGTGTATAAACCTGTGTGTAGAATTGCTGATGATGTGCTGTCTGGGGAACCTCTTTGAGGGGTGCAGGTGTGATGCGGTTGAGGTGTGTAAAGGCTATATGTGCTGAGTGTGAGGTATGTGTGTACACAAAGTCACTTACAGTTGCCATTGGCTGTGGTTTAACAATGGCCTGGAGGGCTGGTTAATGTGCCAGATGAACTGTGCTGTTGGGGATCTCTCTTGGGTGTCGTTGAGTTCCCGACTGTGGCTTTGCCTAGTGATCTAGGAAAATGGCATGGTGGCCAATTCACCTGAGGGAATTGGTGATGATGGGAATTATGTTGAACTGTGGCTTGTCCCTTAGGACATTAGTAAGACTTGCCTGCATGTGCACGCATGTCTGTGCTTGATGACTACATTTGAAGTCACCCTGGCTGCTGGTACTGATCATCTAAGAGTTCTGCAGGGAGAAAGAGTCTGTGAAACCTTCCTGGGTATGCCATGGGGGTGGAAGGTGCACCAAGATGTTGAAAAATGCATTGACAATAGGCACCAGAATCCTTGAAGAGCTCTGCAGTGACTCATGTGTAAGCTGGAGACAGAATTAGGATCCTTGATCACTGTAGAATAATGGGGTCCCAGTGCTGTTGAGGCCAGATGGTGGTGACGAACCGTCAGAGACAAGGAGTGTGTAACTTCTATAACAATGCACAAGCAGAGACACTTGCTTTGAACCTTCAGCAGACTGTTTCACCTTCCTATGAGGCCAGCTGCTTCTGGGAAGTGGGGCAGGTGATAAGCCCAGTGATTTCCGTGAATCCTCTGCCTCCTTGCCAATGCATTTCCTAACACTTTGGTGAAGCAAAGCCCTCCCATGGTACATTGTATGGGCATGGATGAGTAGGTTGTACATCAAATATAGGCTTTCTTTTCCTGCCCACAGTACCAGCTGAAGTTCAGAGCCATCATTTCTGGACTTATCATCCCCTTGGTATCCACACAGTAATACCTCCAACCAGGGCACACTTTTTAAGGCAAAGGAGTAAGGTACTGAACTAAAGACCACGCACACTATTCTAACCACATGCCCCATCACCCAGAAGAAACTGACTTGATAAGGTGGAGGAGAGGTCTGCTGAAAGCTCAGTTACAACTGAATAGCCTCAGTTGATGAATAGCATCTGTGAAGGTGAGGTTGGATTCTGCAGGGTATGGTATATGCCTTAAACCAGTAGTCAATATCTGGTGCTGTTCCATAGCCGGAGTGAATGGATCTAGGCCCCAAGGAAGAAGTGGAAGTAGTTCTTTCACAATTACACTTAGTAACCTACTTGAAGATTCTTTCACTTGCTGTCTCCTTGACCTTGGGCTTCCCGGTAATTAGAAGCTGAGATAGTCCCCTGGCCATTCTGGGATCCCTGTGTGGCTGAACCACCAGGCTGAAGGGGGTATCTCTGTGCTGGCCAGGATAGTTGATCCTGGTTGCCAGGGAAAATTGGTTTGTTGCCACACAATGGTGGCAAGAAGTACCCTGCTTTGGAACCACAGGGCCACTGGAACATATGTCAGTACTCACCTGTGCAATAGTCCTGACCAATGGAAAACTGTGGCAACCTAATACAGACAAGACCACTGAGGACTTGGATCTCACAAGAATGAAGGATTAGGTCACTCCATTGGGCAATAAGTCCCATTTAGTGAAGGCATTCCAAGAGGCCAAGGGGTACATGGATTGGGCGGTAGAAGAGGGCACTACAGTTACCTACTTAGGTCTCATGTTTAGCTGTAAAAGCATGGAGAGTAGCAGCTAAGCTTTATGCCAGTTATTTTTCTCTTTTTCTCCTCCTCTACTACCTTATATGAAGAATACTGGTGGTATTCCTTTTTTAGGTTTCAGTAGAGAGTTTGACTGAATTGACATTACCTTGTAATGATACAGAAGAGATGGACTTTGTGTGTTCTCTGTATTGATGACATGAACTTTTTACCCTGAGGAATGACCAAAGTAGATGCTGAGATGTAAAAAGGGTGGCTTGTGCTAGATATTGTTATTGGCTTCTTCAGATTATTTTGCCACCATTCTCCACTCTGTTCTGTGTCCCCAGGGGCTGGCCTTTCCCCACCAGATCAATGAGCTCCTTGCCCTTTGGGTTTCAGGTGGGTGTGGTCAATGAGGAGTGTTGTAGGAGGTTAGAAAGAAGGAAGAGTGAGGTCAGGGCATTGATTTTCCTAGATGTTTCCCCGCAGGATCACCTTAGACTGACTGACTGTGTCCCTCCACCAAAAGTTATAGCTCCTGTAGGTGGCCCTCTCTCTCTGCAAAACTTTCTTTTCTTTCTGGGTTCTAGTAACCACTCTGTTCCTTGCCTCCTGCAGGTGGGCAATCATGGCACTTTGCTATTACAAACTCCAGAATGCTGAACCATTCCTTCAGTTTCCCTACACCCTCCTCTCACCTTTGTAAATGGCCCCTTTATTAAACTCTTCTCAAACCCTTCCCAATTCCTGCCAGGACCCTGATCGATACACTGAGCTTGGCCAATCGGTTGTACTAGACTTTTAGTATGGGGCACTTAATGAAAAAACTCCCACCAACGGTTGGGAATTCATTTGTGGTAACCTTGGTAGTGCCCAGTGGCAACAGCAATTGTGGCTAGTGTCAGTGTCCTTTTGTAGTGACCATAGCATCCTAGCCAGATCATTTCCTGTGTTTTGGCCCTTGGGGGAGCCCTTGGTTCTTGCTTATTTTTCAACCCTGGTACCTCAGCCTCATAATAATTTTGTGAGCCTCCAATATCATTCTAAGAAATTCTCTCTCTCTCTCTTTTTGTTTTTGAGATGGAGTCTCACTCTGTCACCCAGGCTGGAGTGCAGTGGCATGATCTCAGCTCACTGCAACCTCCACCTCCCGGGTTCAAGCAATTCTCCTGCCTCAGCCTCCCAAGAGAAATTATCTTAAAAAATTAATATAGCCAGAGATGTTTCCAGTACCTTTAACAAAAACCCTGACTGATACAGCCATTGATGCAGATATTTGATGTCTGGTCCAAAGCTTTATTTTTTGGCCAAATTGAAACTGCATGGAGTTCTTTATAATGGCATATTCAGTTAGCATGAACTCCTTTTGTTCATTGCCCTTGGCATTTCCCCTTCTTTTTACCTGGAAAGTGGGCTGATGTTGGAGGCACAGTTGCCATATTGTAACCACGAGTTAATCATAAGGAAAAGGCTAAGAATGTGGTAGAAGTCTTGGCCTAGATGTCCCTGTGCCTTTGGGCCAACATAGCAACAACATCTTCCAGAGGCTTTCTTCTTACCAGAGAAGAAAGAAAAGCCCTCCTTGGCTTAAGTCATTGTTTCTCATTTTACTATTAACAGAACTAATTCCTTCTGTTATAGTGTTATTTCCTTCTATCTCTAAAACAATTCTACTTGAGATTGAATTATCTGCTTCTCAGGTGGAGAATCCGAGGCTCAGAGCAGTCAAGTGACCAGTCCAAGTACACACAGCTAGTACTGGGGAAGGGACACAAACTGAGACCAATGCTGTGAATATGTTTTGGCCCATTCGTTTGATAAGAATTTCATGATTTCTTATCTTGTGCCAGGCCTGGGTGCAACATTTGAGATACAAAGATGGATACAACAAGGTCCTTGCCTTGAATGCGCTTGTGCAATTGGCCAAGTGAGAGATGATGGGAAGTTGCACAAGGAAGATGGAGAGAGCTGGGTAAATTTAAGAGACATTTAGAAAGAAGGGTCAGTAGGATTTGGTGATGGATTCAAAGGAGAGGATGGATATTTAAGTTTGTGACTTGAACACTTGGAAGAAATGTGTGGTCATGACTGGTATAGAGAATGCGCAAGGAAAGGCAGGGGTGGTGGGAGGCAGGTGGGAGAGAACCTGGAGAGCAGGCAACCAGAGGCAGAATGGATTTTTGAAGCAGGGCACCTCTGGGGAAGCAAGGGCTCCAGGCTGTTATCATGGGATTGGTGACTGAGTTAGAGTGGAGGTGAAAGTTGAGGCTGGCCTGAAAGCCTCAGCTGATAAATATTAACACCATATTCACTATTCAACCCCTCAGGGCAGCCTGGGCAACTGGAGCCACAGGGGAACAGCAAGAGGAGGGCTGTGCTTTCACATTCGACCCTTACAGAGGGCCTTGGCAGGGCTCCCCTTCCCTCCCCAGCCATTTTCTGGGCTTGAATTCAGCATTCAGTCGATCTCCTCATTAGAAAGAGTGGCTCTGTGGGTCTGCAGGATCACTCAATACAGTAAGTGAGCCAACCCCAGGGGTTCTTTCGGGTAACGAGTACTTAAGCCCGCCATTAGCCACCATTAGGGATGTCCTTACTGCTTAATGATCTCCAGCTACAGGGCTTGGTGGGGCTGGACAGATGGAGAGCAGGGAGGAGCTTCCCCACAAAGAGGCCATTCCAGTGTTCTTCTCCTGAGACCCCAGAATTGAGGCTGCTCTGCCCTCCAGGCACAGGATTATTTACAGATCACTGGCCTGTCTTGGTTAGAATAGGCAGAAATCTATGTTTGATGAGTCTATGGAAAGAAGGAAGGGGATGCTAGGAGGAGCCAAGGCTCCTGTTTCTTTCTGATGGGTGGGATCTAAGGGTATTTGTGCTCTTGTTCTCTCTCTCTCTCTCTCTCTCTCTCTCTGTGTTCATATGTCTGTGTGTGTATGTATTTTGGGGAACTTGTTCTCTGCTCTGAGGGAGTCTGGGATTCAGGGTTAGACATCCCACTTTATATAATGGAAATTTCCCCAGGATCCACCAGTCCATGGGTATCAATGAGATCATGGGTAACAGGAGTGACTCAAATTTCACTGTCTTGTGCCCCCACTTTACCATCCTCTGAAAAATCTCATAGTTTCCCAAGAAGCCCTGGGATGTCTCTGGCACTTCTGGACACGTGCTGCTGTTTCAGTAAGCACCATGTTGCCCTCTAGGGGGTGCTGCTGCTCTGCTGGGCATGGCTCTGCAGACGTCATGGCTACTCTGCAGGTGTTGGGAACTCCGGGCACTGCTACTGCTCTGCTGGGCACTGCAGCCTCTCCCTCTGCACTCTTGGGCAACCCCTTGAGCTCTGCTGCTTGTCTGCCAGGCCCAGAAGTGTCCACCAGTCACCACTATTGGCCCACTGTTGCTTCACTGGGCTCTGGGCTCTGTTATTGCTGCCATCTCTCAAGGGACACAGTTCAGAGGGCCAAAGCTGAATAGTGGTCTGTTGTAGGTGGAGAGGAAGGGAGAAAGCCTCTCGCCTCTTTTGCTGCACTATCTTGGAGACATCCCAAACTTCTGTAAAGTTGGATGACATAGGCCCTCCTGTCTTTACTTAGGTATTTTATTGTTCAGCAAATATTCATTTTCTCTCCCCAAACCTCTAGGAGAGAAATGTACTTCCCAACCGTTAATGCTGAGCTTGGCCGTGTGACTTGCTTGGGCTAATGGGATGTTAGCAGATACAAAGCAAGCAAAAGCTTGGAATGTGCTTGTGCAATTGGATTTGCCTTCTTGGGCCTTTGCCATTGCCGGGAGAAGATCATGCCCTCCAGATCGAGAAACCTGGGGAACAAAGCCAGATACAGCAGGCCTGTGGCTTGAGGCAGAGCCTCCCCAGTAGACCTGCAGATGCCAGAGTAAGGAGTAAATGCTGACTGTTGTATGCCACCAAGTTTTGGATGGTTTGTTACGCAGCATTATTGAGGCCACAGTTGACTGAGGTAAGCTCACTTCACTCCAAGATCCAGATGCGTCTCTATGGAAATAGACTAAGACGAGTTGGACTTACAACCATCAGGTAGTAATGAGAAATTTTCTTTCATTGATTAAACTATCCAGCTGGGTCAGGTTATTTGAGTTTGATCCCTTCTTTACTTAGGATAAATTATCTCAAAAGGCTCTCAGGTCTCATGCAAATGAGCTTCACGAGGGCCATCTATCTGAGTGTATTAGTCCATTTTCATGCTGCTGTTAAAGACATATCCGAGACTGGGAAGAAAAAGAGGTTTAATTGGAATTACAGTTCCACATGGCTGGGGAGACCTCAGAATCATGGCAGGGGTGAAAGGTATTTCCTACATAGTGGCAACAAGAGAAAAAATGAGGAAGAATCAAAAGCGGAAACCCCTGATAAACCCGTCAGATTTCATGAGACTTATTCACTATCACGAGAGTAGCACAGGAAAGACTGGCCCCCATGATTCAATTAACTCCCCCTGGATCCCTCCCACAACACTGAGTCATGTGTAGACTCAAGCTGTGTATTTCTCTATTTGCAAACTTTAAATTTATTAATTTTTATAAACACTCCAGAGCAGGGGTTGGCAAACTGTTTCTGTAAAGGTCCAGATCATAAATACTTTTGGTGTTGAGGACCATACGGTTTCGGTCACAACTACTCCACTCTGCCACTGTAGCTCAAAAGCTGACATAGACAGTACTTAAATAAATAGACATGGATGTGTTTCAATAAAACTTTATTTATAAATACCTAAAGCCTGTTGACTGCTGCTCCATGGCAAAAGCACTTTAGCTCTTCCTGCTACCAACAGATGGCGGTAGCAGTTGTGACTGGTTGTCACCTGATTTGTTGGGGCATGTTTGTGCTGTCTGTGTTACACTTAAGGTATTTTATAAATGTTGTTATCATCATGACCAATAAGTGGAGAAGTGGCAAGTGAGCTTATTGAAAATGCTGGTTGGAAGAGACATATGGTTACGATGCAATCCAAAGTGGAATAATAATTTTAAAAATTGAAAGTGGTGAGAAAATGGATGTTGCAAGTGAAACAGGTTTTTTTTTTTTTTTTTTTTTTTTTTTTTTTTTTTTTTTTTTTTTTTTTTTTTTTTTTTTACAGCGGTGTGATTGTGAAGGATGGAAAGTAAATCAGGCAACATGTAAAAAAAAAAAATGCTGCACCCATGCTATTGACAATAATCAGCAAAAAGTAATGAGAAGCAATTGCCAAAAATCAAAAAAGGAGAAAAACTTTTGAGTGCATGGCTAGAGAGGAGAAGTATCAGTGGAGCCTCAGCCTACTATGAGTTCAGGAAAGGATAGGAGTCTGTTTGAGAACTTAAAGGCCATGGTGAACTGTTGCTTGTTGCAAGCCATAAATGATTTTTCAGGCTCAGGGCCCCTAAAGTCCATACAAGGTCAAAGAGATGTTGACACTGTAGCCGCCAAGACTTTCTCTGTAGAGAGCTTTAAGGAGGAGGTTTACTTGCTTTAACAGATTTTAAAAGTGGGAGAACTAGGGCTGTTTTGGAAAAGACACATCAGAGCAAAACATATTATGTGAAGCATCAACTCACTCCTCTATCTAGTGGAAATGGGTCTGGGGATTACAAGCTTAGCCTTCATGAGGTTCTTTGCAGTCGCAAACAAGCAGACTTACAAACAGCTGTTTGGAACTGAACTTGTTAACACACACACATGCACGCACACACACACACACCCATAAAACAAAGTAGTAAAATGAAGGGTAAAATCTGTTGCTTTGCAGAGCACAATATGGTCATAAGTCACTTGATGACATTTTGGTTAGTGTTCGATCACGTGTCACAAAAGATGATAATACCATCTTTTTACTGTGTACCTTTCCTATGTTTAGAGACACAAATACTTGCCACTGTGTTACAGTTGCCTACAGCATTCAATGCACTAGCATGCTATGCAGGTTTTAGCCTGGGAGCAACAAGTTATACCATATAGCCTGGGTGTATACTAGGCTATGTCATCTAGTTTTGTGTAAATATTCTCTTTGATGTCCGCACAACAACCAAATTGCCCAAATGACACATCTCTCAAACGTATCTTGGTCTTAAGTGATGCATAACTTACTCAGTTTGGATGGGGGGATGGCAGGGAGGCTCTTAGCTCAGCTGCTGCCT
Organism: Rhinopithecus roxellana; assembly: GCF_007565055.1. NCBI lineage: Eukaryota > Metazoa > Chordata > Mammalia > Primates > Cercopithecidae > Rhinopithecus > Rhinopithecus roxellana. The sequence continues at coordinate 85,567,971 of NC_044560.1, read as the reverse complement.
CCTCACTCAGAGGCACATGGGCTTAAGGAGATGGTTTGTGGGTGAAACATAGCTTTACAGTGGAATGAATATGGGTTTTAGAGCTAGGCAGCTTTGGTTGGTGTCTGAATGGTGTCTATACTAATCATATAATCCTGGTTGCTACTGTGAGAAGCTTTCTACCTCCTTCAAAGGAAATGGAAGAGAAATGTGTCCTTGGGAAAAAGGGGGGTGGATACCTCTGCTATGGAGACAGAGGGGTTAGTTATAGCACTGACCAAAGCGGGAAGAATCAAGGTATTACAGCAACTTGTTAGCTTATAGGTTGAGATGGTATGTAAAGGATCTGGGGAGAGGGGAACTATTGATCAAAGGGTACAAAGTTTCAGTTAGGAGGAGTTAGTTCTCTGATCTATTGTACAGCATGATGGCTTTAGTTAATAATAATATATATTTCAAAATTGCTAAGAGGCTAGATTTCAGGTGTTTTCACCACAAAGAAATAATGAGTATGTGAGGGGATGGATATGTTAATTAGCCTGATTTGATAGTTTCCCAATATAGACATGTATTGAAACATCATATTGTACCCTATAAATATAAACAATTATTATTTGTCAATTTAAAAAGTGAGCTGAAAAACAAATTAATAAAAGGGCAAATCCAAATAACTGTAGGGCAGAAAGGAGAGAAAGGAGGGATTAGGGTGATTCCCACCAGAGGAATGGGAGGTGACCTGGCTGTGGCCCTCCTTTCTTTGGGGTCCAGCATGAAGAGAGAGAGGGTAGTTAGTGGTGACTTGGGGGATGGAGCTGTCTACTTCTGTTATCTCAGGCTCAACGAGCTGTATTAGTTAAGGTTCTCTTGGTTGCACGTAATAGAAACCAATTGGAAGTAGCTTAAGGTATATTATATTTGATTTATTCGAAATATATTGCAGTGTCTCATGGAATTCGAAGAAACAGTTGAATAACCTAGCTGAGGGAGGAACTTAGCAGTAGGAGTTCGTAGACTTCCTTCCCTCTAGGGCAAAACTTCTTTAACTTCAGTAGCATTAGAATCACCAGGAGGACTCCTGGGCCCAAACTCTAGCAGGGATCTTCTTCTTCTTCTTCCTCTTCTTCTCTCTTCTTCTTCTTCTTCTTCTTCTTCTTCTTCTTCTTCTTCTTCTTCTTCTTCTTCTTCTTCTTCTTCTTCTTCTTCTTCTCTCTTCCTCTTCTTCCTCCTCTTCTTCTTCTTCTCTTTTTTTTTTTTTTTTTTTTTGAGACAGAGTCTCGCTCTGTCGCCAGGCTGGAGTGCAGTTGATCTTGGCTCACTGCAACCTCCAATTCCCGGGTTCAAGTGATTCTCCTGCCTTGGCCTCCTGAGTAGCTGGGACTACAGGCGTGCACCACCACACCCAGCTCATATTTGTATTTGTAGTAGAGATGGGCTTTCACCTTGTTGGCCAGGATGGTCTTGATCTCTTGACCTCGTGATCCACCCGCCTTGGCCTCCCAAAGTGCTGGGATTACAGGCATGAACCACTGTGCCCTGCCTAGGAATTTGCATTTCTAACACATTGCCAGGTGATACTGCTGCCGCTGCTCCAGCTGCTGCTGTTAGTTGGCCCAAGAGCACTGCTAATAGCATGGCTCAGTGATCAGCTCCCAACCCTGTCCCTCAGTTCAAATGTCTTGGGCCATCCTGGTCAAGTGTTCTCCTCCGGTCCAATCATTTATGGCCAGGGGATGGAGTTACAGGGTGTAGACACAGCTGCCTGAGGGCTGCCCCCAGTGTGTCATGAACACTTCAGAAAAAAGAAGGCTTGGTGGATACACTAGAAGGTGTCTGTGATTCCACTTCTCACAAAATAGCTGCATTCAGGAATCTGAGTCTTGAGCTCTGAAGTTCATTCTGTAGGGTTTGTCTTTGAGCTGCCACTCTATCTATTCCTTGGGATTCTCTCCACCAAGATTAGCCTTCAAGTGAGACACTGCCTTCCGGGCTCTTTGCTTTCTAGTCCCTTTAAACAAGTAAGGAGGGCATTTACATTTTAGCACTAATCCCTACTGGGAAATCTAGAGGAGATAATACATCTAACTCACTTGTGAGAAGTTACACAAGTTTTGAAATGTTCTAAATCCCTTATAGTAGCAGGGTTGAAGACTCTTGGTTCTCCTCTGAGTGGGTAGCCTGGCTATATCATTGCTCTCCTCTGCCAGGAAGATCTCTCTTCTTAGCGGTAGGTCTGCCTTTGCTACCAGGGCAGAGACACAGAAGCTTTATTCTCTCAGTGGTTTATTATAATATATCTTTGGGGACAGCCCTAGAGTGATCCCCACTGGGCATTTCCCCAGGAAATAAAATCCTGAGGAGGGAACTGCAGATGCCTGGATTCCTGCCTTTTCTGCTTACTTACAACATCTTTATTTATTTCTTGGAGGATAACAAGCTTTCGTAAAAAAATAAATAAATAAATAAACTAAACCCTAGCTGTGTTTAGAGCAGAAAGAACAAGGGAGGTATTGCCTGCCACTGGGGAGGGAAAACATACACAGGAAAACAGAGAGAAAGCCGACTTATGCTGCCGTTTGGCAGAGTATTTTCTGCCAAAGAAATGGATACTCAGAGCGGTGAGGGCACACGAAGCTTCGGCAGGGGAAGCCTGTCCTAAGTGGAGAGGCTACAAGAGAGCACAGAATCACGGACACAGGACTGGGAAAGATCTTAAAGGATGACTTCCCTCGACAACCTCTCCACCAGGTAGTTATCCAGGTTTTGCTTGAACCTTTCCAGTGACAGGGAGCTCACCACCTGTAAAGTCAGCCTACTCTTTCTTGGGGTGGTTCTGACACTTAGAAAGTTGTTCCATGTAGTGGTCTGTCATTTCTCCAGGCTGACAATGACAAGTTTACCAGGTCCCTTTGTGGTTGGGTTATTGCACTAGCCTTGAGCCCGAACTGTGGAAAGTATGAGAATCAGGCACCAAATCAGAATCCCAATTCAGAAAAGGAATTAGATTTTGCCTGAGACCCTTCATATCTAAAGCAATACAAAGATGAAATGTGAGTGGTACTGAAACTCCTAGTGATAAGGCCCCTTGTGGAGGAGGAATGGAACAGGCTGAGTCATTGCAGTCCCTTCTTTCCTGTCCTGAGCAGTTCAGCTCTCCCCTAAACTTGCATAGCCCACTGAGCAATCTAAAAGGGCTGCAGTTAACCAGACTGTGCCTCCTTACAAGGCAGCAGGCCACCTATTATTTCTTAAGCATGTGCTTTGAGGCTTTACCTCCACAATTGGCTTAGCAGAGTCTTCTTTTCCAAGCACAGAGAGAATATTCTCCCTGAGAAGAGTTCTGTGAATACAATTTTCTCCATATCATTGCATATATAATAATATCTCTATGTCTCTAGTGCATTGGGCTAGATTTGATTAATCCATGCCTTTTTTTTTTTTGTGATGGAGTCTTGCACTGTCACCCGGGCTGGTGTGTAGTGGCACAACCTTGGCTTGCTGCAACCTCCGCCTCCTGGGTTCATGCTATTCTCCTGCCTCAACCTCCTGAGTAGCTAGGATTACAGGTGCCCACCATCATGCCTGGCTAATTTTTTTGTATTTTTAGTAGAGACAGGGTTTCACTATGTTGGCTAGGCTGGTCTTGAATCCCTGACCTTGCGATCGCCCGTCTGGGCCTTCCAAAGTTCTGGGATTACAGGGGTGAGCCACCGCGCCCGGCCTCCATCCCCCTTTTTATTCACTCTTCTCTACTCTTTCCTAGGATGAAGTCTCTGGTGTTAGTTTTGGCCTCAAGCCCTGTTTTCTAAGGACCTGGGCATGGTCCATTTCTTTTCTTTCTTTCTTTTTTATTTTTGAGACAGAGTTTCCCTCTGTCTTCCAGGCTGGAGTGCAATGGTGCCATCTTAGTTCACTGCAAGCTCTGCCTCCTGAGTTCAAGTGATTCTTCGGCCTCAGCCTCCCAAGTAGCTGAGATTACAGGTACATGCCACCATGCCCGGCTAATTTTTTTGTTTTGTTTTGTTTTGTTTTGTAGAGATAGGATTTCACCATGTTGGCCAGGTTGGTCTTGAACTCCTGACCTTAGGTAATCTGCCTGCCTCGGCCTTCCGAAGTGCTGGGATTACAGGCATGAGCCACTGGGCCCTGCCCCATTTCTTTAATCATTGTATTCCCAGTGTCTGGCCCACGTGCTAGGAAACAGTAGGCACTCAGTGTATTCTTGTGACTATGATACTCTTTCGGTATTGAGGGGTCAAATAAATACTTCAAGACCCATTCTGACAGGGTCTGGACAGAAAAGCAGCAGCAGGTGCCCTCTGGGAGGGAAAGAGGTAAAATGGAGCTCAGAATTCCTGATTAAGGCACATTTCAAAAGGGATTGGTCATGAGGAGACCTGCTTCTAACCTTCAGGTGTCTCCTTCCAGCCCCCACCAGGCCAACCCTGTGAAGGGGGATTGATTAGTTTACAGCGTCCTTGCTTGCTCCCTTCTCCTTAGCCTGCAGAAGGCTTCCCAGAACCTGTTCACCTGAGACAGCCACTCAGCCTCACAGCACGAACAAAGGGCTGTCTGGGCCTCGGCTCTCAGCCAAGGATGCCTTCTAGGTGTTGTCATGGCAATGTCGGAGTCAGGGGTTGCTCGCCACAACCCTGCTTTGATTGTAAAAAGTAAATTCCTTCTTCCTTTTCCCTGAAGTGTCAGGTGAAGCCTTTCCTGCTGTGGAGTGAGGGTGGGGGAGGCCCCCCTGTTGGAGCAGCTGCCTGGATGTGAGTCATCTCTGAACCAGCCCGCCTGGACTCCCAGGGAATGAGGTACTCAGAAAGCATCATATGTCAGAGTCAGGGAACTGGAGATCACACAGCGGACCAATCAGCTCCTTGTCCAGACTGGAGACAATTCAAATGGTCAGTGCCTACAACCGAGGACATCTCTGATATTGGGGTGACTTAGGAACTTATAGGATCAGCTTGTCTATTCTGGGCTGGTGAGGATTGGTTTGGGAGTTCACTGGATGCCCTCTGTTAACAATGAGAACGACAACAACATTTGCTAGCCCCTGTGTGATGCTTACCATGTACTAGGTGCTGATCCAAGGAACATGGTAAGGAGTTTGAATTGGCTGCAGGGGGGCATGTCAAATGCCCAGCATAACACCTGGCATATAGAAGTGTTCAATAAACAGAGCTGCTATTGTCATTATCAGATGTTGTCATTATCAGACTCTGATGCCACCTATGCCTTCTCTAGTAGATCTGTTTGACTGCTGAGGTCATATCAAGGTAGCTGGAGGTCACCTTGACCCTTGGATTTAGGATGTAACTGTCAATCTGAAGAATCAAACTACACATTACATTTCCTTATTCCTAGTTCTCCAGAGCCCTGCCCTGGCTCCAGCTAACCCTATTCTCTTCTGTGGAAGTTCTAATGTGTTCCTAAGGGGTGAATGTCCACAGACCCTCTGGGCTGGACCCCTGTTCTAGTGGTCAGTTTGGCAAGGATCCAACTTAAAGAAATCCCCAGGTTATATATGTGTCCTGCTGCCAGGTTCAGCATAATGGCCTTGACAGTTGAAGTAAGCAATTGGCCAATTTTCTTCAGGAACGTTTGAAATAAAAAGCAGTTTGTCTGAGTGGAGGAAATTGTGAGAGTCCCAAATGGAATTGCTTAAATTTTTTGCTGGAGAGTTTTTACATATTGAGCCAAAGGCATATCTTTTTGCACTTGGTCTTGGGTTTCCGGGAGTGCTGCTCTGCATCGGAGATGGAGAGGTCTGGGCTGGCTCCAGAGTTGGCCTGTAGGAAGATCCATCCCATGCCCAGACCTTCCATGAGCAGTCTTAGGTCTGCCCATTCTGCGGGAAAGATTTGAATGCCAGGATGGGAAACACTCCAGGCTTTTCCAGTGGAAAGCAAAAAGTGGTACCTGCGTCTCAAAATAGGATGTTGACCAAAACTTACCATCCATAGCATCAGCCATGACCTTTAGCTACTGAGTGGATCAGAGGCTGCAGCAGATATGACTTTTCAGGTGGGTCTTTCAGCCATTTAGTGGATGAGCACAGCAAGCAGGAAATGTGGGAGCTTCCAGGAAAGAGCACCTGTAGCAATTTTTCCTGGTTAGGACAGACACAATTTTGACCTCAAGTTCTGAAAGGCACTGGGGACTTCAACACAAAGCAACACTAGAATAAGATGGAAATTATTTGCAGGAACAGCAGGAAAATATAGTCGAAGGAGGTAGGCCAGATTATTATCAGACCAGAGATCTGGTCTGACTTGGCAGTAATTCACTGTGTGACCACAGGCAAGCCACTTTTCTTAGGACCTCAGTTTCCCTAAATGTAAAATGAGGTAGTTAGACAGAATAATTTGAGGCCCTGCCCAGCTCCAACATACTGTGATCTGTCTCCTTGTGGATCATACCTTAAAACCTTCCCTCTCTTTACCTGTCTCTCTCTCCAAAAATGACTTACATATTTTATTTTTTAAAAAAATTTAAACATTTATTTATTTTTTTGGACAGGGTCTCTGTCACCCAGGCTGGAGTGCAGTGGCACAATCTTGGCTCATTGTAACCTTTGCCTTCTGGGTTCAAGTGATTCTCCAGCCTCAGCCTTCCCAGTGGCTGGGACCACAGGCATGTGCCACCATACCAGGCTAATATATATATATTTGTGTGTGTGTGTGTGTGTGTGGAGGCGGGGTTTTACTATGTTGCCCGGGCTAGTCTTGACATCCTGAGCACATGTCATACACCTGCCTTGGCCTCCCAAAATGCTGGGATTACAGGTGTGAGCCACCACACCCAGCCTGACTTACATATTTTATACACATCGAAGACCCCTCATGCAATATTGACCTCAGTGCATTTAGATATACTGAGAGGAGGCATCCATCCTGGTGCAGGGAAGATAGTGTTGTCCCAGGAGTCAGCCAGACTGGGTTCAAGTCCTGGGTCTGCCTCTCATGTTCTGTGACCTTGGGCAAGTTACTTACCCTTTCTGACCCTCGGTCTCTTTCTCTAAGCCTAGGAATAATGTTGTGAGGAAGAAATAAGACAGTATCATAAATCATTAAGGATTAAGCTGGGCAAACATACATGCTCACCCAGCATGAATTTCCTTCCTCTTCCCATGTTCAGACCCATGTAAGCTGCATCACCTACAGTACTGCTGGATAAGGGAGGACCCCGCTTTGATCTGTGCATGGGTTTGTAACTCTAAAGGGGAAGTGTTATCTTTCATGTTATCCTCTAAGCAGCTGGAATGAAAGATTCTTGGACCAAATGATAGATATTCTTGGAAGTGCTACTTTGATAAATGGCTTGAGCTGGGGATTGGGTGAGACTCCTGGGATTATCCTTAAGTAAAATAGATGATAGCAAAACTGCCTTCTAAAGAAGGTAGGTCCTATTAACTGCAGAACTTTTGCTGAGCAAAAAGATTGAATGAGGGATGTGAATCTAGGAACGGGGCTGAATCACTCTGGGCTGTAGAGGAGAGGGACATTGGTGAAGCCAGGGGAGAGAAAAAGAGCGAAGTGATGGCACACGAGAGAAGGGACTTTGAGGAAAAGTTGGAAGCATTTAAGGGAGATTTTTAAAAGCAGCAGGCCCACTCATGTCATCACACATACACGGAGATTTACCTGTATCAGAGATGTTACAGAGAGACACAAGTATGCTCACATACAGACATGGCACTGTCTATAGGCATGTAAATAAATCTCTATGTATGCATGTGTGTGTGAGACAGAGAGAGAGAGAGAGAGCACATGTCCACGTGCACACAATGCTCTTTGGCACTGGGGACAGCTGTGCTCTAAGCCTTATGGACACTGGTCTATCTGTATTTAGTCTGTGTTAAGCCTTCTCCCTTTACCTCCTCCCATGCCATGAGGCCTGGCTGGGGTCAGACTGCTCTGTTTGTAGAAATGGTGCTCAGAACCCTTCATTGGCTTACCAGACTGAGCAGGATGGTGGGGTCCCTGGAGAAAGTGACATTTCTCACTCTCTCACATTTGGTGGTCTGAATAATATATTTTTTTGCTTGTAAAAGTAATATGCTCTGTCATTACTATGTGCCAGGTGCTATGCTGGGCACTAGGAATATACTAATGAGCAAAGGAGGCATGAACCTGACCTTTCTGCCCTCATGTAAGATAAGGGGATGAACCCAGGCCTTGAGGACCTGAAGGAAACTCAGGAGTGCTTGGAGTGTAGATAAGGAGAGGGAGTGCAAAAGAGGATGAGGCTGAAAGCGGACACAAGCCGGATCACAAGGGCTTGTAAAATATGTTCAAAGATTTGAACTTGATCTTCAGGGCCACAGGGAGCCATTGAAGAGTTTTTAACTTTGCTTTCTAGAAAGATCACTTTGGCTTCACTGTGCATGCTGAGTCCTTTCCTTAGAGCCAGGCCCTTTAGAGCCTCTATGATGAAAGGCAGCAAAGTCCAGCCAGGACCCAAGATCATGGACCTGGGTGAGGCCTGGCCGTACACCACGGGCTGGATTCTCTTTCCAGTAACCCTGACTCATGTGCACAGTCTGAGGCTTCATGGTGGCAACATATAGTCAATCATTTTCAGATATTCGACTTTAAATAACACTTACTGAGTGTCTAAAATTTGCTCCTTTGGATTGCATCATTTCATGCTCACATTCACCTTACAAAGCATGTAGAACAACTTTCATGTTAGAGGAAGAGACAAGGGACTGATGTTCGCTGTGGAATCCTATCCATATTCCAGGTATGGAACTGGGGGTGGCCTTGCTTAATCCCATCTGAACATCTATGATATTAGGGCTGTTATTTTCGTTTTAAGATAAAGAAGCTAACATCACAGGTGAAGCAGTTTATCCAAGAACCTCAAGTAAGTGGTGCAACTGGGAATTTTTCCCCAAGTTCTTGAGCTGCAAGTCAAGTTCATTTTGCTAGGTTATTTCCTGAAAACTTAACAAAAAATTTTCTCTTGCCTAGCAGAGTCATCCTCAGTCCTGTGTGCTGCTTGGGGAAGACACAATGGAGCGAAGACAAGGGCAACTGCAGAGGCTCAGGGCATCCTTGGGCTGGCAGACTGAGAGAGTGAGCTTGCTGCAACTCCCAGGGGATGGCACAGATTCCCACATCCTCCTACTGCCCCACCAGAGATGTAATTCAGGGCTGGAGGAGGCAGGGGTCAAGGGCTTTGCTGTACACAGGCTCACATGCTCAGTTATCACATGAGTTAAGCCTCTCAGGGCCAGCCAGTTGTGGGAAAAGAGTCAGGCAGGGATAAATGGCACACAGTAGCACAATGTAGGACCATAAGTTTGGAAGTCAGAGCTCTCTGGGTTTAAATGCAAACTCTGCTATTTAAGGGCTATGGAAACTTTGCACTATACCGAGTCACTCTGAGGCAGCTTCTTTGCCTGTGTGACTTTGGGCAAGCCTGTTTGTACCTCCGTTTGCTCATCTGTAAAATGGAGATTATAACAGTTCTTACCCCTCTGAATTTTTGTGTGGATGAATAAAAGAATGCAAGGCATTAACCCAGCACCTGCATGTTCTGAGTTCACAATAACTGCTACCTATTATTGGCAGCCGTTGACTAATGAGCCAAATCTGTAAGATGAGAATTAAACTCTTGGCATAGAGTTTGGGTGGTGGTGGTATGTGTTAAATGACAAAATGTTTTTTGTTGGTTTGTTTGTTTTGAGATGGAATCTTGCTCTGTTGCCCAGGTTGGAGTGCAATCGTGTGATCTTGGCTCACTGCAACCTCCACCTCCTGGGTTCCAGCGATTCTCATACCTCAGCCTCCGAAGTAGCTGGGATTATAGGCACCCACCATCATGCCCAACTGATTTTTGTAATTTTTATAGAGACGTGGTTTCACCATGTTGGCCAGGCTAGTCTTGAACTCCTGACCTCAGGTGATCCACCTGCCTTGGCCTCCCAAAGTGCTGCGATTACCAGTGTCAGCCACTGCGCCTGGCCCAAATTGCAAAATGTTTTAAGAGTACCCAGCATAGCGATGACTGCTAGCACAGTACCTAAGGGGTGCCCAATCCTTGTGTCTGTCCTGGTTTCCCTCTTCCTGGGTCTGTGGAAGAGAAATCAGCAGATGTTTTCAGTGACTGCAAATATTTACTAGAAATCTTCAAGGCTGATCTTTTGCTTTGTCAGTCCTTGAGGGAGTAGCTTGGACTGTGTTTGCCGCCACACACCTCCTGTCTGTCTGCATGCTGAGCTGCCAGGAGAGCTATGAAATAACACAATTATTCCTCTCCCCAGATGGCAATCCCCCCACATTACTTCACTTTATCAATTGCACACGTCTTTTTGAGCAGCGTTTTCCCTGCCCTGATCACAAAGGGTAATGAGGGGTGAGGCTTGCTCTGGCTGTAATTCCAATGCAGAGCTGTGCTCCAATTAGATTTCAAGTCACTTCAGCAGCTTGGGAGTTTTGAGTCCTGCTAGGAATCATGAGGTGGGAATTAGGGAGCTTCCCATGGCTTTGGTGAGCACATTCCCCACTGTTCCCAAAGGTGGCAACAAGGTGATTAGAGCCCTGCACTCAGTGCACACGTATCAAGTCAGGGAGCCTCATGGTTTGGAGATTAATTACCTTCTACTCCAGGCAAGTCCCTTTTTGGTTGCCAGGAACAGACCTTGACCTTCATATCTCTCTTTATTTTCATCCCATTTTCCTCCTTCTTTTCACAGCAAAACTCCTCATGAGTCACCTATACTTCCTCTCCTGTCCTTCTCTCCTGGATCACTTCAGTCCCGGAGTCTCCACTGAAACCACATTTGTCAAGGTCACTGATGAGCTGTGTGTTGTTACATCCCATGGCCAGTCTCAGAGGCTGGTGGTTCTCAGCCACACTCGCCCCTGCTGAGTACGCCTCTTTCTTGAAACACGTTGTTGGCTTGAGTTCTGGGTCATCAGTCCCTCTTGCTTTTCTATTTCATTGGCTTCCCCTTTTCAGGCTCTTCTGGATTCATCTCATCCTCACAACCTCAAAGACCTCTTCTCATTTCTTTCTTTCTTTCTTTCTTTTTTTTTTTTTTGAAGAATCATGTAGATTTTGTTGCAGATTTTTACCTGGAATATGACATAGAAGACTTCTACAAATCCTTCTTCGACGCCTCTTGTGCTCATGTTTTTCAATGGAAAGTGACTATTTGGATCTCTCATGCTCCCTCCTGGTGCCTGATCACGTACCCATTCATTTCTTCATCACTTTCATCAACCACCCTCCCAAAAGCATATTCCTAGTCCCCCTAAGAAATGCTGTTTATTTTCAGCTCCCTTTGTTACACTTACTCCCTACCTGGGTTACATAAACACACTCAAGCCTCCTTCACAGACTTCCCAGCGTGCTGGATCTCTCGCTTTCTCATCAGTACAGATCAGCCTCAGCGTTCATTTCATACCATGCTGAAACCTGCATGGAACACCTGTCTCATCTGAAACTATAGTTTAAAGAAGATTCGGATTTTAAAGGCAGCTCAACATCACATGATCGCCTCTGGCAATTAATACATGGGCAAACTGAGACCCTGAGAGAGGAGCGTGTTAGATGCCCCAGAACACTGTTGTTAGCGATACCATGCTAGGAAGAGGAGGAGCTTCCTGTGAGTTGAGTACAGCCCCTGCATGCTTCCTTCCTGCCTGATGTTGCTTTGACCTCACTAATCCCCACCAGGGAGAAGCCCCGCCTGCTGAGGTGAGTGACTATGCTCAGGCCCACCACAGCACCCTGTGACCCCTTAGCATCCTGCTGCCCCAATGGGTTGAATCCTAACCATCCCTAGCCTGTGAGTTCACTGTTACGGGGATGATGCCATTTCTATTGGTGAGCTCCAAGCCCTTATTAGGAGCTGACATATTTGTAGAACTCAGACTCAAACCAAAGCTTTACATCCAGCTTCTTCAATAAATAAAACTTTAGATTTTTACTTAATCTTTTTTTTTGAGACGGAGTCTCACTCTGTTACCCAGGCTGGAGTCCAGTGGCGCAATCTCGGCTCACTGCAAGCTCCGCCTCCTGGATTCACGCCATTCTCCTGCCTCAGCCTCCCGAGTAGCTGGAACTACAGGCACTAGTCACCACACCCGGCTAATTTCTTTTGTGTTTTTAGTAGAGACGGGATTTCACTGTGTTCGCCAGGATGGTCTTGATCTCCTGACCTCGTGATCTGCCCACCTTCGCCTCCCAAAGTGCTGGGATTACAGGTGTGAGCCACCGCATCTGGCCAGGTTTTTACTTAATTTTTAAACTTTTATTTTACATTCAGGGGTACAAGTGCAGGGTTGTTATGTAGGTAAACTTGTGTTGCACGGATTTGTGGTACAGATTATTTTGTCATGCAGGTATTAAGCCTAGTAACCAACAGTTTAAATTTTTTTTTTTTTTTTTTTTTTTTTTTTTTTTTTTTTTTTTTTTTTAGATGGAGTCTTACTCGGTCGCCAGGCTGGAGTGCAGTGGCACAATCTTGGCTCACTGCAGCCTCTGCCTCCTGGGTTCACGTGATTCTTCTGCCTCAGCCTCCCAAGTAGCTGGGATTACAGGTGTGCACCACCGTGCCCAGCTAATTTTTGTATATTAGTAAAGATGGGGTTTCATCAGGTTGGCCAGGCTGGTCTCGAACTCCTGAGCTCAGGTGACTGTGTGATCTTTTAAAAACAAAAAGTGAATCATGTCATTCTTCTGCTCAATTCCTGCAGTGACTCCTCATCTCAGTTGCAATAAAATACAAAGTCCTTGTCATCATCCACAAGCCTAGCATGGTCTAGCCTCTTTATTTCTGTCACCTCCTTGTCTAAATCCCTCCCTTCCCTCAGTTGACCTTAGAGCACCCTCCTCTGTTTACTGAGCACATTAAGCACACTCCTGTTTGCACTAGTCATTCTTTCTGCCTGGAACGCTCTATAGACAGAGGTCTGCACAGTCATTTCTTCACATCTTCCATCTCTGCTCAAATACTAACTTATCAGAGAAGCTCCCTTGATCTCCCCTCTATAGGATGACTCTTTGCCCTCCCTAGCAATTCCTAAAAATCTGCCTGCTGGTGGTGGTTGTTTTTTGTAGTCTCATTGTTGCTCATTTTGTGATTCTGTCCTGCACTTCTTTAAGCATTTCATATAAAGTTGTTTTCTATTCTGTGTCTCACAATTCCGGTATCCAAAGTCTTGGGGTGAGGGGCGGATTAAATCTATTGTTTGCTGATTCTGTACTAGTTCATGGTGCTTTGTTTCCTTGTGTGTTTGGTGATATTGGATGTGAGTTTATATATGGTTGATCTTAATGTATGGAAAATCTGGGTTAATACATCAAGGATGCTTTCTTCCAGAAAAGATTTATACTTACCTCTGCCAGGCACCAGAGGGCATGATCAACTGGAAATCTTTTTACCCCTCTTTAGAATTCCTGGCTAAATCTGAGAGTCAGGCTCAGGTCTCATACCGTGCTGTGCTGGCTCAAGGCTTGTTTCTAGGTTGCATCTCTCCCTGAAGCCTCACAGCTCACTATTGCTCATGATTCATGGCTCTTTCTTCCAGCCCCTTGGAGATTTACCCCATCTCTCCAGAGCGTAATAATGTGGTTAAAACTGTGTTATGTGCAGTATACAATTATGCTTGAGTAGAAGAGCTTTTCAAAATGTCTTGGCCGGAGCTCCAGAAGTCAAAGCATCTTTTCAGTATCTTGAGCTCCTTATTTAGTTTTAATTTTTAAAATAGCACTTAATCACAATCTGACATATTTATTTATTTTATGTCTTCCCCACCAAAATGCAAGCCCCAGGAGAGTAAGGATTTCAGCGATTTGTTCATTGCTGTATCCCTGGCACCTAGAACAACATATTGTGTGTAGTAGGTGTTCATTAAATATTGTTGAATGAAAGAACACAGACTCCTTTACATTGATTCAAGCAAGGGTGGTTATTTTAAGAATGCACATGGAGAGACGGGAACTCCCAAGACAATCTGAGAACAGGAAGAGTAGCTGGGCTGGGCTTCACAGGGTGGGAAGCAGTGCCTGCTTTCGATTTAAGGTGGTTCTGGGTTCTTCCAGCAGCAGAACCCCCCTCCTGCTCTGCTTCTAAGGTATATCAGCTGCTCCCACCCCGTGTCTATTTCTTCTCTTTCCTTAAAATTTTCTATTGCATTTGACCTTGATTTGCCATTGTCCTAACTTAAGATACCCTTTTAAATTCTTCCTTCGCTACTAACTGGAAAATTCTTTTTTCCTTGGGTCATATTCTTAAGAAAAAAGATTGAAAGTTGATCCAGCCTCTTTTTTTCTTTTTAAAGCCAGGCCACACAGTCTTTGGCCAGGCCATGGATTTTAAGAACGCCCATAGAGAGATGAGAACCCTCAAGCCAATCCAAGAACAGGAGGAGGAGTGGGCGGAGCTCCGAAAGGCTGGGAAGCAGTGGTTGCTTCTGGACATAACCAGATTATAGTTCTGGGTTTTGGTCAGGTGTCCACCCTCTGACCCAATCAAATATGGTAGATAAAAGTGGTGGTCAGGTAAGAAAACATAGAAGCAGGGTGGAGAGGGTCTGAATGAAGTAATTTCTTTTAAAAATGGGTATGGGTGGGGCATAAAAGGAGACTGCTAATTCGTAACAATCTCTGAGAGTGAAACTATGGAAAATTAACATTTGATGGAATAAATCAGCATCTTGAGAAGGTAGAGACCCACCTTGAGTGATGACAAGACCCCCAAGTTCAATTAAGGAAATGAGGCAGTAGTCTCAGGAAGGTGAGATCACACTGAATAAAGCTGTAGCCTGATCAATGACACTGAACCATGTTCCAAGTGGTCAATCAGTGAGCAAGAAATGGCAATGTCTCTTCTTGCCCTTGCCCAGGGGAGACAGGCTAATGCTGAAGGTAGCCTGGTGTTCAGTTGATCCAGCTAGTCTAGTAAAGAGTGTGAATTAAACAGTTACCCACATACACGAGCTAAATAGTGCTTTGGGCTATGAAGGAAAAGAACAGGGGCCTACGAGAGTTTGGATTTGATCTAGGCTGGGGGTGTGGGAAGTGGTTCAGAAAAGTCTGCTTGGAAGAAATGAACTTTGATCTGACATTTAAAGGCAGTTTGGAAATTTAATAGGCAAAAGTTGGGGATGGGAAAAGTGTTACCTCAGGACAAAATAGCCCTGAGGTTATTTGCTGTTCTTCAGACCCATCTGCAGCACTTTCCTGCGTAGGTCTTTGCATTGGCAATTTTCTTTGCCTAGGAAGCCCTTCCTCTGGATAATCTGATGGCTCACTCTGTGCTCAAAGATCCCTTTCCGGTACTCTAGTGAGCACAGCACCCCTCAACATTCTGTATCCCCTTTCCCTGATTGATGCTCCTTGGCATCACTTGTTCACCGCTTGATTTTGTGTTGGAGAGTACTTTGTTTATGATGTATTCCCTCACTAAAAGATAGGCTTCATGAGGGCAACAATTTTGACTCTGTTGTTCATTTCTATGTATCCACACCACTGTCCAGTATATGGTCTGCCTCAATAAACATATATTAAAAGATTAAACTAAAAGGAACAAGGTGCTTCTAGGAATGGGAGAAAGGTCAGTGTGGCTGGACTTTAATGAGCAAGAAGGAGGATAGTAAGAAAGGAGGCGAGACAGATAGGCGGGGTCCTCATCACAGCATAGTGTGGACTTTGTTCTAGAGTTTAGGCCTCATTCTATGAGCAATGGAAAGTCACTGAAGGTTTTAAAGAATGGGAGTATTGGAATTAAATTTCTATTTTAAAAGACTTTTTTGGCTTCGGTGGAGAGACTATATTGTTAGGGTAGGGAGAGACTATATTGTTAGGGGTAGACTATATTGTTAGGGGTAGAGACTATATTGTGGATAATGTTGTCTTGGACTAGGGTGATAATGGTGGAGGTGAGGAGAATAAGGTGAATGCGAATAATGTTTATGAGGCAAAATCAGTGGGATGTGGAGCTAGATTTGGAGGTGTCAGAGGTGTTTGAACCAGAATGACTCCATCTTGAATAGGGACTGGATAAAATAAGACTGAGACCTACTGGGCTGCATTCCCAGGAGGTTAGGCATTCTAAGTCACAGGATGAGATAGGAAGTTGGCACGAAGTATGGGTCATAAAGACCTTGCTGATAAAACAGGATGCGGTGAAGAAGCTGGCCAAAACCCACCAAAACCAAAATGGTGATGAGAGTGACCTCTGGTCGTTCTCACTGTTCATTATATGCTAATTATAATACATTAGCATGCTAAAAGACACTCCCACCAGCACCATGACAGTTTGCAAATGCCATGGCAACATCAGGAAGTTACCCTGTATAGTCTAAAAAGGGAAGGAACCCTCAGTTCTGGGAATTACCCACCTCTTTCCTGGAAAACTCATGAGTAATCCACCCCTTGTTTAGCATATAATGAAGAAGTAATAAATACAAGCAACTGGGCAGCTGAAGCCACTGCTCTGTCTCTGGAGTAGCATTCTTTATTTCTTTACTTTCTTAATAAACTTGCTTTCACTTTATGGACTTGACTCATACTCTTTCTTGTGGGAGATCCAAGAGCCCTCTCTTAAGGTCTGGATCAGGACCCCTTTCTGGTAACAGAGGTATATATAGAGAATGAGGTGTCAAGGATTAGCCCCAGATTTCTGACTTATGGAACTAATGGAGGGCAGTCCATTTACTCAAATGGAACTTTGGAGGAGTGTGTATAAGGGAAAGAGAGGGTCAGAAAGATTGGTAAAAATCAGACTATACCAGGAGCTGAGATACTGGAGTTTAAGATTTGGAAGGTGGGGCAGGTCTAGGGGATGGCCATGCCTGGGGAAAACCTTAGGATTTGGTGGATTAAGTCACTGGAAAAATATTTATTGAACATCTGTTATGTTTCAGGCACTATTTGGACCATGAGCCTAGTCTACAGGGGCAAACAAAGCCTTTGACCTCAGCTAGGAGAGTCGGATTGAACTATTGTCCACTTCTTAAAAACCTTTAATTCCAGATGGTATGAAGAAAAACAAAGCAGAGTAAAGGGACAAAGGGTGGAGTCAGGGTGGAGTGTATCTAGGCAGGATGGTCAGAAAGGCCTTCTTGAAGGTAACATTCAAATGAAGCCTCGTGAAATGAGAAAGAGCCATTTGTACACAGATCTATGGGAAGAGCATTCCTGGTAGAGGAAACAGTGAGTGCGAAAGCCCTGAGGTGGGAAAAGCTTGACATGCTTAAGGAAGAGCAAGAAAGCCGGTATAGCAGAAACGAAGTGGCAGGAGCACTTGCAGAAGACAGGATAGGAGAAGTAGACAGGGAGCAGGTATACGAAAAGGTGCTCCACATCACTAATCACCAGAGAAATGCAAATTAAGACCATGGTGAGATATCACTCCATATCTGAGAGAATGGCTATTATCTTTTTTTTTTTTTTCTGAGACGGAGTTTTGCTCTTGTCGCCCAGGCTGGATTGCAATGGCACAATCTTGGCTCACCACAACCTCCACCACCCAGGTTCAAGTGATTCTCCTGCCTCAGCCTTCCAAGTAACTGGGATTACAGGCATGTGCCACCATGCCTGACTAATTTTGTATTTTTAGTACAGACAGGGTTTCTCCATGTTGGTCAGGCTGGTCTCGAACTCCTGACCTCTGGTGATCCACTTGCCTCGGCCTCCCAAAGTGCTGGGATTACAGGTGTGAGCCACTGCGCCCGGCATTATCAATAAAATTAAAGATAGTTAAGTGCTGGCAAGGATGTAGGGAAAAGGGAACCCTTGAGCATTGTTGGTGGGAATGTAAGTTAGAACAGCCATTATGGAAAACAGTATGGATGTTCCCCAGAATATTCAAAATGAACTACCATATAATCCAGTAATCCATTACTGGGTATAGATAGAGCCAAAGAAAAGGAAATCAGTGTGTGGAACCAATATGTGCTTGTTTGTTACAGCACTGTTCACAGTAGCCAAGACATGGACTCAACCTAAGCATGTCAATGGGTACACGGATAAAGAAAGTGTGGGATACATACACAATGGAATGCTATTCAGCCTTGAAAAAGGAGGAAATTCTGTCATTTGAGACAACGTGGACGAACCTGGAGGTCATTATATTAAGTGAAATAAGCCAGTCACAGAAAGACAAATACCACATGATCTCATTCGTATGTGGAATCTAAAAAGGTGGAAAGGAGAATGCTGGTACCAAAGGCTGAGGGGGTAGGGTGTGGGGTTGGAGAGGTGTTGGTCAAAGGATACAACATTTCAGTTGGGAGAAAGACATTCAAGGAATCTATCATACAACAATAGGTTGACTATAGTTAATAGTACAACAATAGGTGATTATAGTTAATAACAACATATGCTTGAAAATCATCAAGAGAGTGGATTTTTAGTGTTCTCACCACAAAAATGGTAAGAATGTGAGGTGAGGCATGTGTTAATTAGCTCAATTTAGCCATTTCACAATGCACACATATTTCAAAAGGTAATTGTTGTACACAATAAATAGGTATGATTTTTATTTGTCAATTAAAAAATATAAATAAATAAATTTTTCAAAAAGAAGAAGTGGGCAGAGCAGGTCAGGTCAGCCCTTTTCTGTCCATGTTTAGGACTCAGAAATTATTCTAATTGCAATGAGAAAGCGTCGGTGGGTTTTAAGCAGGGAGTGCCTTCATCTGACAAATGTTTTTAAAGGTCATCCTCACTGTCATGTGGAGAATGGATTGGAAGAGGCAAGAATAGAGAAAGGCAAGGCAGTGAGGATGTTCCTACTGGGATCTGGGGGAGAAGGGACGGTGAATGGGTTGCGGGGGTCAGGCGGGATGGAGTTGACCAGCTGGCCTGGGGATGCCTTTGAGGGTAGTGCTGCCAGGACTTGCTGTTGGGGTAGTCATGGGGGTGAACGGGAGTGGCAGCCACTGGATGCCTTGCATGGGCTGCAGACCCTCACTGCATTTGAGGATATCAAGGTGCTGGAAAGGCATAGGGCTTGTTGAGCCCACATGGATGGTGAAGTTGGCTGGCTGAAGCAGAGCAGAGCGAAAGACCCTGAGCCAGGGCCAGGGCCTCCAGGGAGGCAGAGGTGTGACTTTGAGGTCAGGTGTGGCAGCCATGGGGAGGGAGCTTGTGGCTGAGCTCCTAGAAAGGCATTCCCATGGAGACGGTGACTGAGCTGAGGAGGGCACAGGACTCTTCTAGCGCTGCCCACTCCTCCTACCTGGTAGCCCATGGGGTTTTAGAGAGTGAAGCCAGGAGGAGAGCCAGTTTCAGCCACCCTGGAAGTGGAGGGAGAACATAGGAAAGGGAGAGATGCAGAGCCTGTTGCTGAGGAAAGGGAATGGGGTGTGTGGGGTGGGGGTCCATTTGGTTCAATGGAAAAGTTGGCGGGAACAATGGTAGGTACATCTGACATCTGCAATGGATCAACTTTTTTTTTTAATTTGTAAAAAGCAGGTAATTATTGTATTAGTCCATTAGTACTGCTATAATAAAATATCTGAGATGGGTAATTTGTAAAGAACAGGAATTTATTTCTCACAGTTCTGGAGGCTGGAGGTCCAAGATCAAGGTGTTGGCAGTTTGGTGTCTGGAGGGTCCGGTATCTGCTTCCAAGGTGGTGCCTTGTTGCTGCACCCTATGGAGGGAAGGAAGGCTATGCCCTCACATGTCGAAAGAGTGGAAGGGTCAAAGGGCATAGCTAGTTATCTCCAGGCCTTTTATTTATTTTTAATTTTTTAAAAAATTTCCATAGGTTATTGGGGAACAGGTAGTGTTTGGTTACATGAGTGAGTTCTTTAGTGGTGATTTGTGAGATTTTGGTGCACCCATCACCTAAGCGGTGCACACTGTACTCAATTTATAGTCTTTTATCCCTCACCCCTTTTGTACCCATTCCCCCTGAATCCTCAAAGTCCATTGTGTCGTTTTTATGTCTTTGCACGGAGTGGACCAACTTTTAAACAGTCTCCCTCTTCTATTTGACACAATTATTTTCAGTACTAATCATGAAATGAAGCCAATAATAGTAATGACCAGAAAAGAAACTCAGTAAAAATTTTTTTTTATTGAACTGCCTATATAAACCATGCCAGTAATATAAATAAAAATGAAGTATTATAATACAAAATGTAGAAAGTAATGGATTAACAGTTTGTAATTACAGCAACATATGTTTTGAAAAGGGGAAAGCATATACCTACTTACTTGTCTGTCACAATAACAAATGATAACATTACAGTTTCTGTTTCCTTGATTCCTTCTGTCATTTAAAAACAAGCAACAATTAAAAACGTAATTAATTTTAATGTTAAAGATACGATTCATGTCCAGTGAAATAGTTCATGTGTGATCTAAAACTGGCACTTCCAAACAAAAGATGGTTCACCTTGCAGTTTGCATTCTGCGTTACTGTTTTAAAAATTTATACACAAATAAAAATTCCATGTGGCCCCATAGAATGACAAAATTGAAGGAACTCAAGTTCTATTTCTTTGCTTTACCATCACTGTGCTCTCATTGTTTATTTAGAAGCTTCTCTTTAAACACAGGAATATGTGGTGTCTCGGGAGTTGGAGACATAGACCAGCCCTGAAGTGAGCTTGAATGATTCTGAATGTTGGAACACTTTGGAAATGAACACGTAGCTGAGTCCCCATGTGTAGGGGCCCACTGTACAACCGAAAGGGCTCAGTATTAACCTCCTGGGAGAATTCAATGTTCATTAAGGGATAAGAAACCAAAAGGGCTGATTCCAAAATATATTATATACACATATATTAAATATGTATTAAAACTCAATGGTAATCTAATCACTGCACTTGTAAGCATTTTACCAACAAAAAAATATTTTTGGGGAAGAGTATTTTAATCACTGACAATGTTTAGAATTGCCAGTACCTGGTGATCATAAAAAGAGGCTGGTGCTTACCGGGCTTGAGCGGTTAGAGAGAGGGAGGATGGGGAAACATCGGTAAAAGGATACATAATTGCGGTTAGATAGGAGGAATACTTTTCAAGAGATCTATTGTACAGTGGAGTGACTGTAGTTAATAACGATGTGTTGTATTCTTGAAAAATGTAGAGTGGATTGTTAAGTGCTGTCACTACAAAATGATAACTGAGTGGGGTTTATTAATTAGCTGGAATTAACCATTCCACAATGTATATGTTCTTTAAAACATCATGGTGTACATGATAAAAACATGCAATGTTATCTATGAGTTAAAAATCCAAGAGACTCCATTTTGTTACTGTGTTAAGAATCTCTGCAGACAATACGCCCCCTATTGCCTGCCTCCCAGGGTGCACCCCCTTCCCCTGGCACCCACTGGTTGGGGGAGCAAGTCCAGGGCAGGCGTGGTGAGGATGAGGTTTGGGAGAGGGCAGCTGATGGGATCCTCCTGGATGGGCTGTGGGTTGGCAAATGATGTTTGGGGTGGAGGTCTTCTCCAAGAGGCCCTGCTGGGAGACTGGTGGGGGAGGACCTCAGTCCTATGTCTTTTGTGGCCTCTGCAAGCAGGTGAGAGGGTGCCATGGCAGAGAGACACAGCACTGTTTTTGTTTTGAGACAGGGTCTTGCTCTGTCGCCCAGGCTGGAGTGCAGTGGAGTGATCTTGGCTCACTGCATCCTCGACCTCTTTGGCTCAATTGATCCTCCCACCTCAGCCTCCTGAGTAACTGGGACTACAGGCGTGCAGCACTGTGCATGGCTATTTTTTTTTTCTTTTCTCTTTTTCTTTCTTTCTTTTTTTTTTTTTTTGTAGAGATGGAGTTTTGCCATGCTGCCCAAGCTGGTCTTGAGCTCCTGGTCTGAAGCGATCTGCCCACATCAGCCTCCCCAAATGCTGGGATTCCAGGTGTGAGCCACCATGCCTGGCCAACAGCCCTTTTTGGGGCCAGAATTCCTGTCTGTGTCTCTCTGCCCCCTTCTCATTACTTCGCTCAACACTTTTTCCTGTCCTTCTCTCTTCCTCTCTCTGCCTGTCACTCCCTCTCTGCCTCTCTGTATCACCCCCCGCCTCTGTATCTGTCTATTTTTCTGCCTCTCTCTCTCTGTCTTGGGCTCTCTTCCTATTCCAGCTCTGTTGCCTTCCCCACCTTGCTGTCTCTCCTTCCCTCTCTCCCTCTGATTCTCATGTCACTTGTCCATTGCTCCTGTCTCTTTCTATGTCTTGGCCCCTCTGTACACAACCCAGTCTCTTAGATTCTCTATTGGAGAACCAAGAAGAGTGAGGGGAACAGAGTCAAGATGATTCTCAGTGCTTGCCCACCTTCTGTTGGGACACCCTTCTCTTCTTAGTCCCTCCCTTGGGGTGTCTCTAAAAGCCAGAGGTTTGCTGTACCCTGAGAGTCAAGCCCCATGAAATGACAGCCATTTCTCCAGCCCAGGGCTGGCCGTGCCTGGGCCCAGCTGACCAGGTCCCACCTTGGGAGTGGGGGTGGGGTTGGAAGTTTGTGAATGTCTTGGCCCCCTGTGGGCAGGCAGTGGAGGGATCTGGGTAGACATGGGCAGAAGAAAGCCATAGTGCAATTTCAGAGTTGGGTGCTTAGTTGGAGTTTGAGAGACACCATTTGCAGCCCTATCTTTGAGGGATCCAGGCTCCCCTCTTCTGTTGGGGTGAGGAGGGACAAGTGCCCACTTTTGAGGGGTGAGACTCCTTCTCCTCACTGATTTCCTCATCCAGTCTCTTCCTTCCCTAACCAATATGGCAGCCCTGGGGAATGAGGAAGCTGACTTGGCCTCCTCCCTATACTCTCCTTTCCTTCTTCCTCCTGGCCCACAAGTCATGTCCAGAGAATATGAGAATGGTCCCTTGCTTCTCTTTCCCCAGACCGCACCCTATCCTCTCACTCCCCTGCCTGCTCTGTCCTCTATCCCGTGAGCCTCTGCCTTGGCTTCCCAGTATGTTGCCCCTTGGCTTTTATGTGAGATCTGTTTTACTCAGACAGAACAAAACTCAGACCCCAGGGGAGAGGGCAGTGGAAAATAGGCATGAGGTATCCTGGTCCCCAGGCACCTGGGAAAGTTGCACCCTTTATATAGGTGAGGAGACAGAGGTATAGGAAGATGCCCCAATCAGTCCAGTTGCCCTTTTCTCACTTCCTTCACTGGATCCTTAATGCTCCTCAAACACCCAGAATGCCTCTGCCTCAGGGCCTTTGCACGTGCTGTTCCCTAAATATCTGAATCTCTTGCTCTCTCACCCATTCAAGTCTTTGCTCAAGTATCCTTCAATATAGTTGAGTAAAGACTCAAATATATCTTCCCTGACCATCTTTTTCTTCCAGAACTCTCTGCTTAATTCCCTTTTCTGCTTTATTTGTCTGCACAGCATTTATCACCTAACACACTATAGAGTTAGTTATCTATTTTTTTATTGTCTGTCTTTCTCACCAGCATGTAAGCTCCCTAAGGAAAGGAATTCTGTCTATCTTGTTGAAGGCTGTATTCCCAGCTTCTAGAACAGTCTGGCACCTCGGAGGCATTTGTTGAATGAGTTTAGAGCTGAATCCTACCTACTATTTAATATACCAGCATTTATAGAGAGATGGCAGTGTTCCTGACTCAGCAGGATGCCTGGCACCTCGGAGCTGGTGCTCTCTTTTGCCCCTGGCTGGAATGCCCTTTCTCTGGTGACCAGGAGAATCCCTGCCTAACCTTGAAGCCTCTGCCTGTGCTTTCCTCAAAGCCCCTCCTTACTCTTTTGATCTTTCCCTCCACGCTCCACCTGCTCCCCCTTCACACTCCACCAGACACCTGCCGCTCTTGAATGATCATGAGCTTCTGAGTCTAACTGTGATTCATGTCCTTGCTTCACCTCTTCTTGGCCGCTGATAAGTGGCTTATCTCCTCTAGGCCTCAGTTTCTTCATGCATAAAATGAGTCTAATATAATATAATGTAACATGCTTCTGATAGAGCCGTTCCGATCATTAGTAGCCTTTTGTGAGATGGACCCAGGACTGTAGGCTCAACCCCGTGGGCCAAGCTGGTGGAGGTGGTACATTCTTGATAGCAGCAGCATCTCCAGCCCAGGTTCCTGGGCTGTACTTGCCAATGGTAGGCCATGAAACAGAGATGTGGCAGTGTTTAAGAAGCACTGGGCTATGTGAGAAGGATGCTGCCATGGGTGATGTGGGCACCCATGGCGTCCCACTCCTGACTCTGTGTCTGCCACTTCCACTGGCTGCCTGTGTTGCCACGTGTCCTGTCAAACCTGCCATGGGCACAACATCACCCCATTTTCTACATCTACAGGTGAGCCTTGCACACCCACCTGCCTGTCTTCTTTGGGGTAATAGGCCTTTGCTGAGAGACAGAGGACTCTGAGGGGGCACTGAGCCACTCTGAGCTGGTCAAGAGGAGTCTTCAGCCTCAGCGGGCTATTTTACCATTTCTAGGAAACTGGATTTGCCAACTTTGAACGTTCCTTCCAATTCTGAGAATCTATAGTTCTAAGAATATTTATCATCTATATCCAGCCAGTTTCTTTTTCCAATCTTTTTTTTTTTTTTGTTTCTCTCCCGTCTTCACATTTGAAAACTGGAAAGCA
Source organism: Rhinopithecus roxellana (assembly GCF_007565055.1). Classification (NCBI taxonomy): domain Eukaryota; kingdom Metazoa; phylum Chordata; class Mammalia; order Primates; family Cercopithecidae; genus Rhinopithecus; species Rhinopithecus roxellana. The sequence goes on along the minus strand of NC_044560.1, from coordinate 85,543,454 downwards.
AGTGGTCAAGTCTTATATACTCAGAGGCAAGTTCCTTCTCCTCTAGTGTCCTTTCAAGCCCGGGAAGGAATTCCTGGTCAGCCATGAGCAACAGGCTTCTTAGAACATTGATAAATCAAAGGCAGTTTGGGTGGGAGAGAAAATTGAACTCTGGTGTGTATTCAGTTAAAGAGAAAACGCCCAGTGTCTTTCTCAACTGAGCATCTTCTCTGTAATGATCTTGTGCCTGTGAAACCAACAAATGCATTTGCTTGGAAAGTATTTTAAAAATTCATTCAATACCATGTATTGAGCGACTACTCTGCTAGGTGCTAGGTTGAGTACTGAGAACACCATGCGCGCAAGACCAGATACAGAACCTGTCCCCTCAGTGCTTGCTTTCTAAGGGGGTGTGGACATTTTCACCAGTAGAAATTCCAGTTCTTGCAGGAAATGGCAGTCAGCTGCCTTCCTAGAATGGGATGAAGACAGCCCTATGTTTCAATCAGAGGGCCAATGAATGAAATAATCAGAAGCCACTCAAGTCAGCTCAACCACAGGGGGTTGTTGTAAGGGAACTCACAGACTCTAAGTGTGTGTTGCATGGCCAGGCCTTGTCATCCTAGAAAGTCTTCAGGCAGCTATTCTGCCTTTTTGACTCTTTCTGGGGTCATATGGTCCTTCTTCTACAAGGACCATTATAACTGCTCCCAAATTGTGACCTCGAGCCATGAAATCTATGAGCCTTTCCAGTTTGGCTCCCTGTATTGTCAGGGGTCCAGCATGACACAAATGTCCTGCTCAAAAGTGTGGACAAAGAGAGCTTAGAGAAGGGATGATTTAACCACTGCAAGGTTCAGGGAAATCTGCAAGAGATGCTGCATCTTGGGGCTGGCAACGTGGAAAACCCATCTCCTGGAGACCTGGAGGAGTGAGGGGGAGGGAGTGGCATTACTGAACCTAGCAATGGCTGTATGGATGGGAGAAGTCATGGCTTCAGGTAGAGGAACTCAGCCACTGCCACACCATGGCCCGGAAGGGAGGGAGCAGTAGGAATAAATTCCTCTTCTTGTCTCTCCTTTCACTCATCCATGTCCTCCTGGTGCCTTGTGTTGGCCAAATCTGACTTGAATCCAGAAGGTCAGGGAGGCCAAATGATGAACCCACAGACAGAGGTCAGCATCCCAGAACACAGAGCAGGGCAGCGAAGGATAGAGGGTGGAAGTGGAGGGGCAAGTGGACAATATCCATAGCTCCCTTATGTGATCTCTCCATTCTACTTTTTTTTTTTGAGACAGGGTCTTGCTTTGTCACTCAGTGTAGCCTCAACCTCCAGGGCTCCCATCTCAGCCTCCCGAGTAGCTGGGACTGTAGACGCCCACCACCAAGCCTGGCTAATTTTTGTATTTTTTGTTGAGATGAGGTTTTACCATGCTGCCCAGGCTGGACTCCAACTCCTGGACTCAAGCAATCCACCTGCCTCAACCTCTCAAAGTGCTGGGATTACAGGCATGAGCCATGTACCTGGCCCATTATACTTTCAAATGCCCTAGAGAGAGAATCTAACTGGACCAGCTCAGACTGAGGCAGCAGCAGAAGGAGGCTAAGCACCATCCTCATTTTTAGGAAGAGCAAATGGAGGCTGAGAGAGGGAAACATGCATGCCCAAGGTAACACAGAGAACCAATGGCAATGCCTCTGAGCTTCTTTTTTAAGAAATGGGGGTCTATGCTGCCGAGGCTTGCCTCAAACTCCCAGGCTCAAACAATCCTCCCACCCCTGCCTCCCAAAGTGCTGGAATTACAGGCATGAGTTATTGAGACCAGCTGCCACTGAGCCTTAAATGACCAAGAGCCATGAGCTCAAGGGAGCTGTCCTCCTTGGGTTGTTCTCTCAGGAATATTCCTGGCCTGGGCTTAGGGGTGCATCTGCCACATCTCTCCCAGGTGTTTCAACAAGTACTACATTCAGATGTCTCTTTAAAAATCACCAGAGGAGTTTAAAGATCATGAAGACTTAGGCATGAATGCATGTGTGTCCCTCAAAGTCTGTTCCATTTCAGCAGGACACTGTTCCTGACATTTTGCTGGATCTACTGTGGGCTGTCTGGTCCAGCATCCTTAACTCCTCTGACGCTTCTCTCCACCTGCTCTAACTCCAGTGTTCATATTTGCCTGGGTTTGTCTGGAGGGGCTTTGGGAATGTGGAGTCTCCTCACCACTATCACTACACCTTCACCAGGATCAGAGCCTGACCTTCACAGGGCCCTTGCTCTTGAGGTAGGCCTAGGCATGCTTTTGACGTTGCTGTGCCTGGGTCAGCACTGGCACCTTGAAGGTCAAAGTTGCTCCAAAAAGTCTCTGAGTAGAACTGCACTCACGCCATCTGAGAAATCTGTTAGTACTTTCTTTCCTGAGAATCTTAAAGGAAGAGGTTTGTTGTGGGAGTATCTGAACCTCTTGTGGCTAGGCAGCTCTCTTAGGCATCTTGCCTTGTTCCCTCCCAGTGTAATTTAGTCTTGTTTTGTGTGGTGAGAACAGAAGAGTGACTGGGGTTGTGTTCAGAGGCCAGTGCAGACTGCTGTATACACAGCAGAGAGCAGTGAGTGGCTTCCAGCTGGTACAGCAACCATTCTGGGGTGCCAGCTGTGTGGAGTGGGTGCCGGCTGTGAGGACCTGGATTCCAACCAGCTGTGTGAACTGAGCCACCATCTGTGGGCTGCAGTGCCAGCTGTGTGCACTGGGGTGCCAGCCAGGTGTTGGGACTGGGTGACAGCTATGTGGACTGGATACCAGCCAGAGATGTAAACTGGGTTCTAGCTGTGTAGGCTAGGGTGCCAGCTGTGAGAATAGGGGTGCCAGCATGGGCCAAGTTGAGGCTGAACTCCTCTCAGCTGCTGGCTTACTGCATGTGCTTCTGTTTATGGCACAAGCAATTTCAATAAATCAAGGTCACTGAATCAAGTCGACTTTACCCAGAGACTTTTGTTGCAGAATTGAAGATGTGTTTCTTGGATGGGTAGAAAGGAGAATATTCTTAAGAATAGTAAAAGCATCATTAGGAATGGGTCAGATCTTTCAGAATCACCTTTGCAAGAGAAAGAATATTTATGTCAAGATGTTTATTTGTTCAACAAATATGGTGAACACCTACTATGTTGAAATTTGTTGAACGCCTACTATGTGGCTAGACATTGTATACATTATCCCACTTAACATAGGGGACTAGGGCCAAGATAAAGTACCTGGAGAGATTTTGATATTTGTTACATTCTACAAGGGAGGATTCCCTGGCTGAGGCCAGAAGGGGTGGGGAGGGTCTTACATTTATCCTTATTTTCTTCTGGGAAAATGTCTTCACCCTTAATTTGTCAGGGCCCAGCCATTAGAACTGGGTCCATTCAGGAGGAGCCATGAAAGACCACAATAGAGGCAGCAATTGCATGCCATGGGATAGTGGGTGGTGCTGATTGTGACAAGGGCAAGAGATGTGGGAAGGAGCTGAGAAGATTTGAACAGTTCTGCAATGGGAGACAATTCCCTGGCTTATCTAGCCAACTAGCTTGATTATTATTTCCATACTTACTCTATATCATTCCTCTCTCTTTCAGCCACATCCTGGAATTTTACTCTGTTACCTTGGAAGTAGTACATTTGATGGTTGTTCTGAAAAAATAAATGAATGAAGGAGGACTACTTCATATTACCCTTCAAAAAGGCATAGGAAAGATATATACATGTGCATGTATCCATATACACACCACACACACACAAACATACATATACTGCTGGATACGTTTGGCTGTGTCCCCACTGAAATCTCACCTTGAATTGTAGTTCTCATAATCCGCATGTATTGTAGGAGGGATCAAGTGGGAGGCAATTGGGTCAATTGGAGGCATAAGGGTCGGTTACCCTCATGCTGTTCTTGTGATAGTGAGTGAGATCTGACGGTTTTATAAGGGACTTTTCTCCCTTTTGCTTGACACTTCTTGCTGCCACCATGTGAAGAAGGATGTATTTGCTTCCCGTTCCACAATGATTGTAAGTTTCCTGAGGCCTCCCCAGCCATGCAGAACTGTGAGTCAATTAAACCTCTTTCCTTTATAAATTACCTAGTCTCAGGTATGTCCTTATACCAGGGTGAGAACAGACTAATATACCGCTCACATTTGTTATTCATGGAAGTTACGTTCTACAAAGTTGCCACAACTACTGAATTAGCAAGTAATGAATCGTTGCTCCTAGGAGAAATACAAGGTTAGGTTTCTGTAAAGCTTGTGGTTGCAACATTTCTGTCAACTGATTAATATGTAACCTTATTTTATGTGGATTTCTCTTTAAAGATAGCTTATTTAATATATATTGTTGATTCACTAATATTGAACTCATGGCCAACAGCACTATAACTCATGCCTGAAAGAAGCTTAGCTAACACATGTAATTTCTCTGGAAGGCACATCACAGCCTTCTTATACTTAGGAACACTAAAGAGCATTCTAGTGCTATTCTTGGAGGCCATTTTACATGGGGAAATCACCAAGAAAGAGCATAAAAATGCAAAACAAAGTGACAGTAAACCGACTGTGAAAAGGATACCTGTTTACAACGTGAGAGCTGAAACAAGAAGGCAGAAAGTCACCTGTCTGACCTTAGCTGGGAATGTGTGTACATTGGGCGACCTGAAATTTTTCCTCCCCGGCACATGTCCCCAAATGACTGTGAAAGCACTGTGAATATTGAAATTGATTTTGGGGTTACAAACAAATTTTAGCATGTAAGCAAATTCACAAACATGGAGTCTGTGAATAATGAGGATAGACTGGGCATACATGGGTGTGTGTGTGTGTATATATATATATATGTCCTTTTACCAGCATATTATACTAGAGTATTATTACTCTGAGGCTAGAGACTCCACCCAGAGGCAGAAAACACCAATTCAAAGTGACCTGGCACTTCAAAACAGAGACATGGGAACATGAGTTCACCTGAGATGGTCTCTATACTGCATTTCTTTAAGCATCTATAAGTGACCCTGGATCGTAGGGGCAGTGCACATTGAAGTGTCTAAATCTGCAGTTCTATGGAGCTTGTTGGGACCTGCAATATTAAGTTGTTTAGGATTCACTCTGGGAAGACCTTTCAAGTCTTCTCAGTCAGACAGAAAACACCGAAGTAGGGCCTGTTGTGAATGTATCACATTTAGAAAGGAAAAGTTATAGCAGGTTCCAGGCCTTGGGATGGTCCTGGATGTGGGAGTAAATGTAGATTCTTAAACAACTCTGGTGTGATGTGCTGTAAAGATCAAGGTGGCTGGTCTTGGTCTAGGCAGCATCCTATCACCCACCCAGATCTACCAAGTTGGACACCTAAGATTTACCCTCAACTAATTTGTGATTCTACTTCCTTTGTATCTCTTTATCCAGACCATTGGCCATTCTCCGGCCATCTCAAGTCAGAGGTGACTTGATCTGTCACCCAGCTGTGGCCCAGGAGCATTATCTAAGAGGGAGGAACACTTTTGCTTATGTTTCCAGTGCTCTACATAAGCCCTAGGCCCTGGGTGAGTAGAATGCCAGAAGAAAATTGTCTTTGGTTGATATCTTTTCCTATCGTGATCTAGGAGTAACAACCAGTGATCTATCACTATCTTTTCTATTCAACTGAAATATGTGTTGAGAAATAATGATTATAGTGATGATAATAAAAATCAAAATACAAATAATTATGATAACACAAATAATAATGATAGCAAACATTTTTAAGTGATGTATACTCCAGGCATTGGGTCAAGTGTTTTATTTTTAAATTTTAATTTTAGCAGAGTAATACATGTACCTAGTTTCCCCCTAAATGTTTTATTTTGAAATGCAAATTAAAACTACAATGAGATGCCACCTTATACCAGTCAGAATAGCTGTTATTAAAAAGTAAAAAAATAACAAATGTTAGCGGGGTTGTGGAGAAAAGGGAACACATATACACTGCTGGTGGAAATGTAATTTCGTTCAGCCCCTGTGGAAAGCAGCTAGGAGATTTCTCAAAGAACTTAAAACAGGCCGGGTGCGGTGGCTCAAGCCTATAATCCCAGCACTTTGGGAGGCCGAGACGGGTGGATCACGAGGTCAGGAGATCGAGACCATCCTGGCTAACACCGTGAAACCCCGTCTCTACTAAAAAATACAAAAAAAGAGCCGGGCGAGGTGGCGGGCGCCTGTAGTCCCAGCTACTCGGGAGGCTGAGGCAGGAGAATGGCGTAAACCCGGGGGGCGGAGCTTGCAGTGAGCTGAGATCCGGCCACTGCACTCCAGCCTGGGCGATAGAGCGAGACTCCGTCTCAAAAAAAAAAAAAAAAAAAAAAAAAAAAAAAAAAAAAAAAAAGAACTTAGAACTACCATTTGATTCAGAATCCAATTATTGGATATATACACAAATAAATGTAAGACATTCTACCATAAAGACATATCCACTTCTATGTTCATCACAGCACTATTCACAATAGACAAGATGTGGGATCAACCTAAATGCTCATCAATGGTAGGCTGGTTAAAGAAAATGTGGTATATATACACTATGGGATACCATGCAGCCATGAAAAAGAAGGAGATGAAGTCCTTTGCAGCAACATGGATGGCAATGGAAGCAAACGAGCACGAGAACTGAAAATCAAATACTGCATGTTCCGAGTTATAAATGGGAGCTAAACATTGAGTACCTATGGACACAAACAAGTGAATAATATACACTGGGGCCTTCATGAGGGTGAAGGGTGGGAGGACGGTGAGGATCGAAAAACTGCCTATCAGGTGCTGTGTTCATTACCTGGGTGATAAAATCTGTACACCAAACACCTGCGACACGTAATTTACTCACGTAACAAATGTGCACATGTACCCCAAACCTAAAATAAAAGTAGGAAAGAAAAAAATAAAATTTAAAAAGTTGACAGAAAAGTTAAAAGAAAGGTGCAATGAACATCTGTACATCATTTATTTAGATTTTCCAGTTACAATTTTGTCACATTTGCTATATTTTCTCATCTATCTACTTACCTATTTTTGATGAATGATTTAAAATTATATTGCATTGTATTACTTTATCCCTAAACATTTTATCATGTATCTCCTAAGAATGAAAGACATTCTCCTATATAATCATAATGCCATGATCAAAACTGAGAAATTTAACATCAGTTTATCGCTATCATCTAATATGTAGCCCATGTTTAAATTTCATTTACTTAGTTTATTTTTATTTTTCTAAAACTTTTATTTTATGTTCAAGTGTTCATGTGCTGGTTTGTTATATATGTAAACTCATGTTATGGGGATTGTACAGATTATTTTGTGACCCACGTGCTAAGCCTAGTACCCAATAGTTATTTTTTCTTTTCCTTTCCCTACTCCTACCCTCCACCCTCTATTAGGCCCCAGTGTCTGTTGTTCCCCTCTTTGTGTCCATGTGTTCTTGTTGTTTAGCTCCTGCTTATAAGGGAGAACATGTGGTCTTTGTTTTTTGTTTGTGCATTAGTTTGCTAAAGATAATGGCCTCCAGCTCCATCCCTGTTCCTGTAAATGACATGACCTCATTTTTTTTTTTTTGGCTGCATAGTATTCCATCATGTATATGTACCACAATTTTTTTTTTTTATTATACTTTAAGTTCTAGGATACATGTACAGAACATGCAGGTTTGTTACATAGGTATACATGTGCCATGATGGTTTGCTGCACTGATCAACCTGTCATTTAGGTTTTAAGCCCCACATACATTAGGTATTTCTCCTAATGCTATCCCTCCCCTTGCTCCTCCACCCCCCGACAGGCCCCAGTGTGTGATGTTGCCTTCCCTGTGTCCATGTGTTTTCATTGTTCAACTCCCACTTATGAGTGAGAACATGTGGTGTTTGGTTTTCTGTTCCTGTGTTAGTTTGCTGAGAATGATGGTTTCTAGTTTCATCCATGTCCCTGCAAAGGACATGAACTCATTCTTTTTTATGGCTGCATAGTATTCCATGGTGTATATATGCCACTTTTTTTTTCTTTTTTTTTTTTACCCATCAACTCGTCATTTACATCAGGTATAACTCCCAGTGCAATCCCTCCCCTCTCCCCCCTCCCCATGATAGGCCCCGGTGTGTGATGTTCCCCTTCCCGAGTCCAAGTGATCTCATTGTTCAGTTCCCACCTATGAGTGAGAACATGCGGTGTTTGGTTTTCTGTTCTTGCGATAGTTTGCTAAGAATGATGGTTTCCAGCTGCATCCATGTCCCTACAAAGGACACAAACTCATCCTTTTTTATGGCTGCATAGTATTCCATGGTGTATATGTGCCACATTTTCTTAATCCAGTCTGTGACTGATGGACATTTGGGTTGATTCCAAGTCTTTGCTATTGTGAATAGTGCCGCAATAAACATACGTGTGCATGTGTCTTTATAGCAGCATGATTTATAATCCTTTGGGTATATACCCAATAATGGGATGGCTGGGTCATATGGTACTTCTAGTTCTAGATCCTTGAGGAATCGCCATACTGTTTTCCATAATGGTTGAACTAGTTTACATTTTCACCAACAGTGTAAAAGTGTTCCTATTTCTCCACATCCTCTCCAGCACCTCTTGTTTCCTGACTTTTTAATGATTGCCATTCTAACTGGTGTGAGATGGTATCTCATTGTGGTTTTGATTTGCATTTCTCTGATGGCCAGTAATGATGAGCATTTTTTCATGTGTCTGTTGGCTGTATGAATGTCTTCTTTTGAGAAATGTCTGTTCATATCCTTTGCCCACTTTTCGATGGGGTTGTTTGTTTTTTTCTTGTATATTTGTTTGAGTTCTTTGTAGGTTCTGGATATTAGCCCTTTGTCTGATGAGTTTTAGTCATGAAGATACTCCTCGAGAAGAAGTTTTAGTCATGAAGCTTTTGCCCATGCCTATGTCCTGAATGGTATTCCCTAGGTTTTCTTCTAGGGTTTTTATGGCTTTAGTCTTACATTTAAGTCTTTAATCCATCTTGAGTTAATTTTTGTATGAGATGTAAGGAAGGGGTTCGGTTTCAGTTTTCTGCATATGTCTAGCCAGTTTCCCCAACACCACTTATTAAATAGGAAATCCTTTCCCCATTGCTTGTTTTTGTCAGGTTTGTCAAAGATCAGATGGTTGTAGATGTGTGGTGTTATTTCTGAGGCCTCTGTTCTGTTCCATTGGTCTATGTATCTGTTTTGGCACCAGTACCATGCTGTTTTGGTTACTGTAGCCTTGTAGTATAGTTTGAAGTCAAGTAGCATCATGCCTCCCATTTTGTTCTTTTTGCTTAGGATTGTCTTGCCTGTGCGGGCTCTTTTTTGGTTCCATATGAAATTTAAAGTAGTTTTTTCTAATTCTGTGAAGAAAGTCAATGGTAGCTTGATGGGAATAGCATTGAATATATAAATTACTTTGGAACATATAGCCAATTTCATGATATTGATTATTCTTATCCATGAGCATGGAATATTTTTCCATTTGTTTGTGTCCTCTCTTATTTCCTTGAGCAGTGTGTACCACATTTTCTTAACCCAGCCTACCACTGATGGGCATTTAGGTTGATTCCATGTCTTGGCTGGTAAGCATAGTTCTGTGATGAACATACACATGCATATGGCTTTATGAGAGAACGATGTATATTCCTTTCCTTTGGGTATATACTCAGTAATGAGTTTGCTGGGTTGAATAGTCCTTCTGTTTTCAGCTCTTTGAAGAATTGCCACACTGTTTTCCACAATGGTTGAACCAATTTACACTCCCACCAACAGTGTATAAACATTCCCTTTTCTCTGCAACCTCACCAACATCTGTTATTTTTTGAATTTTTAATTATAGCCATTCTGACTGGTGTGAAATGATATCTCATTGTGGTTTTGATTTGCATTTCTCTAATGATCAGTGATATTGAGCCTCTTTTTTAATGTTTGTTGGCCACATGCATGTCTCCTTTTGAAAAGTGTCTGTTCATGCCCTTTACCTACTTGTTAACATGGTTGTTTGTTTTCTCTTGTAAATTTGTTTGTGTCTTAATAGACGCTGGATATTGGACCTTTGTCAGATGCGTAATTTGCAAATATTTTCTCCCATTCTGTAGGTTGTTTATTTACTCTGTTGATAGTTTCTTTTGCTGTGTAGAAGTTCTTAAGTTTGATTTGATCCTATTTGCCAATTTTTGCTTTTGCTGCAATTGCTTTCGGCATCTTTGTCATGAACTCTTTGCCAGGTCTTATGTCCAGAATAGTATTGACCAGGTTGTTTTCCAGGGTTTTTTATAGTTTTGGGTTTTATATTTAAGTCTTTAATACATCTTGAGTTTTTTTTTGTATTAGGTATAAGGAAGGGGTCCAGTTTCTATCTTCTGAATATGGTTAGCCAGTTATCCCAGCACCATTTGTTGAATAGGGAGCCCTTTCCCCATTGCTTATTTTTGTCAGCTTTATCAAAGATCAGGCAGTTGTAGGTATGCAGCTTTATTTCTGATCTCTTTATTCTGTTCCATTGGTCTATATGTCTGTTTTTGCATCGGTACCATGCTGTTTTGGTAGCCCTGTAGCATAGTATGAAATTAGGTAGCATGATGCTTTCTGCTTTATTCTTTTTGCTTATAATTGACTTGGCTATTCGACATCTTTTTTTGTTTCATATGATTTTTAAAATAGTTTTTTTTTTCTAGTTATGTGAAGACTGTCATTGGTAGTTTGATAGCAATAGCATTGAATCTGTAAATTGCTTTGGGCAGTATGGCCATTTTAATGATACTAATTATTCTTATCCATGAGCATGGAATGTCTTTCCATTTGTTTGTGTCATCTCTGATTTCTTTGAACAGTGTTTTGTAATTCTCATTTTAGAGATCTTTCACTTCCCTGGCTAACTGTATTCCTAGGTATTTTATTCTTTTTGTGGCAGTTGTGAATGGGATTGTATTCTTGATTTGTCTCTTGGCTTGGCTGTTGTTGGTATAGGACTACTAGTGATTTTTGTACATTGATTTTGTATCTCGAAACTTTGCTAAAGTTACTTATCAGCCCAAGGAGCTTTTGGGCAGAGACTATAGGATTTTCTATGTATAAAATCATGTAATCAGCAAACAGGGATGCTTCAACTTTCTCTCTTTCTATTTGGAAACTCTTTATTTCTCTTGCCTGATTGCTCTGGCCAGGACTTCCAATACTATGTTGAATTGGAGTGGTGAGAGAGGGCATCCTTATCGTGTGCCAGTTTTCAAGCAGAATGCTTCCATTCCAGCTTTTGCCTATTTAGTATGATGCTGGCTGTGGGTTTGTCATAGATGGCTCATGTTATTTTGAGGTATATTCCTTCAATACCTAGTTTGTTGAGAGTTTTTAACATGAATGAATGTTGAATTTTATTGAAAGCCTTTTCTGCATCTATTGAGATAATCATATGGTTTTTGTCTTTACTTTTGTTTATGTGATGAATCATGTTTATTAATTTGCATATGTTGAACCAGCTTTGCATCCCAGGGATAAAGCCTACTTGATCATGATGGATAAGCTTTTTGATGTGTTGATAGATTCAGTTTGTGATTATTTTGTTGAGAATTTTTGCATCAATGTTCATCAAAGATATTTGCCTGAAGTTTTCTTTTTCTTTTTCTTTTCTTTTCTTTTTTTTTTTTTGCTGGGTCTCTGCCAGGTTTTGGCATCCGGATGATGCTAGACTCATAGAATGAGTTGGGGAGGAGTCTTTACTCCTCAGTTTTTGGAATAGTCTTAGTAGGAATGGAACCAGCTCTTCTTTGTACATCTGGTAGAATTCTGTGAATCCATCTGGTCCTAGGATTTTTTTGGTTGATAGGTTTTTAAAAATTACTGATTCCATTTTGGAGCTCATTATTGGGCTGTTCAGGGATTCAGTTTCTTTCTGCTTCAGTCTTGGAAGGATGTATGTGTCCAGGAATTTATCAATTTCTTCTAGATTTTCTAGTTTGTGTGCACTGAGGTGTTCACAGTATTCTCTGATGGTCATTTGTATTTCTGTGGGTCAATGATAACATCCCCTTTATTGTTTCTAATTGTGTTTATTTGGATCTTCTCTCTTTTTTTCTTTATTAGTCTAGCTATTTGTCTATCTGTCTTAATTTTTTCAGAATACTGGCTCCTGGATTCTTGGATCTTTTGAATGGGTTTTCATGTGTCAGTCTCCTTCAGTGCAGCTCTGATTTTGGTTATTTCTCATCTTCTGTAGCTTTGGGGTGGGTTTGTTCTTGTTTCTCTAGTTCTTTTATTTGTGATGTTAGGTTGTTAATTTGAGATCTTTCTAACTTTTTAATGTGACTGTTAGTGCTATAAATTTCCCTTTTAACACTGCCTTAGCCATGCCCCAGAAATTCTGGTATGTTGTATTTTTGTTCTCATTAATGTCAAAGAATTTCTTGAATACTGCCTTTATTTCTTTCTTTACCCAAAAGTCATCCAGGAGCAGGTTGTTTAGTTTTCATGTAATTGTATGGTTTTGAACGATTTTTTTTTTTTTTTTTAATGGAGTTTCACTCTTGTTGTCCAGGCTGGAGTGCAATGGCATCATCTTGGCTCACCGCAACTTCTGCCTCCTGGGTTCAAGAAATTCTCCTGCCTCAGACTCCTGAGTAGCTGAGATTACAGGCATGTGCCACCATGCCTGGCTAATTTTGTATTTTCAGTAGAGATGGAGTTTCTCCATGTTGGTCAGTCAGGCTGGTCTCAAACTCCTGACCTTAGGTGATTTGCCTGCCTAAACCTCCCAAAGTGCTGGGATTACAGGTGTGAGCCACCTAGCCTGGCCAAACAATTTTCTTAATCTCAATTTCCAATTATATTGTTCATACCATTTGGGGTCTGAGAGTGGTTGGTATGATTTTGGTTCTTTTGCATTTGCTGAGGATTGTTTTATGTCCAATTGTGTGATCCATTTTACAGTATATACCATGTGGCAATGAGAAGAGTATATATTCTGTTGTTTTGGGGTGTAGAGTTTGGTAGATATCTATTAGGTTCATTTGGTCCAGTGTTGAATTCAGCTCTGGAACATCTTTGTCAATTTTCTGCCTTAATGATCTAATACTGACCGTGGGGTGTTGAGGTCTCCTACTATTATTGTGTGGGTGTCTAAGTCTAAATCTCTTTGAAGGTCTTTAAAAACATGCTTTATGAATCTGGGTGCTCCTGTGTTGGGTGCACATGTATTTAGGGTAGTTAGGTCTTCTTGTTGAATTGAACCCTTTAACATTATGTAATGCCTTTCTTTGTCTTTTTAAATTTTTGTTGGTTTAAAGTCAGTTTTGTCTGAACTTAGGATTGCAGTCCCTGTGTTTTCTGTTTTCATTTACTTGATAGATTTTTCTCCATCCTTTTATTTTGAGCCTATGGGTATCATCGCATGTGAGATGGGTCTCTTGAAGATAGCATGTCATTGGGTCTTGCTTCCTTATTCAGCTTGCCTTTTTGTGTATTTTAATTTGGACATTTACCCCTTTTATAATACATTCAAAGTTAGTATTGATATGTGTGGATTTGATCCTATCATCGTGTTGTTAACTCGTTATTATGCTGACTTCCTTGTGTGGTTGCATTATAGTGTCACTGGTCTGTGTACTTAAGTGTGTTTTTGTAGTGGATGATAATTATCTTTCCATCCTTAGTGCTTCTTTCAGGAGCTCTTGTAAGGCAGGTCTTGTAATAAATTCCCTCACCATTTACTTGTCTGAAAGGATCTTATTTCTCCTCCACTTATGTAGCTTAATTTGGCTGGATAGAAAATTCTTGGTTGGAATTCTTTTCTTTAAGAATGTTGAATATAGGCCCCAATCTCTTCTGGCTTGTAGGATTTCTGCTGAGAGGTCTGCTGTTACTCTGATGGACTTCCTTTTGTAGGTGACCTGTTCTTTCTCCCTAACTACCTTTAAGGTATTTTTTCTTTCATTTTGACCTTGGAGAATTTGACGATTATGTGTTTTGGGACAATATTTTGTGAAGTATTTCATAGGAGTTCTCTGTTTTTCTTGAATTTCAGTGCCAGCTTCTCTAGCTAGATTGGGGAAGCTCTCATGGATGGTATCCTAAACTATGTTTTCCAAGTTGCTTCCATTTTCCCCATCTCTTTCAGGGATGTCAAATGAGTCACAGATTTAGTCTTTTTATATAATTCCCTATATTTCACTGAGGTTTTGTTGTTTCTTTTCACTCTTTTTTCTTGTCTAACTGTCTTATTTCAGAAAGTCAGTCTTCAAACCCTGAGATTCTTTCCTCAGCTTGGTTTATTCTACTATTAATGCTTGCAATTTCATTATGAAATTCTCATAGTGTGTTTTTCAGCTCCATCAGGTCAATTATGTTCTTTTCTATACTATTTTGTCAGCTCCACATCTTTTTATTGCGACTTTTAGCTTCCTTAGATGAGTTTCAACATTCTCTTGGATCTCAGTGATCTTCATTCCTATTCATATTCTGAATTCTATTTGTATCATTTCAGCCATCTCATCCTGGTTAAGAACTCTTCCTGGAGAACTAGTGCAATCATTTAGAGCAAAAAAGGCACTTTGACTTTTTTGAATTGAATTTTTGAATTGCACTGGTTCTTTCTCATCTTTGTGAGGGTGATGCTCCTTCAGTCTTTACATTTTCTGTCCTTTGGATTTTTTTTTCTTTTATCCCATTTGGTGACCCAGGGGGTTTGATTGTGGTATAAGGTGGGTTCAGTTGACTGGCTTCATGTTTGAAAGATTTCAGTGGGGCAAGGCTCAGTTTGGGACTCCTGAACTGAACTGGGGAACTAGTATCAGACCCCCACTTTGTTCTCTGGCTCCTCAAGGTTAGGAAGCTGCTGTGCTGGAAGGGATGAGGTGCTCCTGGACCACTGGTCACAATACTCCAATGGGTAGTGCCAGCCAAACCTACACCCTCCTTTGTGGGTGGTGGCAGTGGTATCTGTCCATGTTCACACATGTCATTAGTAACAGCAGCTGCAGCACTCTGGGTTATATGCTTGTCGACTGCAGCAAGGTGCTAGTGGGTTCCGGGGTGCCAGCCTCCGTGTGGGTGTTTACAGCAGTGGCTGGCATTGACAGCACTGGCTTGGGAAAATGCCCCTCCCCCATTAACTGTGGGTGTGTGAACGGAACCAGCAGTGATGTTAGTGCAGGGGTAGGGCACTGGTTGGTGCAGGACTGTGTACACACTCTGTGTGTCTTCCCATGGGCAGGAGTGGCCACTCAGGGAAGGGGTAGGTCTGCTTTTCTTCATGTCTAGTTTCATGCTGGTGATAGTTTCAGCACAGCAGTGGGCCCTGGCAGGAGGGGGGCTGGTGGGCTCTGTGCCCGACAATGTTCCAACTACAGGTGGTGGTTCAGCACATACACAGGCAGCAGTGGCATGGCAGGGTGCCCCTCCATGCATGCTGGAGGGGGAGGAAAGGCAAAGTATGCCTGCACACACACCCACCCACAGAGTAATTTATGGGGTAGCTATGGATGAGTGCATGTGGGCAAAGGGGCATGAGGGCAGGCTGCAGTTGGGGGTGAGCTGGTGCCTGTCAACTGAAACAGCTCTGCTGGAGTACTCTGCCCATCAGACCCAGTCCACCAGCACAGGAGCTATGATGTGGGCTTCCAGGAGGTGACTTGGGGCCACACTGCGAGCAGGTGCAGCCAGGCTGGGGTGCCTGGGAGAGGCCAGCAGATTGACAGGTGCTCAGATTGGATGGGCCCCCTCTCATGGGCAAGACCATCCTACAGAGTTCAGGTCCTATAGTTCCCCTAGGGCTAAAGTCTCCTATGGGAGTGAGTTGAACCTAGTGGGATGGGTGACCATGGCTGTGCTCCACTACAGATGCTTCCACACCAAACACTCGGTTTCTGCTCTGGCTGGAGTTCTGCCCCTACCTCTTCTCTGAGCAGCTCCCCCTGCCAGTTCAAATGTCCATGGTGGTCAAGGGATCTCCTGCCGGGATTCCAGAAGCCCGTGGCGAAAGCGAGTTGCTCCTTGTCTGTTCAGGTCCCACCTTCCCCAGGAGTCACCAGGAGCCAGAAATAAGTCCTGGTGCATAGTAGCCCCATGCAGGGGTTTCCTCCCGCTCCAGCCAAGTATCTGCATCCGCCCTCCATTTGCTCTCAGTGTCTTCCCTCTGAAGACCTGCTAGGAGTGTGCCAATATTCCCAATACCCTGTCCCTAAGTGGGAGACACTCATTCTGGCTGCATCTACTCAGCCGTCTGGCCCCCTCTCCCTACCTAGTTTAGAATAATAAATATTTACCGAAGGCTTTGAAGGGAAGACAGCATTCTCCTTTCTCCTCGTTCCTTCTTCCCCAAAGCAACCATTTTCAAATTTTCTGGCTGTTTCTTCCAGTGTTAACTCCATATTTTTAAGAAACATGTTTATTCTACTGTTTTTAAAATTACTTATCATTTATTAATGTCCTTCTATGTAAGAAGAGGATTATAGCTCTCTTATCCCTCACAAACACATATCCTCCTATCCTCTCAATATGATTATATCATCATTTTGGGGGCAATATTAGTATTCAGTATTTAAATTATTATGATTATATTATTTTCAAGTTGAGTTACTTGGTGTGCCATGATTATATTAATATTTCCTCTACTGTACAACTTTGTTGCTTTCCTTGGGTTTTTTCATTGCCCTGATTTGTCACTTACTTGGTTTTCTATGTATCTATTGCTATTTCATGCCTGAGCTCTCTGGAAGAATTATAATTTTCTTTCAAATATGTGGACATGTATCAAATTATGTATTGGTTTAATTCTTTCCTTGGTTCTCCTGCTTTAACCTGGTCTGCCATTCATCTATCATCCTGGAACTTCACTTTATCATTAAATCAGGAATTCTCTTGGCCCTCTCCTGTATTAAATTCCTGTTACCTGGATTCTGGACACCAACTTTCTTAATTTACTCTCTTATCTTGGTGGGGAATATCCTTCAGTAGCTTTCTGCATAAGGATTCACAGGAAGCCATATTTTGAGATCTTGTACATGTGAGATGATTTTCTTTTCTATTTCTCACAATTGATTAATAGTTTGACCGAATATAAAATTGTAAAATGGAAATCGTCCCCCATTCCCCTCAGGACTTTGAAAGTATTCCTTCATTGCTTCTTCCTTTCAGTGTTGATGCTGAGAAGTCTGATGCTTTTCTGATGCCTGATTCTTTGAATATCAGTGAGTAGGGGACATTTTCCATCCATCGTTCTGGCACTTGGTGGCCCTTTCAATCTAGAAACTCATGTCATGGTTTATTACTTCAATAATTTCCCCCCTTGACTTCTCTCTTTCTGGAGCTTCTGCTATTCAAATAAATACTGGCTTTTTATACTGGTGTTATATATAATCTTACACTTTCTTCCATTTTCCATCCCTTTGAGTTGTGAACTTTTCTCTGAAGACCTTCTTAACCTATTTTTCCAGTCATCTTATTGAGTTGTTTATTTCTGTTATAATATTTTTAATTCTTAACAGCTTTCTATTAATATTTATTTTTAAATAATTATGTATTCTTGTTTAAGGATATAATATTTCCCCCTGTATCTCTGAGAATTATTTGGTGTTTTTTTCCTTTTTACATTGCTTCTATTTCCTCTGATTTTTATTCTGCTTTCTTTCCATGATATTGTGGTTCCTCAAACATCTGGCAGACACTGATCACCTTTCATATTTCAGAAGGAGGCACTAAAATGCTCAATGGGAGCTCGATGTGTACAGGCTTATGGACTGGCGAGTTTCTGTAGGATGGTCAAACAGGACCAAGCTGTTCAAGTAGGAGTCTCTAAGGTCTCTTCTCTTAGATTGGTCAGTTGCTGCCCTCTCCATCCCCAAGGCCAGCCTGCCCTCCCTGCCCCTTCCCCTACCCAAGTACACAGACTGCCCTCCAGCCATGCTCCCACTCCTGCTTGACCCCTGGAAGTGAGCAGCTGCAAGCTTCTGTGTGGATATTTGCCAGGAATGCCTTTTCTCTCTTTTCAGCTCTTACTTACCTAACAGGGCTGTGTTGCAATCACTTCTTTCGCCTCCACACTTGTTCCTCTGCTCCCAATCCCAAGCCAGAGTCAGCCTCTCCTTGTTGTAGGTCCTCACAGCACCTGGTGGCTCTCCATAGGAATCACACTCTGCAACAGCACGATTTCCTGCTTGTCTCCCACACTAACCTTCAAGCCTTTCAAGGAGCTCTCTTATTCTATTATCTGGGCCAGATTCCTTTACAGTGGTGATACTTTAGCATCTTGGGGTAATACAGAGAGAAAAGAGACACTTTGGAAGAAATCAAGGAATTTTTATGGATCTACCATCATCACAGACATCTAAGCCCCACTCTAAGTGCTACATTTTGACCAAGACTCAAAAGTTTTAACACCCCACAAACCTTTCCTCACTCCACACTCTCCTAGTATCTTCTCAGTATGGTCAGCAGATATACTCTTATCACTATCTATCATGCCCCATGACCTGTATGGACCTATTCTCTGGAAAAACAGGAGAAAAATGCCCACTAGAGGGGTCAAAGAGGAGACCTTTGTCCTGTCTCTGAAAACATCTGTCTGTGGAGGTATCAACAGGTCAGCAGAAAGTCCCAGATGGACTTGGGTTATCCCAGAGTCTTTACATTCAGACTTCTTGTATATCCATCAACATATCAAGAAAAGGTCAACACCGCAAGAATACATATTCACTAGAGCAGGGATGGCAATTATATTTCATCTCCATTGTTGCTCCACCTGATGACTGTTGGCTGCCTCAAGTGCTTGTTATGGGTTCTGAGGCCTTCACCAGGCTCAAAGTGAAAGAGTCCTGTGATCAATTAATGATGTCTGCCGTTGGCAGTTATTCTCTATCCCAGAACCAGGGGAAAGATGAAAGTAAAGTGTTCTAAGACAGTGTTTCCCTAACTTGGCTTATGATAAGAATTACCCAGAGGTACTTCTTAAAAATAGATTCCAGATTCTTCTCTAGGAGATTTGAATCCAAGAGGTCTGGAGTGAGGTCTTTAAATCTGTACCTAGCAAGCACCGACATGACTCATACGATCAAGCAAGTCTGGAAACACTATTCTAAGCGGGGGTGGGTTTCCAGGATTCCCAACTTAAGAGAAGGAAATGCAGAAAGATGGAATATCAGAACTCAATCCTGGGGGAAGAAAGGGAAGAATGGCAAACTCAGGCAGACAGGACTCCAGTCCCCTATACTTTCGTGAGAGCTTTGTATAAACTCTGAAGTCCTAACTGGAGTCTCATGAACATATCAGTGTTGGAGAATGAGCAAATCACTGAGTTTTAGAAATATACATCTCAGTATCTTGTTTAACTTTCACATGTTAGGCACACTCAGATCCCTGTGCCTTGCTGCTGTCACATCTGGTATAAGATGATCTAGAGAGGCCTCAGAAGAATGGTACATGTAACCATATGAAGAAGTCACAAAGGTCTGCATTTGTCAGTCAGAAAACCAAAGGCTGAGAAGGAGTGGGACCTCTCCTGTGCAGCGTGAATGTCTTCTGAGGAGGCTTACCACATCCCTGACATGAGGGATCCTCTGAACATCAGTTAGTTTAGACACATTTTAATAAATCCCATCTTATCAGTGGGGGTTAGGTTCCTGAAACTAGTCCCCCTATCTTAATAAAATAAGAGCTCCTATAAATAGGCAAGACAAATGTGGACCAAAATCCCAACATCAGCAGTGTCTGCTTATGCTTTTACATAAGGAGAGGGTGGGTCTTGGATACATATTCAATGAAGAATCTATACATATATCATATAACCCAAACTGGATAGCTAACGTGAACTGAGCACTTACTATGCACCACAAACTATCTTAAGGCTTGTCTTAGTCAATTTTCTGTTGCTATAACTGAGTACCTGAGACTAGGTAATTTATAAATAAAAGAATTATTTCTTATAGCGCTAGAGGCTGGAAAATCCAAGGTCTAGGGGCTGCATGGGTGTGGACCTTCTTGCTAGTCAGGACTCTCTGTAGAGTCCCAAGGCAGCTCAGGACGTTACATGGTGAGGTGGCAGAGCATGCTAGCCCAGATCTCTTTTTCTCTTCTTATAAAGCCTCGGGTTCAATCATGGGGGCCCTACTGTGATGACCTTATCTGATTCTAATTACCTTTCCAAGGCCTCACCTCCAAATGCCATCAACATATGAATTCAAATATTAAGTTTCCAACACATGAAATTTGGGAAACACATACAAACCATAGCAAGCTTTTTTTTATGATACACTTACTTTATCCTCTCTAAAACCCACAAGGCAGGTGGTTTTTTTTTTTTTTTTTTTTTTTTTTTACCACAAGGTTAAATATAATATCAAATAATACCAAATTTGGTAATAATACCAAATAGGTAAAATATCATTATTTTACCTATTTTATATCTATGAAACTGACACACAGAATTTATAAGTAATTTGCCCAAGACCACATAGCTGATATGTGCCCATATTAGTTATCTATTGTTACATAATAAGTTACCCTCAAACTTAGCAATTTAAAATAACACAATGTATCTCAGTCTCTGCTGGTCAGAAATCTAGGTGTGGCTTCGCTGGGTTCTCTAACTCAGGGTTTTTCACAAAGCTGCAAAGTGTCTTCAGAGACTGCAATCCTTTTAAGGCTCGATTGGAGAAGCATCTACTTCCAAGCTCATTTACTGGCAATCGGTAGGATTCAGTTCCTTGGGCTTTTTTGTCGGAGGGTCTCTCTGTTTTTTGCCATGTCAGCCTTTCTGTGGGACATGGCAGTTGGTTTCCACTACAGTGAACAAGAGAGCAAGTAAGGAAGAGAGAGCAAGATGGCTATTAGGAAATCTTTCTGCAGCTCAATATTGGGAGTGACATCCCATCATGGTTGCTACTTTCTTTTCATTAGAAGAAAGTCCTTAGGTCCAACCCACATTCAAGGGGAGGGGATTACATAAAAGCATGAATACCAGGTGGCTGGGATCACTGGAGGCCATTTTAGAAGCTGCCTACAACAGGAGCAATGATCTAGACAGTGAGGCTCCAGAGCTGCCCTCCTAATGCCAACAAGCATGAGGATGATAAACGCAGAATTCAGGAATATGGTTATTCCCTCTGAGGGAAGGAAGAAGATGGGATATAAGAGGAGCGTACAGGTGGATGCAACAATACTGATGGTATTCTAGTTTTTAAATGGATAGTCACTTTATTATCATGCTATATAATTCACATGTAGGTTACGTGAAATCTTTTGGATGCGCCCAATATTGTATGATAATTTAAAAACATTATTTGCTTATTTTATTTGTGAAAAGTGACAAGAACAAATGCTAATGCTGAAGAATCAAGAATATTTGTGGGTTTAGATTGGTGATATGCAATAGGACTGCATGTAAGAAATAACTGGGGAACATTTAAAAAATAGATTTTATTTTTTAGAGTAGGTCAATGTTTATAGAAAAAATGGGTAGAAAGTACAAAGAATTCTCATAGCCCCTCTTCCCACTCCCAGTTTTTCCTATTATTAGCATCTTGCATTAGTGTGGTACATTTGTTACAATTGGCAAGCCAATATTTACACATTATTAATAGCTAAGACTGTAATTTACATTAGGGTTCACTCTTTATGTTGTGCATTCTATTAATCTTGATAAATGTTTAATGGCATATGTCTGCCATCATAGTACAATACAAAATAGTTTCCCTGCTTTAAAATTCCTTATGCTCCACCTGTTCATTCCTCCCTCCTCCCAAACTCCAGGAAACCACTCATCTTTTTACTGTCTCCATAGTTTTGCCTTTTCCAGAATATTTTATATGGTAGTTGGAATCATACATTGCGGAGACATTTTCAGATTGACTTCTTTCACTTATTAATATGCACTTAAGATTTGTCCATATCTTTACATGGCTTTGTAGCTCATTTATTTTTAATCACTGAAAAGTAATCCACTGTAAGGATATGACACAGTTTGCTTATCTATTCAGGTATTGAAAGATATCTTGGTTGTCTCTAAGTTTTTGGAGTTATGAATAATGTGCTATAAACATTTGTTTGTGCAGGTTTTTGTGTGGACATGTTTTCAACTCATGTGGGTGAATACCAAGGGACGTGACTGCTGGATCATATGGTAAAAGTATAGTTAGTTTTGTAAGAAACTGCCAAACTGTTTTCCAAAGTGGTTTTATTATTTTGCATTCCCACTAGCAATAAATGAAAGTTCCTGTTGCTCCTCATCCTTGTCAACATTTGATATTTCATCTCCTTGTTTTAATCTGCAATTCCCCAATAATATGTGACAATGAACAGCTTATTTATCACTTGCATATCTTCTTTGGTGAGGTGTCTGTTCAAATTGTTTGCCCATTTTTTAATTGGGGAAGATTTTTCATTATTGTTGAGTTTTAAATGTTCTTTGTATATTTTACACGCAATTGCTTTATCAGATATGTGTTTTGCAAATGTTTTCACCCAGTCTGTGGCTTATCTTTTCAGTCTCTTAGCAGTGTCTTTTGTCAATTAGAAGTTTTTAACTTTGGTGAAGTCCAACTGATTTTTTTTTCTTTCATTGATTATACTGTTCTGTTGTATCTAAAAGGTCATTGTCAAGCTCAAGTTCATTTAGTCTTTCTCCTCTGTTATTTTCTAGGTGTTTTATAGTTTTGTCTTTTACATTTAGGTCTCTGTTTCATTTTGAGTTAACTTTTGTGAAAGGTATAAGATCTGTGTCAAAATTCAGCTTTTTGCATCTGGATATCTAGTAGTTCAAGCACCAGTTGTTGAGAAGACTGTCTTTTCTCCATTCAGTTGCCTTTGCTTCTTTGTTAAAGATCAGTTGACTGTGTTTAGGTGATCTGTCTGTGGGCTATCCGTTCTGTTCCATTAGTCTGTCTAGTCATTCACCAATGCCACATTGTCTTGATCATTATTGCTTTATAGTAAGTCTTTAAGTTAGGTAATTTTAGTCCTCTGTTTTATTTTTCTCCTTCAATATTGTTTTGGTTATCTTGTGTCTTTTGACTTCCTTTAGAATCAGTCCATTGATATCTGCAAAATAACTTGCTGGAGTTTTGATTGCGGTTGTGTTGAATCTATAGATTAAGCTGGGAAAAGCTGACACTTTAACAATATTGAGTCTTCTTGCCCATGAACCATTGATAATTTTAATAGCTTTATGGAGACATAATTCATATACTATAAAATTAACCCATTTAGGTTATAGAATTCAATGTTTCTTAAACAATGAATGAAGTATGTTGATAAGTTTGCACAACCATCACCACTATCTAATTTTAGAACATATTTGTCTCCCCAAATAAATTCCATGCACTTTAGTAGTCTCTCCTTATATGTCCCTGCCTCTGACTCCAGTCTTAGGTAACCACTAACATATTTTCTGTGTCTATCGATTTTCCTATTCTGGACATTTCTGGACATTTTATATAAATGAACATTTTATATAAACACAATATATGGTCTTTGTGACTTTCTTTTTTCTTTTTTTGAAACATCAGTATGTGTTCAAGGTTTATCCATATTGTGGCACATATTGCTACAATGTTTCTTTTTTATTAAAATAATATTTTACTGTACAGATATGCCACATTTTATTTATCCATTCAGCAGTTGATGAACATTTGTATTGTTTCTACTTTTTGGCTATTACAAATAATGCTACTATGAACATATTTGTACAAGTGTTTGTATGAATGTACGTTTTCATTTCTCTTAGGTATATGCATAGAAGTGAAATTGCTGAGTAACTTATATGTAACATTTTGAGGAAGTGTTATATTGTTTTCCAAAGTGATTGCACTATTTTACAAATCATATTGGCAAGGTATGAGGATTCCAATTTCTCGACATCCTCACCAGCACTCATTATTGCTTGTCTTTTTAAATTATAGCCATCCTAATGGTTGTAAGGTGGTATCTCATTGTGATTTTGATTTGCATTTGCCTAATTACTAATGATGTCAAACACCTTTTTATGTGCTTCTTGGTCATTTGTATATCTCTCGTGGAAAAATGCCTATTTGGATCCTTTGTCCATTTTAAAATTGGGTTATTTGTATTTTTATTATTGATTCATAAGAGGTTTTAAAAATACATGCTGGTTAAAAGTTCTCTATGAGATAGATAATTTGTAAATATTTTCTTTCATTCTGTGGGTTATTGTTTCACTTTCTTGATGACATTTTTCATAGCATAAAAGTTTTTAATATTGATGTAGTCCAATTTGCCAGGCTGTTTTTCTCTTACTGCTTGTGCTTTTGGTATAGTATATAAAAACCGTTACCTTAAGAAAGTAGAAAAACAAAAGCAAATTAAACCCGAAATAACAAGAAAGAAGGAAACATTATCTAATCAAAGCTTCTTAGGATTCACTCCTAGTTTTTGTCTAAGGGTTTTAACACTTACATTTGTGTCTATGATCCTTTTTGGGGTTTTTGTGTGTGTGTTTTTTGAGGTAGGAGTCCAAATTTATTCATTTGCATGTGAATATCCAGTTGTTTCAGTTCTATTTGTTGAATGATTGTTCTTTCTCCCTTGGATTGTCTTGGCACTCCTGTTGAAAATCAATTGACCACAAATGTAAGGATTTATTTCTGTACTTTCAATTCAATTCTATTGATCTTTATGTCTGTCCTTATGCCAGTACCACACTGCTTTAATTGCACTGTAATTTTGTAGCAAGTTTTGAAATCTGGGAATGTGAGTCTTCCAACTTTGTTCTTTTTAAATATTGTTTTAGCTATTTTAGGTCTCTTGAATTTCCATATGATTTGAAGATTGGCTTTTCCACTTTTGCAAAAAAGACAAGTTGGTATTTTGACAGGGACTGTGTTAACCCTGTAGATCAATTTGGGAGTATTGCCATCTTAACAATATTAAGCTTTTCAATCCATGAACATGGATGTCTTTCAATTTGTTTAGATATTCTTTAATTTCTTTCAACACTATTTTATAGTTTTCAGTGTACAAATCATGCAATTCTTTTGTTAAATTCATTCCTAAGTATTTTTTGATGCTATTGTAAATGAGTTTGTTTTCTTAACTTTATTTTCAGGATGTTTATTGCCTGTGTATGGAAAGAAAACTTATTTTTAAATATTGTTCCTGTATCTTTGCTGAACTTGTTTAATTCTAATTTTTTTTTAGTGAATTCTTCAGGATTTTCTATCTACAAGACTGTGTCATCTGAAATAGAGATAGCTTGACTTCTTTCTTTCCAATGTACATACCTTTTCTCCCAATTTTCTTGCCTATTTACTCTGGTTAAAACTTTAGAACACCAGAACAATGTTGAATAAAAATGGCAAAAGTGGACATCCTTGTTTTATTCCTGATATTACGGAAAAAACACTCGGATTTTCACCATTAAATACACTGTGAACTGTGGTTTTTATCTCACATGTCTTTTATCATGTTGTGGACTGTTTTCTTCTCATAATTTGTTGAGTATTTTTAATTTGAAAGGACATTGAATTCTTTCAAATGCTTTTTCTGCATTTTTTGAAATGATAATTTTTGTCATTTTTTCTGTTAATATGGTATATTACCTGAATTGATTTTCAAATATTAAACCAACTTGCATTCTTGGAATAAATCCCATTCAATCATGGTGTATAATCCTTTTCATATGCTGCTGCAATCAGTTAGTTTATTAATATTTTGTTAAGGATTTATGTAAGTATATTAATAAGAGATATTAGTCTATAGTTTTCTTTTATGTGATTTTTAAATTTTTAATATCAGGGTAATACTGGCTTCACAGAATGAGTTGGGAAGTAGTCCTCTTCTATTTTTGGGATGATTTTAGGAAGGGTTGGTATTGCTTCTTCTTTGAATGTTTGGTAGAATTCACCAGTGAAATCTTTTATGACTGGGCTTTTCTTCATGAAAGGTTTTAAAACTATTAATTTTCAGTTTCTTTACTTGTTATCGGTATTTTCATATTTTCTATTTCTTCTTGTATAACTTTGGTAATTGATGTCTTTCTACACATTTCACCTAATTTATTTAATTCGTTGGCATTTAATTGTTTATAGGATTCTTTTATATATAGTTTTTATTTCTGTAAGGTTGGCAGTGATGTCCTCTCTTTCATTCCTGATTTTCATAATTTGAGCCTTCCTTCCCTCCCCCCATATTTTTGGTAACATTAGCTAAAGGTTTATCAATTTTGTTGATCTTTTCAAAGAACTAACTTTTTTCTTTATTGTTTTCTATTCTTTATTTCATTTCTTTCTGATCTAATCTTTCTTGCTTCCTTCTTTCTGCTTGTTTTGGGTTTAGTTTGTTCTTTATTTTCTGGTTTCTTGAGGTGGAAGTTTATCGATTTGAGATCTTTCATATTTTTTAAATTTAGGCATTTTCAGCCATAGATTTTCCTCTGACCACTACTTTAGCTGCATTTTATAAGTTTTAGTATGTTGTGTATTTGTTTTTATTTATCTTAAAGAATTTTTTAATATTCCTTATGATTTCTTCTTTGTCCATGGGTGATTTTGCAGTGTGTTGTTTAATTTCCACATATTTGTGAAGCTCCCAAATTTTCTTCTATTATTGATTTCTAATTTGACTCCCCTGTGGTCAGAAAATGTATTTTACTTTGTATAATTCCAAACCTTTTAAATTTATTGAGGCTTATTTTTTGGCTTACTTTAAGATATATCCTAAATTAGGTTCCATGTGTTCTTGAGAAGAATGTGTATTCCGCTGCCATAATGCAGAGTGTTCTATAGATGTCTTTTAGGTCTAGTTGGCTTGTAGTGTTGTTCAAGTCTTCTATTTCCTTCTAGCTCTTTTGCCTAGTCATTCTGTCCATTATTGAAAGTTGAGAGTATTGAAGTTTCCAACCATTATTACTGAATTGCCTATTTCAATTCTGTCAGTTTTTACTTTATATATTTCAGGTGGGTCTCGGTTGTTAGATGCATACATATTTATAATTGTTATATCTCCCAGATGGAGAGACTCTTGCCAATATAAAATGTTCTTCTTTAGTAACATGGAAACTTTTTTCTACAAGTAAGCTAGGGCTGGGGCTGGGGTTCCAGTATTCTTGGCCTGCTGTGCTTAGTATAGGGCTTCTGTCCTATGAATGGGTCTGGGTGGGGGAAGGGAGGCTGGTCTTCTCTGCAGTGTCAACCATAATAGAAATTCTGCAACATGAGGCTGGGGAGAGAGATTAGAAAGGCCAGTGGTCAGCCCCTGCCAGGGTGGAATCCTAGTCCCAGACTGGCAGCTGAGGGGAGTGGGAACCTTCTTCTTGGCCACACCAGTTTGAGGTAGAGCTTCTGTAATATGGAGTTGGGTATGAGGTTGTGGGGGAGCGGGGAAGGGGATCGGTTTTGGCTCAGATGCCATAGACTCTTACTGTTCTTATGAAGATTAGGTAGATTTTCCTGAATGACTGTTTCCCCCTTTCCTTATACTCTTAGGGCAATTTCCAGATTATTTCTAAAATACATTTTTCACCAAATTTTTGTTTCTTTGGGAGAAAGTCTGCCAAGATTTTTACCCTGCCTCTCTGAAAGTTCAGCCCTCCATGACAATTTTTTAAAAGAATAAATACGACTAGGTAGAGTCTGTTTAGTTTGAATACCACTTAAAACTCCTGACTGTTGAGGTTGCCATTTCCAGAAATGAGGAAAAACAAGACATAGACCTTGGCAGTACCAAATTTTAGAGAAATAAGATTTGGCTGCTGAATGGCCACATATTTGCCTTTCACTTCTCTGAGAGATCAATCTCATTACTCAGCAACTCAAAATTACAGCAGCAATAAAAGCACAATTGCATTTGTGTGAAGGCCTAATGCAGCTCAGTGTTTTGGATTGCTTATGAGCTCTGTGGGCAAATGCCAAGGCAAGAGTCTGATTAGCAGGAGACCATAGATTTTTTTTGGATTCTAATTATGTAGTTAAAAGGGACAGTAGAACTTGGTAGAAATAAATACAGAAATGCCATTCTCAAACTGCGTGATGCTTGTCAGAAGATGTAGTGGTGGGCTGATGTAGGCTGGGGAGGTCTCAGATCCAGAGGTTAGATATGTTTACTGGGCAAAGGTATTTGAATGGTGGTATATTATTAGAAGGCCAAAGGCATCCCACTAGCCAGGCAAGGAGCTGCTGGAGATGCTGGGAGAGGAGAGTGATGAGTAGTCTTGGCAGGTGGTCAGCGCCAGGGACATCCAGTTGTTTCCCATTCTTCAAAGCCCTAGGAGAATGGAGACTGAGGCATGAGCCAGATCCCATTGTTGATGGGGCACAAAGTCAGAATAGGACCCAGCACCAGGCTGGCAAGGATGAATCATGAACAGTAAGCTACAGGAATCTTAACTTCTCCCAAGTACCTAATGATTGGGTCTGGAGCTTGAAGTGAGAGCTGATTAGCTATAGCTATAGGCATTCGAGACCCTTAGTGGAAGAGAATTATATGGAAGAATGCAGCTGTCTTTACTGGACAACTCAGATAATAATAATCATGATAGTAATAGTGGTAGTGTCTGCAGCAGCACACACTTATATAGCACTTACAATGTGCCAGTCTCTCTTCTTGACATATATTTAATCTTTACAAAAAGTAAATCTAGCATCACCCCCATTTTAGAGATGAGAAATCTAGACACAGAAAACATGTAAGTATCAGCATGTATTGGAGCCAGAGTTCAGGTCTAGGTAATCTGGCTTTGCCATCCATGTCTTAACCCATGCACACTATCACATCAGATGTCTAGGAATCTATTTTCTCATCCTTAGGTAGGAAGAACAATAGATACCTCCTCAGACTGTAGGTGCGAGTAAATGAATGTGGAAGCACATGTAAGCCAAGAATTATGGCCTGTATGCTTGTTATTGTTTATAATACCCCCAGCCAGCCCTCAAATACAATCCCTTTTGCCAGCTTTTTGTAATAATTGAAAATGAGCTGGAGATGGAAGGCTTCATCTCTGTAGTAATGTTTTATTGTTTAAGATGGGTAGGGCACACAGGTATTCATTGCATTCATTATTCTTTATACCTTTTTGGTATACCTCAAATATTTCACAATAAACTAAAAAACCAAAATTAGTATATGCCCAGGTGGGGTAAGGAGAGTGGACATCAGAATACATAACCCTAGCATGGCCTTAATACCAACTCTGTTGACTTGACACTGTGGCTCTTGGGACACTAGTTTTCTAGACATCGTCTGGAAACATCTGGAAAGAAAACAAACATTTCAGGCAGGGAGATTTCTGTATTGGGAAAAGGAGGCTGAGAAGGGGAGGACAGAAAAGTAGGAGAAAAACTAGCCAGAGTATTACGTGCTAGAAAAAGCCAAGGGAAGAAGGTAGAGAAAGGCTTTAAAGAGGCTGAGCACGACAAGAAGCAGGGAAAGGTCACTTAATGAAGCAAGTAGAAAGGCCCCAGTGATCTTCCAGACAGCAGCTTCAGAGTTTGTCAATAATTCACATCTTTCTTTTCTTTCTTTTCTTTTCTTTTTATTTTTTATTTATTTATTTATTTTTATTTATTTATGTTTTTTTTTTTTGAGGCGGAGTCTCGCTCTGTCGCCCAGGCTGGAGTGCAGTGGCGCGATCTCGGCTCACTGCAAGCTCCGCCTCCCGGGTTCACGCCATTCTCCTGCCTCAGCCTCCCAAGTAGCTGGGACTACAGGCGCCCGCCACCGCGCCCGGCTAATTTTTTTTTTTTGTATTTTTAGTAGAGACGGGGTTTCACCATGGTCTCGATCTCCTGACCTTGTGATCCGCCCGCCTCGGCCTCCCAAAGTGCTGGGATTACAGGCGTGAGCCACCGCGCCCGGCAATAATTCACATCTTTCTACAGGAGGATTGATCTATTTTATCCACACATAATTTATATATTTTATATGTGTTTTATATATATATATATATCTCCACAGATAATTTATATATATAATATAACACATAAAATATATTATTCAATTGGTTTAGTAAAGGATAGATCCCAAGGAAAAATTGGCCCCAAGGATAAAAGAGGAACTATTAATAAAACATGATCATAACAAAGTTTAGCTTAGCATCTTGGAATTCCAGGCAAAAAGTGAAATACAGAAGTTATAAAGCTCAGATAATTAGAAAGAAAACCACAAGCCTGTCCCTCAAGATAAGCATTTTTTCCCCATCTAGAGTTGGCCTTTGATACTTCAGGATGCTTGAAAGTAGAAAAGGGTACTTTAAATTGTCCTTAAAAAAGGGAACCCCTCCAAAAAGGGATCAAAGTTAGAATGCATCTTAAAAAATAAAATATTATTAAAATAAGTTTATTTTATTTTACACTTAAAATTGAAGTTGTATATGTAACTATCTGCCCACTCTTTGAATGTGTAGAGTGAACCAACTGCTGAATTTTTTTGGTAGAATTTTTCCAACAAAAGTATATAATAGAATGAAATAACATTCTCAAATTCATGTTTGACTTTGGCAGCATAATCATAAAAAGGGTGTTTTTTTCTCCCAAAACTCTTTGAACACTCTATCAATTTTTTCAAGAGCTTCTCTTATTCCTTTGATATTCAAACCATTCTCTTTCAAAGTCTTCATAGTATCGTCGCCCTTGCTGTTTTCTCCTCTCGAGTTGTTAACTGCTTGAACTCTTCCAAATACTGATTTGTGAAAGCCTTTGCATATGATGCCAGCAGTCCTTCCCTTCACTTTTGTAGACTTTATGAAATCCTGCTCCCCTTTTTTGCAATATTTTCAATTATACTTTTGCAATCAACTTGCACTGTGTTCCTGGGATATTGATCATCTGTCAACGAGTGAGAGGTTGAGCAATGAAGATGCTGATGGGACAGGAAGGAATAGACCCTAGTGGGAGTGTGGGAGGGATGTGAAAGACTGAAGACTCATGTCCCAAGTGGAGACCTCTGCTGCCCTAGGTGACCTAGTCATGGCAGGGGCTCAGGTAATGAATGCCTAAGTAAGCGCAACCCCTGTCCTAAACTCTTAAAGTGTTTGTCACATGGCTCCTTACAAAGATGATCACCAGGGTAAAGAAGCAGTAAACAGGCTGGGAGCGGTTGCTCACACCTGTAATCTCAGCACTTTGGGAGGCCGAGGAGGGTGGATCATGAGGTCAGGAGTTTGAGACCAGCCTGACCAACATGGTGAAACCCCTGTCTCTACTAAAAATACAAACATTAACCGGGCGTGGTGGCACATGCCTGTAGTCCCAGCTATTCGGGAGGCTGAGGCAGGGGAATCACTTGAACCCAGGAGGTGGAGGTTGCAGTGAGCTGAGATTGCACCACTGTACTCCAGCCTAGGCAACAGAGCACGACTCCGTCTCCAAAAAAAAAAAAAAAAAAAAAAAAAAAAAAGCAGTAAACAATATCGATATGCTTAACAGCAGGTGTACAGCAAAATTGGTGGCACATTTTATATGGCTGTTTCTCATCACCACTGCTGATAAAAGTTGGGGCAGAATGTCCAAACACAGTTTAGTGGAGGTGGTTCTGTGAGGGGCTGACCTTAATATGGTCCAACAGGTAGTCTTCCTGTATTAGTTATCTATTGCTGTGTAACAAATGACTCCCAACTTATCGACTTAAAACAAGAGACATTTATTATCTCATAGTTTCTGTGGGTCAGAAATCCAGGAGCAGCTTAGCTGTGGGTCAGCCACACTGCCTGAGTCTGGAGGATTTATCTCCACTCATTCATGTGTCAGTTGGCAGAAAGTTTTAGTTCTTGCTATGTGGGTCTTACCCTAGGGTTTCCGATGACATGACTTCCTCCAGAGGGAGTGATCCAAGGGAGAGAGAGGGGAAGCAACCAAGACAGAAGACAGTGTCTTTTATAACTTGATCTTAGTAGTGACATACCATCATTTCTGCAGTATTCTATCAGTCACCTGTACAATGTGGGAGGTGACTGTAGAAGGGTGTGAATTCCAGGAGGTTGTGGTCATCTCTGGTGGGAGGCAGTCTTGGAAACTGACTACTGCACTGCTCCTGGGGTTGATTGGCCATGAGGTAGAAGCAGTTCTAATATGGAGCAAATAACTGGGAAGAGGCAAGAGGTAGAGAGAAGGGGAAAGGGAGGGAATAAATGGAAAGAATTCATGGAGTAAGGGGTGTGGAGGCTGTGGC
The DNA here is from genome assembly GCF_007565055.1 of Rhinopithecus roxellana. Taxonomy (NCBI): domain Eukaryota; kingdom Metazoa; phylum Chordata; class Mammalia; order Primates; family Cercopithecidae; genus Rhinopithecus; species Rhinopithecus roxellana. Next base: position 85,511,348 of record NC_044560.1, on the reverse strand, counting down.
AGGGCTGCCCCAGACAGTTGTGCTAGCTGTGCATTGCACTATTTTAGAAGGTTCCATTTACAGATAATATATTAGGTGCCCTGAGTGAAGGCAAGCACAGCATCTTCTCAGCAGAAGTTTGACGTGGAAGGGGCTTCACTATAGTCGCTTCTTCTTCATACAGAAATGACCCAGATGTTTCTAGAAGCTGGATTTGTGGAGCCCATTCTCTGTCTTGATCAGGTGGGAGGTGGCCACTCAGTGAGGGGGTCTAACTGGCATCTGTGAACTCTTGGCTCTGGTGTGATGCTCCTATCTTCTGCTGAAGGAGCCAATGGAGGTGAGTATTAAGGGGGTGTCACAGGAGATCTGGCTGCACTTGGGGATGGTGACATGACTCGCTAAGGAGGAAGAGTAAGGCAAAGCTGCTGTTTTTCTTTTTTAGTGTCTGCAGTTCCATTTACACCTCTGTCAAAAAGAGTTGACAGAGACACGATGACGCTGGAATGAAGCCCCAGAGAATATCAAGCCAGAGATGGGAAGCCGGAGAATATCAAGTTATATTTCTGTAACCATCAATGACTTGCTGTATTGCTCTGTGTGACGGGATGAAATGGGTACCCCCAAGATTCATATGTTGAAGTCTTAACCGCAGTGTCTCAGAATGTGACTGTATTTGGAGACAAGGTCTTTAGAGAGGCAATAAGGTAAAATGAGGTCATTAGAGTGGGTCCTAATCCCATATCACTGGTTTCCCTGTGAAGAGATTAGGATGCAGACACCTATGGAGGGAAGACTTTGTGAGGACACAGGGAGAAGATAGTCACCTGGAAGCCAAGAATGGGGGGCCTCAGTAGAAACCAATCCTGCCAACACCTTGATCTTGGACTTCTGGCCTCCAGAATTGTGAGAAAATAAATTTCTATCATTTGAGCCACTCGTCTGATGGTACTGTTATGGCAGCCCAGCAAACTATTATACCCTGGACAAGTCTTTACCCGCTATGTGCTCTGGTCTTGCAGTGTGTACCTCATTGGTATGGTGTGTGCACATAATGGACATCATGATGAATGTTGCACATATGCCTGCTGCTAACACATGTGGTGCTTTTGTGTAAATTTAAAAAAAGATGCTCTTCTCCCAGGTGGCTGCAGTCTCACACTGGTATGCTTGGCTTGGTGAGGTAAGCGTGGGCTAGATTCCAGTGCTCCCTTGCCCCCAGACTAGGCACACTTGTGCTGGGCACAATCTGCATGTCCACACATGGTGGCTGTGCCTATGCAAGGAGCTCTGGATGCCCAGGAAGGAGGGTGGGACACTGGCTCTGACTGGAGCAGCCATTCATGCCACTGTTCTCAAGGGGAAAGGTTGAGGTGACATCCCTTTCTCCTCATTGCCCTTTCCTAGAATAAACTCAGTGAAAAACTTCAGCAAATGATGCATTAAACTTTTAAATTTACAACACACTTAGCAAATCTACTATACCTTAATAATATAACACACCAAAAGGTTGGAGAGAGCTCCTTTTAAACATTTTATGAATTCATGGCTCTGTACTCACTGCCTCATTCTCATTCTCAACCACTGATACTTACAAACCCAGAAATTTACATATTCATGTATATAGAAATACCGCCTAGCTCTCTATATAAATACATTTTAATATCACTTTGAGGAAATTTGTAGACCTGGCTACCTCGTCACAGGTTAATGAATATTTGGTTAGATGAAACTGGCTCTTCCTTGACAAATTTCCTCCTCCTAAGCCAAAAGCTCAGGAGATGCCATAATTCTCTTCTCTTTACATGGCACCCTCAAGGCAGCTCAGAAGAGCTGGAGAAGCTCAGGAAGTGGAGTCAAGCAGCCTGAACGGGGACTTGGTGTGGTAATGGATGGCTGGGGCAAAGTGCTAAGATAGATCTGTGCCCTTCTCCCTGAGACTTTCTGTAGTTGAGGGTGTTGCTTATGGCTTACAGCTGCCAATACTTGCAGCTGTGTTCCTGAGACTTTCCCCAGAACTACAGGAGGCCACTTTGCCTGTGCTGGAGGAGCAACAACCCCTGGGAATAGCCTTCAACCAATGATTGTTGGGGCTTGTATATAAAACACTCCAGCATCTCTGCTGGGTATGTGTACCTGTGAATCGTTCTGAGTCATGTGTTTTACAGCATTTTCCAGAGTTTCCTCATGGGATTATGCGGCGGCCCCTCACTGTGGGAGCTGGCTTAATGACACACAAATGTTGGTTGCTTGCCTTTTCTTGTGTCACTTTCTCATTCCTCTACTGGTGTTTCTGGGACCTCTCAAAATAAATTATTAGTACTTAAATTCTGTCTCAGGGCTGACTTCTGGGGGAATCTAAACTATATCCCCCTCCATATTATAAAAGACTCTGCTTCAAACTTTAGATAGAGTCAGCTAATTGCTCTCACCCAAAGAGCTTGACCAGAGTGGTTCCCGCTGCTAATTTGCTGCTGTAGGGTACATTTATGGTTCACAGCCTGAAACACACCTGTGTGTTTTACCTATTAATGTCCGTAATATCCTATGGACTGGATATTATTATCCCATTTATAAATTCTTGAGGTTAATAGAGGAGTCAAGTTTAGGAAGTGGAGGGATGGAAAAGCAATTCACAGCCATTACATACCTATTATAATCTACATCAAGCTTATCCAACCTGCAGCCCTGGATGGCTTTGAATGTGGCCCAACGTAAATTCATAAACTTTCTTCGAACATCATGAGTTTTTCTGCATTTTTTTTTTTTTTAGCTCATCAGCTATCATTAATGTTGGTGTATTTTATGGCGGCCCAAGACAATTCTTCTTTCAATGTAGCCCGGAGAAGCCAAAAGATTGGACACCCCTGCTCTAGGTGCTTTATATACTTCAAATAAAAACTTAATTTTGAAAGAATAGGAAAGTTGCAAAAATAAGATAAAGCATTTCTGTGTATTTCTTACCTCACTTTCATCTTACAAAAACACATGATTGGTGTACATACATTTATTTCCTAGCTCTTTCTGATGAAAGCAATGATGCTACAAGCAATGACACCTCAGTAGCAATAAGCATGTCCAGCACCCCAATCTTGGTCTCTAGACAACGTTCTCCGTTAAACAGAACCAGGGTTCTAGGGGAAATAGCTGATTCCAGGGCTGAGAATGGAAAAGACAAGATGTGGAGGCTTGTCAAAAGAACACAGGAGCCAACCTGATGGCACTCCTAATGGCTGAAGCTGAAATAACTTGAGAAGCAAAATAGTAATGTTGGTATTGGACTTTCAGCCAGATAATAAACAAATGCATTAAAATTTTAAACTTTTTACAACCCCATAAATAGATATTATTATCCTCAGTTTATAAATTCTTGAGGTAATGGAGGAGTCAAGATTCAAATCTAGGTTCAAATAGGAACAAAGCTCCACTGTACAACATGCCGTCCTCACTGTGGAAGGGCAAATAGAGTCTCTCCAGGCATTAGAGCTTTCACTTCTGCTTTGAGTTGAGCAACATGCAAACCTTTACCCATGCGAGAGTGGATTCTATTTTCTTTCTCCACCTTTCCATCTTTCCAGCAAACCTTTAAGTCCTACTGGCTTCACACTGACCTCACAGAGTCACTGTTTTGTTTACTCTACCAGCTTAAATCAGAGGTCACTTGGCAACAGCTTTACAATAATCCCCCTTTTTAAAGTCTACTGATGCTCCAGTTATTTTAGAGCAACTCTTCCATTCTCATCTATAACTCAGATACAGCCTCAGGTCCTATCTGGGGAATTCTGGGGGATGGGAGGGAGCTAAAATAAGAAGTAGAGAGGGCAGGGGGGTGGAAACTTGACATCCCATTCTTAATCACCCCACAGTGCCTTGATGCCTTCCTGATAGCATGTGTACTGATTCCTTATTTGTTCACATTTCCTGGGGGGTGGTGAAGAGAGCCGACTACTCCCACACGACTATAAAAATAACGAAGGTGATGAATGGCCCCAAACAGCAAGGAAGGGAAGAAAGGCATTCCTTTCCTGCTTTTCCTGGGCTGTAGATAAATCACATCTGTCGTGGCTGGGGCCGTGGAGCTCTAGCTGTGATGTAGTTGGGGTGGCTAGCTGCCAGACCCTCCTCCCTTTCCAGCAAGGAGGGGGACCCTGCTGGCTAATTTTGAAAAGAAAAAAGGAAGCAGGGGTCCATTCCTCTTAACAGCTCAAGGCCCGACTCTCTAGGGCCTCAGGGCCTTCACCTCCACACTGGCGCTGCTTCCTTGTGGATAGCAGAGCCAATCTGTGTGCTCAGGGCATGCCTGTCCTTTGCTGCACCTGCAGCTGACTGCTTAGATGGGTTGAATGCAGACTGGCCCAGAGGCAGAGGGATGCATGAGACGACCTCTGACAGACTCCTTCCTGTCACAGGTTTGGATCTCAAGACGGGTTTGGAGTTCTGGCCCAGAATCAGTCAGTGATAAAGCTTTGCCGTTTTAGAACTATAAAGGGAAGTGGTGGGTCAAAACCTGAGAGTCACCCTTGACTCTTCCTTCCTTCCCATTTCCTATGTCCCATAGGATTCCCTATCTTAACAATTCAATCTCTTTAACATCTCCTGCTTGTGCCTCTCTCTTCCCAGGGCCCTCGCATTAGGGCATCCCTCTCCTCTCTGCCTGAATTGATGTCAGGACTTTCTGGTAGTCCCCCGTCTCCACTCACATTTTCTCTAATTTACATTCTACAAACAGCCAGAGCAAGCACTCACCTCAGTACCCATCTCCCCTAGTCAAAACCTTTCTATGGCTCCCATTGTCACAAAGACAAAATCCACTTTCGACTGCATGGTGTACATGGTCTTGCATGACCAGGCCCCTGCTTATCTCTCCAGCTTTGTCTCTCACTGCTCTTCAGCAGCTGTAATCTCTGAGACGGCTGAACCTCCCTATGAGTCCCTAAGTAAGACTTGCTTTTTCTTGCCTTCAATAGGTGCTCAAACATGTTCCTATTTATCGTTAGAGCTTCAGCTGCAGTGTTACTTCTTCTAGGAAGCACTTCTAAGGCTAACTTAAAGAGGTCTTCCTCTGCTGTCACAAGGAAACCTCCTGACATTATCCATCTTGCAATCTCATCGGACTCCTTAATAATAAGGTTCGTCCGGACGCTATTCTAGCATATGAGCTGACTAATTGAATGCTCATACCCATCTTCTGTTTAGCATCTTCATTTTACCGATGATGACTCTAACGGATAAAGCAGTTCAGTGACTTCCCCAAGGTTTCAGAACTTGTATGTGACAAAGCCAAGCTTGAGCTTAGCCCATGCTCTTGACTACTATGCTGTACCATGCGTGTTAAGTGAATAGCAGAGTGGATTGCTTTCTCACAGTCACGTAGTTTTCCTTTGAGCAGCTGGACTGAGCTCCTGGAGCTGTAATCAGAATTTCTAGAGTTGCATCTGAGCAGGAAGGCCTTCCAGATTGGCAAGTTATGCCCTGAGCACGGACCACCTGCTTTTGTAGCTAAAGTTTCAATGGGACACAACTACATCTGTTCATTTACACGTTGTCTGTGGCTGCTCTGGTGCTACAATGGCAGAGCTGAATGGTGACAGAGAACTTATGGCCTGCAAAGCTTAAAATATATACTATTTGGCCTTTTAAGCAAAGCTTTGTAGACTCCTGTCAGACAATCCCATATACTTAGTAAATGACTGAGCTGGGATGGGGACAGAAATCTTTCAGGCTCCAGATTCCAGAACTTCCAAATGCTGCACACCAACTTCCAGGGCATCTCCCTGTAGCCAGGTGCTGGCACAGGTTACACACAGTAGCCACAGGAATATGGAAGGTGGGAACAAGGAGCATACATACCTTGAGCTCCATCAGCTGCGTTCCTCCTTCTTCCCTACCCACCTCTCTGTGTTGTCCCCATCCTACTCAGCATCTGATGTCTTAGCTGAGGCTGTTGGTCTGCAGCACTCATGGGCCTCTGCATCAGAGTTTCCAGCCTCTTATTAAGCCAAGTTTCTCCTAGAACAGCTGGGCAGCCTCCTTTTACCTGGTGCCAGCTCGCTCCCTCTAGGCAGGTGCCAAGAATTGAAGTCCAGATCTCCTCCAGCCTGTTCCCTGCTCTGGACCCCATCACTCCACGCTGGAGCGCCACAGATGGAGTTGGTTGTAAAAGTGCATCAATAAATGGAATTAGGAGCTGGGTGCAGTGCTCATGCCTGTAATGCCAGCACTTTGGGAGGTCGAGACGGGCAGATCACTTAAGGTCAGGAGTTCACGACCAGCCTGGTCAACATGGTGAAACCCCATCTCTAAAATACAAAAATTACCTGGGCATGGTGGCAGACGCCTGTAGTCGCAGCTACTTGGGAGGCTGAGGCAGGAGAATCACTTGAACTTGGGAGGCAGAGGTTGTGGTGAGCCGAGATCTCACCACCACACTCCAGCCTGGGACACAGAGCGAGACTCCATCTCCAAATAAAATAAAATAAAATAAAATAAAATAAAAGGAATTGGGGAAAGAGAAAATCCCTGCCACAGAGAAGAGCTTGTGTGTGTGTGTGTGTATGTGCACGTGCACGCACGCATGCACGCGCAGGAGTGTGTGTCTAGGGGCACTCAGAAAGGTGGGAGTGGAAGGAGGGCTTTGCAGAGAGAGAGAGAGAGAGGGCAAAGGCCCCAGGAAGGGAGGATTGTGTGGGGCTGTCAGAAGAAGGGTGATTTAAAATGAATTTTCTGGCCAAGAAGAATCACTGTTGCCAGGGTGAAATATAATATGAAATAGGAAAGAAAGGCAAGCTTGGGCTCTGCCACGATATGCCTCTAGCCTTCCTGCTTATGAAGCAAATAAATAACCTTCTCCATAAGGCAGCCAGTCCAGCTGTGTTATAGCAGGGGCAGATGCAAGGTGCAATTGGCTTTGGTCACCAGACTGGGGACGTCAGACTCAAGAAGGATAAGACCCACGAGGGCGGCCCTGGCCCTGCATGTGAGTGGCCTTAGCATCAAACCATCTTAGATACCAGACACACTGTGAACTCATCCTTTGGACTTCAATTCTGATATTAGAATTATTCTGATTGCCAGTGACAGAAACCCAATTTGATTTCGTTTAGGTTACTAGTGGCTCTTGTAACCTATTTGGTAAATGCTGAAGTTACCAAATCTCAGACCTGGCAGGGGCTCAGACAGTCCAATGACCTCTGTCTCTCTGGAATGCCAACTGAATTCTGCCAGGTGGGCTTCCTCCATTGGCTACTCCTGACAAATCCTAGGATTCATCACTAGAGAGGCAAATACTCTATTTCCTTGGTTTTAATTGGAGAAATCCCAGGGGGGACTCCGATTGCCCTAGCTTGGACTCATGCCCTCTTCTGGTCTCACTGAAATGAAACAGTTGGGGTTGAGAGAGGGAAATGATCCCCAAAGAAGTGGGCGTGTGGTTTCCAGAAGAAGGAAGGACACACCAACCGTGGATGTCCACCACAGTGCCTGAGTTCCTGCCTTCTGCCTCTGCCACTCCAGCTTCCCAACACCTAAGTCCTGCCCTTAAATCTTAAAGGTGTTGTCTACACTCCCTGGGCCCCCATCCCTCTCTCCTCTGCCTTTTGCAGTCTGACTTCTGCCCCACCGTGCCATAGAAAATCTCCCTGGAAGGATCTGACCAGAGCCATCATTAGACACAGCGCATGGTCTCATCTCATTCTCTTGGACTCTCTGTGTATTTGTATGGCTATTAGCTGCCTGTAGCTGTGGGACAGTAAGAGACTGTCCTTCTTGTACCTGGGAAATGTGCTTTCCACCAACCTCCTGGACTGTTCCTTCTCAGTTTCCTTCTCTGGGTTTTCTTCTTTAGCCCATCCCATAGTTACAAGATTTTCCCAAAGTGCTGCCCTCTTTCTGTCTTCATCTCAGCACTCACCTTTAGTGATTTTTAATTACTCTCAGGGCTACATTAATAGAAGCTTAGTAGATAGAGAAAGGGAGTTCACGTTTCTGCTCTGTAGGCAGACCCTGTCTGTGGTAATAGTCTTCAATCTGGACAGGGTGTTTTTAAAGGAGCATTGAAAGACTGGTATGTGTTCACAGGGTTATAACTAGAGTGGTGAGAAGACTCAATACTGGGTCATATGGGGAAAAAGGTAGCGATTGGAAATACTTAACCTGGCCAAAAGAAGCACAGGAAGGCTGCTTCTAGGGTTGTCAGCTTCATGGGTGGGGTGGGGTGGGTCTTAGACCATTGCCAATTCCAGGGCAGAGAAATTCTCATCTCTGTGTACTTGGGGCTCATCCAGGCTTCAGCATCAGAATTAGGGCTGTACATAGACTAGTTCTGCACCAGCTGTCTAGCTGGGCCGTTCTGAGAGAGAGAGGACTACCCGCTCACCCCATCCTGTGAAGCAGGCTTGCAGAGATGGGCAGATATGATTTACAACACTCTGGAGGGGTGGTAGTCCGGGAGGAGGTTTGGCTTTCTAATACTTACAGGTCCTCTGATTCTCAAGTCACTGAGACTGGCTTAGCGATGAGATTTTATGAAGGGCAGGGGTCCTCTCATTCCTAAAGGACATGGGGTGGAATCAGTGAGCCCCTCCTCCCCGGGTCACCTGGGGCTCATTCTGTGTTCAATCTCATCCTCCGCCCAAGCCTCGGGGGGCCTTATTTCTCTGTTTATTTAATTGTTCAAATAATATCTATTACTGTTATTATTATCTATTGTTATTATAGCCTACCTGCTATAGGCCATGCAGTGTTCTAGGTGCTAGGGACATTCTGTATGTAATAATTAGAGTAACAAACATACAATAATAACAATAACAGCATGCATACAGTGCCTGTTATGTGCTAGGAATATCAAGGTAAACAAGTCACACAAGGTCTCTGCTCTCATGGAGCTCATATTCCAGCAGAAGAGATAAACACTAGCAGGTAAAGACACTTTCATCTTAATAATTGCTGTGATGAGAATAAATTGGGTAATGAGAGGAAATGGGATGGGGATTAGGGATGCAGAGGAATATCGTTTACAAAGGGTGTTCAGGGAAGTCCCTGTAGAGAAAGGGTTTTCACTGAGACCTACAGGAAGAGGAGAATCCTGCAAAGAGATGGAAAAAAAAAAACATTCTAAGTAAGAAACAAGGACCTTGACTGCAAGTGCAAAGGTCCCAAGGAGAGGGCAGATTTGGCTTGTTTGCAGAACAGAAAGAGGCCAGGCTGGCAGAAGCTAGTGAGTAGGAGAAGGGTTGTGTGAAGTGAGGTCAGAGATATGGGGATGAAACAATGCAGAGTTGGGAAGGCCATGCAAAGGAATTAGGACTTGAATATGGAGATGATATGATCAGTGATGCATTTTTACAAGACCATGTTTGCCTGGAGGGTGGCCAGACAGTGGATGGGGAAGAAAGGTGAGGATGGAGCCCAAGTGCTGGGTAAAAGGCCATGGCAACAACCCAGGAGGGAAGAGATGGCTGCCTGGACTAGGGAGGTAGAGGGAGAGATGGGCAAAAGTGGACTGGGCTATATTTTAGAGAGAAAGCCACAGATCTTTATGGATTAAGTGGAGAGAAGAGAAAGAGAAGAATAAAAAATGAATCTATGGCTTGGGGCCTGAGCAACAGGGTCCATGGTGGTAGCATTACCAAAATAGGGGTTCCTGGGGTGGAGGAGGGTGAGACGTGGGGAAGTGAGGGATGAGAGGTAGGCTTTGGCTCATGGTGCCACCGCCCCAACACTGGTCATCAGTAATCAGGGCTAATGGCTGCTACTCAGAGACTCTGAAGTCAGCTCTGTGACTCAACAGGGATAATTCCAAAGCTGTCCTGGGGCCTTGGACACATTTCCAGCAGGATAGAGTCTAAGGTCCTTCATGTCACTGACATCCCGTAGGATCTGGTCCCTGCTCTCCTCACCATCCCATTGTCTCTCATTCTCCCCAAGTACTTGATAGCATAGCCAGACCTAAGGGAGCCTCCTAAGTTCTATGGTCCGTCCAACACATTTTGGGGTGCCTACCATGTACTGTATTGGGAGCAGAAAACACAGAGAAAAAAATAAGATGGCCCTGGACCTAAAGAGCTCATTTTCTGGGGTAAATAATTATTATAGAACAGCATGGTGAGGACATGGCAGAGGCACCCTGAAGACTTTGTTGGGGGAAAGAGGAGAGGTAATGGCTCAGGTTGGGGCAGTCTGTACAATCTGCTTCCTCTTCCTGATCATCTTCAAGAACTGCTTCTGGGAAGCCAGTCTTGACCTCTCCAGGGCTCTGCATACTCCTCTGTTCTTCCTCCCTCCTCAGCCTTTCCTGAGTATGACCCCCCATGATAGTACCTGGATTGTACTTCATCTGTTTCTCCATATGTCATTCCTACTGGTCTTCAGTTCCTCCAGAGCATCTCCAGGGTCCTGGCCTGCTACAGTTTCGAAGTCTAGCTGGTGCCCTCCCCCCTACCCATTGCCCTGCAGTGGGAGACGGAGGCTCCCACTTGGCTATTGAAGAAAAGACTATTTCATGGCTGCCAGCCTATGCGCCCTGCCTGGAAGACGTCTCTGCTTCTTCAGCCTGACAGCTGCTCCTCCTGCCTCTGGCTGCCAGAAAAGTTCAGTCTGCTTTAAGGAGGGACAAGACTTTCCACTGAGGCCAATACATAGGAAATATAATACATAGGAGTTGAAAATGTTTACATACACAGAAAATAGTCAAAGACATAATATCCGGAGAACATGATGATTTTAAACTTGTTTTTATTTTTTTGGTTAGTAGTTAACCTAAGTCTGTGTGTACTGGGGATAGGGGGCAGCACAAACCACTTCAAGCTTAACCTAATTCTCCCGAATTTGTCACCCATCCCACCTATTTACTTGGGGCCCTTCTCATCCTTAAGGAGAGTCATACACAGTGTGGATGGGTGCAGAGATGTGGGAGGCAGCACCCTGAGAGTTACTGGCATCATCTTTCCACATTTAAAATTCAAGTTTATGGGCTTTGTCTCTTTAGCTTGTGGTTTTCTCATTGTGGAGCTTACATTTTTATTTGCAGGAATAAAAGTCAGTGGCAGCTGATGTGGCCCTCTGGAGTTGGAGGCAATAACCATTGTGGGCAATATAGCCTGGAAAATAATAGTAATAATAAACAGCACAAGGGGAGACAGCTTTTTGAAGGTGGTTGATGAATAGCTATTGACTCCATAACATCTCTCCACCACCACCACCGCCAACCACATACACCCAACTTCCCTGCAACCTTGCAAGAATTCCACCGACAAGCACAGCACAGATACTGGTACAAAGGAGGGAAACTGAGAAGATTTGCTCAGGGGTCCAGCAACTGGGAGGTGAAAGCAGCTGCTAGGATGAGCGGGTGACATCACATCTGGAACAGAGAGGGAAGGGAGATGAGGCTCTCTGAGCCTCAGTTTCCCTATCTGTACAACAGGATGAGCATGCCTGCCTCAAAAATTTTTGGGCGGCTTGCATGAGATAGCATATGTCAAGCATCTAGTACAGAGCCTGGCACATAGTAGACCCTCTATAAATAATAGTTCCACACTTTCTTCCCATTCCAAAGCCAGAGATGGAACCAGTAATGCTTTTTCAGCGGAGTAAGGAAGAGAATCTCAAAGGAAAATCATTTGGGTTTGATCCGGTCCCTTAAACTTCCCCACTGAAAAAAGATTCTGAAGCTGCCACCAAACGCTGGTGGAATCCCTCCCATCCAAATTCCTTCCCCTCCACTTTCGGAATACCCCTGATCTCCCAGCCTGGAGCCCTTGTTTACTGCCTGCATCCCTTCTGCTATTCTCATCATACCCTGTCTTTCTCCTGTCTGTGTGCTGTATCCCCCGCCCTACTGTGTGCAGGGCCTTGATAATGATAATGTGAGATCTACAAAGATGACTACTCTTCTTCCTTTCAAGGGGAGGTGAACTGACATTTTTGGGACCTTACATTTGCTGTGTAAGTCATGTTATGTTACTATTTTTTTTTCTAATCTGTAAAACAGCCCTGGGAGGCAGGCATTTAGCTCTCCATCCTACAGAGGAAAATAACTTGGGTTCTGAAGAGTTGAGTGATTTGCCTGCCCCAGGCCATGCTGTGAGTGAGTATGGAGTAAGGGGTGAGTGAGGGGTCTGAAACCCAATCCCATCAGAATCCAGAGCCCAGGCTCTTTTGACGGCTCCAGATTGCCTCTAATGGGGATAAAGAGACCGGAGCTTTAACAGGCATTCAGTTAATAGGCTGAACTGAACCCATCTGTCCCCACAAGATCTGGGACACCCTTCCCACTGAGTGCCCAGACTCCGAGAGCCTCTTGGTTGGAAGGCAAAGAGCATTTGGTTGAATCCTCCCTCCTCTTACCTCTGTGACCAACAGTCATTCGACTTCTGCTTGAACTCCTGCAAAGACAGGGAACTCACTCCTCTCCATGGGCAGCATATTGTAGGATAGGATTTTTCAAAGCCCCAGAACAGCAGCTTCAAGATCACCTGAAATCTTGTTAGAAATGCAAATTCTTGGGTTCTACCCCAGAATCAGAATCAGAACTTTTGTAGGTGGACCCAGGGACCTGTGCTTTAACAAGCCTTCTGGGTGATTCTGATGCTCCCCAAGGTTGAAGCCCAATGGCTTCGTGGAAAGGGAAAAGGGCCATGAGATCATAGAGAGCTGAGCTCACAGCCCTGGTACTTGCCATCTATGTGGCTCTGGGCAAGGTAGCTGTGAGGACTTTATAATAACATTACTGACATTTACTGAGCCTGTGGAAGGCTGACTAATGCCCTACCACCAAGGATACCCATGTCCTGTGAATAAGTTACCTTATTCGGCGAAAGGCACTTGTAGATGAAATTGAGTTAAGGATCCTGGGATGGGGAGGTTAATTGGGTGGGCCCAATTTAACCACTGCTGTCCTTATAAGAGGAAGGCAGGAGGACCAAAGAGAGAAGAAGACGATGTGACAGCAGAAAGAGAGAAGAGTGATGTGGCCGTGAGGCAGGGAACACAGGCAGATGCTAGAAGCTGGATGAAGAAAGGAACGAATTTTCCCCTGGAGCCTCCAGAAGGAATCAGTCCTGCCAACACCTTGATTTTCGTCCTGTAAAACTCACTTTATACTTCTGACCTTCAGAGCTGTGAGAGAATACATTTCTGTTGTTTTAAGCCACGAAGTTTAGGATAATTTTCTACAGTAGCAGTTGGAAAGTAAATATAAGTCTTTGCTATATGCCAGGCTCTGTTCTAATTGCCTTAGCCATATGAAAGACAAAATGAGTTCTCTATTATTATTAATAACTCATTTCATCCCCACCACAGCTCTGTCATGTGAATAATGTCATTAGACCCTTTTTACAGGTGAGGGAGCTAAGGCGCAGAGAGGTGTAGTTACTTGCCTGAGGACATACAGCTAGCAAGTCACCTGGCTGCAAGCTTGTCTCGTGTGGTGGATTCGATGTTTGTCCTCCTAGGCTTGCCTCTACACATTCCACCTGCCTGCCCTCCTTCTATTCTGAGCAGAGCTTCAGTGCTTCCTTGTAATTATTTTATTCTTGCAGCAAAGCTTTGACTGATTCTGGGGCAAAACTGTCTAAACTAAAGCTTTGACCCCCTCTGAGCAGCCCTGTGTCTCTTTCTAATCTCCTTTCCAACCTGGAGGAACCTTAGCTTTGGGGTCTTTCCCAGATGCTGGACTCAGCTCTCAGAGGTTCCAGTTGTGCCCTTCTTGCATGCAGTGGAAGGAACCCCAGGAAGGAACTCCAGTGCTGTGACACTGGACCTTGGAGCTGGGTGCGCCACAGAGACTAGCCTTGGGAGAGCTGTCTGAAAACTATACTCAACCAGAATGCCCTTTCTGGCGAGATTCCAGGGCTCTCTCTAAGGTTTCCATCTATCCCGCAGTGAGATCTACATTCTGGCTCTTGTTTGCAATGTATACACGTGTGTGGGCTGCATTTCATTCATGCCAGAATCAGACACATAGGCAGAATTTTTGTAGCAAGCATATGGCTGAAAACCCTCAGATAACGTGCTCAGTGGGGACCCATTTGAACTAAGATTTTGAGTGAAAACATAAGTCAGCAAAGAAATGAAGGCTGTAACAGGCACAGAAGAGTCAGCCTTCGAATGTAGACTTCTAGTGTGTGTGTGTGTGTGTGTGTGTGTGTGTGTGTGTGTGTGTGTGCAGTGTATGCTTGACAGTGTATGCTGGAATGTGTCTGAGTGTGTAGTCATATGTGATTGCATGATCACTTGTGTATTGTGGGGTGTGTAAAGTCTGAGGCTAATTGCGAACCTGTTGGTGGGTGGATTGTTTCAGGGTGTGTCTGCGTGGGTATGCATTTGAATGTCTGCTTACCATATTTTCTGAATGCAGGTGAGTACGTATCTTGTGTGAATACTGAAGTGGAGTAAAGGTAGGTGTATCTGGGTATTAGAGCACCATGCGAATGCTGAGACGGTTTATGTGACCATATGTGGCTGAGTATGAGCTTACATGTGCGTATGAATGGTGTCAATGTTAAGGCATGTACATGCTTCTGCAACTCAGTGAATTCTCCTGGCAAAACAGACTTAGGGTTGCCTCTCTAGCTCCTGTTTTCAGAGCTTGCTGGTGTTTTATGACTGAGCCTCCCAGGCACAATTTATATGATGCCCAAACAACGAGGCTATTCAGCAAAAGATCCTGACAGATGGACCACAAGTTCCCTGTATCCCAACCCCATGGTTGTGCAGCTGATTTAAACTCTTCCTTTGGCCATAATACTATGAGCAGCCCTCCCCCAGGGCCTTGTGACCTGAGATGCCACTGTGCATACCAGATCCATGAAACGTGTTCCATTTCACCTGGTGCCTTACAGCAACCACGGGATCACCAGAGGTGGAGATGAGGGTCTGGTTCCTCCATCATGGCTGTCTTGCTCTGCAACTGTTTACAACATACTAAACCATCTTAGTATGTTGCCAACAGGCTGGGCACAACAAACAGGTCACACATTTTCCGAATGAGAGATATTCTCCATTCTGTAGCTGTGATGGAGAGCTGGAGATTGAAACTGAGAGGGATCCCACATAGGGAGTATGGCGTAGGAGGAAGCGGTGGAAAAGGACAAGTGGTGTATGCCCACGGGAACAGCTGAAAGTGATTGCTCCTCAAGCTGTGGTTGTAGTTTATAAAGTGCTTTCACACACAGCACCACATTTTGCTCTCACAACAATCCTGGGAAGTATGGTTCATATTTTATGGGTGATGAATCTGAGACTCAGAGACGTTAAGTGACTTGTTCAAGGTCACAGAGCTGTAAACTGCTAGAGCTGCATTGGAGTTTAGGGGATAAGATTGTGCATCCATCATATGCCCAAGCAAGAGCCCCAGCCTTAGGACAGGTCATATCACCGTGCTTTCACTCCACTGACACATCCCTACTCAAGTCCTGTTTTTTTCTCTCATGTTTTCCTTGGCAGTCTCTCCTTCATCATGGTGCTTCTGACTCCGATAGAGGGCAAACAAATCAAGACAAAAAGTCAAGTCAGGAGCTATTGATGGATAGCTGCTTTGGGCCTGCTCTGTGCCAGGTATTTGAGTGTTATAGAAGGAGAAACCGCAATGTGTCCTTTGCTGTGATCTGCTCAGGAGGCTAGCCTCAAGCACCTGTCACTTCCTTGCTGGGTGACAGTGGGTAAGTCGTTTGTTCATTTACTCACTCCCTGACAGGACCATCTGTTATTTTGGCTCTCCAGTGACCACCCTGCCTACCTCTCCTAACTATAGCCCAGATTTCCTCAGGAGACTCTCTCCTCCCTCACCATATGATGTGCTTGGTGGTGCTTTTTCCCCTGATACTCTGGATAGAGTGTTTGACTCAGGCATGGCTCATGATAACATTGTACTCCCTTGGCCACAGTGACTGGCTCAGGGATGGGCATGAAACTCAGGCAGAGCCAGTGAGATGTAAGGAGGCTTTGGCTGGAACAGCTGGGAGGCAGGTATTTTCTTCCTGACTGGACATGGACTGTGAGAGGCTGGGCCCCATAGGGAGTGTGTCCCCACCTGGAGCCTGAGCATGGAGCCAAGGCATGGCAAGGGTCAGAGTCAGGCTGAAGGCAGAGCTTAAGAACTGGTGACATTGCTTGAACCTCTGAAACCAGTTATGCCTGGAGCTGGCATATTAATTAGTGTACAGACTAAGCTGCTATAATGAAGAAATTGACATATGCACTGATGTAAACAAAATATATTTCATTCTCAGGTAAAAGCCCAGAGATATGTGGTCCAGAGATAATAAAATAGTTCTGCCAGGGGGCGGAGCAAGATGGCTGAATAGGAACAGCTCCAGTCTCCAGCTCCCAGCCTGAGCAACACAGAAGAGAGGTGATTTCTGCATTTTCAACTGAGGTACTGGGCTCATCTCACTAGGGAGTGCCAGACAATCGGTGCTGGTCAGCTGCTGCAGCCCGACCAGCGAGAGCTGAAGCAGGGCGAGGCATCACCTCACCTGGGAAGCACAAGGGGGAAGGGAATCCCTTTTCCTAGCCAGGGGAACTGAGACACACAACACCTGGAAAATCGGGTAACTCCCACCCCAATACAGCGCTTTACCAAGGGTCTTAGCAAACGGGGACACCAGGAGATTATATCCCACACCTGGCTGGGAGGGTCCCATGCCCACGGAGCCTCCCTCATTGCTAGCACAGCAGTCTGCGATCTAACGGCAAGGCAGCAGCGAGGCTGGGGGAGGGGCGCCCGCCATTGCTGTGGCTTAAGTAGGTAAATAAAGCTGCTGAGAAGCTCGAACTGGGTGGAGCTCACAGCAGCTCAAGGAGGTCTGCCTGTCTCTGTAGACTCCACCTCTGGGGACAGGACACAGTTAAACAACAACAACAACAACAACAACAACAACAACAAAAAGCAGCAGAAACCTCTGCAGACACAAACGACTCTGTCTGACAGCTTTGAAGAGAGCAGTGGATCTCCCAACATGGAGGTTGAGATCTGAGAACGGACAGACTGCCTGCTCAAGTGGGTCCCTGACGCCTGAGTAGCCTAACTGGGAGACATTCCCACTAGGGGCAGACCGATACCCCACACCTCACAAGGTGGAGTACACCTCTGAGAGGAAGTGTCCAAAGCAAGAATCAGACAGGTTCACTTGCTGTTCAGCAATATTCTATCTTCTGCAGCCTCTGCTGCTGACACCCAGGCAAACAGCGTCTGGAGTGGACCTCAAGCAATCTCCAAAAGACCTACAGCTGAGGGTCCTGACTGTTAGAAGGAAAACTAACAAACAGGAAGGACACCTACACCAAAACCCCATCAGTACGTCACCATCATCAAAGACCAGAGGCAGATAAAACCACAAAGACGGGGAAAAAGCAGGGCAGAAAAGCTGGAAATTCAAAAAATAAGAGCGCATCTCCCCCTCCAAAGGAACGTAGCTCATTGCCAGCAACGGATCAAAGCTGGACGGAGAATGACTTTGATGAGATGAGAGAAGGAGGCTTCAGTCCATCAAACTTCTCAGAGCTAAAGGAGGAATTACATACCCAGCGCAAAGAAACTAAAAATCTTGAAAAAAGAGTGGAAAAATTGATAACTAGAATAATTAATGCAGAGAAGGTCATAAACGAACTGACAGAGATGAAAACCATGACACGAGAAATACGTGACAAATGCACAAGCTTCATTAACCAACTCGATCAACTGGAAGAAAGAGTATCAGTGATTGAGGACCAAATAAATGAAATGAAGTGAGAAGAGAAATCTAAAGAAAAAAGAAGAAAAAGAAATGAACAAAGCCTGCAAGAAGTATGGGATTATGTAAAAAGACCAAATCTACGTCTGATTGGGGTGCCTGAAAGTGAGGGGGAAAATGGAACCAACTTGGAAAACACTCTTCAGGATATCATCCAGGAGAACTTCCCCAACCTAGTAGGGTAGGCCAACATTCAAATTCAGGCAATATAGAGAACACCACAAAGATACTCCTCGAGAAGAGCAACTCCAAGACACATAATTGCCAGATTCACCAAAGTTGAAATGAAGGAAAAAATCTTAAGGGCAGCCAGAGAGAAAGGTCGGGTTACCCACAAAGGGAAGCCCATCAGACTAACAGGAGATCTTTCGGCAGAAACTCTACAAGCCAGAAGAGAGTGGGGGCCAATATTCAACATTCTTAAAGAAAAGAATTTTCAACCCAGAATTTCATATCCAGCCAAACTAAGTTTCATAAGTGAAGGATAAATAAAATCCTTTACAGATAAGCAAATGCTTAGAGATTTTGTCACCACCAGGCCTGCCTTACAAGAGACCCTGAAGGAAGCACTAAATATGGAAAGGAACAACTGGTACCAGCCATTGCAAAAACATGCCAAAATGTAAAGACCATCAAGGCTAGGAAGAAACTGCATCAACTAACGAGCAAAATAACCAGTTAATATCATAATGGCAGGATCAAGTTCACACATAACAATATTAACCTTTTTTTTTTTTTTTTTTTTTTGAGGCGGAGTCTCGCTCTGTCGCCCGGACTGGAGTGCAGTGGCCGGATCTCAGCTCACTGCAAACTCCGCCTCCCGGGTTTGCGCCATTCTCCCGCCTCAGCCTCCCGAGTAGCTGGGACTACAGGCGCCCGCCACCTCGCCCGGCTAGTTTTTGTATTTTTATTAGAGACGGGGTTTCACTGTGTTAGCCAGGATGGTCTCGATCTCCTGACCTCGTGATCCGCCCGTCTCAGCCTCCCAAAGTGCTGGGATTACAGGCTTGAGCCACCGCGCCCGGCCTAACAATATTAACCTTAAATGTAAATGGACTAAATGCTCCAATTAAAAGACACAGACTGGCAAACTGGATAAAGAGTCAAGACCCATCAGTCTGCTGTATTCAGGAGACCCATCTCACATGCAGAGACATACATAGGCTCAAAATAAAGGGATGGAGGAAGATCTACCAAGCAAATGGAGAACAAAAAAAAAGCAGGGGTTGCAATCCTCGTCTCTGATAAAACAGACTTTAAACCATCAAAGATCAAAAGAGACAAAGAAGGCCATTACATAATGGTAAAGGGATCAATTCAACAGGAAGAGCTAACTATCCTAAATATATATGCACCCAATACAGGAGCACCCAGATTCATAAAGCAAGTCCTTAGAGACTTGCAAAGAGACTTAGACTCCCATACAATAATAATGGGAGACTTCAACACCCCACTGTCAACATTAGACAGATCAATGAAACAGAAAGTTTACAAGGATATCCAGGAATTGAACTCATCTCTGCAACAAGCAGACCTAATAGACATCTACAGAACTCTCCACCCCAAATCAACAGAATATACATTCTTCTCAGCACCACATCACACTTATTCCACAATTGACCACATAATTGGAAGTAAAGCACTCCTCAGCGAATGTACAAGAACAGAAATTATAACAAACTGTCTCTCAGACCACAGTGCAATCAAACTAGAACTCAGGATTAAGAAACTCAATCAAAACCACTCAACTACATGGAAACTGAATAACCTGCTCCTGAATGACTACTGGGTTCATAACGAAATGAAGGCAGAAATAAAGATGTTCTTTGAAACCAATGAGAACAAAGATACAACATACCAGAATCTCTGGGACACATTTAAAGCAGTGTGTAGAGGGAAATTTATAGCACTAAATGCCCACAAGAGAAAGCTGGAAAGATCTAAAATTGACACTCTAACATCACAATTAAAAGAACTAGAGAAGCAAGAGCAAACACATTCAAAAGCTAGCAGAAGGCAAGAAATAACTAAGATCAGAGCAGAACTGAAGGAGATAGAGACACAAAAAACCCTCCAAAAAATCAATGAATCCAGGAGTTGGTTTTTTGAAAAGATCAAGAAAATTGATAGACCGCTAGCAAGACTAATAAAGAAGAAAAGAGAGAAGAATCAAATAGACACAATAAAAAATGATAAAGGGGATATCATCACCGACCCCACAGAAATACAAACTACCATCAGAGAATACTATAAACACCTCTACGCAAATAAACTAGAAAATCTAGAAGAAATGGATAATTTCCTGGACACTTACACTCTCCCAAGACTAAACCAGGAAGAAGTTGAATCCCTGAATAGACCAATAGCAGGCTCTAAAATTGAGGCAATAATTAATAGCCTACCAACCAAAAAAAGTCCAGGACCAGATGGATTCACAGCTGAATTCTACCAGAGGTATAAGGAGGAGCTGGTACCATTCCTTCTGAAACTATTCCAATCAATAGAAAAAGAGAGAATCCTCCCTAACTCATTTTATGAGGCCAGCATCATCCTGATACCAAAGCCTGGCACAGACACAACAAAAAAAGAGAATTTTATACCAATATCACTGATGAACATCGATGCAAAAATCTGCAATAAAATACTGGCAAACCGGATCCAGCAGCACATCAAAAAGCTTATCCACCATGATCAAGTGGGCTTCATCCCTGGGATGCAAGGCTGGTTCAACATACGCAAATCAATAAATGTAATCCAGCATATAAATAGAACCAAAGACAAAAACCACGATTATCTCAATAGATGCAGAAAAGGCCTTTGACAAAATTCAACAGCCCTTCATGCTAAAAGCTCTCAATAAATTCGGCATTGATGGAACGTATCTCAAAATAATAAGAGCTATTTATGACAAACCCACAGCCAATATCATA
Organism: Rhinopithecus roxellana; assembly: GCF_007565055.1. NCBI lineage: Eukaryota > Metazoa > Chordata > Mammalia > Primates > Cercopithecidae > Rhinopithecus > Rhinopithecus roxellana. The sequence continues at coordinate 85,490,707 of NC_044560.1, read as the reverse complement.
CTGAATGGGCAAAAACTGGAAAAATTCCCTTTGAAAACTGGCACAAGACAGGGATGCCCTCTCTCACCACTCCTATTCAACATAGTGTTGGAAGTTCTGGCTAGGGCAATCAGGCAAGAGAAAGAAATAAAGGACATTCAGTTAGGAAAAGAAGTCAAATTGTCCCTGTTTGCAGATGACATGATTGTATATTTAGAAAACCCCATTGTCTCAGCCCAAAATCTCCTTAAGCTGATAAGCAACTTCAGCAAACTCTCAGGATACAAAATTAATGTGCAAAAATCACAAGCATTCTTATACTCCAGTAACAAAAAGAGAGCCAAATCATGAATGAACTTCCATTCACAATTGCTTCAAAGAGAATAAAATACCTAGGAATCCAACTTACAAGGGATGTAAAGGACCTCTTCAAGGAGAACTACAAACCACTGCTCAGTGAAATAAAAGAGGACACAAACAAATGGAAGAACATACCATGCTCATGGATAGGAAGAATCAATATCGTGAAAATGGCCATACTGCCCAAGGTAATTTATAGATTCAATGCCATCCCCATCAAGCTACCAATGAGTTTCTTCACAGAATTAGAAAAAACTGCTTTAAAGTTCATATGGAACCAAAAAAGAGCCCACATTGCCATGACAACCCTAAGTCAAAAGAACAAAGCTGGAGGCATTACGTTATCTGACTTCAAACTATACTACAAGGCTACAGTAACCAAAACAGCATGATAATGGTACCAAAACAGAGATATAGACCAATGGAACAGAACAGAGTCCTCAGAAATAATACCACACATCTACAGCCATCTGATCTTTGACAAACCTGACAAAAACAAGAAATGGGGAAAGGATTCCCTATTTAATAAATGGTGCTGGGAAAATTGGCTAGCCATAAGTAGAAAGCTGAAACTGGATCCTTTCCTTACTCCTTATACGAAAATTAATTCAAGATGGATTAGAGACTTAAATGTTAGACCTAATACCATAAAAACCCTAGAAGAAAACCTAGGTAATACCATTCAGGACATAGGCATGCGCAAAGACTTCATGTCTGAAACACCAAAAGCAACGGCAACAAAAGCCAAAATTGACAAATGAGATCTAATTAAACTAAAGAGCTTCTGCACAGCAAAAGAAACTACCATCAGAGTGAACAGGCAAACTACAGAATGGGAGAAAATTTTTGCAACCTACTCATGTGACAAAGGGCTAATATCCAGAACCTACAAAGAACTCAAGCAAGTTTACAAGAAAAAAACAGAGAACCCCATCAAAAAGTGGGCAAAGGATATGAACAGACATTTCTCAAACGAAGACATTTATACAGCTAACAGACACATGAAAAAATGCTCATCATCACTGGCCATCAGAGAAATGCAAATCAAAACCACAATGAGATACCATCTCACACCAGTTAGAATGGCAATCATTAAAAAGTCAGGAAACAACAGGTGCTGGAGAGGATGTGGAGGAATAGGAACACTTTTACACTGTTGGTGGGATTGTAAACTAGTTCAACCATTATGGAAAACAGTATGGCAATTCCTCAAGGATCTAGAATTAGAGGTACCATATGACCCAGCCATCCCATTACTGGGTATATACCCAAAGGGTTATAAATCATGCTGCTATAAAGACACATGCACATGTATGTTTATTGCGGCACTATTCACAATAGCAAAGACTTGGAATCAACCCAAATGTCCACCAGTGACAGACTGGATTAAGAAAATGTGGCACATATACACCATGGAATACTATGCAGCCATAAAAACGGATGAGTTTGCGTCCTTTGTAGGGATATGGATGCAGCTGGAAACCATCATTCTCAGCAAACTATCACAAGAACAGAAAACCAAACACCGCATGTTCTCACTCATAGGTGGGAACTGAACAATGAGATCACTTGGACTCGGGAAGGGGAACATCACACACCGGGGCCTATCATGGGGAGAGGGGAAGGTGGAGGGATTGCATTGGGAGTTATACCTGATGTAAATGACGAGTTGATGGGTGCTGACGAGTTGATGGTTGCAGCACACCAACATGGTACAAGTATACATATGTAACAAACCTGCACATTATGCACATGTACCCTAGAACTTAAAGTAAAAAAAAAAAAAAAAAAAAGAAAGAAAGAAAAATAGTTCTGCCATCTTCAATTCATGGTTTCTGTTCCTATGTCCAAGGTGGCTACTCTAGAACTTGTCTTCTTCCTAGTGGGAGGAAGAAAGGGAGCAAGGGAAGTTTTTTTCACCATCGTTAATCAGTTTTATTGAGGTATAATTTACATCTAATAAAATTAACCTATTGAGGTGTATGGTGCTATGATTTTTGACAAGTACATAATATCATGTAACACTCACTATAATCAAGATAATAGAACATTTCCACTCTTTACAGTCAATTTCCTACCTAAACTCCATCCCCAAGAAACACCAGTGTATTTTCTTTAAAAAATTTTTTTTCTGAAAATAACCCGGGATACACATACAGAATGTGCAGGTTACATAGGTATACGTGTGCCATAGTGGTTTGCTGCACCTATTCACCCGTTCTCTAAGTTCCCTCCCCTCACCCTGACCCCCAACCCCCGAACAGGCTCTGCTGTGTGTTGTTCCCCTCTCCGTCTCCATGTGTTCTCAGTGTTCAACTCCCACTTTTGAGTGAGAACATGTGGTGTTTGGTTTTCTGTTCCTGTGTTAGTTTGCTGACACACCACGGAATACTATACAGCCATAAAAAAGAATGAGACCTTGTCCTTCGCAGGAACGTGGATGGAGCTGGAGGCCATATCCTTAGCAAACTCAAGCAGAACAGAAAAGCACATATCGTATGTTCTCACTTATAAGTGGGAGGTAAATGATGAGAACACATGGAAATAAAGAAGGGAATAATAGACACTGGGACCTACTTGAGGGTGGGGGATAGGAGGAGGGAGAGGATCAGAAAAAATAGCTATTGGGCACTAGGCTTAATACCTGGGTGATGAAATAATCTGTATAACAAACCCCCATGACACAAATTTACCTATATAACAAACCTGCACACGTACCCCTGAACCTAAAATAAAAGTTAGAAAAAAAAGAAATTCAGCCACACTGTTGCATGTGTCAGTCATTGTTTGTTCCTTTTAATTGCAGAGAAATATTCCACTTCATGGATATGCCATAAGTTGTTTTTCCATTCACCAGTTGATATTCATTGAGGTCTTTTCCATTTTCTGACTGTTACGAATAAAGCTGGTATGAACACTTGAGTACAAGTCTTTGTGTGAATATATGCTTTCATTTCCCTTGGATAAATATGTATCTAGGAATAACATTGCCTGGCCATAGTTAAGTGTATGTTTAGCTTTGTAGGATACTGCCTTATTGTTTTCCAAACCCACTGTGCAACTTCGCATTCCCATCATTGATGTATGGAAGTTCAGTTTGCTCTTCCACATATTTGTCCACTTGGCATTTTTAGTTTTTAAGTATTATTATAATAATTAATAGGTATGTAATTATATCTAATGGTGGTTTTAACTTTCATGTACCTAAAACTAAATATATTCAACATCTTTTTATGTGCTTATTTTACATCCATATGTTTTTGGTCTTCCAATCTTCTACCACATGCAAAAAATAAGCTTCATTCATACTTCACATCATATATAAAAATGAAAAAATTGATCAAATGGGCTTTTAGTTATTCCAGTACAACTGTATTATTATTATTATTATTATTATTATTAAAAAGACTACCCTGTCTCCACTGGAGTTATTTGGCACTTTCATTGAAAATAAATTGGCCATATATGGAAGATCTATTTCTGGATTCTACTGTGTTTCATTGGCCTAAGTGCCATTTACATATCACAATTCTTTATTAAAGTAGCTTTATAGTAAATCTTGAAATCAGGTAGCCTGAGTACTGCAACTTCATTTTCCTTTTCAATATTGCTTTGGCTATTCTGTCTGCTTCATTTTTCCATGTAAATTTTGAAAACAGCTTCTGAATTTCTACAAATATTATGCTGGGATTGTGGTTAGAACAGTGTTTAATTTATAAAACAATTTGAGAGGACTAACATCTTAATAACATTGAGTCTTCTAATTGATACACGTGATACATATCTCCATTTACTTAGGTCTTCATTTTTTTTTTTTTAACCAGTGTTGTGTAGCTTTCGGCATGCAAATTTTGCACATATTTAGTGAGATTTATATACATAAATATTTTAGATTTTATGATGGTATTGTAAATGGTATTTTAAAAACTATAATTTCCACCATTCATTACTAGCATATAGAAATATGGGGATTTTTTTGCATATTTTCCTTGTCCTATAGTGTGGATATGATTTGTTTGACCCCACCAAGCCTTATCTTGAAATTTGACCCTCATTGTTGGAGGTGGGGCTTGGTGGGACACGTTTGGATCTTGCAAGTGGATCCCTCATGAATGAGTTGACCCCATTCTCTCAAGAGTGAGTTCGTTCTTGCTTTTTAGTTCCCATGAGGCCTGATTGTTGAAAAGATGCTGACAACTCCTTCTCTGTCTTCCTTCCTGTCTTTCCATATGATGCCTGCTCCCCTTGGCCTTCTACCATGAGTGGAAGCTTCCCGAAGCCCTCATGAGAAGCAGATGTTGGAGCCATGCTTCTTGTACAGCCTGCAGAAACAGGCGCCAAAAAAACCTATTTTTAAAATAAGTTACCCAGCCTCGGGTATTCTTTTATAGCAAAGCAAACAGACGAGGACACCTTGTGTCCTGTGACCTAGCTACACTTGTTTATTAGTTCTATTAGGTTTTTGTAAATTCTTTGGGATTTTCTATATGGATAATCTGTATATCCATAATCTGGTCTATGTGTCTGTTTTTGTACTTATACTATGCTGTATTAGTTACTCTAGCCTTGTTGTGTAGTTTGCATTTGGGTAATGTGATGATCCAGCTCTATTCTTTTTGCTTAGGATTGTTTTGGCTATTTGGGCTCTTTTTTGGTTTCATGTGAATTGTAAAATAGTTTTTTTTTCTTCTAATTCTGTGAAGAATGTCATTGATAGTTTGATAGGAATAGCATTGAATCTATAAATTGCCATTTTAACAATATTGTTTCTTAAGATTGGTATTATTTATTCACTGAAGTGTTCAGTAGAATTCAGCAATGAAGGCATCTGGTTCTGGAATTCTCTTTGTAGTGAGGTTTTAAAGTGCCAATCTAAATTTAAAAATAGATATAAGAATTTTCAGAACACATATTTTCTTTTGAGGGGGTTTTGTAGTTAGCATCTTTCAAAAAATTTGCCCATTTTATCTAAATTGTTGATATATAGACATAAAGTTTTTCATAATACTCTCTTACTGTGCTTTTAACATCTCTAGTGTCTGTAGTAATGTCTTTCTTGACATTGGTAATTTCTGTATTTACTATTTTCTTGATTATTATTGTCAGAATTTATCAATTCTGTTGATCTTTTGACTGAACAAATTTTGTTTTTTTTTTTTTATTTTTCCTTTTTCTCCTGTGTTCTTTTTAATTGGTTTTAGTTCTTATCTTTTTTGTTCTTTTTCTTGTGTCTTAAGGTATGGGATTAGACTGTTGATTTTAGACCTTTCTTCTTTTTTTAATACAAGCATTTTAAATATAATTTTCTTCTATGCACTACTTTATCTGCATTTCACATATTTTGATATGTTATGTTTTCAGTTTCATTAAGTTCAAAATAAATTTCAATATCCCTGTGATTTCTTCTTTGACTCATATTTTATTTAAATGTGATATTTAATTTCCAAGTAGTTAAGGTTTTACAGATATCTTTCTGTTATTGATTTTTAGTCTAACTTCAGTATGGTCAGAGATTGCTACACTTTTAAATTTATTATTGATTATTTTATGGCCTAAAAGATGGTCTATGTTTATGAATATCATTTGTTCACTTGAAAGGAATGTATATGTTGATGTCAAGTGGAATGTTTAATAAATGTCAATTAAGTCAAATTTTTGATAGTCAAGTTCAAGTTATACTGTCCTTTTTGTGATTTATGTGTTCTTGCAATTACTCAGCTTAGTGTGTTGAAATATCCAACTATAATTATTGATTTGTCTATTTTTTCTTTCAGTTATTTCAGGTTTTACTTAGTTTATTTTGAAGCACAACCAATAGGTACATGCAAGTTCAATATTGTTATATTGTCTTAATGAATTGACCCTTTTATCACTATGGATTGTCACATTTTGGAAGGGATATTTGGAATATTTTTTGCCACCAAGTATTCTTTATCTGATATTAATATAGCCACCCAACTTTTCATTTGATTAGAGTTCCCATGGTCTATCCTTTTTCCATCTTTTAGTTTCTAACCTATCTGTGTCTTTATAATTAAAGCGGATTTGTTTTAGGCAGCATATCATTGAGTCTTGGTCTTTTTATTTAAGATGACAATCTCTGCTTTTTAATTGGAGTGTTCAGGTCATTTAATGTAATATAATTGTCAATGTGATTAACAGGATCAATTCATTAAGACAAAATTTAAATCTCCCATTTCTCTATTTCTCTTTGTATGTTTCATATGTTCTTTGTTCCTCTCATTTTTTGTGCCTATTTTTAGATCAAATAATTTTTATGATTCTATTTTCATTTCAGACTTGACTTATTAGCTATATATCTATGTTTTGTTTTACTGATTGTTTTAAGGGTGTACACATTTACCTATCATAGGCTACCTTTAAGTAATATATTACTTCATATTAATGTAAGAACTACTTGCCTTTGATCTGCAATTGTCATATAGTTTACTTCTTTGTGTGATATAAACCAGAAATTTGTCATTATTGTTTGTGTTTTAAACAGTTAATTTTCTTTTAAAGTGTCTTTAAAAATAAGAATTTTTAAATGTTTATCTATATTTACCATTTATGGGGCTCTTTATATAGATCGAGATTTATTTCTGTAATTTTTCTTCTGCCTGAAGGGCTTTCTGTATTATTTCTCATAGTCCTCGTGTTGTTGATACATTTTTTATGCTATTATATGCCTGAAAAATATTTATTTATTTTTTATTTTTTGGAAGATATTTTCACTGGGTACAGTGACATTATTTTTTCCAGTATGTTAAAGACACTGTTGCACTGTTTTATAGCTTGCATTTCTTTCTGTTGAGAAGTCTGCTGTCATTCTTATCTTTGTTTCTATTTTCATAGTGCCCTTTCTCCCACCATGGTCAATTTAAAGATTTTCTCTTTCACACTGATTTTAATCAATTTGATGATTATGCTCTTTGGTATAGTTTTTTTTCCCCACATTTCTTGGTATTCATTAAGCTTCCTGATCTGTGGATTTTTCAACAAATTTAGAAAAAAATAGACTTTTCTTTTTTCTTTTTTTTGCCCTGCCCCACCCTCGTCATTTTTGGTAAGTCTGGATTGCTGGGCTGTTTACTATAGTCTCGCAGTTCACTAAGCTCTGTTACTTTTTTCAGTATTTTTACCTTTCTGTGCTTTATTTGAGATATAGTTTTGATTGGTATATCTTCAAGTTAACAAATTTTATTTTTTTCATTGTTGAGTTTGCTAATTTTGCTAATTAGCAAATTAACAAAATTAGCAAAATTAATTTGGTAATTTTGTCCAGTTTACTTTCTATTTTATACTTTACTTTTTATTTTTAGAAGTTTCATTTGAGTTTTTGAAAATACCTTCTATCTCTCTTTCTATATGTATTTTTCCTCTAAATATCTCAGCATATTTATAAAATTTATAATAGCAATTTTAACATTCTTTTCTTAATCCCGTACTATCTTCATTTCTGGGTCTTTTCTCACTTACTGATTTTTCTACTGGTTATGAGTTATACTTACACGCCTGGTAATTTTTGACTGGATTCTGGATATTGGGTATATTACACTTTTGAATGTTAAATTTTGCTTTCCTTCAAAGAGTTTTGGACTTTTTCTGATACAAATTTAAGTTATTGAGGATCAGTTTAAACATTTTGAGGATTATATTAAGCTTTGTTAGTGAAAGTCCAGAGAAACCTTTACTCTAAAACTAATTTAAGCTTATGGTGAAGGCCTGAACTTTCTGAGGATTCTACCCATAATTTCTCTCCACTCTGGCTTTTGGGAATGTGGACTATTCCCAGCTCCGTATGAGATCTGAGCATTTTTATTGCCTACTGATTACTGGAAGTTCTTTCTCTGGCCTTGAGGAGTCTCACCCCAGGATTCACAGATTGTTACTCAGCCAAAGACTTAAAAGAAACCCTTTGTAGATCTCTAGAACTCTCTCTGAGTGCAGCTTCCTCCTTTCTGGTACTCTACCCTATAGAAGCTAGCTTCCTCAGCTTTCCCAATCTCTGTTCTGTCTCCTCAGCTCAGAAAGACCACCAGGCTCTGCTTTGACTGCTCCTTCCTATACTGTATCATGGAAACTGCCTCTGGGCAGTAAGCAAGAGTCATCATTGTGCTGTCTCTGCTTATTCCTCTACTCTCAGGGATCACAGTCCTAATGCATCTGTTGCCCAGTGTTTTGTAAAAGTTTTTAAAAATGTATTTTGTATGCTTTTCTTGTTGTTTATGGTGAGATGGCAATTTCTGTAGCATTTAATCCTTCATGGTCAGAAGCACAAGTCTTCCAGGGTCAAGCTTTTGAGGGAAAGACTCAGAAGTCTCCCACTTTACCTCCACTAATATTGGATTATAAGATTTTAGTTATTCAGCCACACCTAGTTGTAAGTAGGTAGCCTGAATAATGAAGTCTAGTTAGGCCTTGTGCCCAGTTAAATTGAGTTACTGTAGAGGAAGGGAAAAATGCATGATCATTTCAGTTATGTGCATCAGTTTGGAGTTGGGCTTCTGTTTCTGTAATTTAGAGTCCTGGCTGAGAGAGCCAGTCAATAGATGGAGGGAAACATATATTCAATAATATGGAGATTGTGTTAGTCTGGTTTTCGTGTCACTATAAGGGAACACCTGAGGCTGAATAATTTGGAAAGAAGAGAGGTTTAATTGGCTCACAGTCGTGCAGGCTGTACCGGAAGCATGGCTTTGATATCTGCTTGGCTTTTGATGAGGCCTCAGAGAACTGTTACTCAAGGCAGAGGGCAAAGGTGGGACAGGCACACCACATGGCAAGAGAGGGAGCAGGAGGAAATGAAGACTTTCCCAGAGTCCTAGACTCTTTAAACAACCAGATCTCTTGTGAACAAACTGAACAAAAACTCACTTATCTTCCAGGAGATAGTGCTAAACTATTCATGAGGGATCTGCCTCCATGATCCAATCACCTCCCAGCAGGCCCCACATTCAACACTGGCAATTACATTTCAACGTGATATTTAGGGGGGACAAATGTCCAAACCATATCAGAGACATTAATTTTTTATTTAATATCTTTGGAACTTAGTTTTTCTATTTGCAGAGTTGGGATATGTTATTCATCTCTCTGTTTTTTTTATTTTTACTTAAGTTTAATAATTATATAAATGAGAAAGTCCTTTGTAAGCTGTCCAGTACCATACAACCATATCTCATATTTGTCAATCTTTTTCTAACTCCCACGTTTAGTTTTTTCAAGTATGATACACTCTTAAAAACACCTGGTCCTTGTTCCTATAGTTTATCTGAATTATAGTAGACATTTGTATACTTATTTATTTCCAGGTCCCATTCCCCAACAGACTGACAGATGCATTGGATGTTCAGAGAGTTGTTTCTCTTATTCACAGCAGTATCAGCAGCCCATTGTACAGTAACTGGCATTTATTGAACTCCCAAAGAGTATTTAAGTGAGTGAATGTCAACAATGTAAGATGACAAATCATTGTCTGACTTCTAGAGACTGTGTGTTCCAGGACTTGGGGAGAAAGCTTTCTTTTCCTTGGTCCATATGAATGTTAAGACTGTCAGGACTACACTCAGGATTGGGGTCCAAGTATGGAATGTGAGATTATTTTAGGAGTACATCCCTTCCCTGAATGATCTGCCTTTTTCCTCTCTATTTCATATATCCTATTTACAAAACTATCCTTTGACCCCAATTGTCCCTCCAGTTACTGTTTTCTGTCTCTACTTCCTTTTGCAAAAATCTTTCTTGAAGGAGTTGATTCTGATTACTTCCTCCATATCATCAAAATGCCCTTCATTTCAGCCAGCATTCTGCCCCAGCCACGCTCAATTGCAATGGTCCTTGTCAAAGTCACCAGTGAAATCCAATGATCACTTCTTGTTCTTTCTAACTTGTTGTCTAAGCAACATTTAACACAATTGATCTTCTCTCCTCCTTGAATCACTTTCTTTTGCTGTCTTCCATGGGACCACATTTTCCTGGTTTCCCTCCTACGTCAATAGCTTTTTCTTTTTAGCCTCCTTCGTTTGTTCCTCATTCTCTATCTTGCCTTTAAATGCTGGAACATTCCAGGGCTAAGCCTTTTCATTCTCTATTTACACACTGTCTAGGTGACATTATCTAGTTGCATAGATTTGAATTTTACCCATATGCCGAAGACTCTAATTTTTAGTGGTAGCCCTGTCCTTTCTCTGGAACTCCAGGCTGCTCTATCTAATTGTGTACGCATCCAAATGGATGTCTAATAACGATATTTCAAATGGGAAGTGTTGCAAATGCAACTCTTGTTTCTCAAATCTCTCCTCATTTTCATCATCTCAGCAAATAGCACATCTCCTAGTTGTTCATGTTATCCTTAACTCCTTTCTCTCACCTCTCAAATTCAACTAATAAGCAAGTTTCACAGACTCCACCATCCAGTCTGCAGTGTCTCCCCCATAGTTCAAACCTTTTTCATTTCTTGCCTGAGTACGGACTGCAATTATATCGTAACTGATTTTCTTGGTAGCCAGAATTAGATTTTTAAAAATTAACAAATAAAAAATTTCCTTCAGTTGGCCTTCCATATTTGTGAGTTCTACATCTGTGGATTCAAACTGCTGTGAATCAAAAATATTTGAAAAATAAAAAATACAGCAACAAAAACCATACAATGTAGTTTAGCCACTATTTACATAGAATTTACATTATATTAGATATTATAAATGATCTAGAGATGATTTAACATATATGAGAGTATGTGTATAAGTTTATATGAAAATGCTACCTTATTTTATACATAGTACTTGAGCATCTGTGGATTCTGGTATCTGAGTGGGTCCTGGATCCAATCTCCTGTCACTACCAAGAGAGAACTGTATGTTATGGTGCACAATGTAATGTTTTGATATATGTATAGATCATAGAATATCAAGCTAATTAACATATCCATCACCTCATAGCTTTATCATTTTTTTTTTTTTTTGTGATGAGAACATCTAAAATCTATTCCCTTAGCAATTTTCAAGTATGGAATAGATTACTAGCTATAGCCATCGAGCTGTATAATAGATCTCCAGAACTTATTCTTCCTGTCTAGTTGAGATGTTGTACCTTCTGACCAACATCTCTCCATGTTATGTCTCTCCATCTCCACTCCCCACCCCAGTCCAGTCCTTGGTAACCACTATTCTACTCTTCAATGAGTTTGCTTTTTTTTTTCATTCTACCTGTAAGTGAGAGCATGCAATATTTGTCTTCCTGTGCCTGGCTAATTTCACTAAACGTAATGTCCTCCAGTTTATCCATGTGGCACAATGGAATACTATTCTGCTTTAAAAAATAAGGAAATCCTGTCATTTGCAACAACATGGTTGTACCAGAATTAGATCTGTAAATCTCAGATTTGATTCATGTCAAACCCTCTTTTAAAAATGTTCCTACATCTTCCCATAACATGAGAAAAACATTTGACGTTTTTTACCCCGGTTTCCAAAATTTCATGTGATTTGGACTGTTTTTACCTTTCTGAGTATATCTCATGCCACTCTCCTCTTTTCCCTGTGCTCTCACTGTCCTGGTCTGATTTCTGGTTCTCAAACTTGACAAACTTGTTCCCACTTTGTGGCATTTGCACTAGCTTGTTCCCTCTGCTTGGAACAATTTCCCCCCAATCTTATAATGACAGGCTCTATCTTCCTTTCCTCTCTTAGTCTAAATGTCAATAACTTACAGAGATTCCTCCATATAAATTAGCCATCTGGTTTCTATCACATCACCCTATTTTACCTCTCTTCGTTGCATCTTTTTACTATCTGATGTCAATCTAGTTATTTTTTCTGTCTCTGTTCTTTTTCCCACTAGATCGTAAGTTTGAGAGTAGAGACAGTATCTCTCTTATTCTCTGTATGAATTCATTATTTAGAATCCCTTATGGCATACAGTCAGTGTTCAACAAGTACCTCCCCGACTGTGAAGTCAGACTGCTCATTTGTTTTAGTATATGTTGTCCAAATCTGTCTCTATCTAGGCAAGGTGCTTTCAATAGTAACCTTTGGTCTAGCTGAACTCATCAGATCACAGTGGGGTTTACAGCCTTTAATAATGACCACAATTTTGATGACCCCTGTCTTTTTTTTTGCCTCCCTCATCAAGTTATGGCAGCACAAGGTGTCTGGTGGAAGGCTTGGGGCTCAGGAAAAACATAGAACTTCATTTAAATTAACATTTGGTAGAGTCAACAATGTTTAGAGCTCCTGGTTCCCTGCCTTCCCATTCCAAGCCCTAACTACTTCCTCTACTGTGCTCACCTTTGTTAGAATTAGCAACCCTAGCAGTATTGGAGGGACAGTGAATGGGTCAGAGAAGGGAATATTAGCCTGGCTTGTAGTTTTCAGGGACTACAGCTGAGCCATGCTAGGATTAGTATAAGTAGATGACTGAAGAGTGCCGACAAAAATGTGGCAATGGAAAAAGTAGAGCATTTCTGTGGGGGAGTAAGAAGACTTCTGAAATACCCAGAAACACTAAATCAAATTTAAAAATTGTAGGGTGTGGAATTGGGGAATGTAGAGTATTATTGGGCCATGTTCAATACTCATTTCTTTGAACACCATCTAAAAATCTAAAACAATTTTATGATTTAAGGCATCATAAAATTTGATAGGCCCAGGGGACCCAGGATTCCATTTCATTAGCCTTCTTACCTTAGGCAAGAATGTCCTGTACCATGGAGCTAAAAGGTGGCCATTTGGCTTCTAAAATACTGAATACTAGAGAATGCACTTCTACATAGGGAAGCCCAACTAAATTGTAGAAGGCTGACTAGTAGAAATATCTTCCTTACATTATTAAAGACTTAAATGTAAGACCTGAAACTGTGAAAATTACTAAAAGAAAACTAGATAAAACTCTTCTGGAGATGGGTCTAGGCAAAGAATTTATGATAACTGCAAATGCAAATGCAACAAAACAAAAAATAGACAAATGGGACTTAATTAAACTTTTTAGCATAGCAAAAGAAAGAATCGACAGAGTGAACAGACAATCTGCAAAATGGGAGATAATATTTGTGAACTGTAAGATCTCAACTCAACAACCAAAAACTAAATAACACTATTAAAAAGTGGGCAAAGATCATGATTAGACATTTTTTTAAAGAAGACATGCAAATGGCCAAGAAGCATGTGAAAAAAAATGCTCAGCATAGAAATTTAATTCACATTTCTCATCAGAGAAATGTAAATTAAAACCACAGTGAGATATCATCTTACATCAGTCAGAATGGCTACTATTAAAAAGACACCCCCTCCAAAATAAACCACCAAAACCAGATGTTGTTAAGGATGTGGAGAAAAGAGAACACTACACGCTGTTGGTGGGATTATAAATTAATACAATCTCCATGAAAAAAAATTTCTCAAAGAACAAAAAATAGAACTACCATTTGATCCAGTAATCCCACTACCAGGTATATATCCCACCAAAAAAAAAAAAAAAAAGAAAAAAGAAATTATATCAGAAAGATACCTGCACTTGCATGTTTATTGCAGCGCTCTTCACGAGAGTGAAGATATGGAATCAATCCAAGTGTCCATCAACAGATGATTGGGCAAAGAAAATGAGGTATAGATACACAATGAAATACTATTTAGCCATAAAAAAGAATGAAATCATATCCTTTGCAGCAACATGGATGGAACTGGGAAGTTAAGTGAGACAACTTAGAAACAGAAAGACAAATGCCGCATGTTTCACTTATGGTGGGAGCTAAATAACATGTACACACAGACATTGAGTGTGGACTGGTAGACACCGGAGACTTGGAAGGGTAAGGGTTGGTGGGGTGGATGCTGATAAATTACTTAATGGGTACAATGTACTTTATTTGGGTGATAGATACACAAAAAGCCCAGACTTCACCGCTATACAATGTGTCTCTGTAACACAATTGCACTTGTACCCCTTAAATTTATACTTTTTTTTTTTTTTTTTTTTTGAGATGGAGTTTCACTCTTATTGCCCAAGCTAGAGTGCAATGGCGTGATCTCAGCTCACTGCAACCTCTGCCTTCCGGGTTCAAGCAATTCTGCCTCAGCCTCCTGAGTAGCTGGGATTACAGGCATGCACCACTACGCTTGGCTAATTTTGTGTTTTTAGTAGAGATGGGGTTTCACCATGTTGGTCAGGCCAGTCTCGAACTCCTGACCTCAAGTGATCCACCCACCTCGGCTTTCCAAAGTGCTGGGATTACAGGCATGAGCCACCATGCTTGACAATTTATACATTTGTTTTTAAAAAAATAGATTCCTTATATTGAACATACGTTTCCCTGAATTGACTGCATAATGGTCCTTGTTTTGGTCTCTGGAGGATCACAGAGTGAGCCTAAAACTCTTTCCTGTCTAACAGTCTTTTGCAGACTGAATTGTATATCACTTCTACCTTGCCCCAATTCATATGCTGAAGTCCTGACTTCAGGACTGACCTAGATATGTGACTACATTTGGAGATAGGGCCTTTAAGTAGGTAATTAAGGATAAATAAAGTCACAAGGATGGGGCCCTAATCTGATAGGACTGGTGGCCTTATAATAAGAGGAAGAGATTCCATGGGCATGTGTACTGAGGAAAGGCCATATGAGGACACAGTAAGAAGGTGACATCTGCAAGCAAGGGGAGGGGCCTCCCGATAAATCAAACCTGCTGGCACCTTGATCTTGTACTTCCAGCCTCCAGAACTGTAAGAAAACAAATTTCTGCTGTTGAAGTCACCTAGTCCGTGTTATCTGGTTAAGGCAGCTTGAGCTGATGAATGCATAGTCTTTGTACACCTCAGGGAACAGTGAAAGCTCTTTGAAAACTTCTCTTATTCATGTGAAAAGTTATTCTATTTTCAACTGCTTCTCCTCAGAGCAGAGATGTCCATCAGAGGAAGGCCTTTTAAAAAGAGTAATGAGTAGAGTGGAACCTAACACCACAGTGGAGCAGGATGGGTGCTGGCCAGAGAAGTAGGACTGTTACTTACTCTATAGATACTATTTTTATAATAAATACAACTGAAGAACCATGCTCTAGCTATTGACTAAGATTGACTTCCGAGAGAGTTTAAAGTACTCTCTTAAAGGTTTTGCTAATAGTCCGTTGGCTTTGTGCATTAAGTGCCTGACTTAACATCAGTCTGGTTAGATTTCATCACGTTAGATTTGCCTCATTTTTTAATCCATCCAAATATACTCACTGTCTGCCCCAAATGCTTATTATTGGAAAATCAATGCCCTTCTTCAGACATTTCATAAGGCTATTGAGTGGGAAAGGGTCAAGAATAGAATCTGATATTTTGAATGATAATAATAGCAACTTACATCTATATAGAACTTTATAGGTTATAGAGCTTTCTACCAGTTTAGGGATTCTGGAAAAATAGGAAATGAGTTTCATCTTTCATGACCTTTTCTTTATGAGTTCCTCCGTGTGATGGAAATGCACTGCGAACCAGGAGCGCTAATCTCAGCTTTGAAGCCACATTACCTCTCTCAGCTTTGATGTTCACCTACAAGTGAAGGAAAAGTCTTGATGATCTCTGAGATCACTTATCTTCAATACTACACAGCATACTTTTATATATATATATATGCTCTTCCATTTCAAGCCAAACATTCCTGGTTCCTTAACTAAAGCTGTCTGGTAAATCCACACCAATTTCCAGGCTCCACACTGTATCTCTAAAGTAGTCATAAAACTTTTCATTAGTTAATAGTTTGAGAATCCACCTTTTTCTTCTTTTCTATGTTAATGACCTTTCTCCATCTGCAGCCATCAGCATCTCACCCATTTTCCCTGATACCTCATAGAAAGCCAACAGTGGCTTAGTGACTGCATCTGCAAGTCTTCCCAGGACTGTAGGGTGGAATTCTTCTAGCAGAATCTTTTTTGGCTTTGCAGGAGCAGCCAGGTGCTCTCTTGCTCCCTGTTCACCCATTGTGAGTTCTCCTCTCAGCACTTTCCTCTGCACATTTCATATTCATGTCTGCCATATCTTTATTCAAGGTGCCAATAAAAATGCATTATGCATGACTTGGTTGGCTAGAAAACGATCATGTTTTGTATATTGAGGGATGTAAGAGCTTATAAAGAAGCAAAAAAAATTGTGGGGGGATGCATTATTTCTTGACACAAAACTTCAGAAAAATGATGGTTTTACTCTTCTCCATCAACCACCTTCCCACCCAAATCTTCACATCTTAACCTAGAGCACACAGTGCCTGAGGGGAAGGAGAAGGGGTTAAAGTTGGATGGTGGAGTGGATGAGGTGCAACCTGGCAGAAGTAGCCTGGAAAATAAGGCCAAGACATTCAGGCTAAGTACAGCAGGCAATAGGTATGCGTTTGCAGTTTTCTAAGCAGAGATGTAATGCAATGGTAGCATGTTTTCTATTTGTCTTTAGATGGTGCTAATCAGTCCAGGTGACTGCTTTCCTGGATTCTCATAGCCAAAGCAGATGTACACTTTGGCACTTGTTGTTTTTTTTTATTGACCAGCAGAAGCTTTAAACTCCTCTCTCTCTCTCTCTCTCTCTCTCCTCTCTCTCTCTCTCTCTCTCTCTCTCTCTCTCTCTCTCTCTCTCTCTCTCCTCTCTCTCTCTCTCTCTCTCTCTCTCTCTCTCTCTCTCCGTCTCTCTCCCTCTCTCTCCTTCCCCACCCTCTCTGTGTATGATCTGTTAAAGTATAGATTATTAATGGAACCCACCCTGAGAGGTTTTGATTCAGTAGGCTTGAGGTGTGGGACTGGGAATTTGCATAGTTAACAAGTTCCTGGATGATACTGATGCTGCTGGTCCAAGGACCCCACTTGATAAACCACTGTTTTAGAGAATCACATGTGAGTCTTTTCCTGACCTCTCTTCATTAACAAGAAGCAAGCAGCAGCATGGGGCCAACAAGGGGCCACTGAGAATAATTACATTTTTTTTTTTGGCTCATGATAGGACTCAGAGCTTTACCTTGGCATATAACGACACTTTTCCTAGTGATGCTTGTCTTCAGACAACGGGTCTTTATAGCCTGTAACAGTAGAATTTGACATTATGATTCATCTATGGAAATTTCCCATCTCAACTGAATGGGCCAATTCATAGATGTAATGCTCATCAGATAATCTCCATCTTCCCAAGATGTTAGATTATCCTGGGGACGATTTAGATTAGGTACCAAGAGAATCTTCTGATAATGAAAACTGCTAAATACCCACAGGGCTTAAGAGAAGATATTACATCTCTCGTCTGGGCAATAACTGAAAACAAGTTAGATTTTCCTCAATGCACACAGAGTTCTGAAATCAGAGAGAACATGGTTGGAATAATTTTCTGCCTCTTTTTAAGGTAATCTGCTCTAAATGAGTCACTTAATCTCTCTGAGCCTCTGCTATGGCATACATAAAACAGGGATTATCGGGGCTTTTGTAAACTTTAATCAAAATAAAAAGTGTAAAATGCTTAGCACTTTGGCTCATAGTAGACGCTCAACTAATGTTAATAACCTCCCTTCTGATGTCTTCTTTCTGTAATGGAGGCCATTTTACCATTGCATATTATGGATTAGTCTGAAATATATCAGAAAGGAAAACAAAGAGCTAGGGTTGGAAGGGGAGTCATTTTCAGAGTCAGCTTCATTGCTGCCAATTTGGAAATTAAACTTTCTCAATGGTTGGAGAACATCAGCATAGTAATGGGCTTACTTACAAACTGCAGAGAGAAATGGACTCTGCGGGGGACCACTCATTCAACACCGGGTGGCCCTGGAAACCCGTTTCCTGCTGGCAGAGGGCAGCCTGCAATAAGCACGGCGGGAGTCAGCACCGTGGACAGCTACCCAGAGGTCCCGGCTCGTCAGCTGGGCGCTCACTAGGCCTGGATAATGATCCGTGGCAGTCTTGTTAATGGCCTTAGGGTTTCATGTATTTCTGTAATTACTCAATCATTTGAAAGTTTTGAGTTTCTAATTATTAGGCAAAAATTAAAATATCCTCTATAATTCAGCTCCCTGAGGCCTTGAACTAGTGGTGTCTGGTTCTGTCGTGTTATCCTTCTAGTGAATGGCGGACGATGGCAGTTGCAGTCACCTTCCTTGTTATTTCTTTGTGTATTTTACCTCCAGGACGTCCTCTTTGCCATCAGGTCTTTAAATCATCACACTGGTGTGCCCAGTGATAAATACCAGGTGCTTCTCTTTCTAAGCCCAGCCTCAGTCTAGTGTAAGATTCTCAGCACTGGCTGCATATTAAAATCACCTCAAGAGCTCTTAAAATGTCTATGCAACCCCCTCCCCAGAAAATATAATTTAATTTGTCTTTATCCTGGGAGAGGCACAAGCATCAGTATTTCTTAAATGATCCCCAGGTCATGGCAACGTTGCAACCAAGGTTGAGAACCACTGGTCTAGAGATGAACCTTTTTTATCCCCTGATGTCTCCCTGGTGTTAATCTCAACTTCTTACCTGTGATTCTCTTGGGACACAGACTGAATCCAGTTTCTAACTTATTGATTTCCAGCATAGGCGTTGCCAAACTCAGCAGTGCAGCCTCATCTTCCCCAAATGTAGAGTAAGGATATCTTTATCTAAAAAATCTGCCCTATTTGTCTCGACAAGTTTATCACAAAATTAAAGAAAATAAAGTGAAAGTTGAAAATTTCAAATAAAAATAATTAGCATTCATATATGGTTAGAAGAACCTGAAGAAACAAAAGAAAGACCCTGAATTCTGGCTCAGTCATTCAAGAACTCATTTAATGAAATTAAATGTGTACATGGCCTGTACCAGAATTCAGTGACCTGGCAATCTTATTGTGTACATACCTGGGAACATTCCAGGCACAGGTCCATCAGAACATGAACAAAGATGTTCAGAGCAGCATTGTAGGTGATGGCGGGGAGCCTTAGGCAACACAGGAACCTGTCACTAAAAAGTTAATAAGCAAAATGTAGGTGATGTTTTTATGGAATACAGTATAGAAGTTAGAGCAACAAAATGGGTATATACACAGCAACATAACTAGAACTGTAAAATAGAGTGATAAAAAAGGAAACAGCTTGAAATCAGAAGCACACTGCCACTTACGTACATTTAAAACAAATTTGTTCACAAAGCAATATTACAGATTTTTCATGGATACATTCATATCCAAGGGCATTTACCAAACACAATATAGTAAGTGCTTATGGTAAATGGGCCTGGGGAGTGGGGATGAAGGAAAAATATTGAAACAAAGTCTATCAAGAGCAGAACCTTAAATAGGCAGTTGCCGATGATATCTGCTGTGAACCAAGAAGTATGATTAGTTTAGCTCTCTGCCCCTTCCAAAGGTGGAAAGGGAGAAAGAGTGAAGCAGAAAGAGGGAGCTCTGACTGGTTTACAAGTGGGAACAGGAGACTCTAGGAAGAAAAATGAGACCTTGGGAACAGGAAAGAGAAACAGGAACCTGCCCTGGGCTGGAAAGAAAAATCTAGCTTTATTGCTCCCTGTAAGGGATTGGGAAAGGAAATGAAAAAGGCTTGCCAAGTTAGAAATAAAGGTATTCACAAAAGCCCTGAGACAGAGGGCGAGCAATTTAAAGGCTGGAGTGGAGAAATTGCATTTCTAGGCCTAGAAAGAAGTTTTATGTTAAATACTCAAGGATGTTGCTGCTCACCCAGGTGGGAGAAAGGCTCTGTTCCGCCTAACATTCTGGGCGTGCCTAAGTTTCAGAAAAAGAAAGTTTCCAGAAGTGAAATATCCTCCCCCTGATAGATTGACCCATAACTAGGGCCTCTTTTTAGACTTCTCCGGGTACTGATCTAATCATTGAGTCATTCCGCTAAGATTGATGCTACAGGCCTGCCATGTCCTAGGCAATGGGTGTACAGAAAAGGGTGAGGCTTGTCCCTTGCTTCAGACAAGGCAGATATGGATATTGAAGCATCCTTCAATTTGCCTGAACATTGAGCTGGGGCTGCGCAGAATTTCTTCTCTCGCTGGCAGCAGGTGGTCCTATACCTATAGAATAGAAACCCCAGTCATTTATTCACTGTAAACCCAGAAAAACACATACCTTAGCAGAAAGCCTTTTCATCTGTATTACTGATCAAGAATAATTAATACATAAGTTCATATATTAAGGAAGCACTATTTGAGTTTGTTTTCTACTAGGAGTTGAAGAAGAGCTATGCAAATCCCACAAACTTATAGTTGAGGACAACTTGTACATCTGATCAAACTTGTGTAATGGTTATATCAGGTCTTGCTGGATGTGGATTGGATTGTACAGTTGTGGGGACTAGGGTTCAGTAAGATCAAATTTATATTCCCAAAGTAGGACAAGGAGGCTGGTTCTTGGGGAACCACTCCAGATGACCCCTTGAAAGTCACAATGCGGTGGCTTTGAGAGCAATTCTCTTGGTAAAACAGCTCTTGCTTTGCATTTAAGATTGTCCTCCTGAAGAGGTCATGTGTAAATCAAATTTAATAAATCAAATTCCACACTTCATACCTTGGGGAGGCTCTCTCTTCAAAGGAAACTGTGAGTGAATCCCTTTTTAATAGAAGTAATCAGCTTTTCATTTATCTGATTTGTAAGGTAAGATTTTTATGTATCAGATTTTCTTGAGATCAGCAGAGTCTTCATTTCATGGGTAGAAAACCCAATACAGAATAGTGTAAGTAAAACAACAACAACAACAACAGCAAAAATAGCAAATTACAGTCTCACACAGTGAAAAGGTATAGGGATACACTGGCTTTAGACAGGGCTATATTCAGGACCCAAACAATGACCTAGGATTTTGGTTTTTTTCCATCTCTCAGATCTGCCTTTGCTTGGCTTTGTTCTCAGGTGCTACCTGAATGAAGCAGCTGCAGCATCTTTTTCCTGCCAGTTTAAAGCCAACAAGGAACATCACCTGCTTCTCTTCCCAGCAGTCTCAGAATTGGTTCTGAGTGTGTCTCCTGCCCATCCCTGAAAGAGTAGGGTGTGATGGCCTGATTAGCTTAGGCTGGTCATGGGGGGCTTTCCATGGGCTAAGAGTCGGGAAAGGGAGCTTCCAAGAAGAAAATCAAGCAGTTATCAGGAGAACTAGGGAACAATGCCGGGGGAAGGGGGGAACATAAACTCAATTCTTCCTTTCCCTCATCCTCATACCCAATCCATCACCAGAAGTGTCTATCCTAGAAATACCTCCCAAGGAGTTGTCTGCACAGCACTTGCATCAGAATCACCTGGAGGCCTGTTAAATGTAGGTTTTAGGGTCCTATTTCAAATGTAGTGAATTTCATTATCTTGGGGTGGTTCTCATACTCTGCAATTTTAGATCATTTCCCAGGCGATTTTAAAAAATGTACACTGACATTTAAGAACCACTTCCCAAAGCTGTTTCGTTCTTTCCATTTCCCATAGTTACTACCTTTGTTTAGGACTCACCATTTCTCACCTGGGCACTTCCAAATGCCTCGTTGCTGGTCTTCCCACCTCAATTTCTTCTCTGCCAGCCACAGTCCTTTCCTCCACCACATCTGCTCATGCTAATAGCCTGGACATTCTACCTCAGACTTAGCTCTCCAGCCTCCTAACCCATCCTGGCTCCCAGCCTTTCCGGACATCTTTCTCATCCATTCTCTAAACATTTCGGGTTCTTTCCCCCAGATCTACTCTGCTGTACATAACCTTCCCTCTGCACCAGACATCATTCCCCTTTTATTTAATTAATTAATTTATTTATTTTTGAGATGGAATCTCCCTCTGTCACCCAGGCTGGAGTGCAGTGGTGCTCTCTCGACTCACTGCAACCTCTGCCTCCCGGGTTCAATCGATTCTCCTTCCTCAGCCTCCTGAGTAGCTGGGACTACAGATGTGTGCCACTACATGCAGCTAATTTTTTTGTATTTTTAGTACAGATGGGGTTTCACCATGTTAGCCAGGATGGTCTCAACCTCTTGACCTTGTGATCTGCCCACCTCAGCCTCCCAAAGTGCTGGAATTACAGGGGTGAGCCACCGCACCCGGCCCATTCCCCTTTTCTGACAAATGAAAACTCCTGTGTTAAAGGCCAGCTTAACCGCCACCGCCCCTGTGCAACCTCCCTGTGCCTTCCCTCCAGAAGAAATTTGTGGCTACCCACTCCTAGCCTCTCATTCTCCTCTGGAATCCTGTTCATGAATCTCTTTTACAGCAGTTTAGCACACTGTGTGGAACTTATGAATGTATATGTCTGTTTTTCCCTCTGGCACTACTAAGGTGTTCAATAATATTTAAGTGCTAAAAGCAAGCCTTTGGAGAAAGACAAACTAGGCTCTCATCCAGCTTGAGATATTTACAAGACGTGTGACCTTGGGTAAGTCTATTCACTTTCCTGAGCTTTGGTTTCCTAATGTTTAATGGGAATTTTCATACTTACCTCGTGGATTTGTGGATGGATTCAACTGAGATAATAAACAGAAATCTCTTCACACAGTGCCTGGCAATGTAATCTGTGCTCAGGGAATGCTAAAGTAAACAAAACAAAACAAAAAACAAAAAAACTAAAACCGTTGAGTCAAGGGAGGAAAAAGCCTCAATACTGCATATACCTAAAATTCATGTTTATTTAATGCTAAGCAACGGTTCCTAAAAACCACATTCTGAACTAATCCTGTAATGTTATGTGGGTCAAATCTGGAAGGCTGCAGATAGAATCAAGTCTTTAGACTATATTCGCATGTCTTTGACACCTGCAAACCCCTCTCTATCTTCTCCTGAACTTTGAGCTGCTTTAAGTCCATCCCTCAGAAATAATCACTTTTAGAACATGGAATGCTGACTTGAGAGTAATGCAACTCCCCAACAGTGCAGTTTCTCTGGAGCATAGAAATATTTTGGCTTTGTGAAAATGAGAAAGGGTAAGGCTTGGTGGTGGACATCCAGTTCAGAAGTGGCAATGTTGAGCTCGCATAAATAAAATCCATTAAAGCTGCCTGAAGTGACAAGAATGGTCCAGGAATCCAAATGAACTGATAAGTGTGGGAGAGATAAGCATTTCATTTAAGTGAGCAGCAGGATGAATTTCAAGAAATTTAGCCCCTCTTGTGATGACTGTTTCCTGCTTGCTTTATAATCTGCCTGAAATTGTCGCTCCCCTTCATAACCAGGCATCTTACACTTGGCATGCAAGAGGCTATGCAAAAGGGATCACAAACAGAAGCTGGGAAAAAATGGGCAGTTCAAGAAAATAAAATGACTGCAAATTCCTGGTTATCTGCAATGCCCACTGCAATGTAGTGGAATATCTACATGGTGCAGAGCTGATGTACGAAAAGAACCCAGCACAGTAGCTGGTGCTTTGTAGTTACTGTTGCCAGTGTTGATTTTCTTTTTTCTTTCCATCCATTTTGAAATTTAGTGGGTAAGAAATGGAGGAGGTGTGTGTGCGGGGCATGTGCATACAAGAGGATACAAGAAATTGACTTTCGTGTTTTTGTGGATTGCTCAAAATTTAGAGTGTAGATCACAGCACTAATCTGATTGTGTTTGTCTAGCCAACATGTTAGATACTATTCTGAACGCAACTCTGCTCCAGGTGCAGGGAATATGAAGTTTAACAAGAAAACACAGGACAAATCCTTGCCTTCCAGGAGCTCATGATTACAACATAAAAATAGACAAGTAAACAAACAAAACATAAGATTAGGCTCCCTTGAAGCCAGAAATTATGTCTTATGCATCTTTGTTTCCCTAGGTTGTTTCATAACCTTCATAGGCCTTAGGTACTCAGTTTTAGAGGCCTGTCTTGTTAAAAAATGAAACACACTATAATACCACTGCCATACTAAATATACAGTCAGGCCTTCATATCCATGGGTGTTGCATTTCTGGATTCAACCAACCAAAGATTTAAAACTTTTTTTTAAAACTAGATGTTTGTGTCTGTACTGAACACGTACAGACTTTTTTTCTTATTATTATTTCCTGAACAATAAAGCATAAACCATTTACAGAGCATCTACATTGCATTAGATATTATAAGTAATCTAGAGATGATTTAAAGTGTACAGGAGGATATATGTAGTTTATATGCAGATACCACAGCATTTTATATAAGGGACTTGAGTATCTTCAGATTCTGTTATCCCGGGGAGGTGCTGGAACTAATTCCCCACATATACCAAGGAAAGACTGTAATTTATATATGTAACCCTGTAAGAGTTGTGTTGAAAGGTATTCAACTGGTTGACATCAGGTTGTACTTTGTAGACATTCAAGTAGATGTTTGTTGATTTAATTTTGCAGTCTTTGTATTTTGGAGATGATTATTTTCAGGTCTCAAATATTCTTGTGAACACTTGAAAAGCCCATGAATCCTAGGAACTGTTTTAATGTTGTCTGATAGAATAGGTGACCCTTGAAACTTCACACATTACCTGGCACACAGTAAGTCTTTCATTCGAATATTTGATGGCAGAGTAAATTAACTAAGGACATCAGATAATGAATAAATATCATGTGTTACAAAGTTCAGTTCCATGAAGCAAGGAACTTATCTCATGGCTCTAGATTCCATTCTGGTTCCCAGTTCTGATCCCTTTGAAAGCAAAGGCCATTGGTTGCTAAGGGATTATGCTGGCTGGGGAGAATATCTCCTCTCCATTGTAAAACTAACTTACAAAGCCTGGTCCTTGAGTTTTTAGCAAAAGACATGGAATGATCCAATATGCACAGTGTGAAGTTAAGCACTGTGGAAGTAAGTGGGTTCTTTAGTCCCCATTCAAAAATGAAGTGGGTGATGGTGTCGTGCAAAGTCAGAAAACCCGAGGCACTAGAGGTAATGGATATGAGTACAAGCATTGGATACCAGACTGCCTGGGTTTGAGTCTTGGCTCCAGTACTCCTGGTTGTGTGCCACTGGGCAAATCACTTAGCTTCTTTCCAGTTATTTATTTCTTATTTTAATCTAAAAAGGGGGAATAATTATAGAACCTATTCCATAGTGAGAATTAAATGAGTTTTTGCAAAATGCTTATCACAGTGCCTGACATGTGGTAGGCACCCCCAAATTTTCACTATTATATTTGTCCCGGTGTTACCAAAGATTAGCCACATGATCTTAGACAAGTCTCATCTATTGACAATCTTCTGGTTTTCTTTCTTTTGTACATTTCCTAATGCATCAGACCCAGGTTGTAAAGACTGGATGAGATCACAGAGTTGGCACAGAATTAGTGGTACACTAAGCCAGCTCATGCTAGCTCTCTCAAGTCTACCATTAATTTTTTTAGGAATCCCACAGGTTGATTATTAAAGACAGACATCTAAAAATTAATTATATAAGTTTATAATAATTATATTGTAAACAAAAGTAACAAATACTCAAAACTCATCAATTTCTAATTATTTTAGCATGTTTTACTATCATCTATGTGCTTGTAGTTATTTATTTATGTCTATTGTATCTGTATGGTAAAAATTCTACATAATGTTGTGCCAGTCTCTTCCCAACTCTACATTCAGAGCTGTTACACTGGCGTCTTGAAATGAGTTATGGTAGGGGTATGTACAACACAACATGGAAATTGGCAAATGCTTCAAATATGAGCTTTTCTCCTTCTGAAAAGCCAGCTGATAAGCATTTACCAGTATACCAGTGCACCATCATCCATAAAATAGTGCTCCTAATTTCTGTCTTGCATGCGTAGATTCATAATGCCTTCTGGGCCATCCAAAAGTTCTGGGCAGGACAGGACTACATTGAGTGCAGTAGGAAGATCCTTACATTAACACAGCTACTTACTGATGCACTATCCTTAGGTAAACCTGCACTTAAGGATAGCATCAGTGACCTTGTCACATGCCTTGTTGACTTACAACTGTCTGCACACTCCTTTGTTGTACCAGCCTCACGATCCTATTAGAAAGAGAGAAGAGATTGATTCTGTTGGACTCATTCTTTTATCATCAACTTTTAAGTTCAGGGGTACATGTGCAGGATGTGCAGGTTTGTTATATAGGTAAACATGTGCCATGGTGGTTTGCTGCACAGATCATCCCATTACCTATGTATTAAGCCCAGCATCCATTAGCTATTCTTCTTCATGCTCTCCCTGCCCCCATTCCCAATAGACTCCAGTGTGTGTTGTCCCCACTGCATGTGCCCATGTGTTCTTCTCAGTCAGCTCCCACTTATAAGTGAGAACATGTGGTGTTTGGTTTTCTGTTCCTGTGTTAGTCTGCCAAGAATAATGGCTTCCAACTCCATTCATGTCCCTGCAAAGAACATGATCTTGCCCCTTTTTATGGCTGCATAGTATTCCATGGTGTATATGTACCACATTTTCTTTATCCAGTCTATCACTGATGGGTATTTAGGTTGATTCCATGTCTTTGCTATTGTGAATAGTGTTACAATCAACATACACATGCATGTGTGTTTATAATACAATGATTTCTATTCCTTTGGGTATATACCCAGTAATGGAATTCCTGGGTCAAATGGGTATTTCTCTAGGTCTTTGAGGAATCGCCACACTATCTTCCACAATGGTTTAACGAATTTACACTCTCGCCAACAGTGTAAAAGTATTCTTTGTTTTCCTGCAATCTTGCCAGCATCTGCTGTTTTTTTGACTTTTTAATGATAGTCATTCTGACTGGCATGAGACAGTATCTCATTGTGGTTTTGATTTGCATTTCTCTAATGATTAGTGAGGCTGAGCTTGTTTTCATATGTTTGTTGGCTGTATGTATGTCTTTTGAGAAGTGTCTGTTCATGTCCTTTGCCCACTTTTTAATGGGGTTGTTTGTTTCTTTTCTTGTAAATTTGTTTAAGTTCCTTGTAGACTCTGGATATTAGACCTTTGTCAGATGGATTGATTGCAAATTTTTCCTCTCATTTTGTAGGTTGTCTATTCACTTTGATGATAGTTTCTTTTGCTATGTGGAAGCACTTTAGTTTAACTAGATCCCATTCATTAATACTCACTTTTGTTGCAATTGCTTTTGGTGTTTTTGTCATGAAATCTGCCTGTGTCTATGTCCTGAATGATATTGCTTAGATTTTCTTCTAGGGTTTTTATAGATTTGCATTTTACATTTAAGTCTATAATCCATCTTGAGTTAATTTTTGTATAGGTGTAAGGAAGGAGTTCCAGTTTCAATTTTCTGCATATGGTTAGCCAGCACTCCCAGCACCATTTATTATTTAATAAACAGGAATTGCTTTCCCCATTGCTTGTTTTTGTCAAGTTTCTCACAGATCAGATGGTTATAGGTGTGGGATCTTATTTCCAAGTTCTCTCTTCTGTACCATTGTTCTATATGTCTGTTCTTATACTAGTATCATACTGTTTTGTTTACCGTAGCCCTGTAGTATAGTTTGAAGTCAGGTAGCATGATGCCTCCAGCTTTGTTATTTTTGCTTAGGATTTTCTTGACTCTTCAGGCTCCTTTTTGATTGCATATGAATTTTAGAATAGTTTTTCTAATTCTGTACAGATTATCAATCATAGTCTAACAGGAATAGCATTGACTCTGTAAATTACATTGGGCAGTATGGCCATTTTCACAGCATTGATTCTTCCTATCCATGAGCATGAAATGTTTTTCTATTTGTTTGTGTCCTCTCTGATTTCTTTGAGCAGTGGTTTGTTGCTCTCCTTGAAGAGGTATTTCACCTCCCTTGTTAGCTGTATTTCTAGGTGTTTTATTCTTTTTGTAGCAATTGTGAATGGCAGTTGATTCATGATTTGGCTCTCTGCATTCCTGTTGTCAGTGTCTAGGAATGTTAGTGATTTCTGCATATTGATTTTATGTCCTGAGACTTTGCTTACATTGCTTATCAGCTTAAAAAGCTTTTGGGCTGAGATGATGGTGTTTCTAGATATAGGATCATGTCATCTGTAAACAAAGATAATTTGACTTCCTCTTTTCCTACTTGTACATGCTTTATTTCTTTTTCTTGCTTGATTGCCCTGGCCAGAACTTTCTAGGTTGAATAGAAGTGGTGAGAGAAGAATCCTTGCCTTGTTTTCAAGGGGAATGCTTCCAGCTTTTGCCCATTCAGTATGATATTGGCTGTGGGTTTGTCATAGATGTCTCTTATTATTTTGATGTATGTTCCTTCAATACCTAATTTATTGAGAGTTTTTAATATGAAGGGATGTTGGATTTTTCTCAAAGGCCTTTTCTGCATCTATTGAGATAACCATGTGGTTTTTGTCTTTAGTTTTGTTTATGTAATTAATCACATTTATTGATTTGCATATGTTGAACCAACCTTGTATTCCAGGGATGAAGCTGACTTGATCGTGGTGGGTAAGTTTTTTCACACGCTGCTGGATTTGGTTTGCCAGTATTTTACTGAGGATATTTTGCACTGATATTCATCAAAGATATTTGCCTCAGTTTTTTTTTTTTTTTTTTTTTTTTTTTTTTGTGTCTCTGCCAGGGTTTGGTATCAGGATGATGCTGGCCTCATGGAATGAGTTAGGGAGGAGTCCCTCCTTTTCAATTTTTTGGAATGGTTTCAGTAGAAATGGTATCAACTCTTTTTTGTACCTCTGGTAGAATTCAGCAGTGAATCTATCTGGTCCTGGGCTTTTTTTTTTTTTTTTTTTTTTTGGTTAGTAGGCTATTTATTACTGCCTCAATTTCAGAACTCATTATTGGTCTATTCAGGGATTTAGTTTCTTCCTGGTTCAGCTTTAGGAGGGTGTATCTGTCCAGGAATTTATCCATTTCTTATAGATTTTCTAGTTTATGTGCATAGAGGTGTTTATAGTATTGTCTCATGGTAGTTTGTATTTCTGTGGAGTTGGTGGTGATATACCCCTTATCACTTCTGATTGTGTTTATTTGAATCTTCTCTCTTTTCTTCTTTATTAATTTAGCCAGTGGTCTATTATATATATATATATATATATTTTTTTTTTTTTTTCCAAAAAACCAGTTCCTGGATTCTTTTATTTTTTGAAGTGTTTCTTGTGTCTCTATCTCCTTCAGTTCAACTCTGATCTTGGTTACTTCTCATCTTCTGCTAGCTTTTGAGTTTGTTTGCTCTTGGTTCTCTAGTTCTTTTAGTTGAGATGTTAGGTTGTTAACTTGAGTTCTTTCTAGCTTTTTGATACAGGCATTTTAGTGCTATAAATCTCCCTTTTAACACTGCTTTAGCTGCATCCCTGGAGATTCTTTTGCGTTGTCCTTCGTTCTAATTAGTTTCAAAGAAGTTCTTGATTTCTGTCTTGATTTCTTTATTTACTCAAAAGTCATTCAGAAGCAGGTTGTTCATTTTCCATGTAGTTGTGTGGTTTTGAATGATTACTTAATCTCGAGTTTTAATTTGATTGCACTGTAGTGTGAGAGACTGCTTGTTATGATTTCAGTTCTTTTGCGTTTGCGGAGGTGTGTTTTATTCCCAAGTATATGTTCAATTTTAGAGTAACTGCCATGTGACGATGGGAAGAATGTATGCCCTGTTGAATTTGGGTGGAGAGTTCTGTAGACATCTAACAGATCCACTTGATCCAGAGCTGAGTTCAGGTCCTGTGGACTCATTCCTAAGGTCAATTTTGAGAAAAAGTGGTTTTACGTTTTTTTTCCCACTGCAGTTATATGGAAGCACTGCTTTCAGTGTACATGTAATCAATGAGTACCTCCAGAGCATCTCTTCCGTGCAAGCTTAGGTACCCTGCTAAGCACTTTGTGAAGGGACAGTAATGAATGAGACTATAACCTTGCCCTCAACTAGTTCACAATCTAATTAGGAGACACGTAAACAAACAACCACAGTTGACCATGATGTCCTTGCAATATGAGGCAGCACAGCATGCTATGAGATTCAATAATTGGGAATGAATATTCTGCATATGTGTGTATAGAAGGGATGGCTGGTGGAAGATGGCTGGAAGGTGGAGATGTGGAAAGATTTCAGGGCAGGAAGGGTGTATCAGTCAGAGCTTGTAATCACAAAAAACATAAATCAGTCTCAGCTAGTTAAACAGCAGAAGAATTTAGGAGAGGTATTAGAAAGCGTGAAGAACCTCTAGGAGGGCCTAGAGACTATGCATTCAGAAGCAGCACCCAAAATTGTGCTACAGAGCTAGTTCAGTTGAGTCACATGGCTGTCCAACTGGTTGCAGATGCGGTTGCTCATGACCAGCTCTGCTGATGCCAAGCTTTAGACACTGTCATTAGGCTTCTTGCTGCTGATGTCTTTTGCAATTGAATTTAGTTGCTGCCACTAAATTCTACACAATGCTTTATTCTACAAGTCACAAGCTTCTTATTCAAAGCCTAGTTGGATGTATCTGATTGTTGAAGCCTCAGTGACATCTTAGTGTCTTAGCTGCAAGAGAGGCTGGGGAAAATCTGGCTTCTATTAAAGGATTTAGAAGATGAGTAACTCTCCAAACATAGCACAGATGTTCAAAGATCTAATCATCCCAAATAATGACAAATCCCCCTTATAGTGTGACCATTTGGCTTTGTTTTGCAGGAAGTTTAGAAGTGTGTCAAATTAAAAGATTATGATAGGGCATGCTAAACATAGAGAACAGCATATTCAAGGGCTTGCTGGCCTGGGGAACCTGGTACAGATAGGTAATTTCAAATATTTTAGTCTGTCTAGGGTGAAAGTTCTGTGTATGCGTGTGTGTGTGTGTGTGTGTTTACCAGAGATGGTGGCCAGCGATGAATATGAAAAAATAAAGTGAAGCTCAGAATGACAAGTTTTGAATTCATGGTAAAAATTTAGGACTTTAAGACTTCATTTTGTAGATGATAGTGAACCACAGAAGAGTTTAAAATAGGAAAATAGCTTGGTCATATTTTTCAGGTAACTCAGCATCTACGAAGGATGGACAGAAGAGAGAGCTCCCGTGTTAATGCTTAAAGAAATTAATACAATAAAAAACAGGATTTTAACTTTATCCCCATATTTTGTTTTTCCTAAACTCCTAATTTTAAATTTCTATCTGTTATAATTGCTCTTGAAAATGTCTTTATTTCACCTTTAGTTTTGGAGGATGTTATCTCTACATATGCTATTCTAGTTTGACAGGTTGTTGTTGCTTTTTTTTTTCCTGTGTAGCAACTAAAAGAGGTCATTCCGTTTTCTTCTGGATTTCATTGTTTCTGATGAAAAGTCAGCAAAAATGGTGTGTGTGTGTGTGTGTGTGTGTTCTCTAGCTGCTTTAAATATTTTCTTTTTCTTTTCACTGTGATATACTTAGGTGTAGTTTTTATTATATTCATCCTGTCTGGGATTTGCTGAGCTTCTTGGATCTCTGGGTTAATTTTTAAAAATCAAATTTGAAAAAATTTAGACATTGTCTTTTCATACATTTAAAAAAATAACTGTTGTTTTTCATCTCCCCTTCTGAGACTACACTTAGGTGTCTGTTAGATTATTTTATATTATCTTACATGTAATTGATGTTCTGTTCAGCCATTTTCTTTCCGTGTTTCAGTTTGGATAATCTCAATTGATTTTAAGTTTACTATTCCTTTCTTCATTGTGCTCAATCTGATGTTAAGCCTGTAAATTAACTTTCAAATTTCAAATAAGTAAATTTTCAGATATCCAATTTTCATTTGGTTCTTTTAAATTTTTAAATAATTTACCCAGCCTGAGCAACACAGCAAAACCCTGTCTCTACAAAAGACACACACACACACACACACACACACACACACACACACACACAATAGCTGGGCGTGACGGCACATGCCTGTAGTCCCAGCTACTCGGGAACCTGAGGTGGGAGGATCACCTGAGCCTGGGGAGGTCAAGGCTGCAGTTAGCCATGAAACTGTCACTGGACTCCAGCCTAGGCAACAAAGTGAGATCCTGTCTCGAAATAATAATAATAATTTTTATTTCTTTCTTGTTATTTTATTTCACTTCATGCATTCTATTCATCTTTTTTTCCTGCAAATTTTCTGATGGGTTCATAATAGTTATTTTAAAGTCCTTGATTGACAACTGTGATATATTGATTTTCTGTGAGTTTCCTTCTATTCGTTGTTTTTCTCTTGATTGTTGATCACATTTTTCATGTTTTGTAGTTTTTTACTGTTTAAGTATAATTTTTATGGGTTTTTTAATGGATTGATTGATCAAATTAATTAAATAATTAATTTTGCAGAGGGCACAAGTCTTTTTCTCTGTCAGGTGAAATTCATATTTCATTAAGAATTAAATTGAGCTGAAGCCAGGACACAGCTTTAATTATATTGAGTTCACTTCTGGTTTCAAATAGGACCGAGAATGTCTCTTTGCCTTTTATCTGAATTCATTACCTTCCAAGGGAGTGATCTCTTTGATACTTGACGATTTGACCTGGGAGCAAGTTGGGCTGCAGCTTCAAAGAGATTCGATCACTTTGGGATTTACCTCCAGCATGGCCCCAAAGTTCAAAAATCACAAGTCTTCACAAACTTCTCTACTTTCCAGCTGTATTTCCTCTGCTAACTATTCAGCAAAATTTCAGAATGGGGCCAAGTGATTTATCTTTGTGTTTGGGACTCCTCTAGATTCCAATATTTCCTGCCTTATCACATTTGCATTTGAATCTTGGCTGGTTTCTCCTATTCTTAAAAATTCTTTCTGTCTATGGCAGACCTGATTCTCCATCCACTTTCTTTCTTTTTTAAAAAATAGAGTTAAGATCTTGCTCTGTCAACCAGGCTGGAGTACAGTGGCTCAATCACAGCTCAGTGCACCTTCTAACTCCTAGGCTAGAGAGATTCACCTGCCTAAGCCATGTGAGTTGCTGAGATTACAGTTGTGAGCCACTGTGCTGGCTCCATCCACTTTCATCAAGATGTGGTCTTTGCCTTCAGGTATGGAAGCCACCATCACTTTCTGCTCACCTATAAAGGACTTATTCCTCTCCGGAATTCAGTTTATCAAGACTTCCTTGTATCTACTGCTCTTTGATATCTGCATAATTTGTTAGTTTTTTTTTTTTCTTGTTATCATGGGAATATAGGTCTTTTACATACTAACCAGAATGGAAAATGATTGTCCCTCTCTCCTCATTGCAAAGTATTATCTTCCCTTTTTGAGTCTCTGCTTAGAGATAGAAGGAAGGCCTATGACCCTGGACGCCCAGAGACCACTTACTTCCTATGTATCAGTTATGTAGGAAAACACCACTCTTCTTCCCAGATCTTCATGCAAAGACTGATGCTACCTTCTTGCTATATGCCATGAAATGGGCTTGGGAAGATGTCTAACCTCTCAGTGATTTCAGAACATCCACTTTGCACACTTTCATCTAACTTCCTTTTCATACCCAACAGATGTATTTATATAAATTTGCAAATTTTACAGAATTTGCTATTTGTAATTTCTTTTGTGACTGACTTAGTTGTTAAATGCCCTATGGGAGTTTTCTTTTTAAAGGAATCTTGTCGTTAATCCTTTCATAACATGAATAATGAGAGTAACAAGTCACCCTCTACTCTTACACACCCATCTCCATTCCAACTGTTGAGTATAACCTAAAGAGCTTGGACACTGGAGTCAGGTAAATCTGAAATCAAACCCTCTTTCAGCCACTTAGTATGTTTCTAACCTTAACCTCTGTTTGCCTTAGTTTCATTATTATTCAAATTGTTCTTATTGCTAAATATTTTTCCTTTCCATCTTCCATAGTTAGATTCCACTCTTTCTTCTGATCTAAACTGAAGTCATTTCCCTGACCCCCTCGACTGGGTCATATTGGCCTGTTTTACATACTGAGAGCTGCAGGTACCTATCACTTACAGCAATTGCCACAATAACAACTTTATTATTTATTTATGTGATTATTGTTTAGCATCTTTCTTCAATCTAGAATGTAAGCTCTTCCTTATGGAAGGGGCCATGGATGTATTCCCAGTGCCCAGGCCTTCACAGAGTAGGTGTTTGATGAATGAATTCTCTTTCAGTGAGAATGAGCGTAATGAAGCTTACCTCTACAGGGCTGCTGTGAGGGCTAAATGAGCTAAGGTAAGGGTGCCTTGGTTTGGGCTCCTTCTAAAACAAGGATTTAGGTACAATAATTTTATTTTGTTTTGATACCAATCAGAATGGTGAAGAAGTGAAAGAGAGAGACAATGGAAGAAGCAAAAGCCACAAATGGTGGTACCTTGAGGAGGAGGTTACACTGTAGGGAACAGAGCTCTGTCTTACTGGGGACTCTCTGAGAAACTATGTAGAACCTACTCTGGAATTTTCCAAGTGAGGGTTGATGAAGCTGAGTTATTTATTCACCGACTTCCGTGTTTCATTGCTTGGGGGGTCTCTCTCCCAGGCATTCTCTCTCCAGTCTCCAGAGCATGTGTTTGGGCAGAAAGGTTCAGGAAGCCAGAGCTGTGTAAAAGGGCACTGAATGCAGAGGACCTCCAGGGTAGGAGGGGCACCTTTGATGACCTCTGCGAAGTTAAAGCACTCTGTGCGGTGTCAGTGCAGATTAAGGCTCCTTCCAGAAATTGTTCTTCCCTCCTCCTATCTGCTACAGCCGCTTTGACCCCAGCAGAACTGGGCACAGTGACAGAGCTCATGCCAGGGCCTCAGAGTATGCCTGCTTTTACCACTGACTGAAGAATCAGGACAAGTGGACAGGCTTGCCCTGGGTCCAGGCCCCATTTTACCCTGAGGGAGCTCACCTCTCAGGCTGAACTTAGGGACAATTAGAGAACACAAGCAAGGCTGCGTTGGTGCGAATTCTCTGAAGAGAGGTGGGATATTAATCCAACCCTTGCCTGGGATATGGTTACACAACGTGTAGCCAACACAAGGCCTACTGTTCCCACAGAGCATTCCACTCAGCTCAGTCCACGTCCTGCACCTGGGAGGTTTCTAATTAATGCCTATTGAATAAACACTGAATCCACCCCCAACTGAGGTCACAACAGAAGCAGGGCCATCATGGTAAAAATACACCGATATTTTAAAAGGTTAGTAGCATAGGATTCATTTGTGAAAATAAAAAGTCCTTTTCCTTGAGAGATGAGATGGGATGATTCCAATTCTCAGAATATAAAATTAAGGTTTCTTTACTTTCACAATGAGATGAGGATTTCTAGAACATTTGTGCTGCCAAATTTTAGCTCTGATTTAAAACACCTTTATCACAAATAATGCTGGCTGAGCATAGTCTTTTTAGACTGTAAAGAGCTGATTCAGCCCTCCCTCCCCAAAAGGAGTAGAAGAGAGGAAAGGTGGAAAGAGAGAGAGAGGGAGAGAGGGGGAGAGAGAGAGAGAGAAAGAGAGACAGAGAGAGAGAGAGAGAGAGAGAGAGAGAGAGAGAGAGAGATTTCTTTTTCTAGCGTTGCAAATGCCAATATTGCATTTTCATAGCCATGTGTATCTCCTCACTCATGGAGTTCACTTGTTATTTCTCTTTGACAACAGAGAAAGGATGGTTCCATCTCTTGCTTTCTGTTGTCTTTGCCTTTTTACCTCTGTGTGTCCTTGCTTCCCTGCCCTTCTGTCTCTGAAGCTTTTCTGTCTGTCTATTCATCTGCCCACTGTTCCTTTTCTGCATCTCTTTTTTCTCTTTCCCTGGTCCTCTGGCATCGTGTTCCTCCCTTTTCATGTCTTTTGGCATCTGCTTTCTTTCTTTCTATGGTGTGTCTCTCTATTTCTGTTCTTCATTCTCCTCATTCCTTTTCTCTCTCTCTGCATCTGGGAGGTTTCACTCTCTCTCTCTCTCTCTTTCTGTCTCTCAAAATCACACACATACACACACACATAATTTCTTAAAACAAACACAAAGGTATTTTAAGTTTCATCAGAAGAGGAGTGGAATATCTTCAATCTCCTTGAAAACCAAAAACAGGAAAAACAGGAAAAACCTCCTTGAAAAACAAAACAGGAAAACAAATCTAGCTTGCCTGGCTTCCTCTTTCTCTGGCCCTGAGTGAGGCCCTTTGCAGACCCATAGAAAAAGATTTGCTCTTGCTTGTCTGACCTGAACTGGCGACTTCAGTCTGTGATTTTTTCTTTCAGCATGCTCACTCTGTTCTGGGCTCTGGACTGAATTGTTGGGGATCCCTGAGTCAGGCAACCCCAAGAAGTCTCCCAGTGGCTAGGGTTGGCCATGCCTGTCCTGGGTGTTGTCTCATGTGTTTGAGGTTCCCCAAAGGTTCAAGGCTTCTTTGCTTTATTCTGAGCGAGTCACAGCACAAGTCAGAAGTGTTGGTTTGAGGGAAACGATGAGTTGAATCATTTTTTCTCTCCCATCCTGCATCCAAGTTCCAGCACCTACTAGCAAGTCGCAAGCAGATCCCTTCACCTCTTGGTGCCTGGGCTTTCTCAGCTGTAGAATGAGGATGAAACCTAGGTTGAAAGTTGTTTTCAGAACTTGATGAGGTAAATGGATGCGAAGCTCTCAGCACAGGGCTGAAAGCTAAACCACAGGTACAGTAGGAAAAATAATACTGCCCCGTCTGCTGCACACAATTGCTTTAGGAGTCAAATGAAGTGAGGATGGAGAATGTGCTTTGAAAAGAATATCATTTACTAAATAAAGTTTATTCTTATTATTGAGGTAAATTTTTTATAGCTAGCAGTTATTGAATACTTACAATAATAATTTAAAAAATTATCTGGGGTGGGGATATCTGTGTTTTACAGATGAGGAAATGGAAGTTTGGAGAGGTTAAATGATGACCAAATCACACAATAAAAAGAAATAAAAATTTTAAATGCTTACCATGTGACAGACATCGTACTAAGGCCCTTACATTTATTATCTCATTTAGTTACACAATTGCATGAGATAGCTATTTTCTCCATTTAAAAAGTATATATTTATTTATTTTTATTAATTTCAACTTTTATTTTAGATTCAAGGGTACACGTTCAGGCTTGCTGCAAGGGTATGTCATGGGATGTTTAGGTTTGGGGTACAACTCAACATTGCCCAGTTAGTGAGCATCATACCCGATAATTAGTTTTTCAACCCCTTTCACCCTCTCTCCCACCCCCCTCCTGTAGTCTCCAGTGTCAGTTGTTCCCATATTTATGACCCTGTGTATCTAATGTTTAGCTCCCACTTATAAATAAGAACATGAGGTGTTGGTATTTGGTTTCCTGTTTCTGCATTAATCCACTCAAGATAATGGCCTCCAGCTCCATCCATGTTG
The DNA here is from genome assembly GCF_007565055.1 of Rhinopithecus roxellana. NCBI lineage: Eukaryota > Metazoa > Chordata > Mammalia > Primates > Cercopithecidae > Rhinopithecus > Rhinopithecus roxellana. Next base: position 85,453,260 of record NC_044560.1, on the reverse strand, counting down.
CTGCAGAGGACATGACTGCATTCTTTTTTTGTGACTGTGTGGTATTCCATGGTGTATATTTACCACATTTTCCTTATCCAACCCACTGTTAGTGGGCACCTAGGTTGATTTCATGTCTTTGCTGTTGTAAATAGTGCTGTGATGATCTCTACAAGGAGAACCACAAAACACTGCTGAAAGAAATCACAGATCACACAAACAAATGGAAAAATGATCCATGTTCATGGATCAGAAGAATCAATATTGTTAAAAATGTCCATATTGCCCAAAGCAATCTACAGATTTGGTGATATTCCTATCAAGCTATTATAGCAATGTCATTTTTACACTATTCTAAAATTCATATGGAACCAAAAAATAATTATGATTTGCTTGAATAGCCTGAATATTCAAGCAAAAATAATTTGCTTGAATAGCCAAAGCAATCCTAAGCAAAAAGAACAAAGTCAGAGGCATCACATAACCCAACTTCAAACTATACTGCTAGGCTATGGTAACCAACATAGCATGGTACTGGTACAAAAACAGACAGAGACTAATGGAACAGGTTAGAGAACCCTGAAATAAAGCTGCATCCCTGGGTTCATTTATTTTTAGATGAGAAAACTAAAGTTTGGAGAAGTTAATTTGCCCAAGCTCAGGTGGCTACAGGCAGAATTTGTCAGATACCAAAACTTGTTCTTGAAACTTCTTGCTATCCCACCTCAGAGCTCCTAAAGGGCAAAGCTTGGCTGGAGCCCGGGTCTTTCTTCTGGGGCTGCTGGTGGAACAGTGTGTGTTGGGAGGTGGAGGAACAGGGGTGGGAGGGTGACTCATGGTGTCCCAGGCAAGGGACTATTATCTGAAATGAACTATTATCTGAAAGAACAACAGTGTGTCCAAGTTTGCAGTCAGCTAGGCATGGGCACTCTTGCCTCTGGAGCGTGAAGTAGGGAATACAAGTGGTTCTCCTCTTGCCTTCCTTCTTCCTTATTCCTCTTGCTCCCTTCCTTCCTTTTCTTCCTCTCCACATGCCTCCTCCAATTCCTCTCTCATCTCTTTCCCTCCTCCTGCCTTCCTTCTCCCCCTCCTCTGCCTTCCGCTTTCCTACCCCTCGTTCTTTTTTGCCCCCTCCCCTTCCACTGACTTTTCCTCTCCCTTTCCTTCTTTTTCTCTCTCCCTTTCATCTTCCCTTTCTTTCTCCCCTCCGGATTTCTCCCCAACCCCTCCTCCTCTTGCATCGCCCCTCCCATCCCCCCAACTCCTTCTCCCCTCTGCCTGCACTAACTGATGCCTGAAGAGCATGCTGCCTGCTGTTGCCATGGAAACACCTCAGCCAGTGTTGCAGCCTTTTCCTGGATCTCGGCTGGCCAAAGACCAATACGAGAAGCCTAATGAAGTGGCCCCAGCATTTTCTTCCTCTCCTCTCCCTCTCAGAGACCACACTCTCTGAAGGCTGGAGCCGCCTATCCCTGAAAGTGTGAAGGGCAGAAACATATGGGGTTGTGGAGAGCTCTGGGGTGGCCTCGGGCATGAAATTGAGCACCAGTCACCTTCCTTGGCACCACCAGCTCAATCTCAAAAGACTCTGCTGAGCACCGTGTGCACAATACAGCGTAAAAAGAATCACTCCAGCACCCAATGCACATAGAGGTCTCTATAAGGCTGATTTGTGCCACCCCTTCCCCTGCTAAATGTCAAGTTTTAACCAAATGCTGTATTTGCTGGTCACTTTGTCTTGGTGAAAGGGGTCCCAGCCAGACTTCAGGGGACCTGTGTTTGGCTTCTGCTCTTGCTGGGTAACTGGGAGCTTCACACTTGTCTGTCACTTGGAGAGGTCCCATTTACCCTACGACCCTTCAGGACACCACAGGAGCCAAATCTATAGGACTGCATGGGTGCTGGTGGCTTCTCCCTCTGTTCTCCCTTCAGGAAATCCCTGTCTACACACTCATTCTACTCCAGGGAAAAACACTTTTGTCTTCAGTCTGTTCTCTGCATCTGCTGGAACCACCCAACAGGGAAGAAAAACTCAAAAGACCTTGGCCACTTTCTCCTTCCTTTCACTCCTGAGTCCTCTGTGGCTTCATTATTCTGATTTCAATTCAGAGAATATATATTGATCACCAATTACGTATAAAAGTGCATTGGGCAGTATAAAGCCCACCTTTACAACCAAATGCATTACTACTTTGCAATGCAGCAAGCTCATATTATCCTTTCCTGTTTCTGTTCCATCAGAGTGGAGAAGGCCTGGTCTATCCCCTGCCTCTGGGATCATGTCTGCATTAGCCAGCGTTTCCTGTGGCAACAACCTCCACCCACTCCTGCCAAATCTCAATGCCTTACAACAGCGAGCCTTTATTTCCTGCTCCCATTATGTGAGGGTTGCTGGTCAGCAGGAGCTGTCCTTGGTTCTTCTGGGATCTGCTGGGCCTGGCTCAGTGCCACGGGTCTTCTCTTATTCCAGGACCCCAGCTGAAGGGGCAGCCCACATATGCAGCGTGCTGTTCTTGTGGCAGAGGGCAGAAGCTCAAGGGAGAAAGAGTTCAACCAGAACGCACATTGAAAGGCTCTATTCAGATGTGGAGTGAGTCCTAGCTGCTGGGACACCACTGGGCAAAGCAAATCACATGGCTCAGCTCAACATCAAAGGAGCAGGAAGTAGGGCGGCTTACAGGGAAGCCAGGGAACAGATAATTACCAATAAAGAATAGAAGCTGCTACAATGCCTAGACAATCCCAGACAGGAGTCAGCCTTTTCCTAGGACTCTTCTCATTTCACTTTTGAACTGTTATCTGAAAGAACAACAGTTTGTGCAAGTTTGCAGTCAGCAAGACGTGGGTTGAAATCTGAGTATTTCAGTTTTCTAGCTATGTGGCTTCAGGATGGGGAGTTACCCTCTCTGAGTCTCAGTTTCTGCATCTGTAAAGTGGCAATACTAACAAAGATTTCACATGGTTGCTATAGGGATCACATGGTGCTAGGCACATAGTAGGCACTCAGCAAGTCGCAGTTATTAACCCTGTTAGTATATTAAAATGAACAAATTATTTTGGTCAAAGTAAATAAGTAAGGCGTAGCTTTGCTGTCTCCTGATTTTTCTACTTATGCAATCTAGGTCATAATAATTGGCCGGTGATGTGAGGGAACAATAATAGCAATGTTAGCGGTTAAATGGCACTTGCTGTGTGTGAGATACTATTTAAAGGCTTTACATATTCTAACTTACTGAATCCTCACAAGCCTATGAAATACCGCAACTCTTATCCACATATTACTGATTATGGAACTGAGCTCTGAGGAACACAGAAGGAGGTTAAGTGGCTTATTCATGGCCATATAGCTTCCTAGTAGCAGAGCCAGGATTTGAACCCAAGTAGCTCAGCTGAAAGCTCATGTTTTAAGCCATTGTGCTAGGGGACTCTGAGCTTTAGTAGTCAGTGTTTAGACAGGGATGGTGAAGAGCCGTGTGACTGTGGCTATGATGCTTAAGCCTGGTTTTTTGGGCAGAAAGAAAATCTGGTGAGTGACCTGGATTTAATACCTGCTTGGACATGAAATAAAGCAGCCCCTGGAGGCAAGGGCAAGATTTAGAATCTATGGGCCAGCCCCTAGTCACTTAGCATGGAACGTGATTCTAGGTATGTGTGTGGGAGAGTGAGGTGGGTTTTCTGGAGTGGAGGGTGACTCTTTTTCTTCCATTCAAATGCTGTAGGCCTTGCTCTCCAGCTAGGTCAGCTGCCCTTTGGGAGGCAGATCTTTGAGAGTCCAGTGTCTGACAATACTGTGACTACTCTGTCCATTTCTGCACATAAGGCAGTAGGATGGACATTTCTCTGGGAAGCATCTTCACTGCCCTTTCCCGAGGCAGATGAAAACATTTTCATCCCAACAGACCCACAGTCGCTGTGACATCTGTAGCAAAGGGGAGAGCTGATAACACTGCAAATGGTGCTATAGACAGCTGAACTTACTCATCATCTTCTCCTGTTACGCCAAGAGCTGACCGCCAACTTGCAGCCCTAGCAACTGAGGATAAAAACGGCAGCCAACGTCTGCCTGAGACTGGGCCTTTAAATGAGGCCAGCCCACACTCTCACACCCATAGGACCTTTAACAGGGGTGCTCTGGGCATCCTGGTCTTGCTGACAGCAGAAGTCCTTAACCTGCTGGCATCAACTCACTGTTTCTTGCCTTTTGCTCTGCATCTTTGTCTGCTCAGCTCCTGACATTTTTTGTTTGTTTGTTTTTATTTTTGTTTTTTGAGACAGGGTCTCGCTCTGTCACCCAGGCCAGAGCGCAATGGCGCCATCTCGGCTCCCTGTAAACCTCACCTTCGGAGCTCAAGAGATTCTCCTGCTTCAGCCTCCCGAATAGCTGGGACTACTGGTGCGCACCATTACACCTAGCTAATTTTTGTATTTTTAGTAGAGATGGGGTCTATTGGCCAGGCTGGTCTCAAACTCCTCACCCCAGGTGATCCACCCACTTTGGCCTCCCAAAGTGCTAGGATTACAGGCATGAGCCACTGTGCCTGGTCTCCTCATATGTTTTTTTAACTTCAAGATCCAAAACCAGGGCTGGGGATGGTGGCTCACACCTGTAATCCCAGCACTTTGGGAGGCTGAGGCAGGTGGATCACCTGAGGTCAGGAGTTCGAGACCAGCCTGACCAACATGGAGAAGCACCATCTCTACTAAAAATACAAAATTAGCCAGGCGTGGTGGCACATGCCTATATTCCCAGCTACTCAGGAGGCTGAGGCAGGAGAATCGCTTAAACCCAGGAGACAGAGTTTGTGGTGCGCCGAGATTGCGCCATTGCACTCCAGCCTGGGCAACAAGAGCAAAACTCCGTCTCAAAAAAAAAAAAAAAAAAAAAAAAAAAATCCAAAACCACATTTACCCCTTAAATGTAAGGACTGTTTGGGCTTTCTTTGATTTGATTCATGAGTGTGGTTTTGGAGTCACCTTCAGGATCTAGCCCCAAGCATCAATCAGCCTGCTTTGCCAGAACCCCTGGGCTGGCTTGAGCCTCGTGGGGGCCAAACACTGCACTACCCTGAGTCAGTCTCCTTTGGTCATTGGTAATGTGGGAAACAGGGCCTGGACTTCATGCCAGTCAATGTAGAAATAGCATTAGCTCAATGTCATTCTTTCGAGCATTGCTGTGCCCACTCTCACTCCCACCTCAAGACTAGAAAAGGACTTGGTTGGAAGGAATCATCTGGATGTTTTCTGGCAGAAGGTGATTTCTTCCTACTTGGTAGATCCAGTTGTCAAGAGTAGAGTCCATGCCTGCTCCTGCTGTGTCACCTGCCCAGTCCTCGAGCCAATGAGGGCCCAGTCTTAAAGGCCATCAGGAATTCCTTGCCCATAGCTCAGTCGGGTCTTCAAATAATCAGTTGCCCTTACATCCGGTGTGCCCAGTGCATAGGGGTATTTAGCCCTGGGGTACCCAGGGAGATATCAGGCTGCCACCTCAGTAGCTTCCATCTCGAGTCTAACTGCCCTCTGTTCAGCTCCCTTGTTCCTAATTTTGCCCCAGGGCTTCTTGTCTAGTCGTAGAAGTCAGCCTCATTATTGAAGCCCCTTGAATCTCTTTCTTATACACCTTACATTGTATATACAGGATATACCATCTCCTTGACTTGCATATTGCTTCTGCTAGCCCTCCCACTAACTTAGAGTCCCCTTTCAAATCTATGACTTAGATACTTATCAGATGCCAAAAAGTGCAGTCATCTAGAAAGTCCACCCAGACCCCTAGAATGTAATATTAAATGAACCAGACTCCATTTGACTACAGCTCTTGGATTTAATGGTTTGGGCTGCCAGCCTCTTCTTCCAGGGAGACAGCTGTCTTGTCCTAGGTGATTTCTCTGAGAAGAGTCTCAGCAAGCTCTTCTTCCCCCAACACAGGCTTTCAGAATCTCATGGCCCTGCCAAGACATGCAGTTATATCATTTCCTGATATGGGGCCTTTCTTGGATTATTAAATTGTCAGAGTTAACAAGAATGAAACATCAGGTCTTTCCCATCAGACTGGCAAAAATGAACATGATTAGCAATGGATAGAAAGGGTATAGGAAAACAGACACTCTCAGACAGCGTTCATGAGAGTGTACATTAGCACACCTTTTTACTCCTTTGGAGGGCAGCTTGAAAATATGTATCAAAATTTTTACCTTGACAATTTTTCTTCTAGGAATTTATCAAGGAGTTAATTAAACAAATTTGCAAAAATATATAGGCAAAAGAATGCTCCTTCAATAATGTTTCTGATAGCAGAAAAATGTATAGGATTTGTTAGATAATTTATGTTATATGCATACACAGCAATACAGTATAGCTGTTAAAGAGCTTGCTATAAAGCAACACGCATTAATATGTCCACACCACACTGCTGAGTAAAGAAGCAATTTGTACAATAGTTTGTCTAAGACAATCCCAGTAAACAAATGTCATATATGTGTAGCGGGGAGGGGGAAGTATGTATACATATACATGTATTTGCACACATACACATGCACTCAGGGAAGCCACAGTCTAGCAGTGATGGCAGGCACATACAAAAAAGACAATTGTGGAATTACATGGCGTATAGGTCATTAGAGAAAAAGAAAGAGTGATTCAAGGAACTCTTCCCAAACAGAGTGACAGCTAAGCTGAGAACTGTAGAACAATTGAGAGGTTGTCAGGGGAAGATGCAGAGATCCTAGTAAATGGTGGGGTCTACGGGCTCCAAGAATAGCTATGACCTAGGTGTGGAGAGTCTCCAGTTTTAACCACCAAGATCAAGCTACAGAAGCTTCAGGAAGCATCACTGAAATGAGTCATATAGTGGGGCCATTGGGCAAAAGGTAGACTTGGGGGGAGCATTGAACTTTGACCCCATGCCCATTGGTGAGGCACAGAAAGGCTCCACCTTTTCAAAACAACTTTCAAAGTTCTCCTTCCCTTGCCTGCCCTGCTGTGCCCTGCAGCAAAAATGACACTTGGTCATACAATCCATTCCATAGTTAAACTTACACTTTATTAAAATTGCTCTGAATAACTCTGGGGGGAAAATTGTATCCGTCTCCATTCATCTTCAATGGCTTTTACACCTCACTCGACATAACTGTCTCCTTTGATTAAATCTCCATTAGGGCTCTGTTCCATATTCAGCAGCTCTATAAGCCAATTAACCCACCATTCCATAGGTTAGGACAAAGAGCAGTGCTTCTTCAGAGAGGGAGAGAGAGGGAGAAAAAGAGAGGGGGGGAAGGGAGGAAGGAAGAGTAATACAGCAAGAGAAACTTACCTCCCCTGTTACGGCTACAGCTAATCAGTATTTTTCATTATACTCTCATTTCCTCACATTTAATCTAAAGGAGATGGGAGGGACATTGCCAGCAAGATGCAAGGTCAGGCCTGGAAACTCCATGCTTGGCTTATTCATTATGCCAGGCTCCATAGATGACAAGATGCAATTTCTTTTCTTCTTCTTCTTCTTCTTCTTCTTTTTTTTTTTTTGGTAGAGACAGGGTCTCACTATCACCAGGGCTGGCCTTGAACTTCTGAACTTCTGGACTCAAGTGATCTTTCCACCTCAGCTTCCCAAAATGCTGGAATTACATGTGTGAGCCACCAAGTCTGGCCAAGATGCAATTTCTTAAATTGAATAGTGTTTGGGAGTGCTCAAACCTGTCAATGCCTTCCTCATCCTGATCAACCGGAATCCCCAAGGATGCCTACCCCTAGGTTCAGCCCTTCCAGACCCTGCCCAGGTCTGCACATTAGAAGGCCATCTCCACTAGTGTAAATCTAGTCTAGTCTCATGGCCCTAAGCCTGGCCCCAGTGGGTGTGGAGGCAGGGCCTGGTTGTTCACAAATCCTCAAGTTATTCCCTGCCCATGAACTACCCACCTCATCTCCACTTACTGGAACATAAGTTATAGGATTGACTTCTGTCTGGAGACTTGGCCAACATTTGAATCCTCTTTAAGGGCTGGAGCTCCTACATGCCTTTGATTCGCCGGCTGGTCATCAGGGACCCTATCCCCTAGCTGGTTCTGCTAGTTCCTTTCCCTGGGGGATGGCCCCAGTGGATGAAGTTTTGCCCTGATGGGACAACATCTGTTCACATTTTGGTGTTGTCTGAAGCTGGAAAATCCAACTGATTCCCAGGGCCCCACTGACTGAGTACGTGCACACCACTTATGTGGGACCCCAAAAGTCCCAACTACCTGGATCCATGGCTGGGCTGAATGAAGTGAATTTGAATAAGGATTCATGTCAGGCCTGTCCTGAGCCCGGATGCTCACAATTAGGGCTCAGAGTTGAAAGGCAGAGGTAAGATTGGAGGTGAGCACAAGCCCAGGATGAGAGAACAAGCTGATTCAGACTTGAGTCCATCCAGCTGCTTAGAAAGGATCTGCTTGTCCCAGTCTGCCCACCTCACACAGGGATAATGGGAGCAGAAAATGCATAACAGGCTGTCCAGACCTCTCTGCCGTCTAGCAAATGGCCTCGGGAAGATGCTTTCGTCTGTTTTTATATAGAAGTGAGGTTTTAAGGAAGCCACAGGGCCCATAGGGCGGTGGCAGCATTGGGTGAATCTCCTCCAGCCTTCTGCAAGGGGCTGGGTAGAAGGGGCTGGGATGGGCATCTGGAATCCTTCACCCTAGTCCTCTAGTCTGGTGATGAAAGCGCAGCCACTGTTCCCAGACCAGCAGGGATATGTCTATCCCCCCTGGGTCACCCATCCTTTTCCCAGGCTATCCTCCCTTGATTCACACAGACTTGCTTACCAAGGCAGGGCTCTGCTCCTGCTTTGCTGGTCACCTCTGCTCTTTCCCCGATTCCACTTCCTGGACCAGGGCTCTTGATACCCTGAACATTTCTACAGGTGGGGGCTTGTGCATGATCCTGTCCCTGGGACTTGGGAATTTTTAACCTTTCACCAGGATAGCCTAGAGGAACCCCTCTTCCATCTTAGTGTTTGCTCTCCCCACCTGCCACCTTCCTTTCAGACCTGATGGGTCCCAAATGTCATATGCTCATCCCCTGTGGCTCAAGTCAACCTCCTCCTGGGATCCATTCTATCTGCTGTGGCTGCCCATGAAACCAGTGGGCTCAGAGGCCGCATTAGTACAAGTACAGCTTCTGGAATGAAGGAGGTGACTCTCTCCAAGCTGAGCCTTTGTGCTTGTGGAGGGTGTGTGGTATTTAGTCTTGGAAGCCACCAAAGGAAGAGCAAGACAGACAAGCCCAGCGCACATGGTGAGGGTATTGGGGAGTGGAGAGTGGGGGCAGGATTTCACAGGTTTGCTGTCACACATACCTAACTTTCCATCTCAGTTCTGTTGCACACCAGCTATAGGATTTGGGGAAGTTAATTCATCCCTTTGAGCCTCAGTATTCCCAGACATAAAATGGGAAGAACAATGTCTGCTTCAGAAGGTTGTAGATCAGATGAGAACATGTACATTATCTGGCACTTGGTAAGTGCTTGACAAATGATAGCCATTATAGTGAGGGTGGCAGAAAGACTCAAAACCATTTTTATTAGAAATGTTTGGGAGGACTGGGATGATCAACCTAGAAAAGTCTAGGGGGGGACGTGATGGGGATTTTCAAACAACTGGGACTGTGCTCAGAGAAAAGGATTAGAAACGATGGAGTGCCTGGTGTATTTGACATCTAGAGAGGATAACTTTTAACAACCCCTTCCTCTGTCCAACAAGGCTTTTTTCAGTAATAAACGCAAAATGAAACAAATGCCAATGGCCACAGAGGAAAAGCAGACAGTGAAAATTTTCTTTTGTTAAACATATATGATCATACCAGTAAACAATACAATAAATATTACAGAATACAAGAGAAAAAACTAATGGATTAATATTTTTATTGTGTTAGTATAGCTTTTGAGAAAAGGGAAAACATCTACATTCTGTTGCAGTAATAAATAATAACAATTACAGTTTCATTTTCCTGATTAACTCTTCAGTTAAAAAACAATTGGCACTTCAAAAAGAATGATGAATTTCAGTTTTAAAGGTATTATTCAAATTCAATACAGATGAACTAAAAATCACACTTACAGAACAAAAAATAATTGTACCATGCAGTTCTCACTGTTTCACTGTTTTAAATTAAAAAAATAAATAAAAATTGCAAGGGCTCACATAGAATGTCAGAATTGAAGTAACTCATTTTCTGTTTTTTTTTTTTTTTTTTTTTTTGTCTTCACCATTGTGATACTTATTTGAAATTTACCATTTAAACTCAGGGATATGTAGGTACCACAGGAGGTGGAGAGATGAACTGTGCTTGAAACAAACTGGAATAGATTCAAATCTTAAGAATTTACTCTTGAATGAGCATTTATAGCTGAGTTTGCATGTGTTGGGGCCAGTTGCATAACTGGGGCTTCTCCAAATTAGTGCCCATGTAGAATACTATGTCATTAAAGGAAAAGTAATAAAAATGTGCCAAATGGAAGCTTATTACATCTATTATTATTATTATTAAAATGCAACAGTAACCATAACAATTACTTAGTACTTGACCAACAAAAGCTTTTGTTAAAGAGGAGTATTTTATCACTAACATTGTTCAGAGCTGCCAGAGAATGGTGGTAATAATAAAAAGCAGACTGGCTTGTAGTCTGTTTTATTATTGTTTTCACATTCTCTACAAGAAGCATTCCCTCTATTTTCTGCACTTGGGGGGACTGCTACCCGAAGCCACCCTTGATGTGCTCTGATTAAAGGGGTGACCCTGATGAAAAGCAGAACTCAGTTGTGGCTCAACATAGGGGAGAGTGTTCCAACTGCCAGAGCTTCCCAAGATGGACTGGCCTGCCTCCAGAGGTAGTAAATCGCCTGTCACAAAAGGTGCTCAAGCATAAGATGACCTTTAAGGTCTCTCCAACCTGAAGGCTCAGTGACTTCATGAATCAGGAATGACAGAGCTTCCTTCAGTCATTGGGAGAGAGTTGGGGACTTAGCTGTGTCTGGGGCTGGTGTATTGGCTGTGTTCTGCAGAGGCACAACCCCAAATTCCAGAGCCAGCTCCACCCCCACCACCACCCCCACAACTCCTGCTTTTACCAGTAAAGGCAGCACTGTCCATGGCCAGAGACCAGAAAATTCCTGATTGCTGGTCAGAGCAAAGGCAGACCAGCTGGAGCATCCTGCAGGGCCGTCATAAAGAAGATGGTTAGTGGACTTTCCTGGATGTTACCTCTTCTCTGGCTTAAGTCCTCCCCTCTGGGGCTCCTCCTGCCAGCCCGGGGAGGGCTGGTGTGTTTCCTGCTGTTTGCGTCTCAGAGGGATGAAGCAATTTTGGAGGAGTATTGACCCTAAATTCCAGTCATTCTTTAGTCCCCCTGTGGGAGGTTCGGATTATCTCTTTAGCATAAAACACATTATTAATGGATTATGCTTTCAACAGTAAAGGTCTTTTTAGAAATGATTTTAAGAATTCCAACCTGGATTTTCTTTTCAGAAATACTACTTTCATGGCTCTGGCTATGAACGTCAGCATATAGAGAATGGATCACTACCAAAGAAGGCACCCAAATGTGTCTGTCTCATCCTGGGGAAACTCATTTATCTGTACATGTACTCAGCAAGTGTTTGCTGGCATCTGCTCTGGGTCACAGGGAGTGCTGGGCCCTGGAAGCTTAGAGATGTGAAAGAAGGCTGGACATTCAAGGTATGCACCCACACCTGCCTAGGGGACTCAGACCTGCAAACAAACAAAAGATCACAGTGCAAGTTCTGATAGAGGTGTGGGAAGAAATGCTCCAGGAGCTCAGTGGATTGGTGAAGTTTGCTTTATTCATTTAAGCAATTAAAAGTGGATTCTGGATACATTCAGCAAAAGATGCTTTGGAAGGCAAGAAAGATCTTGATCACCAAGCTTATGTGCTTGATCTTGTGCTATCCAGAGGGCCTCTGGCTAATTCATTGAACTTAAAGATGAGAGATACAATTTTCTTTTACAAAAAGACAAGTTTTCCAAATTTGCTGACCTTTCCAGTGATGACAGGTAGCTGTTGCTATCAGATATTTTTGAAAAAGTAAACATCTGTAATCTGCCCTTTCAAAGTAAAGGCGATATTTTTTTAACAATGAGTGAGAAAGGAACTGTTTTTTGAAACAGCTTTGTGTGCACAAAAGATAGAACATTTTAAAATGGATGTTTGAAGTGTTTCCACCATTACATGATCCTATTGCCTAAAATTTTGTCAGGGTGTCACTTATAAAAACTGTTATATCTGTGTGCTATAAAAACTTGGAAACAAAATTTTCTAAAGTGTTAAAAAATCTCCTACATAAAAAAACCTGGAGGACTTTGTATACATTTGTTCAAAATATATAAATGCTGCATCTTCCAATTCATTAGCAGAAATGAACAATTGATACGTGGAATATGGAGATCTAGTAGGCAAATGTTCACATCGTCTGTGTAATTGGTAGATGGGACTGAAAATGGGTCTAACATGTACAAAGTGCAGCCAATAAGTATGTCTTCCACTGTGGTCTCCATGTCTTTTGCATGTCTTTCAGCCTAAGTCATGAAAACCATGTCCTAAATAAACATACTTTCAACTTGACCTTCAAATGATTATATCAAAAAGTGTTAAGCTAAGATTTTTTAAAGTATCAAAGCATTTATGATGAGCAATTACACAGCTCTCATTGTTTTATTTAATGGTTGAAAATTATATATATAAATATAAATATATCTTATAATTTTCAACCATATGTATCTTCTCCCTTAAAATTTTCTACTTTTTGTGCAAAATTTTCATGCTACTTAGCACATTACAGGTATCTAATTTATAAATAAATAAATAAGCAGACATGTTTATGTTGAAGGTGAATTCTCAAAAAGTTTTGACGGATGGGATGTTGATCATGAATCTGGGAAACTTCTCCCATCCTCAATGGGGTGACCCTAAAGGAAATTAACATACGGGAGTGACAGGACACGTTTTTGTCTTAGAGAGGTGAGTTGTTTTTTTTAAATTTTTTAATTATTTATTTTTTATTATACTTTATGTTTTAGGGTACATATGCACAACGTGCAGGTTTGCTACATATGTATGTATGTGCCATATTGCTGTGTTGCACCCATTCACTCATCATTTACATTAGGTATATCTCCTAATGCTATCCCTTCTCCCTCCCCAGAGAGGTGAGTTTTGCAACAGTGTAGAGAATGATTGGAATCAAGGAGACCAATGAAAAGGGTGTTTTGATAACTCTGGTGCCATGTGATGAGGGTCTGAATTAAGGTTGAACAAGTGGGAAGGGAGAAGCCACTTAGGAACAACTCTCCATCTACTGCACCTGCCTAAGTCACATTCTATTCATTCATTACATCTCATGCCTTGTCATCTACACCAGGAAGCCTTCCCTGATTTCCCCAGGCTGGCGTGGGTGCCTCTCCTCTGGGCTCCAACAGCACCTGTGTTTTTCACAGTGTCCCTTTCATCATACTGCTTTGTAATTGTTTCTTTACTTGTCTGCCTGCTACTCCGTGCACCAGAAGCAGAGAGCTAGTTAGTGCCTGACTTTTGTTTCTGATCCATTGTAGGAACTTTGTCAATACCTCTGGAAGAACAATGCAGAATTTGACAAGACTGACTGGATGGTGAGGAAGTAAAGAGAGGTTGGAAATTTCTGAGCTCAAATTTTTCAAAACAGAGTTGTTCTACTGGGCCCATGGACACTTTTTCTTTGCCTTCATGTTGCTCTCAAAACTTTTTAATTAGCTGCCAATCCTAAAAATTTAGAAAGTTGCATATTAATATCTGAATTTCCAGCTTCTTTAAAAAAATCAGAGGAGCAGGCAACACTGGGTACATATTTCTATATGGCAACGTTAGCTGCAGTTGGCAATCTGCTGCCCCTTTTAACTGGGCATGCATGCCTCCCTGCAACCCAGCACTCTTCATTCGAGTTACTTGCCTGGCCTGATCAGGCATTTTAGCTAGTGATGACGGCTTTCTGAGGGTGTGCATTTTAAAAGTGGCAATGCTTAATATAAGAAAGAAAACTACTAAGCGGTTATTTCAAGCACCTGAAGAGAAAATGTTTTATGGAAAGGGAGCTTTCTGCTCCCTAAAAATTATATGATAGAGATGATCATTTGTAGATCAAACAAATCTGCGTATCAACCTCCCAAGGAGTGTACTCCTTTTCATTTGTAACTAGCCTTGCCTCTCACAGAGCCTTCAAAGCAAAAATTGCTTCCTCCCTCCTAAAGAGAGGTAGCTTTACATCCTTTCTCTCTGACAAAGTGAGCTGGTCACTTTTTGAATCCTTTCATGGCACTGGATCTCCTAACTCCAGGATTCCCTTGCTTTCATCCCAGAATAAGAGAACTAAGGTCAAGGAACAGAGAAGATTGTCTCCCTTCTCATTCTCTGTTCCAGGGAAGTCTGTCCCAGTCTGGGTTTTCCCAAAAGCAGAGCTTGAGACATGGGCATATGTATATGAGTATTTTAGTGAGGGATATGATACCAGAGAAGAGAAGTGAAGAATAGGGGAAAAGAGGCAGGGAAAGGAGAGTCAATATAAAGATGCATTATTAGGATGACCACTACTATGGTTGACTAGTTGGTTGATTCCCCCAAGACCATCACCAAGCCATATGAAATGTGGTTAAGACCATCCGACTAGGGATAGAAAGAGAGAAGTATTTATACATCATCTTCTTGTTATTCTTTGCTCAAAAGTTTGCCTCACGGGGCATTAACTCTGCCACACTTCTAGGTTGCACCTGCCTAGGTACTGAATGCATTTCCACAGTAGCCCACACTGCACCATCAGCAGAGAATCTCAGGATGGGAGGCAAAAAGTGTACAGCACAGGCTTAGGGTAAGGCACTCTTAAGTTGCTCTGTGTAAAGCTGAGTGGGCTTCTGTGGGATGTTGAGCTAAATGAAATCTCGTCTGTGGACCACCCTGTGACAGACAACTGGAGGGTCAACATCGTGCCAGCACAAGCAAAAGCATGCTGTTGTCCTTCCCATGTAAAGATAAACTGCTTTTGATCATCCTAACTGATCAATATCCAGGATAATGTATTTGACAAATTAATAATCACATACAAATACTAGATAATATGTTGATCTGCTCAATAAAGATACTGCATGGCAGCTGGGATTGGGACTCCCACCTTATTAAGTGTAAGGCAGTTCACGTTGATCTGCCAGGATCCATTTTCTTGAGAAAGTAGAATTGCAGAGGAGAACATCTTTACATTTTTGTGGTGGCATTGATCTCTGTGATTCCTCCAAGGGTGCAGGAGAGCATCTGATTTACTACTGTATTGGGATACTGGAGTTATATATCAAGGTTTTTTTATGGGCAAGATAGATAGAGAGATAACCAAGTATGGCTTCATTTGTATAAATTTAGGGGCTTCCAGTTGGTCCTTATTACAGTAATGACAGTTTATAGGCTATAGAGGAAAAATGTCTCTGAGCCTTCTGAACCCTTCCTTGATACTATGCCAAGGCAATCCCAGAATTTTTGTCTCATTTATTACAGACTGTGGTGATTTCCAAGCTCCAAGTAGTCATTCCAGTAGATTATTAGGAGGGGCTCCACCAGTCCTTTCAGAATATTGAACCCCAAGCTATAGCTAAGTTCCCCCATGTCAACAAATTCTCCACTATTCCACCTTATATTCTAACACCCGCTCTAGTCTAATACCCTTGAGATCCAATTCCACACATGTTCCCCAAATTCCTGCTTACACATATAATCTGGGCCCTGATATTTTTTTTTCTTTGCTTTTCCTTTTTTTTTTTTTTTCCTGAGATGGAGTTTTTTGCTCTTGTCACTCAGGCTGGAGTGCAATGGCGCAATCTCAGCTCACTACAACCTCCGCCTCCCAGGTTCAAGTGATTCTCCTGCTTCAGCCTCCTGAGTAGTTGGGACTACAGGCATGCACTAGCATGCCCAGCTAATTTTTGTGTTTTTAGTAGAGACGGGGTTTCACCATGTTGGCCAGACTAGTCTCGAACTCCTGACCTCAGATGATCCTCCTGCCTTGGCTTCCTAAAGTGCTGGGATTACAGGTGTGAGCCACCACACCCGGCCCCTTGATATTTTCTCCAGGAGCAGGTCTGCGCTTACAGAGGCTCTGCTGAGACCTGACCCTCGTAATTGGTCTGAAGCTAATGAGGGGTGGAAGGGACAGATATTTAGAAGGACAAGCCGTGTTTTGCAAGTGCCTGCCTCAGGGGAGGCTATTGCAGGACCTCCAGACTGGAGAAACTGTTCTCCTGAGGCAAGGGAAGAGGGAGACCTCTGCCAGCTTAGAGAGTTAAGGCAAATCTGGAGGTTTAAGAGTTCCAGGTTTTTCCATTCAAAAGCTCCCACCCCATATTGCAAGATTTCACACCTTTTCCATCAGGGCCTTGATTTTGATGTAGAAGACCTATTGAAGCCATATATTCGATTTCCTTTGTAACACTTGTCACTCTTTCAGTGAGATCCTGGCCAGGTTTTGGCCCAGTCTGCCTCATGGTTACAGGAAATGAAAGTCACTTCAAAGCTTCTGTAAAGGTCTTCTGGTTTTCACAGCATAGCCTGAATCTACAGTTGGAGATCTTGTGCCTTTTGTTCTCTCATTTCAAGGTGTTCAGTGCAGTTAACAAAAGGCCGCCCCACCCTAATCTGTATAATTATTATTGTTTCTGTACATTCAAGTACCGTAAGCACCGTAACCCACACTTCACCTTCCAACTACCTCTTCATCTCCATCAGCCTCAGGTGGAAGTCTTAGTTATCAGGATGTCACTGGGTGTCAGGGGTCATCACCCCTCTACTTCCCACTGATGCAAGGGTCCTTATTGCCATTGACTGGCGAGTGATCAAGCACTAAGATCCCATCCTGGAGGGCTGAGTTCCAGGCCACTGTGGGAAACAACCGTCTTAGGCTGGCCCCCCTGAAAGCAGAGCCTGAGACAAAAGCCTGTGTACAAGCACATTTTTGGGACTATGATCCCAGGGAGCAGAAGTGAAGGACAAGAGAGTGGAGCCAGGCAGGAGAGCAAGCCGGTGCAAAGATGCATTAACCTGGCTACAGTCATAAGCAACTGGTCGTTCAAACCCACAAGACCATCTGAAAAGTGCTCTGAAATATGTCTCAGCCAACACACTTATAGGCATAAGAGGGACATTTATCTAATGATTGCTGTCACCCATGGGTCACGGCATTGCCTCAACAATATTGATTCCACTGCACCTCCTGGTTGTGCACGTGTGGGGTGCTGGGAAAGTTTCCCACGGTATCACACATCAAGAGAGCACAGAGACGCTCAAGGGAGATAGCCGAGGGTGCACAGTGTGGCTTGAGCCAGGAGCTGTCAATTTGTACCTGCATAAAGCTGGCCAAAGCCTGTGCCTACCTGGTCACAGCAGCAGAGGCTGTGATTTGGAGACAGATAAGGCCAGGAAGATCTGAAGTATAGCATAGAGGTGTCTGTAAGGTCAGCTTGGCAGGGACTTGTGTTAACCGAGCACCATCTAGACCTGGTGGGGGTACAGCAGGCAGTCATTGTCTACCTATTAGGCTATGTAAATCTCCATGAAAGGAAACATGCAAGGAAGCTGTGGGGCATGTGAGAGAGTGTGTGTGTGTGTGTGTGTGTGTGTGTACATGTGTCTGTATGCTTTATGTTGCATATGTGTATTTGCATGGAGAGGCAGTGGCAGATGCAGAGGAAGCCTTCAAAGATGTACCTGCCATGTGTCTGATAGCACCACCAGAAAGATACCCACAGAAGGATGCTCATTAAGGGAGCCCCATCTCCTGGTAACGAGATCACCCAATTGAAGCCAGTTAGCCAGCACAGAGAGAACCAGTCCATATCTGCTGTTGCTGCAGCAGCAGCTGCTTTAAGAAGCTGAGTGATACTTCAGCAGTTTTCCTCCCTCCCAGATCAATAATGATAATTGGGAACAAAACCTAGCTGAGGAGCACAAACAGAAGGTGGTCAGATGTTGATGCTGAATTCTTTGAAGTCCATTTCCTGGAAAGTTCTTTGGTAAGACACAAGCTCACTTCCCTGCCTCCAGCCATGCAGAGACTCAGGAAGACTGTGGACTTCTGTTTGTGCCAGACATATGCTGGATTCTGCGGTGGGGAGAACAGGGGTGGATGGGATCGAAGGACAAGATGCAGCCTGATAGGAGGCCCTGAACCAAAGACCGAGAGTCGTGCCTTCCCTTGAATTGGAACAAGCTGTTTTTCTGGATCAACTACCCTCTCATTGTGGAGCCCTAGGCACAATATTCTCCAATTTGGGCTTCAGTTTTCTTATCTACAAAAGGAGGGTACTGGGCTGGGTTGTTGTTTCCCACCCTATGTTCTCAGTGGTACACAAGATGCCAGTTCTCCAGACTTACGTGGTGCCAGAGGCTACCAATTGCTGGGAACCTCCTTTGTTCAAGACATGTGCTGAGTACACTTTGCTCCTGATCTCATTCAGTGGTTACAGAAAGCTTCTGAGGGTTCTGTTATTGTTTCTGTTTTACAGATGAGAAGTCCGAGGCTGGTAAACTAGAGTCCAAGGGCAGAAAGCTGGTAAGTTATACAAGCAGGATTCTTCAAACTCAAGTCTGTCTAACCTCAGAGACTTAAACACTTTAACGCTGTGTTAGATTGCTGCATCAGAGTTTTGGAAGGTGACTCATGATGTAACTGGGCAGTATTTCCCAGTCTTCAAAAACCCACTGCCCTTTTGGTTAGATGTGGAAATCTCACACTTCCCCGCCCCAGAGATTCTGGTATCTCCCCCTAAAGTGGAATACTAACTTGGTGAGAATCACTGGGCCAAAACATCTCTAAAGTCCATTTTAAATCTTATAACTCAGTGAGAGAGTTCTTCTAAAGGACACAGTCCTTGACACAGAGCAGGTCCTCAATCTCTGGCAGCTTTAGTAGTCCATGGCTGCCTGCCTCCCTAGCATCTATTTCCCCCCTCCTTCTTTACAAAGGGATCTCAACTCTTCCATTTGTCCATGGAGGGTGGATGTAACCACTTCCAGCTCAGGGGTGGGCCCTGATTGGCTGAACATGAATGACATGATCTCTCCCCCCTGCACATCACATTCTTCCAGCCACGGTTCTCAGGGATGTCCTTGTGACCCAAATTGGTCCGGTTAGAGAAAAATCCCAGGACTTTGTTCAAAATCTCCTATTTTTAATAGTTGTGAATATTATATATCTCCAGGTATGTAATAAAATCTCCAAAGGAAAGATCTGGAAAACATTTGTGACACCATTTTTACCCGAATGGGAGACCACAAAACCATGAGGAAATAATACGGGTCCTATGAGTTGGATAGGAAGGAGGGGTCTTTCCCCTCATCCCTCTACGTCTCTTCTTCTGCCCTCTCGCCCTCCTTACAGCTGAGCCAAACTAAAGGTGCAGTCCCATCTCTCCCAAAGATCCCAGGCCTAGCCTGAGCTGAACGCAAGAACTGTGTAAGAATCCTCAGCTCCTCTTCACTCCCAGGTGTGAGGGGTTAGGGGTGGGGAGTAATGATCACTCATGACTCTCAGATCACCTTCCAGTGTGACTCAGGGACCCAGAGCTGACCTAGAGCCCTTGAAATGTTACCAGAGTCACAGGTTATTTCCTCTTGAGACCCCAAGGTCCCTGCCATTGTTAATAACTCCTCCCGACCCCTGACACCACCACCACAATGTACAACTGACCTTTAGCTTTCAGCCCTCTTGAAATAAGTTCCCAGGGATTCTTCCAGTTCTCAAGACTCTGAGGGGACTCAGGCTGGGCCTTGCCTAAGACCCTGACCCTGAACTGTACCAGGCACCTGCTGTGTATGGACTGACCTCCCTGCTGATGGGGGATGCCTGCTTGGATATCAGCAAACCTTGCCCACTGCTCCTGGGACAACCCTGAGGCTTGAACCAGGACTGGACATTGCTATGCCCTATGTTGCTGTATTTTCTATCCTCCCCCATCTCTGAACTGCTACCTCCCAGTGTTTCTATATTCCCCACACCTATGGTCCTGGACTCCCCTGCCCCACCTCTGGCCTTGCAATATCTCACTGTAGATAAATGAGCATGTGTCCTCATGGTGATGGGTGATGGTGACAGGTGTAACCTGCCGAGGACACACTGAGATAGGGGTGGGTTCAGGTATCCCCAGGTGAGAACATAGGCTGGTACAAGAGCGAGAAACACTTTGAAAGGAGGTGATGGATGCTAGTTCGAGGAGCTGGGTTGTGCTGGTCTAAGCTGGCAGCAATTTTCCTGTTTCCCTGGCTTTAAGACAGACAAGCTTGAAACAGGGCCTGGCACAGTGGCTGGTCAGCTCAAGTGCTTTATTTTTATTTCTTATTCTCAATCAACAATTGTACTGCTTTTATTAGCAATCAGTGCTCTGACTGGAGTGCTGACGGCAAGAGACTCAGTGGTGAGTCAAAGTGGTTGGCTCTCAGACAGAGAGTTGGCTGAAAGGAGGAGAAGGAGGACTGTTACTCCAACAGGCTGAAGGGAGCAGATCCTGTGGGGCTGCCAAGTCAGGAAGCTCTGCAGGGCTCTAGGTGAGCAGAGTGGGGATAGAGGGGCTGCCTTCTATCCACAGCCCGTTTCTCCTGACCCCTGTCCCAGCCCCCTGAGTCTCGGGCAGTCATGGCCTTAATGGGGACTCAGTTTCCTCCAATGTCTGCAGCAGGGTGCTATTTCTAGAATGATTCCTTGTTCCTTTTGCCTAGGAAGGGTAAAGGTGAATGGACACATTTTGATCAGAGACCACCAAATCCTGTGAAGGCATTAGAAATGGAAGAGCTCCAGGGTAAAAAGAGCATGCTTCCGTTCGGGAGCTTGGAGCCTAGATTATGGCCCCAGTCCTCAGTAGCTCCATTCGCCTTTCTTTTCTTTGTTATTTTTGGTAGCCACAAAAAGGTTCTAAGTCTTGTTACAGCTGGAGAGCCAACCACTTGGGGATCTGAGCAGAAACTCAAATTCTTAATTTTCTGTAGAGCCATTAAAAAGAAGGAGCCTGGGCTCAGGCCCACCTCTGTCTGCATCCTGACTCTGTCCCTCATTAGCTACATGACCTTGCACAGATGACTTAACTTCTCTGACCCTGGGCCTCTTTATTAGGAATGTGGAGGGTTAACTAAGAACCAGGAGGCAAGTTGGCAGAAGGACCCTGGGCAGTCATGTTCAAAGACCGGCAGGAGTTCAGAGCCCCGTTCTGCCACCTAGTGGTGGTATGTCCTTGGGCAAGTCACTAAGTCACAACCTCTGGGCCTCAGTTTCCTCATCTGATGACAACTGTAACTTCCTCCTTGGGTCCTTGTGAGGGCTAAATGTCCGTGAAACACTTAGAATAGTGTCCGGCTGATAGCAAGCCCTGCCTGAGGTTAGCTAGGTTAGTAATCTCCTAACATCATGCTTGGTATCATAGGAGATTTGGTAGGTGTGACAGCAGTCGTGACGTCATTAACTAAGAGGTTATCTGGGCTCTGCATCAGAAAGGGAGTGGCCAGCTGTCCTCATCACAATGTCTAGTAGCAAAAAAGGTTTTCCTCCCCCTGCCCTGGAGTCTTCTATCACTGACTGTTAGAAATGGAGTCTTGTTGGACAACTTGGAAAGGACATGCCAGTTGCCAGCACTCTCTATGAAATGCCACACTGCTACAAACCCCCCATAACACCCACTCGGTGGCATTTACCCCACTCTCATGTCACTGCCTGTTTACTTGTCTCTCTTACTGGCCTGTGGGCAACTTGAGGGCAACATCTGTCTCGGTCACTGTGGAGAGATGGCAAAGTGTCGTGGTGAAGTGAGACAGCCAGGCCCCAGTCCTGGCTCTGCCACTTACCAGCTGTGTGCAACCTCGTCTATGTGTCCTAACCTTCCTTTGAAGATGCTTCTCCAAATTTCATTATGTCCACATAGTCACTTGGGAATCCTGCTAAAAATGCAGATTCTGATTCGGTAGGTCTGGGGTGGATTTGCATCTCCAACAAGATCCCATTTCTAACAGTAGGTGATGAAGGGCTCCAGGGTTGGGGGGTTGGGGGCAGCAAACCCTTTTTTTTTTTTGCCACCAGATATTATGATGACAGTTGGCCACTTGCTATGCCTCAGTTTCTTCATGCATAAAAAGTGCAAAATAATACTCTCTATCTCACAGGGTTGTTGTAAAGATTAAAGGATTAAATGAGCGCCAGGCAGGTGCTGAGTATTCAGTCAGAGTTGTCACCTTCTATTGTTATTGCTATTGTTGTATTACTGTTGTCATTGTATCCCTAGTACCCAGCCCAGTGCCAGGCACCCAGTAGACACTCCACAAACATTTATTGAATAAATAAATGACTTCAGCTGGGTGCACATTAATGTTTTTCACACGCTTGACATTGACAAGGCTTTTTCCAATATTGAACACTGAACTCTGTTTCTGTTGTGTGACTTGAATTCCCCAGGGAAGATGAGTGATTGGGAGCAGACTCTCAATGTCCTCTGAAAAATAATCTGCTGAATGGAGAAGGCCATGGTGACCTCCGTCTTTGGGGCCAGGTCTAGGAAGAATCAGGACTTTAAAAAAATATGGTGGCCGGGCGCGGTGGCTCAAGCCTGTAATCCCAGCACTTTGGGAGGCCGAGGCGGGCGGATCACGAGGTCAGGAGATCGAGACCATCCTGGCTAACACGGTGAAACCCCGTCTCTACTAAAAAAATACAAAAAACTAGCCGGCCGAGGTGGCGGGCGCCTGTAGTCCCAGCTACTCAGGAGGCTGAGGCAGGAGAATGGCGTAAACCCGGGAGGCGGAGTTTGCAGTGAGCTGAGATCTGGCCACTGCACTCCAGCCTGGGTGACAGAGCGAGACTCCTTCTCAAAAAAAAAAAAAAAAAAAAAAAAAAAATATATATATATATATATATATATATATATATATGGTGATTATGGTTTAGGGAGACAGACCTTTAGAGTCAAGTAAGTACAATCTGGGTAAAACAAATGTTGCTTATTTACATGTAAGGGGCAATGTTTCCATCCAGCAGGAAAGTGTCCTCTTGCTCTTGAACAAGCCATTGTGCTTTCAAAATTTTATTCTTTTTCATCCAGGGTCGATGGCTGGAGGAAGAAATGAGAGGATCTCCATACCGAGGCCTTGGCTTCTATGTCCTTTCTCGAAGCGGTTGGAGTGCAGATTTCTGATTCTGTGCCCAGCCTCCAGGGACACAGTGCACAATATACTGGGAATGATGGTGGGTGTTTGAGGTACATTACTTCCAGACAAAACATGGCTGCAGAGGGATCCCAAGAGCGTCCTCTGGTGGCTGAAGCCCTGTCTGCACGGGTGTCTGTGTTCTTCAATGGTTCAGGCAAGCTCAGACAGACCCTCTGCTTCTCTTAACCTGAGACACTGGTTTTCCCAAGAACTGTGAGCTGAAGGTTCCTTGCTGTGTCCCCTACCTGGCTGTGAGGACTTTGAGGATAATTATCCTATCTTATTTGTTGCTGTGCTCCCAGAGTCTTGGATGGAGCCTGACATCTAGTCAGTGTTAGTAAATGTTGATGTGGATTGAATTTCAAGGAGCTGCAGCCCTGAGAAGAGGGGATACTTCTTGGAAGCCGCTGTGGGCTAAATTGAGGGTTAACAACAGGGAACTGGAAGGCAGAGATTCCAGAGTGATAACCACAGTAGTTACCATTTCATGAGAGCCTCCATGTGCCAGCCTCTAAGCTAGGCCCGTAACATGCATTACCTCTTGTCCCCACTTTACAGAAACTAAGGCTTAGACAAGTTAAGCAACTTGTTAAAGATGAAACAACTCAGTATGTGTTGAAGTCAAATGAATGCATTTTTTTTCCATTTCTCTCATTTACTCCACTAATGACAGTACTTAAATTGTAGACTAGGAATTAAAATAGTAGAAGCCTGACTTGAGAGGGCAGAACCCCTGCGTTCGAATGCCTGAAAGTCAGTCATGGGTGGAAAGAACAGTCTTGTAGCAGAGCTCTGGGGGAGGGAGGAGCTGTAAGCAGGTGGACATGAACTCGCTGTGACAACTCTCCAACAGTGAAAGCAGGTTCCCATGGAATCCAGGGATATTACTGAATAACTTTCAACACAAAAATGTGTGCTAGTGAGTCGTAGAGCCTCTATATCCTCCCAAAACATAGTATGAGGGTGGGGGGGGGGGGTGATTCTGAATTTGCTGTTGTTGTTGTTTTTGAGATGGAGTTTTGCTCTTGTTGCCCAGGCTGGAGTGCAATGGTGCCATCTCAGCTCACCGCAACCTCCGCCTCCTGGGTTCAAGTGATTCTCCTGCCTCAGCCTCCTGAGCAGCTGGGATTACAGGCATGCGCCACCACTCCCAGCTATTTTTGTATTTTTAGTAGAGATGGGGTTTCTGCACGTTGGTCAGGCTGGTCTCGAACTCCCGACCTCAGGTGATCCGCCCAACTCGGCCCCCCGAAGTGCTGGGATTACAGGACCTGAGCCACCGCGCCTGGCCTAAGTAAATAGTTTGGCAAGCTGCATCCAATAGTGTCTCTTGAAGATTCACAACACACCCTAGCCTGATAACTATTCTAAGAAGTCCTGGGAAAAGAATGCTTGTTTGACTTTCTTGAATCCAGTGTTGGCCACGTTTATTTGACTAGTGAGCAGTTTGTTTGTTTGTTTGTTTTTTAAGTGACACTTTTTAACATTCTGAGGCAGTAATATTGCACTGAACACATGGGGAACCTTCTGTGGAAGTTTGGCCTGGAGAACGTCCTCTGTGTTCCTTCTTGCCCTGTGGCCGAGTGAGTGTGCTGTAAAAGCTTAGTGACGGAAAAGTCCCACTTAGCCTATTTGTAATGATTTGCTAAACTGGGTAAATAACTCATCTGAATGGCCAAGGTGATAAAGGCACAGGAGGAGAAGATGCTGGAGGAAGTGTTGTGTGTCCTGCATATAGGTACTGCTTCACCTCCCAGCAAGGCGATGCTGATAGCAACGTTTTCCTTGGGTGCTGAATTTTCCATCCTGCAATTATGTCTTAAGCCATAGATAAAATTCACATCCACGTTTCACTCAAGATAAATCTAACATCGTAATAATACAGAAGATTAATTCATTGGGGAAAAATAGAGGAAAAATGCTCGTGGCTTAAAGAGAAGTCAACACTTAGAATGTATAGAAGGGGATTTCTTCTGGACCACACTCTGTCCTCAACAGTGGCATGTGAAACTGCATGTGATTCGCTTTAGCACAAACATGTTTGTGCATGTCCCCACTGACACATCCACAGTATGACCCATAGAGGTCCACTTTTAAGGCCCCTAACTGTGAGTCCAACATACTCTTTTGGACTCACTGCAGTCATTTCTCTCTGAAGTCTTCCTTGACAACCTAGGCATCATCAATTTTTATCTTCTATGATCATCTTAGAGAGTGTATCCATAAGCTATAATCACAATCATGCTGCATAACAAAACCAAAAACTCAATGGCCAATAACAATTAACATTTATTTTTTGTTTTCATGTCTGCAGGCCAGCTGGGAGGTGGCTGATCTAGGCTGGGTTTTGCTCTAGGTTAGATTTGGTCTAAGTCGGCCTCACATGTCTCTCATTCTTCAGGTGTCAGGAGGCCACCATGGGCCTGATCTTCAGGACAGGATGCCTCTTAAGACCTGGGTTTTGACTCATACACTGTTACTGCCACCAACGTCCTGTTGGCCAAAGCCAATTTCATGACGAAGCCCAAGATGTGTGGAGTAGGGAAATGCATTTTGAAGGGGAGGGAGTCAATATTTAATGAACACCATAATGTACCACAAAGCATTTGTAGTCATGTGCCTGATTTAAACGCTTGGTGGGGTATCTCTGTGCTCTTAGGAATTGTGTCTCTCTGTCTGTCAGAGATGGTAACATTGGAACTGAGCCTTTCAGGCCAGGCGCGGTGGCTCACACCTGCAATCCCAGCACTTTGGGAGGCTGAGGCAGGCGGATCACGAGGTCAGGAGATCGAGACCATCCTGTCTAACACAGTGAAACCCTGTCTCTACTAAAAATACAAAAAATTAGCCGGGCGTGGTGGTGGGCGCCTGTAGTCCCAGCTACTCAGGAAGCTGAGGCAGGAGAATGGCGTGAACCAGGGAGGTGGAGCTTGCAGTGAGCCGAGATTGCGCCACTGCACTCCAGTCTGGGCGACAGAGCAAGACTCCGTCTCAAAATAAATAAATAAATAAATAAATAAATAAAAGTTTCCTCAAACACCTCTGTGGTGCCTTCTGTTCACCACCCACAGTAGCACTGAAGGAAGAAATGTAGTAACATGTGAAGTGCATAGGCAGCCTAGGGAGTCATGCATCCTAGTTCTGAAAGGAGGGTGCCCCTAGCCAGCCCTTGATTGCCTCCCAGTGTTGGAGTTTGTAAGAGTCACAAAGAATCACACTTCCCTCTCCTCAAAGTTCTGAACCAACTAAAAATTATACATGGGAGTTTGATGGGGATGAAAATATGGACTTTATAACTGGTAAAAATGAATTTGAGAACAGCTTGGACCTGAAGCTGAAATGGTTTCCTTGATACTTTTCATCTGGATCCTATAGTCCACCTGAGGGTAGTTGTGGGTCTTCATAGTGGACTTTTAGCCAGATGCATGAAAAATTGTGGCCAGGAGAGAGGCCACACCTGACAGGGACATTTATACATGAGAAACATAGACCAATGGGCGTCAGTCTCTTGCCACTTCAACAGTTATGCCAATTTCTCCTCCACACAAATGAAGGAGAGAAGAGCTAAGTGTAAAAGGAAAGATGGAACTCTCCTCCCCATCTCATCTGGGATGGAAGCTGTCTGTTGTAGGGACTGGCATGAGGTGGGGAGGAAAGAAGAATGACCCTGGTGATCTAGAAAATGGGACTGATGCTATTTAGAAGGCTGCATCACTGAGTCAGAGGGTGTGGGCTTTTTTATTTTTTATTATACTTTAAGTTCTAGGGTACATGTGCACAACGTGCGGGTTTGTTATGTATGTATACATGTGCCATGTTGGTGTGCTGCACCCATCAACTCGTCAGCACCCATCAACTCATCATTTATATCAGTTATAACCCGGTGTGTGATATTCCCTTTCCCATGTTCAAGTGATCTCATTGTTCAATTCCCACCTATGAGTGAGAACATGTGGTGTTTGGTTTTCTGTTCTTGCGAAAGTTTGCTGAGAATGATGGTTTCCAGGTGCACCCATGTCCCTGCAAAGGACATGAACTCATCCTTTTTTATGGCTGCATAGTATTCCATGGTGTATATGTGCCACATTTTCTTAATCCAGTCTGTCACTGATGGGCATTTGGGTTGATTCCAAGTCTTTGCTATTGTGAATAGTGCCGCAATAAACATACGTGTGCATGTGTCTTTATAGCAGCATGATTTATAATGCTTTGGGTATATACCCAGTAATGCGATAGCTGGGTCATATGGTATTTCTAGTTCTAGATCCTTGAGGAATCGCCATACTGTTTTCCACAATGGTTGAACCAGTTTACAATCCCACCAACAGTGTAAAAGTGTTCCTGTTCCTCCACATCCTCTCCAGCACCTGTTGTTTCCTGACTTTTTAATGATTGCCATTCTAAGTGGTATGAGATGGTATCTCACTGTCGTTTTGATTTGCATTTCTCTGATAGCCAGTGATGATGTGCATTTTTTCTTGTGTCTGTTGGCTGTATGAATGTCTTCTTTTGAGAAATGTCTGTTCATATCCTTTGCGCACTTTTTGATGGGGTTGTTTGTTTTTTTCTTGTACATTTGTTTGAGTTCTTTGTAGGTTCTGGATATTAGCCCTTTGTCACATGAGTAGATTGCAAAATTTTTTTCCCATTCTGTAGGTTGCCTGTTCACTCTGATGGTAGTTTCTTTTGCTGTGCAGAAGCTCTTTAGTTTAATTAGATCCCATTTGTCAATTTTGGCTTTTGTTGCCATTGCCTTTGGTGTTTTAGATATGAAGTCCTTACCCATACCTATGTCCTGAATGGTATTACCTAGGTTTTCTTTTAGGGTTTTTATGGTATTAGGTCTAACATTTAAGTCTCTAATCCATCTTGAATTGATTTTTGTATAAGGAGTAAGGAAAGGATCCAGTTTCAGCTTTCTGCTTATGGCTAGCCAATTTTCCCAGCATTATTTATTAAATAGGGAATCCTTTCCCCATTTCTTGTTTTTCTCAGGTTTGTCAAAGATCAGATGGCTGTAGATGTGTGGTATTATTTCTGAGGACTCTGTTCTGTTCCATTGGTCTATATCTCTGTTTTGGTACCAGTACCATGCTGTTTTGGTTACTGTAGCCTTATAGTATAGTTTGAAGTTAGGTAGCATGATGCCTCCAGCTTTGTTCTTTTGGCTTAGGATTGTCTTGGCAATGCGGGGTCTTTTTTGGTTCCATATGAACTTTAAAGCAGTTTTTTTCCAATTCTGTGAAGAAAGTCATTGGTAGCTTAATGGGGATGGCATTGAATCTATAAATTACCTTGGACAGTATGGCCATTTTCACGATATTGATTCTTCCCATCCACGTAAAGAGGTCCTTTACATCCTTTGTAAGTTGGATTCCTAGGTGTTTTATTCTCTTTGAAGCAGTTGTGAATGGAAGTTCATTCATGATTTTGTTCTCTGCTGTTACAGGTGTATAAGAATACTTGTGATTTTTGCACATTAATTTTGTATCCTGAGACTTTGCTGAAGTTGCTTATCAGCCTAAGGAGATTTTGGGCTGAGATGATGGGGCTTTCTAAATATACAATCATGTCATCTGCAAGCAGGGACAATTTGACTTCTTCTTTTCCTAACTGAATACCCTTTGTTTCTTTCTCTTGCCTGATTGCCCTAGCCAGAACTTCCAACACTATGTTGAATAGGAGTGGTGAGAGAGGGCATTCCTGTCTTGTGCCAGTTTTCAAAGGGAATGCTTCCAGTTTCACCCATTCGGTACGATATTGGCTGTGGGTTTGTCATAAATAGCTCTTATTATTTTGAGATACGTTCCATCAATACCGAATTTATTGAGCGTTTTTAGCATGAAGGGCTGTTGAATTTTGTCAAAGGCCTTTTCTGCATCTATTGAGATAATCATGTGGTTTTTGCCTTTGGTTTTGTTTATATGCTGGATTACGTTTATTGATTTGCATATGTTGAACCAGCCTTGCATCCCAGGGATGAAGCCCACTTGATCATGGTGGATCAGCTTTTTGATGTGCTGCTGGATTCGGTTTGCCAGTATTTTATTGAGGATTTTTGCATCGATGTTCATCAGGGATATTGGTCTAAAATTCTCTCTTTTTGTTGTGTCTCTGCCAGGTTTTGGTATCAGGATGATGTTGGCTTCATAAAATGAGTTAGGGAGGATTCCCTCTTTTTCTATTGATTGGAATAGTTTCAGAAGGAATGGTACCAGCTCCTTCTTGTACCTCTGGTAGAATTCGGCTGTGAATCCGTCTGGTCCTGGACTTTTTTTGGTTGGTATGCTATTAATTATTGCCTCAATTTCAGAGCCTGTTATTGGTCTATTCAGGGATTCAACTTCTTCCTGATTTAGTCTTGGGAGAGTGTTAGTGTCCAGGAAATTATCCATTTCTTCTAGGTTTTCTAGTTTATTTGTGTAGAGGTGTTTATAGTATTCTCTGATGGTAGTTTGTATTTCTGTGGGGTCGGTGATGATATCCCCTTTATCGTTTTTTATTGTGTCTATTTGATTCTTCTCTCTTTTCTTCTTTATTAGTCTTGCTAGCAGTCTATCAATTTTGTTGATCTTTTCAAAAAAGCAGCTCCTGGATTCATTGATGTTTTGGAGGGTTTTTTGTGTCTCTATCTCCTTCAGTTCTTCTTGCCTTCTGCTAGCTTTTGAATGTGTTTGCTCTTGCTTCTCTAGTTCTTTTAATTGTGATGTTAGGGTGTCAATTTTAGATCTTTCCAGTTTTCTCTTGTGGGCATGTAGTGCTGTAAATTTCCCTCTACACACTGCTTTACATGTGTCCCAGAGATTCTGGTATGTTGTATCTTTGTTCTCATTGGTTTCAAAGAACATCTTTATTTCTGCCTTCATTTCGTTATGTACCCAGTAGTCATTCAGGAGCAGGTTGTTCAGTTTCCATGTAGTTGAGCGGTTTTGATTGAGTTTCTTAATCCTGAGTTCTAGTTTGATTGCACTGTGGTCTGAGAGACAGTTTGTTATAATTTCTGTTCTTGTACATTTGCTGAGGAGTGCTTTACTTCCAACTATGTGGTCAATTTTGGAATAAGTGGGATGTCGTGCTGAGAAGAATGTATATTCTGTTGTTTTGGAGTGGAGAATTCTGTAGATGTCTATTAAGTCTGCTTGGTGCAGAGATGAGTTCAATTCCTGGATATCCTTGTTAACTTTCTGTCTCGTTGATCTGTCTAATGTTGACAGTGGGATGTTGAAGTCTCCCATTTTTATTGTATGGGAGTCTAAGTCTCTTTGTACGTCTCTAAGGACTTGCTTTATGAATCTGGGTGCTCCTGTATTGGGTGCATATATATTTAGGATAGTTAGCTCTTCCTGTTGAATTGATCCCTTTACCATTATGAAATGGCCTTCTTTGTCTCTTTTTATCTTTGATGGTTTAAAGTCTGTTTTATCAGAGACCAGGATTGCAACCCCTGCTTTTTTTTTGTTCTCCATTTGCTTGGTAGATCTTCCTCCATGCCTTTATTTTGAGCCTTTATGTGTCTCTGCAAGTGAGATGGGTCTCCTGAATACAGGACACTGATGGGTCTTGACTCTTTATCCAATTTGCCATGTTATGTCTTTTAATTGGACCATTTAGTCCATTTACATTTAAGGTTAATATTGTTATGTGTGAACTCGATCCTGTCATTGTGATATTAGCTGGTTCTTTTGCTCATTAGTTGATGCAGTTTTTCCTAGCATCGATGGTCTTTACATTTTGGCATGTATTTGCAGTGCCTGTACTGGTTGTTCCTTTCCATATTTAGTGTTTCCTTCAGGGTCTCTTGTAGGGCAGGTCTGGTGGTGACAAAATCTCTAAGCATTTGCTTGTCTGTAAAGGATTTTATTTCTCCTTCACTTATGAAACTTAGTTTGGCTGGATATGAAATTCTGGGTTGAAAATTCTTCTCTTTAAGAATGTTGAATATTGGCCCCCACTCTCTTCTGGCTTGTAGAGTTTCAGCTGAGAAATCTGCTGTTAGTCTGATGGGCCTCCCTTTGTGAGTAACCTGGCCTTTCTCTCTGGCTGCCCTTAACATTTTTTCCTTCATTTCAACTTTGATGAATCTGACAATTATGTGTCTTGGAGTTGCTCTTCTCATGGAGTATCTTTGTTGTGTTCTCTGTATTTCCTGAATTTGAATGTTGGCCTGCCTTACTAGGTTGGGGAAGTTCTCCTGGATGATATCCTGAAGAGTGTTTCCCAACTTGGTTCCATTCTCCCCATCACTTTCAGGCACACCAATCAGGCATAGATTTGGTCTTTTCACATAATCCCATATTTCTTGGAGGCTTTGTTCGTTTCTTTTTCCTCTTTTTTCTCTAGACTTCTCACTTCATTTCATTCATTTGATCTTCAATCATTGATACTCTTTCTTTCAGTTGATCGAGTCAGGTACTGAAGCTTGTGCATTTGTCACGTATTTCTCGTGTCATGGTTTTTGTCTCTGTCAGTTCATTTATGGCCTTCTCTGCATTGATTATTCTAGTTATCCATTCTTCAATTCTTTTTTCAAGATTTTTAGTTTCTTTGCGCTGGTTACCTAGTTCCTCCTTTAGCTCTGAGAAGTTTGATCGACTGAAGTCTTCTTCTCTCAACTCGTCAAAGTCATTCTCCATCCAGCTTTGATCTGTTGCTGGCGATGAGCTGTGTTCCTTTGGAGGGGGAGATGCGCTCTGAGTTTTTGAATTTCCAGCTCTTCTGCCCTGCTTTTTCCCCATCTTTGTGGTTTTATCTGCCTTTGGTCTTTGATGACAGTGATGAAGTGATGGGGTTTTGGTGTGGGTGTCTTCTATTTGTTAGTTTTCCTTCTAACAGTCAGGACCCTCAGCTGTAGGTCTGTTGGAGATTGCTTGAGGTCCACTACAGACCCTGTTTGCCTGGGTATCAGCAGCGGAGGCTGCAGAAGATAGAATATTGCTGAACAGTGAATGTTGCTATCTGATTCTTGCTCTGGAAGCTTCATCTCAGGGGTGTACCCCACCATGTGAGGTGTGAGGTGTCGGTCTGCACCTAGTGGGGGATGTCTCCCCGTTAGGCTACTCAGGGGTCAGGGACCCACTTGAGCAGGCAGTCTGTCCGTTCTCAGATCTCAACCTCCATGCTGGGAGATCCACTGCTCTCTTCAGAGCTGTCAGACAGGGTCATTTACCTCTGCCAAGGTTTCTGCTGCTTTTTGTTTAGCTATGCCCTGTCCCCAGAGATGGAGTCTACAGAGACAAGCAGGCCCCCTTGAGCTGCGGTGGGCTCCACCCAGTTTGAACTTCCTGGTGGCTTTGTTTACCTACTTAAGCCCCAGCAATGGCAGGCACCCCTCCCCCAGCCCCGCTACTGCCTTGCAGTTAGATCTCAGACTACTGTGCTAGCAATGAGGGAGGCTCTGTGGGCGTGGGACCCTCCCGTCCAGGTGTGGGATATAATCTCCTGGTGTGCCGTTTGCTAAGACCCTTGGTAAAGTGCAGTATTAGGGTGGGAGTCACCCAATTTTCCAGGTGTTGTGTGTCTCAGTTTCCCTCAGCTAGGAAAAGGGATTCCCTTTCCCCTTGCGCTTCCCAGGTGAGGCAATGGCTTGCCCTACTTCAGCTCTTGCTGGTCGGGCTGTACCAGCTGACCAGTACTGATTGTCTGGCACTCCCCAGTGAGATGAATCTGGTACCTCAGTTGAAAATGCAGAAATCACCCGTCCTCTGTGTCACTCGTGCTGGGAGCTGGAGGCTGGAGCTGCTCCTATTGGGCCATCTTCAAGGTTGGTGTGGGCTTCTTTATGCATTTGCTAAAAATGAGCCATCAGGTCACTCCTAGGGTGCCCTGGAGCAACTTGTTCTTGTCTCCAAGTCCATATGGAGAACACCTAACTCCATTCCACTTCATCTCCAGTCCCAACCCATCTTCACTCATTTCCCACTGAGCCAAGCCACCTGAGTGCGTTGAGTTCACCTGTGTGTTCTTGCCATCTCCTGGGATGGAGTCCCCACAGGTCAGAACACTTGAACTCATTGTGTAGAACCAGATTCTCTCTCACACTTTTCTCTCTCCTCTCAGAGGCCAATTTGGTCTGCAGTCAATTCTGCAGAAGTTAGAAATAAAGCATGGTGACCAATAAGAGATGAGAGAGGGTATGGTTGGGCTGCGAGTTACTTTTCAGAGCTTATGAAAAGCTGCAAACCTGGTGGATGGCTTACACTCTTTCCTCAAGGCCAACACACTGAGTGAGAGGGTGCTGGAGGGGGACCCTGGAGAAAGGAGCTTGTATTCAAGGAGGCCCATGGTGTCATTATTTACAGTGTGACACCTGATCCTTCCAATGACCACATCTGTAGGCTCTGGAAATTAGTGGTTAAGAGCACGGCTTTCAGGATTGTTCACATACCAGTTGTGTGACCTTGGCAAGTCCCTGTGCCTCAGTTTCCTCATCTGTAGAATGTTGGTAGAGGACGATATTAAGAGTAACTACCACATAGTGGTGCTGGGAGGATAAAATGATTTAACAGGTGTGATGGGCAGCTGTGGGGATGGCTCCCAATGATCCCCGTCTCCAGGTATCCATGCCCTTACTTGGATATGGCAAAGAGAATATGGTAAAATTGATAGGCTGTCCCTTCCAAGATCAGGTTACAAGAGACTGTGAACTCCCTCTTGCTTACTTTCTCTTACTCTCTCTCTTATTCCAGTGGAAGCCAACAGCATGTTATGTGTTGCCCAGTGGAGAAACCCACACTACAAGAAACTGTGGATGGCCTCCTCTGGTCAATAGCCAGCTAGGAATAAGGCCTTCATCCAACAGCCCATAAGGAACTGAATCCTGCCAAAAACCACACACGTGAGCTTAGAAGCAGATCTTCCCCCAGTAGTGCCTTGAAATGACTGCTGCCCCCACCTGACACCTTAACTGTGGTCTGTGTGAGATTCTGAAACAGGGGATCCAGCTAAGCCATGTCCATATTCCTGACCCAAAGACACTTTGAGATAATATTGAATAAATACTTGTGGTGTTAAGCCACTAAGTTTTAGGGTAATTTGTTAGACAGGGAGAGATAACTAATACAATACATTAACAATTCTTAAGATACCACCCAGTGGATAGTAAACCTTCAATAGATATTGACTGTCTTTATTATTAATATCTCAGTTTCACAGATGAGACAAATGAGGCTCAGAGTGACTTGCCCAGAGTTAGACAGTTAATATGCAGCAGAGTAGGGGCTCTGCCTTTGTTCTATCTGACTTCAAAGTCAGTGCTCTCAAAGCATCACTGTTTGGAAGACTCAGCTCCTTGAGGTGCCTAGGCAGGACCTGTAGAAAAACAGAAGGCAGATTTCCATGGGATGACCTAGATAGGTGAATGACCCCTTAAGGCTTCAGAGGGCCAGGCCTAGGGCTGGGGAGAGCCATGGTCAGCCCTTCGGGGAGTCTATGGGTAGGAGGACTAGCTCCTGCACCCAACCTTTGCTAGGGGCTAGGCCTTCCAGCACATAGGAGAACCAACACATGGCTGAGTCTGTTCCAAGAGTTTGTACGATGCTGTGGACTGAGGAATGGAGCTCTGGTCTCTCTTTGCCCTCCACTATAGTTTCCATGTGTCCCTCAGAAAGCATGTGTTGGAAACTTAATCCCCAATGCAACAGTGTTGGGAAGTGGGGCCTAATGGGAGGTGTTTAGGGCATTCATTTATCCTCAAGAATGGATTAATGCTGATTATAAAAGGGCTTGAGTCTGTGAGTTCATTCTCTTGCTCTCTCCCACAATGCTGTCTTGCCCTTCCACCGTGAGCCATGGGATGATGCCGGAATCATCCCATGATTGCTGGAACCTTAATATTAGACTATATTGGACTTCGTGGTCTACAGAACTGTGATAAACAAATGCCTTACCAGTTACCACACCTCTGATATTGTGTTATGGCAACACAAAACAGACTGAGACTCTTTCTCTCATTCCCTCTGGGAGCTCATGAACCAGGAGCCTGATATAAGCCCCATTCAGAGGAGTCTCATCTGAGCAAAGGCCATTTTTGTTGCTTTCCTATCATGCTATAGACAGTGATGGTGAATCAACTTAGCTGATTGGAGGGCAGTCATCACCATCAGGAACAACATGTCCTCTTAGCACAGTAACTGCTGGGAACATCTACAAGGTTCCTCAGGGTATATAGGCAACAGACACAGGGAGCGTGCAGAGAAGCAGGTGGCACAGCCCCTGATACCTGTGGTGGTGAGAAGCACAATGGGAGCAGAGTCAAGCTTCACTTGACACTCAGACACTCAAAGAATCGACAGATACATGGAAACACACAGGCACCTGCATTAATACCCATAAACTCCCAGACACACAGCAACACTCATAGACAAATCTACAGAATGACACACTCAGATATTCAGTGAGAAAGACACAAATGCTCAAATAAATGCCCAGATGGTAGGGAGGAACATTAAAACCCCACAACTCATGTTTCCAGGGAGGGGAGGACTTTCCCATTGTACTATGCAGGAGGGAAAAGTATGGAAGGAACACTTATTACCCTTGCCCATCCCCTCACCCATTTCTTCCCAGAGGAGAGATGGTGATTTTGGGGGAGGAACAGAACATGCTCAGTCTAGCCTCCCTTAGGGTTTCTCTGTCTTCTACCCTGCTTTCCTGCAGAGGGGAAACAATATTCTCATCAGTCTTCTGGTACTGGGTGGCCTCTCAGGGTTGGTTTGGCCCCTCTGGGGAGTTGCCTGGTGTGACCAGTGCCGGGGGACACGTCTATCTAATTCATTGGGGAAGAATTTGCAGACCCATTTGGCTACATATCCAAAGCCACGTTCTTTACTTGACTGTACTCAGTAATAGGGCTGATATTCTGATCTTCACCTCTGTCTCTGGGGCCTTATTTCTCAGTTGATGTCAGACTTGGGATTCCCCCGTCCCAACACCAAATATTCCCACTTAGAGGAAAAACAAAAACATGGACAGACATTCAAAGACACAGCAGAGAAATAGACGAGATGGTACATTTGCTCTCCTGAATGGAGGAAGGGTGGTTAGAAGAGCAGTTCATGAGCCTGGCTGGGTGTTAGAATCACCTGGGAAGAGTTACGAATAGGTACTGATGTCTGGGTCCTACTCCAGACAAAATGATTCAGAATCTACTGGGTCAGGGCCTGGGTAGTGGTCAATTTTAAAGCTCCCCAGGCGATTCTAACAGGCAGCTTCCCTACTCCCCAACACTCCATGAGGAGCAAAAGAGTGTTGGTGATTGGGGGCCTAATCCGTGTGTCACAGACCTCCCTCAGACATCACTTACTTCCAGCTACAGCTCCAAATTTCTCTCCTACAGACATTCTGGGGATTCTAGTAGCAGCTGAGGGCTGTGCTCTAAGTAGGCAGTTGCCTGTGGCTGCTGCTCTTCTGCCTCTTCTAACTCTTCTGATGGACCATGGGGGCTGTCTCATCACTCTTCAAAAAGAAGTCCCTCACCCCTGCCTTGGATCCCCAACACGTACGGATGCTTAGGTCGACATGGTATTTTGCCTCTTGCTTTCAGTCTAGCTTCCATTGCATCTCTGCTTGGCTGGCCCCTGGCAGTGCAGGTGCAGAGGACACTGAGTGGAGAACTGGCCCCAGTGATAGTGGCTCGGCAAATTCTGTTCATCCCATAGCCAAAGGCACTTTCCTTGTGATGGATGGAGGCCAAACTCCTCTGCCAGCAACAGAGAAGCAAGGCCAGGCTGATGGCTGCAAAATGGTGAGGTTCACTGACCTTGAACCTGGAGCTGTCCAGATCCTTCTCTGCCTTTCTCTATGCATTGGAGGGAGCCACTGGAATTCTGACCAGGAATCTGGTTTTCTTCATCTGCCCCTTGCTCTAGGCCCATAATTCTCAAACTTGCATGTATTTGAATTACCTAGAAGGCTCATTAGAACACAGATTGGTGGGCCTCACTTCTAGGGTTTCTGAGTCAGTAGGTCTGGGGTGGGCCTGATAATTTATTTGCATTTGTGACAAGTTCCCAGGTGATGCTGATACTGCTGGTCCAGGGATCACACTTTAAGAACCACTGCTTGAGGCTACTTCTCCTCTGGCCTGCTTGGTGTGTGTGTGCGTGTGTGTGTGTGTGTCTGTGTGTGTGTGTCCTGTCATCTGAGGATCCAGAAGGGAGGCACTTAGGTAACTTCAACAAAAGGGATCATGATCAATTTCCCTCTATTGACTCCTTACTATAAGCCAGGCACCATACTGAGTGCTTAATATGCATTGTCTTACAGAATTCTCCCAGTTGCTCTATAAGGAAGGCACTACTATTTCCCTCATTTTATGAATGAGGAGACTGAGTTTAGGTATTTGACTCAAAGTAACACAATGCAGAGTTAAGAGGTAGCTGAGCTGGGACAGGAACCCAAGCCAGTTATAGTCTTAAAATACTCATTCATTCATTTGTATATACATAATGAATGTATTTGACAAAAATTTCTTAAACATCTTCTATATTACCGGCACTGTTCTAGGTCCTAATGATGTACCAATGAACAAGACAGTGCAGATGGCTGCTCTCAGGAAGCTTAAATTCAAGAGGAGGAGGAGACAATAACTCGTGTAGTTTTAAAACGCACGTGAATTTTAATCAATTGTTCCTTTGTGATTCACAATGAGGGAGGACTTGACTCGGAGTGAGGTCAGGGTTTTGGGAGGATCCTCTGGGGTGGAGTAGTCAGTGTGATCTTCAACTGGCCCTGGACTCTCCCAGGTGAGGTTGATGGGCAGCACCTGGGTCAAGCCCAGCCTTGGGGTCAGCAGTTATCAGCCCCCATCTTAACACAACTCCATCCCGGTCAGAGAGCCACTGGGTTCTCTCCAGACTAAGAGATACTTTGTCCTTTGGTAAATTGCAGCCCCGGTCTTGGCAATATGGCTCAGTCTGGGCAAAGATCATCTGATATTCATAGTATAAACAGAAATGGCTTGTTGAGCTGCTTCACTGAACTCATTCACAGGGTGAGAAGGTGAGGGGCCTGCCATGTAGCTTACTTTAGAAAGCAGCCACCAGCCTAATCTTTATACAACTCATATTGAATACCCATGCAGATGGAGTGCTAAACTGTCCATTGGCTACACACACCATCATGACAGCCGCCTTCTAGCTCTCCCCATCACTTATCAATATATGTCCTCGAGTTTACTGAGCGTTGCCAATTTAGCTGAACGTCAGAAGTCTGCTACTCGGGGGCTCTGTGAAAGCACTGAATGGATCTTAAAAAATCTTAATTTCTGCAGTGCACAGCAGAGTGCCTGACACTTAGATTTCGATAAATGTTGGATGGATGGATGGATTCGAGAGTGAATGAATAAATGAGATACTCTCTGCCCCCTTGCCAGTCCCTGCTGCCCCGGGGCTGCTCAGTTGCAGACACTAACAACCTCTAACATGCAGGTTCAACGTTATGACAGTTTGACTGCCTGCGAGGAGGCCAGCCACATCAGCAGTGGGATCTGGGATTAGTTCTGTGGCTCTCAGTGTGGTATCTGGAGGCAGAGGGAGTGCCTGGTCCTGAGTCCCCATGAGCCCCGCGTGCTGCTCCCCTCATTATCCACTGAACCTCCTCCTCCCAGCTTAACCATCTCAGTATGATTGCATGCTGCCTCAGTTTCCCAGTTGCTCACCAGTCCCCTGCAGGGACTAAGAGCTTGCCTTGAAGTCACCTGCTTTTCTAGAACCCTACCAGCTTACTGGATCCTTTTTTTTTTTTTTTTTTTTTTTTTTTTTGCGACAGAATGCTCTGTTGCCCAGGCTAT
Organism: Rhinopithecus roxellana; assembly: GCF_007565055.1. NCBI lineage: Eukaryota > Metazoa > Chordata > Mammalia > Primates > Cercopithecidae > Rhinopithecus > Rhinopithecus roxellana. The sequence goes on along the minus strand of NC_044560.1, from coordinate 85,414,258 downwards.
AGTGTAGTGGTGCGACCTTAGGTCGCTTCAACCTCCATCTCCCGGGTTCAAGAGATTCTCTTGCCTCAGCCTCTCAAGTAGCTAGAACCACAGGTATGTGACACCATGCCAGGCTAATTTTTGTATTTTTGGTAGAGACAGGGGTTTTTCCCTACGTTGGCCTAGCCTCAAGTGATCTGCCCACCTTGGCCTCCTGAAATGCTGGGACTACAGGTGTTAGCCACCATGACCAGACTTACCTGGATCTTTTCAGCTCTTTATCTTAGAGGCTGAACCCTGCTTCTGTAATTCCAGCAGGTGGCTGGTGGGACCATCGGAATCACAATGCCTCCAGGCTCCTGCCACTTACCTCTCTGTACACATTGGATCCATAAACACCTCTAGGCTAGAGCTGCTATATCTCTTCATACCTCAGCATTGGGACATGGTCACTCTTTTTCTGCCAGGTTAGGCACCCAAGATACAGTGAATGGGTTCAACTTTTCTTTTCTCAGTGACCCACTGACACGTAAGCCTCTGTGGTTACAGAGCCTGTGCAGGTCAAACTATCCCGATTTCTCATCTTCAGTCACTTTCATGATTCTCCCTCTGGGCCAAGGAAGGTTTGATGGGTGTCTTCTTTCCCCTTTCTACTCACTCTGGGCCAAGCCCTTTGCCTACTACCCTGACCTTCTATCAATCTGACACTGTAAATGATCTCCTCGATTCTCTCCTTCTCACTGCAGCTTCCAAGCAGACCCCTGTGCCTTCTGGGCACAGTAAGCCATTTCAAACAAAAATCCAGTCTTCCCAACATCGAATATATTCTTGCTAATCTGCTCACAGGTGCTTTTGGCAATCCCAATGAGAAAAAAAATACTTTAAATATTTAAGAAGCAGTCAATGTGTCAGTTAACTGCCCCATTTCTGGTGTCAGACTGCTAGGGTTCAAATCCTGGCTCTGCCACTTTCTAGTTATATAGCCAAAGGCAAGCTAGTGAATCTCTCTGGGGATTGACTTCCCCATTCGTAAAATGGGGGTAATAATGATAATTGCTCTTAGGGCTTTTGAGAGAATATGCATAATAAGCACTTTATAAATGTGAGGTATTCTGGCATTTGTGCTGATTGTGATCAAAGAGCTGTTTATTCATCTATGCAAGCTACAGTTATTAAGAACCTACCATGTGTCAGGTCCTATAGAGCAGTCAAAGATGCATGAGATAGGCTCTGGAGCTCCAGCATGAAGGGAAGCAGACCCAGACTTACCCCATGCCAAGGAGTGAGTGTGGGCATAGAAGAGTGAAGTGAAGGGGTCAGGAGGACTGAGGATGGCACAGCCCCAGCTGGAGGGTTGCATATAGAGGTGCTGCATGGGGGTGGGTTGGGAGGTGTCAGTGTGTCAGTTCCACTCTGTCCTTGAGGCAGTGTAGAAGATAAAGAGATCCCTGGGTCTTGTGACAGAAGATCAGGCTGGACAGGGAAGCTCCTCTCAGCCATGGACTTACGAAGCACCATCCCCAGGGCTCCAGAAGTCATGATCTCAACATGTCATCATGCCTCAATCAATGGAACATCATTGACTGGCAAGGGCCCAGGGGGACAGTCTCACCAAGATGTTGGTGCCACATGTGGGCTTGTGTAGACTGGAGCTTTCCAGGTCAGTGGATTTCTGGTGTGGGAGCATTTGCCATTACAGGATGGGGCTGATTTCCTATCCAAGGTTTTCTTCCAGGGGACACAAATGTTTCCTCTCCCTGCTCGGCAACCCCTGCACTCACCCTTCTAGACAAAACACTTTGAAAGGGGCTTTCTTTTATTTGCTCCTCAGCTTCTTTTTTGAAGCTTCCGGCATTAGAGGCCTTTTATTTTTTCTGAATTTCATGGAAAAACTATGATGACTGCTTGCCTCTCCATTTTGTTCATGATTTAAGTCAGATTGCTTCTCAGCATTTACCTTTTCCTGGCTATTTTTTCCGCTCTCTTGAGTGGAAACCTCTGTCACCCCTGTGCCACCTCTACCCCTTAGTTCTTTTAACAGGCCAGTCTATCTTCAGAGGGCTCCTTGGAAAGGCTTAGAGAGTTAACTCTATCTTGGGGCTGATTCCAGGTCCCAAGCAAAGCTGTCTTAACTGCCAGTGGTAGATTGCTACCTCCATTTACACAGAAGGTGCAGGATGTTAGACCGTCCAAATAAACTCAGCAGACAGAAAATGAACATCTCAACAGAGAACTCACAAACGTGCAAGGACTTCATTATCCTGAGATGTCCCTAAGAGATACTAGACATCTGGTAGAAAACAGTAAAAGTCGACAATGGCTCCATTGTCAGCAAATGAAGCTTGCAGTTGAGGGTAGACCACCCTTTCTAGAAGTTCCCTAGTGGAAAGAGGAGGAGAATAGGGCGGTAGTTGAAAAATAATTGAAAGAGGATTTTCTTTGTGTGGGGAGACTTGAGCTTGCCTGGAGATTGAGGAGAAGGATGCAGACGAAAGGGAGAAGTAGAAGATACATGAGTGTGTGCATGTGTGTGTGCATGAGTGTGAGTGTGTGTGTGTGTGATTGATGGATGGGAACTAGGACACAGGGTGCATGTCCTAGAGGTCATCTCTGGAGAGGGGAAGGGGAAAAAGGCCACCAGTCTAATAAGAAGCCATATTTATTTAATTTATCTTATTTATTTATTTATTTAATTGTTTTGAGATGGAGTCTCGCTCTGTTGCCCAGGCTGGAGTGCAGTGGTGCGATTTTGGCTCACTGCAACCTCCACCTCCCAGGTTCAAGCGATTCTCCTGTCTCAGCCTGCTGAGTTGCTGGGATTACAGGTGCACACCACGGTGCCTGGTTAATTTTTTTGTATTTTTAGTAGAGATGGGGTTTCACCCTGTTAGGAAGGATGGTCTTGATCTCCTGACCTTGTGATCCACCCACCTCAGCCTCCCAAAGTGCTGGGATTACAGGCGTGAGCCACCGCGCCCGGCCAAGAAGCCATAGGTATGGAAGGCTCACTGCGCTGCAGACACCACGCTGAGAACTTCACACGGATGCTGTCCTTTCATGCCTCTGATGGGCACCGTCATGTCCTCATTTTCCAGATGAAAAACTCAAAGGCCAAGGAGGTTAAGTGACTTCCTCAAGGTCCCAAAGCTAAAAAGTGACACGGCCAGGACTTCAGAGTTCACGTTCCCACTGTTTTATATTTGCTTAAGTGTTAAGCTTCTTGCATAAGAACAATAATCAATGCTCACATTATTCACCTCATACCCTGTGCTAGACACTGTGTTTTATGTGCTAACTCATTTGCTCCTCAGCAGCTCCATGAGGTGGAAGACACCATTGCTGTCCCTATTTTACGCATGATGTGACTTGCCTAGGGTCACACAGCTAGTAAGAGGCAGACTTTGCTCTTGACTCCGATGGACTGACTTTAGATCCCAACACTTAATCCATGCTCCACTGACCTCTTCTTTTAAAAAGGGAGCATGGTGTAAAGATGGGAGCAGAGGTGGGGTGTACCCATCCAGTGTCTTTGATGCTTCCATGAATATGGAGGTTAGAGAATCTACTAGAGACGGATGTGGGGTGGAGTGATGTAGGCTAGTGGGAAGTGGAGGTAGCAGACTTCCGGAGAGTAGAGGGAATAGGGAGAACCCTCCCTACGAAGCGTGAGCAAGGGCAAGGGACAAAACAAAGGGTGGGCTGTGAGGCAGACCCAGTTGAAGTTGCCCTTATTGTTTCAGCTTGAAGTTTCCTTCAAAGTCCTCAGCAGAGAGCTCAGCAGAGTTGATGCCCCTGGGCCTGAGCTGGGTAATCAAGAATGCAGCCCAGGCAGTCCTAGATCTCAGACTCTGGGAGCTGATTAGTATCCTGGGGACCCCATGTTAGCTTTGAGAGCATCCGATGAACAAAAGGAGCTTTGCACAGAGAAGAGACCTTGTGAGGTTTAAGAGGCCATTAACTCAATGGAGAGACCCCCAAGAATGTGTCCCTGAGGGTAATATGGGTGGTGGCACAGAGAGGGTATTTGTCTTGGCACATTTGACTACCGGTCTCCTCCAGCCTCAGGGAGCCATCCGGACATAGGCTTCCTGATGAGAAGAGTCCTGGGCATTTAGAGACTCCGCATGCTTGAGCAAACCGAGTCTAAAGTATTCATGGTCTTTAAAATCTTCCGGGTAAGAGCTGACTCTTCAGAATAGGGTGCAGTAAGAAAGATTCAGAATTAGTCAGATGATCACAGACTCCCTCTCCCAGGTCTCGCCTCAGTCTCTTTCTGTCTTGGCTCTTTCTCCAGGGGCTGATTTCTGGCTCCTGGACTTGACTGGTGCACCTTTTGGTCTCTATCTCTGGTGGCTCATCTCCTTGGTCTTGGTAGCTCCAAGACTTTCTGGAATGATAAACTCAACCTGGTTCAGAATAGGCCACTTCTAGTCCAGGGCCTGACCTACCTATGCTGTGACTCAGTACAGTCATTGCCATTGGAACTTCCTCCCATCCGTGTTCAGTGCCCAGAGGAGACAACCAGCTATGGGAGCTCCAAGAGGGGCTGAGGCAAAGTTCCATCCAATAAGCCTGTGGAATTTCTCTCTGGACAGCTGTGGACAGATGTGAGGGCAGTGACTGCTGATGCATAGCGGTCCCCTGGAGTAAGAGCCTCAGGGGCTTTGTTCAGCTCTTGTCAGCTGGGAAGAGAGCAGAGCCCAGCCACATCCTTGAAAGGAATAGCAGATGTAATGGCCAGAGGAAGCCATGTGCAGGGATGCATCTGGAGAGCTCAGAGGACTCATTAGAGCATCATCTTGCTCTGATAAGTTGTTAGTTAAAAGTTCACCTGGAGGGGCTTTTATTGCACCCCACTGAGAATTCCTACCTCCTGCTAGGAGTGCATATTGGGAAGGAAGAATTTTATAGATGGTATAAAAGGCTAAATGTCTGAGTGTTAGTTATTCAAGCCTCACATAATTGTGCTCTTTGGACCTATAGAAACCCAACCCTTTGTTGACTGTGTGGCAATCACAGGAATAATGCTAGTGCAGAATTAGGGGCTAACCATTTTAATCATAATAACTGTAATAAGAATAGTAGCAGTAATTTGTGGAGTTTCTATATGCTAGGCACTCTGCTTAGCACCTGCAGTAGGCTGAATAATACCCGCCTAAAATATCCAGGTCCTAATCCCTGGAACCTGTGAATGTTACCCTATGTGGCAAAAGGAACTTTGCAGATGCAATTAGGTTAAGGATTTTGAAATGGGGAGATTATCCTAGATTATCTGGGTGGGCCCTAAAAGCAATGATAAGTGTCCGTATTAGAGGAAGGCAGAGGGAGAGTTGGCATAGAGGGGAAAAGAAATATGACAATGGAAGCAGAGAGTGGAGGGATGTGGCTAACTGCCAAGGAATGCTACAGCCACCAGAAACTACAAGAGGAAAGATGTGGATTCTTCCTTGAAGCCTCCAGAAGGAACCAGCCTGCTGACACCTTGATCTTAGCCCTGCAAGACTCATTTCAGACTTCTGGCCTCCAAGACTGTAAGGGAATAAATTTCTGTTGCTTTAAGCTACTAAGTTTGGGGTAATTAGCAACAGCAGCAATAGGAAACCAAACACATATATACCTTGGCTCATTGACTCCTCATTCATCCTGTGAACTAGGCACTATTATGATTTCCATGTACACATGAGGAAACTGCGGTTCAGAGGTGCCAAGTGGCTACTTGAGGTCAACAGTGCTAGCTAGTGGAAGAGCAGAAAATCAAACTCCGGCCGGTCTCTGGATCTCATGTCCTTCACCATAAGGCTATATGCCTTGCAACCACAACTCAGTATTGGCCATGGAGAAGACGGCAAAGAAGTTGGGCAGTCTCTGCAAGGCTGGGCCAAGGAATCATGGAGTCAAGATCGAGACTACTTCATGGAGTGTCCTTGGGCACAGACACTGTCACGAGAGAAGCCCCCTGAAGAGAAGGAGGAGACGCAGCTACAGGTGTTACAATCAAGATGTTGCAGGGAGGGGAAGTGCATGGAAGTTAGGTTGTGGGATGGACATGGTGGGAGCTCAGCCATGGGGAAATAGAGGTAATTGAGGTACCAAGAAGGATGAGAATGGGGTGGAGGTGCTGATCCAGAAATTGGTGGTGAGCATCAGAATCTCTGTGGGCACCTCTGTATGACTGAGCCAGTGTTAAAGGTGTTATTTCCCAGAGAACCCATGCTAGGAGGGGCTGGGAGTTGTGTGGGACTGCAGCCCCTCAAATCAGATGGGCATAGTGCTTCCCATCCAGAGAGCGTATTGCTCAGGTGCTGCCTGAGGGATGAATGAGGCAGAACACCAGGTCCAAGACCTTGGTACGGGGTAGAGCTGACAAGGGCCAGTGGGGCATTAGGGCCTCCTTTAAGTGTTATGGATTTGAGGACAGGGCTCCAGTCCCAAGGAGACAGGTGCTCGTTCAGGAAACCAAGGCAGAACTCAGTTACTTGGGTTGAACCCACTCTGCAGAGGCTGGGAAAGCATGTGCTTCACTGGGCATGCAGATGGCCAGGCCCTGTCCCAGGCCACCAGACTCCTGCTGTGCTGGGCTAAACTCAGCAGCAAGTTCAGCCTGCAAGTGAGGGACTAGGACTGGGCTTCCTCGTGGGCTCCCAGCTGTGCTCAGCACCAGCGCAGAGGTTGCTGCAATTGAGTGGGGCAGGAGGGTGGGGAGGAGAAGGCAGGCTGGCAGCAGAGTCCCCTCAGATGGATCTCCCAGGCATGACCATTCAGGAAGGTCTGGGGCACTGGTTCTCAAAGTATGGTCCCAGACCAGCAGCATCAGCATCACTCGGGAATTTGTCACACATGCAAATTCCTGGGCCCCACTCCACATGCACTGAATCAGAAACTCGGACGGAGACCCATCCATTTGTGTTTTAATAAGCCCTCTAGGTGATTCTGCTACCTGATAAAGTTTAAGAACCTAGACCACCACCTAGGAGATCATGGGGTAGCCCTGGGAAGACTGGGGTCATGGACTGATTCTTTGTATTTTCTTCCGCCCAACCCAAACCACGCCAGTAGCAGATTTTCCAAAGATGTTCACAGCTGTATCCAAGGCCATCCTGTGCACAAAAGGAGGCTTTTTATTTTTCTGCTTTCAGGGATGTGAATTCCTATCAGCAGATGAGTATCTCCTTTCACTGGGGCTTTTGAATTATACAGGACTGTGGGAGGAGTTCAGGGAATCAGATATATTAACTAGACCTTGAAATATATTTTTTCCAAATGGATGCATAGTCTTTATTTAAATAGAAAGCATTTCTGGCTAAATTTGGTGGCTCATTTGTAGGAAAACCAGCAAAAACCTGACTTCTGGGAGTCTCTATGATTTAAGCCATGTTAATATTAGCTGCTGGTTGAATCACAGGGAGAAAATCGACAGATTCATTCTCTTGGGGGCAGGGAGGAGAGGGAGCTCCCAGCTGAGCCAAGAATCCGCCAGTGCTGCGTCTGGGTGATTAATGGCATTAGACTTTAGTGCCCTCTTTAGCGGTCCAGCCAGTGGCCTTAGGGAACTCCCACAGCATTGGGCTTGTTTATGTGAAGCAGCTCTGAGGGTCGGGGACAGGATGTAGGGGCATCAGGGAGGAGACCAAGGCAAAAGAAATCATCTCCATCTTCCCTCCCCAGCAGAGCTGCCGGCCTGCAGTCTTGTGCGCCATGAAAAAATGATGACTTGACTTCATTAAAGCCTTGTCATCTTCCCCCTACTGACAGCTTGAAAAGAGCGCTCTCGCCTGAGCAGAACGGGATTCCAGAGGCCACTGGGGGCACAGAAATCACAGACTGAACTTTCAGAAAGAAAAATCCTTCTCTCCCTGTTAAGCAAATAACTGAATATGAAAATGAAGGAGGGTGGGGAGGAAATTTCATCTCAGTTTCAGCGGTGCAGGGGCCTGTACAGCAGGGAAGAGGACTTAGGTATGTCCTGCCTAAGGGAATGCGGTGCCATCAGGCCCCTCTCCTGCCATCCTGGTTTCCTGAAGCTTGACCCTGTCTTGCTGTTTTGATCTGATTTCCCTCCAGCCCTTGTGGTTCATGTTACTGATATCCGCTGAGCATCTAAAAGCCCCATGGTGGGCATAGCCTCATGTCATCCCCCTAATGCCCTCTTTGAAGGTGGTATCATTACCCCCATTTTACAGAAACAGAGGCTGAGAGGAGGGAAAGGGGTAATTTGTTCAAGGCGACACAGTAATGGGATCATATCTGGAGTTCAGGCTTGTCTGACTCCTGTGGATCTGCAGGTGATTGAGAAACAAGGAAACCCAGAGAGAATAGAGAGGTCTTGGACAGAAACCTAGAGAGATCTAATGCCCTGTTGATAGCCACCCAGCTCATGAGTGGGGAGACCAGAAGAGACCCCAAATCTTTGGCTCATGGCCTGATGATGTTCTCATTTATTTATTTATTCAGCAACTTTAAAAAATAACTATTTTAAAAATCTTAACTTTTATAAGTGTTTTAAAACAATGTACATGGTTAAAAACAAGTCAAATAATATAAAAAAGTTTATAATGAAAAAGAGCAGTCCCTGACCTAATCATTTTAAACTATTTTGGGGTGTTTTTCCTGGCATTAACTTTATATCTGCATCTCCATGTTTATGCCTATACAGGACTTCTATTTCTTGATTTATGGGAGGGAGAAATTCACTGTCTCCCCACACCCTACTTCACCCCAACCCCAGCATCCTAATATAGTCCTGTTATTGTTTTCCCTAAAATAAGTGATCAGCGTTTACTGTATTTCCCTTCTTGAACAGATTTTGATTTTCTTTAGAGTTAATAGTTGCCTATTTCGCTTGCTTATTTTTTTCACGTCTTTAAAGTTTTTAAAATTAATCAGGTTACAATCTACCTATTATTACATTTTACAAAAATTCCATCATATCACATATTTTGTGATATTCCCCCATTAAAAAAATTGCTGGAGATCTTCATTATAAAGAATTTCTTCCTCTTATTTTCAGTTGTACCAGTTAATCTACAGGGCTTTTGCACAGTTATCCTCCATGGACTTCCTTTGCCTTTATCCTGGATTGGATCCACCATTTCTTGATCCTTTGTCTTCCTCCTTCTTAGATTCCTCCCTAAATTTGCTGGAGCACATCCTTCAGCAGTTTATAAAGAAAGGGTGCATAAAAGTTATTTTTTTTCTGAGTCTTTTAAGTCTTCAAATATTATTTTATCTGCACACAATTTCTAATGTGGCTGAATGTAAAACTTAGGCTGAAAATAATATTGTATTTAAAAATGTGATGGCATCTAGCTTCCAGTTTTTTTCTTAGGAAGTTAAATGCCATTCTGATTATTATTTTGCATATAGTTTTTTTTCTCTTTGGAGTCTTTTGGGATCTATTCTTTCTTCCTGGTGTTCTGAAATTTTATATAAGCCCCAAAGTGGAAGATGCAGCCTAGTTCCAGGAAATATTATTCATATCAAATCAATTTTGTGGCAATTTCTTCCTCTCCCTTTTTCTCTGTTCTCATTTTATATTTCCCCCATTAGTCAGATATTGAATTGTTGGATTGGCTTTCTAAAAGTTCTTATGTGGTTTTTAATATTTTCCATCACTATCTTTTTCTTCTTCTTTCTAATAGATTTTGTTATCTTTACTATCTATACCTTTTATTTAAGTGTTTTGTTTTTTTCTCCTATTCTTAATTTCTTTTTAAATTTTTTATTATACTTTATGTTCTAGGGTACATGTGCACAACGTGCAGGTTTGTTACATATGTATACATGTGCTATGTTTGTATGCTGCACCCATTAATTCATCGTTTACATTAGATATATCTCCTACTGCTATCCCTCCCACCTCCCCCGACCCCACAACAGGCCCCATTGTGTGATGTTCCCCTTCTTGTGTCCAAGTGTTTTCATTGTTCAATTCCCACCTGTGAGTGAGAGCATGCGGTGTTTGGTTTTCTGTTCTTGTGATAGTTTGCTGAGAATGATGGTTTCCAGCTTCATCTATGTCCCTACAAAGGACATGAACTCATCCTTTTTTATGGCTGCATAGTATTCCACGGTGTATATGTGCCACATTTTCTTAATCGAGTCTGTCACTGATGGACATTTGGGTTGATTCCAAGTCTTTGCTATTGTGAATAGTGCCGCAATAAACACTTCACAGAATTGGTAAACAGAACAAAAATTACAACAAACCATCTCTCAGATCACAGTGCAATCAAACTAGAACTCAGGATTTTTCCAATTCTGTGAAGAAAGTCATTGGTAGCTTGATGGGGATGGCATTGAATCTATAAATTACCTTGGGCAGTATGGCCATTTTCATGATATTGATTCTTCCTATCCATGAGCATGAATGTTCTTCCACTTGTTTGTGTCCTCTTTTATTCCATTGAGCAGTGGTTTGTAGTTCTCCTTGAAGAGGTCCTTCACATCCCTTTTAAGTTGGATTCCTAGGCATTTTATTCTCTTTGTAGCAATTGTGGATGGGAGTTCATTCATGATTTGGCTCTCTGTTTGTATGTTATTGGTGTATAAGAATGCTTGTGATTTTTGCACATTGATTTTGTATCCTGAGACTTTGCTAAGTTGCTTATCAGCTTAAGGAGATTTTGGGCTAAGACAATGGGGTTTTCTAAATATACAATCATGTCCTCTGCAAACAGGGACAATTTGACTTCTTCTTTTCCTAATTGAATACCCTTTATTTCTTTCTCTTGCCTAATTGCCCTGGCCAGAACTTCCAACACTATGTTGAATAGGAGCGGTGAGAAAGGGCATCCTTGTCTTGTGCCAGTTTTCAAGGGGAATGCTTCCAGTTTTTGCCCATTTGGTACGATATTGGCTGTGCATTTGTCATAAATAGCTCTTATTATTTTGAGATACGTTCCATCAATACCGAATTTATTGAGCGTTTTTAGCATGAAGGGTTGTTGAATTTTGTCAAAGGCCTTTTCTGCATCTATTGAGATAATCATGTGGTTTTTGTCTTTGGTTCTGTTTATATGCTGGATTACATTTATTGATTTGCATATGTTGAACCAGCCTTGCATCCCAGGGATGAAGCCCACGTGATCATGGTGGATAAACTTTTTGATGTGCTGCTGGATTCGGTTTGCCAGTATTTTATTGAGGATTTTTGCATCGATGTTCATTAGGGATATTGGTCTAAAATTCTCTTTTTTTGTTGTGTCTCTGCCAGGCTTCAGTATCAGGATGATACCATAATTGGCCTCATAAAATGAGTTAGGGAGGATTCCCTCTTTTTCTATTGATTGGAATAATTTCAGAAGATTTGGTACCAGCTCCTCCTTGTACTTCTGGTAAAATTTGGCTGTGAATCCATCTGGTCCTGGAATTTTTTTGGTTGGTAGGCTATTAATTATTGCCTCAATTTCAGAGCCTGTTATTGATCTATTCAGGGATTCAACTTCCTCCTGGTTTAGTCTTGAGAGAGTGTATGTGTCCAGGAATTTATCCATTTCTTCTAGGTTTTCTAGTTTATTTGCATAGAGGTGTTTACAGTATTCTCTGATGGTAGTTTGTATTTCTGTGGGGTCAGTGGTGATATCCCCTTTATCATTTTTTATTGTGTCTATTTGATTCTTCTCTCTTTTCTTCTTTATTAGTCTTGCTAGCAGTCTATCAAATTTGTTGATTTTTCAAAAAACCAGCTCCTGGATTCATTGATTTTTTGAAGGATTTTTGTGTCTCTGTCTCCTTCAGTTCTGCTCTGATCTTAGTTATTTCTTGCCTTCTGCTAGCTTTTAAATGTGTTTGCTCTTGCTTCTCTAATTGTTTTGATTGTGATGTTAGGGTGTCAATTTTAGATCTTTCCTGCTTTCTCTTGTCGGCATTTAGTGCTATAAATTTTCCTCTACACAATACTTTAAAAGTGTCCCAGAGATTCTGGTATGTTGTATCTTTGTTCTCATTGGTTTCAAAGAACATCTTTATTTCTGCCTTCATTTTGTTATGTACCCAGTAGTCATTCAGGAGCAGGTTGTTCAGTTTCCATGTAGTTGAGCGGTTTTGATTGAGTTTCTTAATCCTGAGTTCTAGTTTGATTGCAGTGTGATCTGAGAGATGGTTTGTTATAATTTCTGTTCTATTACATTTGCTGAGGAGTGTTTTACTTCCAACTATGTGGTCAGTTTTGGAATATGTGATGTGGTGCTGAGAAGAATGTATATTCTGTTGATTTGGGGTGGAGAGTTCTGTAGATGTCTATTAGGTCCCCTTGGTGCAGAGTTGAGTTCAATTCCTGGATATCTTTGTTAACTTTCTGTCTCATTGATCTGTCTAGTGTTGATGGTGGGGTGTTAAAGTCTCCCATTATTATTGTGTGAGAATCTAAGTCTCTTTGTAAGTCTCTAAGGACTTGCTTTATGAATCTGGGTGCTCCTGTATTGGGTGCATATATATTAAGATAGTTAGCTCTTCTTGTTGAATTGATCCCTTTACCATTATGTAATGGCCTTGTCTCTTTTGATCTTGTTGGTTTAAAGTCTGTTTTATCAGAGACTAGGATTGCAATCCCTGTCTTTTTTTGTTTTCCATTTGCTTGGTAGATCTTCCTCCATCCCTTTATTTTGAGCCTATGTGTGTCTCTGCATGTGAGATGGGTCTCCTGAACACAGCAAACTGATGGGTCTTGACTCTATCCAATTTGCCAGTCTGTTTCTTTTAATTGAAGCATTTAGCCCATTTACATTTAAGGTTAATATTGTTATGTGTAAACTTGATCCTGTCATTATGATGTTAGCTGGTTATTTTGCTCGTTAGTTGATGCAGTTTCTTCCTAGCATCGATGGTCTTTGCATTTTGGCATGTTTTTGCAGTGACTGGTACTGGTTGTTCCTTTCCATGTTTAGTGCTTCCTTCAGGAGCTCTTGTAAGGCAGGCCTGGTGGTGACAAAATCTCTCAGCATTTGCTTGTCTGTAAAGGATTTTATTTCTCCTTCACTTACGAAATTTAGTTTGGCTGGATATGAAATTCTGGGTTGAAAATTCTTTTCTTTAAGAATATTGAATATTGGCCCCCACTCTCTTCTGGCTTGTAGAGTTTCTGCTGAGAAACTGTTAGTCTGATGGGCTTCCCTTTGTGGGTAACTCGACCTTTCTCTCTGGCTGCCCTTAACGTTTTTTTCTTCATTTCAACTTTGGTGAAACTGACAATTATGTGTCTTGGAGTTGCTCTTCTTGAGGAGTATCTTTGTTGCGTTCTCTGTATTTTCTGAATTTGAATGTTGGCCTGCCTTACTAGGTTGGGGAAGTTCTCCTGGATAATATCCTGCAGAGTGTTTTCCAACTTGGTTCCATTCTCCCCATCACTTTCAGGTACACTAATCAGACGTAGATTTGGTCTTTTCACATAATCCCATATTTCTTGGAGGCTTGGTTCATTTCTTTTTACTCTTTTTTCTCTGAACTTCTCTTCTCACTTCATTTCATTCATTTGATCTTCAATCACTGATACCCTTTCTTCCAGTTGATTGAGTCAGTTACTGAAGCTTGTGCATTTGTCACGTAGTTCTCGTGTCATGGTTTTCATCTCTATCAGGTCGTTTAAGGACTTCTCTACATTGGTTATTCTAGTTAGCCATTCGTCAAATCTTTTTTCAAGGTTTTTAGTTTCTTTTGTGCTGGGTTCATAATTCCTCCTTTAGCTCAGAGAAATTTGATTGTCTGAAGTCTTCTTCTCTCAACTCGTCAAAGTCATTCTCCGTCCAGCTTTGTTCCGTTGCTGGTGAGGAGCTGCGTTCCTTTGGAGGGGGAGAGGTCCTCTGATTTTTAGAATTTACAGCTTTTCTGCACTGCTTTTTCCCCATCTTTGTGGTTTTATCTACCTTTGGTCTTTGATGATGGTGACATACAGATGGGGTTTTGGTGTGGATGTCTTTTCTGTTTGTTATTTTTCCTTCTAACAGTCAGGACCCTCAGCTGCAGGTCTGTTGGAGTTTGCTCAAGGTCCACTCCAGACCCTGTTTGCCTGGGTATCAGCAGCAGAGGCTGCAGAGGAGTGAATATTGCTGAACAGCAAATGTTGCTGTCTGATTATTCCTCTGGAAGCTTCGTCTCAGAGGTGTACCCAGCCGTGTGAGGTGTGAGGTGTGAGGTGTCAGTCTGCCCCTAGTGGGGGATGTCTCCCAGTTAGGCTACTCAGGGGTCAGGGACCCACTTGAGCAGGCAGTCTGTCTGTTCTCAGATCTCAAACTCTGTGCTGGGAGAACCACTGCTCTCTTCAAAGCTTTCGGACAGGGACATTTACATCTGCAGAGGTTTCTGCTGCCTTTTGTTTGACTATGCCCTGTCCCCAGAGGTGGAGTCTACAGAGGCAGGCATGCCTCCTTGAGCTGTGGTGTGCTCCATCCAGTTCAAGCTTCCCAGCAGCTTTGTTTACCTACTTAAGCCTCAGCAATGGTGGGCACCCCTCCCCCAGCCTCGCTGCCACCTTGCAGTTAGATCTCAGACTCTCAGACTGCTGTGCTAGCAATGAAGGAGGCTTTGTGGGTGTGGGACCCTCTGAGCCAGGTGCGGGATATAATCTCCTGGTGTGCCGTTTGCTAAGACCCTTGGTAAAATGCAGTATTAGGGTGGGAGTGACCCGATTTTCTAGGTGTTGTGTGTCACAGTTTCCCTTGGCTAGGAAAGGGAATTCCCCCTTGCACTTCCTGGGTGAGGCGATGCCTCGCCCTGCTTTGACTCTCGCTTGTTGGGCTGCACCCACTGTCCTGAACCCACTGTCTGACATGCCCCAGTGAGATGAACCCAGTACCTCCATTGGAAGTACAGAAATCGCCCATCTTCTGTATCACTCACGCTGGGAGCTGGAGGCTGGAGCTGCTCCTATTCGGCCATCTTGGCACCGACACCCCCATTTTTAATTTCTGATAGTACTTTCCTGTCTCTTTATTGTTGCTTCTTTTATAAACCCTGCTCTTTAATGCATCAATATCTTCTCCTGTGGCTCTGAGTACACTAATTCTGTATTCTCTTTAAGGTTTTATTCCGAGTCCTATATTATCTCTATTTTCTTCATCTCTTTTTTTTCCTGTTTTGATATTGGTGTTATTTTGTTTATTTTGTTCTATTTTTTTTATTTTAGTCTGTTCTTAAGTGTCCTTTATTGTCCATTAAGGTAATAAGCACTAAATAGATGATTGAAATCTCTGTGTATGGGACTGAGTAGGGAGGATTATCAGCTAGTGGGATGCACTTTAAGGTGATCAGACATGAGCTGATGTTTCATTTGGAAACTCTCAAATGACAATATATAAAGTCTTTTCTTTGGACCCATTCCATTTAACCTGAAGAAGAATCCTTTTATCTTTTGCCTGGCTGGTAGAGTTTTAGCTTCTAAAGAATTAGACATGGGGCAAGGTATGGACCCACCCAGGGGCTATCACCGTTCCATGTGTAGGCTGTGAAAACATTTTTTATTGGGATATAATTTATGTTTAGTAAATATAAATGAAAAATATTCATTGTACATTAGGTAAATGTTTATATTTCGACCACCCTGAAAATTCCTTCTTGCCTCATTTGCGTGCAGACTTTTGTTTGTTTGTTTGTTTGTTTGAGACAGAGTCTCACTCAGTCGCACAGGCTGGAGTGCAGTGGCATGATCTCGGCTCACTGCCATCTCTGCCTCCCAGGTTCTAGTGATTCTCCTGCCTCAGCCTCCTGAGTAGCTGGCATTACAGGCATGCACCACCACGCCTGACTAATTTTTGTATTTTTAGTGGAGACAGGGGTTTCACTGTGTTGGTCAGGCTGGTCTAGAACTCCTGACCTCGTGATCCACCTGCCTTGGCTTCCCAAAGTGCTAGGATTACAGGCATGAACCACCATGCCTGGCCTGTATGCAGACTTTTAATTGATTCCTGTTTTCAGTCTTGTACTTGGCTCCCAGCTTCTCCATACCTGCCATCTCTGAATCCTGGTCCTCTTCTGTTTTCCTTCTCCAGAGAATAACTCCCTCCTTCCCAAGAGTCTAGCTGTAATTGACAGAGACCTAAGTTTTACTGGCTTCAGCAAAAATATCCCACATAGTTGGAAGTTCAAAGGTAGGAAGTGCTCCTGGTGTGATGTGGATCAGTGGCTCAGTGATGGCATCTAGCACTAGCGGTTTTTCAGGCTCTTTGCTTTGCTCTCCTTAGCATATGATTCGAATGAGCTGATTCCTTTGACAACCATAAAATTGTGCCACTAGGACTTGAGCTGTGCCTCTGTCACTCAAGTGTGGTCCTTGAACCAGCAGCATTGGCATCACCCAAAAGCTTGTCATATATGCAGAATATCAATCCCTGTCCCAGGCATACTGAGAATAACCTGCATTTTAATGAGATAATCAGGTGATTCAAGTGCACACGAAAGTTTGAGAAGCACTGGGCTATATACTTTCATGTTTGCATTCAACTGAAGATAACTAGAGAAAAGTCTCTCCCCTAGTACATATTTTCTATGTGATTGGACAAACCCGAGATATGATCCTCCCCCACCCTACCCTATCGGAGCCCATTTGAACTGTCATGTGCTTACTGACTTAGACAATCAAAATCCATCCCTTAGATCTGAGGATCACATCTTCCCTTGAAGCATATGTTTCATGAAAGAGGGATTGAGAGTCTAACAAAAGCAGCAATCTGCTAGGAAGGAGGAAGTTAGTGAAATGGAAATGTCAGTGAACCATCTGTACAATCCACAGGAGAGTTTGGCCACTAAATGCAGAGACTCTCAACTAATCTGTTTTGTAGCCCTGAGTTTCCCCCACTGCCCTGTACCCTGTCTAGGGCCTTCAAGTCATGAAGTATCCAAGGATCCTTGTGCAGAGCAAATCAACTCTCTTCTCTTTACTCTCATGCGTATTCGCCTCTGGAAGGACTTTCTGGTGCAACTTCCTTCTTCCTGATAAAAGTTACTACACCTCCATTTACTGTGCATTTTAAAAAATTGTTGAAACCTTTCACTCGTTGTGTTTTTTCTTCCTGTACTTTTTGTCCTCTAAAAAAAATTCATTGCTATCATTTTTGTGGTGTCTGGGGAAGTAGAGAAAATCAACACATGTGACCAATGCACTATCTTTAACTGAAATAATTCAACACACATGATGTTGATGTAGACACTGTGCCACACCACTTCCTTATGGTCAAAACAAAAAGGAGATGTGGAAAAAGGTGTGTCTATGTGTGTATGTGTGTGTATGTGTGTGTGTGTCTTGGGGGGAGACAGAGAGAGATACACACATACTGAGAGAAAGAGACAGAGACAGAGAGAACCAGAACAGGTGGCCTGCAGCTTGCCTTGAGGGAAGTGTGGGGTATTCCATGAGCAGAAGAGATGATATACTTACAATTGAGTGCCTAACTGCCTGGAGTGAGAGGGTTTGCCATGCACACAGGGCAATCAGTTGCAGCTGACTTGTGTGCCAATACGTGTCCTATAGGAAGAAGTCAAGCACAGTGTCACATGGCTGAGCCATAGACCAGCAGGGTCAGGATCAGAACAAGGGAAGGGTACAGCTGAGTGTGAGCACCTGAGTACATGGGCATGATTCTGAGACCAAGCCAAATGGGCTGCTTCCCCAGGGTCACAAGTTACTACACTTAAAGGCCAATGCTCCCTTTTCTTCTCATCCCTGCCTTGCTTATCTCAAAACCACAATGCTTTCAGGTTGCTTCAACAAAAGTGACTGTTTAAATAAATTGTGGTTATGCATGTGTAAAGAGAAATATGATTCATATATTAAAGTGACAATGTCTATGACTACTGAGATGGAAAGATGCATAGGATACACTGATGAGGTGCTAGTGGGGAAGCAGATATCTAAGAAGCAGTCTTGTTCTACTTTTGTCAACTATCTGTTTGTAACTAGGATGTCTCAGATGTCATCAGCCTGTGGGAATGTCTTTCAACTAATAGCATAAATTACAAAGGCTCCCAGTGCGGCTTGGCTGCAGGAACAGAGCCTCCCTCAAAGGGTCATCCAGTCATTTCTGAGGGTGCTCCAGATCACTGCCTGCTCATATTGCCTTACTGAGTAGGAGGCCATCCCCTGCCCCCCAGCACAAGGAGTATTCTGAGACATCTGTGCTCCCAAGGTCAGGCCCAGTAGCCCTGGGACCTGGAAGAGTAAGGCAAGTCTTCCTTAGTGCCTCCTCTCAGGCTTACCTGCCCAGGCCTGGCTTGCTTTCCTGGAATCTTTTCTTCTCTGGCAGTTGCTGATGCTACAAATGCTCATTTCTCATTCAGCGGACTGGGCAGGCCTGTCTAATGGCCTCTAAGCAGTCAACGGCATTGAGTACAGTAGCTCAATATCAGTTCATTCCTCCAGGGCTGTGGGAGGGAGTTATTTGCTCAATGTTTTGTAACAAAAAACCCATTTAAAGGGTTTTCCCAAAATAAATAGTCTACTCCTAAGGTCAAAGTCAGTCCTTTCAGGACAAAAACTGTTTATATCAGAGCTTTAACCATGAAGGTAAAAAACAAAAACAAAAACAAAAACAAAAAAACCCACAACCAAAACACATTAGGTCTAGAATTTCAGCTGGACATTTATTTATGTATGTATTTAGGTATGGAAAGTTTGCACAAAAATGTTAAAAAGAGGTGGCTATTTCAGAGTAGTGGGATGAAGAGTGATTTTTCTTAATTTTCCTTTGGCCTATCTGCTTTTATCTATAATAAACATGTATTATTTGTAAAAACATGTTTTAGAGTTAGAAAAATGATGAGGCACACTGTTCATGTTCCTTCAACCAGATCCTTAATAAAGACGCTAAACGCTCTGGGTGTGGGTACTGCCGCTTGTTGGCCTTGTGCCCCTAAGAGAATTCATCATGCTTTAGATTTCCCCAACCGTCAACTTTGGAGCTAATTTCAGTCCATTATGATGTCCCAGCAAATGTGGATGGATTTTCAAAAAAGACTAGCATCAGCAAACATTTATTCTAAAATTTGAGCAGGACAAGGGCCATGGAAGTGGAAACAGTACTCTGCAGCAGTGCCCCAGGTTGCCTCCTTGCCTTCCTGCCATCCCCATCCTGGGAAAAGCCTCTAATAGTGGCCATCAAGCCCGAAGGAGAGGAACAACCCCAGAGAAGCCCAACTCCAGGCAGCCCCAAGGATAGGGACACTTCGGAAGCCAAACAGAGATGGCCAGCGCACCAGGAACAGAGAGGGCTTTGTCAGGAGTGTCTGAGGGAGGCACAGTCCAGAGCTATGAAAGGGCTTGTGGGACATGAGCATCACAAACCAACACTAGCCTGGCAAACATGGTGAAACCCCGTCTCTTCTAAATACAAAAATTAGCTGGGCATGGTGGTATGCACCTGTACACCTGTAATCCCAGCAACTTGGGAAGCTGAGGCAGGAGAATCGCTTGAACCTGGGAGGTGGAGGTAGCAGTGAGCCAAGATCATGCCACTGCACTCTAGCCTGGGTAACAGAGTGAGACTCTGTCTCAAACACACACACACACACACACAAAAGGAAAAGAAAAGAAAAAAAAACCAACAGAGCTCAGGTGGCTTCCGTGTAGTTGACAAATGGGGACTTTGGCAGTGAGATCTGAGGACGAGTCTAAAGGTGCTCAGATGCTCATGCCAGGTCCCCCTCTCTTACCCCCTTTCCAGTGGTTCAGGAAGGTGCGCCCCAGCCCTGTCACCCAGTGCTTCAGGATGCTTGATCCCTTGGGGTCTCACTTCTGCAGAGGGTAGCTGAGGGCAGCTTCCCAGCCCAGTTCTGGTTTCCAGAGAGGTCTGGACAGAATAAGTCTGGCAGTTTCTCCTACTCCTCTTGGCTCTGTGTGATGTGTGCAGAACTCAATTGGGTAGGGTCCACACGGTATTGTTTCTGCCAGTTTCCTCACCATGGGCTCACCATACCATCCCACCTTGTCTTTGCCAAGCCTCGGGCCATTACTGATCTTTCTCCCATCCTGTTTGTGTGCACTCGGTTTGGGGCTCAAGGGTAGGAGCTATTGTGGATCCTTGTTAATTCTTCTTGCACCTAAATTCAGTCCATCTGTTGTCCCACACATTTTGGGTCCCAAGCAAGAGGGACTGTGGTGTAGTGGTAGGAACAGATGAGCAATTCAGCAGAAGGTGACCCTAGAAGGTACGTAGGGCTATCTCATTAGGGCAACACCACAGCACAACCTGAGGTATGGATTAATGTTCATCCCTAGTGGAGGGACTAGTAGAGCCCAGGGTTCTTGCCAACTGGGACAGGGATGCAGGGCAAGGCTCCAGCTTTGGTGGGGTCATGGACACCGGGCAGGACTCCAAAGCAGAGGCTAGTCCTATAGACTGCTCAACAGGATGGTAATCACGGGAAAGGAATTGTCTAGGAGGTGAGGCCCATCCAAGAGCTTGAGGATCTGACTTAGTATGGCAGGAGTCTCCCAAAATCTTTGTGCCTCAGATTGAGACACTAAGAGTGATTCCAATCTCTACATCATGGGTGGGAAAGGGGCTTCTAGTATATTCTCAAGCCTATGAACCAGGCAAAGCTGAGTCAATAGTTGAGAATTTACTATGTACCAGACACTGTTCTAAGTGCTTCACACACATTAACTCATGTAATCGTACCTCATGGGATACAGAATGTTATTATTCTCATTCAACAGATGAGAAAACAGGTTGCATAGATGGCAAAGAAGATAATTTCAAAGTGACTGCCCATGAATAGACTACCATGTTTCTCATGGTGCCCTCTACCCTCTCCTCTCTCTCTCTCCTTTCTCTCTCTTCATGCTTCTCTTTTACTTCCTCAGACCTGGGATCAAATGATGATGGAATGGAATCACCTGGGGGTGGCAGACCCAGTTGGTGTCTCTAAACTTAGCCTTTCTGCACTCACCATTCCCTTCCCTGCTAATGGTTTTCTTCTGCAAGCACCTGATCCCTCTGCCTGGAGGTCTTCTCTACTTGAAGCATGCTCAACCAGAGGGTAGGACTGCCAGGGAGTTAGCACCCCTGGGAACAGCTCTCAGCCAGGGAAAGATCGGAACATAAATATCCAGCTTCTTTGCCCTTGGGAGTGACAAATGTGAGCATGTTCCACACAGTCTCCCAGAGGTTCCCTGTGGGGCTGAGTCCCAGTTGCCCATACTGAAAACCTGCAACTGACTTCCTTCCCTGCCCTGCATTTCACTCTGCACTCTCTTACCTGGAATCAGCTCTCCTATAAACTACTTGCACTCAAATCCTTGTCTCAGATCTGATTCTGCCTCATCCGTCTGCTCTTCATTTGGCGTGCCCATTAGGATTTCTTGGGTCACACCCATTATAGTTGGCCTCTTTGTTTCCAGGAGCGCTTTCTGGGGGTGAGAAAAGATGGAGGAGGCACAGTTTCTGGGGAGCTGTCAGCTCAGTTCCTGAGTTGAAAGGAATGACAGAACATTATGCTGTCAGAGAGATCTGCTGCTTTGCTCCTCAAAAGACAGATGCAGAAGCGTCCCCTTCCTCACTTGTCTCTTAGGAATATCAGTTCACATCTGATTGAGGTGGTCCGTGAAAGATGTGTGAAGATGAGGGTGCAAAAGGTTTGCTTGGCCGTTCAGCAATTTGGGAATGGTGTGCCGTGTCTCTAATTTGACTGGGAGCTCAAACTGACAAAACCTAAAGGATATAGAGTCGGTCTTCCTCTTCTGATTTTAACAGGAACTGCAGAATGATAAAGAGGGAATTAGAATTGGATCAGGTTTGCTTAATTGCTGCGAGCCTTAGTTTTCGTGTCTTAAACATGGAAAGATCAACCCACTGAGAGCATTTTGTGATATGAATGTATGGAAGTATCTGGTGCATGGTGTGTGTGTTTGGTTGTTTGGGGGATGGCTGGACAAGGTTGTCAGTTTCTGTTGGAAGTCACCATGGGAGTTCAGGGTCAGCTGGGGTTGGGTGGGTATGAGGAGCAAAAGAAGGGCCTGTGAAATTAAGACAAATGTTCTTTCAAAGCTCTGTGACTGCAGTTAGACTTCCCTATAGTTAGTGAATGGCAGAGTATTTTAAAGTCACTCACAGATCCCTCATGCTTCAGGGTCACCCATGTTTCTTATGTCCTCCACAGAGTCCCTGGTGATTCACACATTCTGCTTAATAGCCATAGAGCTGGTCTCACTGCACCCTTTGGATTTAACTGATATTGGACCCATCATGACCTTGGTCCATCTATCTGCCAGAGAAACACCCATCTTGCTGTCAGTGCCAGGGAGAGGCTCTCACGACTCTCAGCTTCTCAGGGTCCCCTTATGTTCCAACACTTCAACTGGACTTGAACTTGCAGGTCCAGATTGTCCCTTTTCTTTAGGAACTTGGGAAAATCCATGCAGGGCTGTGTTTCAGGGCAGTCTGTGTGGTGCTACACTAGATCCCAAAGTACCCTCTGACCCTCCTCTTCAAGTTTAACCAGAGACAGCTAAATTTTAAATGACTTCCTACTTAAACAAAAACTACACATCCATTTGGAAATATTTATTTCCAGGTCAAGTCAATATCTAGCTCGTTGAACACTTGTATAGATCACCCTCAGTGAACAGAGATATTTGGTTTCAAGATGCCCAGCTCTGTGCCTGGATTTCTGCCTTCTCACTTCTCACTGTGTTTGGCCAATGGAGGATACCAGCAGACGATCCCAGGAAGGAGGTGAATGAGGATGGGTACATCTTCCCCTGCTTCTCTCTTATGGGATCATTGTAAACTGGCTGACACCCTTGATGGAAAACCAGAGCTCTTTCTGTCTCCAGATTTCTTGTTCCTAGGGTCCTGCACCACCCCCTGGGGCTTCCCTATGCTCTGCCCTCTCCTTTATGAGTGGTGCCTCTATAAACACTCCTCACTGACCCTAGGTAAGGACCTGACTTAGTGATGCGGGAGTCTCCCAGAATCTTTGTGCCTCAGGATTAAGATATTAAGAGTGATTCCATGCATTGGGAGTTATACCTGATGTAAATGACGAGTTGATGGGTGCTGACGAGTTGATGGGTGCAGCACACCAACATGGCACAAGTATACATATGTAACAAACCTGCACGTTATGCACATGTACCCTAGAACTTAAAGTATAATAATAAAAATAAATAAATAAATAAATAAAAAGAGTGATTCCAATCTTTGTATCATGGGTGGGAAAGGGGCTTCCAAAATATTTTCAAGCACTGGAGGGCCCCTTCCTGCAACCCTCATTGGGCCATATGCCCAGGCAACTCCCACCAAGGAGAAAGCAGGAGCCTCTTGAGCCATGTTTCCACCTCCCAGGTTATATCTTAAGGAGGTAAGGTTTGCAAGTTGCTGAGCACAAGGCCCACAGTGAATACTCATTGGATGTTTTCTATCATTTTTATTATCACTATGTTTGGAATATGGCAATACTCCATCTCTACCAAAAAAACGAAATTTATCAGCCAGAAGTGGGTGGCATGGGCCTGTAATGGAAGGTGCCACGTATTTTCTGCTGGGACCCTGACTGGTACACAGAGCCCAGGATCTTTGACTGATTGAGGATCTTAGTTACAGGACTCAGCCTTGAGTCCCTGTGAGGATCCTCTTTCTTCCAAAAGACTCTCTACAAAGAGGTCACACCCCCTGTGCCCCAGCACCTGAAATGGAAAAAAATTGCATAGTTAATAAGGTTACATCTTTTTCATTCCATGATGGTTCAGGGCCTTCAAAAAAATAGCATTGATTATTTTTCTCCTTATTCATATTTTCCTCTTTATAGATGTCAGTTTTCAGAAAAAGGAATATCCGGAGTCCTAAAACCTGAAAATAAGGATGCACTTTTCGGCATTTTTATAACACTTAAAATGAATGGCTCTCTGTTAGTATTTTCAATTGATTTTATTTACTTTCTTGGATGTCTCTATATGAAAACCTCCCTTTTTCAAGATTTTTCTTTTTTTCTTTCTTCATATATATATATATCGGACTTGCTGTGAGCTATCCTAAGGGCCTGGAATCTGGCTGGAGGTTGCTTGTGAAATTTGTATTTTTCTTTTCAAAATGTAACTTTTCTTTTTTTTTTTATCTCCCTCCCCCATACCAAATGGGTAACTTTTCTTTAAAAAAAAAATCAATATGTCCATTGTGATACCTTCACTTGAGATTAGATCCGATTTTCTATAATAAATATTAGCTTTTACCTCAGAATACCTCAGAATGATATTTGGATGCCTCAGGGGACTTGGGTCTTGACGCACCTTGTCTGGGGGCCCTGGAAAATGCTGTTGGATTCCTTGCTTTGCTGGTGGATGGTTACTTAGAGTAGAAGGTTCCAAGTCCTGTCTGTGGACTTTTGTTGGGCTGTGATGCAGCCTCGCCTGGTGGTGGTGTTTTTCCCTCATATGTTCCTGACTGCTGTGGGTTGGCTGATTCAGGAGGCTGATCCAGGCTCCAGGATGCACTGGGTGGGACAACCCTCACTGGCCCCCAGGCTCAGGCAGCCCCCATCGGGGAGAAGGCAGGAGCCTCTTAGGGCCGTGTTTCTACCTCCCAGGTTGTATCTTAAGGAGGTAAGGTTTGCAAGTTGCTGAGCACAAAGCCCACAGTAAGAACTCACTGAGTCTTTTCTAGCATTATTATTATCACTGTGTTTTGAATATACGTCCTCAAGGTGACACATTTATATCAAGAAAAAACCCACCATGTAATATCATAAAATAAAATTCTACATTGTCATTTTTCTGCATTCAAAGCAAGTGTAAAGCCCATCCTTTCTTGTTGGGGGATGGATATATTCATCTAAGTTTACCAGCTGTTTGTTTTTGGAAAGGATTGTCCTTTACTCTGATAGTATACCCTCCTTGTTTCTGCTGTTAACATGTCCTTTCTTTCATGAAATAATAGCAATAGTAAGTTTAAAAAAAAATCCTGGAGCTGAATGTGGTGGCTCACACTTATAATCCCAGAACTTTGGGAGGCCAAGGAGGGAGGGTTGTATGAGCCTAGGAGTTTGAGACCAGCTTGGGCAACATGGAAGACTCTGTCTCTATAAATAAATAAATAAACTAGCCAGATGTGGGTGGCATGGGCCTGTAGTCTCAGTCAGTTGGGAGGCTGAGACAGGACGATCACTTGAGCCCAGGAATTTGAAGCTGCAGTGAGCTATGATCACGCCACAGCACCCCAGTCTGGGCAATGGAGGGAAACCCTGTCCAAAAGAAAAAAAAAGAAAAAAAAAATGTTTACAAAGGGGGAAAAAGGTCATAAGTTTCCCTATATTTAAGTTCTGATTTGGAGGGTGAAGAGCTCTGGGCTTCTGTGGTTTTGCATGAAGGGTAATGGTCAAGGAAAGGAGATGAGGTGGCCTGGGCTGCTATGGGCAGTAGCTGTTCTCAGTGGTGAATTTAAAAATCTCAGAGCCTTAGCCCAAGCCTCTTGTGTCTTGGGTACTGGGGACATTCCAAAGCGTTGTAGAGGATATCTATTCACAATGTGGAGGCAAATGGAAGGCAACCAGCATTACTGTGTTCATTCATGCCACAAATATTTACTGAGCATCTACTATGTGCCAGCCTCTGTTCTAGGGTGATAACAATGAGCATAACAGAAAGAAGATTCTCTGTTCTCATGAAGCTCACATTATAATGGGTTTGACAGGTTTTCAGTTTGATCCTCCAGCCCTGGTGAGGTACCTATGAAACCTCCATTCTCAATGTGAAAAATCTGAAACAGAGAGGTTGAGTCATGACTAGTAGCTGCAGTTTAGTGCCTCAGTCTGCCTCCAAAGTTTCGTTCTTCCCATGGAGCCAGGGCCCCACTGATGGTCATGCCTCTGTCATCTGAAGACTTAGCTCCCCGGGGTGTGGACAGGTTGGCCTTAGGAGCTGAATTTCTCGATGCAATTTTCACTCCAGAGCTGTTGTATCAGCAGAAGTCCCAGGCTTTGATGAAAAGCCTGTACTCCATCCCTTAAACTGGTGTTGAGTAGGAACAAAATAATGGAAAAGTTCTGGCTCTACCCACAGCTCTGCCACTGAGAGCTGGGTGACCTTGAGGCCTTCACTTACCCTCCTAATCTTTACTCTGGACATAATATTACCTCCTGGCAGCGTTTTTGCAACCGTTCATAAAGCAGCATATGTGAAAGCACTGAGCTCATGGCCTGGCAAATATAGTTGCTCAATAAATGTTAGTTGAATTGGAATCTGTAAAATCGAGGCACAGGCAGTGAACCTAATTCCTGAGACTGCAGACTTCATTTGGCTCATTGATTTGCCTTTAAGCAATTGATTTTATATGCCAGGGCACACATCAGGATGGTGCAGGGAACCCAATTTAGCAAGCCCGTTTTATCTGATGTTGATGCGATCTGTGATTGAAATAAGGAACATTTCTACACAGGGCATCTGAACGCTTTATATATGGATGGCTCAGCACACACACACACACCTGTGGATTGTGTGTATCTCAGTGCCAACCACATTGCACTTCCAGTATCAGGCAGGCCCCTCCTGCCTCTCCTCTAAGGCCAGCAGGAGGCTTGGGGAAACACAAAGGTTGTTTCAGAAAGCTGGAGGAGTCAAGCGCCTCCTCATCTCTGCTACCTCTGCCACACCTAGGCTGACAGCCTGATCTCAGTGAGTGGGAAACTCAGTACCTTCAAAGAGCAAAGAGTGGGGTGGTCAGGACACTCTCTTGGCAATTTTTATGGATGTCCATGAGAACGATGGTGATGGCACCAGTGGGACTCCCAGCCAAGGCAGCAGACTTTATTGTCTTGATGCAAGAAACTGTGGTGGTGCTGCTGGTCAACCTGGAGGGCCTGAGGGACTGTTTATTTGGAAAGAAGGTAGTTCGCTCTTTCCAATGGGTAAGGAGAGAGAGAAGAGGTGCAGCCATGTAGTCCTTCAAGCAGACTGGAAGGAGGAGTGCTTCTCATGCACACCTGCAGCACTTGGGAGCAAGTGCCAGAATCATGTTGCCAGGAGGAGGGGCCAAAGCTAGCAACAAATGTCCAAAATGAGCCATCAAGCAAGCAAGCTGGAGGTGGTGTCAGGAGCAGAGGTAAGAAGCTGAAATAAGGAAGAACAGGCAATGTACCAGGGACTCTGCTCCGTCCTAGCTCCTGCCTGCCCTGGACAGTAAGAGGAACAAATGTTCAACCACTAGCTTGGACATGGGTCAGAGTGGGCATGGTGGCCACACAGGCTGGAGGTGGAGACCCCTGAACTCCTGGGCCTTCTAATGGTGATCAGGATTCATCCTGGAGGTGAGGCTACTCAGGTGGCTCTGGCCGAGGTGGCAGCAGGAGGGCAAAGGCAGGGCACCATGCCTGTGGTAGACCGAGGGCCCTGGTGAAAACCTGGGCGACCTTAGGAAGCTCAGGGGTCTTCTCTGGGCCTGGGCAGCACTCAGTATGCTCCAGCTCCTGGAGGGGGTCCACCTCCGGAGATCCCTCACCTTCTAGTCATAGGCTGCCAGCGTGGGAACCCAGATGATCTGATGTCTCTTGCCAGCTGGGGCAGGCAGTATGTTCTGACAGACACCCACACAGCTGGCGGGCTTGGGAAGGTCTACTGCAAGAGACTTGTAAGTGAGTAACTGTTGGGAGACCTATCATTTGTCTACTGATCAGAGTCCTGACAAGTTAAGAATGTTCTCCTTTGGTTGCCTGGGGACTCAGCAGGAGGCCCCCTCCTTACTTAGCCTGAGCATAGCAGAGAACTGAAGCAGTTACGCAGATTTTTCAGGCAAAAGTCCCCACAAAGTGGCCATTGAGCTAGGGAAAATGCAAGTGGCACCTTCTTTTTAAAATCCTACATTCTCTACTTCAGTTGCTTTAAATAAAAAACAAACAAACAAACAAAAAAAACCCTATTGTGTTGAAGTGTCTTTAGATGTAGACTCAGCTGGGAACTCATTGTGCTCCCCCAGGATTCACATCGGCCCCAGCCTTCCCAGCTCCTCCCAGGATGATTGCAGCATTGAGTTAAAATTGAACAGATTAGTAAATAGATTTCCATCTTTGTGCTACACAATACACAGTATTGGAAAGAACACATGAGACGATTACTGGATAAAAAACCTAATCAATCCAATCGGAAGGAAAGGAGCCTCAGTTATGGCAGAGCACAGGGTGTCAGCAAACACCTGGAAGAAAGGAGTTACTTTGAAACTGCTAAAGTCTCCTCTGGGAACCAGTGAGTTATCCATCCAGGACCAGAACTTCTTGTCAGTCCCTGCTCCTCCCTTTTCTGTCCATTGGCAAATTCTGATGACCTCTCCTCAATAGACTGAGTCCAAGCTGGCCCATCCAGGTCCTGGGTGAGTCCCACCAACTGGACCTGGACTGTGTCTTCCTGGTTCTGGAATGTAGCATGTGCCCATGTGCCCATGGAACTGCACCCTCCCCTGACCCTCCTCCTGTGTGTCCAGCTTACACAACTGGCCTCTGCCTTGAGTCTTGGTAGTATTGTTTGCATGGCCCAATGTGTTTGTAGAATGGTGCCCGGCACAAGTAGTTTTTCTGGTGGGAGGTGATGAAGAGAGATGCATTATCAGGCGACTCCTCTTCACCCATGTCAAGCCCAAACAAAGCGTTGATCGTCACATTCCAACCAGGAAGCAGGGGCTCTGGGCTTCGAAATCCACCCTAAGCGTTCAGGATCCTGGACTGCTGGCAGCATGTCTAGGCCTGGATCTGTCTGCTTGTAGGGTTCTCACCCAGGCTGCGATAGGGCAGAATGAGCTCAGAGTCTATGTGGGTAGACAGGCAGTCATCTGAATCTAAAGATAACCATGAAGGTGGCAGGCAGGGGAGGAGACAGATAGCACACTCTGCCTACTGATCATACAAGCATGACCCTGAGGATCACAATCAGGACTTCAGCCAGTGTCAGCAACTCCTCCCATCCCAGTGTCTGCCAACATTTACCTCATGTCATATCCTCAAGGTATAAAGGAGTCATCCCAGACTTCTTCCTGCTTAGAACAGACTGCGTTGGTTGAATTTATCTCCAATAATCCTTTTGTTTGCTAATTCTGGAGGTGTCCATTTTCTAGTACAAAAATACAAGTCCTCTTACTAGTGTGATCAAATTTAACTCAGTATGACAATCACAAGCTAGATGCAAGGGCTGCATCTCTATAACTTACAAGGTCTCATAAGCAATTGGTTTGAAAGCATGCTGTGTCTTCTGGGTTGAATGCTCTGCTTGTATACATGCATGTAACTCCTGTGTGACCTTCCTACTGGAATGTCCAGCAGAAGATACATAGGGAGGATGCTGTGTCAGCACAGTGACGAGAAGATGCTGTCCACATGCTAGAAAGGTCGGAGAGCCACTGGGCATTGGGCCGCCTGAACCCCTTCCCCTGGGCTTTCAGCCTCTCCATCTCAGATTCTGGTCTCCTGTTCCCTGCACTCATACCTGCTCTGGGCCCGGCAGTTTGGTGGCTCCTCCCATCTCTCTGTGTTTCAGAATTCAGCTTTTCTTTGTTCTCATTATACATTCTTTTGGTTTTGATGTTCTATGGAGTATCAGGGAAGAAACTCCATCATTTCCTTGCATTCACTGCAAGATAAGAGCTGCTTGGATGCTTCCCAAAACAGAGCTGCCAGTGGACCTCATAGTTATCTCCGTATATGGCTCCGTATATCTCCTGTGTGCTGTGGGTACTGAGAAATTTTGTGCCTAAACAGATGACCAACTGTTTTACTATTAATTTTGGTGAGTCATGGGGCTAGGAAGGGTAGATCCTCAGTTTTCTTTACCAGATGTAACAGACATCTCTTGCTTTTGTCTATTCAACTTTTCCTTTTCCCTTCTTGTACAGCCACATCTTCTGTTTCAATGATGAACACATAATTGAAATAAATGTAGTGGCTTGAAACAACCATTTTATCCTTTATGATTCTGTGGATTTATTGGGCTAAGCTGGGTGGTTCTTCTACTCCTCCTGGTATCAACTGGGCTGCAGTTACCTGAGGCTTGACTAGGCTGGAATGTCCAATGTTGTCCCTCGTATGATAGTAGCTGGGACTGGCTGTCAGCTGGAAGTCAGCTGTGGCTATTGACCTGAGCACTTCAGTTCTTCTCCATATGGCCACTCTATGCGGTTTAGGCTTCTCACAGCATGGTGGTTGGGTTTGAGGAGAGAGCATTCCAAGTGAATGGAAGCAGGTTGCAGATTTCTTAAGTCCAGCTTTGGTAATAAAATAGCACCACATCTACTACATTCTACCAACCAAAACAAGTCACAAACTAGCCCAGATTCAAGAGGGGGAGAAACACATTCCACCTCTCGATGCAAGGCATGCCAAAAAAGTTTAGGCTTTTTAGTCTACCATAACTAACTTTGGAAAACTGCCAGTCAGAGCTCTAGACTCCTGTTCACAGAGATGGACAATTGGTCCACACCTAGACAATCAAAGTTCCTTGTCCCGACTCTCCCTGCTACAAGCCCCATCTTGGCAGCTGGCCCACGAATAGGCACCATGACCAAAGTTGGGTCACCAAGACTCCCTCCTTGAGATCTAATATATGGGCAAAAGGAGATACATATTTCCATTCTTTATTTGGGGGCTAGGTGGCTGGGATGACATGAGCCTGAAGATGTCTGTAGCCAGAGAGCTCCTCTAAGCCACCTATCACAAAAGCTCATCTGCTTTAGGAAACAGTGCTGCAAATGTTCAGAAAAGAGCAGGGAGATAAGAAGGGAGGCAGAGAGGTTGAGAGAATGGGATGATGAGGAAGACAGCAACAATGATGATGACAATGTCATTGGTTGAGGCCTGGTGTCCGCAGACTTCCAGTTACAGCCAACAAATTATCTATTTTGGTAAAGCTAGTTTTAGTTGGTTCTTGTCACCAGTGATTGAAAAGGAAGTCATTCGTTAAAGTTTGGTTTCCCGTCTAGAGGAGAGTGATGATAGTAGGACCTATTATAGGCCAGGTACTGTGCCAGGTGCATTATGTTCTTTTCTTTTCTTTTTTTTAGATAGAGTATCACTCTGTTGCCCAGGCTGGATGGAGGGCAGTGGCAAGATCCTGGCTCACTGCAATCTTTGCCTCCCGGGTTCAAACAATTCCTGTGCCTCAGCCTTCTGAGTAGCTGGAATTACAGGCATGAGCCACTGTGCCCCACCATATACTTTGCTTTTTCTTCATTTGATGTTCACAGGAATCCTAGAGGGTCAGTATTATTATTGTTCCCACTTTACAGATAAGGAAACTGAAGCTCAGAGACTCAGATGTAGACTTAGCTGGGATCTCACTGTGCTCCCCCAGGATTCAGGCCCTTCTCTCAATGAACACAACCAGGAAATGGTGTAGCCCTGCTTCCAACTCTTTTGAACAACCAAACCTAGGAGGCATCCGCTGCTCTGCACTGCCCCAGAGAGGGCATGTAGGTCAGGCAGGGAAGGCATGGTTAGAGTGAGGTTTAGGGTGACTTTCTGGGACAAGTGTGCCAACAATACAAGGCCATTGTGAGAAAAAAAAAAATAAAAGGAAATCCCATATCTCCTCTAAATTCTTCTTCTTTGGAGGCATCTTCCTAGAATCACAAACTCATGGTCAAAATTAAGCAGATTCAAGCCATAGGTAGTTCTAAAAATTTGGGAAAAGAGTATCTCTTTGTGTTTTAAATTAAGCTTCTAGTTTTAACATACTCCAATTTTGAGGAAGAGAAGAAGGAATTAATAGAGAGTGTACGTCCTCCTGCCCTAGCTCTGGAGGAAACTCACAAGGTTCTGTCCCAGCTCCCAGCTCCCCTACTCTGTGTTCTCAGCTATCGTGTGAGAGCCACTTCCTATCTGTTATTTGCAAGTCACTGACAATTATCAACCACATGGATGCCTAACAAGGGGGTAAGCATAGCAGAGCAGATTAGGGCAGTCTTGCAGTTGGACAGTTTGCTAAATGTAAAAACAACTCTACCCCTTCCCAAACATTTATTTCAATACCCATTACCCATATGGGTCTATTCAAGGCCAAGATGCCAGAGCTGGTGAATGTCTTCAGAAAGAGAGCAGTGCATTTCACTAATATTTACTGAGCACCTATGATGTACCAGAATTGACCAACAGTAAACCTTTGATGCTGCTTCCTGTGTCAGGAACTTAACCAAAATCTCATCCCTAGGCTGTCTGTTCTCTGGCCCTACGCAAGAATTATGCAGAATTCAGTTAGCTTCCTGATGAAAATGGACTTGAGGCCCTAGTGGGATAAATAAACACACACCGGATGCATCCAGTGCACCTTTTTCTGTCACTCCTGGCTCTGCCTGGGGCTGGACTTGGGCTGCACAGATTAAGGCAGCTCTTAAATGATACATGGCCATCCCTAGATACTGGAGATGTGATGGATTACCCAAAACCTCTTACTAGGGGAGGTTCCTACACCCTGGCACTGGAAATGATTGCTTTTGCCATGACGGTCCCCATTCCCCATGCTCCCATTTTACGACCTGAGTTTGGAAATCATCTCTCAAACTCAAGATTCTCTCAATGCCTTTCAGAATAACCTCCTGGGCTCCTTCCACTGGAACCTGGAAAAGCTCTTACTTGCTGAGATGTTAAATCTGGCTCACATCAGCAGTAACTGACCAAGCTTCCTCTTCCCATGGGGGCAAGAGTGGGAGATTGACGCAGGCCATGTAGAAGCAGCAACCTTAGGCTGGCAATTGGGGCCTATTGGCAATTGGACTGACTCTACCCCCACGTCTGGGTGGCTATGGATGTCTACATCTACTGTACAGCCCCCGCTGCTTGTCATAACCAGACAGCCTTGTCCAGCCCACCTGAGAAAATAGTTGAAGCTTACTCCCCTCTAGAGAGCAGGCTTTGGAATACCCAAGTACCTATGGATGAATCCATCAGCTGATAAGCCACTGGCCCATCTGCCTGTCAGCCCTTCTGATAAACCACCCTCCCCAAAAGAATGGGTCTCTGCACCTCCCTTCTGCCGTCCCTTTCCCAAAGAAGACTGGGATGCTGGCCTTCCTCCAGATCCTAGTGGCCCCCTTTGCTGGAGCCAGAGTCTGTTTTAGGGCCCTTCCTTTATTCACCCAGGACACACTTAGCAGAGTGAAGTTAGTCTCTAGAATGGTCTGATCAGGCTGTTGTAACAGAATGCCACAGACTGGGTGGCTTAACAATAGAAATGTATGTCCTCACTGTTCTGGAGGCCAGAAGTCTGAGATCAAGGGCAGGATTGGTTACTGGTGAAGTCTCTCTTTCTGACTTGCAGACCTTCTACCTGTGACCTTATGTGGCCTTTTCTCTGTGAGTGCATGTGGGGAGAGAGATAGCATGCTCTGGTGTCTCTTCTTCTAATAAGGACCTCTGTTTTATCAGATGGGGGTCTTATTGGGTGGAGGTCCTATTGGACTAGGGGTCCTATTAGAAGGACCCACCTTCATGACCATATGTAACCTTAATTACCCCCATAAAGGCCCTAGCTCCAAATACAGTCGTGTTGGGGTTGGGGCTTCAACATAGGAATTTTGGGGAGACACAATTCAGGCTCTAATAATCTCCTATGCTAGGATGAGACCAAACACTGTTTGGAACTCTGGGGGGCCACTACTCACCCCTCCACATCCCATCCCCTTTGGACCAAAATCCTTAAACATCGAAGCTGAATTTGGCCTTGCTTCATGTCCCTGAAAACTTGATTAGAAAAATCACAGACATTTCTACCACTCTAAAACACCCAGTCCTGACTTGAAAGGTTTCCCTGAGCCCTGAGCAGCTGTTGTGGGACCCCATTTAGCTCCTCAGTCTGACCCCATGACCCTCCACCAATTCCCACCTGCTTGGAGGCAGGATCGGGTCCTGGGTGACTGTTAGGAAGGTGCAGCACACCTCGGAAGCCTCCGTTTCCGTTTGCCTCAATATCCCCTGTACTTCCCCTTGAAAACTTTCACCTTATAGTGCTGGGGAGGGGACAAGCCAGGAAATGAGGTGAAAACATCAGCATATTTTACCCTAAAATGTATTTATTTGATATATTTTGAAGTGGCTGTTCAAAGAACCAGCCAGCAGAAGTAGCCCTGCAAAGCTGTCTTTTGTCGGGGGGATTTGCATCTGTAGAGAATGTGCATTGATGCAGCCAGGTCTTCCCTTGTCCGGATCTAGGAAAGATTAACTGAGAATGTGACATCTTTAAAGGTCTGAAAGAAACATTTACCATCTATTCTCTCTGAGGGTTGCTACCTTTGAGGTTCCTTCTACAGAGCAAGACCACCTTTGCTAGCCAGGCCTCCTCTTCTCTTCCCTCCAATAACCTGATCACCACCATAACCTGGTTTGGGCCAGGCTCTGACCCCTATTCTTTCTGTAATCTCAAAATGGTGTGTAAGGTTCTGCTCCCCATTGGAGGTGCACGTGTTAAACATTTATGTGCCTTTTCTCCAATTAATCTGCCTTTTGTGAGCTGATTTTTCAATGAAACTTCAGAGGGCAAAAGGGAAGTTTTCCCTTGGCCCCTGCAAGAGTCATACAGATGAGGGTGGAAGGACTTGGGGCTGGGGAAGGGAAGACACTAAATGAACTCTCAGTCTGGGTTTGTTGAGCAGCAGCCCTGTGGGTAGATGCAGCAGGGAGGAAACCAGATCAGGCAGAGGTTGAGAGCAGCTGCCTCATCTCAAGCAAGGCCGCCTTTCTTTGCCTCCCCTGGAGCAGGGCTTGCTGTGGTCTGGCTGCCAAGAGTTTTCTCAAGCCAGCAGCTGTGCTAGTGCACGTGGTCTCCAGTGCAACGGCTGAGCTCCTTCACTCCAAGTGGACCTCACTTCCCTTTCTCTTGCAAACCCCTGTTAAAGGCTGAAATGTGGCCCTGCCTCATCCTCCCTTGGCTTAAGCTTTTGCCTCTGAAGGGCACCAGAGGGAGACATCCCTGCAAGTCCTGTGGGAGAAGCTTTTTCTCCTGCATCAGGGACACGTGATAGACCTAGCGTGTAGCAGCCCGAGATGCCATAGCATCTGGCCCTGCCCTCTTGTCTGCAGGAAACATAAAGACTTTGCTGGCCTCCTGCAGGCCCCAGATAGGTCCAGAATTCCCTGGGAATCTATGAGGACTTCCTGACTTGTCTCCCACTCTGTGTTTCCCACCATGTCCATAGGTA
The DNA here is from genome assembly GCF_007565055.1 of Rhinopithecus roxellana. Lineage (NCBI taxonomy): Eukaryota > Metazoa > Chordata > Mammalia > Primates > Cercopithecidae > Rhinopithecus > Rhinopithecus roxellana. The sequence continues at coordinate 85,379,198 of NC_044560.1, read as the reverse complement.
TGTTGCTTGAGCCCTAGCACCCTCCCGCCAGTTCTTTCATTATTCATTCACTCAACAAATACAGCACACAGATTCTAACAACGTGCTGGAACTGCAAGAAGGAACAAACAAGACCCCTGCCCTTGCAGAGCTCATTGATTAACTGAAACAGTCAATGACAAGTAAAGCAACAATAAAAATGTAAAGGGCATATACCCTATACTCTAACTCATATATGGAAGTAAGGGGTGCTATGGGAACACCGAGTTGGGACCTGCATCGGTTTCCTAAGGCTGCTGTAACAAATTAACACAATTTTGGTTTAAAACAACAGAAGTGTGTTGTCTCATAGCCCTGCAGACAGGAAATCAAAAATCAAGGTGTTGGCCAGGCCCTGCTCCCTGGAGAGGCTCTAGGGAAGGACACTTCTTGTGTCTTTCTCACTGATGACCCTTGGCATTCCTTGGCTGGCAGCTGCATCTCTGTCTTCCTAGGCATATGGCATCCTCCCTGTGTGTCTGTGTCCAAATATCCCTCTTCTTATAAGGGCACCAGTCATGAGATTAGGGCCCACACCAATCCAGGATGACTGCGTTTTAACTTGATTACATTTGCAAAGACCCAATTTACAGATGAGGTCACATTCACAGGTAGTTGGGATTTTAGGACTTGAACATATCTTTTGGGGGTTCACAATTCAACCTACAATAGGGCCCTTCACCTGGACTTGGATCATCAGGGTAGGCTACCTAGAGGAAGTGAAATTAACCTATGAGAGGGAATAAGGGTTAGCCAGGTAAAGAACGAAGAGGGGAAAATGTGATAAGTCCGGGGCAAGAGAGGGCTTGGAGCATTTCAGATGATAAAGGTAACCTGCAATCTGGCATGATTGGCAGTAGGAGTGATACAGGGTGGAACTAGGGCTGAACGGTGCCCCATGCTGTATGTTAAGGGACTTGGATTCTATCCTCAGGGCAATGGGAAGCCACTGAAAACCTTTATGGAAGAGACTGACACAGTCATATTTGTACTATAGAAACATCACTCTTGTGGCTATAAGGAGAATTTATGGGAGGGGGCACTTGGGGACAGTGAGACAGGTGAGAAGGCTTGTGTTATGGTCCAAGGTAAAGAAGATGTTGTTTTAGACTATGGTCAGGGCATAGGAAGTGGAAAGAAGAGAATGGGCTGGGGAGATACTTACGTAGTGAAATCAACAATACCATATGATTGAAGGGGTGTGGGGAGACACTGCTAGTCCATAGATTCAGGGGTTTCAGGCAGGCCTCTGGCCCAGGGCATTCCCAGAGAGGACGGATCACACCTCCCAGGGGAGCTTATGCCAAGGAGGAAGCCCCCTACATAAAGCATGTACAAAGATGTTTTGGGCTTTGATGTGAAATGCTCACGGCATTTACACAGTGTGGAGCCAAACGCCCAGAGGGCGAGGGGCCTGTTGTTCTTCAAAGAAAGCTGTAGTCAGGTTTCCACCAACATGGAGCAGCCACAAATTATGACATTATTTGGAGGAAGCAAGTTTAAAAGACAAAAAAACCCAGTTCAGGACCTACCTGTAAGACTGGGTTGAAACGTGGGAACGCCGCATGGGCGGGTAGGGATTGGAGGGGATTAGGGCGTGTGTTAGGCAGAAGGAGCTCTGGGTCTCCATCCCATATGATCTTCTTCTGGTCTTTTGAGTTCACAACACCTGCCCATCTCCCTTCTCCTCCACCTACCTCACCTAATGCTTTGGATTGATGGTTGTTCTGTCCCTTTCCCCATGTCCCACCCCAGGCTGGCCTGACTTGCCTGTCCCTGGACTACAGCCTCCAGGGCTGCCTAGCTCCTGAGGTGCTCCTACAGGCCTCCCAACCTGGTCACAGGCACTCCCTCCCTGTTCCACGAACCCTCTCCCCCAACCCCAGCTGCTGATCCAGCACCTTTCCCAGCAGAAAGCAGCTGACCAAGAAACATGGAAATGAAGTTACATTTTAAACTCTGAGAATTAGAGAGGTTTTGGAATCCTGGGAGAAAAAAAAAAAAAACCAGGATAATTGGAGTTGTTATTTATGAAGCCAGGCACTGTGCAAAGAGAATTGCATGCATCATCTCATTTGATCTCCACAATCCCCTGAGTATCACTCTCTCTGTTTTACAGATGAGGCGATGGAAGCACAGAGAGTTAAGTGACGTGTCCACAGTCACACGACTTGCCCAAGGTTATATGACTAGTATGTGGCAAAGTCAAGATGCAAAGCCAGGTCTGTGTGATTTTAAAGCCTGTGCTGATGATCCCTCCACTTCCTGTCTCCCAGCACCTGACTGTGCACGTGGACTGCTCCATCAGGAATCTTTGTTGCACTACATCCCCTCATGACCTCATCAGTCAGCGTGGGATGCTCCCATCCCCAGATCAACGCCACAGACAGGCTCAATGAGATTTAGAAAAAAATCTCTGGTACAGAATTTATGTTAACCATACTCCTTGTCTCATAGCTCATTATCCTAAAAAGTGTGTGCAAAGCCTTCCATTGTTTTATGGGCTCCTTTCCCACTTTATCCACAGTCCTCACTCCAATTCCCTTTCCTCCCCTAGGTACTCACCATAGGGTATTTGATATATGGTCCTACATACTCATGGATCCTTGTTAAAATCTAATGTTGTTTCGTGGTGTGTATGTGTTTTTAATTTACACTAATGGTGCTGTGCTATAAATCTTGTCCTGCTTCTTACTTTTTTTTTCCTACTCTACTCTGCACTAGGTTTTTAAGATTTATCCCTGTTGCTCTTAATACTGCTAGTCCATAGCTTCAACGACTTCCCCTATCTTTTCCCTTTCCATTCTCCCAGGCTTCAGCCAACCGGGAACAGTGCCTGGGTGACCATTCTGAAACATGTCCCTTATGAATCTGTTCAGGAAATGCCCCCTGGACTCTCTTCCCAGGAGAATATTTCTGGGTCATAGACTTTATGCAAAGTTAATTTCACTAAATATTTCCACAGTATTTTCAGAATGACTCTGGACATTTATTTTGTTAGTAGCAACGGTTCCCATCTCTCCATTTTTCTTCCAACATGTAGTTTCAGATAATTCTTTAATGGTGCGATTGATTGGTATCCAAAGGAGGGGAGCTACAAGATCACAGGGCCGAGTCTGTCACTTACCCCAGGATAACAGCGCCTCCTTGGCTGCTGGCATTGAGAACTATTCATACACCTTCCATGCCCTGCCCCGTGCCATGTGTGAATCTCCCTCTTTCTCTGTCTGTCTTGACTTGTCTTGCTCTGTTTAATCAGAGCCACCCAACAGAATTAGGTAGAACTAGAATTGGTTGTGTGATTTGGTGTTCTTGTGTCTGAGGATGTACCCACTGTATCAATATTCTTCCCAGACCTTGCTTAATGGACTCCAAAGATAGCTGTGCTTCTTTCTCGTCTCCAGTGCCGGCCCTTCAGGGCCTCAGTTTTCCCAGTCCTCTCAGTCTCAGCTAGTTTTTCCTCCTCCCTGCCTCATATACACCATCTGACCTAGATGGAAATCCCAGCATGCTGTCCTCCCTAGGATGGATGACCATTTGCATAACTAGCAGAGTAACCTGCAGAGAACTTATTTTTGGCTTTTCAGTATTGTAGAAAGACATTTCCCTAAATTTCCCTTATCTGTTGGGAAGGGGAAAATTCTCCTTTGTGTGTCTAAGATTGGGTTTCTTTATGACTGGCTACTCCACTGTGGAAGAGAGAGGTGGAAGAAGTCCTCTGTGTTCCAGAACTTGACAAAGAAACTGGTCCGATGCTGGGAGACACTCTTGGACTGACAGTGGAGTCCTAAAAATCAGTTTACATATAGCATCCATGAGGCAATGTGTAAATGGAAGAGAAAGCAAAGAAGCTGATGTTTAGAGACAAGGATGAGGTGGAAGAGCAGAGCAAAGCAGAAATGGAAGGTCATGAGGAACTCGAAAACAAACAGAAATGGGGAGAATCACTGCTTGACAATAGTATCACATTACCATTGCCACAAAAATACTGCGTAACAAATACCCAGACAATCTTAGTGTCATATGGCAAGTATTTATGTAGCCTGCGCATCTATTGGCTAACTGGGATTGGCTGATATAGGATGGGCTTAGCCAGTTGGTTCTGCTGGTTTCATCCAGGCTCACTCTTTTATCTGTAGCTGGCTGGGGACTGACTGATCTAGGCTGGACTCTGTTGGTGGCAACTCAGCTCCACACATCTCTCATTTTCCTCTTGGGACTAATGGGCCAACCCAGGCATGCTGTTCTCATGGGAGTGGCAAAGTGCAAGATGACAAGCCTAATCCTGCACACACTTTCCAAAGCTGTGGTGTTGTGTAGCTTCAAAACGATTCCAAACACTTGTATGGTTTGCTACATGAATGATATATGTGCTCCTATGATAAGAGCTTGGAGTGAACTCCTTCTGCCTTTGGGATTGTTACATCACATCTTATCAGACGCCATATATGAGTTACTGACCTGAACCAGTGGACTTCACAATACATGGAAACCTAAGAGTTTGACAGACCTTTTGAGAGCTTAGGCTGCAGCAGACTACACTGTTGACTGCTTTTCTGAAGACAGAGCCTACACTGTACCAGGATGCACTCTGTCAACCTCTTCCCCAAGACCCACAGCTCAGGCTGTGTGCGACAGGGCCACATCCTATTAGCCTTGCCTGCCAATATCGCACCACCCTCTAGGAGGAAGAAAGGACTGGCATGAAGTGGAGCCGGGGTTAGAATCCAGCTGATGAAGCTGGGAGTCAGCTTCAGGCCCAAATTCAACTGGCCCAGGGCCATGGGATGGAGCCTTCATGCATGTGTGTGTGTGTATGTGTGTGTGTGCATGTGCACTTGTGTGTGTGTGTGTGTGTGTATTTTCTCATTGTACTTCAATGAGGCTGAGGCAGGTAGGTACTACAGAAGGCTGGGCATCCAGGCAAGAGCTTCCTCTACTTCTTTCCCTTCCTCCCTCCTCCTTGGAGAGTGGGAACCGTGTGGGCTGCCCTCGCTGCCTGCCACTGCCACTGCAGAGTTATGGGTAGCACCAGTGGCCCTATGCCTCACTTACAAAAACTGTTCAGGAGCCAGATCTTTGGGAGTTTTATGGGTGATGAGAATGTATGAACCAGAACAAGTTTGACTCCTTGACCCCCCATTGAACTGGCAGCAGGAAAAGTGAAATCAATTCTGGTAACCTGAGCAGCAGGAGAAAGCAGGCAAGAGTAACGAGAAACCGTCAAGGCCATTTTCTCACCTGCACAATAGGGAAGAGGAGAAAAAGCCAAGCCAATAACAACACAGTGATTGCGTATCAATGCCTGCTATGTGGCAGACACTGGGCTGAACAATGGGATGCACAAGTGCATGTCCTGGAACTGGTGCTAGTCTGGTTGAGGGCAGGGGATACACATATAGAAACATAAATACAGCACACTGAGATGGGATGAAAGACAGAGTGCTGTTTGAGCCTACAGAAGGCAAGACCAGGCAGCTTGGGCAAGGGGTCCACATAGGGAGTCCTAACATGCGCTAGGTTCCACCACAGCAACAAACCACCTCAACTTTTAAGGTTTAAAACCAAGGTTTCCTTCTCCATTGTGGGTTAGCAGGGGCCTCTATCCCACACTATCATTCTTACTCTGGGACCCAGGTTAAAAGAGCAGCTGGCATCCGGCTGTTTGTGGTCACCATGCCAGGGGAAAGAGGATTCTAGAGAGCCTCACATGGGCGAGTAAATGCTCAGGCCCAGAACTGACAAGTTTCACTCTCACCCATGACTTACATCAGGGCTTGGACATGCAATCCTATAGTGTGCCCAGCATGTGTGGAAAATGAAAAATCTGGTGAGTAGCACTCAGGGATGCCACAGAATGTTGGAGATGCTTCCAAGAGGAGAAGAATTTTGGGATGGGGTTTAATGAAGAAGTAGGCAATGAGGCAGAGAAGGAAGGACCTTCCAGGCTCAAAGGCTCCATGGAGACATAAAAATGTAAGGTGAGTTCCAGGAAGCCTAAGGGCGGTGGGTGGTGGAGTGAGAGAGGCAAGGGGTGGCCTCAGTGTAAAGCTTCTTGTAAGCCTTGCTTGGTGATTTGGAGTTTATCCTCAGCAATGTGCAGGCAGCAGGCATCTCTGAGCAGCACAGCGCCGAGGATGCTTAAAAGGGAAATGCCCGGGAGGATTTGGGGAGAGCTATATCGGGCACTCAGCTTCCTAAGCAGAGGCCTGCAGTCAGCTGGCCTCAGCCTTCATTGTCTTTGTTTCCCTGGATAATGCTTTTTATAACTCTGCAATATCCAGCACTTGCTCTTACTTTAAAGATTTAAAAAATCTGCTGTTGTGACTGGGGCAGTTTGGGTGAATGAAATCATGTTTTTTGTTGGACTGTGGAGACAACTATATAAATGATATCATTGGCGCTGAGAGCTTGGCAGCTCCCGGATGTATCAGAGGTCGTTCTTAGAGCCCTCATTAGGGCTGAACATCACAAGTCGCCACAAGACCGAAGGAGGGCAATATGATTTTGTGATGAGACTTCTGAGGACAAATGTCTCCGAAGAGGGTATACAGCTGCGTTTTCAAGTTCCCATCTCCCATCTCTCTAGATAATTCCCTCGTCAACATAAAGAGAGGAGGCTGGGCAGGGAGGGAGCTGTGGAAGGAGTTGCAATGTGGGAAGGGCTTAGCCTAAAATTCCTTTGTCAAAGTTGAGTCCTTGGAACCATGTTTGAAACATTGCACTTCTACAGAGGAGTTTTCACAGATGGTGCCCCCATTGGGGAGAACCCTTAGCACTCTCTCTCCTGCTTGAACAGATGAAAGAAGACTTCAGCTCTGGTTCCCAAGAGGGATACATGTTGGAGAAAACACTGTTGACCTCCCTCTTGCCTCCATCACTGTGCTCACTTACTCTGGGATCTGTATCCTTTCTGTTGGTGAGTTTGACACTGTTGGCCAGGGTTCTAGGGAGCAGGATCACACAGCAGTGCTGGTCTCTCTTTCATGCCATGATCTCTCACACAGACACAGCCTACCTCAAAGAGAGATGAGAAGAGCCAGGCCCCCACTCTTCTTCCTCCACGCTGTTAGCTCACCAGGGCAGATCTTGACCTCAAAGAATGCCATCTTCCTTTCTGGAGCCGGTCCTGTGATATGAACCTGGCTATCTTCAATTCATAGAATAGGGACTAAGATATTTCATTTTGGCCTCAGGTCCAAGCCACCTTCTTCAATGTAGCTACTACTAGAGAGCCCAAAAGGAAGCTAATAATTGGCTCCCCATTTGGCAATTTGTGTCCCTTTTCAGAGGGAGGAAGGGTTAGTAATCAGCACTTTTAACTACCAGCATGCAGCATTAACAAGTTCTCAAGGCCAGCAAGCTGTAGGGTTTCTGTCTTCCCTATGTTGGCCTTGTAACCCCTGACCATGATTAGGTTAAGAGTCAAGAGAGTCCCAGGACAGGAAACAGAAAACATCAGATTTGTGTTTTGGAATGAACCCTCTTGGCTGGATGTGGTAGCCTATAATTCAGCACTTTATGAGGCCAAGGTGGACAGATCTCTGGAGTCCAAGAGTTTGAGACCAGCCTGGACAACATGGCAAGACCCCATCTCGAAAAAAACTACAAAAATTAGCTGAGTGTAATGATGTATGCCTGTGGTCCCACCCATTTGGGAGGCTGAGGTGGGAGGATCCCTTGAGCCCGGGAGATCAAAGCTACAACAAGCTGAGATCATACCACTGCACTCCATCCTGGGCAATAGAATGAGACTCTGTCCCCCTCAAAAAAGCAAAAATATTAAAACAAAACAAATAAACAACAAGCAAACAAAAAACCCAAATAGAATGAACCAAATAGATGAACCTGGATTTATAAAGCAGCTTTGTCACTTATCAATCTGTATGACTTTGGACAAGTCCTTTAAGCTCAGTTGTACAATGGGAACAAGGATAGTACCTACTCAGGATAGTTTGGAGGAGCAGGGTTTGAAGGATGGTTTGGAGGAGCAGGGCTGAAAGCAAGGGGCCCAGTTAGAAGACTATGTAAAATCCAAGTCAGAGATGATGCCTGGGAAAAGGTGTGCATCAGTCAGGGCTCAAAGAGAAAAAAAAGAACAGGTAGAAGATGTATGTAAGAGATTTATTGCAAAGAATTGACAGACATGACTGTGGGGGCTGGCTAGGGAAGCCCAAAACCTGCAGGGCAGACCATTGGAAAGGAACTCCTAGGTGTGGGGTGGAGCTGCTGCCCACAGGTGGACATTTGTCTTCCTCAGGGAAACCTCAACTCTGCTCTCAAGGCCTTTCAACTGATCAAATCAGGCCTACACCAATATCTAGGGTGATTTACCTTACTCTGAGTCCACTGATTATGGACTACACATCTACAAAATATCCACCTAGATTTGTGCTTGATGGAGTAACTGGTGACAGCAGCCTAGCCAAGTTGACACAAAAAATGACCACTCCAAAGGGCTTTGTTCATTCTCTGTATAGTAGAGACCATGATAATTTAGAACAAGACTTACTAGAGAGGCTCTTTGGCTGTGCCTTGATGTGGGCCACAATAGCATAAAAAGCTCCAGCTGGCTGGTTGTCAGTCACTACCTAAAGTAGCAAGGAGCCAACTGAGGCAGCATGGGTGGCTTGTCATCCATTTGCCCAAAAGTCCATAGAAGGATTTCATGGCCAAAGGCAGAAGCTACAAAGAACTGGGCTCCCTGTTGCCACAGGTGTAACATGAGGATACTGATGCCCACTTCAGAGGGTGTCTGTGAGGATTAAATGAGCTAGAAATGACTTGTAAACTGCAGCTATACATATGTATCAGAGTTTCTGAGAGAGACTATGAAATAATTTATATGTATCAGCCTCCAAGTCTAAATGTCTGCACTTGTAAGACTAGTGTTCCTCACTAATTACTAATCAGCTATAGCTGTGTTAATAAACTAGCTTCCAACAATGTAATAACAAAGCTCAACTTTAAAAAGCATGAATCAGTATTTTAGAAAGTTATGTGAAGCTATTTCAAGAAGTGTGGTAGGAATGACATTTATGTGACTTGTTTCATACATAATCTTGGAGAACGCCTACTTATCTTCTCACATGTAACCGAAACGTTGCGTCCTTGGTGAAGGCTGCCCTAATGTGCCCAGGCCTGGTTATGGGCCTCACCACAGGGTGACCACTGATAATGGATGTCCAGAGACAGACCTAGCCACGCGCAGCCTACCTCAGCTGTCGCCACTTAGCACGCACCTCCAACCGTCATCTCCACATCCTACAATCCCGTCTGTTAGTGTATTTACAGCCCCCTTCTGTTTGGTGAGTGGGGTGAAGGGGGTCTGGAAACCTGGTCCCACCCATCACATCTGGTGTCTGTTGTCCCTGAGGACCTGAGCCCTTGGATTGAGCTGACTCTCCTTTCCTCCAGTGGGTGAGCCACCATGCTTAAGGCACTATGTGAAGTGCTATACATGAATCATTTCAGCTAACATTTATATATTTACTGCCTCTTACATTTTAGCCACTTTCCTAAGAACGCAGTACATATTAATTTATGTAACCATCATAACTCTATGAGTAGGTACTATCCTTGTTCCTATTGTACAACTGGGCTTAAAGGACTTGTCCAAAGTCATACAGATTGGTAAGTGACAGACCTATGTTTATAAACCCAGGTTCATCTAACTCCACGGCCAATGTCCTTAGCCATGACCCCATATTGCATCCACAAAACAACCTAGATATTCCGTCTCCATTTCACTCTGCCACCTGCCCCTCCTACACACACACACACACACACACACACACACACACACACACACAACACTTTCAGGCACCTGCGATATTACTGTAGCTTGGAGTTTTTGGTAATCTTAACTTTGTAATTCGGGCTCCTGAGTCCCCTCAAGCAACCCGGTTAATTCCTCAGTTAATTCCTAATCTTCTGTTCACTGCTCTTACTCTCTCATCCCTTCCATCAGTCCTCCAGCAGACACAGAATCAAAACAACAACAACAACAACAACAACAACAAAAACTGAAGTGCCAAATCCACTGTCTTGTGACCATCAATCCAGGCTTCTATTCCCTCATGGATCCCACTACACCATCTGTATCTGATGGTGTCTCTGGCTCTTCACTGGCCTGTGCATTCCTTTCAGGCAGAGATTGGATCTCACTTACCTTTCTTTCCTCAGATCCCAACTAAGAGGAATCGATGAAAGGGTGAGTGATCTGCAACATTAGTGGGAAACCTCCGCTCAGGCACGAGGTGGAAATAGGGCCAGTGGGAAAAGTTAAGGGATTAGTGGGGGGCAGATAAGCCTCATGGCTGCTGGCTGAGTGGAGATTGGAGAGTGGCAGTTTACATTTCCACTGACAGCTGGGGACTTATGGAACTGAGGAATTCATATCAGGGCTATAGTTCTTCCCAGAGTCAGCTATGCAATGATGTTGACAGAGTTGGCCCCCTGATTCTGTCCAAGCACCATTGTCCAGATTTCTCTGCCATTTGCATTTATTGAAATTAACTCTTATTTCCAGGGAAAGCATGACAAAGATACAAACGGTAGCACCTTAACCAGTTTAGAGGAAGGTAATGAGGGAAACAGAACAAAAGAGAAGAAGGAGAGGGGGCAAGAAGAAAGGAAGGAGAAGAGAGAAGAGATGGGAAAAAAAGCAAAAGCATGGGGGAAGGGAGAGAGAACATTTCAAAGCTGACTTCGAGAGGATCTGTGGCATGGATGTTCAGCAATCACAGATTAGAGGGTTCTAAAAGAATCTCTACCATCTGTCTTCAGAGTCTCAATTTTGCCTCTGTAAAATGGGCAGTAACAAACTTGCCCTTCATGCTAAACTCTGCCATGAAGAAGGATTTAGGCATGATCTCAAGAATGTGGTGCATTCCTTCCCAGGAATGTCACGAGTCTTGGTGAGTTATTTTGCAAGATTTGAGACAGCTTAACACTGAGATGGAGAAATAGTTAATTTACCAGACTTCCAGGAAGACTGTGGAAGGTAGAGCAGCCTCACAGGGCTCTTGATTCGAGAGGCAATTGGAGCAGGGCCAACTGGACCATCTCTACCAGTGGGGCTGCATGTTTGGGTCAAGATCTCTTGGCAGGAGCCATAGGTTTGAATGAAAGCAAGGCTTGAGGGAGTGTGCTGGAACAGCAGTGTGCAGTCTTTGGTCCCTTAAAAATTACAGAAGACCCTGGCCGGGCGCAGTGGCTCATGCCTGTAATCCCAGCACTTTGGGAGGCCAAGGTGGGTGGATCACGAGGTCAAGAGATCGAGATCATCCTGGCCAACATGATGAAACCCTGTCTCTATTAAAAATACAAAAACTAGCTGAGCATGGTGGCACACACCCGTAGTCCCAGCTACTCGGTAGGATGAGGCAGGAGAATCGCTTGAACCCGAGAGGTGGAGGTTGCAGTGAACCGAGATCGCACCACTGCTCTCCAGCCTGGCGATACAGCAAGACTCCTTCTCAAAAAAAAAAAAAAAAAAAAAAAAAAAAAAAAATTGTGGAAGACTCCAAAAACTTTTATGTTTTTTTAAACCCATTTTTAAAACCCCATTTAAAGCAGAATGCACAAGCACCCACTTCATTGGCCCTCCCATCAGTGACATCATCAGGCATCAGGTAGATGCTGGAGAACTTCTCTGTGCACTTGACAGAGCATGAGAGTGGAAAATGCAAACCACATTTGGTGTGGTTATGAAACAGTTTAGATCTCTCAGACACCTGGATACTCCCTGGCCTACCCTATGAGAACTTCTGAACTACAGAAGTGGCAGAATGTTACACCTGATGGAAATCCTGCTGTAAGTCTTCAAGACCTCAGACAAGGCGGTGACCTCATGTGATGACAAGTGCGATTGGATTTCTTGAGCTATGTGTACCAGTTAATGTGTAAACAAGTCAGAATGATTCACTCAGCCCGAGGCACAAAACTAGAGGGCTCCAGAGAGAAGTACAGTCAGGAATTTGGGGAAATCACAGAAAGGGCCCTGGATCCATGTGAGGTATGAAATTTAAAGATTTGGATCCACTTTGTCTAAATCTGCCAGAAGCAGAAAGGCCCCATGTATCATCTAGGTTCAAACTTGTTGCTGTAAGTTCAAAAATATAACTCTTCCCAAAGGCCTTGAACCTATAGCAGCATCTGCACTCCCCTTATGAGGTCAGAATCTGTGCTCAGCCCTACCAGCCCCCTCCCCTTTCCCAGTACTAGAGAAAACACGAAGCCACTGCAATCAAAATGAAATGTCAAATTTTTAAAAACCCAAGGAACAGCTGTAATTTTCAAGGAGGCAGAATGCAATTAGCATACACTTGTCAGAATGGGAGATGGCTCTGTGAGCCCTTTATTGCCTTAGTTTTATTAAGACTGTACTGATTCTTACAGTTTCATTTGCCGTTTGCCCCATTAATGGCGAAAGCAGAACAATAAACAGGAAGACAGTGGAGAGCGTTTAGGAGCAGCATGCCGTAGCCCTTGAGGGTCTTCATGGAGGTGAGAGAGGAATCAGGTACCTGCGTGTGATTTTGTTTGGAGAAAGGGGAAATGAGGGCCTCAGCAAGGATCCTTCAACCTCTAGTCTACCAGCACCTTTTGTAACTTTGCTTCCTGGGACGCAGTGCTTTGGGACAGAGGCCAAGAAAATCAGGGCAGACAGTAAACAATCAGTGTTAACCTGGTAATCTAGATGAAACCCTGTGGGGAGATAGGAAATTAGAGTTCCCTAGGCATGTCCCAGGGTGGTCTTTAAATTATTCTGCAGGGGCACTATTCTCTGCCAGGGGACATTTGTCTGCAATTGCTGCTGCCTGCTGGGCCTCTACCCCTGCTCTACCTGACCTTGCACTGGGGGTTGTTCCCTGAACCCCAGTCCTGCTCTGATTGCTGCTGCAGGAGTTTCTGCAGCCCTTGAATCAGACTCAGCCTCCCTGGGTGGGAAGCAGTTGGGTTGCCCCCGAGTCTGTCATCTGTGCACACAGTCCTGCTGGAGTCTCTTCCGTGGGCTCCACTAAAGGACATGGAGCCTGCTCATTGAGTGAGCACAACCTGAGGATACGACCGAAGAACAGTTTTATTTTTGCTCCCATTCTCCTTTTAAAATTTATTTGGTGAGGACCATTTTTCCCTCGCCTGAGGATGAAATGTTTGTGTCAGGCAGGCCCCATAATTTTCTCATGGCTTTAAGGTAATAAAAAGATCTCCGGTTACTTTAAACCACAAATACTGTCTCAATTCAGTAGTTAAAATGGTCTATTCCTAGATAATAAAAATTTTGGACTTGTTTTAATGCCAGCTGAAGGGGTCCTTTACAGTGGAGAAGGGGCAGAGTCTTTGGCTTCCCAGCCCAGTGTTTTTCCTTCTCTGCCAGCTGACCTGGGAGTTTCCGAGGTTTCTGATCCTTTCAGGGTTTGACTGGTGGAAGGTGGGGTGGGAGGAAGAGGGAGTGTCTCCAGGAAGCAGACATGGGTCTGTAGGCTGAGGCTTCCTCTCTGGACACCTTCTTCTAGCTTCATGAAGACCCCTTAACCTCCAGTTTTGCAGCACTATCTGCCACACAGCAGAATCAACTCACTGGGTCCCTTTGTCCAGGTTTAGATTGTTTCTTAGAAAATCTGGGTGGATGCAGGACAGTGCACTCTCCGTGCTGAGGAAGTGGGGCTCAGATCTGTCCTGCTCAGGTAGGGACTTCCCATCTCTGCCTACACTGCTCCTTCTGTTTTGCTTTCTCAGGCTGACAGGCCCTGCCTCTCACTGGAGATTCCACAGTAGTTTGTGTGTGGGTCAGGCATCAGTTTAAGTGTTCCCACCACTCCAGAGGGCACATCATGGGTCCTCTGTGGATCCCATTAAGGGCCCTTCTATAGCTGCAGGTGAAAGAGGTAATAGAGCCCACCACCCTCGGCTTTTTGTTTTTCAACTCCAGTCACTCTTTAACTCTCTCTTGCATATTTTAATCTTGATCAGAGGTCCTGCTGAGAGGTCTAAGGATTGTGAAATTTGTTCTCAGCCTCTTCACTTTGGTATGTAGCATCAATTGTGTTGAAACTGCCTTTTTAACATCCTGTAATGACACTCATTGGATGCCCAGTGGCTGCACTCTCTCCTTCTGGGAATGGTGCTTGGACAGGTTTGGGAAGCTGCTCTACCTCCCTCCTTAGCCATGTGGCTTGACAGAGAGGTGACCCCATCCCAGCTCCAGCAGTGGGTCCTGATGGGTGTAGGCCAATCAGCATATTCTCTCCCTCTAACCACAGGGATTGACTCAGCCATGGGCACCTCCTATGACTTGAATGTGTTCCCTCAGAAGCATGTGTTGGAAATTTAATCCCCAATGGAACAGTGTTGGGAGGTAAGGCCTAATGGGAGGTATTAAGGTAATAAGGGCTCTACTCTCATGAATGGATTAATGCTGATTACAAACTATAAAAGGACTTGAGATTGAGAGTTCAATCTCTTATTATCTCTTGCCCTCTCTTTGCCTTTCTGCCATAGGATGATGCAGCAGCAAGTCCTTTGCCAGATGCTGGCCCCTCAATCTTGGACTTCCCAGCCCCTAGAATCATGAGCCAATACATTTCTATTCATTAAAAATTACCTAGCCTCCGGTATTATGTTATAGCAGCACAAGGTGGACCTAGGCAAAAAATTGGTACTAGAGAAGTGGGTGTTGCTATGATAAATACCTGAAAATGTGAACGTGGCTTTGGAGCTGGATAATGGGCAGAGACTGGGAGAGTTTGGAGGAGCAGGCTAGAAAAAGCCTGTATTGCAGTGAATGGAGCAGTGAGGGTGATTCTGGTAAGGACTCAGAAAAAAAGAACTATAGGAAAAGTCAGGAACTTCTTAGAGATTACTTAAGTGGCTATGATCAGAATGTTGGTAGAAATATAAACAGCAAACGCCATACCGATGAGATCTCAAATAGAAAAGAGGAATATCTTACTGGAAATTGGAGTAAAGGCCATCCTTGTTATGAAGTGGCAAAGAACTTGGCTGAATTGTGTCTATGCCCTAGGGCTTTATGGAAGGCAGAATTTAAGAGCGATGAACTAGAGTATCTGGTGGAAAAAAGTTCTAAGCAAAATATTTAAGAAGCTGCATGGCTTCTTTTAACTGCATGCAGTAAAATGAGAGAGATGATTTAAAGAGAGAATTTATAATTAAAAGGAAACAGAACTTAGGGATTTGAAGGATGCTCAGTTTGGTCATGTGATAGAGAATGAAAGAGCATTTTCAGGAGAGAAAACCAAGGCTGTGGCCAAGCCACTGACTGTTAACAAGATTAGTACGCATAAAATGAAGCCAGAGGCTATTCTTCGAGACAATAGAAGAACAAACCCTAAGGTACTTTGGAGATTACCAGTGCTCTTCTTCCTACCAGAGGCCCAGAATGCCAAAGTCAAATGACTACTGGTCGTAGCAGAGAAATAAACTATACCATATAGCCTAGATGTGTAGTAGCTAGACCATCTAGGTCTGTGCAAGTACACTCTATGACGTTCACACAATGACAAAATTGCCTAATAACATATTTCTCAGAACTTAGCCTGGAATTAAGTGATGCATGACTATATGCCAAAAAAAAAGTCCTAAGGCACCCTGGGGACCTTGAGGCTCACTGCCCAGAGCTGCCTCAAGTCTCTGCTCCCGGAATTTTGTCAAAATGCTCCTAGGTCCCCCAAGGTGTGGCTCAAGGGGCGGGGGTCAGGTGTTGCTCGGGCCACAGTTTCAGAAGGGGCAAACAGTAAATCTTGGGTAGCATCCATGTGGTGTTAAGTCTGCAGGTGTGCAAATATAAAAGCTGTGGAAGCACAGCTTCTTCCACGTAGATTTCAAAGGATATCTCAGGCAGCCTGGGTTCTCAGGCAGAGACTCATTCCGGGGGTGGAGTCACTGCAGGGAGTCCCATGAGGGCAATGCTTAGTGGAGCCATGAGGATGGGATCACCCCCAAAACTCCAGAACTGTAGAGCTACCAGCATGCAACACCAGCCTGGGAGAGTGGCAGATACCTGACTTTAGCCAGTGAGAGTGGCTATATGGGCTGATCTTGGTAAAGCTATAGGGGCAGGGCTGTTGGAGTCCTTGTGGGCCCAAAACCCACCTCAGTGTGCCCAGAGGTGGAACATGGAATCAAGGAAGATTATTCTGGAGCCTTAAGATTTAATGTTATTTGTCCTGTTGGGTTTTGGACTTACTTGGGACTAGTTGTCTTCTTGCCTATTTCCCCCTTTTGGAATGGGAATGTCTATTCTGTGTTTGTCTCACCATTGTTTTGGAAGTAGATAACTCTCTTGGTTTCACAAGCTCACAGTTGGAAGGAAATTTGCCTTAGGATGAATCCTGCCTTGAGTCGTACCTGTATCTGATTTAGATAAGACTCTGACTTTGGATGTTTGAGTTGATGTTGGAATGAATTAAGACTTCTGGGGCTATGGGATGGAATGAATATATTTTATATGTAAGAAGGACATAAATCTTGGGGGCCAGATGGGAAATGATATGGTTTGAATATATCCCCCAAAAGCATATATTGGAAACTTAATCCTCAATGTAACAGTGTTGAGAGGTGGGGCCTAATGGGAGGTGTTTAGGTCATGAGGGCTCCACCCTCATAAATAGATTAATGCTAGTTATGAATTATAAAAGGGGTTGAGGCTGCAAGTTCAATCTATTGTTCTCTCTTGTCCTCTCTTTGCTCTTCTGCCATGGATGATGCAGTAGCAAGGCCCTTGAAAGATGCTGACCCTTCAATTTTGGACTTCCCAGGCTCCAGAACCATGAGCCAATAAATTTCTATTCATTATAAATTACCCAGTCTCAGGTATTATGTTATGGCAGTACCAAGTGCACTAGGACAGCACCCAAACAATCAGCACAGAGAGAGGTGAGGAAACATGCTGAGGATTTTGCATGGGAAGATGCAGTCTCTGTTCTGTGGGAATGACCAAAAAAAAAGACCATTTCTCTTCCCCTAGACAGTCGGGTAGGAGGTTGCGAGGTCTGCAGTTTTGATGGCCATTTCACTGACACAAGCAGAGAGTGTGGAGCTACCAAGGTCCACCATGTGGACCCTGAGGATGAGCCAAGACCACAGAAGGCTCTGTGCCTTGGTCATGAGAAATCAGGTCCTGGTAACATCAGGTGAGTTACCAGGTCAGGTTTTCTAAAACTAGTTTTCAACAGGGGGTGATTTTGCTCCTTCTCCCCAAGGGGACATTTAGCAATATCTGGAGGCATTTTTGATTGTCATAACTTGGGAGGTGGGGGAGGTGCTACTGACATCTAGTGGGTAGAGATCAGGGATGCTGTACACAGGACAGTACACAGGACAGCTCCCACAACAAAGAATCATCCAGTCCAACATGTCAGTAGCAATGAGGTTAAAAAACCATGCTCTAACACCAAAACTATATCTGGACTTTTCAATTATATGAGCCAATGTGTTTCTTTTATTTGTTTTAATGTTTGGTTGGTTTTCCTATGATTTGCAGTTGAAAGAATCCTGACTGACAGTTCCTAAAACAGGACACCTTCCCATTCCCAAATTCCCTCCTCAGAGAAGGCCTACAGACCCCTTCCAGGAATCGCCCTTCTTGACATAGTCACTCTTTCTGCCTCCTTGGTAGACACTTTTTAGAAATAGTGTCCTCCACTCCATGAATCCCCATAAAAAATCCCATCTCCTCAAGTCTTAAAGATACTTGGATGAAACCTTTTACAATTTTGCCTAAAAGTTTCAAGATCACAATTTAAACATTTTAGTATGAACTATTTCAGACCTCCAGAATAAGTGCTCACCATCCAGCTTAAGAAATACATCCCCTTTCCTATTAGCACTTTCCTCTCCCTCCTCAAGAGAAAAGTTTCCTAAATTTGATGCTTATCTTCTCATGCTTATTTTTTGTATAGTATCTTCTCTTCATGTATTACTAAATAATATATTTCTTTGAATCTTTTATATACATTTATATAAGTGATGTCATGTGGTATGTATTCTCATGACTTCTTTTCTTTGTAATGTGTCTCAGAATCTCCTAGACTGCTTTAGGTAGCTTTGGGTTCTTCTGGTCTATGTGATGTTTCCTTAGGTGAGTTT
The DNA here is from genome assembly GCF_007565055.1 of Rhinopithecus roxellana. Classification (NCBI taxonomy): domain Eukaryota; kingdom Metazoa; phylum Chordata; class Mammalia; order Primates; family Cercopithecidae; genus Rhinopithecus; species Rhinopithecus roxellana. Next base: position 85,361,066 of record NC_044560.1, on the reverse strand, counting down.
AGATATCCATCCTCATGGTGAAGCCCAGCCCAATTTTTCCACAAGTAAAAACATGCCTCTGTGGAGATTAATGAGCCTGTGTCCTAGAGCACATGTACACAAACTTCTATTGCATTCACCTAGAAGTGAGTGTTGAGTTGTAGTGTGTGCACTTTCACATCCTACTAGCTGTTGCCAAATTGGTCTCGAAGGTCACCTGGAATTTACTCATGCTATATATGTTGTATAGATATGTTAGAGGACACAAATATTGTTCTTGGTCCTAACCCATCTCAGTCACTCCTGAGATTTTTTTGGATCTTTGTGTGCAAATACTGTGTGAATAAGTACAACAGAAAGAATAATGGCCTTCCCAAAGATGTCCACTCCTAATCTCTGGAACCTACAAATACATTAAATTCCATGGCAGAAGGCCTTTGTAGATGTGATTAAATTAAGGATCTTGAGATGGGAACATCATCCAGGGTTACCCTGGGCCCAGTGTAATCACAAGGTCCTTATAAGAGAGAGGCAGAGGGGTCAGAGTGAGAGAAGTCAATGTGATGAAGGCAGCAGAGATCAGAGTGAAGGGAAGAGTGGCACATGAGCCAAGGAATGCAGGAGGCTCTCTAGAAGCTGGAAAAGATAAGGAAATAGATTGTCCCCTTAGAGGTTTTAGAATGAATGCAGCCTGTTGACCCACTTTGGGATCCTGATCTCCAGAAGTGTAAGATATTAAACGTATGTTGTTTCAAGTGTGTGGTAATTTGTTACAGCAGCAAGAGGAAACATACAAGAAGCAAGGCCAATTCAGAGCAAAAATTAAAAAGGCAAAGCTGGTCTCTGGTGTGCCCACATGCCCAGTACCATGCCTGACAAGTTGGCTGTCTTAGTCTGTTTGGGTTGCAGTAACAATACCATAAACTGAGTGGTTTATAAAAAACAGAAATGTATTTCTCATAATACTAGAGGCTGGGAAGTCCAGGATCAAGGTGCAGCAGTAAGATGCCTCTGTGTCTGGTGAGGATCCACTTTCTCATAGATAGTGCTGTGCGCTCCTTACATGGGAAGGAACAAGGAAGTTCACTGGGGCCTCATTTTTAAGGACACTAGTCCCATCTATGAGACTTAATCACCTTCCAAAGGCCCCATCTCCTAACACCATCATCTTGGGAGTTAGGATTTCCATATATAAATATGGGGAGAAATATAAACATTCAGACCATGGCATGGGCATTTAACAAAGGTTTAGCCCCTTCTCTTTTCCCTCCCTGTTCAATCAGTCCCAAGTGCTGACCCCTAGACTGCCCTGAAGGTCCTAGTAAAGAGGAAATCTCCTTATACAGGTTTTATTGTTAGAACATCTAGGAGATCCCTTAGAAGCTCCAACAAAAGAAAACCACATTCTTATGTTAGGCACTGCCTGAGGTGCCTTCACATGGTATCCCATTTGAGCCTCACAGCAACCCAAGGAAGTAATAATAATAATATAAACAATCATAGATTCTTATTATTGAGATGTGTTTTTGGTTCTAGGCTCCATGCAAGTGATCAGCTGAACCGTACAGCTAGGCATGGTTGTCTCCTTTTTATTGATGAAGAAATCAAGTGATGCTAAGTGATTTTTCCAAGACCACAAAGCTAGTATGTCATGGAGCAAAGGTTTGTAATACAAATCCATGTGATCTCAAAGTTTTTGCTTCTTCTATGACAATTTCCTGAGAAAATAGTTGTAAAGAGAGTTCCAACCAATCCTTCCCTTCATAGCACACAGCCATAGCTCTTCTCCTCCCTCCTGTCAATACCCTATGTCCACAGTGAATCTCACTTTCTCAATGCCAGAGATATCTGTGTTCTGCGTTTAGTGACTGCAGAGCATTGGGCAATTCTTCCTCAGTTCTAATTCCTCTGCAAGCAGTTCTTCCTCCATCTGCTGATGATAACCTTCTGGCTTGCTCCCTCTCCTATCAGAGGCAGCCATCAGAGGGCATCTGCAAGGAAACTGTGATGGGTTGCTACCAGCACGTTCCTAATATGCCTGTGTGCGTGTGTGTGCTTACTACTAGACTGCTGTATGAGTCCCTTTAGGATGCCTGGGTTAGACCAGAGGTCTCAAGCCTAGAGGCCACTGCAGTCTTTGATCTATTCATGAAGTTTGGAGATAGGAGTACAGCTGTGCATGAATGCAGAGGCTTCAGTGGCCATTTTCCTGGCAATGTCAGTTTTATGGGCCTGAAAAATATCCCATCTCTGCTTAGAAAGTTGCTTAAATGAAAACTCAGTTTGCCAAGTTGCAGATAGGCGTGATCACATGACTAGGCATAGGCAATAAAATGTGAGCAGAAGTGGCACGTATAACTTCAGGGTCATTCCCGACAGAAGACAAGCCAACTTTCCTGGATGTGGCTCTATTTTACCCTTCCTGAAACTGAGGTTTCCGACAGACTTCATGAAGCAAAGCTGCCCATCACCTAGGCTGTCTGGATTGTTACACCAGTGGGAAATAAACTTCTACTTTATGTAAGCCACTCTGTTGTGGGGTATTTTTGTTACAGCAGTTGAGTAGTTTTACCCTAATTAATGTAACTACATTCTACGAAGCATCAAGAGAGCAATTACCCAGGCTTTATATGTGCAGAAAGGATTACATCATTTTTTGGGCATATGCCTGGTTTTTTTTTTTTTTTTTTTGACCAGATGGATTACAAACTGGATCATCCACCCCCATCTCTACTTCATTTTTGACTATGCAGTGGAATTGCCTCTTAAATTGGGGTTAGTTTCTATAGTTAGGGCATAAGGTAAGAACTGTTAATATTAAAACTATTAATGGACTCTCAGTAAATCCAGTGCAGTCAGCATTTTCTCCAGCTTTGAAAGATGTCTGTTTCTTTGGTCATGCTCTTGTTGAGCGTTGCCATTTAAGGACCTTATTCTATGAAAAATATGTTTTAAGACATGCTTATTTCTTTCCACTCTCCCTCAATCTTTTCTTCTTGTCTCTTGGATATAATTGGATTCACCAAGCTTTAACATGTGTATGAAGCAATTCAGTATAAACACTGGTGGTCAACAGCTTGGCTGCCAGGAAAGAAGTGGACTCTGAATGCTGGAGGCCAGAGAGCTCCCAATCCATCTGGTTTGCTTCAGGTGCAGTCTTGCCTTGGATTAGGGAGCTAGACACCGTGATTTAATGAGATTGCTTTGGGCAAAGGCAAGAAGCCCCCAGAGTGGCAGAGGATGCAGTTGCTTGCATGGGTAATTGTTTCTGTCTCTCTTCCCATCTCTCCAATATCTACCTTAAGTATACACTGATTTATATCTAAAAATCTTCTTACTCTCGTTTAATGCTTTAAGAATTGTTTCAACATGAATCCTTGAAGTATTTTTCATTATTGGTCATTTATATATCATTTTTGCAAACTCAGATTATTTGTTAAATGTTCACTGTGGGCATTTGGTAAAGACAAAAATATCCATACTCTGATCACCCTGCCTCAGCAACTATCTTCGTTTTAGCAGAATCCCTTTTAGTTTTTGTACAAATGAATATATTTTCCCCTATTTGTAATTATACCAAGCATACCTTTTTATTTAAGATTTTATTGTTGAATTCTTTCCATGTAGTTACACCTTTGTAATTATAATTGTAAGAGTTGAATAAAAGCTATTGAATTTATGTATTATATTTTACTCTGCAGTTGGCAGAGTTAATAATGGAGAGAATAATATCTACTTCTCTGAGTTGTTAAGGGAATTATAAAGATATGTGGTGCTTAGCTCAGTACCTAACATACTACAGGATTGGTAGAGAGCATGGTGTTTGGACATAGACTTTCTGGCTTGGAATCCCAGCTTCACCTCTATCTAGCTATATTTTGGAAGTTACTTACTCTCTGTGTGCCATTTTCCTCAGCTATAAAATGGGGATGATAGTAATTTCTAACCCATAGGTTTGTCATGAGAATTAAATAAGTTAAGTCCTACATGTGTTGTTGTCATTGTCATCATCCTTATTTTTATTACTCTCCAATACACTGGGTCTTACCAAAGTCTGAGAATCAATCCTTTCAAGTAATTAAATTTCATGTCTTATTGCTTTATCTAAAATTCCCACAATAATAAATTATTAAAAGGTTATCTGGCATATTTGTTCTGTTGCTTAAAGTTGATATGTTTTTATAATTGCCATTAATTGGGTTTTTGTGTACAATGGGTATTATTTTTTACATAGAAATAGATATTTCTGTCCCTTTCTTTAAAATTCTTGACATAAGGAATAGATGTTAGATTGTATTAAATGCTTTGTATCACTCGTTGAAATGATTATGTTGTTTCTTGCTTAACTATTGAAATGATTGTGCATTATCTAATCATTACTTTTGATTTCCTTTGGATCTTTGTTCTTGTTGTCCTTTTCCTGCTCTGCCTGTAATCTCTACACATAAGGTAAATGGCAGGTATCTTAGTCAGAGTTCTCCATAGAAAGAGAACCAATACAGTATATAAGAGGAGATTTAACATAAGAATTGGCTTATGTAATTTTGGAGGCCAGTAAATACCACAATCTGCTATTTGCAGTCTGGAAGGCTAATGGTATAGTTCCATTCCAAGCTCAAAGGCCTGAGAACTAGCGAGAACAAAGGAGGAGAAAGTGGATAACGTAGCTCAAGCAAAGAGCACATTTCCCCCTCCTCTGCCTTTTTGCTCTATTTGGGTTCTTAGTGGATTGGATGATGCCCACCACATTAATGAGGGTGATCTTCTTTATTCAAATGTGAATATCTTCCAGAAACAGCCTCACAGACATACCCAGAAATAATGTTTTACCAGCTATCTGGATATCCCTTAGTTCAGTCAAATTGACACATCAAAGTAACCATCCCAGCAAGAAAGTTTAGACAGAGTTTATCTGGGCCTGGGAGTTCTCCAGCCAGTAAATTGACAAGAACCAAGTGATGAAGTGAAAATCACTTCTATTAACTTCTAAACTGACAATGATAGATGACTAGCAACAAAATTAGTTAAAATAACTTAATGCATTTGAGTATTTATTTGCTTAATATTTGAAAATTAATCTTAGCATTTCTACAATGTGTAGTGTTAAATAGCTCACCTATTTTGAACTTAAAAAGATTTCTTGTATATGATTCTGTGACTGTCACACCAGCAGACATTTGACAGATCTACTTGTATCCTTGGAAACGTGTATGTAGTCACAGGCAACACTGCATGACTCAAAATTTTTTTCAGAACTCATTAAGTGTTTTTTCTGGTAGGAATATGATTGTTAATTGTGTTTACAAGTAATGTGTGCATAAATAAGTAGAACAGGCAATATTAATAACTGTTAAGAGCTTTTAGAACAGCATATGTTATTACCAAGTATGGCTGATGTGAATACATTTCTTCACTATAAACTACCTTCATTTTGCAGGAATAAATCATATATGCTCCTGGCACATTCTTCTTTTAATGCAAGGCTGATTTTGCTTATTGATTTTTTTCAATATTTTCTATCTGTATTCAAATATGACATTGGCATAGATTTTGCTTTGTGGCTGTATCTTTATCAGATTTCAGGCTGTGTATCATACTGACCTCATAGGCTAATATGGTCACCCTAAAATTTTTTCTTGCTTTGGAACAGTTTATAGCACACAAAAATCATTTGTATGGGGAATAATTAGCAGCACATCTTTATGGCCTTTGTAAATAATCTCCAGGTTAAGTCTAACACTGTTTTCCTTTTTTTTTTTTGCATCAGGTTTAGAATACCATATCTTTAAGGACATTTTTTTTCTACCTTATTGAGGTTTCAAATTATCTGACAATTCAGGATAATATGCTTTTATAATTTTTAACATTATTTTATGTCAGTTGTTTTATTAGCTTTCTGATTTTAATTTTGTTAATTTGAATTTGTTTTTGATTAGCTTTACTAGTTTAGGTGTTCTTATTTTGTCACTTATATTTTTCCTTCTTATTTCCTTAGGGTTTCCATTGCTGTTATCCTTGCCAAGAGTGTCCCTTGTCCATGTAACTGATCCCTTTCCTAGTCAGAGATAATTGGCTGAGGCAGGCAAAGGTCTTCCAAAAGGTAGGATTCATCATTAGAGTCTTACTCACTAGAAGTGCAATCAAGAACCCCAAAGACGGCCGGGTGCAGTGGTTCACGCCTGTAATCCCAGCACTTTGGGAGGCCGAGGGGGGTGGATCACGAGGTCAGGAGATCGAGCCCGTCCTGGCTAACACGGTGAAACCCCGTCTCTACTAAAATTACAAAAAATTAGCCAGGCGTGGTGGTGGGTGCCTGTAGTCCAGCTACTCGGGAGGCCGAGGCCGGAGAACGGCGTGAACTCTGGAGGCAGAGCTTGCAGTGAGCTGAGATCTCGCCACTGCACTCCTGCCTGGGCAACAGAGTGAGACTCTGTCTCAAATAATAATAATAATAATAATAATAGTAAATAATAAAAAGAACCCCAAAGACTGTGATGTTAACTGTAAGGAGCCAATAAGAAAGGTCAGAGTATATGTGGACCAATATTGTCGCCAGCAAAGCCCCATGCAAGCTGAAATCAAAGGAAAGAAGGATGTCAGCTTGAGCTGTGAAAACTGGTAGAAAGAAAGACACATGTGTGGAGAGAAGCATGAACCAAGAGCCATGTAATCTTGGGGAGATGAAGGTGGACAGTAGAGCCACGTTTTATTCCTCTGGTTTCCATGAGGTCTGACTATACTTTCCCACCATGTATTTCCATGACGATCTCTCTCTATTTTTATATAACTCTTATTTTACCCTTGGGCTAGAGTTCCTGTTTAATGGTATCAAGCATGTCTTAAGATATTTTCTTGTTTTTTAAACTTAATGTTCACTTCATTTACTTGATTTTTTAATAATTGAATAATTTAAAGTAACTAAGAGGCTGAAGTGGATGACAATTTATTATTTCTCTCATTAATTCCTCAAAAGCATCCAGACCCTCTGATTCTTTAATAATCTTTGATTTGTCCATTTTTTACCTATTCTTAGCACCAAACACCAGGACACAATTTATTCTCAATGGTTGTCTTAATGGTTTCCCAAGTAGATAAGGTCCCAGACTCTCATCTCATTCTTTCTCCGAATTACAAATACAAATTAGGTAAAAATAAAAACTCTATTTCTGTGAGTATATATCTATGTCTCCATAGAGAAAAAAAAGAGGAAGAAAATAGACCAAAGTCTTACCAGTGCTTATTCACAGTTTTTATTTTGTTTGTGCTTCTCTGTTTTCTGCAATCAATGAGAGTGCATTGTTTTGTAATCAGATAAACAAAATTATATGAGACTAAAAAATGAACAAATAATTTCTGAGTCTGACTTTGCTGTAAAACAGAGGTTTTTATGTATAGTGTTTTTGTTTTCATTGATTTCTGCATTTGCTATTATTTGGCCCAAATGGAATTCTGCAGAGGATTTTTTTTTTTTAAATTTACAAGCTTTAAACATGTTTTATCTATTTTAACTTATATTACTAATACAGCATTTTTTTTTTTACCTGACCACTAGACTTGAGGGAAAATTGGGTCACAACCCTGTTATTAGCTCTTCTGTATCTACTCTCTTAATTGGTTCTGATCTGTCTTTTCTAGGCATAGGTAGAACATAAGTGCTTGACACGGGCAAATTTGTTCATTCATTGCTTTTAACAATTATTTGTGTAAAGCTTACAGCACGTTGGTACTGCTCTAGGGTCTGAGGATGGGACACAGAAGTTAACAAGACAGACAAAACCCCTGTTTCTATGGAGTTGATATTCTAATGAGAAAGCTAAGCAAGCAAGTTAGTGTGCAATGTATCGAAATAAGAGTTACCCAGAAAAACAAGTTTACGTGGAATATGATAGTGATAGGGTTTTCAGGAAGGTGTCGTTGCAGTGGCCATATTTACAACACAATCTGAAAATATGGAGGAAATCACTCCAGGCAGCAGGGGCACTAGTGTGAAGGTCCTAATGTAGAACAAGTGTGGATATTGAGAAAGACAAGGAAGGTCGGTGTGGCTAGAGTCGAATGGACAAGAGATAGTACAGTAAGAGATAAGGCCGGAGAGGTGAGTACAGGGCAGTTCATGAACGTGCAGATCAGAGGAAGGGATGTGATTTTTAGGTTTGATGAGAACCCATTGGAATATTTTAATCAGGGAAGTAATGTGATTTGTTTTATATATTGAAAAGATAACTTGAGGACTTCCATTCTGGGCAGATGGAATACAAGTACTTTTCCCTGTTTCTGCCACTAAGTACAACTAATAACCCTGGATGTTATACATAAAACGAATGTAAGAACACTCCTAAAGGTAGAGAGAAAGAAGCAGACTGGATGGGGACTCAGGACCTTAGGACCTCATCAATAGTGAGTTTTTATTGTTTCCATAAATTTTAAATTTTTGCCTCATATATCCCAGACTTGGAGCTGAAGAAGCCAGCAACTCAGAAAATGGCACTGATGCAAAACAAAACATCAAAAAAAAAAAGGCCACAAACAAACAGAAAGACCAAACAAAAACTTACTCTCTCGCCAAAGAACCAGGAAAGAGGCTGGCTAGCATGACAAAAAACGTTTAGACAATAACTGCTCTACTCTAGCCAAACACCACAAAAAAGCTGTGGGTCACCCACACCCATGCCAGCAAAAGCTAAGTAGGGAGCCTAGACTTTTATCCTTTACTGCCTATAATGAGGACCACGACACCCTTGTGAGGGAAGTGTAGAGAAGGCCAAATAGGGAGCTGGGACTTTCATCATGACAGATGGTAACAAGCCCCTGACCCCCTGCAGTGTGAATGGAAACCAGTTGGATAACCTGTACATCCACCCCCACCTGGCAGTAACTAGATGCCTTTCCCCTTCCCCATTGAAGTGGTGTCAAGAGGAAGCCTAGTGGAGATACAGGACTTTCACCACTGCCTAGAAGTAAGAAGGCCACCACTTCCTCTTTGGTGTCAGTGGAGGTCACTTGGGGGACAGTAACAAGGCATCCCTACCCTTCTGAGCCAGGAAGGTATGAGTGAAGACCTAATGGGGAGCCAGGACTCCCAATCTTCCAGTAGTAATGAGGGACATACCCTCATGGAGGCTGGATTGGGAACCTGAACTTCTATCCCCACCTGGCAGTAACAAGGTGGCCCCAACCCCTTTTCCCTGGCAGCCAAGTGTCAGAAGAAGCCAGCTAAAAGAGATTTAAATAAGATTCATAGTATAATACCCAAAATGTTTCAAGAGGAAATTACTTATCATACTCCAAACCAGGAAAAGTTCAAACTGAATAAAAAATGACAATCAATACATGCTAATACTGAAATGACAGAAAGGTTAGAATCATCTGACAAAAATGTTAAAGGAGCCATCCTAAAAAATGCTCCAAAGAGTGATCATGTATGCACTTCAAGCAAATGGAAAATAGAAATTCTCAGCTAAGAAATGGAAGATATAAAGTAGAACCAAATTGTACTAAAACACAGAATAACTAAAATTAAAAACTTGTTAATGGGCTTAACAACAGAATGAAGTGGAAAAAAAGGAAGGAATCAGTGACCTGAAAGATGATAACAAAAGTTACTCAATCTGAACAACAGAGAGAAAGTAGATTACAAATAAATAAGCAGAGCCTCAGGGACCTGTGCAACTATAATATTCATGTCATAGGAATATTGGAAGGAGAGGTGAGAGACGGTGGGAGTGAAAAAGTACTAAAAGAAATAATGGTTGAAAACTTCCCAAATTTGGCAGAAACCATAAACATCAGATTCAAGAAGTTGAGCAAACCCCAAACAAAATAAACCCAGAGAATCCCACACTAAGACATCGTAGTCAAAGTTCTAAAAAAAAAAAAAAAAAAAAATTGAAAACATTGAAATGATACCTTATCTGTAAGAGAAAAAAGAATTCAAATGACTACAGGTTTCTCTGCAGAAACAAGGGAAGCCAGAAGAATGTGGCATAGCATTTTTCACGTGCTGAAAGAAAAGAACTGTCAACCCAGAATCGACAGTGAAACTATCTTTTAGGAATAGAAGAGAAATTAAGAAATATTCAAATGAAGGAAAACTATGACAATATGTCACCAGCAGACATGTCTTAAAATAATTGTTTAAGGAGGTTCTCTAAACAGAAAGGAACTGATAAAAGAAGGAAATTTGGAACATCCAGAAGGAAGCAAGAATGTAGTACAAAAATGGGCAAGTTCATTAGATTTTTCTTCTCTTCTTGAGTTTCTAAAATTGTATTTGACAGTTGAAGCAAAAAATTATAACAGTGTCTGATGTGGCTTTAAATGCATATAGAAGAAATATTTAAGATAATGTGTATTACAAATGACAGAGGGTCAAGGGCCATAAAGGGAAGTAAGGCTCCTATATTTCACTTAAACTGATGAAATGATGACACCAGTAGAATATGGTAAGTTATGTATATACAATGTAATACCTAGAGTGACAATTTAAAAGCCTATACAAAGAGTGACACATAAATAAACAAAAACAGAAATAAATCAAAATATAATTCTAAAAACATTCAAGTAGCCAATTGGAAGGCAGAAAAAAAGAAAAAGAACAAAAAATAGAACAGCACAAAACAAAAAATAAAATCACAGATCTAGGCTCTGACGTATCAATAATTATATTAAATGTAAATGTTCTGAATTTACCAATTAAAAGAGAAAATTGGCAGAGTGGATTAAAAAGTGTGATCTAATTATATGCTGTCTACAAGAAACTCATTTCAAATATAACAATATAGGCAGGTTGAAAGAAAAAGAAATAGAAAATGATCTATTATGCAAACATTAAAGCAAAGCAGGAGTGGTTATATTAATATCATGTAGAGTAGATTCAGAGCAAATAAAATTACCAGAGTTGAAAATGGACATTATATGATAAAAGAGTCATCCACTAAGGAGACATAACAAATCATAAATACATAGGCACAAAACAAGAGAACTGAAAAGATATGTGAAGGAAAAGCTAATATAACTGAAATGGAAAATAGACAAATTGATAACTATGGCTGGATCTTCAACACCCTTCTCTTAATAGTTGATAGGACAACTAGACAGAAAATCAACTAGAATATAGAATAACTCAATAATATTATCAAACGATAGAATCTAATTATTTATAGAACACTCCATCCAACAACAGCACAATACACATTCTTTTATGATAGGCCCCAGTGCGTGATGTTCCCCTTCCCGAGTCCAAGTGATCTCATTGTTCAGTTCCCACCTATGAGTGAGAACATGCGGTGTTTGGTTTTCTGTTCTTGTGATAGTTTGCTAAGAATGATGGTTTCCAGCTGCATCCATGTCCCTACAAAGGACGCAAACTCATCCTTTTTTATGGCTACATAGTATTCCATGGTGTATATGTGCCACATTTTCTTAATCCAGTCTGTCGCAGATGGACATTTGGGTTGATTCCAAGTCTTTGCTATTGTGAATAGTGCCGCAATAAACATACGTGTGCATGTGTCTTTGTAGTAGAATAATTTATAATCCTTTGGGTATATACCCAGTAGTGGGATGGCTGGGTCATATGGTACATCTAGTTCTAGATCCTTGAGGAATTGCCATACTGTTTTCCATAATGGTTGAACTAGTTTACAATCCCACCAACAGTGTAAAAGTGTTCCTATTTCTCCACATCCTCTCCAACACCTGTTGTTTCCTGACTTCTTAATGATTGCCATTCTAACTGGTGTGAGATGGTATCTCATTGTGGTTTTGATTTGCATTTCTCTGATGGCGAGTGACGATGAGCATTTTTTCATGTGTCTGTTGGCTGTATGAATATCTTCTTTTGAACAATTTATGATTGGTGAAGATCTGAAATTCTAACTTTCCCTGAGTTGGTCAATTTCTGAGAAGTCAGAGAATGACCAAAAGCCGGGGGTGGGGACTGAAGACTGACCACACAAATGAAAAATGGCCAGGCCATATATAAAGATGGAACTCTGACCTGTAGTCTCCAGCAATAAGGATGAGAAGCCAGTCCACCATATACAGCAAACAATCCAGGAAGCCAAACAACTCCTATAGCAATTGGCCCCAAACAGCTGGGACTTGATTATTCCTATTTTATTTTTTAATTTTTTCCTTGCTTGAAAGTCTCTCTTCATGGACTTGATTAATAACCGAAAAGTTCCCTAATATTTATTTCCACTTAATGTCCACAGATAACAATATACACCAGATCTTGGGTCATAAAACACTAACTTCAACACAGATAACAAGATACACCATATCTTGGGTCATAAAACAAACTTCAACAAATTTAAAACAATTGAAACCATACAGTGTGTTTTCCAACCATAATAGACTCAAGCTGTAAATCATTAACAGAAAGACAATGGAAAAATATCCAAACATTGGAAGCCAAACAATATACTACTAATAATTCATATGTCAAAAATGAAATCTCAAGGAAAATAATTGAAAACATTAAACTAAGCAGAAATGAAAATACAGCATATAAAAATTTGCAGGTCACAGATAAAGCAGTGATGAGAGGGAGACTGATAGCACTAAATGTACACATGAGAAAAGAGGAAAAATTTTAAATCAGTAATCTAAGTTCTTTCTTCAACAACCCAGGGGGAAAAATGCAAAATGAACCCAAAGCAAGAAGAAGGAAGAACATAATAAAGAACAGAAATTAATAAGGTCAAAAAGAGAAAAAGAATACAGAAAATCCATGGAAGAAAAGGCTGTTTTTTTGGAAAATATCAATAAAATTGACAGACTACTAACAAAACTGATAAAGAAAGGAAGCCAAGACACAGAGTACTGATATCAGGAACAAGAGAGGGAATGTTACCATAGACTCTGCAGACATCAAAAGAAAAACAAAAACACTATGAACAGTACTGTGACTATTATTCATAAACATTTGACAATTTAGATAAAATGGACCAATTTCTTGAAAAATACAAACTACCATAACTCCCTCAAGGTGAGGTGCATAACTTGACAATATGCAAGTTATGCACCAAACTTGAATAGGCCTATAGCTAAATAATTAATTCTAAAGCTGCCAAAAATATGTCTAGGCTGCCTAGATAGTTTCATTGGAAATTTTGCCAAATATTCGAAGAATAACACCAATTCTACACAGAAAACAAAAGAAGAGATAACACTTTTCAATTCATTTCATGAAGCTGGTGTTAATACCAAAACTAGGGAAAAACATAAAAAAGAAAACTGGACTGGGGGTGGAGGCTCATTCCTGCAATCCCAGCACTTTGAGAGGCCAGCATGGGAGTTTGAGATCATCCTGGACAACATAGTAAGAGTCTGTCTCTATAAATAATAATACTAATAAATAGCCAGATTTTTTAGGGAAGCTAAGGTGGGAGGATTGAGTCCAGGAGTTTGAGGCTGTAGTAAGCTCAAGATTGCACCATGGCACTCCAGTTGGGGCAACATAGGGAGACCCTGTCTCTAGAAAAAAAAAATTAAAAAAAGAAAACCACAGACAAACATCCCTCATGAATATAGACACAAAAGTCTTTAATAAAATATTAGCAAATAGAATTCAACAGTATCAGAGTTTTGTTTTGTTTTGTTTTTGAGACGGAGTTTCACTCTTGTTGCCCAGGCTGGAGTACAATGGTGCAATCTTGGCTTACCGCAACCTCTGCCTCCTGGGTTCAAGCGATTCTCCTGCCTCCGCCTCCCTAGTAGCTGGGATTACAGGCACGTGCCACCACGCCCAGCTGGTTTTGTGTTTTTAGTAGAGACTGGGATTTCTCCGTGTTAGTCAGGCTGGTCTCAAACTCCCAACCTCAGGTGATCTGCCCGCCTTGGCCTCCCAAAGTGCTGGGATTACAGGCATGAGCCACCGCACCTGGTCAACAGTATCAGAGTTTTATAGTTTTGCTCATATAGATCTTGTACCTATTTTGTTAGATTTATTAAGTATTTAATGTGTGGAGGGGCTACTGTAAATAGTATTGTTTTACATTTCAAAATCCAATAGCTTTTTGCTGGTATACATTAAACTAAGTTGACATTGTATATTAACCTTTTATGAAACCTTGCTATAATAGCTTGTTAGTTCCAAGAGTTTTTGTTGTTGTTGATTCTTTGGGATTGTCTACATAGACAATCATGCTATCTGTGAACAAAGGCAGTTTTCTTTCTTCCTTCCCAATCTGTAAGCATGTTTTTCATTTTATTGTCTTAGTTCATTAGCTAGGACTGTCAGTATGGTGTTGAAGCAGGTTGGTAAGAGAGGAAATTCTTACCTTATTTCTTATCTTAAAGGCAAAGCATTTAGTTTCTCACCATTAAAAATGTTGTTAACTCTAGGTTTTTTGCAGATGTTCATTATCAAAGTGAAGTTTCTTCTTATTCCTAGGTTGCTGAGGTTTTATCATGAATGAGTGTTGGATTTTGTCAAATACTTTTTGGCATTTATTTATTTAATCACATGACTTTTCTTCTTTAACCCATTGATGTGATTATTTACATTTATTATGTTTTGAACAAGTCTTGCACATCTGAAATAAATCTCACTTGGTTGTGATATGCAGTTCTTTTGATACATTGTTGGATTTGATTTGCTAATATTTGGTTAAGGATTTTGCATCTATGTTCATGAGAGACATTGGTCTATGTTTTTCTTCTTGTAATGCCTCCATCTGGTTTGGTATTAGGATAATATTTTCCTCATAAAACAAGTCAGGGAGTGTACCCTCTGCTTGTATTTTCTGGAAGAGGTTGTAGGGATTGGTAGCAGTTCTTCCTTAAATATTTGGTAGAATTCACTAGTGAAGCCATCTGGGCCTGGTGTTTTCTTTTCTGAGGGTTATTAATTATGGATTAAGTTTCTTCAATTCATCTATTAAGACTATCAAGATTATTTACTTATTCTTTTGTCAGTTTTAGTAAATTAAGTCTTTCAAATAATTGTTCCATTTTATCTAATTTATGGGCATAGTTGTTTATAGTATTCCTTTATTACCATTTTAATGTCCATTGCATCAGTACTGATGGCCCCTCTGTCATTTCTAATTCAGTAATTTATGTCGTTTCTCTTTTTTATTCTTAGTAAGCTTGGGTAGAGGTTTATTAATTTTCAATAAACCAGCTTTTGGTCCTGTTGATTTTCTCTTTCCACAAAATAGAGTGTGTTCTGTTTTCAATTGCATTGGTATCTGCTTTAATTTTTATTGTTTGCCTTCTGCTTGCTTTAGCTTTGTATTGCTTTTCTTTCTCTAATTTCCTAAGGTGGAAGCTGGAAGCTTAGATTATTGATTTTAGATATTTCTTCTTTTTTAATATATGCATGTGATGTAATAAATTTTCCTTTAAACATGGTTTTCACTGTAAGTCACAAATTTTGATAACCTATATTTTTAGTTTAATTTAGTTTGCAATATCTTTTTTTTTTTTTTTTTGAGACAGAGTTTCACTCTGTCATCTAGACTGGAGTGCGGTGGTGTAATCATGGCTCATTGCAGCCTCCCAGGCACAAGCAATCCTCCCATCTGAGAACGGCCAAGTAGCTAGGACTACAGGCACTGTTGCCAGGCCCAGCTAATTTTTATTTTTGTTTTTTTAAGAGACAGGTCTTACTATGTGGCCTGGGTTGGACTCAAACCCCTGGGCTCAAGTGATCCTCCTGCCTCAGCCCCTACAATGTGCTGGGATTACAGGCATGAGCCACTGTGCCCAGCATACTTCACAATATCTTTAAGTTTTCTTCTTTGAGTCATGTGTTATTCAGAATTATGTTGTTCAATCTCTAAATACATTGGGATTTTCCAGCTATCTTCTTGGTATTGATTTCTAGTATAATTTCACGTGTCCTTGGGCATATTTGGTGTCATTTTTAGTCCTTTAAATTTGTTGAGATATGTGTAATAGTCGAGCATGTTGTCTGTCATGGTGACTGTTCCATATGAGCTTAAGAATAATACATATTCTGCTGTTGTTTGCTGAAGTATTCTGTAAACATCAACTAAAACAGTTTACTGATGGTTCTGTTCAGTTAAACTATTTTTACTGATTTTCTGCCTGCAAGATCTGTCAATTATTGATAAAGATGTGCTGAAGTCTCTAACTATAATAATGGCATTGTTTATTTCTCCTTGCATTTCTACTAGTTTTTGTCTCTGTATTCTGACGCTCTCTTGTTAGGCATATCCACATTAAGGATTGTTATGTCTTCTTGGAGGATAGAGCTCTGATCATTAAGTAATGCCTTTGACAATTTTCCTTCTGAAGTCAGCTTTGTCTGAAATTAATACAGCTACCCCAGCTTTCTTTTGATTTGTGTTGGTATAGTTTCTATTTTTATTAATCTTTTATTAATTTTTCTTTGGCTTCTTTCGAAATTTTCTTTGTCTTTGATGTTTTGCAGTTTGAACATGATACGCCCAGGTACAGACTTGGGGGAGTATTTATCCTGTTTGCTCTTCTCTGTGCTCCTTGTGTCTCTGGTGGTTGTCATTCTATGGATCTGTCAATATCTGTCATTCATTTAAAAAAATTTCAGTCATTATTACTTCAAATATTTCTTCTGTTCCTTTTTCCCTTTCTTCTCCTTCTCATATTTCCATTGCATGTATTTTACATCTTTGCAACTGTTTCACAGTTCTTGGGGTGTTCTGTTCCATTTATTTACTTCTTTTTTTTCTCTTTGCATATTTGTATTGGTAGTAGTTTCTATGGACCTTTCTTCAAGCTCATTCATTTTTTTTCAGCTGTGTCCAGCTATTGATGAGCCCATGGAAGTCCTTCTTCATTTTTGTTAGTGGTTTTTTTTTTATATTTGGCATTTCCTGTGGATTATTTCTTAGAGTTGCCATTTCTTTGCTTATATTACTCATCTGTTATTGTGGGATGTCCACTTTTTCCATCAGAGCCTTTAGCATATTTATTTTCATTATTTTAAATTGCTAGTGTGATAATTCCAAAACCTCTGCCTTATTTGAGTCTGGTTTTGACACTTGCTCTGTCTTTTCAGACTTTGATTTTTGCTTCTTAGTATGCCTCGTAATTTTTTGTTGAAAGCAGACGTGATGTATTACATAAAAGGGAAATGAGGCAAATAGGCCTTTGGTGTGAGGTTTTGTGTTTATCTGGGCAAGAGTTAGGCTGTTTATTCTTTGTTGTAGCTGTAGGTGTCAGAGGCTAAAATTTCCTCTGGTACTTGTTTTTGTCTCTCTTGTTATCTTGGGCTTTCCCTGGAGACTTTTTCTTTAATAAGGACTGAGACAATGTAGTTCTTCCTGTTGTAATCCCCTGGAAGTATATTGAGGGGTAGGGGAGGTATTCAATAGTCCTGCGATTAGGTGTCAGTCTTTTTTTTTTTTTTTTTTTGAGACGGAGTCTTGCTCTGTCTGATCTCACTGCAAGCTCCGCCTGCCAGGTTCATGCCATTCTCCTGCCTCAGCCTGCCAAGTAGCTGGGACATAAGCAGGAGATTTTTCTCAGGTTACCTCCCTGAGAATCTATCTGTTGGGACTGCTGGAGATAAAACTCATGTAGATGTGGGAGCCTCCCTAAGACTGGCCTCCCTGGAATTTTTATCTCTCAAGCTTGTCCACACTGAGGCTTCAGGAATTCATCAATTACAGCGTAAGGTCTCCTACCTTACTTCTGGGTCCAGCACAGGCTTCTGTCCCTGAACTTCTGCTCCAGTAAGCTGTGATTTTTTCTATTTGCCTGCATCTCCAATTTTGGGGGCAACGGTTTTCTCTGTGACCTCAATTCTCTGACAGATCTATGAAGAGTTTCTGATTTTCTGTTTGTTCAGCTTTTCTCTTGTTGTGAGGATGGGAATGGTGACTTCCAAGCTCCTTACATGCTGGACTGGAAATCAGAAGTCTATCCCTTTACTTTTAATCTATCTGTGTCTTTATATTTAAAGTAAGTTTTTAAAAAGACAACAGGATTATTGAGACAGTTTAATCAATACCAACCATATTTGTTTCTGTTTTCTATTCATTGTGCTTGTTCTTTGTTTCTTTAAAAAAATCTGTCTCTCTTTTTTTATGACCAGCTCAATACTCTGGTTGTAATTGGGGATTTTATATGATTCCATTTTCTCTCCTCTCTTACCATATCAATAATGCTTCTTTTTAAAATTTATCTAGTGATTGTCCTAGAGTTGCAGTATATCTAAGTCCACTTTCAAATAACACTATACAACTTTATGGGTAGTACAGGTGGTTATAACAGATTATTCCTGATTCCTCCTTCCTGTCCCTTATAACATTGTTGTAATTATTTTACTTATTCACAAGCTATAATAATCACCCAACACATTGTTGGTATCATTGCTTTGAGCAAAGAGTTATTAGATCAGTTAAGAATAGGGAAAATAACAGATTTTATGTTGCCTTCATTTATTACTTCTGCATCACTCTTTTCTTTAGGTAGCTATAAGTTTTCAACCTATATAATTTTCCTCCTTTCTGAAGACCTTCTAACATTTCTTGCAATGCAAGTCTATTGGCAACAAATTCTTTCAGTTTATGTTTATCTGAGAAAGTCTATTTCTCCTTCACTTTTGAAGGACATTTTTGCTGGATACAGAATTCTAGGTTGGTGGGTTTCTTTTTTTCTTCTTCTTATCTTTTTAATGCTTTAAATATTTCATTTCATGTGCTTCTTACTTGCATGGTTTTTGAAAAGAAATCCTATGTAATTCTTATCCTTTTTCCTCTATAGGTGAGATGTTCCTCCCCTCACACTCTCTTCCTCCAGCTTCTTTCAAGATTTTCTCTATGTCTTTGGTTTTCTGAGTTTAAATATAATATGCCTAGGTGTATATTTTTTGGTATTTATTCTGGTTGGTGTTCCTGGATATGTGGCAGCTAAAACCAAGCTGGTAGCCATGAGGGGTGGGGAGTAGCATCAAATACATGACAATTTAGAGAGATGAATCAATTGAGCAAAATACAAAAGAAGAAAATTTCAACATACTATAATCTCTTCATTCAGAATGAAAACTCTTATTACCAGTTGTATGTATTACTCAATTTTAATATATATGAAATATTTTATTTGCTAGCCTGCTTTATCACTTATTGTAAACATTTTTCTATTTAGATAAATTTTATTCTAAAACAATTTTAATAAATACATAATATTTGATTATGGGATACACCAAAATTTACTTAACCCGTTCTCTTCTACTGGACATTTAAGCTATTTTCAATTTTTCATTGTTTTATGAACACTTACTGCAATGTTTATTCTATTAGCTAGATGCACACAGTCTTACTTAAATAAATAAGACTATTTATAACCGGCCTTGTCATCAATGCAATTTGTTAAGAACACTTTCCTAGATGCATATGAAAGATTTGCATGTTCTTAAGGATTTTAATATGCATTTATTAATCATTCTTCAAATTGTCTTCCTACCAGCAGTTTATGAATACCCCACAGCACCCATATTAAGAACTATCTACTCACCACAGAGTACTATCTTTGTGTTTAATCTTTGCTAGGCTGATAGAGAAACAATGTTACCTCATTGTTTTAATTTTTTATTCTTTTGTTATATGTGCAGTTGAACATTTCCTTGACTACATTGATTGACTCCTCTAGTCATGTATTCTGCCCTTAGGACTGCGGGTAGAGTCAGCCTTGTCTGAAACAGATGGACTGAGAGGAGGGAAGTGGGGGAGCCTCAGATGAACATTGAGATATTATTATCTATGTGGGGCAGAAATGCAAAACTTCTACCACAAAGAAAGCAAATAAACCTTCTCGGCCAGGCATGGTGGTTCATGCCTGTAATCTCAGCACTTTGGGAGGCCGAGGCGGGTGGATCACCTGAGGTCAGGAGTTTGAGACCTGCCTAGCCAAAATGGTGAAACCCTGTCTCTACTAAAATTACAAAAATTCACTGGGCATGGTGGCACAAGCTCATAGTCCCAGCTACTCGGGAGGCTGAGACAGGAGAATTGCTTGAACCTGGGAGGCAGAGGCTGCAGTGAGTCAAGATCACGCCACTGCACTCCAGCCTGGGCAAGACAGAGCAAGACTCCATCTAAACAACAACCGCTACAACAGCAAAAAACAAAAACAAAAACAAAAAACCTTCCCTCTTTCTCTCCACCTAATCAGGCTCACTAAATCCATCTAGGACTCCTTTTCTTATATGCATGGTCCTTGGCTGGCATTGGCAGAGAATGGGTAGCTGGCGTTGTCATCAATGCAATGCCATACAGTACATATTTATTGATTGTACACAATGGGCAAGAAACAACAGTGGTGCTGGAGGGGAAGGAGGAGGATATCCAGAGGTTTCACACATGGTTTCACCCCTTAGTGAGTTCTCAATATTTGAAAGAGGTGGAAACAACCATCATTAAAAGCAGAAATGAAGTGAGGACTAAATGCAGGTAAAATAGCCTGGAGAGACAAAATAAACTGCGGTACAGGCAGGTCAATCAAGGAAAGCTTTGCAAAGTCGCACTCAGGCTGAGCCCTCCACACTGAGCTGGTTTTCCATAGGTGGAGAGAAAGATGATTCTCTCACATGAGCCCACAGCATTCAGTATACTGTTTCCAAATCCTTTCTCACAGAGCTCCGTGCAAATGACGACTTGTAAATTATAGGGAATTAATTGCATCATTTATATTCCCTGCAGATCCAAGCCAGATCTGGTCTCAGCCTCTTTAAAGCAAACAGCGTGGCCACATTCTTCCTGTATGGCAGATGCCACTTCTTTCAATTATTTAAGCTCATTTGGATGAGTTGCTGGGGCCTGGGCTGCCCAGTCAGACACTCTGTGCAGGCCCGTTCCTGGGGTCACTGAGGGCAACTGGAAGGCAGGTCAAGCAGCACCAGCTGTGTTTGATCTGATTCCAGTTGGGAAAGACTTTAGAAAACAACCTTCCTCACAGTTACCATTTTTAATTTCTCCTGAAATATTGACAGGGGAAGGCTCTGTGGAAGAAAAATTAGCCTTGAGAGATTATTCACTCACACAAGGCGCAGTCATGCTCATGGCCAAGCCAGGTTGCCTTATCACGGGCTGTTCTATCCATTCCCCTGCCCAAATTCCCATCAATAACCCACTAACAATAACAAATTGCTACATGGCACCCTCAACGTTCTATTGGGACTAAGCACCTGAAGAGGTGTTTGCAATAAATTGGACTCCTCTCCTTTCCTTTCCTTTGCTGTTCATATGTCACAGAGTCCACAAATATTTATGGAGTACCTGCTTTGTGCCAGACACTGAACAAGACCAAGAAGGCCCCCTCCTCACGTAAGGCTGACATTCTTTGGAGGGGCACAGACCCAAACAAAGAAAAATAAACTAGCATCTCAGACAGTGGACACAAAATGGGGTCACAGGAGAGGAACTGACTGTGAGGGAGCTATTTCCTACTGAGTGGTCAAGGTTGACCTCTCTGAGGAGGGAACATCTGAGTCATAACTTGAATGAAGAACAGGAATGAACTATGTGAAGAGCCAGGGGAAGAACATTCCAGAAAGAAGGGACAAGCCAAGAATGTTGGAGGCAAAGAGAAGCCCATGGAGCTGAATTGCTGTAAGCCAAGGAAGGGGTGGTGGCATCTGAGTACATTTTGTCTCCCAGCCCTGCTCCTTCTGCCGTCTTTGCTCCTCCTCCCTCTAACCCCTTTCCTCATCCCTGTCCCCTGTCCCTTGCTCAAGCCAACAAGATTTCTCTCTGTCAGCTCCTCATTCTGTACCTTCCAAACTCATAGACTTCTGGGAGTCCAGGATATTGTGTTTTTTTTAAAGTTTGGCTCTTGGCAAAGAGCCAGTGCTATTTCCATCTTGTGTGGAAAATATAGAATTACCGTGAATTATATTGAAAAATTAGATTCATTCACTGCTGTGATAATTTATCTCCCAATCTGTCTCAGAGAGTTAGCAGCTGGTGAGAAAATAAAATGTAATTTAGGCAAAAAAATCTCACTTTTAATCTATGTCTGGCAGGGAGAGAGGCTATTAAGTGAGTTTACTATTTGCCAATCAGGTGGTTTTCCTTAGCACACCCTCAAATGAAATGTTGTGATAGAGACTAATGGGTAGCTTGCTCTCCTCAGATGGGCCTTGCCAGCCGTGGGCTGTGAAGTCAGGCCCCGCTTAAAATGCAAAGCTTCCTAACCGGGGGCTCCTGCCAGGGTTCATCTCCTGAGATCCTATTGGACTTGCTCCTGTAAGAGGATGCACTTTATAGCACTGGGGTTTTCCATGACAGTTTCTGCCTTGAGAAAGGAGGAGAAACAGCCCCCAATTTTAAGCCTTATTGACTTAAGGTGTTTGAAATATTCCTCTCCAACTGGTAATTGTGGCCATTTTTCTTCTCTGGAGTGCCTGATTATGTGCCCTGCAATGGTCCTGACATCATTGCATGAGTCAGAACACTGAGCTAATCATGCTTTGCCCAGACCGAGTCCAAAACTCCCCACATTGGTGAGTCAGCCCTTCACAGGAGAGGCCACTCTGGAACAGCAGGCTTTAGGTGATAACCAATGTCTCCTCCCCCATAGCATCCCGTAGTGTCAAGGCAGGCTTCTCCCCCTCCTTGCAAGGGATTCTGCCTTCTTGGAGCAGGGAAGCATAGGGTTAATATGACCCACCTGCTTCCTGAGGAATGAATTTTCTGGGTAGCAAGGCTGGAGGGGTAGAGATGACAGACAATTACTGCTTTCCATTCTACTTAGCTTAGAATCCTGCATCCTTGGGAAAACCGAGGCACAATTGAGTGAGAATGTCCTAGACTGGAATCTGGACTCTAAAGATGTAGTGGAGGTTCTGCCATTTGCTCATCATATGAGCTGAGGGGAAGTCTCTTTACCCTTCTTGGCTGGAGCTGCCTCATCTATAAAGTGAGGAACCTGGGCAAGATGGGCAAGGTCCCTCCAGCTCAGAGTTTGTTAATCTGTGAATTTGTTATTCGGGCTACACAGATGTATGCCCAACTCCACTCTGTACATGCCAGGTGAAGCTTGAGCCTCCCTGGCATACGTGCTCAAAGGACCCCAACTCAGATGACTTCAGGGAGTGGAGGGTAGGTTCTAACTTGGGGAGGGTGCAGAGCAAGGGAGTCATCAACTTCTCATGGGTACATCTGATGAAATGTCACACTGTGGTGATGGTTGGTTTCCTCAAAGCCACTGGGACCCTTCTGACTGGACAGTAGTAACAAGGAGCCTGAGTATGGAGGGCTTTCTCAGAAGTCATCTGGCCCATCAGATGTCACTCCAGGCAGAACTGTGCTTCATCCATCTCCCCAGCGATCTCACTGACTTCTTGAACATGACCTGTGAGGCCAGACATAGAGAGGAAGGGTTTGATTTAAACTCAGTTTGAACTTCCAGGAAAGCTAGAGCTCTCATTACAGATTCCACCTGCCTCACCTCCAGCCCTCCTCCCTAGTCAGGTTAAAACTACCAGTGGAATATAAGAACAGGGGAGGGTATACATTGGTGCTGTAATGTGGGCAAAGGTGATAGGAATGTTAGGGGATTTTTGAAAGATGGACCCAGACTAGTTCAGAGGGAAGGAGGGCAGACTGTTTGCAAGAGAATGGGCTACATCTATTTGTTCATCCAGCCACTCTTTACTGAACACCGCCTATGTGCCAAGCACTGCTCTCAGTACTGGGGATCCACAGAAGAGAATAGGAAGGACAAGATCCCTGTTCTCATGAAGATTTTATTCCAGTTTGGAGAGACAGGCAGAAAACTAACACACAAGTACATAAACAAGATAGTTCAGAATGAGCAGTGCTGTGAGATGTGATGGGAAACGCACATGGGTAGGCAGGCTACTCCAGGGCGGTTTGGAAAGCTTTCAAGGTGAGGTGAGTTTTGAGCTAGTACCTGCATGTCAGGAAGGAGCCAGTGCTGAGAAGGGCAAGGGGAAGAATATTCCAGAGAGGTTCTGAGATGGGGGTGGCCTGACATGTACCCAGTCTATAGAAAATGGATTTGGGGGCTCCCATGAACTTAAAGAAAGAGATCTTGGCAGAACTCCATTATTATCACCCCTGCCTCCCAACATCTCAGAGGGAAATCCCAGAGACAAAGATGGCGTGGGCATGTCCAGGGGCATGGATGGATCCAGCCAGGGCTTAGGGAAGCGCCCCAGGGCACAGGGTCTCACTGAGCTGGGAGCTGTAGTGACCCCAGTACCTAGCAGGGATAGGGGAAGAAAGAACCACTGCCTCCTCCCCCAGCAGAAACAGCCAGGCCACTTCTCTTAGGCAAAGGACCTCACAACATCTGCCCCCGCATCTGCTTCCTTCCTACCCCAGACTGCTGAGTCTGAGTATGGACCATCCAGTACTTTTCCAGTGAACCTAATCTTCCCTCTTCTCCCTTGTGTCTGAACCTGACATATTTGAACAAGGGCCACCCTGATAGTCTCAGCCAGAACTTTCCCCTGGCAGGGTGAAGGGACAGAAAATAACCAGACATGAGGAAGGAAACTGAAGTTCAAAAGAAGAAGACCATCTGAGACATTGGATAACACATCTCGCTAAATACTAAAGTTACTGAAAGAAGCAAGAGATAATTTTAGACAAATTTTAATTGTCCTCTCAACGAGATTCCAAATGTCATTGCGTCTATGAATCTAAAGCAGAGGCTCATCCACGAAGGTATGAAGAGAGGACAAATTAGGACAAACTAGACTAGGAGATGACACAGGGTGAGGGGGAGGAGCCTGGGCTGAATTTTGGCTCCACACTCGTTGGCTCTGTGGTCTTGGACAAGTTCTAGAGCCCATCAATCTCCCATAAATAGGGGATTTAAAATAGCACCTTCTTCATGGAGCGTTGCAAAGCTTAAACAAGATAACAACGTGTGAACAGCACTTGGCACAATGTCAGGCACGCAAGAAGCACCCAATGCACATTATTCGTTTTGAGAAAGTTCATGAAAATGGAACACAACTGCTTAATTATCAATTGCGATGAAGGCAAAGAACAGCAAGTTAGATTCTTGAGGGAACCAACAGCAAAGTGGGAGGCAAGTTGGGGGAAATTCTCCCTCATTTCAAAAGAGAAGAAATAAAAGGTGAAAATATTGAGGTTTGAAAAGAAGAGGGATAAATCACAGGGCCAGTAAATTCAAGACAGATATAGGAAGTTGAGTAGGTGAAGCTAGAGCAAATGAAAGGGAATTAATTAATCTTTTTTTAAAAAAATCGGAACACATTTTCTGCTGTTTCTGCAGGTTAAAAGGACTTACTATGCCACAGGAAAGGAAAACAGACTGACAACTAAAAACATCTCAGGGAAAATATTGAATTTCAGAGATAAGGAAAATGGTTTGCCAAACGTAAAAGAAAATAAAGGAAGTTTATTACAAAGGAAGAAAATCAGACCAACTTTGGATCTCTCCACAAAAGCAAACACGAGACAAGAAGTAGCAATACGAGAGGAAAAGTATGATAGAGAATTCTCATTGTCATTCCAGAATATCATTCCTGTGAGGGCAGCAGGGAGGTTTTCTCATACATGAAAGGGCTCAGAGTACTCTTCCCATGGGGCTGCAATAAAAAGAATCACTTGAAGATATAGCCTAATGCTTAAGAAACGAATTATAGATAGAATTTAACACTGCAGAAGCCATAATTTAAAGAACCGTAGAATAAACCATGGAATGGAGTCAAGGCAAAAGGATGAACTTTACTGCAGTTTCATAATTTGCAATATATTTTTTTAAAAAAAAAAACCTTAAAATAAGTTAATGCTAACCCGGGTCTAATAGCCTACATATTTTTTTCTTTTAAATGAGAAATGCAAGTAATAGGAAGGAAGCAGAAGTTTCCTAGGTTTCTTCTTCTCTTTCATAAGTATTGATAAAGGTTTCTGACATGAAGTAGAAAGAATAGTCATTTTTAAATTTAAAAACAACTTTTTAGGACAAAAACAGGATATGAACTCCAAATTCCTGAGGCAAAAGGAAAGGCAAATACACAGAAAATGTATTTCCATAGAGCACTCCCCCCCCAAAAAAAGAAAAAATAAAGTAGTAAGCATGAAAACAAAAGCTTAAAATAACAAAGACACCTTTTTTTATTGTGACAACAGATATAAATGTGCTAAGCTCTCTTGTTAAAATTAAAAGACTTCCAATTAAATGATGAATTGAAATCTGTCCAAATTTATATCACAGAAAAGTTAAAACCCTGCTCTAGGACATAAAAGGAAGTGAACTAATGTCAAAATATACCATGTTCCTTGATAGGAAGTCTCACCATTTTAAAGATTTGATTTATTTCTAATTAATTCATAAATAAAACAAAATTCTAATAAACATTCAAATAGAATCTTTTAAAACATGACAAAATGAATTTTGAGTTATTCTGAAAAAGTAAATATGGGAAAATTCCAACTAAAAATTGAAGCAGTAGAAAAAAGGAGGCACTTATTTTTTGATATTAGAGGTATTTTAATATCATTAAAATTGCATTAATTAAGAGAATATGGTATAGGTGAAAGAATGAAAATGTCACTGCGACATACTAGAAACCCCCAGAATAGACTTACATAAGTAAGGAAGTATTTCATGACATTGGGTAAAGAATAGATGACTATCATGCTGAAGTAATTTGCTAATTATTGGAAATTAATAAAATTGATCACTACATCATAGCCACTACCTAGATGAAGATCAAATGGATTAAATGTTAAATGTAAAATATAAAAGTCCAAAGTAACTAAAATAAAATAATAGTAAAACCAGGATAAATATTTGCTTGATCTTTGGGTGAAGAGGGGATTTCTAAACCAAAAACCAAAGGAAGAAAAAAATACAATTCAAGAAAATGTAGGACTTGACTACATAAATATTAGATAACAAGTTCTCTTTGTCAAGAAGTTCATAAATCAAGTTTAAAGGAGAACAAACAAGACTGGTAAATGATATCAAACACACATGCATACACACACACACAGGTTAATGTCCTGACTATAGGGAAATTAATATCAATTAGGACACAAGTAAGCACCCAGCAGGAAAAAACTTGACAAAACACCCAAACTGATGAATTACAAATAAAGAAACACAAGTGGCCAATCAACATATGAAAAAAGATTCTACTTCACTAGTAGACAAAGATATTCAAATTCAAATAACATGTCTATCAAATTGAAAAAGAATAAAGTGCATATATTACTGAGTGCTGGAGAAGGTACAAGAAATAGGTACTCTTATATCAAAACCCTTAAAAAGATTTATAACCTTGGGTGTAGATATTCTTTCTCTAGGAATTTATTCTAAGGGAACATTTAGAAATTTACATGAAAATTTAGCTACCAGAGTGATCTTTACAGCATTTTTAAGGCGGGTCAAAATGAGTGATACTAGGCAAATCTAATATTTATTTATTGAGCATGTAAAATGGCCAGGCACTCTGCCAAGCCTTTCACATGCATTATCTCGTTTTATCCTCAAACAGCCATGTGAGGTACACCCCATTATTATCTCTGTTTTACAGATGAGAAGATAGGGGATTAAAACAACTCAACTGCCCCCAAAAAGAGGATGGTTATACATATCATGGAACAAAAATAATATGAATGTAGTAAAGCCATTTAAAACCATATTTCTCAAAGAATACAGAGAGACATCACTAAATGTTCACAGTACATTTGTAAGTGTGTATGTGAACAGGGTACCAAACATATGGCCATATGATTTTGGAGAAAAGCATATATAATGTAAGTGTACCTCCCTAGGAAAAAAAGATAAAGGGAGAAAGAAAGAAGCAGAGAGAGAAAGAGAGGAAGAAAGAAAACTGCTAATAGAGGTTTTCTCTATTTATGTTATAGAATGATGATAATTTCTTTCTTTTTATCATCCTTTGTCTTCAAATTTTCTTCAATGAACATGCACTTTTAGAATAAAATAAGATTTTATTTTGGGGGGATGATTGACTTCGTTTTCAAAGGTTTTCTTTTTAAAAGAGAAGAAGGATTGCTTTCAGATTCACAGTCAAGCTCTAATGGTTTATCCAAGGTTTCTGGGGTCACTAAAGTTCTCAAAGCTACCTGATCCTAGAAGAGGAACAAGACTGATTTATTTACCTCGGAATAATTCCACCCTTTGATCCAGAGAAACTCAGGCTTAAAAGACATTCTTCAGATCACTAAGTCCTCCCTCTAGCTAACGGTTTTATTCCGAGGCTGAAGCCCCTGTGCATTTTCCCAGCTAAATATATATGTCCTGATATTCATGGTTGCATATTGATATGTCTGAATGCCTCCAGCTCCACTCCAGCCAGGATAAAAGTGTCAAATGCATGGCATCGTCTCCAGAACTTCCACAAATTAATATTTTCACTAATAGGAAATAAAACCCCCCAAGTTCCTGATCAGGTCATTGCAGCAGGTGATTTGGGCTGAAGAGAGGAGACCTAAAAGTAGAAGTGGGTGTTAGGGTGTCTGTCTAGGCTGGCTGGTTTGGGGCATGCAGCCACAATGATGACCACAGGTGGATCTGTCACAGCTATTCCTAAGGCCAGGGCCCACAGGCAGAGGGTGGGGCTTCATAAATCTCAATTGGGGTTTTCAGATCAGCAAAATTAAATGCTGCCTCTCTCACAAATAAAGCAAAGGGAGCACAGAAAAGTCTCCTGCTGGCAGTATAGTTGTGCATGTTTCTATTTGATCTTTCTACTCATGAGCTCATTCATTCATTTATTCACTCAAAAACTATTAAACACTTGAAATGTACCAGGCACTGGGAATACAGGGATGAATATAACAGTAAAGTCCCTGCCTGAATAGAGGTTTACACCCTGATGGAATTAGATTTACAATAAACATGCAAACATATAAACAAACAAGCCAACAAGCAAATAAAAATAGATAATTTCAGATGGGGTAGGTCCTCAGAAGAGAATAAAACAGAGTAATGAGATGGGAAGTGACAGGGGGGTTTGTTTTTTAGGGAGGCAGTGGAAGGCCATACCAGGTGACAGTTGAGCTGAAACATGAATGAGCAGGAGAAGTAGCTCTAAATGGCACTCAGCTTCTTTATTCTCCTTAGCCTGGCTCCACCTACCCACCAAGCCCACTATTCCAGGAATCTTCCCTGGCATTCCCAGCACATACTATTGCCTCCTTCTCAGAGTTCCCAGGCTGTGCCACCAGACAGTTCTTCCAGTGATGTGTGCATGTGTGTGGGCACATGTGTGTATGTGCAATGTATGTGCATGTTCTACCCTTCTGCTAGACTCCAGGGCCCATGGATAAGCTAGCAGTGCATCCTGTGTATAGTGTATAGTGGAAGGGTCCCAGTTCTTCCCTGGTCTTGGCCCAGATCCCTGTATGCAGCTGCTCACAGGGTTGATTTACCTGACTCTCCCACACATGCCTCGTCCTTTGAACATCCAGTATAAATGAGGAGTTGGCAGCTGGACACTGCCTTGCCTGAAGCCTGATTCTTGTTCTGAGGCTCTGTGAAATACACGAATGGCAATAGTGAGTGATTCTGCTTTCAGCATGCAAGTGAGAAGCCTGAGAAGGTATCCAGGGAGGCCTGTAGAGGGCCCTGGTAAAGAACATTCTAGAACTCCCCTACTGCCAACTTATGCAATAGTTTTCAGCCTCAGCTCCATCCCTTTCTCCTAGTCAGCCTGGACTAGGGATTTTTCTACAGTTGAATACTTGGCCAAGAGTTGGCCTTTTAGACAATGGTCTCATTCCCAAGGATTCTGAGTAATAGAGGCAGCAGTTTGGGCAGGGGTAAAGAGCCCAGTTGACATTTTCTATCTATCTATCTATCTATCTATCTATCTATCTATCTATCTATCTATCCATCCATCCTGAGAAAGACTCTCACTCTGTCACCCAGGCTGGAGTGCAGTGATATAATCTCAGCTCACAGCAACTTCCGCCTCCCAGGTTTAAGTGATTCTCATGCCTCAGCCTCCCGAGTAGCTGGGACTACAGGCACGTGCCACTCTGCCTGGCTAATTTTTGTATTTTTAGTAGAGATGGGATTTCACCACGTTGGCCAGGCTGGTCTCGAACTCCTGACCTCAAGTGATCCACCCACCTTGGCCTCCCAAAGTGCTGGGATTATAGGCGTGAGCCACTGCTCCTGGCTCCAGTTGACATTTTCAACATGCACATACATGTTAGTGCCTAACAGTCCCCTGAGCCTGCCAGGCTAGCCAGGCTTTGACTGAGGTGGTGAGAACAAAGCAAACTGAAGCACACAGCTCCCCAGGGGAGGAGATGAAAGGAGTCCATCAGGCTCCATGCAGCCCTTCAGCATTAAACACTGCACTGACCTCAGCTCTTGATCCAGACTCTGAGCTTTTCTCAAGGTGCCCCAGCCATGTCAAAGAGCCCAGTAGCCCACATCTTTGCAATCACCTTGCGTGAATCAGGGAGATGGGATACAATCATAGGTGTGAGACCCAGGGAAAATTCACTTCAGCTCATCAACACTTCTGCAATAAGTCCTGAGGCTACAAAGAAATTGTGTCTGCCTCTAGAGCTACCATCTATATGAGAAGACAGACCTGGGGACCAACAATTCAGGCAGTTCAATGCACTCCTCTAACTGAAGAAAGTAGCAAGTGCACTGACTGACATCCTAGACAGGCTGAGGAGTCTTCCTCAGGGGATGGGGGCAAAGACCAGGGAATTGAAGACAGAAGGACACCTCTGAGCTGGACCTTAAAGGATGAGTAGGACTTTGAGGAGAGAACAAGAAGGGAAAGAGCTCCTTAGGCACAGGGAACAGTATGAGCAAAGGCAAATAGAGCATGGTGGTTAAGCAGAAGAACTTGAGCCAGAGTGTGAAGGCTGGAATCAGACTCTGCCCCTTACTAGCTGTGCCACGCTGGGCATGTTGACCTCTCTGTGCTGCAGCTTCTTCACCCATAAACAAAACAATAATGATAGTACCTATTGGATAGGATAGGAGTGGAGATTTTAAAAGTTAATACACATAAAGAACTCAGAAGAGTATCTGGCACACAGTAAGCTCTATAGATGTATTAGCTGTTGTTGTCATCGACATTGTCTTTGGACAGCTGCCCAGTGTGGACTCAGTGAGGCTGCAGGTGTATGTGTGGTCAGATGTAAGACTGCAAAGGCAAACCAGCGTTAGACAGTGGAACAGTGAATCCATTGAGGATTTCAACCCTTCTCTCCTCTGGATGTATTTTCACAAGCAGGCCAGAGGTGCAGTTAAGAGGAGGCTTACGTGTGCCCTTGTCCTGGACCCCTGGAAGGAAGCCCCTCAGAGTGGGAGTCCAGCTTTTCTCTGCTGTGACCACTCAGCAGGCTCAGTCTACTCCAGAGACCACTGGAACAACCACAAATCCCCTTGCCTTGGTCATGAGGGCCTGAGAGAGAAAAGCACAGATGGATTTGTCCAAACCGGACAGACTCTGGTGCATCTGAAGGACAGCCTGGAGGCATGGTGTAGTGAGAGCGGAGAAATTGGGTGAGGTTAGAACCTGGCTACTGAGGGAAATCTGGAAACCTGAGGGCAGGATGGATTTTGGCCATTAGGAGCCAGTGGGTGAGCACCAATCAAGTAGAAATTCTAGGTTGGGGATCAGCAACCCTAGAGGGAGGCTTTGGCAAGAAGAGGACTGGATGCCAGGGCCCCAGCCAAGTGGCCTGGAGTTCAGCATGGACTTTGGCCTCAGAGGAGAAGCAAAGCACCTGCAATGCTTCCACTGAATGAGCGG
This sequence comes from Rhinopithecus roxellana, assembly GCF_007565055.1. Classification (NCBI taxonomy): domain Eukaryota; kingdom Metazoa; phylum Chordata; class Mammalia; order Primates; family Cercopithecidae; genus Rhinopithecus; species Rhinopithecus roxellana. The sequence goes on along the minus strand of NC_044560.1, from coordinate 85,329,376 downwards.
GATGCTGGGGTGAAAGCAAACAATACTCTTTGCTTAAACTTGTCCTTTTAATTTCCACTTCCCTACCTCTTGGGTGAAATCTTCGGCTGATCTCCAAATGTGGGCTGGTCACACCTTTATAATAAAGTCTTGTGGTCACTTTCAGGCCCCAAATTGTCTTGTTTCAGTAGTTAATATATCCAGTGCAGTGTAGTAGTTAAATCTCAAAGCTATATTTAAAGTGACAGTTCTTCCCTCTCCTGAGCTTGAGCCTGCTCTGCGGGAGTGGAGGCAGAGGCAGGAGGGTGCGAGGTTGCTTCTCCATTCCTCTCTTTGCCCATCCTTCCCTCCACTTTTACCCCTCACCAGGCTGTCAGTGAGGGATAACACTGAGGGATAACACTGAGGGATAACAGCCTCCTCAGGGATAACAGGAAGAGGGAGAGAGAGAAAGGTCAGGCCTTACTGGACTGGCAGTGATTGGGATTCTCTCTGGGTTTGAGTAATGTACAGTGCTAACTCAAGGACCCTTCTTGGGAAAATTCCTTTTGAAGGTGACTCCAGACTAGTTGTCTCCGTGAGTCCACCTGACCTCTGGGCAACCTGGCCTCCACTTCACTCTGCTCTGTTGGTATCACCAGTGCAGCCTCCTTCACCCCATCAGCTGAGCCTTGAGCTTTTGCCTTAAATGAGTGTCAGAAACCAGAACATTGTTCCCCCTATTTCCAAGGCACACATATAAAGCTCTCCAAGAGGTGCCCTCAAAGCCTTCTTCTCCTCTTGGCTTAAGGTGAGGGGGAGTGTACCTCCCTTCCCCATGGGGTGGTGGTGGGCACACAGTTCACAGACAGCTCTCTTTAATAAATCACCCCACCATCCTCGCACATTCAAATGTGACCCTTTATACCTTTGAGATGGAGGGTGAGCTAAAATTCTCACCCTCCATCTCAAGGTGGAGGTGGGAAGGGTTTTGGCCACCCCTTCCCACCTGCAGGTCTACCTGGAGGGTCCAGCATCTCCCCTCTAGAGTGAGAGGTCCTGAGGACAAGGATTTATTTGGCTCACTACTGTATTCTCAGATTCTTGAGCTGCACTTAACATTTAATTGGTGTGGTCGCAACATAATGGCCCACAAAATGTCCTAATATTCGGAACCTGTGAATATGTTAGGTGAAAATGCAAAGGGGAATTAAATTTGCAGGTGGAATTAAAGTTGCTAACCTTCTGACCTTGAGAAGGGGAGAATATCCTGGATTTTTTCAGGGGGTGCCCAATGTAATCATTAGGGTCCTTATATGTAGAAGATGGGGGCAGAAGATCAGTCAGAGAAAAATTTGAAGACGCAGTGCTGCTGGCTTTGAAGATGGAAAGAGGCCACCAGCCAAGGAATGCAGCCTCTAGACGCTGCAAAAGACAAGAAAATGGATTCTACTTTATACTCTCCAGAAAGAAATGCAGCCCTGCTAACCCCTTAATTTTAGCTCAGGGAGACTCATTTAGAACTTCCGACCTCCAGAACTATAAGAAAATACACTAAATGCGTGTCAATTTGTTAAAGAAGCCACAGAAAACTACTACAATTAATGCTCAATAAATGTTGGTTGCATCATGAAACTACATTGAATCAGAAGGTTGCTTAATGCATGTGGAATTTGAGCAAAGGGAGGACAAAAATCTGCAGGGCTGTGTCCTCCAGGCTCTGCTGAGTCAGTTGAACCATCCATGGACGCCCCTTTCTACTCACCTCTATAGCCACGTCAGCCATGCTCGGAGGTGTAGCCCATGGACAGTGCTAGATCAACAGTGCCAATTCCTCGTTTGCAAACTTCTCCCTTTCAAGTCTTCCTGCATATCACTCCCTTCTGCAATTTCGTTGTTGTTGTTTCAAAATTATAGATGTAATATATGCACCTATCATTTTTTCTTGCAATTTAGATGAATATTATAGAGTATTTAAAACATAAAAATAGATGTCCCCCATCTCCTAACCCTTCATTTCTGATCTTCAGAGGTAAATTACTGCTTTCTGTGGATCTTTTAACACTTTTTTCACCTATATAACAGCATACATTTACATAATTATTTATGTACACACACACACAAAGTATTTTGACACAGAATAAATCACACTGTAGATGTTGTTCTACAACTTACTTTGTTCACGTAACACTGTATCTTGGATATCTTCTTCTATTAGCACAGACAAGTTCACTTCATTCTTTTTAATGGTTGCATGCTAATCCATTGTTTGCTATCATCTGTGTAACCACTGCCATAGTGGCATTTAGGTGCCTTGGTGTACAATCTAACAGATTCTTTAATATTTAATTACATTCTTTCAAGACCAAATACTCGCAGGCATTTTATGACTTTCAAAGGCCCTAAGTGCTCATTTCTGGAGGTTCTACCCCGTACCACATCAAACATATTTAAATATACCCACATCCCACATCAAATATAAATTTTTGCTGTAAAAATTGAAGGGATTTTTATGATTTTGCTTTTAAAATAATTTGGCTCTGAGTAACTATTTAACCTGCAAATAGCTTTTAAGTGTAATGACATTTTTATGAATATTAAATTTAACAATTAATGAAGGTGACATAATGCTATACTTCATAGACATTTACATAAACACATTAATTTTGATTTTGCTGCTTTCTTTTTGCATTTTGAAGTCAATAGTTTCCTTTTTCATGCCTCATATTTTTCTTAGGACTTTGAGAAGCTTATAATCCCTAGAGGAGATGACTAGAGTAGCCAAGGGGTGCAATAGCTCTGTGTACACGACCCGTTCTGGATGCCTGGGTTTACTCTTGAGGTGAGTGGGTGAGAGAGCTGGGGTATGCTCAGGACTGGCTCACCAGGGTCCCCAAGGTGGGTGTTTCCCGATGTAGCTTGAGGCAGCAGAGCAGGGTGTGAAACTGGAATGGATCATAAAGAGAAGCTGGCCACAGCTAAGGAGACTAAGGGACATCACCTGGGATTGGTCTTTCATGAAGGAACAAGATAAGTCAGGACTTGGGTGTCCCCAAATTCCTCATGCACATATTCCAAGACTGTTGTCTCTCAGAGGGTTGATTTTATTTGTTGTTACAGGGAGAGTTTCCCTTGTTCACCTCTCAAAAAGTGGCCAAATCTTCAGGGTCTGGAGGTCTCTAACTCTGTTCTGATGCTCTGACTGCCCTAAAATTGGAGCAGGCGATTGATTGCTTATGCAGAGCTGGTAATGGGCAAATGAGGGGTCTCCATCAGGAGGCAAATTTCCCCATCTGCATTGCTGCATGTGAAAATGTCATACTGATCAGAGCAGTAAATGCTCAGGAGGGAAGGGCAACATAATGACAGAGACAATTTGGCATCTCATTTAATTTCCTCACACAAAAAATTAACATTTTTGGAAAGACTGACTTTCTCCATGGAAATTCCTCTCCAATGTAAGCACTTGCTCAATGATGGGCTATTATAAATGCTTATGATCATGAGGATGAGATTTCTATAGCATCTGATGCTGTTATTACTTTGAATGAAATCACTGTGAGGACAATTTCAGGTCCCACAAGAAGCTCTTAGCTTTAAGAAGTCCCTGTGGATCAGAACACAATTTCCATAGCTCAGTAACACAGACAGTGAAGAATCCAGGGCAGAGTCATGGGGCAGGGGCACAGGGAGGTGGAGGGTGTGGGATGCTGTGTGACCGAGGAAACACAGCAATGGGTCTAGACTAAGGTTCATAACTTTTGGCTCCTGGATTATCCTATCTGGGATAGGAAGGAACTCACAATTTCAGGCACATACAGTATTTCCCTAGTTTAATCCTAACAGACTCTGTGGGGGCTCTCCAGGAGCCTCCTGCTAGGGTCCACTTGTGCCAACATATTATTTTTCTTGGCAACCATCAATGTCCATCCTGTTTCTTCTCTCCACTCTAGGTCACTATGGGATGACTTCTGATACTCACAATAGCAAACTAGTCAGTTCTTGCAGCAATACTGAAGATACCAGTGCTTCAATCAGAAGAACCGCCAACTCTAGATCAAGTTAATGCCACCCAACATCAAGGGTATCTACGCTGGTGTTTTCTCCTTGTGGGAGAGAATGCTGTGGTCTTCCATTATCATTTTTTTCTTATTAAAAATCTTCAACTTTTAGCTAGACATATTGCCATCCAGTGAAAAGATCCTGCTTCCCAGTAGTCCTTGCGGCTACAAGTAGCTTTGAAAGTAAGTTCTGACCAATAGAATTGAAGTAGAAATGCAATGTGAAACTTCAAAGACATCTTAAAACAATGAAGATACACCCTTTCACTTCCTTTTCCCTTTCTCCTTACTTTGTCTGGAATGCAGGTGTGATGGTTGGAGCTCCAGCAGCCCTCCTAGACCATGAGATGGCTTTGAGAATGGAAGTCACCTACTGAGAATGACAGGGTCTTGCTCCATAATGACACCATGAAACCACCACACAAGTTTGTTTAAGCCACTTTCATTTTGGGTCTTTATATGTAGTTGAACCTTATACTGATACACACTTGTTGCTGTAAAAAGTCCTGGTTCCAAAGCTTCTAGAAACCATACAGCAAAAGCACTGTGAAGCTGTTCAGTCTCCATGAAAGTCCTTTTACCCTGTACCCAGACGGGGGTTCATGAAGTTGAATGGCACTGAGCAATAGATGAGTCACTCTGCTAGGAGCTCCCCCTTCTCATATCGCCCTATGGACCACTCACCACTTTATGCATCTCACCCATTCTTTCCTTGGGGTGACTCACTTCCCAATAGGCTCCTCTGCCTCCCATCAAAATAGATCTCTAGTGAACCAATCTCCGTATTCATTCGACTATGCTTTAATTTTGGGGTGAATACTATTCATTATAAAGCTGCAAGTTTTGCTGTACTCTTTCCCCTGTAAAATACATGCAAATCCTACCTAATTTCTGACCTTCATTCAAGATGCCTTCCTTGGAAAGACCAGGAGAAGGTTAGACTTCTTGCAGGCATGCTGGTCTTCAGCTGGAATCCCAGGACACAGAGCACTCACGTCATAATGAAGGGTGTGACCGCATGTGTGGCATTTTCTCCTGTTGTGATCAGACCTTGGGTTAGTAAGTGCTCCTCGGTAGTAACTGTGATAGTTAATATTTGCTCAACATGTAATTTCTCCTCCATCTTTGTGAGAGGAATATAGCCTTCCACCCCCTTGACGATGGGACTTGTTTGACCAACAGAATCTGGGTAGCAATGAGTGAGGTCCAAGTGTTAAGATGAGATGCCTTAACACTTTTCTGCTTGGCTCTCTGGGAGCATTCAATTTACATGGTGAGAACATTCTGAGCTCCAGAATAAGATACATGGGGCAGAATTTCTTCAGTTGACCTACAGACCTAGGGTCTGAAGCAAGGGCACTCCAACTAACCTACAGACCCACAGCTTGAAAATAGGTGCAACTCCAAATAAAAGTAATAAATACATATTCCTCCCTTACAACGGCTCTAGTTCCACTAGTTATACCAACCAGTGACTCCTGTTTTCAGCTACTACATTTGTGGGGGTTTGGATGTAGCAAGATTTCAGGAAAAGCTTAGCCAATACAGTGAGAAGTCTCTCTTATGCCTTATAGCAGCTCTCAGGTTCTTGGGTGGAAAGAGACCTTCAAAATCCACTGGATGTGAATTCAGACCTGTAAATAAGGACAGACCAGGCCCTAGCCACTCTCTGGCATTCTCTGTCTCTTGGTTTCTCTCTTTCCTGAATGAGAAGAGGGGTGGCTCCAAAACCCACCCAGAGAAGAGTCTCTTCCCTCTGATTTGCTGCTGTCTCCTTCCAAGACCCAGTGCTCCCATGTTCTCTCACTAGCAGTAGATTATTTTCAAACCACCCTCCAAAATGCAGCCAGAGTTGTCTTCTGAGGTTTCCTGAGAACCTCCTGTCTGATCATGTCAGTCCCATGCTTGCAATCCTCCAGTGTCTCTCCACAAGTATTTAGTGTAAGTTTCCATGTCTTAAGGCACGGGGCTCTTCATGATCTAGGTCTTGCCAGCTCTTACTACTGTTCCCCTCACCCACCGGCCCCTCCAATTCCAGGTCTTGCCAGCTCTTACTACTGTTAGGTCTTGTCAGCTCTTACTATTGTCCCCCTCACTTCACCGGGCCCTCCAATTCCAGAGAGCTCCTCACACTTTCCAGAAGGCATCATTCTGCTCTCTGTCTCCACACTGGTGCATATGCCATTTCCATGGCTTGACTGCTGTTCCCTTATTCGCTGGGGTGTGACTGTCTCAAGGTGACAGTGATATGATTGATGGAAAGATGCCAACAGCCACAGGAAAAGGAAACGTGTTCCTTTAATATAAAGTAGAAGATACAACTAACTACATACAGACCGATTCACAGAGCCAGGGGTACAGAAACAGGCACAGTCCAAGAGAGTGTTAGTTAGGATACAGTTTAGCAGCTGTAGCAGAGAGAACTGAATTCCTAATGCATCCTTCAAAACCCAGCTCGAGCCCCCCTAAAGCCTTCTTTGGTTTGCTCTGTGGCTCATTGCCCAAGGCCTGATTTAGAAGCCTGTCACCTGGGCTCTTCAGGGGCCTATCACATTATCGCGGCACTGGTCTAACCAGGTCCAAGAGCCGTTCTGGGATCTCCAGGAGGGCAAGTAACCAATCATGTGCTCTGTCATTCCCCAGACAGCACCTGGCACGTTGCAGGTGTTCAATGCTTACTTAGTGAGCACCTGGGCTGCTTGAGATGGGCATGGGAAAGGAAGCAGCACACTTGGCTGTTGTGTGCTGTGACCTGGATAACAGGTGCTTTCCATAGAATTGTGGAATTAGACTTGGCCTTTCTAAACTGCCTCCCTACCTCTGGGCTTCTCTCCATAATGCAGCCAAAGCGATTTTCTACTGCACAGAACTGGCCATGCCACCCTCCTTAAAACCTTCCAAGAGCCACTGTTCTGAGGCCAGCGGCTAAAGCCTTCAATGTGGCTTACAAACAAAGGTTGCCATATTTAACAAATAGAAATCTAGGACACCCATTTATATTTGAATTTTAGATAAACCTCAATTCTTTTAGCATAAGTATAACTCATGCAATATTTGAGATATACTAAAAATAAACTTGTTGTTTATATGAAATTCAAACTGAGCATCTCAAATTTTATCTGGCAACCCTGTTTACTTTGTCTATGTTCCTGCTTTTTTCGGCAACATCCTCTCTCCCTAAGCACCTGCCTCAGACCTACAAAACCTCTTTCTTCCTCTGGGCTTTTTACCATGGCACTTCTGTGAGGATTAAATGACTTCACACATGTCAGATGCTTAGAACAGTCCCTGTCCTAAGGGACTTACCTGGCTCATGGTGGAAGACGTTGAAGTTTCACTGTGATTGTTGTTGCCCACTCCGACGGGCACACCCACCCCAGTCCCACTGCCCCACTTGGCCAGATTAACTCTCACCCATTCTGTAGCAAAGTGGTGATCTCAGATTATCAGTCTCTTCTTTGGGACTCCTCATCCAATCGTTCCTTGGATGAGACTGGATGTCCTTGGTGTATGCTCCCAAATGCCTTGTACTTCCCCTACTACAGCTCTTACGTCACTTGGTCATGTTTTCTTAGTCAGCTTTCCTAGTAGACCATAATGCTTGCAGAGAAATGAATCTCTATATTGCTCAGTGTCTCTGCCCTCGGTGCCCTGCAGAGTGCCTGGGGAAAGAGGTGGCATTTAGTAAATACTGAATGAATGCACAGCCCCCCACAGCCCCTCTATTACTTAGGAGCTAGTTTCCTAAATAACTCAACTCTTTGTGGTCAAGGTCAAGAGAGATTCTAACACTGCCCAGCTGAAGTGCCCATTCCACTTGGGATGCTCAGTCCTGGTCCTGAGGAAAGAGGCAGACAAGCACAGTTTCTGTTTCAGTTCTGTCTTACCACCTGCAAACCATGTGTGTGCTTCTCTCCCCTGAATTCTCGTGCCCTTATCTGAGATCTGGAGTCAATAAAATCCATCTGGACAGGCTTTGGGGGAGAATTAACTATGAGGTGATGCTATGCTTGCAAAAAGACTTGGCACATAGCAGGGACTCGGCAAATGTGAGTCCCCGCTATGGGCTAACTAGGGCCTCCTTCAGAGAACATAAAAAGTTTGGAATCATGTGACCAATATCTGGTCAGTTTGCATAAGGCGGTATATTTTGGTTTCAGATCAGAATCAGGAAACCCTACACTTTAAAGATGAGACGGGAAAAAAGGCGAAGGGAGAGAAGCCACGTCTGAAGACTTGAGAGAGAAAAAAAAGGGCCTGGAAGCAGCAGATCAATCATCAAGGTGAAAACTTAAAAGACGATTGATTTTCCTCCTTGATGTCCACGTTTCAAGGGCCTTGTTGGGCTCCTCCTGGGAAATCGACTGTGAGGCTCATCTGCCACGGAAAGACATTTCCTCTGTTTCCAATAATTCTTGGGATCCAGGCAGGGAGCAAACACCAGGGTCTCTGGAGATCAGCAGCTTGACCTCAGGGCCACCCTGGCTCTCTTTCCCCATAGTCCAGAGAGTGTCCAGAGTGCTGCACCTGAAGTCACTGCCCCTGAATTCAACCCAGCTGCCCTGGCTGTGTGGTCTTGAGAGAGTCAATTCACCTGCCTGACTGACAATTGCTAGAAAAGCTTCAGGGTCTTGATGGTCAGAGATAAATGGACAGGATGGGGAGGAGCCAGATGATAGGAATAAGGTGTGTCTTTGGGGAGCTGGGGAGCCAATGTTTTTCAGGGTGAAGTTCAAGAAACAAGCAAGGTAAGAGTAGTGGAGCCAGGCACGGCATGAGGAAAGAGTGGACAAGAGAGAAAGGTCTGCAGTGCTTGCTAGGAGCTGGGGAAGGCACCTACATGGTGCAGCGTCCAAATCTGGTTAAAAGCCCAGGGTCAAGGTTGACCTCTGTAGCTCTAACCTTGTAAGGATGGCGTAAGGATTACATGTGGTAATGGATGGAAAGCCCTGCCACTCAGGGCTTGATGAATGGGCTGAGTCAGAAGGAGAATATGAATCAGGCAAAGGACAAAATAATACAATCTGGTTCCTCTTCCCTGTCCACACAGCACCTGCAAGCAGCACCTAACCCTGTTTCCTAGCCCCAGGTGCCTTGTCTGTGGCCACCTCTCAGCTCAGCCTCTGGGGATGCCGTCCTGGCCCTGGGGTCTTGTGTGCTCTCCCAAAGGGACTGAGCTACTGGGGAGTAGCCCACCCAGGTTCTACTTCCTTACTGCCCCTGCCCAAGTCTGAACAGGTCCATACTATTATCCCTTACACCAGATCTGGCCTCCTCTGTGACCCACCAGGTGACTCAGAAGCTCACAAGCCTGTACCCTTCTCAAAGGGCCTAATGGTGGAGGTTTACCTGCCCCTCCCCATCCCAACCCCACCTGGCCATGACCTTCATTCAAGCCTTACCACTGACCCCTAGACTTGGCTGCAGCCCTCCTTACAGCCCTCCCCAACACCAGACCCTCCCTCTCCCGAGTCCATTCTTTTCATAAGCACCTGAGAAGTCTAAAACATAAGTAAAATTTTATCACTCTCCTGCTTACAGAAACAGAAACAAAAAACAAAAATATTTTTCTTTTGTCTCCCATCACCTATACAGGAATGCTTTTTGTTAGTGTGGGATTTTTGTTTGTTTGTTTGGAGTTCTTTTGTGGACCTGGTGTACAAAGGGTGAAGTTAATCAGGGTCAAATACTCCTTGGTCTGTGGGGAACTAATGTCAGGATCTTTCTGATTGATGTGTATCCTCTTTTGTCACTATTCTTCTCCCTATTATAGGCAGCCACACACATGTGTTGTCAGGGTATCCTTGAGTTTGTATGAATCTTTGGAAAATAAGAACTGTTTTCATCTGCATAAGCAATACTGTGTTAAGACCTTGACGTGTTTCTTATTTTTTCATTCACCGTGTTAACTTCTGTCCATGTTGGTGCACATACACTTAGTTCCATCACTTCCACTGCCTTGCAAGGACACTAAACTCACCTGCAGCTCTCTGCCTGACAAATTGCACATGCCATGCATATTATTGTACATGTCCCCTTTGGATTGGTGTGAGAATTTCCATGTGGGATTGCGGGTTCATAGGGCATCCTGAGTTTTCTCTGCAATGTCACTGCACCAGTCCACACCCCACCAGCCCGAACTCCACCACCATCTGCTCCCTCATTGCCTCTCCAGCCCCATTTTCTGCCACCCCCACCTGAAGATCCCATTCACTGACATGCTCACTAATTCAATGAAGGTGAGTGTTTTTGAAACCCATCTAGCCCAATCCTCTTGTTTTACAGACTAGGACTCTAGGGCCCAGAGAGGGGACATGAGTGACCCAAGTTCCCAAAGCTTAGAAAGGTTTACATAGAGGAGCCTCTGTCTCTTGATAAATCAAGTTTCTTTTCATGCTACTCAAAAGCCAAAGTTTTCTTCCACTTTTCAGAAGCAGAAAAGAGAGTTCCAGAGACATACAGTTACAAACTTTGGGTCACATGGAACATTAGAAGGAAAGGGGAAAATTGTGTGTGGCTCATTTGTCCCTGAAATTACCTTCTTTCCTGATGTGTAAGGGTAAGCAAGGGCTGCAGGCAGCTACAGGGTAAGAAAGGGCTGGATGCTAATATCAGAGGAAGCTGGGGGATTGTGCTGCATTTGGGCTCACTTCATGTCACGCAAAGCAGCAACATCCAGGGTCAGATGGCCCACATCACAGCACTCACCTGGCCCCAGTACCAGCCTCTGAGGCCTGGGTGATCCGATGGGCCTTTCATCAGCCTGATCTTTGTGAGGATTCAGCTAGGGATAGTACATTTAGAGCAAAGTTTGTTTCCATGTAGTTGTGAATTATCTCCACAAATCAAAGTTGGTTTGGGAAACCCAAGGCACAACTTAAGTCAGGTTAAGCTTATAAAATTGTTTGGGGACAACAGTAATAGAAACAAGCAGGCTCTTTAATACATTTAAAATGAAGTCATTGCATTTTTCATGGGGTTTTCATTTCCTGTTCCCCCTCTGCCTCCAGGGCATCAATCCCACACTGAGAAAATGTCTGGGAAGCAGAGGCTAGAGTGGAGACAAAAGTGATATTGTGGCTGGCTTCCCCAGGGTGCCTCTTCAGTCAGATCTACCCACAGGGGGCCCTACAGCTTACTTAGTGAGCACCTGGGCTGCTTAAGATGGTCATGGGAAAGGTAGCAGCACACTTGGCTGTTGTGTGCTATGACCTGGATAACAGGTGCTTTCCATAGAATTGTGGAATTAGACTTGTGCTCTCTAAACTACCTCCCTACCTCTGGGCTTACCCACACTGAGTGAAAAAGGGAATTACCCATTTGGACTCGGGACCACTTGGTGCCCACCATCTTGGACGCCTAGACTGTATCAATTTCCAGCATCTGCAAGGAGAGCCAGGGCGTTTGTCTCCCTTGGTGCCTGTTCTTTATGCAAGAGCAACCATATTCTACCTCCACACCTCCACCTCCACTTAGCTCCCCAAATCCACTCACAAGTTATAGGCAATTTAATAGGCAGATCTAATTTCACCAAGATTTCAACGTCATCCAGTCAATGCATCCCAACTTTGCTTTTCTCTGCCTCTCCACGGCCTCCTCTTCTTCTTCCTCCTCCCAAGCTGTGCCACAGCAAAGACCTGTCAGAGAGGAGTCAGAGGTTCTCCCCTGTTTAGCTTTGGCTATTTTCATTGGAATTCTTAATGGAAGAATACAAAGTCTATTTATAGTCTCCAATAAAATGTAGAGGCTAATGGTTGACAGCGTGGGCTTTGGAGCCAGGAAGCCCAGATTTTTACTAGCTGTGTGAATCTGGGCAAGTTATTTAACCTCTTGGTGCCTAGATTCCCCAGCTAACAAAATGGGAGTATTAATATATACCTACCTATTAGCAGTACTTCCCTCATAGGCTTGACTGTAGGACTTAAGTGTGTTAATGCCTATGATAATACGCTAAGACCATGCCTGGCTTGTGGGAAGTGTGAGGTTAAGTGTTAGCTACAATGAGGATGATTGATGAGGAGCAGGAGGATGAGCAGATACAGAAGGCAAAGAAATATGTAAATTGATTGAATTGATAAGCTCTGTACCATCTTCTCCACATTGTTCTTGGAGCTCAGAGATTCTACACATGTGCAAAAGAGCCTCCAGAGAACCAGTACTAAGCTGGCCAGAGTGAAGTAATTTCCCTGCTGAGGTTGATGATGAATAGATATTCTAGACATATTGGAGGGTGGCACTCATGAGCAGTTATCTGATATCAGACTGTTGCCAAGATGGCTGGGGCTTTGCAGTCTTAGGACAGAGAATTAGCACCCTTCACCCCCCAAGGTGCTGTAGTTTCTTGCTACTCAAAGTGTGGTCCAAGGATGAAGGACATGAGTTTCCTCTGGAATTTTCTCCAACACGCAGAACCTCAGGTCTGTCCCAGGTCTGTTTAATCAAAATCTGCATTTTAATAAGAGCCCCAGGCGATTTCTGTGCACACTAAAGTTCGAAAAGTGCTCTTGCTGTCCGAACGCAGGGGAATGGATGTGGGGACCTTCCCTTTCTGCCCCCACTGGACTGCATGAGCCACATAGGCAGGGACGGCGTCTGTTTCATTCCCCACTGCATCCTCAGTATTGGGCTTCATTCCTATCACACAGGGAGCACTTGTAAATGCTTGGCAGTAGATGGATGCATAAGAAACTGGACAGGTGAATGAGTGAGTGCATGACAGTGGGCTCAGAAGCCCAGTGTCCTGGTTTCAGGTCCTTGGTGAATAGTGCCGGCATATCCTAGCAGAAGGCAAAATGGGTGGACCAGACAACCACCTCTGCAGCACCAAATTCACTGCCAACATTGAGCAAGACTGACTTGAGAGACAAGACTTTCAGTAGTGTGCAGCGGGGTAGAGCTAGGTCATGCAGGAACTGACCTTGTATCTACCACATGTCCCTGCTCTCATACTCAAGTGGCCCTGGCAAAGAAGGAAATCAGGTCAGTCTGACATGACTTATTCTAAATGCACCCAGGCAGACCAATAGTGAGCCTCGCATCCTTGGCTGGGCACTCACAGTCCCATCCCTACAGACACTGGATACCCTTTTTTGGATTGAGACAATGGTGTATAGAACTTGCCCCCTATGATGATTGAAAATGTGAATGACATTTATCTGTTCCCAGACTTCCAGTCACTACCAGACTTGCATGATTCCTTAAATATGAACAAACTGTGCCTGCGTAACCACCTTTGTGAGTGTTTTAATTACCCTAGTATGTGGCTTGTCTGGGCCGATGGGCAAGGGACAAACAGGGTAGCTCAGTGTTTGATTGTGGCACCCTCTTCCTCCTCTTTTAGATTTTTTTTATCCCTACCAATCTTTATTCCAACCAGCACAGTCTAAAGATTATGCTAAAGATCTGCCCAAAGATATTAGGGGCTGTTTGTAATCACCTCAAAGCCTTAGAAGATCTATGGGCAGCTCAGAGAGACCCCCACTCTTAGGTATTTCTTTGTCTTACTCCCAGCCAGCTGTTCCTCCTGTGATCACTCAACTACAGATCTTTAAGAATGGAGCAAAATGGGATGTGATCAAGATTTCAGGACAAACAGATCAGGGCTTGGATCCCAGCTAGTGAGGGGCAGACAGCAGGGGAGAGCAGCTGAACACAAGGGGATTCACTTGTGAAGTGAGAGTCCTCCTTTCCCCTTACCTTCCCATCCTGCTCTGCAGGTCTCCCCTGCACTGCCTTGAAGCAAACCATTCTTGCTCAGCCTTTGTCCATGTGAGCTGGTAAGGGTGGCAGACAGGGTGATTGCCAAGCCTCAATATCCATTCCCACCCCGCTTCCCTCCTTTTCAGTGGAGCCCCCATTTTGTTGGATATCCACCTTCCCCAACTTGCCCATGTGCCTTGGAGGAAGTGGACACAACCCTGAGTGGTGCATCCTGATGAGTCTAAACTAATCCCATTCCCATTGCCAATAATTGGGAATCAACTCTGGGCAGTAACCTGGGAGGAACATCTGCAGGATTGCTTCTAGGAAAGATCTTCCCACTCTTAAAAGGACACCCAAATAAGAGAAGGTGTCTTTTTCTCAGTGTCAACAAGTCTAGATATGATGGCTGGAAATGGCTGTAGAACTATGGGGAAAATCAGACTTCAGATGAAGCCAAGATATCATGGATGGCAGAGAGAAAATATAAAAAGAGCCTGGGTCCTCCTCGATGCCATCTGTGGGCTTTTGAATTAATCAACCCCAGAGCTTCCCTGCCTCTGGCCTGATTGTAATACGAGGTAATAAATCTTATTGTCTGGGGTTGTAAAGTTAGGTTTGCTGCAGCCAAAAAGGAAAAAGCAAAATGTGTGATTACATGTAGACAGTCTCAGGAGGAGCTGGGATGTTTCTGTCTCCTTTGTGGTGATTGAACTAAAGAGGAACCTAGTCTTCAGTCTGAGGCTTTAGCCTCCTGTAAACACACACACATGCTTCATGGACACACACGCTTCATGAACACACACACATGCATGTCAACAGCCACCAAGAAATGGAAGCAATTATGTGAATATTCCTAAGAGAAGAACCTAGCTATGTTTCAAGCTTAAAGTACAAGGGCCCAGTTTTGTTCAGGTCAGGGAAATGAAGCACCACCAGGTGGGACTGGATGAGAACAAGCCAATTAAATTGTGACATTTATTAGTATATTGTCCTTGAGCACATGGCCTAATAGTTGCAAGTTTGTCCAGGAGAGGACTTCTGAAACCATAATTCTGTTGCTAAAACTAAAACTCCTCATTTTGATGCTAAATAGTCCTTCTATTCAGAGCCTATTATATAATTCAAGAGATAGAGCCTGATGTATAAAGTCAGTGTGAAGATGAAGATGATGGAGCCAAGCCTGCTGGGTTGAGCCTTGCCCAGGCCAACCTGCTGTTGTCCAGAACCCTCTCATCCACCCCTCTTCAGCCTTGCAAAAGCCACAACCTTGCACCTTGTCTCAGATGGGGTTCTCAGGGAAACAGACTCTGAGATGGAAATTTGCATACAGGCCCTTTATTGTGCAGAGTATGGGGAGAGGGAGTGGTTTCAAGAACATCTGGAAGGGGACAAATGAGGGGAACAGGACTGGGCAGAAAAAGAGGTTGAGTTGGGATGTAGTAGTTGTAATGGAGACCTCAGAAGATCCCACAGGGAGCACTGGAGCTGGGTGGCCCTTCAGGGTTGTCCTGGATTAAGGTAAGCGGGGTGGGCTTTTGATTCTACTCATAGACCAGTTGTAGGATGTGGGCTGTCCCCAGGGAACGTAAATAACCTGGGCCAGGCAGTACCCTTTGGGGGAAGAAGGGAAATTCTAGGGAGGGAAATGTAAACTGTCGGCAGTTAACATTCTTGACCAGTTGGGAAGTAAGTGCCTTGGCCGTGTCCTGTAGAGGGTTCTGCGTGGTACACCCGTCTCCTACATGTCTGGTACAGACACCGGAAAGACTGAGCAGCAAGGCTGTCTTATTCCCTTCTTTTCCCAGCAACTCCCAGAATGCACATTGTAGGCACTTTGTAAATATTATTGGATAAATAGCCATGGACTCCAGGGACCCAACTAAGGCAAAGATATCCCCACCCCATCTTCAGTTTACAACTCTGTTCAAATAAATCACTGTTATCTCTAGAACTAGCAAGTATTGTTTACACCCATAGATTGGCTTCAAACCAGGGGAGAAAGGGTGATACAGCATTGGGAAAGTTTCTTAACTATTTCAGAAAGTAATTAAAGTTATAGCCATTACAGCTTTACTGCATAACAAGCAACATAATAATTTCAGGTGGTTAAAGGGTTAAATAAAAAGGAATTTAAACCATAAAAGAATGAGCAGAACATTCTAGGAGAATGTTTATATCAACTTGGGGTGGTTAGGCCTTTCTACACATTACTAAGCATTCAAACATTTCTAAGCAAAAACAATAAAGGAAAAGATTGATGAGTTTGATACTTAAAAACAAAATCCTCACTGGGTTAAAAAACACCACAAGCAAAATTAAAAGGCAAATGAGACACTGGGGTGAATTTAATAAACGTATATTTTAGACAAAAGGTTGATGTACAAGAAGAGTTCTCAGAAGTCAAAAAGTAAAAGATAAGCACCCCCATAAAAAACAGGCAATTGACCTCAATAGGCAATTCACGAAAGAAAAATTACAGATAGACAATACACATATGAGAAAAAATTTAATCTCACTGGAAACAAAGATATGCAAATTAAATCAACAACGAGTATAGGGAATTGGACATTCTTGTACACTGCTGGTGGGAGCTTAAATTGGTGTAACCTTTTCAGAGGGCAATTTAGCAATATCTAACAAAAGCCTTAAAAATGTGTATCCATACCCTTGACTCAGCAATTTTACTTTTAGGAATTTGTCTTAATGATCAAGAGGAATATATGTGCAATTATGTATGTATAAGTATATTCAATAAAGCATTATTCATGTTAATGAAAACTAAAAATAACCTGCATATCCAAGCACAAGCAGTTGGCTAAATAAATTATGGAATATCCATAATATGGGATACTATGGAATAATTAAAACAAAGTTGTAGAAGAATATTTGCTAACATAAGAGAATATAACGTATGGCTGAGTGAAAAAAGATAGGCTATAAAACAATATAGATGACACTATGAATGTGTGTGTGTGTATACCTAGAAATGCATTTTCCAAATGTTAACTTGATTTTTCACTTGGCAGTGGGTTACTGATTTTTATTTCCTTTGTGTTTTCCTGTGTGCGGTCCAAATTTTCTAAATTAACCAAGAATGACTTTGTATTTAGAAAGTAAAGTGCCGAAATAATGGGATTTGGCAGAATTAGCAAAAATAATGTAATTATTAGTATTATTCACATCAGGACTAGACCCTCAACTCCAAGAGGAGCCAGACTTGGATCCATCTCACGTTTGAAGCTGAGGACTGATAGCCAGAGAGAAACTCACCTGAGTACCACAGAAGACTCCCAGCGTGAAGTAATTGTTAGTATGAGACAATCTGTTGTTTGAGGACAGGGATGAGTCCCGGGCATCTATGCAACTAGCAAAGGACAGGCAATGAGCTGATTGAAGGTATGAATGAGCAGCATAATTAGTAAGTCTGCCTTTTAACCTCACGTCTCTCATGCAAAACTTACTGCACGGGAAAAGAAGTGCCCCACTCCTTGCTCCCGGAAGAGTCAGCAGGATGTTCTTGTCATCAGGAACACCTGACTCGGAGCAGAGACTGTGGTCCTACGAAGAAAACCTTCCACCTCAGTTTTCTACCTCCTGTCTGTCCCTCCCTCTGGATCTTGCTAAATTTTCCCTCCAAAAACTTTCTGTCAACTTCAAGGTAGAGATGGTTGGCTGCCCTACATGATGATGTTTTGAATTACGTTGCACCCAAGGCACAACTGTATGGAACTGCTAGGACCTTAAACATAGACCATGCTTATTTAGCTTTCCTGCTGGAAGAGATGGCAACACTGTAGTTAAGCTTGGGTGGATGGATGGATGGATAGATGGGTGGCCCATCTAAAAGCAGGGGCTAGAACAGGTACTAGAAAGCACTAGAAACTGGAAGTAGGAAAGGGCTGGAAGTGACTGAGAATGTTGACTAGTAAGAACAAAGGTATTCTCTATTACTCGCCCCCACCAACCACCCAACTCCCACATGTCAGCCCATCCTCTTCTTCAGGACTGAGGGACACCCCGCTCATACATAGCCCTGGTGGCTCCCACAGCCCACGTTTATTGCATGGAGAAGCTATGAAAGTCTAGCAAACTGCCTATTTTCTTTTTTCTCTCCCCACCTAGACAGTCAGGTCCCCTGAAGGCAGTGATTTGGTTTCAGTCAGTTTTCCTTCAATTGCAGGTTAAAGAAAGCCCAATCCAAACTGGATGGAGTGGAAGGAAATCTATAGCTCTTATAATTCTTAAGTTCCAGGAAATAAGACTTGCCTCAGGTGCAGTTTGGTGCAGAGGCTCAAGGAATTTCACCATGCATGTCCTGGTTTCTTTTCCATCTCTGTACTTTTGTCTTCAAGGTTGGCTCTTTTCTCAGACAGGAATGCCCCTTGTAGTAGGAAGAGGATTGTAGCAGTTCTAGCATTCACACCCTCTTTGCTTCTAGCCTAGCCAAGGAAACATCTCAGATTCCCCAAGAAAGATTCATTGTACCTGCAGGTTCTGATCAGACCTTATGCTCCTCCCAGATTCAATCACCACAGCCAGTAGAAAGCCACAGTGATTGATTTAAGTTTAGACTAGTTAAGGGGATGGTCATCCAGAGAGAAGCAACCAGAAGAGGAGTGAGGATGCTGAGTGGCACAAGGAACAGATGCCTCTAGCAGACCATGTCCTCTTCAATACAAGCTCCTACCACCTGGCACACAATCAGCATTGATACATGTTACTTCCACAACCCCATTCCAATAGAAAACACAGGGTGACCTTGTCACAGAAGCCCTCGAGGACTTCATGCAGCTCAGCCAGGGCTCTGTGTCCACGTGGCTTATCCCTCAGCTCCCTCTATTTCCTTCGCTGCCTTCCCGCCAGTCCTCAGCCTGTCATGCTACAGCTACGGGCAGCTGTCAGCAGGCCAGACCACCCTCCTCATTCCAGAGCACTGGGTCGGAAATGTGTGAAATTGATGCAAACTTAGAAAACTAGGATTTGGGTTTCTCTCTCTTCCTCCCAGCATGCTTTTTGCCCAACCAGCCAGAACTGGTGGCCACCAACATACATGCCTAAATCTGTGCCATGATAATTACCTCAGTAGCAACAATAACAGTATTCTTATTATAACTCTTATTTTAAGGACCTACAATGGACCAAGCTCTTTAAACATATCACCACATGTCTGTACAATAACCTTGCAAAGTAGTGTAACAGGGACCACTACAGGCTTTGCCTACCTGTAGGTACAAATGGGACCATATTACTAATAACTACTCAGATTTCACAGATTTGTTGTCCCCAGAAACTGGGGCATAATCTCTAGCCTCTTACAAATATTTTTGTCGGTTCCCAGGGGTTATGTCATCTTGGCTCATAGTTGCTTTTCCTTGCCTTTTCCCCTGGTTCTACCAGGCTCCATGATCTCTACTGCTGCTGTTCACCAGCACCCATGTACCTACAGTGGAACCACCAGACACTGCATTCTCTGCCACTGCACTGGAGCCTCCACTCTGCCATTCTGCATATGACTATGCCATATCTGTTAGTGAGGCCCTGATGCAGTTCTGCTTGTGTCATGATGTATTATGCAGTTGCTGAAATGGCTCCATCAATGCCCCCACTCTCACCTCCCCCCTACACTTACCACTGAACAGTGGCATGACACTAGTGGAGACTAGGCTGGGAGACAAACACAAGTGTGAGAAACCATGCTATACTCAAGAATCACGGCTCGCTGTCCTCCCCTTTCTTTTTCTCTTTCCCCCTTTTCATACCGCCCCACCCCTCAAATTCAGTCCTAGACTGTTTTACCAGGTCAAGACCTTTACATCTGATTCCTTGGGAGAATTTCTTCTAAGTGGCTGAGAGTAAGCATTCAATAAATATATGTCAAATGGTTGGTTAGTTGGATCGTTGAATGGATAGGTGGGTGGAAGTCTGGATAAAATGCTTCATCAGTTCTTATACCAACTGGATTCTGATGAGCCCACTCCATATATAGCTGAATTTCATTTAGACTCAAGCTGAGGTCCTTGTTAAAGTTGGTATGATTTTTCTCCATGTTACAGATTTAAAAGCTGAGGCCCATAGATGTTAAGTCGCTTGTCCAAAGTCATACAGCGAACAAATAGCTAAGCTGGGATTCCAACCTAGGCTTAACTAATGTTCAAATCCTTTCCTTTTTTTGTACTCCTCTGTCTTTACAGCAAGGGGTTAAGAGTTGTGGTTCATGAGGTGCATGACTCGTGCCATGTGCAGGAATTACAGCACTGAGGTCCCCTCTGGAGGAGAACAACGTTAGCATTGCCCACTTCTTCATCACATCCTTCAACATAGCAAATCCAGGCTAAAGAAATCCATGGAAGACCCATCCCAGCAGTTGGTTGGCCTACTCATCACAGGGGTGGAGGATGGCAGCTCCATCGGCTGAGTCTGACTTTCCCTACGCATCAGCAGCTTCCACAGATGCACCTGAAAGGCCAGCTCTGTTCTGCAGGTCCTTCTGACCCTATGGGCTGCGCCACATCCTTTCCCAACTCTCTCTGGCTCAGAGGAGAAGCAGCACTTTTGGAGAGGAAGAGTCACACCTTTGGGGTCAGTTCCTGGCAGCCAACTCCCTTCTCTGAGAGGCAAAGTTAAACTCTCCCACTGCAGCCTCAGTCCCAGGACTCACGGGACACCAACCTGGCAATGGTGAGGGATCCTGTCCCTCTAGTGAAAGAGGGAGTCATGTTTGTCCCATGAGCTGGAGATAGCCTCAGAATTCCCAAGGCACAGCCTCCCCCTCCTGAGTGTGTGTTCTGTACCCACTGACAGGCTTCTGACCCAGCCCCTGGTTTTCCAGGGCCTCCTAAGTCCTGAATACTGCAGCTTTCTTGGCTGAGGCTTCACCTCCCATTCCCTGAGATCCCCCATGCTTCTCTCCAGGCTAGCTCTGATTCCCTGTTTTCAGCCACTGTCTGGGACCCTCAGGCCCATTTAATACATTCTCAGCCTAATATAACCAGGAATGCCCCCTCCCTGCACCAGGCCACCTTTTTTGGTGTCAACTCACGACCAGATCAGATGAAGTGTGCAAGGTTCTGTGAGCCTAGTTTGGCTGGCTGGCCCATCTCTCAGGCCCGAGTAGAGTCTCTGCCCTAAATCACTGCCGGCAGAGTCCTCCTCTGGGCTTAAAGTGGACCGAGGCAAATGTGTGGGATTTATGTTACACGAGAGAGTTGGGAGATGTATTTTGCAGGAGGGTAGGTAGGGGCTCCATAAACCTACAGATCTGATTCTGTAGACGAGAGCCAGACAATGCCCAGGAATAAATGCTAGGCTAGAGCCTGGCCTCTTCCCTGCAAGAATCACTAAGCAGGAGTTAGGGATCAATTTCATGAGGTTGCATGCATGTGTGTGCCTGTGTGCATTTTACTAGAGGCATTTCCATCGATTTTATTAATAGCATTTACTCAGAACTTACTCTGTGCCAGGCACTGCTCTAAGCACTGATGCATTTACATATGTTAACTCATTTAATTCACATCACACCCTATGAGATAGAGACTATTGTTATCCTCACTTTATTCTTGAAGAAAGTAAGGCACGGGGAGATTGAGTAATATGGCCAAGATCACACAGCCAGTAACTTTGAGGCAGGTGGATCACGAGATCGGAAGATTGAGATCATCCTGGCTAACACGGTGAAACCCCGTCTCTACTAAAAATACAAAAAAAAAAAAATTAGCTGGGTTTGGTGGCGGGCGCCCATAGTCCCAGCTACTCCGGAGGCTGAGGCAGGAGAATGGCGTGAACCCGGGAGGCAGAGCTTGCAGTGAGCTGAGATCTCGCCACTGCACTCCAGCCTGGGCGACAGAGTGAGACTCCTTCTCAAAATAAAAAATAAAATAAAAGGTAGAACCAGTATTTCAGTCCAGATCTTTGTGAATCCCACATCTGTGCTTTGAACCTCTATTTTTATTATTAAAATATCAGAAACATGTGTGACCCAATAAAGGCTGAGAGCATTCACATAAAGAGAAGCTTAAAAAGTAGAAAAGAACCTTCACTGGGTCAAATGCAGAGCAAGGGAGCATTAAGGAAGTCAGCCTGGACTCCGGGACTGTGGTATTGTAGCTGCATTCTGCTGTCCAGGCTTGCCTAAGCTCTTTCATTTCCTCCTTGTGAGTGAAGCAGGCCTCACAATCTCTATTTTACAGATGAGAAGAGTGAGGCTCGGTGAGGCTCAGTAAACTTCCCATAATCACATACTAGTCTATAGTGGTCCAGAGATTCAAACCCAAGCCAACCCCATGTGACTCCCAAACTGGTGCAGGGGCAGGGATGCGATTTGCTCCCCCCATGGCCTTGCCCACCATGGGCAGGGGAGGTGATGTAGGAAGGGACCCTGTGCTCCCCTTTCCAGCCCATCCTGCCTCTGACTTGTCTCCTCCTCCCTACTCTCCTATCACCGCCTCCCCACCCCCACCACACCTATCCATCTTCACTTGCTGGGGATTAAGTTAGGAAAACAAAAATGAAATGAACACCATGCTGCCGACCCATCCCTGGAGACACTGACTTACACGGGTCTGATGCTGTTGATGATGTTCTATCGATTTCCCCTCTAATTGCTCCAGCTAGATCTATATTCATTTTCTGTCTCAAACTTCTCTTTTGTTAGTTCAATCAGCTAAATGAAGGGCCCATTTCTCTCTGTCCCTGTCCTGAAAAGCCAAAGAAGTTTCAAATGAAGAGCTCTCTTCAGAAATCGGTGAGGCCAGCAGACTGAGGACAAAGAGGGTCAGAATTTGATTACCTCTTTTGAAGAGCTGGCTAAGAACAAAGTTGGAAAAGAAAGTCTTGGGAGACAGAGTCTGTTGGCAAGAAGAGGAGATATTTCACCTTGAATTCACAGATCAGGAGTTCATTCATTCTACACCTTTACTGAGCACCTACCATGGACCAAACCCCATGGTAGGATCTAAAAATATTCATCGTGACCCAAATGGACACAGACCTTGCCTTCACAAAGTTGAGTGTGAGTAGGGTGGACAGATATTAATCGAATAACTTTATTGTTATGTAATTTGTGCTATGGAAATGTCTAGGTCAATAATGAGAGGCACAGGAGAAGCTTGATGCAACCAACCCTGACAGTTCAGGTTGGAAAGCAGGCTTGGTTGCAGCAAACCTCACCTTTCCCTTTGTCATTTCAGCAAGCTTTCTTTTCAGTTCCACTCACTGAAGGTATACAAAGAAGGGAGCAAAGTACTGGGGAAGCAAGCGTCCAATCTGGACAAGACTTGGTGTTTTTCTCCCGGGAGCTCACTACATAGAGGCCAGACAGAACCAGGCACATGGAACTCTGGATTGAGGCAGGCAGGGGTAGATGTTATCATAAAAGTATAGTCTGAGTGCTAGGAGGAGAAATTAGGAAGGCCAAGATGAATCTGGCATGTGCAATGTAGGAAGACTTCCCTGAAGAGGCAGCATTTGAATAGGGTCTTGAAGACTTCATCTAACCTTGACAGCCCTATTGCATCTTCTCAGCGCCCAGCATTTCGAAAACCCCTGTGGAGGATAAACCTGGAGGAGGGGCTAGCCACCTGAAATGACATCTGACTCCATGGAGACTCAGTGTCGGGAACAACGGGGGGAACAGATGCTGCAACAATTGTACCTGCTTATATAGGTCTTTGGTGGGTGGTGAGGGTGCATGCAAAATCAACCCTTTTCCTTTGTGATCTGCCTCTAGCTTTGGCCCTTTGGGTAAACCTGACACCCATGTCTGGTATTCACTCCGGAATGTTCACTACTTGCTCAAGAGGCATTTGAAGCTGCTCAGTCTCCATTCTTGGTATGTGACAATACTTCACCATTCCAGTTTACCCATTGCCAGTTACTAGCCTTCACCTGGCCATTCTCCCCACCCCCCACCACCCCCCAACTCTTTATTCATCAGGCTGGGTGAAGTGTACAGGGTATACAAGGACGTTAGTCAAGATACACAGATTATGCTGCAATAACAAATAACCTCCCCCAAATATCAGTGGCTTAACACAGCAAAGAATTTTATTACCCATGCAAAGTTTACAGCAAGCTCAGTGACTCTCCAGGGCAATTACCTTCTAATAAGCACCTTAGAGGTCTGGTGGGCTTCCATCCTTGACTCTGATATCTTAACACATGGTTTCCCATGTTAGCGGACAGAGCGGGACAGTCATCTGAGAGCTTATGACTGCATTTTCCCAAAAGTGACACACATAATTTCTGCTTATAATCTTGATCAGAATTAGTCACATAGCATGACCAGGAAGAAAAGAGCTAGATATTTATGAGTTCTACCCATGTTTATCACGGTTTGTCCGACCTCTGAACATTTATTTATTTATTTATTTTTATTGATATATTCTGCCTTTTTACAGACATTCTTATCGGGGGCCCCAAACTTTCAACTCATCATAGCCCAGTTTCTCATTTCTCATCCCTGTTTCTATGATCAATTCATAGCCCATGTCTCTGTCCTCACTGACATACTTCTCAGTCAGTAACTGGTAAGCTGTGATTCAAGCTCATGACTGTATATTTTGCAAAAAATCTCACATTTTTTCCTCTACATTAAACCACTTCTGTTGGAAAAGCCCATGTCCTAAAAACATTTCTGCTCTTCTTGTTGGGACAACAAAGTTGAGACATATAATAAAGGTAGAATGGCTCAAGTACGGTAGTTAAGAGCTTAGTTTTTGAAGTGAGGCTCACATAAGTTCAGCTCTCAACTCTGACATTGATTATTTGGGTGACCTTGGTTAAATGACTTAACCTCCAATTTGCACATCTGTAAAATGGGAATTGTAATAGTACTAATTCAGGGTGGTTATAATGCCAAACAAGCTAATGTGTTAGTAAGGGCTCAATAAACAGTAGCTGCTATTAGTATTACTATAGATTTCTAGAAGTCAATATCTAATAAAGGGTTTGATAGTGTATTTCACTATCTCAATGTTAAGATGCCAGGAGAAGAGGGAGGGGGAAGCAGAAGTACTTAGGGATCTGAGTGTTCTGCAGGCTCCAAATGAGTTCTGGGCAATTAAGCTGCTAAGAAAGCCAGGATAGTAAGGATATTTCAGGCATGCACCTCAAGAGTAATAGGGCCTGGAGGTAGGGGTCAATAAATCTCTGAGTATAAGGAAGAGGTTAGGGATATGGAGATATAACCTCCTTTTTAAATTCTGCAACTTCAAACTTGGACTGGCTCCAACATTGCTTAAATTAAATATTGTCATGCTTACCCAATGCTCAGCCCAGTCCCAGGCCTATAGTTGATGCTTAATAAATAATAATAATGATCATTATGATCATTATGATTATTATTCTACTCCAATAAGTTAGCACATTGAAGCGATAGACCATAACAAGGCAGTATCTCCAAAGATACTTGTTCTGTGAATTGTTGATCCATGTCATCAGCATGTTAGAGAACACTCTTTCAGAGCAAAATCTTATTTAAATAGTGTGAGTTTGAAGCTATGAAATGCATCACTTCTGACCTTGAGGAGCATAGCATCTAGCAATGGAGTTGGATATAATAGCGATGACAATGTGTATTGAGTGTCTTGTCCTCAATACACAAATAACCCCACAAAATATCAGTAGCCTAACACAGTAAAGATTTGTTTATTACCCATGCAAAGTTTGCAGCGAGCTCAGTGGCTCTCCAGGGCAGTTCCCTTCTAATCAGCACCTTAGAAGTCTGGTAGGTTTCCATCTTTGACTCTGATATCTTAACACATTATCTCCACGTTAGTGGAGACAGCTGGACAGGACAGTCATCTGAGAGCTTATGACTGCATTTTCTCCAAAGTGACACACATTATTTCTGCTCATAATCTTGATCAGAATTAGCCATCAGAATGGCATGACCTAACTCCAAAGCTTCTGTGCCGATCATAAGCATGATCTTCAAATATCGAAGATAACATTTGAACAAGGAGGAAGAAGGTAGTTGAACAAGGTAGGTCTTATTCTCCCCCATGTTATAAATGAAGAACACTGAACCTCAATTTCCTTCACTTTAAAATGGGCACAACAAGAAGTTTGACCAACTTGTTGTGAAGATTGGAGACAGATTATAAAGGGCATGGGATTATTCTAGGCACAGCGATGTTACAGGAGATAATAGAGAAGTCGCCAGAGCACAACCAGGGTGTAACCATTTAATTGCTGCCTGTACTGGGAATGTATGTTGGGTGGGTGGGTGGTGAATCAGGAGTCAGACAGCTGGAGTTTGGGATAGAAGAATTGTGTTGAGTGAACTCATAAGCAATGGAGGAGGATGGGGAAATGAGGAAGGGAATGAAGGAGAGGAAGGTGAGATGAAGCCTGTGAGATTTTTCCCAGAGATATCAATCTCAGACCCTACAGGACTGCCACCTGAGTCTGTCACAGGGCTAGAACTGGGTGTGAGTATGGGACAGCTCTTTCCCTGTCCCATATCTCCACCACCACTAACCAAGTCCAAGATGATCCAAAGTTCAGATCCAGTTGTAAGGACTACCTGCATCTTTGGCTTCTTGTGTTTCCCTTAAGTTTCCTTTGCAACTAATCAGATCCAGAAGTCAGTGTGCCAGAGATAAGCCTTGGGTGTGGCAACTCCAGGTCTTCCCACAACCTACCACTCCTGCCCTCTGTATCATTTCTGGGTGCAGGGTTAGAACCCTGCCTGTAACTCTCATGCACAGCATTCCAGTCCTGCCCTAATGACAGAACACACTGGAGTGTTACCCTGTTACCATCAGCTTCTTTGCACAGGTTCTGCTGTATGTGACACATCTCCATTCTCTCTGCATATAAATATTTGACTTAAGGAAACATATTTATGGGACCATAACGAAGACCTTTGCAAGAAAACAAGGGTGCATTCTCCTTAGGGTTAGCTGGAGATAGACACCTGATAAATTCCACTGTTGGAGATTTAAAAAATCTTAACTTGAATTCACAATCCTTTAATGTGTAAATCTTTCAAGGAAAGGCAAAACATTATCGTAGTGTAGGCAAAGTCTTAACAGGGAGCTTCTTGATGAAATTGACTGTGGCAAAGCCAATGATCAGAACTCTGTAGAAGAGACAAAGTCAGTTTGGACTTCATAAGACCAGGACTATGGAGAGTTCCTTCCTGGCTTATAGTAATTTCAGAGAGATTTCTAGATCTGCTCCATCTCCTGCAGGCACCATTGCCTTCAAGCCATCTGCATCTCTGGAGAAGAGTTCTCTAGGAGACCCTCATTAGATAATGAAACCTTCATCTCTGAGTAAAGGTGAATATCTTTTCTCTGAGTAGAATTGGAGCTTAGTTTGGAGTTTGTGTTCAAGAGATCAGATGGATTGAGACCTAAGGACACAGATTTTCTTCCTGGACTTATCTTGATGCTGCTGCTGCTGATAATGATTATGGTGGTGGTGACGGTGATAGTAATAATGGTGATAGCTAATATTCATTGTATACTTATTAAGTTTCAGGTACAGCTTTATGCATTTCATGTGTGTTAATTTACTGAATAAGCAGAATAGGCCTAGGAGGTGGGTACTATTATTATAGTGATTCTACAAATAAGAAAACAAAGAGCAGAGAGGCAGGGCTTTCCTGTGCCACTGCACCACACAGCTCCAAGGGTAGTCTGTGTCAGTGGTGCCCCCTAGAGTTGTGTAGTGCACAGACTGTGCAGTCAGTCTGCAAAGAGGTTATGTGACTTACCAATGTCTCAAAGCTAATAAGCGGTGGGCTTAGAACCCAGGTAACATATGGCCAGGATTCCTGTTCTTAACTACTACATTCAATAGGACCCTTTTTATCAGGGCCTTCTCTTCAGGTAAGTATACTGTGTCATAATGGGTCAAGTGGTATTTTTTAAAATTCATTTTTAATCTTTCTTTGCAATTACAAAGATAATATATGATTCTAGCATCAAACTCAAAGATTACAAAAGCAATCAATGCGCATTCAAAGCCCCCCTCCCCCCATCCCTATCCTCACATTTAGCCCTGTGGGTGGCTCTGCCCCGCACATTTCCACACTTGTCAGTTTCCTTGCTGACAAGACATAGGAAGGGAAGAGACAATGCTGGATTGACTTGATTGCTATTTGCAGGAGGAAGGGTGATTGATATGGGAAGAGAGGCAATAAAGCTAAAATTTTAAGACAACCTGTTGGCACTGCAGGCCGACTTCCTGCTTGGATCGCTCGTATCTGGAGGGATGTGATGGGGACTCTGTCATATGCACAATTTTGAGATGTATATTTAAAAGAGCTCTATGAATGGGGTTTTCAGAGTCTTTGAATCTTAGTACCACCTATTAGACTCCTGCCAGGAGGACAAACCAAGCATCAGTACACTGCATCAAGAGCTACATAGACATCTCTGTTCTAATTTTATGCACTCTGAAGATTGTGTGGTGCTTCTGAGCAGTTCCTTGGCCAACACCATAGCAGCATCTGCTGGGATATTGCTAACCAAGGGACATTCAGCCTAGGCCTGGGATAATCCTCCTAATCTTATAAACATGTACATGTTTTCTCTTTTCCTTTAACAAAATGAGATTATACCACATTTGTCTACAATCAGATTTGCTGCTCAATTCACTTTTATGTATCACACACATCTCCTATGTCAGTACAAAAGACTTACCACTTCACTTCCACTGTACAGCTACACTACAATTTTTTTTGTCAACTTCTTGTTGATGGATATTTAATTATTTCCAATTTCTTTTTGTCACTGTCACAAGCAATATTATCATAAATGTTCTCACCTACATCCTTTCAGTTTGCACTAATATTTTTATATGAAGGGGAATTGCTGTGTGAAGGGAAATGCCATTGGTTGATTTTAATGATATGGCTGGAATGAGAAACAAAGGAGATGTGTTTTAATATGAGGGCGGAGGCGTAATGACTTGTAAGTGGTCATGAGGAGCGAGGAGAATGCTGACCTGAGAATTTGTACCTCAGCAGAATGAGAAGCGTCAGCTTGAGAAGACTGGGGAGGCAGCGGTGTCCTCTGGGGAGATCTCATTCTCGGTTAAGGTGGGAGGTGAAAGGAATGTTCTGGGAAGAGTTTGAGCTTGTAGGGAAGTCTGTTTGCCACAGGATGAGGAGGACTTGGAGGGATGGGAGTGTTAGGTTGGATCAGAGCTGAGGGGGCAGAGACCGGTGTTGGGATGAGAAGGCAGGAGAATATAGAAGTTGGGAGTGGAGGAGGGTCTTCCATATGTGAGGTAAAAAATGGTAGATGACAAGGGAGTGAGGCTGGAGGATTCCTGCTACCAGGGTCAACTGCATCTGGGGTGATAGTCCTGGAATGGTACCCAAGGCTTGATGACACTTGCAAAGCACAGTCTTGGCCCAGGGTTTGTCTTAGGTTTCATTCTTTAGAAAGAGAGCCTGAAATATTTAAGATTTGTTGAGGAAGAGCTCCTCAAGAAAACCCGTAAGGGACAGAATGAAGAAGGAAACAGAAGGAAAAAGAACCAAGCAAGACTGTGGACTCAGACAGTCTAGCTTTGCCCAACCCAAGGGGATGCTTTGGAGTGTAAATTACTACAGAGTGATGATTCAGTGAGACAAAAAGGCCAAGTGTTTATCTGCTCATACCAACTGGTCATTGAGTGTAACCTCCCAGAATTCCCCAGGCCAGGAGTTTCCTACATTCCCAGGGCAAATTTTCAGAGGAGGTCCTAGTCATAAGCCAACAGCCACAGCAGTTGCAGCAGCAGCAGCAGCAGCAGCACAGGTGGAAATGTGTGAACAGGTAAAGGGACTTAGAAAAGGCCCAAACAGTATCTGCAGCATGGATCAAACAGATACTTGGAGCAATCTAATTAGGAGGCCTCTGGAGATGTGCAAGCCAGCCATGGGGCGGAGGCAGGATTCACTGGTTCCCAGGAAACTTGCCCCACAGTGGAATAGCAAGAATGCCAGTGGGGTGGAAGAATCCTGCCTTCTTCAGATGAACAGCTTTCCTAGTCCTGGCTCGGGCACACTTTGGAAGGAACAATTATTTTATAGTGAGGTGGCTGTCCTGAGAACCAAAGCGAATGGCTGGTGCTGGTATGGAGCATCAGGAATCAGCCACTGCTTCAGGGCCTGTGGAAGGGAGTCCAAGGTCTCTGTGGAGAGTGTGCAGGTGAACTCTAGACAAGGCCAGGACTATGCACACCCTTTCTTGTGTCTCTCTACATTTTACCTCCCTAGAGCATCTCTACATCTACTGATGCCCCAGAGGAGTTCCAATGGCATGTGTCTCACACACCCACTTTGGGCGCAGTCCCTCATTGGCCATAGCTCTCCTGCTGTGGTCCACACTCCCAAAGATTAAATTCCTGGGGGTGAAACTATGCCAGTTCTGTTTCTTGCCCACTCAGCATTCATTCCCTCTTTCTTCCTTGCCCACTGAACCTGATGTTGTTCATAGCAATGATGTGCCTAGTCCTTGTGGATGAGGCAGATTTGTCCCTAATCTGAACATAACATACCAGGCTTTGCTTTCCCAGCAAGTAGGGCTGGTTTTCGTACTTTTTTTTTTTTTTTGCCAATGGCATCTGGAAGTCTTCTGAGTGGTTCTGGGAAGGTTTCTACTTCCTTGATGAAGGGGTAAAGGCAGGGTTGAAGCTCTATCTCTTTCTTCTCCTTCTCCTCTTCCTGCCTTGAACACAGGTGCCCTGTCCACAGCTGTTGCAACCATCTGTGGTCATGAAGCAAAACGCCAATGCAAAGGCCAGGAGAGTCTCAGAGACGCCACCCCTGACATTATCCAGATGCCAAGCTATTTCCAGAAGCCTCTTGCCTCCAGGCACCTCGGATGCAAGAAAAATAAACCCCTATTTGTTTAAACCACTTTCAACAAAGTTTTCTGTTACTTGCAGCCAAATGCATTCCTAAGCAATACAGGAGATGACAGTGGTCCAGTCTGAGTTCTCCATGCCCCTATGAGCACAGCATAAAGGATGGATGGCAACCTTTGTGGGAGTCCAGTGGCAGAGTAGAGCCTCCTGCTCAATTCTGGTTCCATCTGGTCCCATCTCCTTCCTAGTCTTAGTGGATCATAGAAATGCAAATCTATGATGATCAGTCATAAATGAGGAACAGGCAAGGTGGACCAGCAGAATTAGGAAACAAAACTTGGAAAGATTCCCAGGAGAATAGAGTGAGAGAAATCCTTTTATGGGTGTTTGTTTTTAGGCCCATAGGCTGAGAGCCAGCATATACATTTCTGAGTGACGACAATAATACCGATTTAAAAATACAACCATAAATGCAACTGCCATTTATTGAGCATCCACTATAGACTTGGTGATTCATATTCATTATCTCATTCGCACAACCACCCACCCAATGACATGATTACAAGTATATCCATGCTTTTTATGACAACACTGAGGTTCAGAGAGGTGAGATAATTCATCTAAGCTCACTTAATTAGAAATGGGCAGAGCCTGAAGGCACACCCAGCCTGTCTGACTCCAGTGTCCGTGGATTTAATCTCCATGGTACAAAGCATCAGTAGGTGTGGAAATGCTCTAGGGAGGTAAAATGTAGAGGGAGGAAAGGAAGAAAGATGCACAGTCCTGGCCTTGTCTTCAGCTCACCTGCACACTCTTCAGACTCCACAGAGATCTTGGACCCTCTTCCACAGTTCCTGAAGCAATGGCTGATTCCTGACTCTCTACATCCACACTAGCCATTAGACTTGGTTTCTAGAACAGCCACCCCTCTACAAAACAATTGTTCCTCTAAAGTGTGCCCAAGCCAAGACGAGGCAAGCTGTTCACCTGAAGAAGTCGGAATCCTCCTACCTATTGGCACTCTCGCTGTTTAATTGTGAGACAAGGTTCCTGGGAACCAGTGAATCCTGCCTTCACCTCATGTCTGGCTTGTGTGTCTCTGGAGGCATCCTGCTGCACACAGGTCAACTCTATTCATTCCAACAGTGGTGACCTGAGTAAGGCAGAGGGGTGTCTGCCACCACAATTTGCAGGACGTGTCCAGATTCTGCCAATTAGAAACATGATTTTTCTCACTCCTTTTCAGTTTTGTGCCCACCCCCCGTAAGTTTCCAAGAAATGCCCTTTTGGCTTAAATTAATCAAGAAAGCTTAACTAAAATGACTGTAAATATCAGGTTCCCTTCGTGCATAGAAAATATGACATGATTAATGGATATTCGATTTACATGCAATGTTACAGAGTTTGCACAACGGAAGTAACCCCAAATTTGCTGTATTGCCATAATCACACCATGGACCTTTTAGGCTTCATGTCTCAATGTGTTTGCCCACACTGCTTTCTCCAATCAGAATGCCCGGTCTTTTTGCAAAAGCCATCTCTTGGGGTAAGCACTAAGCCCATGGTGACCTGTCTTCTCTGAAGCCCTCTTCTCCAGAGGCCATGGAATCAGTGGTTGAGTCTAAACTACCTGAATTGTGTCTTCAGGTCCAGATAGATAAGCCAAGAATGGACCTCTGAACCAAGCTGGGCCAATCAAATTCTTTTAAGAATCTGGAATTTTGGACCCGAAAAAGACCCAGAGACTAGGAGGAGTTAGTGAAGATGCAAATTCAATGCAAGCTCTATAGAGCGCTTGGCTTCTTGCAGCTCTTGAGATGTACTTGCTCATCTCTTCCTTGGATTCCTTGAAACAACAAGGACCCTCCCAATAACTCTCTTTTGTTTTAACCAACCAGTCACTTTCTGTTAGTTGAAACCAAAACAACTTTATTCAACACACTCCAGATTCTCTACCCATTTCTTTAAGATTGTTATGTTCCTTTTTTAGGAAAGCCTTCTCTGACCTACTATCCCCTATCAGGCAAAGTTGCCCCCTTCCTACTCTGTGTTCTCATAATACTTAATGCTCACTTTTTTTTTTTTTTTTTGGACAAGGTCTCATTCTGTTATCATGGCTGGAGTGCAGTGGCATGATCTCACTCATTGCAACCTCTGCCTCCTGGGCTCAAGCGATCCTCCTACCTCAGCCTCCCAAGTAGCTGGGACTGACTATAGGTGCATACCACATGCCCAGCTAAGTTTTGTATTTTTTATATAGATGGGGTTGCCCAGGCTGGTCTCAAGTGATCCACCCACCTTGGCCTCCCAAAGTGCTGGGATTACAGGTATGAACCACTGAGCCTGACCAATGCTCACTTTTACTGCAGCATTTTGTACCCTGTTTTGTAATCTGTTGTGTATTTAGAACATGAGTTTCTCAAGGAGAGAAGAAGTCTTATTTATACTGGTGTTCCCAGTACTAATCTTAGTGCCTGTCACATAAGAAGTATTTTTAAATTCTTCTTGAGCAACTGATTAAACAAACGAATGAATAAATGAACAATCAGAGCTAAATTGGAGACCGGCTCCGTGAAGGGTTAAACCTGCTTTCTCTGTGGTGTATAGGTAAATATAGGGCACATCAGCAGCAAGCCAGCTCCATTCAGCTCACATCTCCGCCACAATGAGCTCCACCAAGCTGTCAGCATTGCTTTGTCCTGTCACTGCCTGTTGCTTGGAATGAAAGGCCATGAGATGAGGGACTAGAGATTCTCTTGGTTGTACAGGGATTTCTTGTTTGCAAAAGGCCTCACCTGGCAGATTTCTGGACCTCCCATTGACCCCTGGATGTCTGGAGCAAATCCCTAAGGAGCAGGGAGGGCTCCCACTCTGCCTGAAGGAAGGGGTCCAACGGGGAGCCAGGAGCATCAGAAAACCAGGCCAAGCTGTCTCCTCATTCACAAGTTTCATTCTGACAGGTGTCAGAGAGTCTTCCGGCTGTGGATCTGAGCTAAAATTCAAAGACAGTTGCAGCATGGATAAATATGACACTCCTGGCAGAGTAGGGATTTCCAGAATGACCAATCCAATGAATGTAACTCTGATCTATGTGGTACAAAACAAATGCAATTATAGAAAAGCAGGGCAAGAGTGGACAGATGGATCTGATGCTGATCAAGGTTCATGTGCTCAGGGCACACGTCATCTGAGAAGCAGGGCCACAGGGCCGGAGTCTGGGTTTCGATGGAGCCGTAGTAGCTACAACAAACACATGATCTGCCCTGGGAGGCTGTGGTTGTGCCATGTGGATGCTGGATTAGAAAGGCAGAGGCTGCCTAGAGGGAAAAGTTTTCTGAAACAAGGACCCAGGCGAAGGTTGGCTGATCATTTTAACATAATTATAGTGATATAGTAACAATAATAACAACTAACAAGTCAGACACGGTTCTGAGTATTCCAGATATGTTATCTCATTCAATCGTCACAATATACTTATAAGATCAATGCCTCTGTTACCCCTATTAAACCAAAATGAATACAGCCCTGGATATTACACAACTTGTCTAAGCTCACACGGTTGGCAATGTGGATTGGAGATGCCTGATACCAAGCACCTCACGCCAAGCCTCCAGGCCATAGATGCTTCCCAGCTCCCTTGAACTCCTTCTTGCCTTGAGGCCTTTGCATGTGCTGTTGCCTATTCCTGGGACATTCTCAATAACTAGTAATAACAGTGTAAAAAGATGGAAGCTTTTGCTAAGCTTCTGGTGTAGTAGATCTTGGATCTCAGCGTGAATTATGAGATAGACCAGTCAGTAAAACCTAGAAAAAGTAGCTAAGTCATGGATAAATAAATCATAATTGTTTCACCCTCATAGAAAGTTAATAGGATCAGGAGAAAAGGAGATTGAGGAAGAGGACTTTTGGAGAGAGAAAATTGAGACATGGTGATTTTAACTTACCCAAGGTTACCTGAGAAACAGAATTTGTCATTATGTGGTCTGGGGTAGGCTAATGTTGACCTTCAGTTTCTCTGCCATGGTAGGGAGTAAATTGCTATCCATCAAAACCATTTCTTTTTCCCCCCAGGTACGTGGCTGGCTAGATGATGTCTCTCAACCTCCCTTGCAGCTAGGTGTGACCATGTAACTGAATTCTGACCAAGGGAATGAGAGTGGGCAAGTTGGCCACACAGTCCTCCCACTCAGGATATCTCCTCTCTTTCCACATCTGTTAGCAGGGATTCTAACAGAGGACTCCTAGACCCTTAGGGGTGCTGGAGCCAAAAAATGGTTAAACCTGGGTCCCAGAATTCCTTCCTGGTAGAGCACTCTCCAAACACCTCGCTGGGCTTTTCATGGGTGAGAAACGAACTTGTATTTTTTTAAGCCGCTGGAATTTGGGGATTATTGCCTGTACTGTCTAATAGCTCTACTGGGAAGAGAATACAGGTAGGCAAGTTCATTGTAACTGCAAAGGGCAATCAATTAGTTAAATCTCTAGTTATAGAGTCAGACAGTAAAACTCATTGCAGAACATCTCCCAGCCTTCATGGCTCCTCTTACATTTTGTGCAATCAATCAATCAGCCTTTAGTAAGTACACAACTCATGTTATAACCATGAGATTTCCAAAGGATACAGAAAACATCAAAGACCCCTCGTTGCCCACCAGAGGTTTTTAAGGAAGACATAATATACCCATGGAAATCTGTGGCAAATGCATGATACATACACCATTCATGGATCTCCTTGTACCTTAGCAGTGGTAGCCCTTGGAATTAGGTAAATTAAGACAGAGATGTCAGAATTACAGAACCTTAGAAGACTCAATTGCCTTCATGCCCCAGGCCAAACCTTACTCAGTGAGAGAGGGCTTTTAAATAATTTCCAAGTTACAAAGTTGTATCTACCTCCCAGATCCTTCCAACTGATCCCATCATGCTGTCATCCCAACACTATACCTTCCATATTCCCATGACAAGGAGTTGGAGAGAGTACATTTACTCATCCATTCATTAAGCAAAATTCATTGAGAACTACTCAGTGTACTAAGTTCTGGACCTATAGCAGTGAACAAAACAGATGAGGAGCTCTGCTATTGGAGAAGAATAAGGAGGAAAGTAAAGCAGAGGAAGGAGTTTGGGAGCAACGGAGGTGAAGGGATTGGAACTCTTTCTGAGGCGGTGACACTTGAGCAAGGTTTGAATTAGGTGAATCATCAGATCTCTGGAAGAGAGATCTTTAGAGAGAGAATACCCATACAATGGGCCTGAGGTCAGTGCTTGCTTGATACCCTGAAAGAATAACAGGGAGGCTAGTGTGGTTTGAGCAGGGTCAGTGTCAGCAAGAGCTGCAGGAGCTGATGTCCTGAAGGCAGTGGGGTCCTCTGGCCCTTGTAGGCCACTGCAAGGCCTTTGGCTTTTTCTCGAGGTGAAAAGGAAAGCTAAGGGAGGGTTTGCAGCTGAGGAGTGACATGACAGGATGTGTATTTTTAAAGATCAAAATCTCACCCAGGTTCTACATTGAGAATAGATGTAGGAATGCAGGAGAATCAATTGGAAGAAGACTGAAATAATCCAGGTGAGAGATGATCATGTCTTTGGCCAGGGTGGGAATATCAGTGGTGGTAAGAAGAAGCCTTATTCTGGCTTAATTTTGAAAGAAGAGCCAGCTGAATTTGCTGACAGATTGAATATGGGGGAGGAAGGAGAGGAGTTGAGATAATTCCAAGATTTGAGGCCTGAACAACTGGAAGAATAACATTGCCATTTTCTGAGATAGGAAAGACTCCAAGTGGAGCTAGTGTGGTGATAGCTATGAGAAGTTCAGTTCTGGATACTTTAGGTTAGAGATGTTCATTAGTTATTCCAGTGGAGACACTCAATAAATAATCAGATATGTGGCTATTCAGGGGAGATATATGGATTGAAGTCACACATTTGGGTGTCCTCTGCCTAAACATGGAGTTTAAAGTCATGAGACCAGATAGGACAACCTAGTTCAGATAGAGAAGAGAAAAAGTTTGAGACTGAGCGAAACTGTACATCAACATTGAACAGCAAGAGAGACAAGAGGGAACCAACTTCTAAGTAGGTTGAAATTGCCCAATAAGGCAAGAGGTGGATAAGAAACTAAGAGAAGAAAGTGTTTCAGGCAGGAGGGGGCAAGTGGCTGTGTCAGCTGCTGCTGAGAGGCTGAGGAGGGTAAGCACTGAGGGCTGACCTTGGATTAGGCAACAAGAAGTTGCTAGTGACCTTGCAGAGCTGTAGGAATAAAAAGCAAGTTGAACAGGTTCGAGGAAATGGGAGGAGAGGATGTGGATAGCATACGTATGGGCAATGCTTCCAAAACAGTATTGTAAGGAGGTGTGGAGAGATTTGGCAGGATCTGGGATGGGAAAGGTGTCATAAAGACTGTTGTTGTTTTAACAATATTTGCATCATTATGGGAATGATGCCACAGCAAAGGAGAATTGATATGAGGGAAACAGAGGAGATATTGTCAGGATTGATGGACGTCCTTCTGAGACAAGAAGGGATGAAATCTGGTGCATAGATTGAGAGTGACCTAGAACAGGAGTGTGCACAGCTCAACAGGAGGGAAGGCAGCACTATGGGCAAAGATGCAGATATTGAGGCTCTGAAAAGTTGTGAAAGTTATCCTCTGAGCCTGTCCACGTTCTCAGGGAACTAGGAAGGAAGGCTAGTGCTAAGAGTGAGGAGGAGGAGGAGGAGCCAGAAGGAGGTGTGAAATAGTTATTCAGGAGATGGAGAGAGAGCAGGAGCCAGGGTGTGGAGCCTAATTGTTAGGTTGTGTTAAGGGTCTCTTTGACCTGGGTGGACATACACTGAAGAGGAGAGCCCTTAGAGGTTTCCCTCCAGCCACATCTGGCTGTAAGGATGCAGGGGTGAAGACAGGCAGGGAGTTGGGTGTAACTCCAGCTGGGTTAGGGCAGACAACTGTGACAGTGAAGGCCACCTTCTCAGAAAAGACAGCACACCAATGCCACGTTCACCTTGTGTCGCTCCAGACGATCTCTTGTACTAGGATGCCTTTGTACACTTGGAATTTTATGCAGTTTAAGCCTAGGAATAGTGTTTGTTAAGGTTTACTCAGTTCCTCTCATATGGAACTCAGGGGCAGCTCCATCCCCTTTCTAAGCAGCTTGGGAGATGGAGGGACAAGGACTAGACCCAGGTGTCCAGGCTTGCAGGTCAGGCCAAGGCAGCGGACGGGGGCTAAAGGACTGAGAACATTCAGGGTGTAGGACCAGGGACTGTGCTACCCTCATTGGTGTGGCGAGAAAGGAAGATACAAGTCAATGGCAGCACCAGAGGTATAGAGACCCTACTTAGAGGGGCTGAGCTACTTAAAAATCAAGAATGTCCACTAGCCATGATGCAGACATGCATCATCTCACCCAGGAGACCCCTCAGGCCCTCAGAGAAATAGATATCCCACGCCAGGCCACACTGTGTTTCCCCAGCTCACCTAGATCCCCAGCTGAGTTCGCTCCAGGGACTGTGCCTTGTAAAAGTCATTCTAAGCACTTTACAAAGACTCCATGGTAACCTTGTGAGGCTGGCGCTCTCATTTCCCCATTTTGCTGATGGAAACACTGAGAGACAGACAGAGTAAGATACTTGTTCAAGCTCACAGCGTAGTAAGTAGTAGAGTCAGAAGTGGCATCTCAGAGGTTCCTGTAAAGCCCAGGGATTCCACCACTACTATGCATACATGCTGCCTCTCAAGCACACACAAATACCACAGAACCCTGGGCTTTGCTGTTTATCTCAGCGCCTCATGCAAAATGGCAGATTTTCTAAATTTAGATACCAGATGGGAAAACATATTCCCATTTATAGCCTAATTTATAAAAGGCTCTAACTTAGCTCAAGTTCTGGAGGCATCATAGTCTAACAGAGGTATTCTAACCCAATTACGGGAGTTGGGAAAGGGAAGAATGATGACTGGTAATTCACAGCCAGCTTGCCTTAATTTGTTGGCAAATGGGGGTGGGAGAAAGTTTGCCTCAATTTCTAAACTTCCTCATAATTAACAATATTGTGACTAACATCACATCCACACACGCCCACAAATGTTTGCATTTTGGCATGACAAGGGTGGAAGCCATATCCACCACGCTTCTCCGAGGTTAACCAGGGAAATGGCCTCATTGATGTATCTGAAGTGTTATTAGGGAAATGCCTCAGCCAAATATTTTAAAAATCACTGTGCTGTTCCCCAAACCCTGTTTTCCTCAGTTACCTTAATCTTCCAGTTCCCTTGCCCCAAAAGCCCCCGGTCACTGTGCGGTATCAACAATTACACTCAAACTTGCCCAGCTGCGTGAATCCGGCCACAGCTGCATCATCAACATAACCCAGTCTTACTGGGATATGCTAGTTCCTGATGTGGCAAATGCCCTTTTGGTGAGAAGCATCAAATCTCCTCTTGTTTAAGTGGCTGGGGTTGGTCATTTTGCTTTTGGCAAACCCTTAAGAGGATATACTGACCCAGAGGCTCCTACAGGAGAAACTAGGTCAGTCAGTAAGGGAAGGACCTAACAGAGATGCTTCAGGACCCATGAAAGTGCACAGTCCCCAGAGCGAACTCAGCTGGGGATCTAGGTGAGCTGGGGAAGCACAGTGTGGCCTGGGGTGGGATATCTATTTCTCTGAGGGCCTGAGGGGTCTCCTGGGTAAGATGATGTGTGTCTGCATCATGGCTAGTGGACTTTCTTGATTTTTAAGTAGCTCAGCCCCTCTAAGTAAGAGGGCGCTGGTGCTGCCATTGACTTGTACCTTCCTTTCTGGTTGCACCAATGAGGGTAGTAGAGTCCCTGGTCCTACACCCTGAATGTTCTTGGTCTTCAAGTCCCCATCCACTGCCCTGGCCTGAGCTACAAGCCTGGACACCTGGGTTTGGTTCTTGTGCCCCCATCTCCCAAGCTGATTGGAAAGGGGATGGAACAGCCCCTGAGAGCAGATACCCTACCACTCCCTCCAACACTGGCTTCCTGGGAACTATTGGAATGTTTCCAAGAGCAGAGAAAAGAAGCAGCTGTTGGTGCCCTCAGGGAAATGCGATCCCACAGTGAGGGTCAGGAGTGAACTGTTGTAGCTTCTGTGAAAACATACCCCAGAGCCTCGGGGAGGAGGCATCCAGCACAGAGCCTGGCATTGAGAGGCTCAAAAATTCCTAGTGCCACCTTCAAGGCCTGCCACATAGCAGTGGTTCTGAAGCCTTGCCTTTATGGTGCCCCAAAGTGGCTCTCCCATTGCAACTTTTAAAAAAATTTACTTAACTAATACATTTCATTGAAGAGAAGTTAGGAAAGCTAACATAAAAGGGGGGGAAATCCTATAATCTTACAACATGAAGATAGACAGTTTCCCATCTTTACATTTTTTTACATATTTCCACCAAGACCTCTATGTGTGCATCTACACGTAAATATATTTTACACAGATGGCTTTGTACTACATGTACTATTTTACAACCTTCCTTTCCACTTGACAATACATCATGTTCAGCTTTCAATGTCAGCACACACAGCTCTGCATCATTCTTGATGACTACATTGCAATCCTTTGGGTCGATAGAGTAAAATTCATTTAACCAACCCCCTACTGTTGGATATTTATGCTTCTTTCAATTTTTTTCTATAATAAACAAAGCTATAGTGAATATGTTTGTACATATAGACTGTGCCCTTGAGGAACTCACAGTATAAGAATATGAGAGAGGGGATTCCATTGTTTTAGTTTATGGTAGATGAGAAAACATCCATTATTTTTAAGATAAATCATAATAATAAAAGTCACTTTAATTAAGCATTTACCTTGTGCCAAGCACTGTGCTAAGGGCTTTATGCTCAAATGCCATTTGGTCCTTACAGATATCCTGCAAAGCTGGTATTATTAGTATTCCTATTTTGCAGGAGAGAAAATGGAAGCTCAAAAGAAGGAAGTGACTTACCCAAGGTCACACAATGAATAAGCAGCAGAGAGAGAATTTACACCTAAGTCTGAAGACTCCAAAGCCCAAGCTATAGGCTAAATGCTAGACTTTATCATGACAGTTACTTGGAATTCATGTTCCTGGATTTTAGCCTCAGACCTAATCCTTATCAGGTCCAGTGTTAGATAATGAGCCAGTATAACAGACCACTTGCGGATGGTCAAATGGCTGCAAGTTCTTTCTTTTCCTACATGGATGCCTCTATGTACCATGGGTTCAAATCTCCTTCCTTGGCGAGTGAAGCCTGTTTTCCAGATACTGAAATCAATGCTGGCCTTTGTGACTTGCTTTAAATGACAGAATGGGGCAGATGGGATGTTGTGCCTATTCAGAGTTTAGGCTTCAAGAGATCCCTCAGCTTCTGTACTCACCTTGAAATCCTGCACAGCCATGCGTACAAGCTCAGGTTAACCTCCTGGAGGATAAGAGATGTGTGGCTCACCAGGCTGGCAGAACCTAGCTGACTGACAGGTGACTGAAGCTGCCAGAGGGAACCCAGCCTAGACCAGCAGAACCACCCACTGAATTGTGAGCTTGTAAATGCTTATTGTTTTAAGCCTACAAATTGTAGCATGGAGGTTGCGTAGCAAAAGCAAATGAGTAGACTGCTGCCAGGTTGGGTTATATATGGGTGATGCAGTCTGGGAGAGAGGGGGCTTTGGTGGGGACTGTGAGCCACGTGGCTAAGAAGGCTTCACAGAAGAGGTGACAGCTCATGCATGGCAGGGCATGCAATAAACAGCAAAGCCTCCTGAAGCAGAACAGGGAGGTGGGCCTGCATGTGCAATTAGATAAACCTCTCCGCTGGAGGCGCAGGTTGCAGAGACATCTCTCCAGAGCCTGAATTAAGCAGAAACCTCCCTCTGGCCAGAAAGGCAGCTAGTTGTCATTTACACACCAATGCGGAAAAATAAAACACCTGGCAGATTCCCTGGCAGCCTCTTGCAGGTCTACCCTGAAGCAGAGATAAGTTAGATGATGTTCTCCCTTTCAAGTGGAGAATTGGAATTCCAGTCTCGAGCCACGGGGAAATGTTGCTTCTTCTCCAGCTTCTGCTCCCTCTGACTAGAGTTCAGCCCTGAGGCATCC
Source organism: Rhinopithecus roxellana (assembly GCF_007565055.1). NCBI lineage: Eukaryota > Metazoa > Chordata > Mammalia > Primates > Cercopithecidae > Rhinopithecus > Rhinopithecus roxellana. The sequence goes on along the minus strand of NC_044560.1, from coordinate 85,287,754 downwards.
TGTGCCCTGGGAAGTTCCGAAGGAACAATACTTTTTCACACCCTCCACCAGGAATGTTGTGCAAAGTATGTTTCCTAGTAGTCCTTACACAGGTGACCCTACTGCATGTTCTTAGCGATGTCCTGATGAAAGAATTGAGCCAAATAATCTGCCAACATGTCACTTACTCATTCATTCATTTCACAAACATTCCCAGCCTAGGCACTGTGCTGCATCTGAGATGTCCTTGTGAGACTTACAGCCTAGTGTGGAAGGCAGAAACAAGTAGGAGCCTGGGATCCATAAAGTCCCACATTTATTAGCCACCTCTTTCTTCTTTGCTTCCCCTGGTCACTCAATAAATGTGCCTCTTGAATTTTTTTTTCTTTGAGACGGAGTTTCACTGTTGTCACTCAGGCTGGAGTGCAATGCCACGATCTTGGCTCACTGCAACCTCTGCCTCCTGGGTAAAAATGATTCTCCTGCCTCAGCCTCCCAAGTAGCTGTGTTGGCACCTGCCAACCCACCTGGCTAATTTTTGTATTTTTTAGTAGAGATGGAGTTTCACCATGTTGTCTTGAAAAATGTGTGCCTTGTCTCAGCTAAACCTAGGTGAGAAAGTAGGTGGTCTGAAAAGTGGACCAGGAGTAGACCCTGTCTGGTCTGGGCTAGTGATGGAAGCAGTGAGCAGTCTACTCTCGCATGGATGGAAAGGAGCCTCAGGAGCTGAAATAGTGAGAAGAGAGAGATGATGGAGGGAGATGTGAGGAGAGGGTGTGTGGATGCTGAAACCCATGCATTTCTGGGTTTTGGTAGAGCAGGGACTAGGCGGAGTTGTTGAGGCTTCCTTCTTGTAATGAAGCCAGGATGATAGGTTGGGATCCAAGAGCGTTGTTACCTGGTATTGTGCCATCATGCAAATAGGAATAATTTTCCACACCTAAAAGTACTTTTGGCAGTGTTTATGAATGCCCTATCGTACTGGACTTATGGAAGGTGTCAAGCGCTAAAGAGGATTCTGCTTGCAGGAACTTGTGGTCTATTGGCAGATAGGCCTGCAGACAAATTGTTGCATTCCAAAGTGATAGACACTGTAATGGGAGTAAGCCCAGGATGCTCAAGGAACCTAGGGGAAGGGCCTGAGTGGGGCAGGGAAGGGTTTGTAGTTGACTTGGATGAGTAGGAGTTTCCAGCTGATGAAGAGGCTATCAGGAGGAATAAGGAATTAAATATTAATACACCAAAATGTAGCAGAATGAAGAAGCATAGAACAATTCAGTGTCCCTGAGTATACAATGCACACAGTCCAGTGGGAAGCAGGTGGGAGAGAGGCTCACAGGGGCCAGACCACCCAAGGATTTATGGGCCAATTTGAGGAGCTTGGACTTTATTCTGTGGAAACTGGGTAGTCCTTGAAAATTTTCAAGCAGAGAGTGACTTGATCAGATCTGTCTTTTAAGAAGAGTTCTCTGGTAGCTGTGCAGGGGATGGTTTATAGAAGAGTAAGTCCTGGGCACTTATGCCAGCTAGGAGATACCATAGGAATGTCAGCAAGAGATGCTGGAGACAGCGTGGTGGAAGAGGATCAGGGTAGTGGTTATGTGCAAAAGCTCTGAAGTCAGCCTCCAGAGTTCAAAGTCTGCTTAGATCCCTTACCAGCTGTGTGACCTTGAGCAAGTTACTTAATCTCTCTGCACTTGACTTTCTTCATCTGTGAATGACGGATAATAAAAGCAACTAGCTGATAGTAGTTATTCTGTGAATGAAATGAGATGAACCACGTAAAGCTCTTAGAACTATCCTTGGTACATTGCATATACTCTATAATTACTAATTATTCTTGTTTATTCCATTAGACTTGATGACTGTGTATGGACAGTGAGCTAGAGGGTGAGTCTAGACTTGCTTCTACAGGGCTGCCTAGGATAATGCCATTCTCAGGAGTAAGAAATAGGAGAATATTACAAAAATAAAGTAAGTTTACTCCCTTTCAGGAGAATGGAAGTAGTTTCCAGTGCACAGAACTAAGATTCTGCTCCTTGCTTCTCTCTGAGGACTCCTGCTAATACTGTCTTAGTTTTGTGTAAGTAGACGAGATTCCTGCCCAAGACTTAGAGCAATAAAGGACATCTGCAGAGACTCTGTCATACCCTCTTGTTCTTTTCAAACTTCACAATAAGCTTGTAATCCAAGTAAGACAGGTATAACTATTGCCCCCATTTTTAAAGACAGAGAAACTGAGGCTCAATGCCATTGCCAAGGAGAGAGAGCTCAAAAGGGAAAGAGCCATGAGTCTGATACTCAGGTTTCCTGCCCCTCAAATCCAGTGCTCTTTCCAATCCACATTCTACCATTCTTTTCTTTCTTCACAGGCTTCCTAAAGCCTATGTGTTTGTGATACCAGGGAGCCCCATAAATCTGATCTCCTTGTCCCTCAAGAGTGGAAGGGGGTTTTCCATTTCCACAAGAAGGATGGATCAGGGCAGTGCCTCAGCTTTGCTTGAATTTCCATAGAAGGAATTCAGCACCTTGAAATCCCTTGCTACAAGCCTAGAGGTTTCCGACAACAGTGAGAGGAGGGAGGAGGAAGAAGTGTAATACTTAGCACCCTTTGGAGAATGGCCCAGAAAAGAGCAGCCAGGAAGAAGAACTGTTAGTCTTCCCCAAGCACTGTTTTCCAGTGCCAGACATTCATCATCTCGTCGACTGTTCACAGCCACCATGAGGTAATCAATACCATTTCTATTTTTCATATGAGGACACCGAAAGCCAGAGAAGTCAGGTATTCAAACTCTAAATCATTGTGCTGAGGCAGTCCTGCCTTCAGGTGAAAAAGTAGGGAGCGGGGACAATGCGTCAGGACGGCCTCTTTTTACTCAGTATGAGCTTTGTTACCCGAGGTGTTCTACCTTTAATCATGGTTTTTGTGAGAACAACCAGGTGAATTAAGTCCTGTTAAAGGGGTTCTATGGAGTAGTAGGAGTGGGGAAAAGAACGTGTGTTTTTCACAGGGCTCAGTGAGTATCTGAGTCTCACCTGTATTAACGATAGTAACTAATTAAGAAGGAGCATGCTAACTGCCAGGAAATGTAATCAGTACTTTTTATACATTATTTCACTTAATACCCCGAACAACCCTATGAATTATGTTTTGCTATCATCATCAATTTTCCATCTGAGAAACCTGTGGCTCCAAGAAGTGGAGTAACTGATTGCTCTAAGGTCATAGAACTGTTAAATGGCAGAGCCCCATCCCTGTGTTCTTAACTCACAGTTTGTGCTGCCTTCTGAAGTTGAAGAAAACACCCCTGCTAGTTGCAAGAGAGGGTGGTCATGGCACATAGACCGTCCATGCTATGATATGTGAATTCTCCTTGGAGGTAGCTCCTGAGGCTAATCCCCCAAATGAGACTAGAACAGGAACTTCTGTCTATGAATGGGGGTCCATGACTTACAGACCTATACCAAACCCATAACTAGGTTGCACAGACTGTTGTTTAATAGGTGGACAGTGATAGCATAGGCCATGCAGTATGAAAGACCAAAGATTCGGCCGAACACAGTGGCTCACACCTGTAATCGCAGCACTTTGGGAGGCCGAGGCGGGCAGATCCCAAGGTCAAGAGATTGAGACCATCCTGGCCAACATGGTGAAACCCCATCTCTACTAAAAATACAAAAATTAGCTGGATGCGATGGCACACGCCTGTAATCCCAGCTACTCAGGAGGCTGAGGCATGAGAATTGCTTGAACCCCAGGGGCGGAGGTTGCAGTGAGCCAAGATCATGCCACTGTACTCCAGTCTGGTGACAAAGTGAGGCTCTGTCAAGGAAGGAAGGAAGGAAGGAAGGAAGGAAAGGGAAGGGAAGGGAAGGGAAGGGAAGGGAAGGGAAGGGAAGGGAAGGGAAGGGAAGGGAAGGGAAGGGAAGGGAAGGGAGGAGGAGGAAGGAAGGAAGGAAGGAAGGAAGGAAGGAAGGAAGGAAGGAAGGAAGGAAGGAAGGAAGGAAGGAAGGAGAGAGAGAGAGAGAGAGAAAGAAAGAAAGAAAGAAAGAAAGAAAGAAAGAAAGAAAGAAAGAAAGAAAGAAAGAAAGAAAGAAAGAAAGAAAGAAAAAGAAAAAGAAAGAGAGAAAGAAAGACCAAAGATCCTAAGATTCTAATTCCATCACTTAAGAGCTCTGTGACTTTGGGGAAGGAATTTACTTTGTGTGAGTCTTAGAACACTTGTCTATAAAACAAGACCCAAAAGAATGCCTATCTTTCTGATAACTCTTGCTTTGTAACAAATTACTCCAAAAGTTAGCAGTTTAAAACAACTGCTCATGACTGTGGGGGTCAGGAATTTTGGAAAGGCTAGGGACTGGGCAGATCTGCCATAGGGATTCCCATATGATTGCAGTTTAATGTCATCTGGGGCTGCTGCCTCTGAAGACTCAACTGAACTGGACATCCAAGGCAGCTCACTCCTGTGCTTGGACATCCAAGGCAGCTCACTCCTGTGCTTGGACATCCAAGGTGGCTCACTATTGTGTCTGGACACCCAAGGCAGCTCAGTCCCATGCCTAGACATGTAAGGCAGCTCACTCCCATGTCTGGACACCCAAGGTGACTCACTCCCATGCCTGGACACCCAAGGCAGCTCAGTCCCATGCCCAGATATCCAAGGCAGCTCATTCCCATGCCCAGACACTCAAGGAGGTTCACTCCCATACCTAGACACCCAAGGCAGCTCACTCCCATGCTTGGACACCCAAGGTGGCTCACTCCCATGCCTAGACATCCAAGGTAGCCCATTCCCACGCCTGGACACCCAAGGCAGCTCACTTCTGTGTCTGGACACCCAAGGCAACTCACTTCCGTGCCTGGACACTCAAGGAAGCTCACTCCTGTGCCTGAATATCCAAAGTGGCCCACTCCTATGCTTAGATACACAAGGTGACTCACTGCCATGCCTGGACACCCAAGGCGGCTCACTCCTATGCTTGGGCACTCAAAGCAGCTTACACAAGAGAGTGTCTCTTCTAGCAAGGGGAAGCTGTATCACTTTTTATGACCAAGTCTCAGTACTCTATCAATTATGTACTCCATTGATTATGACCAAGTTATATGGAAGCCACGTTCACAGGGAAGATAATTAAATTATGCCTCTTAATGGGAGTTGGGGCAAGTGGAGAGGTTCTAGAAGGGCAGTGAAGCTGGTGATATTGTTGAGGACATCTTTGAAAAATACAGTCTGCCACCCTTGCATGATGGTATAGTACATGAATTAAACAAGACATTGAATGGAAAGCACTTAAGACAATGCTTTGCATATAGAAAGTGCTTGATAAAAGTTAGCTATTGTTATTAGATGTGACATATTTGAGAGATGTCTTTCAACATAGCAAGATGGTGGAAAGAGGTGAGGAAAGAATAAATGGAGTGATTGGTGGTGAAATGTTGGCAGCATTGGATCACGTCAATGGCAAAGAGGACAAGCTTTCCATAAAGAGCAGAATCACTTGACCATTTAATGAATAAATGGGCCCTAGTGGAGAGAAAATGTCAGGACCTCTGGGAGAGTAAAGGATTGGATTATCAGTTTTGTGCTGGCTGAAGGGCCTGAAGCTTTTAGTAAGAGAAGGTGCAATCCAGGAGCCAGGAAGGAAGAAGTGAGAACGAAGACAAGACTGATAGAGGCTGAGACTCCAGGTGAGAGCAGCACATACTGGGTTCCTATTGTACAAGAAGAAGAGAAGGCAAGTCTTGGGAGGGAGAAAGAGCCCACCTGGCCTGGCAAGGGAGACCCACATGCAGTTCAAGGTTGTACAGCTCAATCCACTAAGACTGGATAGCTTTGGACTTGTGTCTGGGCTGGTTCTTGAGGACAAGGACATCGGCTCACAGATCTGTTCATTTCAGGAGATAGGGGGATGGAGCTGCAGGTGTTTCCACCTTAGTTTCCTAGAACACTTCCTAACCAAAGAATTCACAAGAGCATGTGAAGAATATCTGGATTTCCTGAGAAAGTCTGAGAAAACACTTCTCTGTTTTACTATTACTCTGAAAATAGAATGCAAACTCTGTAACATAGCCCACAAGACTTTGCATAATTTGGTCTCTGCTATTTCTACACTCATCTTGAACTCTCATCTTGAACTCTCCTACTCACTAGAGTTTAGTTCCACTGAGCTTCCTCCAAATCCCAAAGCATTAAACTTGTTCTTGCCCCAGGACTTTGGCACATGCTCTTTCCTCCACTTAGAATGGTCCCCTCCTCTTCCCCTTGCCTGCCTAGACCCCTTTTCCTTCAGATCTCAGCTAAGACATCACCTCTTCAGTGAGGACTTTCCCAATCATCTAAACTAAACTAGATTCCCTTCTTATTCTCTTTTTAAAAACACCCTGTCATTTCCTTGGTATCATTGATCACTTTTTTTGTATTTGTGTATTAGACTATCTCTTCGTTTACTGTCCCCTTTTCCCACTAGAATGTGGGCTTAAGGGCAGGGCCGTGACTGTTAGTTTTGCTCTGTAAACCTAGCACCTAGACAAGTGACTGGTACTCAGCAGCTATTCAGTAAATGTTAGTTGTGAGAAAGTCTATAATCTTATTATGGATGAGGTAAGGGGTATAGATATTGTCCTCTCTGAGGCCACAAAGTTAGGGTAAGTGAAAATGTACTGGCATCTTGGCAATGGTGGTGGCCTTGACCCCTCAGGTGAGACCCTGTGGATTGGGAGCTGAAGGATTTTTGTTCCTTATGGTGAATACTCTGGAAAAATGGCTGTAATTGAAGCTGATGTCTCTTCTCCAGTGTACTCTTTTTGAGATGGTTTTCCAGGAAATACTTTTCCTGTGCAGACAAATTTATGTGTTTTCTGATGTTAGAAAACAAAACTCGATTGCCCAATGTGCTATTGCTACCAAGAAATAGACTCTAATTTATGATCTGCCACTTGAGATGGGGTCTGCTGGGGCCTGGCATCATCTGCTCTTTTAGGTCAAGTTGATCTTCTTGGTCCTAAAATGTCCTGACTTTACAAAGTGTCCTTGCAGAAAGAAGCCTGCATCTCAAAAGACTTAAGAGTACACAAATTCACATGTAATGCATACACACACACACACACACACTCCTGTACAACACACACATGCATTATCAACTCATTCATGTGTACTCTCATGAAGGGCAAGATGGCAAAATTCATTTGAAACATATGCATTAACCTTCTATCATATTTGTGCCAAAACTATGATAGTTTAGGCTCTTTTTGGAAAGAAGAGGGATTGCATTGCCTGAAGCAGATTGTTTGCAAAAATATCTACAATTATTTCCCTCTCTGTGTCCATGCCTCTTACAATGTGCCGTTGTACCTCCTCCCATGTAGAAGTGGAGTCTATTTCCTCACCCCTCAAATCTGGGCTGGCCTTGTGACTTGCTTTGATCACCAAAATGTGACATAAATGAAGATGTGCTAGTCCCAGGCCTACCTTTCAAGAAACCCTGAACCTTCTCTTGGAAACTTGCCAAGTAGCTATGTGAACAAGCTCAAGCTACCCTGCTAGAAGATGAAAGACCACATAAGGCAGAGTTAAGCCATCCTAGCTTGGCCCTTTCTAGACAAATCAGTTCCCATCAGACGGCAGACACATGGCGGGGGCACTGCTGGAAGCACTCTCACCCCTCCCAGACCAGAACTGCCTAGCCAGTCCATGGGCTTGTGAGTCATCATGAATGGTTGTTGTTTAAAGTCACTATGTTTGGAGTGCTTTAAAAGAGCTAACAAGTTCATTTCCCTACATGAAGGACTAAATCCAAACTTTTCCTGAAAGTAATATGTCCTTAAAAGTCAGACATCCCTGTTTTACTAAAAGTCTGGGATGTCTGACTTTTAAGGACATATTACTTTCAGGAAAAGCAATTCCACTCATGACAATTAAGCCTCAGGGGGTATATGGTCAAGGAGTGCTGCTTTGCAAACAAATATACCTAGGTCTTTATTTCGACTTTGCCACCAGCTGACTGTGTGACCTCGGGCAAGTCACTTGACATCTCTGGACCTTGATCCCTTTATCTGTATATTGAAAGAGCAAGTTTAGCTAATTTTAGGCCCTTCAGGCTCTGCAACACATTTTGTGGTTCTGTGATTCTCAGTCTCTGCCACTTTCACTTATAAAACAAGAAAGGATAATCCATGATTCTTTCTGTCTTGCAGGATCATCCAGAAGGATGAAGTGCTATTTCCTCAGTGGCACCTTCACTGCTACTCACACTTTCAAGAATATGCATGTCTATGCAGCAGAAACAGACACCCTGAAATGCTGGATTTGGGATAATTCACTGGGTTTTATCAACATATGTGAACGCACAGATTTTCAGCTAATACTAGAAGTTGAGATGAAACTGATTAATGCGACTTCAAGGCAGGCCCCATCTTATCTTCCAAAGGAAGTGCAAGCACCCTATTTGAATACACACCCTGGCCCTCCTTCTTTTTCCCTTGGGTTCCCTCTTGAGATTAATAAAACTTGATGTATGAGGTGACATTGAGTGTCCCAGGCCCAAAGAAGTCCAGGACGAGTACAAACACGTGCATACCATGGTTAGAAGATAAGATTGCTTGGAGCTCTTTGCTTCATTCTGACCACACGCAGATCAGCATAGATGGTGAATGAGGAAAAGCTCTTCCTGTGGACACTTCTGAGTAAGTTTTAATAACTTGACTGGAGTGCCCAGTTAGAAATCAAAAGCTGGACTCTGGCTTGAGATGGTGTTGGTGACTGAGGATTCAGCATTGCAGGTAGACTATGGGATTAAGGGATAAAGATCAGGCATTCCCATGAGGAGATACCAAAGTCAAGCCCAGCCAAGAGCTGTCAATTCAAAGTCCAGGGGGAAACCAAGGTCAAGGACCATGCACTGCAGTCAGCACCAATGCCAGCACACAACAGAGAGTAAAGCAAGCGGAGAACCTTCGGCTGGAAGTATTTAAAGACCAGACGAACAGTGTATTGTTCAGAATTTTTTCGGCTGCAAATCCCAGAAAATTCAACCCAAAATGACTTAATCAGGAAGAAATTTAGTAGATTACAAAACTGAAAAGTTCAGGGGGTTGAATTGTTTCCATGTATGGTTTGATACAGGGATTGAACAATGTCAGCAGAACTCAGTTTTCTCTGTCTCTTTAAGCCCTGTTCAGCCTCATTCTCCCAGATATGTTGGCTTTCACAGGTGCCTCATTTGTGGCCATAGAAAGACTTCATCAGATATTTCATCGTCTACAATCTAGAAACAGCAGAGACTCATATGCTCTCTCTCTCTCTCTCTCTCTTTCTGTCTCTCCCTCTCTCTCTCTCTCTCTCTCTAATAGTTCACAAGAAGTTCTGGGTCTGACTCTTTGTGGCCCAATGGGGCCAAATAATCACATTTGAATCAATCCTAGTGCTTAAAGTTATGCCATGCATTGATAAGCTTAGGATAATAAGGGCCTGCCCTGAGAGCTGGCAGAGATCAACCCCACCCATACGGCAGGAACTTAAAGTGGAGAAAGAATAGCTCAAAGTTTCAAAGGAAACTCAAGATTCTTTCTTTAAATAAAGAAATGGGTCAATGAATGCTTGAAAAAAAACCACAGATGTTCACTGTAGGCAGCTAGGGATAGAAATATGGAACAAGAATTAGAAGACTTCCAGCATGAAAGGCTAAGATTTTCTGAAAGTAAAGAGTAAAAGTTGTTGCAAGCTGGCAGAAGTCTAGACAATGAATGTTAGTAAAAATAAATTAAATCATGGCTAGAGATGAAGGAAACAGGCTTCTTGGAGAGCTCCTCTGGACTGGAAGGCTCTGGCATTACAGCATTTCAGATATTCTGGACATAGGATCCAGAAGGATTTGCCAGCCCAGTTTTGGGTACCATTAGAGAATACATCTGGAACTATGAAACTGATCAAATGGAACTGATATTTCCCAGGACTAGGACTCAGGGTAAAGATAAGCTGCCCTGAAAGAAACAAGTCAGATTTTTTTAAAAAAACCTAGACATTTTAAGACATATCAAGCAGGGCTCTGTTTCATTTGTATTTTGTATATACCTCAAATGCAGACTGCAGATGCAAAGGAGGTCACATTTAATGCTCAAATTACCATAGCTCCGAGCTCCCACCTGCTGGATTGTAACATTTATAAAATAGGATTACAGTCTTCTCTACAACTGTGTCACACTCTGTCACCTAGGCCCAAAGCAACTCTGCTTGTTCTTCAAGTCCATGATATCTCACAGCAAAACAATTCAATCACTCGCTCACTTTAGCCCTCTCACCAGCGAAGCTTAAACCTACTGTCTTTAACCAAAGAGGAACATATATCATGTCATCTTTCTTCCAAGTCTCTTCCATCTCTATCCAGTAGCTAGACTCCAATAAACTGCTATCCTCCTTCCATAACTTCTCAACAGATAAAAATAAATATAAGTAGGGTGTGTTAGTCCCTTCTAACAATGCTATAAAGAAATACCTGAGACTGGGTAATTTATGGAGAAAAGAGATTTAATTGGCCCACAGTTCTGCAAGCTGTACAGGAAGCATGGCTTGGGAAGCCTCATGAAACTTACAGTCTTGGCAGTAGGTGAAGGAGAAGCAGGCATATCTTACATGGCTGGAGTAGGTAGAAGAGAGAGAGGAAGAGGTGCCTCACACTTTTAAACAATCATATCTCAGGAGCACTTACTCACTCTCATGAGAGCAGCACCAAGGAGCAAATCTGTCCCTCCCATGATCCAATCACCTTCCACCAGGCCCCACCTCCAACACTGGGGATTATAATTTGACATGAGATTTAGGTGGTGACACAGAGTCAAACCATATCATTCTGCTTCTGGCTCCTCTCAAATCTCATGTCCTTCACACATTTCAAAATACAATCATACCCTCCACAAGAGTATCCCAAAGTCTTCCCTCATTCCAGCATTAACTCAAAAGTCCAAAGTCTCATCTGAGACAAGGCCAGTCCTTTCCATCTATGAGCCTGTAAAATAAAAAACAAGCTAGTTATTTGAAAGATACAATCGGGATATGGACATTGGGTAAACACTTTCTTTCCAAAGGAAGAAATTTGCCAAAGGAAAGGGGCTACAGGCCCTGTGCAAGTCCAAAACCCAGCAAGGCAGTCATTAAATTTTAAAGCTCCAAAATAATCTCCTTTGACTCCATGTCTCACATCCAGGGCACACTGATGTAAGGGGTGGGTTCCAAAGGCTTTGGGCATCTCCATCCCTGTGGTTTTACACAGCTCAGCCCCCACAGCTGCTCTCAAGGGCTGGCATTGAGTGCCTATGGCTTTTTCAGGCATGTGGTGCAAACTGTCAGTGTATCTACCTTTCTAGGGTCTAAAGGACAGTGGTCTTCTTCTCACAGCTCCACTAGGCAGTGTCCCAGGGGGCACTCTGTGTGGGGGCTCCAACCTCTCATTTCCCCTCTGCACTGCCCTAATAGAGGTTCTCCGTGGGGACTCTGTCTCTGCAGCAAACTTTTGCCTGGACATCCCAGCTTTTCTACACATCTTCTGAAATCTAGGCAGAGGCTCTCTTGCATTCTGTACATCCACAGGCTTCCACAGCATGTGGAAGCTACCAAGGTTTATGGCTTGCACCCTCTGAAGCTGCAGTCTGAGTACCTAGGCTCCTTTGAGCCATGGCTGGAGCTATAGCAGCCAGCATGAAAGGAACAGTGTTCCAAGCCTGCACAGGGTAGTGGGGCCTTGAGGCTGTCCCATAATACCATTCTTCCCTCCTAGGCCTCCAGGCCTGTGATGGGAGGAGCTTCCTCAAAGGTCTCTGAAATGCCTTTTTCCTGTTGTCTTTGACATTAGTACTTGCCTTCCTTTTTTATGCAAATTTCAGCAGTCAGCTTGAATTCCTTCCTGAAAACGGGTTTTTCTTTCCTACTACATGGTCATGCAGCAAATTTTCCAAACTTTTACATTCTACTTCCCTTTGAAATATAAATTCTAGTTTTATATTATTTCTTTGCTCACAAACATGAGAATAGGCTGCTAGAAGCAACCAGGCCACATGCTGAAAGCTTTGCTGCTTAGAAATTTCTTCTGTCAGATATCCTAAATTGTCTTTCTCAAATTCAGTGGTCCACAGATCCCTAGGGCAGGGGCACAAAGCCTCCAACCACTTTGCTAACACATACCAAAGTGACTTTTGCTCCAGTTCTCAATAAGTTCCTCATCTCCATCTGAGACCACCTCAGTCTGGACTTCATTGTCCATAACACTATTAGCATTTTGGTCACAATAATTTAACAAGTCTCTAGAAAGTTCCAAATTTTCCCTCACTTTCCTGACTTCTTCTGAGCATTCCAAACTGTTACAGCCTCTTCCCATTATCCAGTTCAAAAGCTGCTTTCACATTTTCAGGTATCTTTATAGCAATGTCCCACTTCCCAGTATCAATTTTTCATTTGGGTGGGGACAGAAACCCAAACCATATCAAGGGGGATAGCTCATTCATTTGACAAATATTTATGAGTAAATAATATACTGGGAGCTTGAGTTTAGAGATGACAGAGAATGAAAAAAGTAAACAGAAGTGCATGTGTGTGTGTGTGTATGAATGCACAACAATGGTAAATACTATTAAAAATTAGCCATATGAAAATCAATTAATGTAATACATCACATCAGCAAATTAAAAAACAGAAATCATCATATCAATAGACGCAAAAAAAAGCATTTGACAAAATCCAACCCCGTTTGTAATAAAACTCTCCAGCAAACTATGAATAGAAACGAATTACCCTAACATGTAGAATATCTACAAAAACTTACAGCTAACATTATACTTAATGGTTAGAAACTAAATACTTTCCTGGTAATATTAGTAACAAGGGAAGGATGTACCTCTCACCACTTGTACTTAACATAGTATTGGAAGTCTTATCTAATGCAGCAAGATAAGTGTCTTACTCTGTGTTGCTATACCAAAATACTTGATAATGGGTAATTTATAAAGAGCATATATTTATTTATCACAGTTCTCGAAGCTGGGAATCCAAGATTAAGGCACGAGCAGGTTCAGTGTCTGAGGATAGCCCCATCTGTACTCCCTTTCGGAAAGGGAGTGCTTACCCAGTGCCTATATTCCCATTGTATCTTGGAAGTAACTAACTTGTTTTTAATTGTACAGGCTCATAGGTAGAAGGGACTAGCCTTTTCTCAGTTGCTGCAACCTTTTGAGGGGAGGAATGCTGTGTCCTCACATGATGAAAGGGATGAAAAGGGCAAAAAGAGGCGAACTCTCTCTCTGAAGTCTTTTTTTGTAGGGACACTAATCCGTTCATTAGGGCATGGCTCTCATGGCTTGAACACTTCCTAAAGGTTCAGTCTCTTAATACTATCACATTGTTCATTAAGTTTCAACACATTAACCCCGAAGGGAACACATTCAGGATGTTGCAACAAAAGAAGGAAAAAAATATATACAGATTTGTAAAAATAAATAAATAAATAAAATCTTGCAGATGACTTGATTGTCTATGTAAAAAATTTCAAAGAAACAACAAAAACCTCCTGTAACCTAATAAGTAATAACTAATAGCAAGGTTGCAGGATACAAGGTTAATATGTAAAAGTCAATTGATTTCTTATATACTAGTAATGGACATTTGAAATTTGGAATTAAAACACAATTCCACTTACATTAGCATCAAAAAATGAAATATTTAGGTGTAAATGTTACAAAATATTTATAAAATCTTTGTAAAGAAAACTACAAAACTCTGGAAAAGAAAATAAATGCCATGAAAGATCTAACTAAATGGAAATGTATTCCATGTACATGGGTAGAAAGACTCAATATTGTGAAGGTGTCTGTTCTTCCCAATTTGATCTATAGATTCAACACAATCTCAATCAAAATCTCAGCATGGTATCTTGTGTATACAGACAAAGTGATTTTAAAGTTTACATGTAAATGCAAAATACCCAGAAGAGTCAACACAATATTGAGGGAGAAGAACAAAGTTGGGTACTAACACTACCCAACTTCAAGATTTACTTTAAATCTACAAAAATCAAGACAGCGTGGTAGTGATGAAAGAAGAGATGAACATATCAGTGGAACAGAATAAAGAGTCTAGATATGGCTGACACAAACAGGGTCAACTGATCTTTGATAAAGGAGCAAAGGCAATGCAATGGGGAAAAGATAGTTTCTTCAAAAAATGGTGCTGGAACAATTGAACATCCACATGCAAAAAAAATAAATAAATAAAGCTAGACATAGACCTTGCAGCTTTCACAAAAATTAATGCAAAATGGATCGCAGATCTAAATGTAAAATTTAAAACTATAAATTTCCTAGAAGATAACATAGAAGATTGAGACAAGTAAAAAATATATGTTGTAATATCCAGGGCAACAATTAAAAAATACTGAAAAGAGATGTTGATTGAAAAGCCAAGAGAGTAATCAAAATGGAATATTAAGGTTATTCAACTAACCCAAAAGAAGACAAAAGAGTAATCGTCACAAAAGAATAAAAATAAAAACAGATAAGACAAACAAGAAACAATATTAGGACTTTTATTCTATACAAGGTGGTGTAGACCCATTTTTCCCTACTTCTACCTAGTAAGTAGAACTCTAAACCCTAAAAATAGTGCAAGAGACAACCAAAGGAGAACTCTAGTAAGAAAATAGTAAGGTAGTAAGAAGAAGGTGAACTGGTGTGCCAACCCCAGGACTGGAGGAATAGCACAGTATCTTGTGTCTTCTCACCCAACAGAGGAAGCCCACTCAGTCTGGCATTTTCTGACCCTCAGTCTAACAATAGAAGAAAGTCTAAGTATGCTCATTCCTCCATGGGTTTAATATAAGTCTCTCAAATGAGAGCAAGTGAGCCCAGCAACTATAAGGAAGATAGATTGACTAGAGAAGGTACTCTCCTTCCCTACTGAGACTGAGATTTGCCCTTTTCACTGAAATAATAAGGTCACTGGGTAGAGACCAAAATATAAGCTAAGTACAGGGTACAACCTTGTCGAACCCACGGGTTGGAGACTCCTCTAGGTGTGCAGGTGGCACTAGAGAAAGAGACCCAGTCATGGCAGATGACATGGTCCAGGAAGTCTCATTGTCCTCAGAGGCCTAAAACTAACCAACTGTATGGTGGGTCTCACCATGACACCCAGTCATGTTACCTAGGGAAATCCTTTTCTCCTCCTCAAGCAACAACAGCTGAGAGCAGCAGGAGCCCCAATGGCACCAAATAAACCAACTCCAGAACTGTAAGGTAATATATTTGCGTTGTGTTGTTTTAAGCCACTAAATTTGTAGTAATTTGTTACCATAGAAATAGGAAACTAATAGAAATAGACTAATACAAGAAAAGAACACTGCCCACTTAATTTTATGAGGTCAATATTACTCTAATACCACAGCCAGACAAGGACAGTAAAATTTAAATAAAACAACAGATCAATATCTCTCATTAATTTTAACACAAAAATCATCAAAAGATATTAGCAAGCTGAATCTCACAAAATATGAAAGTAATTATATGCCAATTATATCACCAATCATACCATGACCAAATCAGACATTTGGGGTATAACAAGCTGGTTCAATATTCAAAACTCAATCAATGTAATCCATCATAAAGCTAAAAAATGAGAAATCATATGATCATATGAATTTATTTCACAAAATTCAATACCTATTCATCACAAAAACTTTCAGAAAAATATAAATAGATGGAAATTATCTCAACTTGATAAAAAAGCATCTTCGAAAAAAACGACAGTTGACATCACATCTAATGGTAAAAGACTAAGATCAGGAACAACATGCAGATGTACACTCTTGTTACTCTTTTTTCTTTCTTTTCCCAACTTTTATTTTAGGTTCAGGGGGTTCACATGCAGGTTTGTTACATGGGTAAATTGCATGTTGCTGGGGTTTGGTGTGCAAATGATTTCATCACCCAGGTAGTAAGCATAGTACCCAATAGGTAGTTTTTCGACCCTCCCCTCCTCCTCCCTCCACTCTCAAGTATTCTCCAGTGTCTGTTGTTTCCATCTTTATGACCACATGTACTTAATGTTTAGCTCCCACTTACAAATAAGAACATGTGGTATTTGGTTTTCTGTTCCTGTGTTAATTTGGTTAGGATAATGACCTCCAGCTGCATCTATTTTGTGACAAAGGACATGATTTAATTCTTTTTTATGGCTGTGTAGTATTCTATGGTGTATAAGTACCACATATTATTTATCGAGTCCATCACTGATGGGCATATAAGTTAATTCCATGTCTTTGCTATTATGAATAGTGTTGTGATGAACATACAAAGGCAAGTGTCTTTTTGGTAGAATGATTTATATTCCTTTGGGTATATAACCAGCAATGGGATTACTGGGTCGAATGGCAGTTCTGTTTTAAGTTCTTTGAGAAATAGCCAAACTGCTTTCCACAGTGGCTGAACTAATTTACACTCTCACCAGCAGTGTATAAGCATTCCCTTTTGTCTGCAACCTCACCAACATCTATTATTTTTTGACTTCTTAGTAACAGCCTTTCTGACTGGTTTGAGGTGGTGTCTTATTGTGGTTTGTGAAAATGTTGATTTGTATTTCTTTAATGATTAGTGATATTGAGCATTTTTTCATATGCTTGTTGGCCACATATATATCTTCTTTTGAGAAGTGTCTGTCCATGTCCTTTTCACATTTTTAAAGGGGTTACTTTTGGCTTATTGATTTAAGTTCCTTATAGATTCTGGATATTAGAACCTTTGTTGGATACATAGTTTGTGAATATGTTCCCCCATTCTGTAGGTTGTCTGTTTACTCTGTTGATAGTGTCTTTTGCTGTACAGAGCTCTTTAGTTTAGTTAGGTCTCACCAGTCTATTTTTTGTTTTTGTTGTAATTGCTTTTAGAGACTTTATCATTAAATACTTGCCAAAGCCCATGTCCAAAATAGTATTTCTTAGATTTTCTTCTAGGATTTGAAACAATTATTTTAGGACTTATATTTATGTCTTCCATCTATTTTGAGTTGATTTTTGTATGTGGTGAAAGGACGGGGTCCAGTTTCAATCTCCTGCATGTGATAGCCCGTTATCCCAGCATCATTTAATAAATTGGGACTCCTTTCCCCGTTGCTTGTTATTGTTGACTTTGTCAAAGATCAGATGGTTTTTAAGAGTGCAGCTTCATTTCTGGGTTCTTTAAACTGTTGCATTAGTATAAGGGTCATCTTTTGTACCTGTACCATCCTGTTTTGGTTA
Source organism: Rhinopithecus roxellana (assembly GCF_007565055.1). Taxonomy (NCBI): domain Eukaryota; kingdom Metazoa; phylum Chordata; class Mammalia; order Primates; family Cercopithecidae; genus Rhinopithecus; species Rhinopithecus roxellana. The sequence goes on along the minus strand of NC_044560.1, from coordinate 85,270,504 downwards.
CTGTAGCCTTGTAGTACAGATTGAAGTTCGGTAGTGTGATGCCTCCGGCTTTGTTCTTTTTGCTTAAGATGCTTTTGTCTATTTGGGCTGTTTTTGGATTCCATATGAATTTTAGAATAGGTTTTTCTAATTCTGTGAAAAATGCATTGGTAGTTTGATAGAAATATCACTGAATCCGTAAGTTGTTTTGGGTTCTATGGCCATTTTAATAATATTGATTCTTCTGTACATGAACACGGAATGTTTTTCCATTTGTTTGTGATGTCTCTGATTTCTTTCAGCAGTATTTTATAATTTCTGTCAAAGTGATCTTTCACTTCCCTGGTTAGTTGTATTCCTAGGTATTTTATTTTTTTGTGGCTATTGTTAATGTGATTGTTTTCTTGATTTGGTTCTCAGCTTGGGCATTATTGGTGTATAGAAATGCTACTGATTTTTGTACATTGATTTTATATCCTGAAATTTTACTGAAGTTGTTTATCAGTTCTGGGAGCCTTGGGCAGAGACTATGGGGGTTTTCTAGGTATAGAATCATATCATCTGTGAAGAGAGATAGTTTGACTTCTTGTCTTCCTATTTGGATGACTTTTATTTCTTTCTCTTGCCTGATGACTATGGCTAGGATTTCTAGTACTATGTTGAAGTGGAGTGAGGAGAGTGGGCATCCTTGTCTTGTTCCAGTTCTCAAGGAGAATGCTTCCAGCTTTTGCCTGTTCAGTATGGATGTTGGCTGTGGCTTTGTCAAAGATGGCTCTTATTATTTTGAGGTACATTCCTTCAATACCTACTTTGTTGAGGGTTTTTAACATGAAGATATGTTAAATTTTATCAAAAGCTTTTTCTGCATCTATTGACATGGTCATGTAGTTTTGTTTTTGGTTCTGTTTATTCAAGAATTACATTTATTGATTTGCATATGTTGAACCAACATATGGTTGCATCCCAGGAATAAAGTCTACTTGATCATGGTGGATTAGATTTTGATGTGCTGCCAGATTGGTTTGCTAGTATTGTGTTGAGGATTTTTGCATCTATGTTCATCAGGGGTATTAGCCTGACATTTTCCTTTTCCACTGTGTCTCTGCCAGGTTTTGGTATCAGAATAATGTTGGCCTCAGAGAATGAGTTAGGGAAGAGTCCCTCCTCCTCAATTTTTGGAATAATCTCAGTAGGATTGGTACCAGCTCTTCTTTGTATGTCTGGTAGAATTTGGCTATGAATCCATCTGGTCCAGGGCCTTTTGTGTTTGACAGGCTTTTTATTACTGACTCAATTTTGCAACTCATTATTGGTCTGTGCACGTTTCTTTCTGGTTCTATGTTGGGAAGTTGTGTGTTTCCAGGAATTTATCCATTTCTTCCAGGTTTTCAAGTTAATGTGCATAGAGGTGTTCATAACAGTCTCTGAGGGTTTTATGTATTTATACGGGAGTCAGTGGTAATGTCACTTTTGTCATTTCTGATTGTATTTATTTGGATCTTCTCTCTTTTTTTCTTTATGAATATAGCTAATGGTCTATCAATCTTGTTTATTCTTTCAAAAACGACCTTTTTGTTTCATTGATCTTTTGTATGGATTTTCACATCTCAATTTCATTCAGCACGCCTCTAATTTTGGTTATTTTTTTTTTTTCTGCTAGTTTTTGGGTTGGTTTGATCTTGTTTTTCTGTTCCTCTAGGTATAATGTTAGGTTGTTAATTTAAGATCTTTCTAAATTTTGATGCAGGCATTTAGTCCAATAAAATTTCCTCTTAACATTGCTTTAGCTGTACCCCAGAGATTCTGGTATGCTGTATTTTTGCTTTCATTAGTTTCAAATAATTCAGTGATTTCTGCCTTAATTTCATTCTTTATCCAAAAGTCATTCAGGAGCAGGTTGTTTAATTTCCATGTAATCGTATGGTTTTGAGAGATCTCCTTGGTATTGATTTCTATTTTTATTTACGCTGTGTGCTCAGAGTGTGGTTGGTATGATTTCAGGTTTTTTTGAATTTGTTGAGAATTGCTTTGGGGTAAGCGTGTGGTTGATCTTCGCATATGTGCTGTGTGCAGATGAGAAGAATATATACTCTGTTGTTGAGTGGAATATTCTGTATATATCTGTTAGGTCCATTTGGTTAAGTGTCTAGTTTAGGTCCTGAATATTTTTGTTAGTTTGCTGACTCAGTGATCTGCCTAACACTGTCAATGGGATTTGATGTTGAAGTCTCCTACTATTATTGTGTGGCTATCTAAGTCTCCTTGTGGGTCTCTAAGAACTTCATTTATGAATCTGGGTGGTCCAGTGCTGGGTGCATATATATTTAGGACAGTTAAATCTTCTTATTTAATTGAACCCTTTATTATTATGTAATAATGCCCTTCCTTGCCCTTTTTGATCATTGTTGGCTTAAAGTTTGTTTTGTCTGAAGAATAGCAATTTTCTCTTTTTTGCTTTCATTTTACTTGATAGATTTTTCTCCAAACTTTTACTTTGAACCTATAGGTATCATTGAATGTGAGATGGGTCGCTTGAAAATAGCACACAGTTGGGTCTTGCTTGTTTATCCAACTTGCCACTCTGCCTTTTCAGTGAGACATTTAGCCCACTACATCCAAGATCAATATTGACATGTGAGGGTTTGATCTTGTCATCATGTTGTTAGCTGGTTGTTATGCATATTTGATTGTGTATTTGCTTTATAGTGTTAATGAACTACATACTTAACTGTCTTTTTGTGGTGGCAGGTATTGGGCTTTTATTTCCATGTTTAGCATTCTATTAAACATCTCTCGTAAGGCAGTTCTAGTGGTAATGAATTCCCTTACCATTTACTTGTCTAAAAAAAGATTGTATTTCTCCTTCACCTGTGAAATTTAGCTCAGCTGGATACAAAATTATTGGCTGGAATTTCTCTTCTTTAAAAATGCTGTATATAGGCCCCCTATATTTTTTGACTCCTAAGATTTCTGCTGAAAATCCTCTGTTAGCTTGATGGGGCTCCCTTTGTATGTGACCCACCCTTTCTTTCTAGCTGTCTTTAAGAAGTTTTTCTTTTATGATGAACTTGGAGAGTCTGAGGACTATATATCTTGGGGATGATCATCTTGTATAGTATCTCACAGAGGTTCTCTGAACATCTTGAATTTGCATATTGTCCTCTCTCGTGAGGTTGGACAATATCCTCAAATACGTTTTCCAAGTTTCTTGATTTTTCTCCCTTTTTTTCACAGATTCCAATGAGTTATAAGTTTGTTCTCTTTACATAATTTCATATTACTCAGAGGTTTTTTCATTTTTTCATTTTTCTCTACCTGCATTGACTTGAAGAAGTGATCTTCAAGCTCTGAGATTCTTTCCTCAGTTTGGTATATCCTGTTATTAATGCATCCAATTGCATGATAAAAGTTCTGTCATCAATTTTTTATTTTTCGCAAGTCCAATTTGATTCTTTCTGAAAATGGCTATGTCATCTTTTAACTCTTGGATCATTTTACTGCTTTCCTTGAAAGGGGTTTCAACCTTCTCCTGTATCTCAAGGAAAATTGAGCTTCTTTGCCATACACATTCTGAATTCTATGTCATTTCAATCCAGTTAAGAACCATTGCTGGGGATCTAGTGCAGTCATTTGGAGGTAAGAAGACACTCTGGTTTTTAGAGTTGCCAGAATTCTTGCACTACTTCTTTCTCATTTGTGTGACTTATCTAATAATCTTTGAAGTTGCTGTCTTTTGAACCAGGCTTCTTGCTTTTATAGTCTTTGATTCCCTGGAGGATTTGATTGTGGTGTAAATTGGGTTTGGTTTATTGGCTTTGTTTATGGATGCTTTGAGATGGCTGAGGCTCAGTTCAGCACTTCTGGACTGTGAGCACTAACTCTGGAGGGCTGGAACTAGGCCTGTAGCTTTGTTCTCTGGCCCCTCAAGGTCAAGCACTTTCTGCACTGGAGGAGTTGAGGTGTTCCTAGTTTGTTGTCAACAACACTTCAATGGGGGCTGCCGACAAAAGCACAGTGGAGTAGTGGGGGTGCCATAGGAGACTGCACTGTGGTGGGAGGACTGCAGGTGAGTGCACACCAGTGGGGTAGTGAGAGGGCTGTGGGTGCATGTGTGCCAGCAGGGCAGTGGTGGGTCCTCATGTGCGTGGGTGCTGGTGGGGTAGTGGTGGATCCCCATATGTATGTTCATTGGTGGAGTGGCAGAGGGAATGCTGTGGGTGAATGCACATTGGTCGAGGAAGGCTGCAGGCAGATACATCCTGGTGGGGGTCTGCCTGCAAAAGTGCTCCTATGGGAAGATGGGGGCTGCTGGCAAAAAAGCTATGGCAGTAGCCACTGAGAAGCATTTCCGTGGGGCAGCTCAAGCTGTACTGCAAGTGAGTGCTGCCAGACAGGGACCCTGGGAGAGGCTGGCAGACAGGGTGGCATTCTGATCAGACTGGCCACATCCCATGGACAAGACAGCCCTGCTCTCTCCGGGTCCAGCAGATAACAAAGGCTACAGTTACCTAGAGGAGTATGGCAAGCCTTGGGGGATGGGTGCCCATGGCTGTGCTCCAGTGCACCCATTCCCATGCCAAATCCTCTGAACTCCTCACAGACTAGAGTTATGTCTCTCCCAACTCTCAAGGGAATTTTCCCTGCCAATTCAAATGTCTGTGAGGGTCATGGGCTCTCCCACAGCTAGGATCCTGGAGGTCTGTGACAAGAGTGTACCACTCCACACTTATTTCACTCACCCCTTCTCTAGGAGCCACTCAGGGCCAGGAACACATCCTAGTGCTTGGCAACCCCATACAGGGTTCCCAGCTTCCTTCTCTTTAACCCGAGTCTGCATTCTCTCTGCATCCACTCTCAATGCCTTCTTCCCAAAGATATGTTCAGAGTTTGTTCGTCTACATGATGGTCTGGTCTCTCAGTGGAAGAAGCTTTTCCTGGCTGTGTCTAACCAGCCATCTTGGCTCCTCTACTCACCACTCTTACTGAACAGAACTGGAATTCCTGCTTACTGCAATGAGGCAAGAAAAAGGCATATCAGGCATACAGATTGGAAACAAAGAAATAAAACAACTCTATTTGCAGATGACATCAGTAAACACATAGAAAATTTAAAAAAAAAAGGAAATTACAAAAGAAAACTCCTAGAATTAACTAGTGAATTCAACAAGGTTGCAAGATATAAGATGAATACACAAAGAGCAATTGTGTTTTATTACCAACATACGTATCTATGCATAGGTAGAAACCAAAACTAAAAACACAATTTCTTTTTGCAATAACTCCAAATAAGGTACTTAGGTATACAATTAATAAAACACGTATGGAATCTGTATGTTGAAAATTATAAAATGCTGATAAAAAAATAAAAAACCAAAAAAAATGGAGAGACCAACCACGTTCATGGACTGGAAAACTCAATGTATTAATTATCCCCAAACTGATCTATAGGTTTAGTGGAATGCCTATAAAAAATTCTGAAAGGGATTTTGGAAACATATACAGACTTATTATAAAATTTATATGGAAAAATACAGGCCCTAGTATAGCTAAAATAATCTTGGCAAAGAATAAAGTAGGAAAAGTACTCAATATTAATTAATATTGATGGATTGTATTAATGTCACTGTCCTAATTTTGATATTATATCTTACTTTTGCAAAATGTTCCACTGAGGAAAACTGGAGGAAAAGTCCAAGGAATTTTTCTTAGCATTTAAAAAAAATGCTCTATTGAGGTATGATTGATATATCAAAAGCTATACATATTTAATATATACAACTTGCTAAGTTTGGGAATAATGAAACCATTACAACCATCAATGTCATAAACATATTCATCACCTCTCAAAGTTTCATCCCGCCTCCTTTATTATTATTGGTGGAAAGGACACTTGAAATAAGATATATGCTCTTAGGAAATTTTAAGTATGCAATAAAGTACTGTTAGTCATAGGGGCTATGTTGTGTAGTAGATCTCTAGAACTTATTTTTCTTACATAACTAAACTTTTACCCCTTACAACTGCAGGTGAATCTATATTATCTCAATAAGAATTGTATTAGGAATCAATTAACAAATGACACACATAAACCCAACTTTATCAACGATTGTGCTAAATATATATAGATTTCAGTTATTAGAAAGATATTTTCAGAATGGAAAATAATCCTGGCCTAGGTATATGATATCTACGAGATACACATTTTAAATACAAAGACACAGATAGTTTTAAAGTATTTTTTAAATAACACTTTCCTCTAAAAAGGCAAACAATTTGCCATTCATACGCCTTTTTTTAAAATTTTTTATTTTTTGAGACAGGGTCTCACTCTGTTGCCCAGACTGGAGTGCAGCAGTGTGATCTCCGCTCACTGCAACCTCTGCCTCCCGGATTCAAGCAATTCTCCCACTTCAGCCTCCTGAGTAGCTGAGACTACAGGCACACAACACCATGCCCAGCTAATTCTTTGTACTTTTAGTAGAGACAGGGTTTCACTATGTTGGCCAGGCTGGTCTCAAACTCCTGACCTCAAGTGATCTGCCTGTCTTGGCCTCCCAAAGTGCTGGGATTACAGGAGTAAGTCATTGTGTCCAGCCAATATTTAAAAGCTGAAATAATAGTTTAAATATCAGATAAAATAGACTTTAAAGCAAGGAGTATTACCATAGATTTTTTTTTAATTCATAGGACTAAAATATTACTACTTGAAAAACAGGTAAGGAACATAAATACATATGCACTTAATAAAGCTTAAAACACAGGAAATAAAAACTGATAGAATTAAGGGAAGAAACAGAAAACACATAATCATATTTCTTTCACAGTAGTCAGTAGAATTACCAGAATTAAAAATATGTATATGTACATATATATGTATATATATATTTTTTAACCTAATGTGACAGAAAACACATGCTTTGCAAGGGCACATATAATATTCACCAAGATAAGATAATATGTTGGGTCAAAAAAATGATCTCTATAAAACTTAAAATATTAAAATGTTATCAAGTATATTTTCTAATCAAAATTAGAAATAGATAATAAAAATATTTACAAAAGTCATAAATATTTATACATTAAATAATACACCTCAATATTATTCATGTACCCAAGATGAAATCGCAAAGGGAAATTAGAATCTAGCTCACAATGAATTATGATAAAAATGCAAATGATTGAAATTTGTGTTAATTGATTTTTTTTTCCAATAATGATGCCAAAGCAATTAAAGGTAGGAAAGAAAGTTTTTTCAGAGTGGTGACATAAGCAAAATGGCAGAGTAGACAGCTCTAAGTTCTCATTTTTCCACAGAAACATTGAAAATTAAGGAAATAATCAGAATTGATTTTGCCAGTACTCTGGAAAATTGAAATGAATAGTTCACTAGGGGTTCAATAGCAGATTTGAGCAGGCAGAAGAAAGAATTGGTAAAATTGAAGGTAATGTAGTTGAAATTATAGAATTTGAGAAGCTGAAAGAAAAAAGAATGAAGAAAAGTGAACAGAGCCTGAAGGAATTGTCAGACACTGTCAAGCAAACCAACATATGCATCATGAGAGTTTCAGAAGGAAAATAGAGAGAAAAATAATATTTGAAAAAATAATAGCTAAAAACTTCCCAAATTTGATGAAAGACATAAATCTTCAAATCCAAGAAGTCAACAAATTCCAAGTATAATAAAATTTAAAAGACCCACAGCAAGACACATTATAACCAAATTGTCAAAAGCCAAAGCCAAAGAAAGAATCTTGAAAACAGCAAGGGAGAGGCTACTCGACAAGGGATCCTCAATGCAATTAGAAGCCAATTTCTCATCTGAAATTATGGCGACCAGAAGGCAGTGGGATGACATATTTAAAGTGCTGAAAGAAAAAAATGCCAATGAAGAATTCTATATCCTAAAAAACTATACTTTAAGAATAAAAGAGAAATTAAGACATTTCCAGATAAATAAAAACTGAGAAAGTCTGTTACCATTTGACCTATCTCACAAGAAATGCTAAAGAGAGTACTTCAGGTCGAAATGAAAGGACACTAGATAGTAACTCAAAGCCATATGAAGAAGACCTCTGGCAAAGTAAATACCTGAAAAATGTGAAAGCCAGTATAATTGTGTTTGTAGTTTGTATCTCCCCTCTTTCTCCTATGACTTAAAAGACAAATTGAGTTATTAAATGATAAGTTTGTTATCAAGCACACAATGTATAAAATACAATTGGTGACAATAACATAAGTGGGAGCTTAGTTTCTGTACCGAATTGGATAGCAATTCAAATTAGATTGTTATAAACTTGGGATGCTATGTATAATTCCCATAGTAGCCATAAATAAAATATTTAAGGAACATACACAAAAATAAATGAGAAGATCATCAAACAGTTCACTAGCAAAAAATGATCTATACACAAAAGAAGGCAGAAATAGAAGAAATTAGAGATAAAAGAATTCATAAGACATACAGAAAATGCATAGCAAAATGGCAGAAGTATGTCCTTCCTTATCAATAATCATGTCAAAGGTAAATGGGTTAAATTCTCCAATCAAAAGGCAGAGATTGCCAGAATCGATTTTTTTTTCAAGCATGATCTAGCTACAGACTGGCTACAGAAGATCACTTTAGATCCAAAGACACAAAATAAGTTGAAAGTGAAAGGATGGACAAAGAAATTTCAAGCAAATAGTAACAAGAGAGCCAAAGTGGCTCTAACAAAATCGTGCAAAATAGAGTTTAAGTGAAAAACTGTTATAAGAGACAAAGAAAAACATTATATATTGATAAATGGGTCAATTCATTAAGAAAATATAACAATTATGAACAAATATGCACCAAAATATATGAAACCCCAAAATATATTAAACAGAACCCCAAAATATATAAAGCAAACACTGAAAAAATGGAAGAGAGAAATAGATAGTTCTACAATAGCTGTAGACTTTGGTATTCTATTTTCAACAATAGATGGAACATCTAGACAGAAGATAAATAAGGAAATAGAGGACTTGAAAAACACTATAAATCAACTAGACCTAACAGACATATATGGAACACTTCCACTCAACAATAGCAGAATATACTCTTCTCAAGTATACATGAAATATTCTCCAGGACAGATTGTATGTTAGGCCACAAAAGAAGTCTTAACAGACTTAAAAATATTACAATCATACAAAGTTATTTTCTGATCACAATGGAATAAAACTTCAATCAGTAACAGAAAGAAAACTGAAAAATCTGCAAATCTGTGGAAATAAGACAACACTCTCTTAACCAATGGGTTTAAAAGAAGTCACAAGAGAAATTAGAAAAAAAAAGACATGAAGGTAAATAAAAATACAACTTACTAAAACCTGTGGAATGCAGCAAAGGCAGGGATTATAGGAGAATACAGATGCATGTATGTTAATATTTATTGCAGAATTATTCACAATAGCCAAAAGGTAGAAGCTATCCAAGTGCCTATCAACAGATAAATGGATGAACAAAATGTGGGATATATGTACAATGAAATATTATTCAGCCATAAAAAGGAATGAAGTTCTGATACATGCTGCAAAATGAACAAATCTTGACAATATTATGCTAAATGAAACAAACCAGACACAAAAGACAAATGTATGATTCATTATTAGAAATATCCACAATAAGCAAATTCATAAAACCATAAAGTAGATTAAAAGTTACCAGGGCCTAAGCGAGGAGGTGGAGGGATGAGCAATTATTGCTTAATGATAACAAAGTTTCTATTTGTGGTAACCAAAAGGTTTTGGAAATAGATAGCACAGATGGTTGGTTGCACAACACCATAAATGTAACTAATGCCACTGAACTGTACACTTGAAAATGGCTAAAATGGCTAATTTTGTGTTATATTTATTATATCATAATAGAAAAGAAAGTCTTTCAAAAATTGTTGCTGGAACAAGTGGATGACCCACATGAAAAAAATAAACTTCAAATTCTGTCTCACATTGTATACACAAATTAATTCAAGATGCATAGACACAGACCTAAATGTAAAACCTGAAACTGTAAAGCTTTTAGGAAAAAAAATGACAAAATACTACTGTGATCTGGGGTCATCAGAGATCTATCAGGCAAGGCACAGAAAACAATGACTGTAAAATAAGAAATTGATAAATTAGACTTCATCAGAATTTAAATGTTCTGCTCATGAAAAGACACCATTAAGAAAATGAATGGGCAATACACAGCCTAAGCGAAAGCATTCACAATACATGTATCTTACAAAGGACTTGTATCTAGAATATATAAAGAACTACAACTCCAAAATAAAAAGGACAAACAACCCAATAAATATAGTCAAAGGACTTGAGGAGAGTCTCGAAGTGTCTCAAGAGTCTCAAGGAGAGACAATGAAAAATACACGAATAATTGGAAAGCAAATGGAAATGTTTTCAGCCTTATTCATTGTCAGAGAAATGCAAATTAAAAATCACAATGAGTTGCACTACATACTCATTAGAATAGCAAACATTTGAAAGATTGAAAACAAAATATTACTAAGGATGTGAGCAACCAGAATTCTCATATATTGCTAGGGAGGACATAAAATGTTACATCTACTTTGGAAACAGTTTTGGCAGTTTCTTATAAAGTTAAGCCTAGAATTGCCCTGCGACTGCATAATTCCAGTTCCAGGTATTTTATCAAAGAGAGATAAAAGAAAATACTCATTCAATAACTTGTTCACGGCAAATTTATTCCTGATAACCAAAACCAGAAATAACCCAAATGTACATCAGTATGAAAATGGGTTTAAAAATTGTGATATATTCATAAAATGAAAATACCAATCAACAATAAAAATGTATGTTATGGATACATGCAACAACATGGATATATATCACAAATATTGTACTGAGCAAAATAAACCAGACACAAAATTTGTTACACTATATTTACCCATGTAAAGTTCTAAAACATAAAAAAAAGGTGAAAAAATCAAAACAGGGTGGTTTGCCTATGGGCTGGGGGTGAGAATTGACTGGGAGAGGATGTGAAGGACTTTCTTGATAGGAGTGTAAGTTACACAGATGTATCCATTCATCAAAACTGTACAGCTTATATTGTGCATTTCAACACATATTTGAATTTTATTTCAAAAAATAAAATTATTTTTAAAAATATAAATAAGATAAACAATAAGAAAGGGCCAGCCATGTACACAAAAGGGAGATGGTTAAGGACAGATGGAACAGGATCTGTAAAGCTTGATGACAGGAAAATGCTTGTTGTTTAAGAAGGTAAAAGGTCAATAGGGCTGGCATAGAGTTGATAAAAAAGAGAATGGAATGGAAAACCATCGGGTTAGACATGGTCCATAGGCCTAGTTCAGCCAGATCACATAGGCCTAGTTCAGCCAAGAAAAGGAGTGTTCACTTTTTAAAAAAAGTATAATGGAAAGCCATTGAAGAGTTTTAAGAAGGGAAACACCATGATCCAATTTGAGTTTTTTAAAAGATTACTCTAGCAGCTGTGTGGGAAAGAAACTGGAGAAGCCAAGAGCCAAATCAGGGAAACTAGAAAAGAAGCCAGTGCAGTTGTCTTGATAAGAAATAAAAATGATTAGAACTACTAGGAAGAAAATTAACCACTTCAAGATATATTTAGGAGATGAGAAGAACTGAACTTAATAATAGATGGATGTGAAGGAAGGAATTGGAAGAGAGAGAGAAACAAGGATGGCATCCAGGTTTCTGACTGGAGAAATTGAGCAAAGGGTGATGTTGTTTCATTTGCAAAGGTAGGAAAGACTGGGAGAGTTGGGTGTGGCCGGAAGGAGGAGCCCGGGGACATTTGGATATGGTAAGTCTGAGGATTAAGTGGAGAAGTCTGTGACGTCTCTGGATATACAAGTGTGGACATCAGAGGAGAGTTTGGTCTGGGAATATAAATTAGAGAGTCATCAGCCTCTGACAGCAGAACTGTCAGAACCTCTGGAAATGGATGAGAGTGAGAGGAGAGTTCAGAGAGAGCCAAGGCCCAAGGTAAGTCCTGGGGAACACACAGAAGAAAGTTGATGAAACCACGAAGAAGACAGAGAAGTGGCCAGAGGATAGATGAAAAAGAGAAGACACTGATGTCATGGAGAGCATTTTGAGGAGGGAAGTATCAGCTGTGTTGAAGAAGCTGAAAGGGTCAGTAAAAGTACAGTGTCTACAGAATGTAATAACAAGGACCTTGGCAAAATCAGTCACAGTTGGAGCAGCAGTAGCTGAATCCATACTGCACCAAGTAAAGGAGCATTTACTATGAAGGGAGCCATGAAAATTGTGGTATAGGAGGTTTGCAAGAGAGAAAGCATGAAATAGGCCTCTGAGTGAGTGGGAAATCTGGATGCTGGGATTGCTGGCCACTGATAAGAGTCCTCCTAAAGACAGGTTTGGGTGGCACCAGTATGATATTTCTTAACGTAAGTCTCAGTGAAGAAAGGGGTCAAATTAAAATATAACACTAGCAAAGCTGGTCACCTTGAATGTGTGATATATTTAACCTGCTTGGATATAGCCATGGAGAAGAAAAATGATTGGGTTTCTTCATAGTTGGAGTTTTTCAACAGAGTGTAAAAAAATGAAGAGATGAACAAGGGAGTTGAGATTCTTTGCAAGGGGGTAATTATGGTAACAGACCACAAAATCTCACTGGTGAAAGAAGAGAAGCAAACACAAAGGGGAGCTGAGGGCAAGTGGAAACCTGTGTGTGTGTGTGTGTGTGTGTGTGTGTGTGTGTGTGTGTGTGTGTGGTGTGTGTGTGTTGGGGCTGGGGGATGAAATCAATAATTGGATTTCGGGGATCACTTGAGAAATTAATGTAAGGATAGGTTGCAATCAGAGGCCAGGGTGCTGGAATTTTCATTTTGGAGGTAGTAGTACCATTTGGGGTAATAATTTAGAGTTGAAGGAGAAACCTTGGGCGTCAGTGGTGAAGTGGAAGACGGTGTCCTTTGAGAATGAGGAGCTATGAAAACCCAAAGGATGGTGTATTAGTTCGTTCTCATGCTGCTAATAAAGACATATGTGAGACTGGGTAATTTATGAAGTAAAGAGGTTTAACTGACTCACAATTCAGCATGGCTCAGGAGGCCTCAGGAAACTTACAATCTTGGCAGAAGGAGAAGCAAACACGTCTTATTCATATGCTGGCAACAAAGAGAAAGGCCAAGCAAAAGTTGAGAAAGTCCCCTATAAAACCATCAGATCTTTTAAGAACTCATTCACTATCACAAGAACAGCAAAAAGGTAGCCACCTCCATGATTATATTGCCTCCCACTGGGTCCCTCCCACAATACATGGGGATTATGGGAACTATAATTCAAAATGAGATTTGGGTGGGGACACAGCCAGACCGTTTCAGATGGTATGTTCCTTTGCTAGGGCTGCTGTAACGAAGTACCACAGACTGGGTGGCTTAAACAATAGAAATGTATTTTCTCAGCATTCTGGAGGCTAGAAGTCCAAGGTCAAGGTGTTGGCAGGTTTGGTTTCTTCTGAGATCTCTCTCTCAGGCTTGCGATTGGCCATATTCTTACTGTGTCCTCATAAGCCTGTCTCTCAGTCTATGTGCTTATGTGTCCTAATCTCCTCTGCTTATCAGAACATTAGTCATATTGGATATAACTTTATTTTACCTTAATTGCCTCTTTAAAGCCCTGTCTCTAAATGCAGTCACATTCTGGGGTACAGGGATTAGGATGTCAATATGTGAATTCAGTCAGGAGAGGGCAAGATTCAACCCATAACAACAGGGTATTAGAAGAGTCATTTGTGTGGACTTTGGGATGAGCAGTAACTAGACAAACGAGAAGACAAAGAACAAGGAACTAAGTCTTCAGTGAATGCAGGAGAGTGCCCAGGTCAGCGGTAGCACCAACAGTCATGTGAGCCTGGTCGAGGGAGGGTGTGTTGAGACCCGGGTCTCAACAGAGTGGTTGCTTTCAGAAAGAGGACAGAGGTGGTCTGGTCAGAAAGAGGACAGAGGTGGTCTGGACGCAGCCACAAGGAGTAAGGGGAACAATCAGCCTCCCTCCTTGGTCATGAGGAATTTGGAAATACGATCTTGAAAACACAGACTCCACATGAGACTGCTGCCAGAGCAGGGCTGTCCTCAGGCAATAGCCATGTTTCCAAAAGGGCAGCAGGGGAATGGGGTGTAGGGAAGAGGCTGAAGACACAGGGGAGTTCGCCAGTCAGCAGGAGTCCACACGAGAGGTGTTTGGTCCCCACCCTGCAGCGTGAGTGCTCGCCTGTGTGTGCATTCCATGTCCCATCTATTTCAAGGCCACCATTCAGCCTTTCCCATCTCCAGAGCAATAACTGTCATTGTCTACTGCCCATGTGGGATATTTTTACTACTTTATTGTTATTTAGCTTTTGACTTTTATTTTCGATTCAGGGGTATGTGTGCAGGTTTGTTAGATAGGTAAATTGCTTGTCACAGGAGTTTGGCATGTGGATTATTTTGACACCCAGGTAACAAGCATAACACCTGGTAGGTAGTTTTTGTCCCTCTCCCTCCACTTTAAATTGGTGGCCGGAAGAACCACGCTCAGGGGCAAAAGGGGATGCCTGTGAAATAGCAACCAACTCGCCAATTGAACTTCCAAATCCATGTGTCATTTTGTTCCTGGTGAGCAGTGCCCCCAAGAGCTCGGGGCCAGCTTTCTCTCCATGGGTCCAAGGACAAGCTAAAGTTAAGGAATCACATCCTGGGCTTTGGTGTCTCTGCTGGCCTCTACCATCAAAAGGATTCAATTAAAGTGACAAGAGTTGAAATGCCTCTTTATTTTATTCACATAATGCCAGGTGATTCCTCCTTTCAGATTTATACATTAATGTTCAAAACAAAAAATCAGCTGTGTGCAGTGGCTTAAGCTAATCCTACAAGACAGATTTAGCCAAATAAGCATGTGCAAGTGCAGAAATTTGAGTTTCAAGCTGGAACATCTGAAGGACAGGATGTGCCTACTCGTTTAGTACATTTTACTCCGTGGACTGAGCCAGGCACTTTAGGAAGATGATGCATTACTAAAGACTATCTAGAAGCAGGAAAATAAACCCGAGCCAGGGAAGGCTTTCTCAGCTTAAATAGAGGAGCACCTGAAGGAAATGGGCTGAACTTTGATTATCTTCATCAGTAGGGAGAAAGAAAATCAGGATTTTATTAACTTTTACATTTTTTTATTTTTTTATTTTATTTTAGGATCCAGGGTATATATGCAGGTTTGTTACATGGGTATATTATGCGATGTTGAGGTTTGGGGTAGGATTGAACCCATCACTCAAGTAATGAGCATAGTACCCCATAGGTAGTTTTTCAACTCTTCCCCTCTTCCTACCTCCCCTGTCTAGTAGTCCCCAGTGTTTATTGTTCCCATCTTTATGACCATGTGTACTCAATGTTTAGCTCCTACTTATAAGTGAGAACATGGGGTATTTGGCTTACTGTTCCTGTATTAATTTGCTTAGGATAATGACCTCCAGCGTCACCCATGTTGCTGCAAAGAATATGCACTTGTTCTTTTTTGTAGTATTCCATGGTAGACGTGTACCATATTTCCTTATCCAACCCACCGTGCATAGCCATCTAGGTTGATTCTATGTCTTCACTATTGTGAATAGTGCTGTAATGAATGTACAATTGCATGTGTCTTTTTGGTAGAATGATTTATATTCCTTTAGGTATCTACCCAGCAGAAACTCAATATGTGAGACTGTTTGGATACCATATCAAGTTAAATAATAATAAAATGATTATGTATTTTCATCCATTCAACCAGAATTCTTAAAAACCCATTTTGTTTTGTGTCCTATGCTGGGTGCTAGGCATATGAAAAAGGCAGGACTCCTTTCCCTAAAGATCTCTCAGTCTAGGGGAAGGCAGATAGTCACAGATAAGATCAACTCCCATTAGAAGATGGTCTGGACTAGATCATGAGTTCCAATCAGTAGACTCAGGAGCCTGGGACAAAGGGCATCTAGATTTGCAAAGTTTTACTGCACTGGGTATTTTCTAGAGGAAAAAAAAGTTGTATACATATATGTGCCATTTTAAAGGAAAGTGGATAAAGTTGTGATTAACAAAAGGGAAATTTATTTGAAAGTTTTCCTGAATTCATAGAACTTCTTGCCATCATATATTTTATCAATTGATGGATATTAAGCCCAAATACTGCATGTTCTCTGGAGCAAAATGATGAGAACACATGGGCACATAGAGGGAAACAACATACACAGGGGCCTTTTGGAGGGTGGGGGGTGGGTGGAGGGAGAGGATCGGGAAAAATAACTGATGGGTACTAGGCTTGATACCTGGGTGATGAAATGGTCTATACAACAAACCCCCAAGACACAAGTTTACCTATGTAACAAACCTGCACTTGTACCCCTGAACTTAAAATAAAAGTTAAAAAAAAAAAGAGTATAGCTGTATCTGGGAGTTTGGGAAATATTTTGATGTCAAAAAGGGAACTTCAGACTAAGAGAATCTGGTAACTGCTCGTCTAGCCACCAGCATGAGGTTACTGTTCCCCAGAGTAATCCAGCAGAACTACATGTTTCCTCTGATCCAAGACTGACCCCTCTACTCTGTTACCATGCCCGTTTCCTCTTTGAGAACCTCACTCTGTCGATTACCTCCTCTCGTTAGCATCTTCAATCTTCCCCTTTCTGCTAGAACTTTTTCCTTAGTCCATATCCACACTCAAATCTCTTCCATCTTTACAAGAACATTCTCTATCATGTCAGTTCCATAAACATTTATTGGGCTTCTGTATAACACAGTCTGGAATGTCAGGGAAAGAGTCCCTGAAAAGACAGAAATTGACCTCAGCATATAAGGCAGTACTAATCAATAAATATAGGATCAGGGGATAGAAAGGGTGTTCCAAGCCTTTCATTTTACTTCCTAAAATATCTCCCAAATCCATTTGCTTCCCTCCATCTCCAACACCAAATAATCCAAACTGCAATCCACTCCTGCCTAAACTATTACAGTGACTTCAATCGCTGGCCTAACTATAGTCACTCTTGCCTCCTAGCTGTCTGGTCTCCACACTGCAGCCAGAGTGGTCCTTTCAAAATGTGACTCTCCCGGACTCCTCACCATGATTCCCCGAAAGGCCTGGATAATCTGGGCCCTGCCTGACTCCTCCTCCTCGCCGAACACCCCACATCCCCTCATGCTTCACTAACTAACCCACAGCAGCCTTCTAGGACTTTGTATTTGGTCTCTCCCTCCTATCCAAGGACCCTTTTACATGATGTTTTGACCTAAACTCAGGAATTTTATTTTATTTTAAAAGCAGTGGGAACTCTGAAGGACTTTAGGCAGAGTAGTGACTATATCTGAGTTAATCCATATTCCTAGAAAAGCATCCTGGCTACTGTGTGAAGAGTGGATTTGTGGGAGTGGAGGATAAAGCAAGGAGACCACTGAGGTCTCCTTTTATTTGGTAATGGATTTGGTGAAGGAGAGGGAGACAAACGGAAAAACTGAAAGTGACCCCCAAGATTCTGGCCTGAACGATGGAGTGGGTGTTGGTTTCACTAAAAATCTGTAATAAAAGGTGCTGGTGAGGTTGCAGAGAAAAAAGCAAACTTATACACTGTTGGTGGGAGTGTAAATTTGTTCAAGCTTTGTGGGAAAACAGTGTGGCAATTCCTCAAATACCTAAAAGGAGAACTACCATTTGATGCAGCAATCCCATTACTGGGTATATACCCAAAGGAATATAAATCGTTCTATCATAAAGATACATGCACATGTATGTTCGTTGCAGCACTATTCACAATAGCAAAGACACGGAAGCAACCTAGGTGCCCATATATGGTAGACTGGATAAAGAAAATGTGGTACAGATACACCATGGAATACTATGCAGCCATAAGAAAACAATGAAATCATGTCCTTTTCAGGAACATGGATGTAGCTGGAGGCCATTATCCTTAGCAAACTAAAGCAGGAACAGAAAGCCAAATACCACATGTTCTTACTTATAAGTGGGAGCTAAATGATGAGAACGCATGAACACAAAGAAGCGAACAACATACACTGGGGTCTATCAGAGGGTGGAGGGTGGGAGGAGGGAGAGAATCCGGAAAAATACCTAATGGGCACTAGGCTTAATACCTGGGTGATGAAATAATCTTTACAACAAACCCCCACGACACAAGTTTATCTATATAACAAACCTGCACATGTATCCCTGAACTCAAACGTTTTTTTAAAAAAGGAAGTTTGCGGGAGGGACAGCTATGCGGATAATACAGGCTCACTGTCCTATCTCTACTGAGTACCTGGTGTTCCCAGCTCTTTGTGGCCTGCAAGTTGTTAGGGTCATGGGGCTGTGGAGCTCTTGATAAGAAGTAAACTGTGGAAGATATCAAAGTGTGGAGAAGATTGAAGAGCATGGCCTATATAAAGCATGGTGCAAATTCATCCCTAAGAGATGAGCTTGAGATGTTACCTTGCTTGTCCATGATACCCAGCACTCATTTTCCTCTGTATCTCAGCTCCCTCCTGTCTTCACTTCCTTCCCTATCTAGCTCAGATGTCATTTCTTATCATTTCAACCTCTCTCTCACCAATACCCTTGCCCCATTGTTCCCCCAATCCCACTTCTGGGAAAAGCACCAACTTTGGATGAATCCAATTATCACTCATCTCTGGTTGCTAAGCACTGCTGGAAATCCACACACACTGGTGTCACTATAAATCATTGGTGCCACTCTAAATTTATGGTCTCTGACTTCAAATGGCCCCTCAGTGCTGCTTAGCAATCCTTCTATATTTCCCTTGTCAGCTCTCTCTCTCATTCTCCACAATGGCTATTGTGAATATTAACCCTCTCTTCAAGCCCACTTCCCCTTCTCTCCCTGAGGATATGAATTCACTCCAATTCACAAAGAAAACAGAAGCCATTGGAAAGGTGAACTACCTGAGCTTTCCTCCATCAACATATAAACTTACTGAAGTCTGGAACTATCTTTTCTGACCTCTCACCAGTTACATGTCTCTTCTTCTGTTTAAAAGTGGTACTTCAGCCTGGATCTTATTCCTTCCCACCTGTTTGGAATATTCCTCTAATGAATTCCTTTCTTCCCTATATTGTTCATCCCTTTCTCTACTAGCTCCTTCCCAACTGCATGAAAACTTGCTCAGATAGCCTCATCTCAAAAAAGAAAAACAGAACATTTTCTTTCCTTTACCCCTAACTGGCTACTACCAGTAATGTAACTTTGCAATTCTTCCCATCAGCAGGTGGAGTCTATTTATCTGCCTCTTGAATCTAGACTGGCCTTGACCGACTTCGGCTAAGAGAAGATGGCAAAGCAACATTGTGGCAGTCCCCAGCCTGGGACTCACTGCCATATGAGCAAGCCTGTGCTAGCCTTTTGGATGATGACAGCCCTATGGTCCAGTCACTCCAGCCGATAATCAAGCAAGTTGCTGCTGAGTGAGGCTGTCTGAGACCAGCCAGCCTCAGTAAAACTTCAAAGCCTATTTTGTCACCATTATACTGCTTTCCCCAACCACTTCCAGTTCCAAGTACATAATACGTTCTCATGTCTCTAACTTCACTCACGCTGACTTTTATTCCTTAAGCATCCTATGCTTCTGCTTTTTCTTTATTTTTTTCTTTTTTCTTTTTTTTTTAGCTTTTATTTATTTATTTATTTTAAATTGAAGTTTTGGGTACAGAAAGTTAATTACCTTTTTAATTTATACCATGAAATATTTTACCCCTACTCTAATTCTACCCCCACATTAGTATCCTTTCTAATTTTTTTTTAATTTTTTTTTATTATACTTTAAGTTCTAGGGTACATGTGCATAATGTGCAGGTTTGTTACATATGTATACTTGTGCCATGTTGGTGTGCTGCACCCATCAACTCGTCAGCACCCATCAATTCATCATTTATATCAGGTATAACTCCCAATGCAATCCCTCCCCTCTCCCCCCTCCCCATGATAGGCCCCGGTGTGTGATGTTCCCCTTCCCGAGTCCAAGTGATCTCATTGTTCAGTTCCCACCTATGAGTGAGAACATGCGGTGTTTGGTTTTCTGTTCTTGTGATAGTTTGCTAAGAATGATGGTTTCCAGCTGCATCCATGTCCCTACAAAGGATGCAAACTCATCCTTTTTTATGGCTGCATAGTATTCCATGGTGTGTATGTGCCACATTTTCTTAATCCAGTCTGTCACAGATGGACATTTGGGTTGATTCCAAGTCTTTCCTATTGTGAATAGTGCCGCAATAAACATATGTGTGCATGTGTCTTTATAGCAGCATGATTTATAATCCTTTGGGTATATACCCAGTAGTGGGATGGCTGGGTCATATGGTACATCTAGTTCTAGATCCTTGAGGAATTGCCATACTGTTTTCCATAATGGTTGAACTAGTCCTGGGTAACTCCTACTTTACTTGAATACATCTCTTTAAGAAGTTTTTCAGCCTTTCCTTCCTTCCATGGGAATGGATTAGAGAACCCTCCTCTCTGTCACTATAACATCTCCTGCACACTTCCACCCTACTCTCACAGCATCATACTGACGTTATGTCTCTGCTCCTAGACTACGAGCCCCTTGGGGACAGGAACTCTGACCTCAGGAATAGTACCAGTGGGTGCTACATTCACTTCACCCAGCCAGGCACCATAAGCCAATATACACCAAAGGAATCGTTGCTCAGATATCATCATGGTACTGCCCAAGGTCAGACAAGTAGAGCCCAAGTACCTAAAACTGCTCAAAATACCAGCTACTCATATAGAATGGAAATTTCAATTCATTTGGCAATTTCTAAGGCAGTGAATCTTCAAATGAACTTTTCACGGGTAGAGAATTTGCAAAACCACTCACCCTAAACTCAAATACGTGAGCTAGAAGAGAAACTGCAAGAGATCACGGGGTTCCTGCTCTTTCTTCCTTATTTCATCGATAGACAGTTTCTCACGAAAATAGACTCTAAAACGTGCTAGAAATGAAAGATTTAAGAAATGGAACAGGTCACCCTGGCTATAAGATTCAAATGGCCCCCAAAAGTCATTTTGTCTTTGACAATGAAAGGCATCCCTCTCTAGGATGGGTGGGGCTTCCCTAGAGTCCCCAGTCTTAAAAACTGCTGTTATCCGCTAGGGAAAGAAAGGTGTCATGCAGCACGGGGCCATCAGTTCCACTTCAGCCATCTTTGATATGATGAGACAGTGATGAAAGAAGCTGCCATCAGGAGAGGAGAGTATTTAGAGAACAACATCCTGGGTTCTAGCGAATGTCCCAAGCAATTAAAAAAACCATTATAAAGTGTGTAGGGAGCAAACACTGATATGTTGATATTACATGTCCAGAACGCATTTTGCAAAGTTTCTCAGTGAAACATCAGGGAATCTTTAGCCATCTACCTTTTAAGAGATTTCTTTTAAAAGCCCGGGATTCTAAAAGTAAGAGCACACCAATGAGGGGCTGTGGAGCTCGCACGATCATAGGGTACTGTAGGTTCGTTTGTCCTTGGGTTAGTGGTGTTTGCATTGTAATTATGGCTTAGCATAATTTTGGAATGTAGACACTGTTGTACAGAAGTGTGGCAAAGACTAATGCTTCTTACCAAAAATGTGTCTTTAACTCTTCTTCTAGAGTACACAGTCAGGCTACACTTTCCAGTCTCCCTTGAAGTTAGGTGTGGCCATAAGACTAAGTTCTCATCATTGAAATGTAACAGAAAGTGATTTGTACCACTTCTAGGCTTGGCCCTTCAAAATCCCCATACCGCATGTTTGCAAGATGGAAAAGGTTCTCGAGATGGATGGTGGTGATGGGTGTGCACCAGTGTGAGTGTACTTAATGCCACTGGACTATACCCTTTAAAATGGTTAAAATGGCAAATTGTATCTTATGTATATTTTATTACAATTTAAAAATAAATTTTATTCAGGGCAATCTTGGAAGCCACTGAAAATGTTGAAAATGACAGAGTCTCTGTAAGCATGGTTATGGGTAATTTGGTTACGTGAAATAAATTTCTATTGTATTTGGGCCCTTAGAACTTATTGGAGTTTGCATTAATTACCTATTGCTGTATAACAAATTGCCCCAAATCTTAGTGGCTTAAAACAACAACATTTATCATCTCAGAGTTTCTGTGGGTCAGGAATCCAGGTGAGGCTTAGCTGGGTCCTCTACTTCAAGGTCCCTGGAGACAGTAATCAGAGTGTCAGCCAGGGCACAGTTATCCCAGCCTTGACTAGGGAAGAAAGTATCTGTCTCCAAGCTCACTCTTGTGATCATTGGCAAGATTTGGTTCCTCACAGGCCACTGGACAGAGGCAACCCTCAGTTCCAGGCCATGTGGGCCTCTCCACAGGGCTGCTCTCAACGTGACAGTGGCCACCAAGCGAGAAAAGCCAGCATGAGGGAGTGAATGAGGCCGAACTCACCATCCTGAGTTACGTCGTCTCAGAAGTGACATCCCTTCTTTGTGCCACATCAATTCACTAGAAATAAGGAATGAGGTCCAGCCCGTACCTTAAGGGCTTTTACACAAGAGTGAAAAAGGAGAATTATACCAGGGTATGAGAGCCAGGAGACAGGGATCCTTGGTAGCCACAGGCTGTATTTGCTGCAACAGCGATCCTACTCTCACTATCATAACAAGCCTAATGGATCAGGTTGCAGCTTTGGTATTGGTGAGCATTTTTGAAGGTTGTTTGAACGTTAGCCCCATGTATCCTGCCTCTCCCTGGGAGCAGAGGCAGAAATGCCCAATTTCGGGTTATTTGTAAATGAAGAGATGAGAGGCGGCATTTCAAAGAAGACTGAGTTTTTCTGGCATGATCCATAGAAGCATCATGACCACAGCTGACCAACCATAAATCCAAGACCCAATGGAGAATTCATTTTCTCTTGCTACCAAATGCTCCTACTTCCTTTCACCCAGTGACTAAAACCCATGACAGCAGGATGTTCCCCATAGTGGTGGCTTTGCTATGCTCTTCTTTGAGGGGTCTGACCAGTTCCCACTACTTTGGGAGGTGGAGAAGGGAGCTTATAGGTCAGGCTTTCACAAGCTGAATGGAGGTGGGGCTGGCCAGACAGCTGTCAGATGCAAAGATCCTGGCTTTATGTGTCGTTCAACATAATTGCTCATCTGGCTGAGCCCTGCTTCTCCCCAGATGTTGCATCGCTGCACTACTGGAATTGCTGCTGCTTTCAGCCCCCTCTCATCACTCTAATTAAGCCCAAATAATAAGGCAACATGTTAGACATGATGATCGAGTTTTAATTAGACTTTGATAAACCCAATGTGAATTTGGTCTCATCAGGTGCAACATTTCTGATGAGAAGGAAGGCTGTGAATCATGAGATGGTTTTGGTATAAATAGCTGTTATGGTTTCAGTGTCATCTGTGTGCAGGGAGGCTAGAGGTTGGGCATGCATGTAATCATACTAACCCTTTACATTTGGGGAATACATTACTGTTTTCAAATTTCTTTCAGATCATTGCTATGTGACTGTGGGAGCTGAGGCTCATCTGGT
The DNA here is from genome assembly GCF_007565055.1 of Rhinopithecus roxellana. Classification (NCBI taxonomy): domain Eukaryota; kingdom Metazoa; phylum Chordata; class Mammalia; order Primates; family Cercopithecidae; genus Rhinopithecus; species Rhinopithecus roxellana. The sequence continues at coordinate 85,246,965 of NC_044560.1, read as the reverse complement.
ACAAAGTGTGTAAGTCCAGATGGGGAGAAGAGGGAGACGATAATGTTTAGTCAGTTCCTAAGGCATACCAGGCACTGGGCTAGGAGCATCATACATGGAATAGAAGACAGATGTCTCACCAAAGTCTCAGTACTTAAGAAGTGTCAGAGCAAAGACCCCTCCCTGCTCATGTCTGTTCATTTCCTTCATAGGTCTCTCTTTGCCACTTCGAGCAGTCTTCCAAAGCCATCCTGGAAGATGACAGTCACAGAGGCGAAACCACAGAATTAGAGCTGAAAGTGCCCTTAGAGATAGATCCAACCTCCTCATTGTACCCATGGAGAAACTGAGGCACAGAACGGCAAAGACCATCACCCTGGTCACATGATGATTTGGTGGCAAAATCAGACAAGAATTTGTCTGACCCTACAACTCCCTCTAATTCATTTAATTCAATTTGATTCAACAAACACTTGTGGAGCATCCTCTATGGGCCAAGCACTGTTTTAGGGTTGTGTCCATAGATTAAAACAAATAGAGATCCATCTAGTAGGCTTCCATTCTGAGGGGTGGGGAACAGAGAGTGCACAGTAAATGCTTTATATAGTATGTTAAGAGAGGATCAGTGCTATGGACAAGAGAGTGAGAGAGAGAGAGCAGGATACAGGACATTGGGAGTCCCAGAGATGAGAGAGCTTAAATTTAAAACAGTGTGATTAGGGTAGGTTGTACTGAGATAAGAAACATTCTAAAGGCAAAGGTCTCCATCCATTCCTTCACCTATCCATTCCTTGGGAATTTATTTAACATTTCCTGTGTCCAGTCTTTTAATGGCAGTGGGCTATGATGTCAGTAGGACCCAACCACCCATCTTTCTTAGGAATCTCTGCTAAATCCAAGGTCACCATGGTGTTCTGAGCTACTTTTTCCTAATGAATGGCATTCCCCAAGATCATGACCAGCCAAGTGGCTCCAATGGTATTGACCACTTCCACAGGGCACACAACCTCTGGATGCAAGGAGAGAAATACAATAGCAGGCGAGGAGGTGAGAAGGTGTCCCTTGCCACACTTGGGAGCAGGCAGTTTATCTGTGGGAGCCTTCCTCTCCTCCCACTCGCTCATCCCATGTGGTACCCCCCAGAATCCTCCCTTCTTGGAAAATGCCCCACCTCACCTCTACCCACCTCTTCCCTTCATGACTCCCTCAGACTGGAGCTAACACCACCATCAAAGCCCCATCTGAAACCCTCAGTCATCCCTGTGTGCTAAAGGAGTCTGTGGATTCCTGCACCTACTCCAATCTGCTAATTGGAGTCCACTGACCCTAGGCCATTCATCTTTCACCTTCTCTTAATTTGTTGAAGTAGCATTCTAGGCAAAAGTGCTCTCTGTCAGGGATCTTCATATTACACTATGTGGAAGCAATAACCTTTTGTGCTTGGGTAGATTTTTACAGTTGACAAACAAGGCACTTTCCCACCCATCATGTTATTTGAGCCCCACAAAAGTGCTGGGCCATTATTCCTTTTTTTCTCCCCTAGATTAGGAAGCCTACGCTCTTTGAAGTGAAAGATTTTGTTCAACATCACACAGCCATTGAAGCACAATTCAGTGTCCAGTGATCTTTCTGGAACCGTATGCTGGCTGGCCCTGTGGACATTTGGTGACAGGCCATGTGGACAAAGTAGAAGTAACAGCACTCCAAGTTGAGTAGAAAAGTAATACAACAACAGGAAACCCAGGGGTAGGACAGTGTCATATTTCTGAAACTTCAATGTGTGCAGAAGTCACCAGGGGATCTTGTCAACATGCAGATTCAGAATCCGCAGGTGTGAGGCAAGGCCTAAAACTCTGCAGTTCATGAAAACTTCCAGGTGATAGCAATACAACTGGCCATAGGCCACACTTTAAATGGCAAGGGGATGATACAAGTCTGCTCACCACATTGTCCCACTGGATGGAGTTCTGCCGTTTAGGAACCATGTGACTTTGAGCTGGTCTCATGGACAAGCTGAAAGTCAGGGTGGTTATTTTTTCCTAAACTATGTGACAGAGAAATGCCATGGTGAACTTTCAGACAAGACTCTGATTGAGCTACACCCTGAAACTGCCACGTAATGTTATGCAAGGTGTACACTGCACAAAGGCACCTGCCTGTAGGGGATGGGTGTCCCCTAAACTCCAGCTCTCACTCCTTTCACCATGCAGCACCTCTGCACCTAGAGAAAGGAGCACCATTTCTTTCATTGATACAAGGGCACCACATGGACAAGCAGAGGTCTTGTATACCTTCCTGCCCTCCTTGACAACTACTCATGGTCTAATTGATCCACCTCTATAGGGTTTGATATAGTTAAATAGATATCTGTCCTTTGTCTCCTCCCTCATGCCACTTGTTTCTGAGAGCTGTTCTGGTAATGGCCTCTTCTGTAGAGCTCTCTTTACCACTTCATGCAAACAAAGTCATCCTGGAAGATGACAGTCACAGAGGCAGAGCCACAGAATCAGAGTTGAGAGTGCCCTGAAAGACAGATCCAACCTCCTCATCTCCAGACCTCTTCTGTGTCCTCCATACCTCTTCCATGTCCTCCAGACCTCTTCCATGTCCTCCAGACCTCTTCTGTGTCCTATCTCCATCAAGAGCTTGCAGTAGGGCCCATGTCAGTTCATTTCCATTCATCCATTCAACAGAAAATATTTATGGGGTGGCCTCTATGTGCTGGGCACAGTTCCAAGCATTGAGAATGCAGTCAGTAGTAAACACACAAGACAAAGCCCCCACCCTTATGGAGCTACCATTCTCAAAGGGAAGAGAAAATACATAAATAATGTTTATGATAATGGCAGGCAATATTCCTTATGTATAATGAGGAAAATAAGGAAGGGTGGTCAGGAGATGACATTTGGGCAGGGACCTGAGGAAGGTGAGGGAGTGAGCTGTGGGAGGGTGGAGAAGGTGGTGGGCAAGCACAGTTTTGGCAGAGGAAGGGCCAAAGGTCCTGGAGCAGCAATGTGCCTGGCATGACTTTTCAAAGGGGACTGAATTTTTCTTGGCATAGCAAAGGAGCCCAGAGAAGGCCAGTGTGGCTGGGGCTGCAAGTGTCAAAAGACGCATCTCGACCATGGGGAGAACTTTGTGTTTCATTCTAAATGTGAGGGATAACACTGGAGCTACACACCCCGGCCATTGCTGCCGCTTTGTGATGCCCCCAACCTTTGTCTCTGGTTTAAGTGTTTTATGGGGGTAGGAGTGTGACACAATTCATTGAACAAATTCAACAGATATTTCTTGAGTCCCCTACCATGTGTGCCAGGCACTGTTCTGGGCCTTTTCTAGGTCTTGGAAATATACCAGTGAGTAAGAAATGCAAATTCCCCACCCTTGTGGGGCTTATATTCCCATCAACAGGAAGACGAATCTTCACACTGCACTCTTATCCTTGCTGAGACCCACATGGGGATGAGAGTGGGATGGGCACTGCATAATTGAGCCTCCCTCTCTATAGATACGCATGTTTGGGAGGGGTGAAGCAAGCCAGCAAGGGCAGAAGGATCTGCTGCTACTCTCACACAAATGCTCTGTGTTGGTGGCTCTTGTGGAAGTCTAGAACAAGAGGTGGATATAAAGCAGACAGAAAGGATAGTTCCAGGAAGGAAAAGCTTGTGAGGTTGAGTATTTGCCCTCAGAATGTATGTAAATTCTGGAAAAAATGGAAAATGGGATGCGAAGCTTAACTTTGTTTGTATCTTACATGCACATAAGAGGCACAAAAACAAAAATAGACAAATGGGATTACATCAAGATGAAAAGCTTCTTCACAGCAAAGGAAACAATCAACAAGTGAAGAGACAGCCTACAGAATGAAAATGTTTCAAATAATTCATCCAACAAGTAATTAATGACCACAACATATAAAAAACTCAACTCAATAGCAAAAAAACAAACAATCTGATTTTTAAAATGGGCAAAGACTTGAATAGACATTTCTCAAGAGAAGACCACAAATGGCCAACAGGTGAACGAAAAATTGCTCAACCTCACTGATCATCGGGAAATACAAGTCAAAACCACAATGAGATATCATCTTACCCCAGATAGAATGGATATTATAAAAAGAAACAGAAAATAAAAAGTGCTGGTAAGGATGCAGAGAAAAAGAATTGCTCATACTCTGTTGGTGGGAATGTGAAGTAGTATAGCTATTATGGAAAACAGTATGAAGATTCCTCAAAAAACTAAAAATAAAACAGCAATCCCATTGCCTAGTACACACCCAAAAGGTAAAACCGTTGTATTGAAAAGATAGCTGCACTCCTATGTTTATTGTGGTACTATTCAAAATAGCCAAGATACGGAATCAACCAATGTCCATCTACAGACGAATGGATAGAAACTGTGGTAAATATACACAATGGAATATTATTCAACCATAAAAAAGAATGAAATCCTGTCATTCACAGCACCATGGATGGAACAAGAGTTCATTGTGTTAAACGAGATAAGCCAGTCACGGATAGACAAATGTCATATGTTCTCACATGTGGGAGCTAAAAAGTTGGATCAAATGGATCAAACAGAGGAAGAATGCAGATTGGTGGTTATCAGAGGCTAGGAAGCCAGGTCAGGGAGGGTGACGACAAGTTGGTTAAAGAATACAAAAATACAATTAGATATACAGTTAAATAGAAGAAATAAGCTCTAGTATTTGACAGTACCATAGGTAAATTATAGTTAACAATAATTTATTGTATATTTCAAAAGAGCTAGAAGAGGATAATTATGATGTTCCCATCACAAAGAAAACATACATATTTGAAGTGATAGATAGCCCAATTACCCTGATTTGATTATTATGCATTGTATACAGGTATCAAAAGAGAACATGTACTCCCAAAATATGAACAACTATTATATATCAATTTTAAAGTGACTTTTAAAAAGACTTGATCACTTCTTCCTTTCAACAGATGTCTCGCCCTACACCTAACTCAGTACTCTGGTATCTGTCACAGAACCTGGCTTATGCCAGGTACTCAATAAATACTTACTGGGGGAGTACTGGGATGGATGGATGATATGATGTCCATCTGGCTATAATTTTATCTCAGAGTAGCTTGTTGTTCTAGGGTGTATGCATGTGGGGATAGAGGAGCCCACAAGAAAGTTCTGAGGCTCATTAATTCATCTATTTTTCACCCTGTAGCACCTACACCATGGTCTTGTACATAATAAGAGTTTAATAAGTATGTGCTAAATGAAAGAAGATAAGCTTTGACCAGAAATATGAGTCCAAGGATTCAGTTTTTCCCATGAAACTTTAATGCCATAAAGGATTTCTGCATATGAAATTTACCCTTCTCTGCTCACCTTTACATAATTCAAGCAGCATGTGGCTCCTTGGGGACTTCTTTGGACATTAAGTTCTCTCTCAACAGTCCTAGGATTGAACAGCTGCACGTAAGCAATTACCATTGATTTGTCATTACCAGGGGGTTATGGGGAGCCATGGAGGAAGGGCATGGAGATGAGAGACGGTGTTGCAAAAGGGCCCAGGGACCAAGAGGCACGGGGATGGGGTCTGAGGCATGAGGCCTGCCTTTGTGGAGGTCCAAGCTTGGGGAAGTCAGGATAGAAGACAAGGCCACGAAAACACCCCAGAGGCATGGGGGACTTTCAGCCACTTCCTGGTATGCTTGTTTCTTTCTCCCTGAACAATATCTAGCTCATGGCCCCTCAACATCTGCTTGACAAGCACATCTCAACAAGGAAAGGCAGAAAAGGGAAGAGGTTGGAGAGGTTGTCTTTATTTTGCAGCAAAAACCCAGGAGATGATGAGGAAAAGCACTGAGGCACTCTTTGAAGATGGGAGTCCCCTGAGAGCTGTCAGAGAAGTGGAAAATGGCTCAGGCAGGGTTTGCTGGCTCCCCTACACCCCTCAATTCCAAGAAACATCTGCACTGATGACTTGGTAAGGACAGACCCAGGCTGGAGATGACGCAGCTGGCTGGGACCCTCTGAGAAAAGATAAGAAACAACTCCTGTAGAGACCCAGGATGCAGAAGAGGGACGCCTTCAGAAAAAAGGAGAGGAATAATGTCCCTCTTCTGGCTCTTCATTTAAAATGACATTCTCTCCAGTGGAGGTAGAGTGGGAGAAGAAATCCTTTGATCCCAGCCACTTCATTGTGAGTTAGTAGTGCTAAACCCTTTCGAGGGCAGAGGGAAAAGTAGAGGAGAACACTAGCATTTAACACCTACCCACTCTGGGGCAGGCTGTCTCCCACACCTTGTTTCAGGGACCTCTCACGACAACTCTCTGAAACAAGTTATATGATTTTCATCTGTAGTAAATTGAATTGTCCCACAACCTCATCCCCTAAAAGAGGTATGTCTGGGAAACTGCCAATGCAATGTTATTTGGAAAAAAAGGATATTTGCTGATGTACTTAAGGATCTCAAGAAGAGATCATCCTGGGTTATCTCTGTGGGCCCTAAATCCAAAGACAAGTAAGTGTCCTAGCTAAAAGACAGAAAAGGAGAAGATACAGGGAGAGAAGAGGAGAGGCCGTATGAAGATAGAGGCAGAGATTGGAGTCACAACCCAATCTCTGCCTCCATCACAACCTTGGTTATGATGCAACTACAACCCAAGAAATGGCCACCACAAGTGGGAGGAGGCAAAGAGGGATTATCCCCTACTGCCTTCAGCCAGAGTGTGGCCCTCCCACCGCCTTGACTTCAGACTTCTAGCCTCCAGAATTGTGACGGAGTACATTTCTGTTGTTTAAGGCTACCTGGTTTGTGGCAATTTGTTATGGTAACCCTAGAAAATTAATACATCATTTCATAGATGAGAAAAATGAGGTTCAGAGAAATCGAGCCCCCATCTGAAGATACCTGAGTCATCTGAGACAGACCTGGGTTACAGACTTTGCAGTGGGAGCCAACTGTTGGCATTTTTCAACGAGCATCCTTCAGAAATGAGCCCAGGAAGGTCCCCTGAAAAGAGTCCCATTGCCAGAAAGTGTGGGAAATGCTGTACCTCGTACTTTTCCACAGCTAATGTGCATAGTAAAAGCTCAAAAAGACCTTCCCTTGCCCTGGAGAAGGGTGGGTCCTTACGTAGGCTGTTTTTCCTCTAACACCTTCCCTAAGCTTCCCTCCTTGGCACTTAAAAATCACGAGGCTGAGTAAGTGCATATCTGGAATTTGTTTTGGTCTAATGTTTTTCTCTCCAGCTGGACCCCAAGCTCCACAATCCAGGGCAGCATCTGATCTCTTCCCCCACGGGATTCCCAGGCTTTTGCATGACCCTTGGTGCATGGCGAGGGCCCATTGATATCTGCTGAATGAACGATCAAGAAAAAAATGAACTTTGTTTAAGCCCAAGGTGTCCCAAACTTGTTTACCAAACTCTTTCCTCTACAGCACCATAGAAGATCAGATTCGGGGAAAGGTAAGGGGCCTCACCAAGAAGTTAATCTGTCTGTGCTGTTTTCCAAGCTTGAGCACAGACCTCTATCTGAAAAGCTCCTTGGCCCAGAGACTCTGTTCTCTCTCTCTCTAGGAAAGAGAGATGCTCATGCAATCCCAATGAACACACCTGTGGGATCTGGGGGGTGAGGAGAAACAGGTGAGATGATTTAAAGTCTACTTGGAAAAATAGCCATGTGATACTAGCCAGGAAAATTCTAAAATTAAAAAAAAAAAAATGGATAAAGGAAAATGACAACCCTTGCCAGATATATAAAAATAATAAAAATTGACAATACTTAAAACTGTTTGGTACTAGAACAAGCCAGTAAAGGAAGAGAATTCAGATAGAAATCCAAGAACACACAGGAATTTAGTATAGGAATTGTATGGTATTTCACATCAGTTAGGCAAAAAGGATTATTCAAGAAGGGGTGTTGAGACAACCGCCTTGCCATCTGGAAAAAAGTAAATCTGAATCTGGTCTTTGCTTCTCACACCAAAGCAAATTCCAGATGGAGCAAAGATTTAAACATAAAAAATAAGCCCATAAAAGTACTAGAAAGAAACATGGAAGAATTTTTTTTTTTTTTTTTTTTTTTTATGGCTATGGAGCAGAGACAGCCTTTCTAAGCAAGACATAAACCCTAAACTGAAGAAGTAAAGAACTGATTCATTTCAGTAGAAAAATTGAATGTTCTAAACTTCAAAAAGTACAGTAAATGAACTCAAAAGTCAACTAACAAACTGGGAAAAAAAATCTGCACCATATATGACAAAGGTCTGGTTTACTTAATATGTTAAAAGCTCTTATAGATTGATAAGAAAATGACAATCTATCAGGAAAAATAAATGAACAAAAAAACAACAAAATTATAACCTGACAACTCAGAGAAAAAGACTTGCAAATGGCTACTAATATATTTTTCATTTTTTAAATTGACAGCTTTGCATGCTTTTATCATGTATAACATGATGTTTTGAGGTATATATACATTGTGAAATAGTTAAATCTATCTAATTAGCAAATGCACCACCTCATAGTTATCATTTTGTGGTGAGAGTACTTAACATCCATTCTTCTTAAATTTTTCAGGAATATATTTTATTAACTATAGTCACCTTGCTGTGACAATAGAACTCCTGAAATTTATTCCTTCTACCTAACTGTAATTATGTATCCTTTGACCTAAACTTCTTTTTGTAATTAAAGAAATGCACATTTTAAATGAGACATGATTTTCAGCTATTAGACTGGCAAAATTCAAAAATTTGATAGGACATAGTACAGTGGTAGCACAAGGGTAGAGAAAGACACTCTTGCCTACTGTTCATGGAACCATAAATTGATGCAGGCCCTTTGCTGGGGAATTTGGTGACATTTGTCAAAATGGAAAGAGTGGACCAGATGCTCAGTGGATACAGTTTCTGCTTCAGTAGTGCTTAGGCTGAACCAGTGTTCGCCCTTGTCAAGCCCCTAGAGCCTCAAGTCCGCCTCTCCTCAGCCACCTGTCAGGATCCTGTATACCCCTTGAACTACCTCCAGCACCAGAGACCTCCCTCAAGCCCAGATCACCCCGGAGCTGCGTGTCTTCTGCATCAACTCTCCATGGCTTACCACTTTGTTTGGGATGACATGGCTGTGAATAACTGCCAAATGTCTTCTTCTCAAATCCCATTAAGAGATAGAACATACTGAGACCCCATTGAAGCAGAACCTATGGGGTGGCCAATCTTCCTTCAGAACACCAAGAAAGTAGTCCATGGCAAATGGGAGGTGGTTGAATGTAGTGAAGTCTGCATTCCACTTGAGCGAGAGTGTGAGTGGTCATTATTAAAATTGTGCGCACTGGCTGCCAACACAAACGACCCCTGCTTTGAGAATTCTCTGAGACCCATTACCTGAATGAGTACAAGTAATCCATCAAAGAATGGAGTGGCCATGAAGCCAACTTAAGGAAGATAGGGCCCTAGGAGTATGGCATGGTGGATAGCTTTCAGACAAGTATGTCCTAAGAGACAGTACCTTTGAGAGCTAAGCCCAGGCTAGCTTCCTCAAAATCGTGAGATAGCTTCCCGAGGCAGCACATGCATCCTGGAGATATCTGTAACTTTTCCAAAAGCTGTGTCAAAACATCCTCCCCATCTTCTTTGTATATGCCCACCATTCTTGCCAGAAAGAAATCTTGTGATCTCTGTCAAATAAATATTAAAACAGCACATACATTTTAACCTGGCAGTCTGTCTTCTAGGAACTTATCTTTCAGGTATGCTCATGCTTGTGCCAAAGACACACACAATTGCAGGATCTGTAGTAAGAGTAGAAAACAAAAAGTAATTTAAATGTCAATCAATGGAAAACTAGTTAGATAAATTATAGACCATCATACAGTGGAAAATTAGGCAGCCATGAAAAAAGATGAGACAGCTGATATAGACACATCCAAGATATAGTATTTATTTAAAAGCAAGGTACTGAATGTTCCATCATTGATGCATAAAAAGGATTATATGTGCCTAGAATATTTCTAGAAGAAAAATTGTCAGTGCAAAAGGTGTACAGTAACAGGATCTGTCTATCTCACTGCAGACCAATGCCACCATAACTCAAAGGAGGGAAGATCCATTATCTGAAATGTTAGGGTCTTCAGGTATGGTCTTTCTCTCAGCCCAGTGGCCCAATCATAGATCTGGGTTCTTGTTCAGGGTTGTCCTCCAAAATCTGCTTAACTAACTAGGTCCCCACCAAGATTGGGATAGGGGTTCTCTGTTCTGGCCAGGCTCCTAACAGCTGCGTATGGACTCACACACTGAGGCCAGAAACCCATTCCCACTATGTGTGTCTTCCTTACCAATCAGCAATGCTTCTGAGGTGTGGAGCAGTCTGTGTGGAATATCCAGTGCCATTTTCTGCAGTCCTGAGTTGTACCTCCTTCATGACTTCATGAGCACTATTTAATGGAGTATTGAGAACCACGCCTGGAGTATCAGACACAGCTTCCAGGAGTCCTGTGCTCTGCCTGGAGTGTAGATGGCCATCTATCTGGAGTACAGAGCCCTGATTGCCTGGAGTCCAGAGCACTTCAATCCTGAGCACTTGCTGCCTGCCAGGGAACTGAGCAGGGCCTGTGAGTGCCGACTGCTATATGCCTGGACTGTGGGGTTGAGTGTGCTGAGAGTTTTGAGCACCCTCTCGGAGTTGTGATTCTATACCTGGCTGAAGAGAAGGACACCTCTCCACTACCACCAGCACCACTTTCTTGAGTCACATGTTGTTGAATACTGTCTCAAGCCAGGATTATATTTTTCTTCCTGCCTATATGACCTCCTGTTCAGCATCTTCCCCAAGATAAATCTACCCTACAACAGTAGTAACATATTTATTGAATATCTACTTCATGCTGGACATGGTGGTAACCTTGACATCTACTGTGTGCTGGCCATGCTGGTACCTTGATACCTACTGTGTGTTAAGTATGGTGGTAGCCTTGACAGCTACTGTATGCTGGGCATGTTCGTACCTTGATACCTACTGTGTGCGGGGTATAGTGGTAGACTTGACACCTACTGTGTGCTGGGCATGTTGGTACCTTGATACCTACTGTATGCTGGGGATGCTCGTACGTTGATACCTACTGTGTGCTGGGTATAGTGGTAGTCTCATAGGATTGGTAGTAATAGAGAAGGACAGGACCTGATTCCTTGCTCCAGGTCTTGCTCAGACATACACAGGGTGATCTGGCAGTTTTCTGAGCTGTTCAGAGTGAGTTTAGCAGTCAGCATATAGATCGTGGTTGGCCAAGCTCCCAGAAAGCCGAGGGCTAGAAAGATAGATTGACTTCATTTTAGGAAAGGCCAGAAGATCTGAGATTGGTTGTGAATGCTGATAACTCCATGCGTGTGTTCCATGGGTCAGAGGCTAGACTAGGGGAGCCGAGGCTATGCCACAGTACCCAAGACTCCATCTACATTCTTCTGTCTTGGGCCCTGCACTCCTTCCACCAACACCAATTTAGGCCACAGTTATAATTAAACCTCTCCAGTTCTCAATATCAGATTCCTTCTACTAGGCGCTCAGTAGGAGAGGTATCAGCAGTGTTTTGCCCCTGGGCTGCAAGCCTGGGTGCATGGTCAGTGGTTAGTACACAGTAAATTTAACAGTCTCTCTCTCTGCCAGGGGTTACTTTCTCTCTCACTTTTTCTCCATGCTGATCTGTATCTCCAGTGCTGGCTCAGTCTTTCTGAAGAAAGATGGCTCCAGGCAGTCTCATACCTGCTTGAAATACATCACAAATTCTAATACCAATCCAAAAGATTTTGCAGCCACTGCTATTATGTGTGACAATCCCACTGCTATTGTGTGTGACAATCCCATGGTGCTGGGTGTGAATAAGTGTATGAGCATCGGGCTGCAAATCTTAATCACAGGCAAGTTGCTCAACTTCTCCAAGCCTTAGTTTTTTTCACTGACAACAGAGGATAAAAGTTGAATCTATTTCATAGGGTTATTGTGAAGATTAAGTGAATTAATATATTTAATAGCACTTGAAACTGTGCCTGGCACACACTAAGTGCTAAATATAAACTAACATCACTACTAACAATGATATACTGAACATCAAACATTGTCCTTTATAAGTGTTATTTAATTTTCACACAATGCCCAGAGCAGGTACTCTCATCCTTCCTTTGCTCATGAGGAAACCGAGTCAAAGAAAGACAAGGTAACTTTACATCTAGAGAGTGGTGGAGCTGAGATGGGAACCTAGGGGATGAGGCTCAGAGCCCATTTTGACTCTAATCACTATGCTACACTGCCCAGCACCAGAAGCCTCCTCAGATGGTTTTGTTAGAAGCATCATAAGACAGCAGGTGTCTTCAGAAACAGGGGATCCTGCTGAGCTCTGCTTCACGTACAGCAGGTACAATGTCTTGTAGCACAGAAGGTTACCTGGGATAGGGTTGCCACAGGGGTGGTTGTTGGTCGAGGTGAGCTGGCTCCTGCCAGTGTAGGGAAATCAGGATGGGAGCCAGCAGTCATAAGAGCTAAGACTTACCTAGTTCTGAGTTAAACACTTTGCCTTCATTTGAGCCTCGAGCAGCCCTATGATTTAGATATATTTTTATCTCATTGTGTAGATTATGAAGCTGAGGCACAGGCAAGAAATCTACCCAAGACCACACAGTTAGGGAGTGGCAGAACCAGGATTTGAACCATACACAGCCTGGCTCCAGAGGCCATGCTCTTAAACACTATCCCAAACTGCATGAGGAATTGGCATACCTGACAAATTGCCAAGCCAGGTCCCACAAACTGAGGGTTCAGAGTTGACCTCCAGGCCCTTCTACACTTCAGCAAAGCAGGGAGGAGCCTGAGCCACTGTCAGCTCCAAAGGGACACATAGGTGGAGCCTATCAGGAGGTACAGGACTTCAGTCACCCCCAAGTGTCATGCTGAGAACTGCAGGAAGTGGGCCACAGAGCACAGTGAGAGGGGCACCCAGCTGGGAGCCAGAGGAGTTGGGCTCCAGTTCCAGACACATGACCTGCAGAGCACCTTTTTCCTTTCTGGGCATCAGTCTTCTTGTCCGTAAATTAGGGTGATCTGTTTATATCAGCTGTAAGGCTCTTTTGTTCTAATACTCTTTGTTCTGTCAAGAGAATTATGGTCCACCCTGGGAACAGAAACTTACAATGAGTTGATCTGTCTAAGGATGACACTTCCCAGAGGGTGGGGACTACTCCCCTAACTTGTCTTGGGTGTATCTGACTGGGGACAGCAATGGCATTTGTGTTGGCAGAGGCTGAGAAGGTGATGCTGCACCTCTGATGTGGGTGGCCCTTTGAAGGGCCCAAGAGGTGGAGTGAATCCCAGGCAGCTCCCAGGCCAATACTTGAGCCAGAGGGTGGAAGTGGAAGAAGGACAGAATTCAGCTCTATATAGAAATAAAACAGTGTAATAAGTTGTCTTACAAACAAAGGACCTTCCTGTTACTGGCGATATCTGTGCAGAGGTGCATGTTTGTCTTCCAGGGGCCTTGGAGAGGACGTTCTTTCCTTCCCCACTAGATGTACCATCTCTTAGTCCATTCATTCATTGATCAGTTATTCACACAATGAATATTTAATGAGGGCCTATGATGTGTCAGACACTGGGCTAAGAACAACTCATACAAAGGTGAACAAGACACGGGCCTGCCTTTGACCATAAAGGTTAATGTATGATCAAGAGTATTGAGAAGGACTCTCCTCCACAGGACTGTAACATTCTTGTAGCTTCAAGGACCACTTGAAGAAAGCATTGGACATGAACACCTGTATAATATTTTATATCCAAATTTAAAGTTTGCAGGGGAATGAGAGATGATATCCTAAAGTTCATGTTTCCAAGCTATTAGCTCCAATGCCTGCACAACTGAGCAGAGACTGGCTAGCTGCCAGCCATTCTGGGAGATGGCAGACACATACAGGGACATGACGATGGAGCTAGCAGGGATGCAGAGCAACTGCAAACAGAACAAGTGTCAAGGGAAGCCAGCCATGGTGACAGATTCCAAGCTCTAAGAGGGCAGAGGCAGACCTACTCCATCAGTTCATGGTCCGAGAGGAATCAGTGCTGCTGGCAGGATGAGCAGAGAAGGATATTTCTGAAGGGCAGAGTAATGACTGAGGGAAGAGTGAGACCCAAAGCCAGATCTTTTCTGGCATTCCAGGAGGGAAACAAAACTGAGCTCATTCAGGGGTGAGAAGAGTGGCCAAACTGAGGACCCAGGCAGAAAACAGGGTACCCTGAGCACCTTGGAGGATTAGATGTGGGAAGCTGTGGGTAGAAAACATGACATAGCCAAGGGATCTGGGGAGGAAAATGCCAGGGAGCCACTCCAGTCTCCAACAAGGATTTCTCTGCTTTTGTTCTGCATAGAGCAGTCAAGACTATTCTAACCCGCTGCTGTTTCCAGGACAAAAACCTCTTGCTATTAAGCTCTGAAGGAGGTTAGGGCTGGCCACAGACCAGGAGTGTCCAGGGGATGGAACTTTGAATGGGTGAGCACTGCCAAGAACCCTCAAAAAGACCACTAGAATCCAAGCCCCACGGCCAATCCAGGTCATCTAGGGAGTAGGGATAGGGCCTCAAAGCAAGCCTCTCTCTGGGTTAATCCTGGAAAACAAAGGGGCTGGGACCTCCATGAGGAGGCCTTGGAAATGCTGAAAATGAGATGAAAAGTTGGGATTAGAGGACTTGCCTCATTTCAGAAATGAGGCTGACCACTGATTCATCTTCCATCAAGGAGAGGTTCAAAGAGCTTCTCCCAGGGTGACATTTTTCCAACTCTGGTCTTTCATCCCCAAAGCTTTGGATACCTGCTCTGGTTGGCCGGAAGGCCCATAGGACAGAGGCAGCCTGTCTCTATCCACTTTTCCATTAACTTAAAAACGATAGTGCTCACAATCTCCCTGCTACAGTGTACCAGACACTTCTGGTCACTTTGCATACACATTTCCTGTTATCCTCAAGGACCATCATTGTCTTCAGAAGTCAAGTACAGAGAGAGAGAGGGAGAGAGAGAGAGAGATCTGGAGAATTTCAGTAATTGTCCGAGATCACCAGGTAGTAATGGTAGAGGTAGAATTTAGACCCAGACCAGTTTGGAAGCTGCATCATTGAACATCCCCGCCCCCTTGTCACCTGTCCTGACTTGGCTCCTCCAGTGACACCACAGGAGCTTCTCATTTTATGGCCTTTCATACGGCATTTTGATAACCACACCAACCACACTCCTTGAGGAAGGCCTGGACTCAGCTCTGGTTGGCATCTCTCTGGCTTTCTTCCTCAGATGGCTGCATTAACTCCATGCAGCAGGCACAGATTTCCACATTCACTCTGGCATAATCCATGTGGCAGCTGGTACCTCCAAGCCCTTGATTTCTAATGCCAATGCTTCTCCTTGGTTGATATTTTCCCCAAACTTTGCAATGGTGTTATCTCTCTGCCCACTTCTCACTCAAATATCAGCCCACTCATAGCTCTGCCCAGTAAGACACTGTAGGCAGGCTGGCTGAACCTGATACCATGTGCTTTGTTTCTCCCTTACTATGATGTCTCCCTTAGTATCTTCTGATGATGTCACAGACTTTAAGCCTGAGTCTCACCCACATTTAGTCCAGCTTTCCTCAGCCACAGAAAATAATCTTTCTCCAAAAGAGATCCTGCCAACTGAGATTTTTTTATCCTCAAATGTTCTAACCCAAGAGATCCAAAAGCCTGTCTCTAAGGTAACTGGGATCTGCTCTGTTGTATTTCAGTCCAGGGTGGATCTGGAAGTTCAGCAAATTGGCCATGATGATTGACAGGAGAAGTCCCATCTGGCAATCTCTGAATAAGTCCAGGCATTTGGCCCTTAAACAAATGTCATGGTGAGTCATGACTTAACTGGTTCTTGTCTTCTCTCTCCAACCAGGTTGTAGAGTCTTAAGGTTCATCTTGCTCTACATGTCCAAATAACGAATCAAAACAATAATTGTAGGAGGAGAGGGGAACTTTCGTTTACTGAGCATCTACTTTGAAAAAGGCACTTAGGGTTTGCTATGACCAAATTGTGACCCTCTCCCAAATTCATATGTGGAAGCCCTAACCCCCAATGTGATCATATTTCAAGATGGGGCCCTTGGGAGGTACTTAGGGTTAGATGAGGTCATCAGGGTGAAGGCCCTGTGATGGCATTGGTGTCCTTATAAGAAGAGACACCAGAGAGTCTCTCTTCCTCTCTCCTCCCCACACAAAGAAGTGGTCATGTGAGCCCACTGCTAGATGCTGCCCATCTACCGGCCAAAAGAAGAGTTCTTTTACCTACTCTGCCAACATCTTGATCTTGGACTTCCCAGCCCTTAATAAATTAATTTCTGTTGTGTAAGCCCCTCAATATTTGGTATTTTGTCATGCAACCTAAACAGATGAAGATGGGCATTCTGTCTTTTCTCCCTCTAGCAACGTGGGAAGTAGTGGGGTAGACAACTCTGGTTTCTACCCCAAACCATTTCCCCTTCTGCCTTAGTTTATAGATCCCCAATTGATTTTCTTATTAGCTAAGTCTAATATGCTCAGGAAAGTAGGTCGCTTCAATGGCCCTGGGGTCTCATCTTTTACCAGTCATGCTCTAAGGCTGAACAAGTGAACATACAACCATCATTTAAATTCCAGTTGCAGAACCTGAGCTCTATAGCCAAGCTATCTGGGTCCAAATCTCAGCTCTGACAGTTACCTGTTGAGTAGCTTTGGGCAAGTTGTTTTAACCTCTCTACATCTTAGAAATGGCACCTTTTTCTTGGGATCGTTGTATTAAGTTAATGCATGGAAAGTATATGAAAAGGTGCCTGTCATGTAGTAAGTACTCGATAAATGCTACTGTTGTTGTTATTTCTATGAGCCATAAAGGGGAAGTCCCCTTGTTGCTTCTATGCAAAATTATGCTCCTTGATTAAAAGGGAAGTGACATAGAAAGCTGCCTCCTTTTTCCTTCCTTGAATATATATATATTGTCCTTGGGTTATGGCATATATATATATATATATATATATATATATATATATATAATGCTGGTATGACAAGATCAAAACTTAGAGGAGCCTATGTCAGAACTTTATGTGAGATAACAGTGTACTATTATTAGCCCCGTTGTAGCAATGGGGAAACGGAGGCAGGGGAAGGGATAGGGAGTGGTTAAGTAATTTGCTTAGGATCACACAACTAGATGGCAGATCTGGGATTCAAACCCATGCCTAAGCTCTTTCCTTGGAACCAACAAGGCTGGAGGCTTGGAGAGAAGACAGCATCTCTTGGAGAGGGGTGAGGGAGGGGTGCACTCTCCCTGACTCCAAGCTTCCTCTGGAAGAGGTGTACTGGAGCAGGTGCCTGCCTGCCTCCAGTGCCTCAGCTGTCAATAAAACCCCCAGCCTGGCTGTGGCAAGCTGCAGATTCATGCAAATTCAGGGCCTATATTTAGCTGTAATTTAGCTGTCATCAGTCAGAGGGAGAAGAAAAAACCCTCCCCAATGTAATGGTTATTCATATCGACTACCTACTCCTCTGGTGCCTCATAAATCCAATGGAATCTGACTCCAAGTGGCAGTGGCATGCAGGGGTCTGGCTGGCTTGGATTATTTGACCTCCTGGGGCAGAGATGATGGGGCAATGACCTGAATACAAAGGGAAGGAGGGTGCATTTTTCATGGAGGGTGATGATAAGGAGAGAGATGGAGAAAGATGAGTCAGTCGTGGAAATCTAATAAAAAACCTGAAACAAGAAGGATGCCAATGAGTCAGAGGATGCTGGAGCTGGGAGGGCCCTTGGAAATCAAGCAGTCCAACCCCCAAGGAAACTGAGTCAGAGAGGAGAGCAATCATAATAACAGCTATCTTAATTACCATTAATTGAATTCTTATACTCTGTGCCAGATATTGTGCTGAGCATTTTCCTGGCTTGTAGTCATTTGGTTCTCTCAGTAACCCTACTGGATCAGAATGATTTTCCCCATTTACACATCAGGAACCAGATACAGTCACTTGTCTTATGTCCAAAAATGGCAGTGCTAGGATTTGAGCCCGTGTCTGCCTGATGCCATAGATCATTGCTCATAACCACTAACAATACTGCGGGATTTGTGGACAAGTTCATGGTTAGTAAATGTCAGAGTTGGACCAAACTTCGTCTTGACCAACTCTTGGTCCACTTGTTTTTTCTCGTGTATCCCCCAGGCGATGATTAGTGAGAAGACAGAAGGAAAGAGTGATGAGCACAAGGGAGAATGAATTTGTGCTTAAGGTGGTTGGATGTTCGGGGAAACTGCAACTACAACGTACGGTTTTCTCCCTTTAGTGATATGTCCATTCGATTTATTTGAGGGTGGTTATGGGACACCTCCTGTAAGACTGGAAAGGAGGGAGAGAGAGGCATGTCTAAATAGACATAATTATGGGGGAGCTTAGGGCATTATGAGGGCATCCAGAGGGTGAAGAGACTGGACCCAAAAAGGGAAGACCGTGAAGTTAACTCTGCCTTCTCATGTGGAAGGTCTGCTCTCTTCCCTAAAGTAGACCAGGAATCGCTTTGCATGAGGAGCCTTCAGGGAGAGAAACAACCCTAGAGAGAGTGATATTCAGGCAACACACTTGTCCTCATAACGATCGGGCTGGGAAGCAGCCATGCCCCTGCTCCCCGCCCACAGAACCTAACCACAGATGTGGAATGAACTCAGGTTCCGTGCTGGTGCCAGAATCTCTCACAAGCAGCCCCTCCAGGACTAAAAACATGGCCTCTGTACCAAAGTGCCTGAGTTCAAATCCTTATTAGCTGTGTGACCTTGCGTAAGTCACTTAACTACTCTAAGCCTCACTTTACGCGACTGTACAATGGGAATAATAATAGTCCCTACCTCATAGGGTTGATGTGAGGATGAAATGAGTTAATGTAAATGATGTGCTTCGTAAAGTGCCTGGCACCGAGTCAGTGCTACACCGTGTTAGCTATTACTATTGCTTTTGTTGTTGTTAATTCTGAGAAGCTTTTATCTGCTGAAGCAGAAGGTCTGTAGGACTGAGTGTTTTCCCTCTGTAAACTCAGGATGATTAAATTATCCCCTTTCCATGCCATAGAATGTACACGCCAGTCATTCAGATGATATGCAAAAATATTATATTTCTATCCCTATCCTTTCCCCACAGTTCCCCACCCCCTACACACACCACCTCCTCATAACCACATTTATCCAGATAATAATAGAGAAAAAAAAATCCTGCTTTGTCCTCAAATTGCTCAGGTATCTTAAGGCCAGTTGGCTTCATTTGGATATTTTGGCTCAGAGTGACTCTGGCTAGCCTCCTCTTCTGCCCACACCCTCCCCCTCCCCAGCTGCTACTACATCATGGTCCCCCACCCCTGCCTGGTGCTGCTCTGGTCACCTGGGTCAGAGACCATCAGATCCCTCCTTCTGTCCCGGAAGTTTCAGACATCACGTGTAGCTTCGCAGTCAGCACGTTGTATCCCAAGCAGCCAGGAAGAGGAATTGCCACAAATAACCATGCTAATGGAGGTAATGGAAGGAGGGAGACTGATGTCTGCAGTTCACAGGAGGGCTGGTGGCACAGGCTTGCTGAGCCGAGCCGAGCCCCATCTGAGTGCTTCAGCTGGCTGCCAGCACCTTAAGAAAAGGAGCTATGGAGCAAGCTGTCCTTCTGAGACCCTGCCGACAGTGACAGCATCTCAGGAAAGAGCTCCGCGGTTCTCAGGTCTGAGGAAGATCCTGAGAGGACATTCTATCCATCCTCCTGCCTCCACAAGACTTGCTCCCATTTCCCCCTTGAAAAACCCTTCCCGGGAGGCAGGATGCAGAGTGAATGGTGCCTTCCACCAGTGGCTCTCAGCACGTGGATCCTGCACTAGAGACAGTAGCACCACCAGGGAACTTGTCAGGAATGCAATTTGCTAGGAGGCTCCACCCCACAACTACTGAACACTGATTCAGAAACTCTGGAGGTGGGTTACAGCATGCTGGGTTTTAACAAGCCCTCCAGGGAATTCTGCAACACACTCAGGTTTGAGAACCACCGGTTTAGTCAACAGTTCTCAAACTTTGCTGAATATTAGAATCAACTGGGGAGCTTTTAAAAATCCCAATGGCCAGGCTACACTCCAGCCCAATTAAATCAGAATCCTCAGGGTGGGATTCAGACTTCAGTGTGTTTAAGTTCCCCTGGGTGACTCGGGTGCACATTGAGAGATGCGAACCACTGATCTAAATATTTAATAGACAAATCCGCAAACATTCTCTCTCCAATATGACTGTGCTTAGCAGAAGCCATAAGGATATTTTGCCTCTGTGCAAGAGAAGAGACAACAAGATTATGTTATACCTATTGGATGCCAAGATATTACTGTATCTATTTTATCAAGGAATAAATGAAGACATGAAACTTAAGTACCTGTCCAGAGCCAGAAGCAAGGCTATTGGAGGGAGAACTACACAAATTCTAACCAGGAGCCTCAGGCTAGACCTTGGGTCTGAATCTAGACCACGACACCACATGCTGTATCAAATGTGCACACCATTACTGTCACAACAAATGTAGTTACTCCAACTCCGCTTCAGCTCTTGTGAATGACAGCACCACGTGACACACCTGAAGTGCATTCAACCAATGAGAATTCAGCAGGGCCAAGACTGCACACCAGTTGGACACAGAGTAATGCCTACAGGAGCGTCACAAAGCTGAAATTCAACTGTAGTTGTAGGGGGTGTGGCCTCATATAAAAAAGTAAAAATTCATTACCTCTGCTTAGCACCTAAAAATATAAACTAGAAATTTTTAACCATGGCAAGTACAACTTCTGACCTTGGTTCCTCATCCAGTAAATTTGGTTTTTCTGTTAAGTAAGAATTGGAGTCTTCCTCTTCCTCACCCCAAAGCTTAGGCACTTAATAGTACTCTTGAGGATTCATCCTTAGGAAACAATTCAAAAGAAGCAAAAAACAGAAACATTTGCATGAGGATATTCGGCAAGGTGCTACCTATAACAGCAAAAAAGTTGAAAAAGCACAATAATGAAAATAATGGTAACGATGCTAGTGTCTGCCCTTTACTGAGTGCTCCCTAAATTCCCGGGAAGCCGTACTAAGAAATTTACATGTATTATTTCATTTTGCTTATATGTTGTAGAAATAATTACAATAGCATATAGTTCCATACTTCTTTGCTGTGGAAATTATCAAATAGCTCTAGTTTTCCCTTTCCAGAGCACGAGGCAAAATTGTACTTCTAGTCCCCCTTGCTGGTGGGTGGGGTCATGTAATTCTGTCAGGTGAGTTGTAAACAGAAGTGACCCATGTTTGCTTTGTCAGTCAGAGTCCCTAAGCAACTACAATGAGAAAAATCGCAGCACCCTCTCCCCATTCCCACCCTCTCCCCATTCCCACCCTCTCTCTACTGCCACCCTCTCCCCACCACCAGTCAACCCAAGATGTGTGTGTAACCAAAGGAAGGAAAAACCTTGTTTTTTTTTTTTTGTTTTTTTTTTTTTGTTTGTTTTTTTTTGAGGCGGAGTCTCGCTCTGTCGCCCAGGCTGGAGTACAGTGGCCGGATCTCAGCTCACTGCAAGCTCCGCCTCCCGGGTTTACGCCATTCTCCTGCCTCAGCCTCCCGAGTAGCTGGGACTACAGGCGCCCGCCACCTCGCCCGGCTAGTTTTTTGTATTTTTTAGTAGAGACGGGGTTTCACCGTGTTAGCCAGGATGGTCTCGATCTCCTGACCTCGTGATCCGCCCGTCTCGGCCTCCCAAAGTGCTGGGATTACAGGACCTTGTTTTTTTTTTAAGCCACTGAGACTTGTGGTTTGTTTGTTACCACAGCATAACAGCCTATCTTGGCTGATACACAGTTGATACATACACTGATACACAGACTTATATGCCATTGACCCTTAAACAACACAGGGGTTAGGGCACTGAATCTCCATGAAGTAAAAATCCGAGCATTACCTTTGATTCCTCCAAAACTTAACTACTAACAGCTTACTGTTGACCAGAAGCCTTGCCAATAACATAAACAGTTGATAACACATATTTTATACGTTGCATGTATTATTACTATTATTACTGTGTTCTTACAATAAAGTAAGCTAGAGAAAAGAAAATGTTATTAGGACAATCACAAGGAAGAGAAAGTGTATTTACTATTCATTAAGTGGAAATGGATTATCACAAAGGTCTTCATCCTCATTGTCTTCTCACTGAGTAGGCTGAGGAAGAAGAGGAAGAGGAGGAAGAGGAAGAAAAAGACGGGGTTGTCTTGCTGTCTCAGGGGTGGCTAGATGGAAGAAAACCTGAGTCTAAGTAAATCCCCATAGTTCAAACCTGTGCTGTTCAAGGGTCAACTGTGTAATATCTCATTTTAGGCCGGGCACAGTGGCTCAAGCCTGTAATCCCAGCACTTTGGGAGGCCGAGACGGGCGGATCACGAGGTCAGGAGATCGAGACCATCCTGGCTAACATGGTGAAACCCCGTCTCTACTAAAAAATACAAAAAAACTAGCCGGGCGAGGTGGCGGGCGCCTGTAGTCCCAGTTACTCAGGAGGCTGAGGCAGGAGAATGGCGTAAACCCGGGAGGCGGAGCTTGCAGTGAGCTGAGATCCGGCCACTGTACTCCAGCCTGGGCGACAGAGCGAGACTCCGTCTCAAAAAAAAAAAAAAAATCTCATTTTAACCCTGACATCTCTATGAGTTACTACTATTGATTCCATTTTATAGATGTAGACACTGAGACTCAGGGAGATTAAATTAACTTGCCCAAGTTCCCAGAGCTATTAGGTTTTCAATGAGGCTGGCTAACCCCAAGACCATGTTCTTAATCACTACATTAAGGAAATGGTATATCCATTCCCAAGGCCTACTAGGAAGTCATTAAGATCAATAATTTTAAAGATAATGAGGGAGGGTACATATGATGAAAGAAGTCAATTACCAAGTGATGGCAATATTGTGTTTGCAATTATATTTCTATGTATCTAAGATGAACAAAACAAGAAAAAATATGCAAAAGTAGAAATGATTGTTGTATGAGAAGAGTAGGATTATGTGTGACTCATCAAATTTCTCCAGTGTTATTTCATCACTTGTTCATTAATAAAACAAATCAGTCTTCCTTTCCACATGCCTACATCTGCACAATGTCAAACACATGGGTGGAAGGTAAAAATGTGCCATCCGTCAGCAGCATGCATCTCTTGCCCAACATCAGACATCTGGAAAGTCTGAATGAGCCAAATGACTGAATTTTTCATGCCTCACTGAAGATTTTGGGGAGTGGGGAGGACAGATCTCTCTGAATAACTTGTGAACTTCACAGAGAAGCCAAGTTAGGCAAAGATGCTGCAGAGAGCAATGCTCTATGGAGGAAAAGTATGGGAGGGAGAGAACACAGTCTCCCCAGCAAATCGAGTGCAAGATACTGCCCTGATTGGCCACCTCTACCTCAGGTCCTGGTAAGAAATGTGGTCACTGGGGACCACATGAGGTCATTTAGCTGAGGACAGCGTTGGGGCTTACAGGGCAGGTACTGTCTAGCCAGGACTCACTGACCTCCACTTCTGAATATGAGAAGCACTGAGGACTGTTTCAACCTACTTGAAGGAGACACTACCAGGTCAGTGCAGCTACCCCCATCACGGCCCCAGCTGAGGGACCACAGCAGAACACCTGAGCCAACGGACAGGAAGCTACAGGCTTGCCAGTGGCCTCTGACGTGGTCTAGCCAGGAAGCTCTACTCAAAGTGACAATGTTATCTCACAAGACCACCAAACTCTCTCTAGTGGGAGTACTAATATGAGGCAGAGTCTGTGCAGTAAGTAGCAAGAACAGAAGCAGAAAGACACAGAGGAAGAAACTAAGATGAGAATGTGTCCTGGTCACCATCATGGCAGAGGAATGGACACTCTCTTTCTTCCTGGGGCAGAGGATTGGTACTGAAATGACTTGGCGGTTAAGCAGTGTTAAGCCCTGGAGGGTCTTTCAGTTCCTAAGCTATCTTCCGGTGTCAAGGTCACCTGGCTGTGGGACTGTTCTGAGGATGCCTTGTTTGGGGTTGTTTCCTTAGGGTCGTTCCTAAAACCCGCAGTGTGCTAGAAGGACAAGAAGCTTTGCCCAGGGAGCAGGTCTATGACATGGATGCAAAACAGCAATGAAGGGAAGTGATGAGTTCTGCAGGCACACTTCTAGTTCTAATTGGGTGGATCAGGAGTTGGCAAACTTTTTTCTGCCACATAACCCCTTTTCAGCTTTGAGAGCCAAACAGTTCCTATCATAATGACTCTACCGTCATGTTGTGGCTTGAAAGCAGTCATAGGCGAAGTGTAACTGAATGGGCATGGCTGCGGACCAGACACTTCACTTACAAAAACACGTGGCTTCGGTCTTTAGGCTGTGGTGTGCTGGTCCTTGAGGTGGGCCTGATGGTGAGTGTCCACATGCATCTCAGGGGTGATGTTCCTAGAGCTCATTGGCTGGTCCGCCGATGCATGAGCAGCTGATAATGGTAGTGGAGGGATGGTGCATAGGGAAGACATAGCATAATTGCTAGCTAATGTCACTTTCTGCCACTATGTGGCCTAGAGGTCTTACAGCTCCTGGATTTTGGGGACTGTCTGAAAATGAGGAGAGAGGATCCAGAGTCCTGCCTCTCATAATTCCTCTGCCTTCTGGGGAAAAACAACTTCCAAAGGTGTGGGAAGATGTTGATTATTTCAAGAAAAGACGCCATCTGCAAAAAAAAAAAACAAAACAAGAAACTTCTTTCTTGACTCCGCCCATCCCTAAACAAATGTCCTTGCTTGGATTCTTTTTTTTTTTTTTTGAGACGGAGTCTCGCTCTGTCACCCAGGCTGGAGTGCAGTGGCGCAATCTCGGCTCACTGCAAGCTCCACCTCCCAGGTTCACACCATTCTCCTGCCTCAGCCTCCCGAGTAACTGGAACTACAGGTGCCTGCCACCACACCTGGCTAATTTTTTTGTATTTTTAGTAGAGACGGGGTTTCACTATGTTAGCTAGGATGGTCTCAATCTCCTGACCTCGTGATCTGCCCGCCTCGGCCTCCCAAAGTGCTGGGATTACAGGCGTGAGCCACCACGCCCAGCCCTTGCTCGGATTCTTAACAACACCCAGCCACTTTGGTGTCTGTCATTTCTCCCAGACGTGCCACACTGCCTGATTGTGAAGCCTATACTCTGAGCTCCAGGTACAGATAGACAAGTGTCTCCACTTGGGGGTCCAGTCAACGTTTCTTGATTGATATTTCCTAATTTCCACTCCTCATGGAGCTTAGATCTGTTCTTGCCCCAGCTATTCTATGTCACCAAAATGTCACCTTCAAATATTCAACTGCTCAGAAGTTCAAGAAATCCTTGTCTCTCATACCTCACACGTCTAATCCATTGCCTAGTCTGATCAGTTTCACCTCCCAATGTATCTCAAATCTTTTGTCCTGCCTTCACCCCCACTGCCACTTCTGTAGCATAAGCCTGATCATCATCTCTCACAATAGCTTCCAAAGTCCTTTTTTTTTTGTTTTTTGTTCTTCTCCTGCACTCTGCATTCTATTCTCCATTGATCATTGATCAGCTGGAGTGATCATTTTTAAAGCAGAAAGACTGGGTGGGCTCATATTTCATCCTTCAGTCTCCTGCTTGAAATCCTTCCTTAGCTTCCCATAGGTCTTAGAATAAAGCCCAAGATGCTTATGTGGCATTCAAGGTCTGGAATAACCTGACTCCTGCCCACTTCTCCAACCCTTTGCTAGAACACTCTCCTTGTTCATAATACTTCTGTGCAGGTCTCCTTTCTCCTCTTCAAATACAACAAAGTCTCTAGGCCTTTGTGCTTGCTGTTCTCTCTGCCTGGGGGCTCCACCAAGTCCTCTGCAGGATTGGCTTATTCTCATCCCTCAGGTCTCAGTTCAAATGCAATCATCTCATAGAGGCCACAGTATCTACAGCCCGGCCCCAAGGTACTATCACAATACCCACCTGTTTGCTTCAGAGCCCTTGGCTTAGTCTAAACTAATTTTTTGAAGAGAGAGAGGGGAATGCTTGTTTATTTGTTTATAGTTGTCCCTTCTACTGGAATCTAATAAATATGAGTACTTAAATCTTGTCTGCCTAATCTGCTTTTGCTTCCCAATACCTATAAGAGAGCCTGGCACAGAGTCTGTGTTCAGTAAATACTTGTTGATTGAGTGAGTGTGTAACTTCATCCTGCAACATATCAGGAAAAAATCTAGTGGCCCTACCTCTTTCCTTTCTCCTTCTCCTTCTTCTCCCCAGTCATTCAGGATACTTGGCCCACATTTCCAGCCCACAGGAGAAAAGAAGGAGCCCTTTTATTATTATTCTTATTGTAAGAACAGATCACATGACATCTAACCTGTTCACAAATTTTTAAGAGTAAAGTATGGTACTGTTAACTATGAGCACAATATTTTATGCCAGACCTCTAGAACTTATTCATCTTGCATACCTGACACTAGACCAGTTGAACAGCAAACTCCCCATTCCCCCTTTCCTCCAGCTCCTACCAACCAACCACCATTCTACTTTGCTTCTATGAATTTGACTATTGTAAATACCTCAAATAAATGAAGCATGTGGCATTTGTCCTTCTGTGATTGGTTTATTTCACTAGCATAATGTTCTCAGAGTTCATGTTGTCTCATATGGTGGGATTTAAGAGGGGATCTTGAAGTCTGCTGGAGGCCCTATAGGCTTCCCTCCCGGCCCAGAGCAGGAGTATAACAAGACCCAGAAGCTCTTAGTTATAACTTTAAAAATAAAAATAAAGGCCAGGCGCGGTGGCTCACACCTGTAATTCCAGCATTTTGGGAGGCCAAGGAGGGTGGATCACTTGAGGCCAGGAGTTCAAGACCAGCCTGCCAACATAGCAAAACCCCATTTCTACTAAAAACACAAAAAATTATCCAGGCATGGTGGTGCACACCTGTAATCACAGCTGTTTGGAAGGCTGAGGCATGAAAATTGCTTGAACCCGGGAAGTGGAGGTTGCAGTGAGCTGAGATCGTGCCACTGCATTCCAGCCTGGGCAACAGAGCAAGAAACTGTCTCAAAATTAAATAAATAAATAAACAAATGAAAAGAAAGAGTAAGTGGGTATGGTCAGGACTGTAATTAAATATCTCAAACCTGTTTGGGAGTTAAATACCAGTTTTAGCACCTGGGAACCTTGTTCTTCGGGGCTGTTATTTTATCCCTTTCTCATCTCTTTCCTGTTTGGACTCAATATATTTCCCAGCAGCCAGCCTTCCATATTACTTTTCTACCATGCTTCACTTACCCCAGACAGACTCTGGGATTAACTCGGGCAATCCATTCTCTTCAGCTGAGGAAACTCTTCGTTTGGTCTGATGGATGTGGAAACACAAGTAAATTATTCACTCAGAATCAGTCATTCTTTGTCAGATGTGGAGAGGATGCAGCAGCCTGGGCTTGAGCCTCTCTTGGTCCTGGCCCTGGTGCCTGGGACTGATGCTAGCAGGGCCCATCCAAAATTGTTTCATCTCAAAAGCTGCCAATTCCCTGCTAGGCCATTTCCCAAGGCAAAACAATTTACAGTCATTTGTGTGTGACTACTACCCACTTAGGATGTGAGTCTGAGCTTCTTGGCTAGGCTCAGAGTGTGGATGGAATTGAGGAGGGAGGAAGCAGCATCTCACATGCTATCTTGTCCCAGCCCTGTCCTAAGCAGCCCTCAGTTTGAATGTCATCTGAGCTTCCACTCTAGCTATTTCCTATGCAAGAAAAATGTTTCCCCTTGTTTTTTTCTCCTGGCTTGTCCCTCAAGATTTAGCATAGGTATTTCCTGGAAGGACCCATGCTAATGACTTCTAGGAAATCTTCTCTGATCTTGCTGACTGAATCAAGAGTCCTTCTTTCTGACCCTGCACTGGCTCCTAACACAGCCCTTAACTCACTATCTCTCCAACTGCATTACCCTGAGAGCTCCCCCAGGGAAGGAATCTGTCTTATTCCTCTTTGATCACCACTGTCTAAACAGAACTTATCACATAGTAAGCATCAGTGAATGCTGGCATTAAATAAATGAAGCAAGTTTCTGACTGCCACACAGTCCAGGAGTGACAAATTCAGGTATATTAGTCAGCTTTGAAGTATAATAAACAACTCCCAAGTCTCAAAGCTTAAAGCAACATGCCTTTACTTTGTCCTCATGTGGCATGTGTCTCTATACCATGTAACTTCTCATTCTAGGACCCAGGTAGAAGAAGCATCCCCTATGTAGAATATGTCCATTCTCAGAGAAGAGGGGAAGAACTACAGGCAGACACAGAACACACATTTAAAGCTTCTGCCCAGACACGGTATATATCAATTCCACTCATGTTCCATTGGCCAAAGGTAGTAAAGTAGCAAAGCAAAAAGTCAGTGGAGTAGGGACGTACACTCATTCTTCATGGAACATTTAAGAAGAATTAAGCCGTCTACCACAGCAGTTGGTGTAACTCCAAAGTTGCCCATCTTTCCTTTGCACCTGGTTTCTAGCTTAGAAGCTCCCTCCTGGCAGTATATGGTGGCTCATGCCTGTAATCCCAGCACTTTGGGAGGACGAGGTGGGCAGATCACCTAAGATCAGGAGTTCGGGACCAGCCTGGCCAACTGGTGAAACCCCATCTCTACTAAAAATACAAAAATTAGCTGGGCCTGGTGGTGGGCAACTGTAATCCCAGCTACTCTGGAGGCTGAGGCAGAAGAATCGCTTGAACCCAGGAGGTGGAGGTTGCAGTGAGCTGAGATTGAGATCGCGCCACTGCACTCTAGCCTGGGCGACAAAGCCAGACTCTGTCTCAAAAAATAAATAAATAAAAAAGAGAAGCTCCCTCCTTAGGGCTTGAATAGGGCTTGAACCTCAGGAGATAAGAGAGACGATAGGATCCAGATATAAAGAGCGAGGCTGATGGTGAAGAATCACTGGGCCCCCTTCCTAAAAATGCTGTGTTTATTTTCCATCTTGATGAAAAATTTGCAATGTTTACAGCATCACAGCACAAGTAGAGCCATGACTTAAGTTCTGAAACTTCATAACTGATTCCATGCATTTTTGGCCGTCTTACCGCGTTTCAAGGAATCATAAATTTTCTTTTTCGTGAGGGAACCATGTCCTCAAAATACAATGTCTATAGAAATAATTATAGGAAACACATACAACATAAGGTAAATCCTCTTCCAAGCCTACATTTGTGAGCCATGAAATATTAGGTGATGTAAGAAAGCACTGTACCGAGCCAGCACCTTCAACTCAAGTCCAGATTATGACAACGACCCCTATTGAGAAATGACAAGTCCCCTCAGGAACACAGGCCTGACTTTCCCTCCTTCCTTAATGCTCTGCCTGTTGGTGGCCCATGTTTGACTCCCCTAGGAGCTGGGAAGAAGAAGATAATCAGAATAGGACTAATGCCTATTTGCAAACTAGATAGGAAACATGAAAACAATCTTGAGATGTTACTCAAAAATCCAGATTTCCAGGCCCTAGAAAATTTGGAAGATGAAGCAAGGTTAGTCTGCTTTCCCACATGGCAAAAGTTGGCTAGAGCTGAGGGTGTGGAGCTATGTGAGGACTGCCTCAGCCAACTGGGACACAGACTCTGGTCTCTGGATGAACCCAATCACCACTAGGGTCTGAATGTGCACCTACATCTAGCCTGCTTCACTCATTTATGGTATCATCTGGTTCCTTAGGGTATCTGCTGTTTTCAACTCTTTATTTATTAAGTGCTTACTGTATTCCGAATCTACCGTTCTCCTTATTTAGATACCTTCTCCAAGATCAGTGTAAAAGACTGTCCCTTCCTTTCTAAACCTCCTACTTGATTCAGTGTGCTGTTGAGAGAGACCCATAATGACTTTGGGCCTAGGGTTACAGGTAGCCCCTAAGGCCTAGTGAATGGCTTTGGTTAGGCCATTGACTCATTCTCTCTGGATCACTCCCTAATGATATGTTCATGTTAGCTCTCATTGTTCACCTCTAAGATGGTGATAAGATTGAAAGAAGATGAGCTTTTGGTCAAATTGGCATGGGCTCAAATTCCAGCTTCAATTCAATTCATTCATATCAATGCTCTGAGCCTGAGTTAATTCCATATTTTATTGTAATGTGGATAGAGTAAGTGAGGACATGTATATAAAAAGCAGACCACACATTGTAAAATATTCAATGTGTTATCTCTCTTTCAAAATCCCATTCACTTACAGTCTCACAAAATATGAATACTTGATGCAGGCAATAATTACACAGACAGAAAGTTAGCTAACATATATGAGTGGGAGAGAATATGAATATTCTCTCAAAGGGACAATGGAAGGCCAGAAAGCTCCCTTTGTTTTAGGAAAGAAATATGCTATTGCCCATTAATGCCATGTCCCATGACAAGGCTTCCTATGGACAGGCTATCTCTGTTTGGGGCTAGGAAGGTGTTTTCTTACTTATTATTTGTACTTTTGTTTCTTACCATTGCATTTTGCTTTATGAATCTGGTTAGGCAGATGGCCCATCTTACAGATACAGAAAGTAAGTCCCAGGTATTCTGGTCAGGATTCTTGGTTGCAAAAGTTGAAAGCCACTCAGGCTATCTTTGGTTGGGCAATCTAGTGAACATGCAATGTCTGGAGCCCGAGGGCAACTGAGCCTTGCAGAGACAGAAATTGGTAAGTCGGAGCCCCGGCTGCTTTTTCCCTCGACACCCTCACAGTCTCTCATCTCTTCTTCTCTCTGATTACTAGGCTTTCAATTGGCCTAATATGGCCACCAGCCTGACTCTATCCCCTGTCCTTTGAACTTAGAGCTAACCACTAACTCTCAGTTTTCCATACCCTAAGGTTGAGATTCTCTCCTGGAGTCAGAAGTTCTTGTCCTGCTGCTGGGAATAAGATGCCAGATGGAGGACCCTACATTAGATACTGCACCTGCTTCCAGGGGATTTTTCCTGCCCTCTGGCCAGTCTTCATAATAGATAGAGTGGAGGAATGGGAATATTCAAAGAGAGGGTAACTTGGAATTTCCCAGAATTGATAAACAATAATATTAATATGTGGGCAAGTCCAAATAAATATTGGCTGTACACATGATGATAATAATAATGTCTAATTTGTGATATTAACAAATAATGAACAAGAACAGCCTTTAGTCAAAAAGAGGATAATCATAGCTAAAGTCCTAAATTCCTTCAATTGTCTGGGTGGAAAGCATAATCATTTTATTTATTCTTTTGAATATATATAATGCAATTTCTAAGGTAACACTAAAAGGACAAAAACATGATGTGTAATTTCCGTATTATTTGATGGATAATGAATAAGTTTAGGAGCAAAATTAATCAATCCAAAAGAAGACAAAAGAAAGTAGAACAGAGAGGGAAAAAAATAAAAGGGTAGGACCAATAGAAAGCACAAAATAAAACGGTAGAATACAGTGCCACTCCACCAGTGATCTCAATAAATATAAAGTGACTAAATTCTCCAGGTAAAATTAAAAGGTTACCAGAATTTTAAAAAGCCACTTTACTTCTATACGATAAATAAGACAGAAAGTAATCAAAAGTATACGAAAAGATTATAGCATAAAGATGGGAAAAAATGTGTCAGTTAGATACCAAACAAAAGAAAGCTGATATCGCTCTATCATTATTGTCTGATTAAATAGATTTTAAAGCAAAAATTATTTCCAGAGATAAGAAGAGTTAGTACATATTGATAAAAGTTCAATTCACTAGGAAAATTTAACAATTCTAAGTTTGCATGCACATAGTGATATTGCTTCAAAATAAATAAAGCAAGGACACATAGAACCACAAAAGAAACTGATTAATCTGCCTCCATAAAGGGAGATTTTAAAGCATTTTCACAGTGCAATAATAAATACATAAGCAAGAAAAAAAAGTCAGTAGAGATATAGAAGATCTGAATACAAAATTAAAATCTTGATTTAATTGAATTCTGTAGCAGCAGTTGGAGAACAACAATTTTTCCCATGTAAATAAGAAACATTAAACAAAGGCTAAACAAATTCCACATAGTTTGCATTACACAGACTATGTTTAATGATCATAAAGCAAAAAATCAGCTGATAATCACAAATGACTAACTTAAAATTTTATTTGAAAATTAAAAATCACACATCTAAGTAACTCTTATGTCAAAAGGAGAATTTAATGGAAATTAGAAAATACTTAAAACTAAACAATATTGAAATACACAAAATTGTAGGATGAAGCTAAGATGATTCTTATAGGGAAATTTATAGAGAGAAATCCTTATTTTATAATGAAAATTGCAAATTAATGAACTAAGCTTATTCCAACTTTAATTAGAAATGGATAACAATGGAATAAGGAATAAAAGGAAAAAATAAGAATAGGAGCAACGTTATTAAAATTAGGAATATGTGTGATACAGAGAATCTGCAAAGTCAAAAGTAAATACTTTAAAAAGATCAAAATAATTGCCATATCATAGAGAGGCACAGTTCATGACATCCTGAAATAATTACAATAGTAACATCAAAGATCAATGACTACAGATTACTCTACAGATATAATAATAGCGATAATAATAAAAGTTTAAAATATCAGCCAGCACCATGAGTCACGCCTATAATCCCAGCACTTTGGGATTACTTGAGCTCAGGAGTTTGATGTCAGCCTGAAAAACATGGCAAAACCCCATCTCTACAAAAAATACAAAAATTAGCCGGGCCTGGTGGTGTGCACTTGTAGTCCCAGCTACTTGGGAGGCTGAGGTGGGAGGATTGCTTGAGCCTGGGAGGTCAAGGCTGCAGTGAGTCATGATCACACCACTGCAGCCTGGGTGACACAGTGAGACTCTCTCTCTCTCTCCCTCGCTCTGTTTTTGTCTCTCTCTCTCTCTGTCTCTCTTTCTCTCTGTCTCTCTCTCTCTCTCTCTCTCTCTCTCTCTCTCACACACACACACACACACACACACTTTAAAACATTGCAAGAGGCTGAGTGTGGTGGCTCACATCTTTAATCCCAGCACTTTGGAAGGCCAAGGCAGGCAGATCACCTGAGGTGTCAGGAGTTCTAGATCAGCCTGGCCAACATGGTGAAACCCCATCTCTACTAAAAATACAAAAATTACCTGGGTGTGGTGGCAAGAGCCTGTAATCCCAGCTACTCAGGAGGCTAAGGCAGGAGAATCACTTGAATCCGGGAGGCGGAGGTTGCCGTGAGCCAAGATGGTGCCACTGCACTCTAGCCTTAGTGACAAGAGTATAATTCTGCCTAAACCAAAACAAAAACAAACAAACAAACAAAATTGCAAGAATTACCAAAATGTGGCATAGAGACACGAAATAAGCACATGCTACTGGAAAAAATGGCACCGAAATGGACTTGTTTGACACAGGGTTGCCACAAACCTTCAATTTGTAAAAAATGTAATATCTGCAAAGCACAATAAAGCAAAGAACAATGAAACAAGGTATGAGCCGCAGTGTTCTGGTTCACCACATCTCTCTATCTGACTTCTGCTGATGTGGTTGATTGGATCCATGAGTCACACACCTAATCTCTTTTGCAAGTAGTTGTCTAGTCCCACCCTTGTCCAGACCACAGTATTTAGATAGGATGAGAATTCTCCAAATCATCAATTGCTGATTTATTTTGGCTTAGCAATTCCTTCCTCAATTTATTTTTCTCCCTTCCCAGCAAGGAGACATCAGCCTCAACACTTTGCTGAGAAAGCTCTTCAGTTAAACATCCAGGTTCAGTGCTTACAAGTTCTACTTCCCATCCAACAGAACACAATTCAGCCAAATCCTCCACCACATTATAACAAGTCTGCTCCAGTTTCCAAAATGTCTCTCATTTCTATCTGAAATCTCACTAGAAGCACCTTTAATATTTATATTTCTAGCAGCATTCTGTTCCTGATGATCCATGTATTCTCTAAGATGACAGAAGCTTTCTCTACAACTTTCTTTTCTTTCAGAGACATCACCAGAATGTCCTTTTGTGTCCATATTTCTACTGCTAACTTAAAAACCACACAATTTCTATATTTAGAAGGGAGACTTCATTCCTTATAAAGAGTTGTAGCCTATGAGGTGGCCATCCTCACAGGCTGGGAAGCACACCCTTCAGCAGAAGCTAGAAACAGGCACTTCTAAGGAGGAAAAGGTGGAGCAGGGGCTTTATGATGAACGGATTGGCTAAGCATACATATTCAACAGGCTATTGGAAGAGCTATGAATATTCATGAAGGTGGTCCTAACACTTGGGTCCTGAATAAATATGCATGTTACATATGATCCCATGTTCACCTTGGGGTGGAGACTTAACAGTTCAGTGTATTACAGTTAGGCCCTGTACATCAAAAGGTGAAGCAGGGACACAAAGGCACTCAAGTGCAGCCTCTGTAAACCCGCTGGAACTAGTCCCTGCTTGGTGGTCTCGTATCAGAAGAAAGCTACTGAAATCAGTCTCTTGTCCAATCAAAGCTATAGTCATGGCTCATGGAACAGAGGGCTGGGGGGTGAATGTCTGGTGATAGATGAGCTGCAAACTGTTTTAATATTCCTGATTCGAATCCAGTGTTTGTGTAGCTACTGGAGAAGAAGAAAAATCTTACAATTAGAACATAGCTTCTACTTTAAGTAGAGGGGTGCGTGACTTAACCCGTACTTGCATGCCTTAGGTCCCATTTATAATTCAGTATCTGATTGCCACCGAATCTGTTCTATCAGTCTTATGATCTCTATTTTAACATTAATACTCGTCCGTTGTTGTGTCTACATCACAAAAGGGAGGGAATATAACAAGGTGTGTCTGACCTTCTTTCCTGCCATAGCCAGGAACTCAGTTTTTAAGGTTTCTCTGGGGTCCCCTTGGACAAGAGAGGATCCTTTTCATGGTTGGGAGGCTTATGATTTTATTCTTAGTTTACACCACCAACAGCTTCTTCAAGGCATAGGCTTCAATTCAGTCTGCAACACTACTGGGAGGGTCATACATTAAACATTATTCGAAACACGCTTAATAAATTTAGAAAACAGTAGGGGGTGGGAGGAGGGAGAACATCAAGAAGAACAGATAATGGATGCTGGGCTTAATACCTGGGTGATGGGATGATCTGTGCAGTAAACCACCATGGCACACATTTACCTATGTAACAAACCTGCCCAACCTGCACATATACCCCTGAACTTAAAATATAAGTTGGAAATTTAAAAAAATATGTGAAAAGCATATTGTAAATCCCAAGGCATACACTAAAAAAAAATTTTAAATATAGATGTATAGTTAATAAGATCACATGGAAATAAAAATTGAGTACTGAAATAAAGAAGACAAGGAAAGAAGAAAAAGAAATAAAGAACAGATGGGACAAACAGAAAACAAATTACAAAGTTGTAAATTTAAACCCCACCATATTGATAATTACATTAAGTGTAAATAAAAAAAATCTAAGCAAGCCAATTAAAAGGGATTGTCATACTGGATTTATAAAGCAAGGCCCAACCCTGTGTTGCCTGTAAGAAACACATTTTAAATATAAAGACACAGGTAAATTAAAGTAAAATGACAGAAAAAGGTATACCATGCAAACACTAATTATAGAAATCCTGGTGTAATTATACAGATATCAAAGTAGGCCTCAATGCAAAAAAATTACCAGGAAAAAACAGATTCATTTTACAACAATAAAGGGTTCATTCTTCAAAGAGATATCTCCATCTTAAATGTGTACACACAACAGAATTTCAAAATATGTGAAATAAAAACTGATAGAGCAGAGAAAAGAAATAGACAAATGTATGATTAGAGTGGGAGATTACAATGATTCTTTCTAAGTAATTGACACAACAAATAGAAAATCAGTAAGGGTATAGAATACTTGATCTATCAAAAAAACTGGAAATAATTGACATTTATAGAACACTCCTCCAACAACAACAGACTACGTATTCTTTTCAAGTGAACATGTAAGACAAACCACATACTGTATCATAAAATAAATGTTCACAAATTTAAAAGAATTGGGATCATATAGAGTATGTTCTCTGAATATAAGGGAATTAAATTAGAAATAACAAAAATCCACCTGGAAAATCTCTAGAGATTTAGAAACTGAACCAAACATTTCTAACTCATATCAAAGAAATAAATCACAAGGCAAATGAGAAAATATTTTGAATTAAATAAAAACAAAAGTAAGACATACTCAAATCTCTGGGATGAAGCTAAAGGAATGCTTTGAGGAAAGTGTAGAGCTTTAAATGTTCATGTTAAGAAAGAGGAAAGGTCTAAAGTCAGTTATCTAAGATTCTACTACCTTAAGAAGATAGAAAAAGAAGAACATGTAATACCAAAATAAGTGGAAAAAATATGTAACAAAGAGCAGGAATTAATAAAAAAAATGGATAAAAATGGGAAAATTAATAAAATTAAACAAATCATTTTTTAAAAAAATGCAACTTAATTGATAAACCTATAGTGAGTGGGCTTGATCAAGAAATAAAGAGAGAAGACACAAATTACCAATATCAGGAATGAAAGAGGGACCATCATGACATATTTTGTAGGGTGTATTATGAACAACTTTATGCAACAAACAGGAAAATTCCTTGAAAGACAAAATCTACTGTAGTTTACTTAAAAAGAAACAAGGAATCTGAATAGTCCTATATCAATTAATAAATGTGAATTTTTAATTAAACACCTTCCCATAAAGAAAACATATGGTGTAGACGGCTTTGCTGATGAGTTCTAGAAGACATTTATGGAAAAATAATAGTACTACAGTTTTATACAAAATATTTCAGAAATAGATATGGAGAAAACACTTCCCAAATGATAATATGAGACCAGAATGAACATGATGACAAAACTACACAAAGATTGGGAAGACAATATTGGTTTAAAATATAAAATTAATCAACATAATTTAGCATATTAGTAGAATAAAAAGATTTTTTTTAAACTGTGATTACTTTAGTAGACAGAGAAAAAGCATTCGAAAATTTTCAGACCTATTCATGACATAATCTCTCAGCAAACTAGGAAGAAAAAGAAACTTTCTTAATATAATAACAGATGTTTACAAAAAATACCTGCCTACAGCATCATACTTGGTGGTGAAAGACTAAATGCTTTGCTCCATAAATTCGGAACAAGATAAAGACGTCTGTTCTCACTGCTTCTAACCAACTTTGTACCGAAGGTCCTAGCCAGTATAAAATGACAGGAAAAAGTTATAAAAAAAACTAAATTGATATCTCTAAATAGAAAATCCTATGCAGTGTACAAAAGAGCCACTTGTACTAAGAAGTGAGTTTAGTAAGGTCAGTATACAAAATAGATTGTAGTTGTAAAAACTACCAACATTCAATGGGAATAAGAAAATCATGCCATTTAGAGTAGCATCACAAAACATGAAATACTTAGGGATAAATTTAATGACATATATTACAGATCTACACACTAAAAACTACAAAAATAAAAAGTGAAGAACTAAAAAATGGAGTGATATATCATGTTCATGGATCAGAGCACAATATTATTATGATGTCTGTCAATTTTTCCCAAAACAATCCATAGATTCAATGCAATCCTAATGAAAAATAGAAGTTGGAAAAGTGATTCAAAAATTAATATGGAAATGCAAGGGGACCGGAACAACACATACTATTTTTAAGAAGAACAAACTAGGGGACTTAGACGATCTAATTTAAGGATTTATGATGAAGCTCCTTTTAAAGGTACGGTAACAACACAATGTGGCATTGGCACACAGACAAATATATAGATCAATGGAACAGTATGAAAATAGATCCACATATGTATGGTCAATTGATTTTTTTACTTTATTTATTTATTTATTTGTTTATTTATTTATTTATTTATTGAGAGGGAGTCTCGCTCTGTCGTCCAGACTGGAGTGCCGTGGTGCGAACTCAGCTCACTGCAAGCTCCACCTCCCAGGTTTACGCCATTCTCCTGCCTCAGCCTCCCGAGTAGCTGGGACTACAGGCTCCTGCCACCATGCCTGGCTAATTTTTGTGTGTGTGTGTTTGTAGCAGAGACGAGGTTTCACCGTGTTAGCCAGGATGGTCTCGATCTCCTGACCTTGTGATCCGCCCGCCTCGGCCTCCCAAAGTGCTGGGATTACAGGCAAAGGTGCTGTATTATTCTTCTATTGCTGCTGTAACAAATTACTACCAACTTAGTGGTTTAAAACAATACAAATGTTTTATTTTACAGTTCTGTAAGTTAGAAGTCCAACACAAGTCTCACAGGACTCAAAGTCAATGTGTCAGGAAGGCTGTGCTCCTCCTAGGGGAGTATCTGTTTCTTTGCCTTTCCCAGCTTCTAGGGGTTGCCCACAATCCTTGGCTCATGGCCCCTTCCTCTATTTCAGTTCAGTGATAGTAGGTCAAGTCCTTTCACACTGCCTCACACCAACCTCTGCTTCCCTCTTCCGTTTTTTAAGGACCTTTATGATTACCTTGGGTTGATGCAGACCATTCAGGATAAACTCCCTATTTTAAGGTCAGAATATCAGCAACACAAATTTCATCTGTAACCTTAGTTCCCCTTTGTTATGTCATTTAACATATTCATATGTTAAGTTTGGACATGGACATCATTGGGCAGAGAGGGACACTATGCTGCCTGGAACAGGCATCAAAGTCATTCCATAGGGAAAGGGTAGTCTTTTCAACAAATGGTGCCAGCAACATTGAATATCCATATGGAAAAAATAAAGGGATCTTGACTGTTACTTTATCCCACCCACAAAATTATCTTGAAAAGGATCATATATCTAAACATAAAACCATAAAACTTCTCAAAGAAAATCTTCATGACCTGAAAGAGGTACTAGGAGACAAGATACCTTAGGACACAAAAGGTATAATCTATAAAGAAAAAATCTGGTAAATTGGTCTACATCAACATGAAAAACTTTGATCTTTGAAAGATTCTATTTAAAGAATAAAAAGTTAAGTCTCAGAGAAAATAGTCACATGCGTGTATCCAACAAAGAATTTGTATCCAGAATATATAAAGAATATTTGTCCCTTAATAATGGGAAGACAAAAATTCAATTAAAAATGAGCAAAAGAGGTCAGGTGTGGTGACTCACGCCTATAATCCCAGGACTTTGAGAGGCCAAGGCGGGCAGATCACTTGAGGTCAGGAGTTCAAGATCAGCCTGGGCAACATGGCAAAACCCCATCTCTACTAAAAATACAAAAATTAGCAGGATGTGGTGGTACACACCTGTAGTCCCAGCTACTCAGTAGACTGAGGCATGAGAATCACTTGAAACTGGGAGGCAGTGAGTCGAGATCGTGCCACTGCACTCCAGCCTGAGCAATAGAGCGAGACTCTGTCTCCAACAAAAACAAAAACTTGTACTTAAATGTTCATAGCAGCATTATTCATATTAGTCGTTAATTAGAAACAACCCAAATATCCAAATTCAGGAAAATTGCAGCATATACATATAATGGGATATTATACAGTAGTGAAAATGGATGAATAACTATTGAACACAT
Organism: Rhinopithecus roxellana; assembly: GCF_007565055.1. Lineage (NCBI taxonomy): Eukaryota > Metazoa > Chordata > Mammalia > Primates > Cercopithecidae > Rhinopithecus > Rhinopithecus roxellana. Next base: position 85,207,367 of record NC_044560.1, on the reverse strand, counting down.
CAAAATGAATGAATCTCATATATGTAATGCTGACTGAAAAAATAAGTCACAGAAGAACACACACAGGTTGGAGCCCATATATAAAGTTCATAAACACATTTTGTTTATGAGTTTATATATGTAAGATAACTATAAAGAGAAGCAAAAGAATGACAAACATAAAACGTAGGATAGCGGTTACCTCTGGGAGGGTTAGGATGGAGTATGTTTTGCCGTGGGTCACGCAGGAGGAGTACGTGGTGTTGGCAATATTCCATCTCTTACGTTGAATCATGGTAACATAGGTTTCCGTTCCTCTTGATAAACACACTTTCTAATCATTCTTTTGTACGAATGTTATACTTACATGTAAACATTTTAAATCACATAGCATTTCAAGGGTGGAGCTGGAACTTGAACTAAACTCTCTTGACCTCCAAGACTCCCGAGTCTACAAACTCTGAGCACAGGGGGTGAAGCAGACTTTATGATGGTGCCTCCAGGTAGAAGTTGAATGTTTGGGGACACAGGCAGTGTGGCAGCTGGCTGGAGAGACAGCGTTCATTCCAGGGGCTCTCTCATCCATGGATCTAGTGGACATCAGCTGCCTCTTCTCTCTATCGAATATCTCCTCTTAGTACTAGGACATTGGACAGCAGATTAGACCCTACACAGGTTAGATCTCCACCGCAAAGGGAGATTTTCTCCTTCCTAGTGAGAATCATAGACAGTGAGTATGCTAGCTACCCACATGTGTTCATTCTATCCTGAAGCAGTTGGGAGCGCAAGGTTAAGCACTCCATTAGCAGAGGAGCCACCTGCGGGGCTTCCTTCCCTAACCACAGACAGAGTGGATATCCACCTCTGATACAAGGGGGAGGCTTGCAAGCCTCCCTGGAAAAGACTGTCTCCATGTCACCCACCCTCCTGGTGGACATGAAGGACCCACCATTTGTTACTCCCCCAAGATGATATTAAAGTAAATACACATTCTTTACTTTGGACAGTCAGTTGGCCCCCTCCCATTAGCACACCTATACTGGTGAGATCAAATCTCTCTAGGGGTTGTTCCTTCATCTGCTCATTAGACTCAACATTTATTAAGCAACTACTAATGGCAGAAGTTGTCATAGTGGGTGGGGCACAAAGATGATGAAGCAGTCAATGTATCATTCCAGAAGGAGCTTTTAAAGGGAGAAAAAATATAGACATAGAATTGCAACACATTAATTTTGGTGCTAGTTGAGTTTTGTTACAGAGGAAAAAGTGGTAAACTTCTGGGTTTATCAGAAGTAGTAGTAAACTGCTGGGTTCATCAGAGGAGGTGACATTTGAGAAGACGCTCAAAAAAGGGGTAGGAATTCACCAGAGAGAAAGATGGCAGCAGAGACCCTCTGAAGGTGTGGAAGCTTCTGGTGCTCTCAGGAGAAACAAAAAAGTTATCTCCACAGTTGGAAATTGAATATATGTGGGAGGGTGGTGTTCACAGAGGCTCTTTACAAGTGCTGGGAGGAACAAGAAGCTTAGAGCTTAAGTTCTAGGCCAATCATTTCCAACTTGTAAGCCCCCAAAGACCTTCATAGGGCCATGAAGTTACTTGCAAGGATTCCTCAAATTCTTGTGTGCACTGAGCATTTTCCACTGAATGAATAAATGCTGCATATATATATATATATATATATATATATATATATATATATATATATACACACACACACACACTATTTAAAATGTAAATAAATATTTCAATAATTTTTAAAATTAAAATATATTTAAAAGTCAGAGCATTTGTTGGCATTATGCATTTTCCCCACTGACAGTTACTAGAAGTACAGCTACTGTCATGGGTTGAGATTTGAGGAAGTGTCTAGTAACATTTTTGATGCTAAAGGTGGGGGTGATAGTCATCTTAAGTGAAGTCTGGGCATTCTCTAGGGTTATGAGAAAACATGGAACAGTATTAAGAAGGGGCAGAACATTGTCAGGTTTCTGTTTTGGAAGGTCCTATTGGCCACCAGTGGGGCAGGATGGGTCACAGAAGTGATATCCCAGCAGTCCAGGGACTCTGGCAGTGATGGAAATGAGAGATAAAGGTGTCCTGAATCAGAAGTGGAGAGAGAGGCATGTTCAGGAGGCAGTGGAAAAGAAGAATTGGTGGAACTTGGTGATCGTGCGGATGTAGGAGGTGAAGGAGATGGATTCAGGACAACATCAGGTTTCTTGCTTTGATGGTAGCTGAGACCATTTGTATTAGTCTGTTCTCACGCTGCTAATAAAGACATACCTGAGACTGGGTAATTTATAAAGGAAAGCGGTTTACTGCACTCACAGTTCCACATGGCTGGGGAGGCCTCACAATCATGGCCGAAGACAAAGGAAGAGCAAAGGCATGCCTTACATGATGGCAGGCAAAAGAGCTTGTGCAAGGGACCCCATTCATAAAACCGTCAGACTTCATGAGACTTATTCACTACCATGAGGACAGTACAGGAAAGACCTGCCTGGATGATTCAATTACCTCCCACAGGGTCCCTCCCACAATACCTGGGAATTATGGGAACTACAATTCAAGATGAGATTTGAGTGGGGACACAGCCAAACCATATCACTGTTCATTAAGGCTGTCTACACTACCCTCTGTCATCCCCACAGCCATCCTGTGTGGTGTGTCCTGCAATTAGCTCCTTTCTGGAGATGGCTTGAGCCTTTATATTCAGAAGTCAGTAAGTTCTGCATTTAAAGAGAAAAGTTTTGAAACTCCCGTGTTTGCGGGATAAGGGGGCAGAAGGAATGAAGTAAAGAGGTGCATCCATGGATGAATCTCCAAGGAAGAGAGGTGATTGAATGGCACAGGTTACTAAATGCAGGTGCATAGTCATTATCTGGGTTATGGCCAAAAAAGAGAAAACATTTTGAGCCTAGAGATCACAAAACTTTTCTGCTAAGCATTCTTACTTGCTTATGGGAATGGATATGCTACCACAGGGGGACTGTGAGGGTAGTTTTGAAGCTCCAGCTTAGATTAAGTCGCTCACACAGTTTCACAGCTGGTAAATGGTAGGGAAAGGGTAATAATAATATCTGACACTTGTGGAGTGCTTACTAGGTGTCACAAGCTGCTCTCAGTTCATAATATGTATGAATTTATTTAATAAACCTCCCAGCTCTGTGAGGCAAGTAGTATTATCATCCCCATTTTGCAAGTGAGAAAACTGAGGCTGACAGAGATTAAATAACCAATGTAAGATAGCATACATAGTCAGTAGGGAAGCCAGAAATTAGCCAGCAACCTCGCACCAAAGTCTGCTCACTTAGCCATTACTCAATACCCCAGGTCTGGCTGTTCAGCCTGAGAATGATTGCGCTTAATTACTGAGCCACGCTACCCTGACATGGGAGGGAGTCCATGTACAAAGGGAGGTGGTAAAGCCAGTCCAAGCTCAGGGCAGTGACAGGCCAGGGACAGTGGGTGTCACGCAGGAGGTGCATTTGCACAGTAAGGTGGGTCCGGGTGAGCCTCTGGATCCAGAAAGCCTAGGAAAGAGTGGGGGCAGCAGGAGGATTGACAGCTATACCCCGCTCTGGACAGAGATAGGTGAGAGATTGAGGGACTGCAAAAATCCATTGAGGCTGGATCAAAGGCACGGTGGTGGGAGGGGCTGGAAGACCGGGGGTGCTGAAGCTTGTTGAGATTCTACAGGGACACTTTACAAGAAGAATCAGGCTTTCTGGGTCTTGTGAAATTGATTTTATTTTTATGTCTTAAGTTTGTGCCAGGATGTTATTTCTCAGTTGAATTCCTTCGACTACTCCTATCTCCAAATTACACTCTCATCTTCCTCCTGTAGCTGTGCATTCATTCCGACGTGCAAACGGGGACGGTAAGCGAACCTTGTTTCCTGTAGGCTAAACATGTTGTCTGCCCATTGGCCATGACCCAGAAAAAGAGTGCTCTTCTGACTCTAGAAACTCATATTAATTCAGACCTTCTCCCTTAACATTGGTTTTGCTTATTTATTTATTTTTTAATTCCATTTGCCTCATTAACTGTTCACTCCAGAGTCTGCTTTTTTTTTGTAGAAATGTAGAAATGTAGAAATTTTGTAGAAATGTAGAAATTCAGTGATACCAAAGTTTAAACGTTCCAAGAACACTAACCTTTGCTTCCTGCCTTTCCCCTTAGCTCGCAGGCTCCAGCTAAACTTCAGTGCCCTTGGGCAAGGCAACGTCCTACTTAAGACTACTTTCCCAGAGGCTCTGAGAGGCTCCTTCTGATAGAAGTAACCTCAGAAACAAGCAGAAGGGAAGGGGGATGCAGATGCCCATTTACTGAGCCCCAGTTATGTATCCTGCCGACACTGGGCAGTCTCCAACTTAATACATTTACCAGGTGCTGGACTCCATGTTAAGTGCTTTATATACCACGGTGGTCTTTAAAAATAAGAATCTAGGCCTGTCATCTTCCTGCTAACAAACCATTTAAAGGCTTCCCATTGCTGTTGGGATAGAATTCCAAGTGGAGTTCTTACCATGGTCTACAAGGTCCTATTGTTACCCGTAGAGGGTCTTTCTTGACTGCAAGTTGTCCAGGTTCTTAGTGTTTTAAACAAAGAATTGGACAAAATGTACAGCAAAGCAAGGAAAGAATGAAGCAACAAAAAAATGAAAGCAGGGATTATTGAAAATGGAAGTACACTCCACAGTGTGGGAGCCAGCCAGAGCAGCGGCTCAACGCCCGGATACAGAATCTTCTCCCGTCCAAATACCCTCTAGAGGTTTCCCATTGGCCACTTGGTTCATGTAAATGAACTGGTGGCCCCCAATCAGAGGCTGAAGTGAAGTTACAAAGATCACACTCCTGTGTGAACATCTGATTAGTTGCAGAAAAGCAACCAATCAGAGGCTAATGTGCAGTTGCAAAGTTGCACTTCCGTGCAAACGAAGACTTGGCCCACAATCAGTCTGAGCGGAGAGAAGTTACAAAGTCACACTCCCATGCAACCAATCAGAGGTACCTTCAATTTCCCATCTGCCGGGCAGAAAAGGTGGGGGTTTGCTAAGGGAGTAGCCTCTGGTCCATTTGTTACTTAGATGTGGAGAGTTAGGGTTTTCCTTTCAATTTAGTTCTAGGAAGTCAAAGTGAAATGGCCTTAGGTTCCTTGCCTCCAGACCCTATTCTCCTACCTCACATATGGTCGGGGCCCTGACTACACCTGCAGCCTCACGGCATCATCATCTACTAATTTAACATTCATCCTTTAGATCTCACCTCAAAGGACATAGCATACAGGAGGCAGAGGAACACAGTGGTTTGATGCATGGCCTCTAAAGCCAACTAACTGGGCTCTGCACCTGATTGGTCTAATTTGGGTCAGGAGCCCATGGATACGCCAATCACTGGCTAGCGTGAAGGCATATGCTGATCAGCTTAGCCAAGCTTCCAGTGCTATCCCCCAGGGCGCCGGAGGAATATCAACTTTATTGGGAGCCTGTGTGCTGAAAGCTGGGGAGAGATGATTCATCCAAGATTAGGAAACGTTGCCCCAAGAAGGAAGAGTGGATGCGTGAATAACAAACGACCACTTCAGTGTCACGCTATGTTTTCCAGACTTTAACCATATGACTTCCTCCATCATACTTGCCATATTCCTGTGCCAAGTGTACTATTATTTAGTTAGTGTTTTTCACAACTCTCTTTTGTACTTGGACCTTCATTTTAAAATAGATTTATTTATTTATTTCACTGCTGTGAATGAAAAACCAATATCACTTGCCACGAATAGGAGGTAATGTTAAATTTTTTTTTACATTGAAAACAAAACCATATTATTAAATTCCAGCTAGAGACTGTGGCCTGCTAAAAATGCTCTGAGACTGTGGCCTTGTTCTTTCTTTGTTAAGAAGAGAGATTATCAAGTGTTACAGAGGTGTAAAGACATACTAACACCAAACTGAGCCTTTCTCCCTGATGTAATCAGAAGGCCCAAGAAAGAATTGAAAAGGAAATTACTTTCTCACTGTGTGATTCAATGTGATGTGATGCCATATCCATACAGCATTGAGAAGTCATTTTCTATGCCACTTGCAATCATCTGGTAGACCACTAGTGCTACCTGCCCAACACTTCAAAGAACACTGTCTTGGAGTGTTTGAACTTGGTCAGAATTGTTAAATGCATGGCCAAAGACAGTGAGACTGAGGACTAGCTGGTTATTAGAGAGGAAGAGAGCAAAACAGCCAGTACATTTTATCAATAGAAAATTACCACTTTGTCTAACTGTTCCTCACTTCTGGTGAGAGGTGAAAGGCAGTAGCTCAAGTCATCTTGTTTCTCACCCTGCCTTCCTGTGGAACTGCCAGTCCCCTATGTCATACCCTGTCCTTCTAAGCTGGTGCCTGCACTGTCTTCCCAGTAAATGACCCCTCCTTCCACACAGTTGTAAGCCTGAACTCCATCCTTGACACCTCCTTTTCACTCAACCCCTTCACTGTGATAATTTTCCTGGTGTATTCAGTCATTTCCATCTCCTATTTTCTCTAATCTGTCTGTTTCTGTTCCTCTCCATTGTGATCATCATAGTTCACACCACCATTTGGTCTCTTCCAGACTACTACAACTGCCTCCTATCATTCTGCTTCCCCTTTTTCTCCAATTCCCCAATCCACTTTCCAACTTCCATCCAGAGTGATCTGTCTAGAAAATGAATTGGAACACTCACCCCCCTCTATGAAGACTTCAATGTTTCATTGAGGTTAGAATAAAAGCTATTGCTAGGTCTACCTGACTGTCATCTGGACTTACCTCAGTCTGACTCCTAACCTCATACCACCCGCCTCCTCCATTCCTGTATTGGAGAGAGACCTCTCATTACTCTTATTGGGGTCCTGGAATGAGTGACTCCCTGTCCCTGGAGCCCTCTTCCCTGACACTCTGCCCCTAATCCTCCTCTGGCTCAGTCCTTCTCATTCTTCATTTCAAATGTCACTCTTTCAGTAATGCCTTCCCTGGCTCCCAGTACATCTCCTCATCATAGGATCCCCATTCCTTACCTGTATTGTGTTTTTCATCATTCAAACTTTATATTTGTGTGTGTTTGCCTAATGTCATTCTTCCCAACCTGATAAAAAGCCCTTTGAGAGAAGGGGCTATGTCTGTCTTTCTTATTCACTGATCTACCCCCCACCATTAGCCCAGAATGGACACTCATTCATCTCTGTTAAAAAGCGTAAAGCAAATAAAGTCCTTAAGGTCTAAAACTGGCTTAGAGGGAAACGCATTGCATTTGAAGAGAATTTGTAGGTTAAGCATTAAGTGTATTTAGTAAGAAGTTTGATAGTGGATAAGGTATAATTATGCGGCTTAAATATGTTTAAGAGTGATTTGTGTTTATGCATAGTTGGTGGAAATAAAAATCTGTTAAGTTGGGGAATTCAAGAAAACATAAAGAGTTCATTGCATCATCAGAAGAAACAGGCAAAATAATTCAGAGGGTGTGAGTGTTCACCTCCATGAGACCACAGGATGTGAGGTGAGCAATGGATATGGCTGTATTCCATGTCCATAAAAGAGGACTCTGCAAAGGCTAACCTATGTGGCCACCCCTCCACTTGTCTCTCTTCCCATTAATTATGCCAGAAATGGTAAACCCACCTGCAAACAGGGCTAGTACAAAAGGGAGTCAAGCTAGCTCCAATTCAGTGAGAAGTTGGATGTAAACAGGAGGGGTTTGAGAAAAGGCTAAACTGTGACATCATGTGGGGATGACACTGAGGAGCAATTGATTATAGAAGAATACACTGAGACTGTGTGCTTGAGAATGTCTTGACCAAGTTACCTTACTGCATGTTTCTCCTGCAAGCATGTGGCAGCCAGTGTAAATCAATTACAGGTTTCTGAATCCATATTTCCTCTCCTGTCCTGCTCACCACTACTGCTGCTTGAAAGAGAAAGGGAGCAGGGTAAGGAAAAGTCAAGAGTCTCCACCAGATGGTAAAAATCAGATGCCTTCATCCGATAATACTAATAAGGCCAGTGGGGTCGGAGACACGCTGCGTAGACAGGACAAACTCTCAGGGGATCAACACATACATACTTTGTGTGTGTAGTTCATAGACAATTCCCAGAACTTCAAAATAAGACAACTCCTTGAGAGTGAATTTGTCCAAATTGTCAACTAGAGAGTACGTCTGACCATCAGCACAAGGCCTCACTGCATAAACCAGAGATGTGCTAGAGCTAGCTCATACTGGCTTGCAGGAGTCCGTGGTTAAATTTGCAGAATTTTGTGAACCAGTTGTAAAGCACAAACATTATTGAAAGTTAAATTTTCTAAATCTGTAATTAAATAAATTGTATTAAAAACAAAGGTGATAGGCCGGTCGCGGTGGCTCAAGCCTGTAATCCCAGCACTTTGGGAGGCCGAGACGGGCGGATCACGAGGTCAGGAGATCGAGACCATCCTGGCTAACACGGTGAAACCCCATCTCTACTAAAAAATACAAAAAAAACTAGCCAGGCGAGGTGGCGGGCGCCTGTAGTCCCAGCTACTCGGAGACTGAGGGAGGAGAATGGCATAAACCCGGGAGGCGGAGCTTGCAGTGAGCTGAGAACCGGCCACTGCACTCCAGCCCGGGCAACAGAGCGAGACTCCGTCTCAAAAAAAAAAAAACACAAAACCACAAAGGTGATAAATACTGAGAATTCATCATTTACAAATTACTGTACATCATTTTACTACTGTCTGTACTCTGGGGATTATTTGCATCTATTGTCTCTGTATGGTGGAAATATTACATCATGGTGTGCTACTGCACAGCTCTGCCAACTCAGGTTCAGTAACATCACATTGGTAGCCTGAAGTCAGTCAAGGTGGGTGTATTTATACCATGGAAATTAAAAGAAAAAATGCTACAAATCAGGGCTTGCTTTATTGTTTTTTTGATTGTTTAGACTTAAGAAAGTGATGGAGAAAAGGGTAATAATGCAGATTAAACTTAAAAGCCTGTCATGTCTGGAAATGTTACATGGCAAATGGCATAAAAATTGAGGAAATATTCTTCCAGTATTTGAAAACTGTTATCTGGTTCAGCAAAGCAGTCGTTCATCTCCTTGGTGAACGAATGGAGTTCTGGCATGCCCTTGTTGCTTCACTTTCATCTTACTCGTTAATGTAAAAGAAAATATCAGCCGACATTCATGTCAGAACTACACTCATTTCCCAGTTGCTTCCCTAGATTGGCTATAGATACAAGAGCTCAGCAAAAATCAATTAAAGTGTTCTATGAGAACCGACTGGCTACGTGGATTTTAAAATAAAGTGTTGTTGTTTGCTTATTTTATGATTTTATAAATGGTATGCTATGCATCCTTTGTATCAGTTAAATTTTAACAAACTTACGTACATAAGTTCAATAGATGCATAATTTTTCGAAAGCTGGTTGTCAAATATTAACCTGCACACTGCTTGGTATCTCCCACACCAAAGCAGGGGACTGATCATAAGAGGATGCTGGGTTCTAATGAATGACAGTAATAGTTTTGCAGGAATAATGCCAGTGAAAGGAAGCTGGACTTCATGAAGCCCTAAGAGGATCTGACGAAGGGGAATTTCATTGTTTTTACAGCCCTGACCAGATGGGAGACACAGGGAGACTGGGAGTAACAGGCATTAAAGAGCTGTTTTTGTGGTTGTTTTGGGGAGAACAAAGGTTTCACTGGGTCTCACTATTGCCTACATCATGGTTTCTCAATCTTGGCTCTACTTGGGACCAAATAATTCTTGTAGTGAGGCTCTCCCCTGCACATTGCAGGATGCTTAGCAGCATGCCTTACCTCCACCTACCACATGCTGGAATGCCCTTCCCAGTTGTCTGAAGACATTCCCAAAATGTCTGAAGATGTTGCCCCAGAGTGACAATATTGCACCTGGCTGAAAATCACTGACCCAGATGAAATATCACTTATATTTATTCAACTCAACAAATATTATCATCTTCTATATGCAAGACACTGTTCTAGGCACTTGGGATATAGATGAAGAAAGCAAAGAGGACTTCCCTCATGGAGCTGCAATTGTGATTTACTAATTCCATTGAGTTTTTTTTCCACCAGAATGTGAGCAGAAATTGGGTCTTATTTATCTCTGGGACTCCAGCCTGTCAGGGCACAAGGCCTGGCACTAAGGTCCTCACTAAATGTCTGTTGAGCTGCGTCAGTCTGAACCCCCTTGTCAGTTGGATACCCTGCCTACCCCTACACTCTAGTTTCTCATACTCTCACCCCTTGACCCACCCCTGTGCTTCAGCCATGCTGAATGTTCTCATGCTTTCTTTCGCTTGGAGATCTTTCTTAGTGTTGTTCCCTGGTGTGTTTGTCTTCTATTGATGTGTTACAAACTGCTACAAACATGGCAGCTTAAAAAACATCTGTTGATCATCTCACGATTTCTGTAGGTCAGAAGTCTAGGCACAATGTGGCTGGGTTCTCTGCTCACGGTCTTGCAAGTCTGAAATCGAGGCTTCAGCAGACTTCATTCTCATCTGCAGCTCAGGGTCCTCTTCCAAGCTCATTCAGGTTGTTGGCAAAATTCAGTTTCTTGCTGGCTGTACTTGGGGGGTTGCACATAGCTCTGAGAGGTGGTTCGCTTGTCCTTGTCACATGGGCAACTCCATGTTCAAAGGCTGAAATGGAGAATTTCTCATACATCAAATCCTTCTCATGCTTCGAATCTTTCTCTAGGAAGGAACTTGTCCCTTTCAAGGACTCATGTGATTAGGTCATGTAATATGCCGGATAACATAACCTAACCATGGAAGTGATATCCTGTTATATTCACAGGCTCCTTCACCTCCTGATGCAGGGAATTAACAAGGCTATGGATCCTTAGGGGTCATCTTAGCATTTTTGCCTCTGACACTTGGACTCCCCCACTCCTCTTCAACTTCATTACCCCATTCTTCTTGCCTTTTATAATAGATCTTGGCTTTTATGTCACTATTTAATAGCAATAGTAGTTTACTTTCATTCTGTTATTTTTAAAAGCTGTGCCCCATGCTTTACATATAGTATTGTATTTACTTTTCATGGCAGCCACATGAAGTAAATATGATTTTTATTTTTGCACTTAGAGTTCCCTCTGCCTACCACTCTTCCCCTACATAATCTTCCCTGATGATTCTATCTTAAAATAGCTTGTAGTAGAATGCCAACTAATACATGCAGAAGGAATGATGATGGAATTAGAAAATCACCTCTTGGCAACCATTGTGCTAGTAATTGATTCAGGCAAGAATCATTAATGGATGTTAAAACCAGTGGGTAAAAGTTTGATGGGGAACAGGATAATTATATAAGCTCAAAGTATCTCCCTAAAATATTTTTAGATACTTTTAAAGGAAAAAGTGGTGTCTTTATGTTGAAGAAAGCTGGCAAACATCACTTTAACTAAATTATCAGAGTTAATGTTACCAGTAATGGGATAAAGCTGTCCCATATGCTCCGTAAGATGAAGTGCTGAGAAGGACATCTCACTTCCAGGGTTTTCCCGCCATATCAGATATGCCCAAATTGAGGGGTTACTCTGCAAAATAACTAGTCTGTACTTTTCAAAAATTTCAAGGTTACAAAAGGCAAAGAAAAGCTGAGCAACCATTAATTGATGGAAATTAAAGAGACATGACAATTAAATGGGACATGTGATCCAGAATTGAATCCTAGACTAGAAAAAAAAAAGTACAAGTGTTAAAATTTTAATAAAATCTGTTGATGAGATAATAGTATCAATGTTAATTTCCCAATTTTTGTAATTATATTATGACTGTGTAAAGAAAACATCTTTGCTCTTAGAAAATATACATTAAAGTATTTAGAGGTAAAGGTATATTATATCAGTAACTTACTGTCAAATATTTCAGAAAATAACAACATAAAAGAAAGAATGACAAAGCAAACATGGCAAAACAATAATAGAGAACCTGAGTGAATGGTTTATAGCAGATCTTTGTATTATTCTTGCAACTTTTCTGTATGTATATTTGAAATTATTTGAAAATAAAATTTACCAAAAGAAAATATAGTAAGATTAGCATCCCACTCTCCATCCCTTAACCTGCTTTACTTTTCTGCAGGGCCCTTTCTCTGCTGTCTATAGCATATGTTTTATTTAACTTTCACAGCAACCATATAAATTAGGTACTATTATTGTTCTTTGCTTTTACAACTCCTTTTGCGTGAAAGGCTGTCCTCCCCAGGTATGTGATGCAATTCCCTAAGGTCTTTCTGGACGCCACTGAAATACCATTGATAATAGCAGCAATGTTAATTTCTTCCTTGACTAGGCTGCAAACTTCATGGGAGCAGACTTTGTTTTGTTCACTGCTGATTCCTCAGTGTCTTCAATAGTACCTGGTACAAAAGTAGGCACTCAATAAATATGTGTTGAATGAAACATCTAGATGTTAGAGAAGGGTAAGCTTAGGAAGAACAGTGGGTGGTAGAATCAGACTTTGAATACAAGAAAAATGATTCTAGAACTACTAACTACTGTTCTCTACTGGGGCTGCTTTTCCAGGCAACCCCCGGCTTTTCCCAATTCAAGACAAGACCACTGTGGTAGTCAGCTTCCGATGTGGCTCCCAGTAACTCTCACCTCCTGGATTCATGCCTTTGTGTGTTCCTCTCCTTGGGCTGGACCTTGTAACTCACTTACAGCAAATAAAATTCGAGAAAAATGGTGATGTGCCACTTCCATGATTAGATTATTTACAAAAATATATAGTTATCTACAAAAAAAATATAGTTATCCACAAAAAAAGATTACACTTTTCATCTTGCTAGTAGACTCTTGCTGGCACGTTTTCTTGCCTTCCTGCGGCTATGTTGTAAGATGCTCTCTGGAGAGCAACAAGGAACCAGGTGAGGCCTCTAGCCAATAGCGTGAAAAGAACTGATTCCTGCCAACAAACACAAGAGTACTCACTTTAGAAGCAGATCCTCTCCAGTCAAGCCTTCTAATAAGACTGCAGCCCTAGAAAACCCTTGGATTGCATCCTGTGAGAGACCTTAGGGCAGAGGAGACAGATAAGCCATGCCCAAGAAAATGTGAGATCATAAGTGTTATTGTTTTATACCGATATGTCTTGGAGTAATTTGTTACACCAAGCAGTAGATAACTAACACTACAACCCTCTGCATCTCCGTGGCACCTGGAGAACCATGATAGTAGAAACATTTCATAGTATATTTGTATCTCTCACCCTCCCCATCACTCACACTATAAACTTTGTGGGCACAGTCTATGATGTGTTTACCATTTAATCTATGGTTAATGCCTATTTCATAGTTAGAGTTCAACAAATACTTGTTAAAAATTATTGACGGACAGGCACAGTGGCTCACGCCTGTAATCCTAGCACTTTGGGAGACCGAGGCGGGTGGATCACGAGGTCAGGAGTTAGAGACCAGCCTGGCCAATATGGTCAAACCCCGTCTCTAATAAAAATACAAAAATTAGCCAGGTGTGGTGGTGTGCACCTGTAGTCCCAGCTACTCAGGAGGCTGAGACAGGAGAATTGCTTGAACCTGGGAGGCGGGGGTTGCAGTGAGCCAAGATCACACCACTTCACTCCAGCCTGGGTAACAGTGCGAGACTCCATCTCAAAAAAAAAAAAAAAAAATTATTGAGGAGTCTCTCATTAGAAATAAATTGCAGTTGGGTTTATGCATTAACCAGTGAATTAGGTTAGTTCTGAGGCTCTGATAAAGTTTTTGAATTTGCAAAGCTCAGAAGCAGAACCTGAACTGAGAGCACTTTACTGTGGCTTTGCTCCCCTCAAAGCCCCATTTGGGTGGCCAGCTAGTCTCTAGATAACATCTCTATCTCAGGTACTTCAACATCATAATTTTTGAAAATAGTATTTGTAACACTAAACCACATGAGAGGACAAAGTGACCTGCCCGTCCACCTGTTCTAATTAATATACTTTTAAACCTTTCAAGGAAAACCATTTCTCCTCCTTTCTTTATACCACACAAAGATTTAGCCATAAAATTTTGGCTCAGAATAATCACATCCTGAATCAATGGCTTGTTTTTTGAGTTAAAAAAAAAATCCTTCTAACATGTTCATTTTAATTTTAAAAGTGCTATTTTAAATGGTAGGGAGCCTTTTAATTCTCCACTCTGGGTTATAAAAAAATAATAGATAGGCAGAAATGTGTTATTAAAGCTATTTTTCTTGGCGTTCTGGTAATTTAATAAACTGCTGAAGCTAAGCCTTAAGACTTTATGATGCAGCAAGAAGAGGACTTTTCTGTTGATTAATAGTTTTTGATCGCCCCCCACCCAACCCCCCTGCTTCCTGGGGTGATTCCTGAAGGACAACAGGCAATTTCTGAAGAATGAAGAGGATTTGGAGAAACATTGTACAAAAATGTTTTGTCCAGGGAATGTTAACATCCAGGAACATACACACACTCCGCTCTTCTCTAAGGCTTGTTATGCTTGTGAACTGGTGGAGATGAGTCTAGAAGATAACTCTTGGAGAGAATTCACTTCCACATTTGATAACTTCAAGCATTCCACAAACATTCAAAAGTTCCCATGTCAAGGTTATTGGAGAATATCTTAGTTTGCTCGGGCTGCCATAACAAAATAGTATAGACTGGGTGGCTTAAACGACAGGAATCTATTTCTCACAGTTCTGAAGGCTGGGAAGACCAAGATCAAGGTGCCAGCAAGTAGGTTTTATTCTAAGGCCTCCTTTCTTGGCGTGCAGGTAGCTTCCATCTCGCTCTGTGCTCACATGACCTCTTCTTTGGAGAGAGAGTAAGCTTTCTGTTGGCTCTTCCTGTGAGGACACTAAACCCATCTAATCTAATAGGACCTAATAGGACTTCATCCAATCCTAATTACCTCCATGGGTCTCATCTCTAAAAACCATCACACTGTGGGTGAGGACTTCAACATATGAATTTTCGGAGGATACAAACCTTCAGTCTATAACTGAGGGTTTTCTAGTTATTAGGCCAGTTACTTGGCTTCAAACCCATTCCCAATGCTCCTGAAACTCTGTAAGCCATATTTCTGCTTTGCCTTCTGGTTGCCTGTCAGGCTCTGCCAATAAGGGGCACTAGAGGCAGGAGGAGGAAGAAGGGATTATTTGGTCCCATTTGGCTCCTATGCTGGTCAACATCAACCTAGCAACGGCAATTTTTTTTTTCTAATAGCAATAGTTGCATCCAGTTTACTATTTTCCCAACACTTGCAAACTTGCAAAACCAGCCTCAATGCACCTCCCCCTCAGAGAATGGGTCCCTACCCCATAAAGCCCTCCTGTGTGCCCAGAGACACTAACATCAGCTAAATAGCCCCTGCTTCCCAGATCCAGACATCAGCTCCTCGAGGCTCCTTCTCCAGCCTTTTACGTTTTAATCATTACACCCTCTTTCCTTTGGGCAACAGCTGCTTCCTGCAGTTGCTACTTCTGTGATACCCTTGGAATTCTTGTTATGCCTTTTCAGTTTTTCGGTACAGACTTAATCATTACATATATTAAATTCTTTCTATTGAAATAATTGAAGTCACTTCTGTCTCATGCCTGGGCCCTGACTGATAGTGGGGACTTGGCCCCATTTATTGCACAAAAAGACGCAACGCTGGAAAAGATAGATAGGCCACCTTTGCATTCTCTAGGACTGTTTATCTCCTTGTAAAGTGAAGCAAATGACAAATATGTTTCATTTATGAGCTTGACCCCACCAAGTCAATTATCTCTTTCTCTGTTTGGTAACGTCTGGACAATGTGTTTGTGGCAAGGAAAGCTTTCTTTGTTGAAAAGTCTTTCTTCTTTCTTGCAAGATAGTTAACTCTGTGAGGTCAGAGCATACGATTGCTTATCTACGTAACTCAGCACCTAGCCCAGTGCCTGGTACAAGGGAGGCATTCGATAAATATCTACTAAATAATTGGATGAATAAATACAAAGATGGGTGAATAGAAGAATGGATGGATAAATGGATGGATGAGCATTACCTAATATGAAGAACATCTGCTAGTGAAAAGAGGAAGGTGTTCTCGAAGGAATAGTGTTACTTCATTTCAAAATGTCAATTAAGGGTCAGGCGCGGTGCCTCACGCCTATAATCCCAGCACTTTGGGAGGCCAAGGGGGGTGGGTCACGAGGTCAGGCAATCGAGGCCATCCTGGTCAACATGGTGAAACCCCATCTCTACTAAAAATACAAAAATTAGCTGGGTGTGGTGGCGCATGCCTGTAATCCCAGCTACTTGGGAGACTGAGGCAGGAGAATCACTTGAACCAGGGAGGTGGAAATTGCCATGAGCCAAGATTGCGCCACTGCACTCCAGCCTGGTGACAGAGCGAGACTCCATCTCAAAAATAAAAAAAAAAAAAAGTCGATTGGGATTATGTGTGAAAGAAACCCAAAATTACAGTTGCTTTTAAAAAGCATTCACTTTCCAATCATGTAAACAAAACCCAGGGATAGGCACTCCCTTGTGGGAGGGTTGGTTTGACCATTCCACAATCTCAAAGGTACTAAGAGGCCCAGTTCCTTCTTGAGGTTGGTTGCTCTACCAACCTCATCATGAGGCCTCCACCTCTAGAAACCATAGAGAATACTTCTGCCTACATCCCATTTGGCCGTAAGTAAGTCACATACTCTGAATGCCCATGTGTCACTCTGAAAGTGGGGTTCCTTTACTAAGGAGAAAGAGGGAATGCATATTTGGTCCCAATTGACAATCCCTGTCATGTGAAGGAACGTATAACACAGAACTGAGGAAGTTCTCCCTAAAGAGGGAGGCTGGGAAAATGATTTGAAGTCCTGGAGGAGGAGTTTGAAGGCTGAGAGCCGATTTCCCTGCTTCAGGTGATCTCTCCCTTTCTTATGGAGAATCCACTGCTGCTTCCCTGACCTCCTCAGCCCCTGCCTCCTACTTTCTTATGACACCGACTCATACCGGAAAATGTCTCAGAAGTCTTAGTTGTCTGAAAATGTAATAGCCATGATTAGTAGCTGGTATTACTTTATGAAGTATTTCTAGAACTCCCACAAAATGCTACTCCTCAACTCAAACTACATAAAGACTACTGTTTGTGTTAAGGTTCACAAATAGGCTGGGCTCGGTGGCTCAGGCCTGTAATCCCAGCACTTTAGGAGGCCAAGGTGGGTGGATCACCTGAGGTCAGGAGTTTGAGACCAGTCTGACCAATATGGTGAAACCCTGTCTCTACTGAAAATACAAAAATTAACCAGGCATGGTGGTGTGTGCCTATAGTCCCAGCTACTTGGGAGGCTGAGGCAAGAAAATTGCTTGAACACGGGAGGTGGAGGTTGCAGTGAGCTGAGATCATGCCACTGCACTCCAGCCTGGGGGACAGAGCGAGACTCCTTCTAAAATAAAGAGAGAGAGAGAGAGAGAGAGAGAAATTCACAAGTAGAGTGTGTCCAGGAAGAAAACTGGAGGCTTACAACTCGAAAACATGTCACATGGGAATTCACTGCAAAGACCAGGAATGTTAAAAGAGCAGACATCACTTGGCCTGGCACAGTGGCTCAAGCCAATAATTCCAGCACTTCGGGAGGCTGAGGCAGGCAGATCACAAGGTCAAGAGATTGCGACCATCCTGGCCACCATGGTGAAAACCCGTCTCTACTAAAAATACAAAAATTAGCCAGGCGTGGTGGCACATGCCTGTAGTCCCAGCTACTTGAAAGGCTGAGGCAGGAGAATCACTTGAACCCGAACCCAGGAGGCAAAGGTTGCAGTGAGCCGAGATCGCACCACTGCACTCCAGCCTGGCAACAGAGTGAGACTCTGTCTCAAAAAAAAAGAAAAGAAAAGAAAAGAAAAGAAAAGAAAGAAAAAGAAAAAAAAGAGCAGACATCACTTATCTGACTCTCTGAACTGGATTGGGTGATCCTGGTATGTGCTCTCACAGCTCACAGCTCCCAGTGTGTGCCTTTGGTAACCTCATCACCTTTCACAGTAACTATGATTGAACATCTGTGCTTAAAAATTCACAGGGCCAGGCACTGTCTCTGTCTTGCCCACTGATGTATCCCTAAGGATGCATTTTCAGTGACTGTGTGCTGAATGAATGGGGTGGGGGAAGGTGGGTTTGAAGGAACCCATAGAAGAGCCGGGAAGAGCTGGGAGTTTTCAGTCCCATCCAGACTTCATGATGCTGGATCAGGAAAGGCACTCAGGGTCCCTGTTCCCATTATTCTTCAACTATTTCTGGAATTCCCTGAGAGGTGAGCAGAGTCAGGGGTGCAATGTGTTGGAAAAGCATTGGCCATTGGCTCCAGGCCCCCCTTCACCTAAATTCTCTTCATAAGAATTTCTTGAGAAAAAAAGTTTCTAAGGACTTCTGAGAATCTGATTCTCATTCTGGGATGAGAGCTGGGGCAGTGAGCTCTAGCTGTGTCAGAAGGCAGCTTGATACAATTCAACAAGAATTTTTGATACCTACTGTGTGCCAAGCATCATACTAGTGTTCTACATGCAACTTCTCTCTCTTTTAAATAAATCCTTATTTTTATTAAAGTAATGCATATACATGGTTTAAAAGCCAAATAGTGCTAAAAAGTCTCATAAACAAGGCAGTGATCCCTGCACCGTCTTCCCCCACAAATCAATGCCCCTAACTCTCTTGACTCTTTATCTTGGTGTTTATCTCCAGATTTCTAGATAATTGTATGAATTCCACTATCTCTGGTATCATCCATTTTAGATATTATCTCCTGCCTTCCTATTATGATAAATGAGGATTTTAGCTCTATTCACACCTTCTCTCCACCTTCATCCTCCCACCACGGTTACAATTTATCACCATTTTTTGTTAAATCTATATTTGAACTTTTTATTGTTGTGACCAGGTAAGTATTGTTCACTGCTGAGTTAATAACAATTGTTCCTTTTTAAATTTGAATTTATAGTTAAAGCTTCCCACCCTCACCAACTGCTATAAAACAACTCTTAATACAATTTTCCACAGAATCAGCTCCATCAGAATAATCTATCATTTTTTTCTCCAGCCATTCCCCAACCCCCACTGACATGCCTCTCTTCTGGAGCTCACCAACTTCCTACTCCAATCTGGACTGGTGGCGGTGGCTCTCAGAGGCTCTGTTTCATGTCTCCTGAGTGAAGACATTCCTTTTCCATCATCCCAGGAATCTCCTTAGCCTCCCTCCACATTGAATACCTGATTCCTGGATTCCATGTCTTCTTTCTTTGTTTACCCACTTGTCTTATTGGAGTACACCTTCCCTTAGCTTCCTGACAAATGTGCAGGGAAGTAAACTTTTTGAGACTTTGCATATCTGAAAGCATCTTATTCTACCTTCACAAGGCAGAGTTTGGATTTAGAATTCTTGGTTGAAAATTATTTCCACTTGAAGTTCTGTCGCCTTTGTTTCAGGATGTTCTAGGTACCAGTGTTACTGTTGAGAACTCTGCTGCCATTTTGGTTCTTGAGCATTTGTATGTGAGTTGGTTTTTTGGGAAATTTTAGAATCTTGTCTTTATCTTTGCTCTCCTGAAATTTCATAGGGATATTCTTCGATGTGCATCTTATTCTTTCACTTTGCTGAGCACTTGTTTGGGCCTTTCAATCTGGGGGATTTTCTTTTATTTTTTTCATTAGTATTTCCATCCCCTCCATTTTCACTCTGTTGCCTAGAATGTCCCTTAGCCAGATATTGGGTCTTCTGTATCGGTCCTCTCATTTGCTTATCTTTTATCTCCTATAACCCACCCTTATGTATTTTTTTATTCTTCTTTCATGAGATCTCTGTGATGTTAACTTCCAGCCCTTTCACTTAAAAAATTACATCAGCTATCGCTGTTTTAATTTCCAAAAACACTTTCTTATTCTGATTTAAAACAATAAGCATATGGCATATCATCCTTATTTTTAAAATGTACTACCTTATCTCCCTTATAATACTGCAGTCGGTCTCTCCTTAGTTCCTTCTTACCTTTGCTTTGATCTATTTCTTTCTTGTTGGAGATTGTCCTTCCAAAGAGTTGATTGGAAGGTCTTTGTAAAAGGGCATTAACCATAGGGTAATTTTCCCTGGTACCTCCAAATGCCTTGAGGCAATTCAGCTTCTCTAGCGGGCCTTCCAAACCTCTGCTTCTTGGTTAAAGCCTAGCTGCTGGTATTGAGGAGTGTATGTGTATTTCACTTGATCCCCATTTTCCGTCTGGGCCATCTCCACAGTCCTTACGCATGGTCTGTACATTTCTCTGAAGAAAATGCCTCCTGTCTCCTACAGAACCGGCCATGGCTTTTGACTTTGTGGGGCCAGGTTGCTTTCACCTCTTCCTAGCCCCACCTTCCATGGAGTCTAGCACCTGGCACCTCCAGTTCCTAGGACCATCGGGGCTCTGCAGGAGAAATGGCTAGCTTCTTGTTGATATTTCCTTTGGCAGGCATTTCCATGTGATCTTCCCCTGTTCTGCTAAGGCATTTAGCTTTCCTCCATCCCATTTCTGCCTTTGTATATGGGATGGGATTACCAACTTCTCCGAGTTTCATTGAGGATAGAGTTCGTACAGGTTTACTTGTTCTCCTTATTATTTGGGGGTAAGTTTCAAGAGAAGAGGAAAAGAAACATCTTTACTCCACCATCTTAAAGCCACAAGTCTATGTTAAGTAGACAAAGTTTATGTTAAGTCTACATTATCTTTTAATCCTCACAACTCTTAATATGGCCACTCACGGAAAAGAGGTTCAGAGAAGTTAAGTTCTCTGCCCCAAGTCATAGTTGGAAAGCAGCTAAGAAACCAGGTCTGGCCGAAGGCAAACCCATGATTTTTCTTTTACTGTCTCCTGTTTCCCAACATGCTGAGATCAAGGGAGGGTGGCAAACTATAGTCTAGCCTGGATCAATAACTAGAAGTACAATATAAGAAAGACCTTTGGGACAGACTGTTAACCAAGGCTATCAAGAAGAAACAAGAAATGCCCAAAGTAGGGTCGAGCATTGGGGAAGGGAGTTGAAGGACATCCAGGGAATCCTAGACTTAGGCCATGAAGAAAGTAAGAAGGCATAAGTCTTGAGGGAACTTGGGAGAGAAATTGGTTTCCAGGGACCCAGAAAGAAAGACCAGCGAGGCCACTGGAGTTACACTGTGAGAGCAAAAGAAATGCTTCTGTTGGCACTGGACTTAGGTCCATCCTGAAACATTGGTGACCTCCAGACCCGCAGCCTCCCATTGCTGTCTTGGTTAGGACTCCTAATGTTCCCCAGACTGTCTCTCAATGGCCTCATTCACGGTGGAGTTCAACTTCCAGGTGAATAACCGGGTTGGTAATAGAGCAGGTGAGAACTGAGAATGCTGGTCCAACCTAGATGTGTATAGTTCAGTTTTTAGACCAAAGAATATCCTTACATTAATTCCTGTTTACACATGGCACATGGGTTTCATTTCACAGACCAACTCTGGTCAGTGACAGCTGCCTGGAGCACCACATGGAGAATGACTCTGTGGCTTTGTCCAAGCTTATGGGGATAGAATGACATAGCTGATTAACGATGTCTGCCAAGGGGGTACAATAGAAGAGTTAAAGAATGTGCGCTGTTGGCCAGGCGCAGTGGCTCACGCCTGTAATCCCAGCACTTTGGGAGGCCGAGGCGGGCAGAATATGAGATCAGGAGATTGAGACCATCCTGGCTAACACGGTGAAACCCCATCTCTACTAAAAATACAAAAAATTAGCCGGGCGTGGTGATGGGCACCTGTAGTCCCAGCTACTTGGGAGGCTGAGGCAGAAGAATGGCATGAACCCAGGAGGCGCAGCTTGTAGTGAGCTGAGATCGCACCACTGCATTCCAGCCTGGGCGACAGAGAGAGACTCCGTCTCAAAAAAAAAAGAGTGTGTGCTGTCACAGATCCAGGCTATCTCCTCTTCCCAGAGTCATGTCCTCCATCAATGTGATTAAGTTGCTCTCAACGTCCTTATTCAAATCATTGGTGAGAGTTTGACAAGATAGGACTAGGGATGCTGCCATTAGGTGCAGTTTTGACACTGACCTCTATCTTGGTACTGATGTACAATCATTGGATATAGTCTGTCACATTTAGCGTTAGTTTTGAAATTGTTTTCCAGGCCACATTTTCCAATTGTTTGTCCAAAAGAGACCTTTTATGGAAAACTTCCACTTGGGATGGGAGAGAGTGCATTCCCTTTATGATGTCCCTTCCTGAGATGCATACACTGGGATGTTGAGAAGTGAGTGGATCACAGGGGAAAAGAGATGAGCCCTCTCGCTTATGATCCCTTAGGTCCCATATTTAGATAGCAGCACTCTGAGGACTCCAGCTTGTGGTCTCCTTTCATGTCCTGAGTAAACACTGAGTCTCGTGGGGAAAATGAGCAGTAAAGATTACGCAGAACACAACAAAAATAAACAGGCGCACTCCATTTCAAGCAGCTCATACTTTTATCATAAAATACAAACTTTCTAAAATTAAGTGTCTTACTTCTATTTTACCAACAACAACAAAAACAAAAATCACTCATGTTAGCTAAATACAGATGCATAAGTGGTTGAGCAAGCAAGTATGAATATGAGGAGCGTGTGTGTGTGTGTGTGTGTGTGTAGCTTGTGCCATGTGTGAGGGGGGCTGTTTGTGTGTCAGTGTTGGCCAATAGACGAATCTGGTCTTGCTGTTTTCTGTCTGTGACCTGGTCAGAACCTTGCCTTTCCAAACTTCATACCAAGCTTTTGCAGAATCCAAAAATTCAAAAAGCCCTTAGCTGTGATCCGAGGGCTAAGGGAGGAAAAGGGGGAAGAGAAGGAGATCTAAAAGTTTATGCCATTCCCACTGGAGGAAAAATAGGGGCTGTGCATCAAGGGCCCTCCGGATGTTGAGCCGAACCTGGAAAAGAGGGAGGGTAGACGCCATGATGAGATTCCTAATGTTATCGGAAAGGATTAGAAAAAAATAATATATTAATTTTTGAAACAGTGAAGACCATGACAGGCTTAGAAGGTAAAGGCTTTGCCATAAGAAAAAAGCTTTGGCCTTGGGAAAGTAAAATATTAAAATAATACAATTAGAGGACAACCAAGCACTTCTCCTTATGTTTACTTGGATCAGGAAGCCCCTGGGAGCCTGCAAATATTGTTTCAATGAAGCCTACACTCTCTCCCTGCCCAAGACCCATAGAACAAGGACCCTCTCTGGATCTAAGCATCTTACCTGTATTCCTGTGACCACTCTACCTGCCTTAGAGGACCAGATGTGTCCCTCCGGAAAATCTACAACATCAGAGAACTTAGAGGCAAGTCCAGCGTAAGATCTTCGAGGCTGGACAATCCTAGAGTCCCTCCTCCCCTTACCAGCACCAAACTAAATCAGGCCCTTCACTCCAACCCTGACCGAGAAGTAAGCGTTGAGACATCACTGAGTGCCTAGGTCTTTGCTAGACCCTCAGGGAAGGAAGAGTTAAGACGTGTGCCTCACCCTCTAAGAGCAGAAATGCACACGCCTCTCCTTTTCTCCCTGGCACACTCCTATCCATACTTCAAAATAGAGTTCAAAAGCCATCTCCTCTGTGAAGACTTCCCTGACCTCTCCAGATGGAATCATTTACTCACACTTCTGGAATCCTACTGTAATTTCTCCACCCATCTGCTCAGGTATTTTGAATGAATGGGAACAGAACTCAATACAAATTACAGTAGAGCAAATGGCTAGATTTAATCTAATCCTGGATTCTCAATCACTTTTCAGCTGGCCAGATGCATGTTATACAAGAGATTCACGTCCGTGGTACCCTCCTATGAACTGATGAAACAATTCCTCAATTGGAGGAGGGAAGAAGCAATGGAAACAGACCACAGCATTCATTTGTAGTGCCTCAGCAGCTAACTGTGTCTGTTGCTCACTGAGGGTCCATAGGCAAGTTAGGCTGGGTCGTGTCACTCCCTTCTCACTAAAATAAGTCCCAAGAGAGCACAGACTACCTATTTCATATCCAGTGCCCAGGACCTGACACAATGAGTGCCTCATAAGCAATCCATGCCAGCGGTAACCCAACCTCTATTTCTCTCTTTCAGAAATCATATTGGAAGATCATTCAGAAATCGTAATGATATTATTATAGGGATACCCTACCTTCTACTTTCAAAATAAAGGCTGTAACCCATACTTCAGTATTTAACAATTATCAGTAATCAACAATGATCATGACACAGCTCATATCTGGTTGCCACACACGCAGCTAGCTCCTCCAGGTTGAGAACTTCTGATCAGATCAACGGCCACTGGCATGATCAAGACATATGTACACTAGAGGGCCAGGAAGAGGAGCAATCTGTGTGGACAAGAGTTAACAAGGAATGCTTCCTGGAGGAGGAGGAGCTTGAGTTGCCTGTTGAGTACGATGAACATATGTCTTGGTTTGCCTGGGCCAGCCTCTATGTTGGTATTTCTGGTATAATTATTTTATAGTTTTTTTTATTTGAAACAGAGTCTTACTCTGTCACTCAGGCTGGAGTGCGGTGGCACAATCTCGACTCACTGCAATCTCTGCCTCCCAGGTCCAAGCGATTCTTGTGCTTCAGTCTCCCAAGAAGTTGGGACTACACGTGTGCATCACCACACTCGGCTAATTTTTTTATTTTTAGTAGAGATGGGGTTTCACCATGTTGGCCAGGATGGTCTCAAACTCCTGACCTCAGGTGATCCACCTGCTTTGGCCTCCCAAAGTGCTGGAATTACAGGTGTGAGCCACTGTGTCTGGCCTGGTATAATTATTATCTGTACTCCTTTTAACTCTCAAATTTATTATTGCTTGGAAGATAAATTGTATGGTTATCCCACTCTGATGAATGTATACAAATTGACTTGGCAGAGGGGAGGGTTCTACTTCTCCTTCCCTGAGGACATGGAAACCCCTCTCTCCTTCCTCTCCCCTTTACATAGTTTTGTCTCTTGATTCCACCTTTTCTGCTAACCCTCGTTGTCTTCCACACTAAACTCTCTGCTTAGGCCCATGTGTCTTCCCCAGCCAGGTGCAGCCTCACCTTGATCTTGTTCCATCCAGCACCTCGCATCACCACCCCAAAACCAGCTCTTTGTTCAGGAAACACTTTCTTCACCTGGCTTCCTGCACTCCACTTTCCCATTTTTTCCCCACCTCACTAGATAGTCCTACTTATTGATAGAGTCTTTGCTGGTTCCTCCACATCTCTGCAGCCTCTACATGCTGGAAGTCTCAAGGCTCAGCCCTTAGACCTCTTCTCTTCTCTATACTTGTGTATTTTGGGCCATCTCATTCCATCCCATCCCATTCCTTGCAATATCATGTATATGCAAATGGCTCCCAAATGTATTACCAGCCCCAATCTCTCCCCTGAGTTCCAGACTCCTATATGCACCTACCTATCCAAAACTCCACCCATCTGTCTAATGACACTCACAATTTTCACATGTCCAAGACTGACTCTTAGTAAACAGATCCTTGTTCTAGTCATCATTACCTTGGTTGTTTTTTGTTTTTTGTTGTTGTTTGTTTATTTTGCTTTGTTTTGTTTTGTTTTTGAGATGGAGTCTTGCTCTGTCGCCCAGGCTGAAGTACAATGGCATGATCTCGGCTCACTGCAACCTCCGTTTCCCAGGCTCAAGTGATTCTCCTGCCTCAGCCACCCAAATATCTGGGATTACAGGCACCCACCATCATGCCCAGCTAATTTTTGTATTTTTAGTAGAGACGGGGTTTTACCATCTTGGCCAGACTGGTCTCGAACTCCTGACCTCAAGTGATCCACCCACCTTGGCCTCCCAAAGTGCTGGGATTACAGGCATGAGCCACTGCGCCTGGCACAATGACATTAGTATTTTGGCATTGCTGCTGCTCCAGTTGCACAAGTCAAAAACCAAGGAATTTGCTTGACTTTTCCCTTCCCTCATTACACATTTAACCATCATCAAGTCCCACCAATTCTACCAAGAAAAGAACACATCACAGATCTTTTCACCTGCCCCCTTTCCCAGGGCCACTGCCTTCATCCATGCCACCAATGCCTTGTGCTCAATATAAAGCGCCTAGCCTACTCCCCTGCCTCAGCTCTTACCCTCATAGTCCATTCTTCGGACATTGGCCAATGTGATCTGTTTTATATAGAAAATTAGAACATGTCCTCATCAATTTAAAAGCCTACATGGTTTTCCACTGCTGCTGAAACAAGACTTCTAGCCATGCCTACCAGGCCTTGTCTAGTCTGGCCCTGGCTACCTCTGATTTTAATTCCACGCACTCCGTCCCTCACTGTTTGTGCTGCAGCCACAGGTTCCCACCTCAGAGCCTTTGCACTTTCTATTCTTTCTGCCCAGAGGCTCATCCCCGACATATATGCATGGTTCTTTCTCTCATTTCATTTAGATCTTGGCTCAAGAGGCTACCCTTGATTCTTCTCCCCACCCTAACCCATATCTCGAGGACCTGACTTTGCATACTTACTTGTTTATCTCCTTATTGTCCTTTTCTCCTCCTAGAATGAAAGTTCCTTAGGAGAAGGAAAACTTTTGTCTCGTTCACTCCATTATCCCTGGTGCCTACAACAGTGCCAGGCACATACAAGGTGCTGGATCAATGTTTTTTGAATGAACAGATCATCCCCTCTGGGTACTCAGGCTTGCACCCTTGACCTCGTGATCCTGGTTTCCTCAGCCTCTCAGAATGCCAATCCACCCCGCTCCTTCTCCTCACCCTCCTCTTTGCCTCCACTGTCTCTGGCTCTCCCCAGGCCGTCTCCCACACCTCAGGCTACTCCTTCCTCGGGTTACCTTCCCACTCCTCCAACCTCTGCAGACCTGTGGAGACCAGGCCTCAACCTTCTGGTCTCACAGCTCCCAATCGGTGGTTCCCGAAAGCTGACTGAGGAGACATTAAGACCACTCTTCCTCCCAGACACAGCCAGGGCTATCTTCTTCAGCAAGTCTATCTTCCCAGAAACCAGAGTCACAGCACAGAATGTGGGAAGTTGTCCAGCCCGCAGGCAGTTTATCTGGGTCTCTGTTCTCACCTCCAGGGGATGATAATCTCTCCCATAGGCCCCTAGAGCCACCTCCAGACCACACTCTAGCTTGCTTCCTGTTTCTCTTACTTCCAGCCCGTCAATTCACTCTGATGTGCATAAATCTTCCCCAGATCCCCAGGTCTAGCAGTCCAAAGCCTTTCATAATCCAGTCCCAACCTCCCTTTTCCAATCCTGTTTTCCACCTTTTTCAGAGACAAATCTAATGCTTCAGCCAGACGCCTTTATTCCCCAGGTCTCCAGCTTGCCACATGCCTTCCCATCTGAGGGCCTTGCTCCTCCTGCCTGGAATGCCCTCCTCCCAGCGCTGCTCACAGGAACCTCCCCCGCTGCAGGGATCCTGCCTCTGTCCTCGGGCCACTTTGATGGCTTTCACTTTGCCAGGGCACTAACATTGTTGTACCCACATTTCATCTGCTCTCAGTTCTCTGAAGGGAAGAAGCATATGCTATTCATCTATGGGTCCCCTGCAGGCTAAATTCAAATTAACTACATGTGTTAACACAGCGTTTCCCAGGGTGTGTTAGGTGGAACACACCATGATATACTCTGCAAGAGAAAGGAAAAGAGAGGGAGGGAGAGAGGAAAAGAGGGAGGGAGGGAGGAAAGAAGGAAGGAAGGAAGGAAGGAAGGAAGGAAGGAAGGAAGGAAGGAAGGAAGGAAGGAAGGAAGGAAGGAAGAAAGGAAGGAAAGAGGGAGGGAGGGAAGGAGGGAGGAGGGAGGGAGGGAGGGAAGGAAGGAAGGAAGGAAGGAAGGAGGAAGGAAGGAAGGAAGGAAGGAAGGAAGGAAGGAAGGAAGGAAGGAAAGGAAGGAAGGAAATATTTTTTTAAAAGGGTGTGGATGCTGGGCGCAGTGGCTCATGGCTGTAATCCCAGCACTTTGGGAGGCCAAGGCAGGCAGATCACCTGAGGTCAGGAGTTTGAGACCAGCCTGGCCAACATGGTGAAACCCCGTCTCTACTAAAAATACAAAAATTAGCTGGATGTGGTGGTGGACGCCTGTAATCCCAGCTACTTGGGAGGCTGAGGCAAGATAATCGCTTGAACCTGGGAGGTGGAGGTTGCAGTGAGCCGAGATCGCACCATTGCACTCCAGCCTGGGCAACAAGAGTGAAACTCCATCTCAAAAAATAAT
The DNA here is from genome assembly GCF_007565055.1 of Rhinopithecus roxellana. Lineage (NCBI taxonomy): Eukaryota > Metazoa > Chordata > Mammalia > Primates > Cercopithecidae > Rhinopithecus > Rhinopithecus roxellana. Next base: position 85,179,171 of record NC_044560.1, on the reverse strand, counting down.
AATAATAAAATAAAAAAGAGTGTGGATTTCACATTTAAATAATACTATTGACCACCTTCTTGAACATTCTCCATGCACCCTAGGAAATTAAATGATCTGAGAATTCCAACAGTTAAGAAATCTGTTTATCTCTGTTTCCCACAGCTTTTCCCAAACAGATCTGACTACTGAAACCACTTTCTGCATTTATGCCTTTTTTTTTTATTTTTATTTTTTATTATACTTTAAGTTCTAGGGTACATGTGCATAACGTGCAGGTTTGTTACATATGTATACTTATGCCATGTTGGTGTGCTGCACCCATCAACTCGTCAGCACCCATCAATTCATCATTTATATCATGTATAACTCCCCAATGCAATCCCTCCCTCCTCCCCCCTCCCCATGATAGGCCCCAGTGTGTGATGTTCCCCTTCCCGCGTCCAAGTGATCTCATTTATGCCTTTTAACAAGCTATTTGGAGAAAATACTGATTGAAAGGATGAAAGTTTGGGGACATGGGTCGGCACAGCAGAGAAGGTTCTGTGATGGGGAGGTGGAAGGATGGGAATCACTGCCAGGCTGGGAAGTTTGGCCTTCATCCTATAAAGTGAGTTTCTCAAACCCGGGCATCCATTCCCCAGGGTGTGCCGGGGAGACTGGGATTCCCAGGAATGACACGGCACCACCTGACGCTTGGAGCATCCATATTACTGGAAGGTTTGGTGGGTGGGAATGACTGGCTATGTATTATTATATTAAAACAAACACAAATTTATGACTCAACAGCATGCACAATTTGAGTAGAATTTTCAGCCAGAATGTTGAGTTTGTGCTGGCTGTTTGCTGTTAAGCCCTCAGACCGTCCCAGGAAATAGGAGCTCCTTGCCTCTGCAGTTTGGGGAACGTGGTGGAAAAGTGTGGGCAGCCCTGATAAGCAGTCAAAGGCTCTTCAGCAGGGCCCATCACAAAGTCAATGGGATGTTCGGGAGATTAGTCTGGCAAGGAGCTCAGGGTGCCAACAGTGGGAGGTGAGAGCTCTAAGGAGATTAGCTGGCCATGTCCTGTTGTAACCAAGCACATGGGTAAAGGCAAATGTATCACTGCACCAACTGCCCCTGCCTGTGGAGAGGGGTATCCATACGTTATGAACCACGTAGTTGCATTTCTGCAACCAGACCTGAAATGCACCTACAAAAGGGGCCCACCAGGGCCCAGACCCTCTTCATTGCTGCACCAAGTCCCTCCAGGACCCACACAACCACTGGCCACAGGTACAGGGCCCATCCCATCCCACAGCCATGGAACACATGTACCAAGAAAGCACTGGCAAGCCCATTCAACTTGCCCCCACTCCCACCAGCTTTCTGGACACCCTTAGGCCTCCAGTATGGGCTGACTCACCCATATGCTTGAGGAAAGAGGTACTGCGGTCCATCTCCTGCCATTGGGGGAGGGTCTCGGGGGTTGGCAGACATCTTTGGAGGTGTCCTCTGAGGGTAGGGATAATTGGGCTGGACAAAAGGGATGTAGCTCAGTAGTGGGGTGTAGGAAGAGCGGAAGATCTGCTGTCCCATCTGCTGTGGGTTGTATGGCGTCACCTGCAGGCCACAGAGAAGAGAGGGGTGAGGTCACCATTCCCCAGCCCAACTCTAAGCCCAGCCACCCACCCCCAGCCTCAGCTCCTGTGCCCCTCAGTCACTGTTGGGTACATAGAAGTCAACATATTGGAATGGAGAAAGCCTAGGGCTCAACTTCTGTAGTGAGCCCGGCAAGTTACCGAATTTATCTGGGCCTCAGTTTCCCCATCTGCAAAATGAGAAAACACTACATTGTTAGTGGGGATGGAGTCAGGTGATACAAATAAAGAGACAGGCATATAGCACATAGCAAATCAATATTATTTCCATTCTCTTCCCTGTTTCCCTAGCTTTTCCCTCTGTCAATAATCATCTCAAAAGCCCCTTGTTTATTTTTAAGGCTTTCATTATCCCCAGAAAGCTGTTGTGATTTACACAGCTCTGGCTTCTATCTCTCCTGAGATCCTTTCAACAGATTCCAAGTCCGAGACAGCCCTGCCCAGTGGAAAGTCCTGCGATGGCAGCAATGTCCTACATCTGTGCCATGTGACGTGGAAACCACCAGCTACACACGACAATTGAGCATTTGAAATGTGGCTCATGGGCATGAGGAACTGAGTTTTGAATTATACTTAATTTCAGCTAATTTAAATTTAAATAGCTACACATAGTTGGTGGCTGCCATCGTGGACAGTGTGAGTCTAGGAGGAAGGGCAAAAAAGGGCAATGGGGTTGAGCACAAACTCTAGGGAAATACAGGAATTCAGTGGGGCTTCCGAGATTGCCTGTGATGAACTCCAACCAAGAGCTGTGGCTCCCACCATCTTGTCACAACAAGGCAGAGACCTCATCCATCTTGTTGACGCCTCTCTCCCCAGCCCTACGACAGTGCCTGGGACACAGTCGCTGCTTAACAAACATACGTTAAATGAATGAATGCAAGAAAAGGAGAGAGAGGAAAGCAAAGAGGGGCAGAAGGAAGGAGGGAGGAAAGAAACGACCACTAAGGCATCTTCTTGAATACCTAAATGATGCGGGGCTCGTTACCTTATGAGCACTACATTCCACTACTGACAGCTCCAAATATCAGAAAACCTTTTCTCATACGGAGCTGACATCTATCCTCTTCTGTGCTGAGGGGAGTATCTGTCAGAACTTGAAGAAACTTCTGGATTTCCATTTTAATAGCAAGTCTGGGGTCCAAGTGCTCAGGAATCGGGCACTCTGACAGGCCCCTCTCACCCCATACGCCCTTATCTAAAAAAAATCCACAGAGGGGGCCTGGTGCGATGGCTCACGCCTGTAATCCCAGTACTTTGGGAGGCCAAGGCAGGCGGATCACAAGGTCAGCAGTTCGAGACCAGCCTGGCCAATATGGTGAAACCCCGTCTCCACTAAAAATACAACAATTAGTCAGGCGTGGTGGTGCATGCCTGTAGCCCCAGCTACTCGGGAGGCTGAGGCAGGAGAATCGCTTGAACATAGGAGGCAGAGGTTGCAGTGAGTTAAGATCATGCCACTGCACTCCAGCTTGGGCAACAGAGCGAGACTCTGTCTAAAAAAAAAAAAAAAAAAAAAAAAAAAAATCCACAAAGGCTAGCACTCATTGAGTGCTTAAAATGTGCCCAGCCCTTCACATGGATGCTGTCATTAAAACTCCAGAAAGCCCTGTGAGGTAGGACTATTATTATTTCCAGTTTGGAAACAGGAAATCTGAGTTTCAGAGAAGTAAAGCAACTTTCTCAGTGTTTCCAGCATCTGAGTTGTGGTCAGAACCCTGGAAGGGTAAGCCCAGAGCTCATACTTTGTTTCACACCAGCCTCTCTGTGCTGTGTCCTCTCTGGAAACCTGAGTCCTCCCTCCTGGTCCTCCCCAGTGTTCTCCAGTGGAGATGTGAGGCCTGGTGATGCTGGGCGCAGGCACCAAATCCCAAGGTGATGAGCTAAAGGTCAGAACACACCAAGAGCACCTCCCAGGACAGATGGGAGTCGTGACCCTGTGGGTCAGCATGGCAGAAAGTACCCCTGTCCTCATGGGGGAAGAACTGCCTGGCCCTGGAAGGAGATCAAAATGGAGGAGGCAGGTCCTAGGGCTCACACAATGTCATAAAAAATGTGCTCCTGATTCCACGTATCTGATGACACTATAAAGTAGAGCTTTGTAGCCTGCTCTGGAGCCGTCTCCAAATATAATCCTCACTGACAAAAGCAATGGAACAGTGTGCCCAGAATGCTGCATTTATATAAAAATGTTTATATAAATAGATATCGCCGGAAAAATATGTTTAAAAAAATTAAACAGTGATTACCTCCAAGTTTTAAAATTTTTTACCATGTTTTTATATTACTTTTTTCAAATACATACACATGCATGTGTGCGTACACATACACGTAATTGTCTAAAAATATTCTCTCTGGAGCCAGGTCGACGATATTCCTGTTCAGGGGGTGGAGGCAATGGGGCTGAGGTTTCCTGACCCAGATCATCTCTCATCCCAGCTTCGTCTCAGGATGCAAGGGTTCCTGCTGCTGAGAAATCAGTGCTGGCCCAGGTAACAAAGCTGCCTACACCTACGGGCTCTTCCCTATCCTCCTGAACGTTCTAACACATTTCAGGTCAGAGGTGCAGTTTGCACAGAGGGTGGGGCTCCCTGGGGAGACAGGAGAGGCAGAGGCCGTATGAGTTGGAATGTGGGGGTGTCCACCTTTGTGTGGAGGAGCAAGGCCAACCTGGGGCTATGGCAGGCTGGGTGTTGGTGCCCTCTGCTCCTCCATTCTAAGCTCCTTTCCTCATACCCCCATCCCTGCCCCAAGACTTAATACCCCTCAATGTGCTTCTGTATCTATTTGTGTGCCTGTGCCTGCACACAGACTCCTGCAGCTTGGTGGCATGTGTACAACTGTACCTGTGTTTCTATCTGCGTGCATGTGTGTGTGTGTGTGTGTGTGTGTGTGTGTGTGTGTGTGTGTGTTTGCATTTCTCTTTCTGCCGCTTTATTTTCTGGTGGTATTTTTGTGCACCTACATACAAGATGTAGTAAAGCATGGTCATTGGCACGCCAGCCTGCCAGAGGTCAAACCTCAATTATTGTCCCACAGATATTTATCCCGACCTACCCATGAAAGTAGTGTTGCCAGATTTAGCAAATAAAAATACAGGACACCTGGTTAAATTCAAATTTCAGATAAATACATATTTTTAGCATAAGTATATCCTGTGAAATATTTGGGACATACTGACACTACACATTTTTTCCTTGTTTATCTGAAATTCACATTTAACTGGGTGTCCTGGATTTTAACTGGCAACCCTACATGGGAAGAATATGACTCCTCAGTCCCACTGATGCTGAGCAAAGCCATGTCGTTTGCGTTGGCCAGTGGAAGGTGGGTGGAATTTCCCACAGACAGGTCTGAGCTGAGGATTTCAGAGGGATCACGTATTTCTTCTTGCCCTGTTGGGCTCTTGGCATCCACCGTGGAAAGAGCAACAGGTACTGAATCTTCAGCACAGGCCCAGGAGAGGCATGTGGAACCCACGTAAACCTGATCCACAGCCCAGCTCAGCCAGTCCGTAGACCCGAGCAAGAAATTAATATTCATTGTTGAAAGTCCCCGAGATGTGGGGGCGATGTATTGCCACAGCAACACCTAATTTGTATGTTCACTTTATGACTTTGGGCAAGTTACTTAATCTCTCTGCACTTGGGTTTCCTCATCTATAACCCACCTCACAGGGTAATTTTGAAGGCTAAATTAGTTAGTGCAGACACAGTGCTTAAGGACAGGCCCAGCATGCAGGAGGGGCTCCCTTAAGTGCCTGGTGTTGTCACACAGGGACATCCGTTTGTGATTTCCACATGCATGCCAGTATGTGAGTCTGTACTCTGGAGCCAATGGTAGGCCAGGTGGCTGGTCACCAGCTGGACCAAGAGGAGGGAGCAGATGCACCCTCTGACTCAAAGGCCTTCATGAAGCCGGGACAGAGGAGGAGAGAACGTCTACTCACCTGTTGGGAGTAACATCCCAGCTGGGGGTGCAAAGCCTGCTGATAGGGCATCCTCACTGCCTGCTGTGGATACAGGCCCTGGGGAGAAAGAGAGGCTCAGTATGGCCAGGCAGGGGGCTCCCTGCCAGAAGGCAGCAGCTTCTCAGCTCAGTCCCCAGACAGGGTCGAGTTTGTTCCATCACATCGCTGGCCACACCCATGGGCTGTCTGAGGCCAGCTGGAATCAGACCAGGCGAAGCAGGACTCACACCACACAGGAAGCCCCTCTTAGGCAGCCTTCACAGCCTTTCTGGTGAGTGTGGGAGATAGGAGCTGCCTCCTGGGTCCCAGATCTGTCTCTTAGTGGCTGTGTGACCTTGGGCAAATCGCTTCACATCACATCTCTGAGCCTCTTTTTCCTTCTCTAAAAAATTACATGTGCTCAGGGCCGCAAAGCCTGTGAAGGTAGCCACATTATCTCTGTTGCTGTCCACACAACTTTTTAAATGCCTTCCCCTAATCCCATACCTGCCCCCTGAAGACACAAGGTGTCCATGCACATCTCTACGTGTGAGTGTTGGTTTGCATCCATGTTTAAGTACACCTGCATGTGTGTTTGCACTTGTGTCTATGCAGCTAGTGTATTTCTGTGTACAAATATACAACTGTGAACCCAGGCGTGTTAGTGTTGCTGTGTATCTATGTGCCCATGCATATACCTGTGTCTGTAGCATACGGAGAGGGGCAGTGTGAGGATGAATGTGTTAACACATCTAAAGAGCTTACAGTAGTGCCCAGCACATAGTAAGGACTCAATGTTCAGTGTGTTTGTCATCCCTCACTGCCTCTTCTCTTAAACAGCTTTCTGGCAGCTCAGCCAGATGGGAAATTGACATTTTACTCACAATTCTGTCTTGGGGTGCTCATGTGTTCACACACAGACATAAGACACACACACACACACACACACACACCCCCCGCAGAACTGCTTCTGTGGCAGTGGTCATTTCTAGATTTCTAGTCCCAGACTCTGCCTCCACCTGCAAATCCAGAGTTTTCCCTTAAGATAAGGCTCAAAACCCAAAGCACCTCTCAGCCCAGGACATCTCAAAAGATCTGACATTCCATGTCATCATTTTTGAGGCTCATCGTGCCCTCTCAGAGGGTGGCCAGAGCTATGCCACCAGACTGCAGAGCCTAAGTTGTGCAGCTGAGCTTCCTTATAGGACTCTTTCATCTTCCCTCTGCCTCTTTTTCATCATCTTCTCCCTCAGGTATAGCACTGAGCAATCTCCAGAATGCTCAGCATGGGCCACGCCATCCACCCCTCACAGGAGTCCATCCAGTAGGGACAGCAGAGCGCTTAAGCTGGTGGCCCTGGTCCTCCTGGCAGCACCAGGGAGGAAGGTGCCCCTTGCTTTCTACAGCCAACTTTCCCAGCCTCCACCTTCCCACACCTGCTTGTGCCAGGCCGCCCTAGGTTCTGTGGATGGCAAACAGCTGCCCACCGCTGCTCAGTCCCGGGATGGATTCTCGGGAGATGGTGCCACACTCATGAGTTAGAAAACACTGCATGACTTCAGCAACATTTCTAGTTGTTAGAATTGCAAGTTTGTAAAATCACAGGGAAGGGTAAATAAACATTCACTCTTCTTTTCTTAAGCCGTGGCTTCTTCCCATGCACTCTCCCTCCTTAATTGGGAGCAGAGTTCCTTAATGCCAAGTAGCCCAGGAGCCTCTAAAGCTCCTCGGTGTTGGGGACTTTGTCTTCCACATCTCTGAGTCCTCCCACCACAGAGCTCTGAGTAAATTGGATTTGGGACCTCATCTTTATTCCCAGTACTAAGGAGGGAAGAGACTAGGCTAGACCGTTCCCCATTTCTCCTCTCTGTCCCCTCAAGGTCTGTGAAGCTCTCTGACCCCATTTCCTTGGAAGATTGAGGCTGAATAATAATAAAAACCAACATCTGTGTCACAGCTTAAATTTTACAGAGCCTTTACTCTTCCATGGACTCAATTAATCCTTACAACCATATCAGTAGCTACTGCTGCTGCTGCTGCTGTAATTATTATGAACCCATTTCACAAGTGAGGAAACCGTGGCTCTGAGCAGCTAACCAGCCTAAGGCCTAACTTGGAAGCAGCAGAACCTTTAAAGCCAAGTCTACTGATTTCAAAACCTGCCTGCTATTATCTCAGGCCCCTTGATCAGCTATCTTGAAGCTGGACAGCATTGTGAGATCACAGAAGCTGGGAGAAGGTAAATTATGCTGTCCTTCCTTACCACCTGGGAGGACCAATGCCTTCCACAGCCAACTTCAGCTGGGCCCATTCAGTGCTTAAACTGTCTCATAGAACCCAGCAGGCCTTACCAGCCAGCGTCCTTCTGCTGCTTCTGCTCAGAAGCCCAGAAACCTCATAGTCAGCCCTATGATGCTAAAGATAGAGGACCTTCATGCTCAGAAAATGATATGTCCAAATCTCACCCACTCCAAAAAGTCAGAAGAAATTAACATAGCAAAGAGATACTATCCCCACTTAATAAAGCAAACCATTGCAAATTAGTTTTACATGGTGAGCTCTGTGAGGGCATTTTAGAGTGAATCGGCTTATACTAAGTGAATTATGCAGTTGTTTCCCCTTTAGAGATGGAGATGCATAGAGCTGCTCTCTGGTTTATTCCTGAACTTGTATTATACTCCAAGCTTCTTTCTTAGTCATTTTTTTTTAGAGACAGGGTTTCACTATATTGTCCAGGCTAGCCTTGAACTCCTGAGCTCAGGCAATTCTCCTGTCTCAGCCTCCGGTGTAGGCTGGGGCTCCAGGCACATACCGCCACACCTGACTTTAGTCATCTTTGAATCCCTCCACCTAGAACAATGCTCAGCCTATAGTAGGGGTAGGGAGAAAAGCTTTTCAAAATTACTTAAATTAATGAGTAAATAAATACACAGAAATGAGTAAATCATGAGTAGGTGAGTAAATGAATGGTGAATAAGCACACAAAAATGAAAGGGTAGAAGCATATTGGTAAAGGAGTCAGTGAATCAATGAACAGGACATTTCAAGACCTGTGTAAGGACAGTAGACTACTAATATGAAACTGGTCCACGACAATAGATTATTAATGTGAAACTGGTCCACTTCAGCTTCCTTCTTAGGTCACCTTTCATCACAACCTCTCACCTCCACAGTGGGGTGTGAGCTTTCCTTCCCTGGGGAGGGGACGGGTACTTGTTCTCTTTAGCGAGCACACACACAAACAAAAAGCTTGAAAACAAAACAGAGAGAGACTTTGCTAAGTTCCTTTAAGATTCAGAAGCTAAGCCTGGTGGACCAGATTGAAGAGTCTTTATATAGAGAAGAGCCAATCCCCTTTCCCCGTAGGACATAAGGCTTGTGCTGTGTTGAAAGGGAAAGAATGGCATAGGGTTCCTGGGGATGGAGAGGGGGGAAGGGACATAGCAACAGGACAAACCAAGTTGGAAATATTCCCTTCTCTGCTTTCTTACTTCAGGCTGTGCTGGGCCAGGCTGCGGCAGCAAATTGCCAAGGTCCTGGATGCACAAATTTGAGTTCCTGTCCTTCCCCACACAATGACATACAATTCTGGAGAGAAGCCAGTGAGGGGAACAGAAGACAGAAATCTTAGGCATGGAGAATCTTTCCTGAAAAAATTGAGTTCTACCTAAAGGGACTATTTAAGTTATTGGATTGGGCTAAGGCTTAAACCAGAGTGGACATTTATTTAATTTTTCCCTCCTTCTACCCAGTGGGTGGCAGCTCTTAAGGGATATTAAGTTAAATCGACAAAATAAAGAAACTACATTTTCCCTGCATAAATAAGTTCTGTGAGTAGAATTTCCAGCCCTGCTACAGGTGCTTCACTGTCCCTTTGTGTCTGGCCACTGATTTTCTCCTTCAGCTATGAGCCCAAGAACAAGAATGTGTGCCAAACCACCTTGGCTGACACAAGCTAAGACTGCTTGGGTGTAGTTTAAGTAAGGGGGCCATATACACTCATCCCATGGTATCCTCAGAGGATTGGTTCCAAGGCCACCCTCCCTCCCCTGCCTTGTGGATACCAAAATCTGAGGATGCTCAAGTCCCCGATATAAAATGACATATAAAGATGCTCAAGTCTCTGATATAAAATGGTATTTGAGGGCTGGGTGCAGTGGCTTACGTCTGTACTCCCAGCTCTTTGGGACGTGGAAGCGGGTGGATCACGAGTTGGGGAATTCAAGACCAGCCTGGCCAACATGGTGAAACCCCGTCTCTACTAAAAATACAAAAATTAACCAGGTGTGGTGGCGCACATACCAGTAATCCCAGCTACGTGGGAGGCTGAGGTAGGAAAATCACTTGAACCTAGGAGGCAGAGGTTGCAGTGAGCCAAGATCGTGCCACTGCACTCCACCCTGGGCAATAAAGTGAGACTCTGTCTCTAATAAAATAAAATGGCATATGAGGATGCTCAAGTCCCTGATATAAAATGGCATAGTATTTGCACGCAGCTTATGCACATGCTCCTGTATCCTTTAATCTCTAGATTACTAACAATGCCTAATAATGTACTATGTAAATAGTTATTATACTATATTATCTTTCATTAGCATTATTTTTTGTTGTTGTATTTTTTTTTAATTGTTTCCTTCTTCAAGTATTTTCCATCCAAGATAGGTTGAATCTGTAGTTGTGGAACCCATGAATATAGAGGGCTGACTGTAATTTGTGGTGCAAACAAGGACACTTGAGAGTGAAAAGAGATGCCATTAATATTATTCTGAAACAGAAGACCTAAATTGGGACAGTCCCAAATAATCTAGGATATATGTCATCCAACTTCAAAGGAAGTCACAGGAAGGAGGTGAGAAACAAGGACTGTGACATCATCTTCTCCTGGGAGCCCAGCACTTAACCAGCCACAACTAGCAAAGAGACTCTGCAATAAAGAGCACAGTGTGAACTGGAATTCAGACAGTGGAAAGTTAGGACTAAATATACATATATGTGTTTGTGGAGGTACGCACACGCATGCACATGAACCAAGAGGTAGATCTGACATGACCACAATGAAAGAAATAACCAACAAGATGACAAGTTGACAGTGCCCTTCCATAGCCCCAGCGAAGCTTCTTGCATGTACGGAAGGGATTCAGAAGAATCTAAAGACTCTTTGTGAAATAGACCCCCAGCCCCCCACGCCTCCTCTGTGGCCAAAACCCCTGTAGATGTCCACAGGAGAACCAGGCCCGCTCACTGACCTGATACTGCAGGAAGGTAGAGTGATTCGTGAACACTGGTGGAGGTGGATAGTTCAGGTTGAGCCAGAGTGGCTGGTTCAGGGTTGCTGAGGTCAAGGCTGTAGCAAAGTGTGGAGTGAAAACATTCCCTGTGTACTTCGGGTTGTTCTTATCAGCAACCGTCACAGTTGCGTTAACTGCGAGTCACAGGAGAGGTAAAGCGGGTCAGTAATGGAGGCAGGGAAAGGCCAGGACACCTTCAGCATCATAACTTCCCTAGGGATTCACAATCTCACAGGTCAGGTCCTTTAAGCTCCAAGAGGGTTCTTCAAAGTCCTAGTACATTTCCAACTATAGGTAAACATCATTAGTTCACACCTTGCCAATTTGGAAGGGATGAAAATCCCAGAAGGTCTGGCTTGGAGCTTTTCTTTCCATCATTCACTAGTAAAGAAGGCAGTTTAGCAAGGGAATACAATAAGCCAGATTGCTAGGGCTATATTTCACCTACTTACAAAATGAAATTCTTTCAACTGCTTTGGAAAAATCCAACTTTCTGTGAACCACTGCTATGCCATTGGAATTCATCCTTATCAAATGATTAAAGCAGCCCTCCCTAAGGACATACATTTGGCAACACTAAGAAACTTTCACAGGTTGTTGTATCTATATGGGAATTTTAAAAAAAAATTTTTAAACATTAAATAATTCAGCATGCAGCGAATCAAAATGGGTCTAAACGAACGAAGTTAGGCTGAGTTGTTTCAGGATAAGAATCCTGGCTTCTTCCTTTCTACAAGATGTTGTGGGGGGTTATAAAACCAGAAATGGGTCCTCAGTTTCCCCCTTATTGGCATCCTTTTGGGAAAAGAGGTTTGACGAGAACACTTATAGGAAGAGAAAGCAGGAACATAATCTCAATGCAGAAATGATCTAAAGCAAGGATCTTTTGTTTTGGCTTGGGCAATTTGAGAGGATATAATACATGCTGGGTCAGGGCTATATTCAGAGGTGACCATTAATAATGCTGATGTGACTCTTGAAAGCCAACTACATTTCTCTAGCAACTGTATTCCCAACAAGGGATATAGGGAGAAAGTTACCGCCCCCATTTTATGGGTTTAAAACCTGACACCTCTAGAAAGGCCGTACATTGCCTATAGATAAGACAGCCACTTGGTGACAGAGCCACCCTGAAGCCTGTGAGGGCCGCTGCAACCCCCCCTCCCCTCCAGTCCCTCCCTGGGTAGGTCAGCTCACGTTTCAGCTCTGGCCCATCCACTTCTACTTTGTTTCGAAGTCTCGGCTGCCCACTTGGGTTCTTGGTGGCCCCAAGGAACTCATAGAGCAAGTTCTTCTCGGCTGGACATGCAGGTTTCTTGGGCGGCAGGGTCAGTGATGCGGTGCCCACTGGGTCACAGCAACCCTCCTCACCACAGGTGTCCTTCTGGCTCTGGGGCCACTGACTGAGAAAGAGATTCTCTTGACCCTTTGTTGGCTCCTTGGTGCCAGGGCTCCATTCTATAGCAGGAGAGAAACTGAGTCAATGCCTCTGGAAGGCCAAGTGCTGTCTGCCAGAAGCACCTTTTTGTGCACTAAATGATGAATCCTCTGTAGCACACACCTGAGGCTTGGACCACTCTGGGGGACTCTGTTCCAGCCAAATACAATCCCAATCTCTCCCTGAAACCCTCCCTGGCCCCTGCCCATTCTGATCCCCTGATCTCATGCATCCATCAATCCATCCATCTGTTCATTCATCCACCCATCTGTCCATCATCTTTGCCTTTCTTCCTTCTATCCATCTACTTATTCATCCATCCATCTGTCCATCCATTTGACTGTCTATCCATCTTTATCTTCCTACCTTCCTTCCATCCATCCACTCCTTCATCCTTCCTTCTATCATTCCTTTATTTGAATTACTTTTCTTTTCTTTCCTCTCCTTCCTTACTTTTCCTCCTTCCTTCCACCCTTCCTTCTCTCCAACCATCCATAGTGCCAGGCTGAGAATACAAGGATGTTGTGGACACAGTTCCTGCTTTCAGTGAGCACATGGCTTAGTGAGGGAGTCACACATTCCCACAGAACATGTGGTCTGAGCCACACACTTTGGTCTCTCATCCTGAATTCTACTTTCATTTTATTACTCACAGGTGATTCAGCTCACTTCTCAGTGCCAGGCCTTGACCTGAGTGCTGGGGACACAGTTGTGAGTCAGAGCTAGACTGTGCCCTGCAGGAGCTCATAACAAGGAAAAAAAGAGAGACATTCCCAGAAATAGCCCCAGGACAAGGCAGATGAACACCACGAGGTGGCAGAGGGAAGAAATTGAGAACAGGGTGGCTGAGACTGCTTCTGTCTGAGAAGGTTCCTTCCAGAAGGAAGCAGGGTTGCAGCAAGGCCTTATATCCAGGGGTACTGGGGAGGAAGGCGTGACAGGCATGGATAACTGTGGGCAAAGGCCTGGAAGCATCAAGGAGACATTGTGAGTCACTGGATATGGCTGGAGTGTGGAGCAGGGACACGATTGGTGGCAGACCCAGGTCTCTCACTAAGGAGACTGAGCATTTATTCTCCCAATGCAGACATACTTTGGGGACCATCACAGGATCCTCCACAGCAGTGGTGGGAAACCTGGCCACCCACTGGATGGCTATGCACTGCACTGTCCAACAGCAGGCACCGGGATCTCTCTGGATGCCAGAAAGGACCTGTGCCTCAGTGTTACCTGTTGATAATAATAGACCTGATCCCACCAGCTTTTGGCCCCCTAGCTCAGCGGCTTGGGGTCTGAGCTTGGGGGCGAAGGCTGTCTTCCTAGCACCATTCCAGCAAAGGAAAGAGCTGCTCTAGCCTAAGCCAATTTAGGAGGAAACAACATTTTAAGCAAAACATTCCTAGAGTCTTTTCCAGGAGTTCCTCCGGTTGCCGAATTCAGCCCCTAGCCAGTGAGCTGAAATAATGGTACCCACTAATAATAGCCCTTTCCCCAGAGACATACACACCTGCAGCTTCCCACTCATATTTACAGGTGCCTTAGACATCTACAAAGCTCCCTCTTCCAAGGTCTGGACCCACAGACACACACATTCCTATCTGTTGTTCCTTTGACTTAGTGACATGTACACAACTACACACATGACAGACACATGCACAAATGTGTACACAGACATGCTTAGATACACCACTCCTGCATTTTCTCTAAGAAATACACTCAAACCTTCAAAACTCCTTTTGGCACACTTTTGCCCACACATTCGTACACACAGACATGCGCAAGTGGTGGGTGGGGTGGGTGGGACAGACCTGCCTCCAGTCCAGCAGCCCCATCCAACAGGGAGGTATCTATGGGTCCCTCCTGGAGAATAGGTAGGAGGATGGTCTCCCCTCTGGGAAGAGCCCAACTATCTCTCTCCTACAGCTCCTCATCCTAAAGCCCTCTGGCTCCTAGAAACCTGTCCAGGACCCAGAGTTCAGCTTGTTATCCACAGCTCTGATTCCTTGTCCTTCCTGTGGTGCTCCAGGACACAGAATGTTCAGGATGACTTTGCTCTTATTTTCTCAGGTAGATGAATTTGGACCCTCCTGATACAGGTATATCTCAGTTATCCATCCATGCTCATAGCCCAGAAGGAATTGTTCTTTTGGCTAACATGAGTATGATCACTCTTTTAGTGACTGCTAACGCTAGGCAATGGCCATGGCCATCAGCCTACCTTCTTGGAACCATATAGTCTGACTGGTTAGATTAGAACTACACACAGAATCCTGGGCATAAAGTAGGAGGAGAAGATTGGGAGGTGGCTGGCTTTCCTGGGAAGAATGTGAGCTCCTCAATAAAGTAAGTCCCAGGAAACAGATCCCAGAGTCAACAGTCTGCACTGTGTCTGGATAATTTACACATATCCCCCCTACCCCAGAGAGGGAGGACCAGGCCTCATGTCCAGAAAAGGTGCCTCCATGAGATAGATGTCAAACGACCCCAGCTACCAATCAAATTTCTCTTCTATACATCTTGGCATCCCCATGCTTCAGTTTTGCCCTGAACCCAGCTGGGGTAAACACTTCCTTCAATGTATTCTGGATACCCATTTGATTCCAAAGTTAAACCAGTTACTACATGGTGCCTATTTCTCTTCTCAAAGTATGTTGAGATCAGGGACTCTGGGTTTGCTTACAAAAGCTGTGCCCTGTACAGGGGCACCCAGCAAAAGAAGACTGTGGGGGTTGGAAACAGCCTGTCCCTCGGGGCTGTGCCCACCAGAGAGGCTGCTTTGTCCTGCTTTGCACAAAGATGCTTTACGTACATGCTGCAGCCCTGATTGGCTTTCTGGGAAGGACCTCCTCCTTGCAGGCCCACTCTACCCCAGTTCCAGCCCCACTCACCCATCAAGTGGTGCCTCTCCACAGCAGGGTCAGCCTTGGGCTTGGAACAGATCTTGGCAAACACTGGGAGCTGCCTCTTCTGAGCAGGGAGCTCAGGGAGCTTGTCAGGGGGTGCAGGGGGAGGTGGGGGAGGCAGCAGCAGAAATGGGCTCAGCCCTGTGGGCTCCTTGGGTTCAGGGCCACCGAACAGGTTGTCCTGTAGGAAGTCCTTAGTGACTCTTGTCTCGTTCAGCACCCTCTTGTTGTCGGGGGCCTTGGATGTCTCAATGGACTTCAGTGGGAACTGGGACAGAAGCTTGCTGACCTCCAAGTTGGAGTCACCCAGGATGTGGCCCCTGTCCTCTGTCCCCTTGCTCTTGACCTTGGCAGCACGCAGAATGTCTGTGACAGTAGATGTGGCAGAATCGCAGTCCTGCCTGCTGCTGATAACGGGCATGGCCACCTTCTGCTTCAGAAGCTTGTCTCCGACAATCATGGAGGCTCTGGGGCGCTCATTATTGCCTGCCGCTAGAGGAGGGGCAAGAATGCAGGAAGCCAGCTCTCTGGTGCCCTCAGGAGAGCTGCCTGGTGCCTCCAGCTCCCCAGAACTCTCTTCGACCAGGATTGAGTGCTCTTTAGTGAGGCTCAGGAACTCCTGTTCCACCAATAAGGAGATCTCATCTTTGCCACTGCTGAGCTCAGAGCTCTGGAAATGGGTCAGAGAGACAGACGGTGTTAGTGCCAGCTCACCAAGGCATGGCTCTGCAGAAGGACATAGGCCCCAGAAGATGGAGATGGATGCATAACATGACAGAAACACACTTCCAGGTAAGAGAACCCAGTGGACACAGTGGACCCCCAGAGGGTCCTATACCACAGTGGTGGGATGCAGTACTGAGATCATGGTTTTGAAAAATGGGGAAACCTGGATCCTCTCCCAACAACCTTGCTGAGTGAGCTGGGGCAAGTCACAGCCTCACTGAGCCTTAATTTTAGTCCATTCCTCCATGTTCTTCATGCTCAGGACCTGAAGCAATGAAAGACCAGAGAAGGGGTTCACTGGGGAATTTTACCCAGCAGCAAAGGTGTCAGGAGCAAGCCAACAGCTCTAAGTGCAGAGTCTAGGGTGCTGGGGCTGAGCCCTGGGAAGCCCCCAGGAGCGTAGCGCAACCCCCATCACCTCACTGCAGAATGGTGGAGTGGACAGCCTGAGCTTACATCCTGATCCAGTCACTTCCCATCGGTATGACCCTGGGGAGATTGTTCAGCATCTTGGTATTCTGTCTCCTCCTCTCATTACTAGGAGTATCACAGAGGTGCAAAGCACTTTGAATGGTGTCTGGCATAGAGTAAGGGCGATTCAAAGGTCAGCTGTCATGTTTACACCACTGTCAGTCTTGGTTGGTCCCCGCCCCTGGATCTCATATAGTAGTCTCTTGGATACTCATGTTCACTCTGGCATGGCCTCTGACCCAATCACAGCCTGTAGACTGGGTCTCACTTCATGGGCAGCACCAGCAGTTGGGAGATCCCTGCACTGATCCACTGGAGTCTTCCTGAAACTAAATATTGGCCTCAACCTGCACCCTGGACCCTGGGTCCTCCGCTGCACCCTTGCTGGTCAGCATCTGTCTGGTGCTGTCATAGCACCTGATGGTCTCTTGGATTCTAGGCTCCTCATTGCCACTTCTCTCCAGGGGCAGAAAGGATTGCAATCCTACTGGCCTGGCTGGTGGCCCCGCCCAACTCACCAGCATCCTTGGCAAGCAGGCACCTTCCTTCCTAGTGCTCCCAGGAGGACAAGAACCACCAACCTAGAACCATCTGCTGTCCCTACTCAAGGGGCTCCTATGAGAGGTGGATGATGTGGCCCACACCAAGTATTCTGGAAATGGCTCAGCCTTCTATCATGGGAGCGCTGAAGGAGAAGACGATGAAGAAGACCCAAGGGAAAAAATCAAGGAGCCCCATAGGGGAGCTCAGCTGCTGTGGCTTAGGCTTTGCAGTCTGGAGGCCCAGCACATGATCCAGCTCTGGCCAGCCTCTCAGAGGGCATGATGAGTCTCCAAAACGGTGACCATGGAATGCTTCCAGCAGGGTCCATGCCTTCCTGATAATGCTCATTGTGTACAAGCGCACACACACACAGACACGAATAGAAACAGGCAGGCACACAATTCACATGTCACCAAACACAGACCCAGGGGAGTAGTCACTGCATTTAACAGTCAATCAGAGTGGACACAGTCTACAGTCTTAGAGGTTTCCTCCTGTGCCAGACAGGAAACCTTTAGTTGCTGAGTCCTGATGAGTCCTGAGGCAAAGACTTGGTGGTCCATGGTGCTTGGGGAGCTTGGGGAAGAGCTATGTACTAAAGACATGGGAATGTACCAATAGTCCAGCAGCCAAGACAGTCATACTTCTTGAACATTAGCCTCTCTACCCCCACAGGGAACCTTACCAAGCTTGGAGGCAGAGAGTAATACTTGCAAAAAGCAGACTCCAGACAAACAAACCTGGGTTCGAATCCAGGCACCACTGCTCTTTTCATGTCAGACCCTGGAACCTCAGTGTCTTCCCCTGTAAAACGGGTGTGACACCTAACATCACCTGCCTCATGGGATGGTTGGGAGCATTCAGTGAGATCACTGGTATGTGAGCTCAGCACAGTGCCGTGCACAGGAAACATTCAGTCAGTGTCGGCTGTGAGCATTAGCTAGTGTGAGCTGGTCCTGGCCAGCTCCTGGAGGGCCACTGGAGCTGTGTGTGCAGTAATGTCACTCTCTATTATTTTTTCTTTCCTCCACTCTCTCTTCTATCCCCTTTCCCTGACTTGTCACCTATTCCCTTCCTTTACCTCCTTCCCATGTCTAGACTTAGGCCTATAAATAGGCCTCACTTTCCCGGCTGTGTCCCCCTGAGAACAATCAGAATAAAGGGGCTGCCAATCCGAGGTCTCAAGTTTTAGATCCCCCTCCTCTTCCTCCTCTTCACCATCCGCCTCAAAAGGAACAGGTGAGTCTCAAGTCACAGAAGTCAGACATTTGAAGGACTAGTTTTTGACTCCCCTTCCCAAATACTTTGTAAAGCAAGCCATACATCAATAGCTTCACTGAATTAGAAAGACACAGTACAATTATGTTAATTTTTTAAAATTGTGATAATGGTATTGTGGTTACACCTAACAACAACAAAGAGTCCTTATCTCTTAGAAATACATACTATTTACAGCGAAAATGATGCCTGGGACTGCCTTTAAAATTAATCCAGCAGAAGGAGGAAAAAGTAATAGATGAAACAAGATTGGCCATATGTTGCTCATTGCTAAAGCCGGGTAATGGTTACACAGGGTTGTAACACACTAGTCATTCTATTTGTCTGTATTTGCTTTCTGCTTTATTGTATACAAATATTACACATACATACTCAAAGTAGCTTCTAGAAGCCCCACAGGGCCCTGAGATCCCTGTACCAAAAAACACCCCATGATAGTCCCTTCTCAGCACCTGGGAGATCACTCCTGCCCTCCCCAACCTGAAGCCAGGCTAGCAGACAGGAACTAGCAGGGGCTGAGTGTGAATCCCTGCTCTGCTTCTCAAGAGCTGCCTTCTACACCTTGTATTCCTCATCTGTCAAGGTTAGACTGTGAGCATTCTATAAGTTGTACGAAACACTTAGCACAAGCCGGGTACATAGTGGGCCCTCGAGAAATGCTCACAGCATAATTATTATAATGTAATTATCAATGTTTAGATCTTAGTTATGAGGCATCCATATGTGCCTCTGCACAACTTCTCCTCGTAGGCATCCAGAACAACGAAGAAAGCATCTTCCTCATTCGTTCCCACACTGCAGCCTTTGTGGTGTTTAAGGAAACATTCATGTTCCCCCCTCCAACCGCAGCTGCAACCACCTTCTTCTCTCCATTCTGAACTCACAGTGGCTTTCAAGGGATATGGCTTCCAGACCTGACCCCTCCAGGCCATTCTCCTTTACATACCGCAGGAACCAATGAGACTTTTAGAAAGCTGGCATTGGTGTGCCGAGAACATAGGGGCCCACCCTGGCTGTAAGCCCTGCCAGGTGCCCTTGAAAGGTTGCCGTAAGATACCCATTCTCTTGCCAACCTCTACAAATTCATATTTCCCTTGCATTTGTTGTGAGCCTACTATGGGCCAGACAGGAAGCCAGTCATCCACATATGTGTTCATATTTAATCCTCCCCACATGCCTGGGCAGTAGCCAGAATCATCCCCACTTTACAGATGGGAAGAATGACCCTGAAAGGCTAAGGGCCTTGCCACTCAGAGGCAAGAAACTGATGTAGGGACTTGGCTGGGTCCAGCTGCCTCCACTAATTCCTCCCCACCCCTAGCCTGGGCTTCCTTTCAGGAGATTGTTATCCAACAAGGTCTCCCTGATCCCTGGCCAGGCTTTCTTCCCCAATCTGAATGGAATCAGGAATATTGCTGGTTTCGTCCCATCACTCCAGCCTGTGGAGGATCATCACAGTGAATCTTGCGTCCTGTCATCCGTGGCATTAGCTGTCCCTGACAGCTCCATGTCAGCTGCATGTCTGATGAGCACATCTTCTGAGTCTTCCGCCAATTTACAAATAGAAATGTTGAACAGGAGACAGTCTGGGGCAGAGCCTCAGGGACACTACCGGAGAGTCTCCTCCCAGTCTGACAGTAATCCTGGATCAACATTTTGGGGGAATAAATCAAGCCCATCACTGTCATACCATCTCCATTCCCTCCCAAGAGCCTTTATCAAACCCTTCGCTGCCATCGAGATTCGCCATATAGTTAAAAGTCCCTGATTCAGGGTCTCCTCCCACCACGCCCCTCCACTTCAAGAAAACAAGATCTGCTTGTTCTTATTTATTCTAGAAAACTGCGCGCCTGCAGAGCTAGGACATTCTCAGAACTCAGATCAAACTATTCCCCTGCTGAAAATCCTCCTGTGGATTCTCATTACACACAGGATAAAATACAAACTCCTTTATGATGCCCAGAGCACTACACAAATTGGCCACATCTCCTCCCTCTTCCAGCCATGTTGGGCTTTTATCTACCCCTTGAAATACTAAGTTCAGTCCAGCCCGAGGGCCTTTGCACTTCCTTTGGAATGCTTCTCCCTGCAACTCCCAAGTGTCCCTTGACTAGCTCCTCCTCATCATTCAGGCCTCAGTTCCAGTGTCACAGTCTCAAAACAGCCAGTAGACTGTTATTTGAAAGGGTCCCTCCCCAGCCTCACTCCATCGATGTTTATTTTCTTCACAGCATTGATTACCATCATCTATTTTAATAGTATCCTTTTTGTGTCTTTACTCCACAAGGGCAGGGACTTTATCTTGTTCACCACAGAGGCCTCCAAACCTAGAATAGTGTTTGGTACATAACTCCAGCTCAGTCGGGATTTGAACAAAGGACTGAACTAGCTCACTTGCCTTTACCCATGCCAAGACCTCTAAGAGCTGATTGTCACCTGTCTGACTTTGGTTCCATTTGCTGGCCTTCCATCTCACATCCCATCTCTGGCCTGGCATCCCTATGAACTGATCAGATGGCACTAACCATCCTGTTTGACCTGGTCCTAAGACCTCCCAAACTCCGCAAGGCGGTCCCATGGCAGACCCCACACAGAACCCGCATTGACCTTGAGTAATCACCTTGGGGCTCACAGAAAGATTTTGTGGGCACCCCACCGCTTTGCTGGGTTCACGGTTAGACCTGCTCACCCCCATTCCCTGCAATCTACCTTTTCTCCCCCAAGTTTTGCTAGTCCTGGCATCTCTCCCATGCTGTTTGCTTTCTCTTTGGGGTTGGTAAAAGCCACCGAATCTATCACAGACACTATCACAGTGAATCATTCAGGTAGGTTAACCCAGCTCCTGGGCTCCTGACAAAGAAAACAAGTCAGAATCAGTTCTGCAGCTCCAGCTCCACGTGGTGCCACCTCTGCTTTGCCCACCTCCAGAAATGATAGTTGCCCAATGGTAGCTCCATATTCGGATGCTGTGCATTATTTCTGCATTTGCAGTGTACAGAGTCATACAGAAATAAAGGCTATTGACTGGTTGGCACCCCTTCCCAGAATAATGACTAAGCAAGCATGCTGTTAGCTCCTCAACAGCAGTTCTGTGTACATGATAACACAGAGCAAAGATGAAAACTGCTATTCATCTAAGCCAAACAACAGAAAAATGCAAGTAGAAAATTGTTACTGCTGGAGGAGGATACCAAAACAAATATTTTCTTCCAGCTATGAAATTTTAGACCAATGACAAACACAGTACCCAAGGCAACCTGACTGATTAGAGTGAAGTGGAGGACTCTGGGGTCAGGCACAGACCTGGGCTTGAATTGTGGTCCATCTGCAGACTAACCTCATGGCTTTGGGTGAGTTTCTGCCATTATGTGTCTATGTGGGTGGAGCAGCACAGCATACTAGTTAAGAGGTCAGTCCCTGGAGGGAAGTGGAAACTAGATTCAAATCCCCACCGTTTAATGGGGGTGGGGGGGAGGGCTGTCCTAAAGGAAGCTACCTAATATGTCAAAGCCTCAAGTCCTATTTCACAAAATAATAAGAAGGGTTAATTATTTATTTAGTAGTAACTAACAAGCCAGGCACTGTGCTAAGCACTTTACAAGAAAAACTCTCATTTTATTCCCCCCAACAGCCCCAGTGGGGTAATGAGGTAGACTAATTATAGTAATGGCCCCCATTTTATCACAACCTCCTGTATGCTTACTCTTTGGTAGTTCCCTCTCATCCTAATTTGTAAGACATAGATACCTGAAAAGTGTTTGGGAATTAGGGCTTAGATTCTTATTTCTCTTGGGACTTGCAACCTCCATGTGAATGAGCCCAGGCTAATACATCACACAGAGCAAAACTCCAAGTTGCATCAGCCAACCCAGACCTAACTAAGTGCAGATGCATGAGTGAGCATGAGCCAAGTTCAGCCAAGCCCAGCCCACAGCGGAAGAACCCCCCAGCTGAACCCAACCCAAATTGCCAAACTATAGAAATGAGAGCTAAATAAGTAATAGTTTTCAACCACTGAGCTTTGGGGTGGTTTGTTATATATCAAAAGCTTCCTGTCACAGATAGGTGCAGTCATCTCAATTTTCAAAATGAAGAAGCCAAGGGACAGAGAAGTTAAGTAATTTTCCTGTGGTCACAGACTTACTAAGGGACAAAGCCAGTGGTCTGAGGCAATCTTGCTCTGATGCTGCTCTCTTAACCACTAGCTATGTTGCTCTGAAAACCAACAGTGAAATGCTGTGTGTGAGAATACTAGTAATAGGTACCTAAATTAGGAGAGCAGAATAGGCTTCTTTGCACATTTGTCTTTTAAGTTGCGTCCTAAAGGAGAATAAGGACTTAGCCAGATAACGAATGCAAAGAAGAGCTTGTCAGACACAGGGAACAGCATGTGCAAAGACCATAAGGAGGGAAAGAGCTTGGTGCATCGTTGGGAATGATGTTCAAGTGGGTGGGGCACATGAATGGAGGTGGAGGGGAGAAGTTAGAGGCAAAGCAGGAGTTAGAATCTGCCAGGCCTTGGAGGTGATGCTAAGGAATTTTGTTCTGAAGGTACAGGGAAACCACTGGAGAGATTTAGGCAGGGAGATGTCAGGCTCTGGTTTCCATGGGTGAGAGTTATTTCTCCCAAGACAACCTAGAGGAGTGACAGGAGGGGACTGGGGCCTGAACCAGTATTTGCGAGGAGTTTGCTAGGTACTGGGTTTTACAGGTGGCACTTGTCCCCACCACAACCATGAGGGATACAGAGCATCTTCCTTCCCAATTGAGAAAGAGGAAATTGAGGCTCAGGAAGGTTAAATGATGTATTCAAGTTGACCCTAGAGAATAAGTGTTGGGGTGGCATTGGGCCCCAGGCCCACGAGACTTCCAAATCTCCCCTCTTACCCCTGCCCTCCACTTCCCCTAACAGTGGAAGAAGAAGAAAGAGCAAGGGCTTTGCAGTCAGGAGACCTGGATTCAAAGCCCAACTCTGTCCTTTCTGAAGGGTGACCTTCTACAATTCACTTCCCTTCTCTGAGCCTCAGTTTCAGGCAGGGCCAGAGGCCAGGAGCCAGCCAGGAGCCAGCCAAGAGCCAGGAGGATGAGGCAGCAGAAGGCAGAACTCAGTGGACAGGCAGGGGTCCAGCATGGGGAGGGCACCAAAGGTCCCAGGCTAGGAGAGGCCCCTTATCCTGTAAGCAGTGGCTCTGACATTCAACCTAGCATCTTCCCCAGTGGAGCTCCACCCTGGCTCAGGCCAAGGCCGGCGGGCACTTCTGAGTCTACCTGTCTGCATAGGGATCAGAGACCCATGTTCTCTGACAGAGACCTATTTCTCTGGTGCATGTCACAGCACCCAGTGTGGCTCCTGCCCAGTGTGAAGGTAAGGGAGGTGGCCACTTCTGCCAAGCTGCCTGTGTCTTCCTTCATTTTCCTTCTCCTCCAGATCCAGGATTCACTGAATTACCCAGGTTCCCTCTCCCCACATACACACCATAGCCACACACACACACACACACAAACACACACACATGCACACACACACTCAGGCACATATACACCCATGCACCACACACCAGTCATGCACACACACTATGCACACGTACACCCATTCACACATGCACACATGTACCGCAGCCATGCCCACATATCACAGCCATGCACACAAATACCACAGCCATGTACAAACACCCATGCACATATATACACACGTACACATGTACACACAGTCATGCACACACATCCATCCGCACATGTCCTGCATGCATGGACACACACTCATACACACACACACATCCATGCATACACATGCACACCTATGCACACACCCACGTACACATACACACAACACCCATGCACATACACACACAAACACACAAATCACCATAGCCTTCCTGCTTGGAAAACCAGCAGGAAGGAAAGAAAACAGGGAAGGAAGGTGGATTCTACCTCTCTCACTATCTGGGGGGTCTAGGCTGACTTCTTTCAGCTTGGGGGTAAGGAACAATTGAGAGAAACTGCAGATTCATTCAGTTGCTGTGCCAGGGCTTGTGAACCCATGTCCCAAAGGTACATGGAAACTCCTTAAGCTCTGTCTCCTGGGACTTTCCTGATAGGAGGCAGGGGACTGAGCTGAGGGCTGGAGAAAGCTTTGGCCTCCCTCCTCCACCCTCCAGGCCGCAGTGAGGATTAAGTGAGATGATGAATGTGAAAGCACTCGGTAAATTGTAACGAGCGCTATGCAAATGTTAGCAGCTCTGACTGAGACAGCGTGGTGTGGGAGAGCCAAGCCTGGCTGCAGGCTTTGGAGTCCCGCTGGCCCTGATTCACAGCCAGGAGCCTGGGTTACTAAAGGTATAAAATTGGGGAAATCACGGAGACCTCGGTCTCTTCATCTGCAAAGTGGGGATGGTGATACCCAAAGTTAAAGGAGGCAACACTGTGAAGTCTCTCCGCTCCCTTAATGCCAAGCCTGGACTTTATTTCATCTAATTTCTTACCAAAGGTCTTCGCACATAGTAGATTCAACTTTTTTTAAATGTCCCTGGCATACACTTAGAACTCAATAAAGGTCAGTCTCCTTCCTTCCTTCCACACTTTTCTCTGAAACACCTCCTTCTCAAAGATGTGCCAGACTAAGGTTTCGTCATCTTTGACCCCCTTGCAAAGTATCAGAGAACCTTTCATACACATGCATGAGTCACCTGTGGTGCTGGTTTCAAATACAGATTCCTGAGCACCCTTGGAGAAATAGCAATTCAACTGATCTAGAATGGGGCCCAGGTATCTGCATTTTGAGCAAGTATTCTTCCTCCACTTGTGGCATCCCCATTTTCCCCCCAGTCTCGCATACCACTTCTCCACCCTGGTTTTAATGCAATCGTGCACTTGCTGACACCCACCCAGTGAGAATTTCCCTCTAGATGCTTTGCAATAATTTCCTGCTCATTAGGGCAGGTGAGACAGCCTTAGAAGGCATATTGTCAGGTGGAAGTGAGAAACCTTGCTCCCCACAATGTCCTCCACCTGATTCTCCCTCCAGGGACGGGGTGAGTTGGGCAAGAACTAGAAGTGTTGGTTGGCAGGGCGGGGGGATTCAGTGAACTGGGGAATGAGACAGGAAATACCAGGGAATAAATACAGCAATAAAAGAACTTCGACTGGGAGCTACAGAGTGATTCTTATTGTTCAAATTATCTTTAAAACTTTTCATTTGAATCTGTTTAATAAGGGAAGGCTTACTCTAAGGAAGAGGTGTTTTTTTTTTTATTGTGACTTGGGAGCTGAATTGGAAATAACGTTGCAACAAAGATATTAAGAAGGGGATTAAACCAAACCACTGGTGGCCCATCTCTGCAGGCTCCCACAACCTGCGACACAGCTCCTGAAACCATAAAATTAAATTACAAAGGGGGACACGGGAAGTGGGACGTTAATCATGATTCATCTTTCTTCGCCACTCATGGCTCCTGGTGCTAAGCAGACATGGAAGGGCTATTCAGAAGGGCCCAAGGTTCCGGGTAGAACTCAAGCCTTGAAGCCACATCAGACTCATATCCCTGCTCTGCTTCCTCTGAGTTCGATGACCCTGGGCAAGTTGCTTAACCTCTCTGAGCCTCGCCTTTCTCATCTATAAAATGGGAGTAATATTAACCATTTACTGGGAAGGGTTGCTAAGAAAGTGAAATAAAGAGGAAAATTAAAATATAGAGCCTGGCACATACAAGGTGCTCAAGAAAATATTAGTTCTGTTTTCTGCAGACTAAGACAGAAGGAGAAAAAACCTGTGATGTCTTGAGTTATTGATATTCTGTGCTTCCTCTGATAACTGTGACCCCTTGCTTGGATCCTGGCTACCTCTGGGTGGTGGCAGTTTTATGGCTCATTCACCATTCCCTTCCTTATTTATTCATACCCACTGCATAGCCACCAAGTGCCAGGAACTCAGCTGGGCACTGGGGAGACAAAGATGAGTAAGACACAGACCTTGCCCTTAAGAAGCCCATAGTGCAGTAGCAGAAGAGGAATTGTTGCCACAAGGCAGCACACGATATGTGCCAGGTGCCCACCACCTCGTCAGAATCCCACACTGGAACTGGGCTGATAGCCCCGAGTAAGGGGCTGTGTCCTTCCCTCTGGCCAATGGTCAAGGAGAGAGCTGATTTTAAACTGACTCTTCCATTCTATCATCCTCAAAAGATCCATCCCACGTTGTTCTCAGTGCTAAGGAAGCATTTGTCTCTCATGATGACCCCTTCTGCTTTCTCCTAGAATACAACATGAGTTATGAAAACCGAATGCTATGATCTCCCTTTATGCCCTGGCTGCCGAGAATCTCAAACCAGATGCTGTCATCAGTTGAGTAGTTTCCCTTCAGCCTAAGTTTCCTGGCATATAAATCTCCTTGTCTCATATCAATCGTGTCCTGTCATTTTATCCACGATAATGACAATGATGACAGTGGAATGGTGATGATGATGATGATGAACATCAAGTCCTTCTCTTATTCCCAGTGCTGTGTGAGCTTTATATATATCGTTTCATTTGCTTCCATGGTAATCCCTTGAAATAGTTGTTCTGACTTTTCCCAGTTTTTCAGATGAGGAAAATAGGGCACAGAAAGTTTGGGGAACTTGGTTACAGCTAGAAAGGGTGCTGTAACTCTAATCCACCTGTCTCCTTATTTTTTGTTATCTGGGCCACCTTAAATCACTTAGGAAAGAGGTGGAATATAGTTGTTTATTTCAATTAAAAAGAGGACCATTGAAAAAAGAGAAAGAAAAATGTTGAACAATGTGAGCAACAAATAATTCAGAGGACAACACACTTATTCTAGGTCCTTAAGGACGGCTAAGATTTAGATAGACAGAGATATGGGAGGACATTCCTGGTAGAGGAATAACATGAGCAAAGGCAAGGTGACATGCACCTGCTGGTAGCTCCTGTTGGTTTATAGAGCAAGTACAGGAGACCAGCAAGACATGCATCCAGAGATGGAGGCAGGGCCACTACAGAGACCCCTGAAAACCAGGCCCAAGGGGCCAGAGGACAGGGGGAGCCATGAGAGATATCTGAGCAGTGCTGCTGACCTGCTTCAGAAGATGAAATTGGCGAAGGGTGGAGGGCATCCTGGAAGGAAAGGCACCAAATGCAGTGAGAAGAGATGTGGTGAGGGTGGCAGAGGAGAGATGAGCAGGGAGGCAAGGCGCCAAAGGCCATCGTGAAGAGGGACTGCTAGGACATGTGGCAGGCTGAAGGAGGGAAGGGCCAGTGTCTGCTAGCACTAGTTCACTTGACAAACAAGAACGGGGGTGCGTCAGTGTCAATGGGACTAGGGTGTTGAGACTCAGCATTGGGAAGCTCAAGAGAGGGAAAGGCTGGGTGCAGTGGCTCACACCTGTATCCCAGCACTTTGAGAGGCCAAGGCAGATGGATCCCCAGAGATCAGGAGTCCGAGACCAGCCTGACAAATATGGTGAAACCCTGTCTCTACTAAAAATACAAAAATTAGCCGGACATGGAGATGCATGCCTGTAATCCCAGCTACTTGGGAGGCTGAGGCAGGAGAATTGCTTGAACCTGGGAGATGGAGGTTGCAGTGAGCCAAGATCACGCCACTGCACTCCAGCCTGGGTGACAGAGCAAGACTCCATCTAAAAAATAAAAATAAACTTAAAAATAAAATAAAATAAGGAGAGAGGGAGACACTTGCTTAAGGGTTGGGTCTCAGAGCAAAGGGTTCCAACTTGTGGCCCACGGGGTCTCTGAAATCATTCCCAAATACTGAGAGATGTGAGGATATGTTTCAGACAAAAGGCTGCACAGAAGCTTTTTTCAGATTTTCAAAGAGGTATTGACCCCTCCAAGAGGAGAAAACACTAGCCAGGATTAGACTCCAAAGATCTTCAGAGCTGGCTTCTAGTCTGAGACACCAGCCTGAGTTTTCATGTCTGAGTCTTGTCTTTATCACTCCCATCACCAGGTTTCAAGCTTTTTAAAGAATAATGCCAAAAAAAAAAAAAAAAAAAAAAAAAAAAAGGCTATGTGTTCCAAGCAACTTTTCCAGAGAAGTCGGGTTCATCCAATTGTTTCAATAACAGTAGCACAAATAGTTGTTCGTTGGGAGAGCAATTCAAGCAAGGAAGCCCAGTAGGTTCCCAAATATCACTTGCTCACCAGCATGAAGAACTGGCCAATGGAAGCCAACAATGAAAGTTTACCAAAATAAGTGCAAAAAAGCCTTCTTCCTTCTTGCAACAAATAGCCCCAGAAAGCTGCCAATCAATAAACCACTTCTATTTTTTAAAAAATGCTTAAACAGATTTCTTTTATTTCAGTAGATTTATCTCCCTACCTGAGTCTGCCTTGGAATAATGCCCACCAAATCCTTTCCACTCTGCAGACCAGGTTTATTATGATGGGTAAATGGGAAAGTCTTGGGTGCTGACAGAGGGCCTGGAAGCATCCAGGGAAGCCAACCACACCCAGCAAGCTGGAACCACCTTCCCCTGGTCACTAACACATGCTACACTTCACTCCCATGGAACTTCTCATCTTTCCCTGCACCTGCTGCTGGGCTGTTTCTTGTAGGCGGTTCTTTCTCTCTTCTCAAGACCTAGCTAAGGGACACAACTATGGAAACCTTTGCAGTTATTAATCATGACATTCCTGCTCCCAGGAGATTATACCCGCATCTTTCATCACACAGTGCAGGGGTCTCATCTGTTGCTGCTTCAGCTTGTTTCCCTGAGAGGAAGACTTCCCTAAGTACCAAGCCCGGTCCAGTGGTCAAGTACCACGTTCAGTCATGTGCGTCTCAGTGTGCTTCCATGGCACTGGCAATTCATCATCAGAACACTTACTATATGTGTTGCGATCTGCCTTTTGCAAGATGTTGAAGGTTCATAAAGGAGGTGAGTGACTGTCCCCAGCTTTTCCACCATTGTATTTTTTTTTCAAACATTTCAGTAATAGGTGAATACTAATTTTTTTTATTTTTTATTTTTATTTATTTATTTATTTATTTATTTATTTATTTATTTATTTATTTATTTTGTGAGATGGAGTTTTGTTCTTGTTACCCAGACCGGAGTGCAATGGCACGATCTCGGCTCACTGCAACCTCCGCCTCCTGGGTTCAATCAATTCTCCTGCGTTAGCCTCCTGAGTAGCTGGGATTACAGGCACCTGCCAACATACCCAGCTAATTTTTGTATTTTTAGTAGAGACAGGGTTTTACCATGTTGGCTAGGCTGGTCTCAAACTCCTGACCTCAAGTAATCCACCCACCTCGGCCTCCCAAAGTGCTGGGATTACAGGCGTGAGCCACCACACCCCGCAATATTTGTTGAATGTCATTGTCGTCTGACGTATCTGTGTTCATCCAACCCACTAGACTGGGAGCTCTTTGAGGAAAGGGCTTCTGTTCTACTTATCTCTGCATCCCTGGGACCCATCATATAGCCTGGTACTGAGAAGCCAATTGCGTTTGTTGAATGAATTCATGAATGAAGAATGAACAAATGTCATTCTGTAGTTAGGGCAATGGAGTCAACAGCAAATCCAAAGACCTCATTCTGAGGCTTTGAAGTTTTAGAGATTAGGGGAATGAATGAATAAGTAATCCTTGAATAAGTGGCTTGCCACAATTCTCTAAGCCCAAACTTAAGACTAATTAGATTTTGGAGTTAAATCAGCACTAGACAGAACTATTGATTTCTCCCCCAAAACCTGTCGCTCCCCATTTCTTCCCCACCTTTGTAAATGGCACACTGTCCAACCAGGGGCTCAAGCTTGGAATACATAGCCTCTTTTATTGTCATTATTATTTTAAAAGCTTGAAACTTGGTGATGGGAGTAATAAAGACAAGACTCAGACATGGAACTCAGGCTGATGTTTTAGACTAGAAACTAGCTCTGGCGATCTTTGGAGTCTAATACTCTTAGCTAGTGTTTTCTCCTCTTGGAGGGGTCAATACCTCTTTGAAAATCTGAGGAAAGCTTCTGTACATCCTTTTGCCTGAAAGACATCCTCACATCTCTCAGCATTTGGGGAATGATTTCAGAGACCCCCATGGGCCACAGGTTGGAATCCTTTCCACTGAAGCCCTACACTCCCCACCTTGAGTTTCCCAGTGTTGGGTCTCAACATCCCAGTCACATTGATACTGACGCAGGCCGCCGTCCTTGTTTGTCAAGTGAACTAGTGCATGAAACAGAGCGTGAGCCTCAATGTCTCTGTTTGTGTACCCAAATCCTCAGTAGGTCCATTGGCTCATCTTAAAACACACATTGGCACACATTGAATCCTCCACTTTTTCCATCCCTACTGCAGTCACTCCTACCCAGCCACTGCCACCATTAGGCCTCCCCTGGACTCTGACAGTATCTTCCCAGAGGCCTCCCACTTCGTCTCTCACATGCTTACAAACCGTCTCCACACAGAAGTTGGACAGAGATTCAAACGTTAGTGAATATGTTCTTGTTACACCCCTTCCTAAAAACCTGCAAAAGTGTTCCATAACATGTGGAATAAAATCCAAACTCCCCGCAGTGATCCTCCAGGCCTCCCGAGGCCTTGCCTGCCTGTCTCTGTTATACTTATACCGTGGCCATGTCCCCACCCCTCCTGACTCTCTAGTCTCACTCTCCCTCTCTAGGCTCACTCCCACCTCACAGTCTTTGCATTTGCTCTTCCTTTTGTCTTTGTTTTGAGACAGGGTCTCACTCTGTCACTCAGGCTGGAGTGCAATAGTGCAATCTTGGCTCATTGCAGCCTTGACCTCCCTGAGCTCAAGTGTTCCTCCCGCCTCACCCTCCCGAATAGCTAGAACTACAGGTGTGTGCCACCATGCTCAGCTAATTTTTGTATTTTTTGTAGAGATGAGGTCTCGCCACATTGCCCAGACTGGTCTCGAACTCCTGGTCTCAAGCGTTCTGCCCACCTCAGCCTCCCAAAGTGTTGGAATTGCAGGCCTTAGCCACCACTCCTGACCATTGCTCTTCATTTTGTCCAGACACTCTTCCCAGAACTTCCTTTGACTGGCTCCTTCTTAGAACCCAGGTCTCAGCCCTGATAATCACATCTCCTCAGAGAAGCCTTCCTTGACACCTGGCCTAAAGGAGCTCTTCCTATTACTTCACTCTGCTTTATTTCCATCATCACACTTGTCACCGAAATTATCTTGCTTATTTTTATGTGTTTCTTATGGGTTTCCTCCACCTGGAATACCATTCTCTTCACATTCCGAAGTTATCAGTTTTTGTATTTACATGCTTCTTTTTTCTCCTGTACTGGAATGTGAGCTCTAGGAAGACAGAGATTAATGGAGTTCACAGCTCCATTCCCCCTAGTTTTTCACATAGTTCTAGCATATAGTAGATGTTTAACAAATATTTGTTAACTCAATAATTGAGTGAATGAATTAATACATTGAAAATGTGTGCATAGAGTGAAAGTCGGCTTGGGGAAAAAGAGTGTAGTGTTGGTCGTTGTTAACAGGAACCGGAATGCAGACAGGGAGGATCCAATCTACATGGATTGGATCACCCCGGATTACTGTACTTGACTTTCAAAGTTACACTGCCACAAGGACCAACTGTGTGGACAGGAAACTAACCAAGTTGGCACGTGGGGAGAAACATAGAAAACCAGAGGTGATTAGCTTATAGAGACAAAAACATTCTGGAAGGAATGTTGTTGCTGTCTTGCTGTCTTTCACTATCTAAAGGGGTATTGAAAGAAAAAGGAAATAGCTTTGGCTTGGAGTACTAAGGGCAGAATCCAGATCAATGGGAATTAGTTTGATAGAGACATACTTCAGTGATAGAAAGCAAATGGTGTTTTGAGGGGGTTCATAGCAAGGGAAGGGGCAGCAAAGGGAAATGGTAAGCTTCCCATCTGAGAAACTGTACAAGTGGTACAAGTGCACCATTTGGCAGAGACACTAAGGAGGGCATTCAATCAGCAGAAGATGACCTCAAAAATCTCTTTCAAATTTGAAATATCTGGGTTCCTATGATATATAGGTACAGAGTCAAGAAAAACAAATTCTGGCCAAAAAGAGTTCTAGAATGCACGTACCTATCTACCCCAATAAAAGAAAACACCACCAAAACTGGGTCTACAAATTAAGCAGCAGAAAGACTAGCTGAGAGATGTCTTGTGCACCTGAAGGCATTCTAGAAACAATAAGAACAGCTTTCTGGCTTTTCACTCTGTGTGTGATCATTCAGAACATGGGACTCCCAAATATTTTGACTATTCAAAGATGCCTCAGATTCTAAGAGAGGACAGCCCACATTAATGCCTCAGGGCCAAGGTGGTCTTGGGTTTCATTTCTGAAACTCTACCACTTCCTAACTATGGGACCTTGGGCAAAGAAATTAAACCCTCCAAACCTCAACCACATTATCTGTAAAAGGAATTTCACTTACAAATGGAGGGGTGGAGGTAGCAATTGAAACCAGAATGGCACAATGTGATAATTATCAAAACTCAGTGATAGACACATAGATATTCACCATATTATTCTACGTGTTTGAAAATCTGCATAATAAAAAGTAAAAAGAGATGGAAAGTTCAAAAGAGTACCTACCTCATACAATAATTGTAGAGCTTAAAGAAATGATCACATCTGAATTGCAGGGAATTTTTACAAATCTGAATTATTACCATAGATGTTTAAATATCCCATTTAATCATTCCAACAACCCTACAAAATGTGTAGTATTAATCTCCATTTGGCAGATGAGGAAACCAAAGTTTAGATAAATTAAACCATAACAAATTCTTCAAATATCATGGGGCTGAAATGGAATCTGAAACCAGAGTTTTCTGACTCCACCAGCACACCGCCTTTATTTTAAGAATAGCTGACCCAGCCATCCCACTACTGGGTATATACCCAAAGGATTATAAATTATTCTACTACAAAGACACATGCACACGTATGTTTATTGCAGCACAATTCACAATAGCAAAGACTTGGAATCAACCCAAATGTCCATCTGTAACAGACTGGATTAAGAAAATGTGGCACATATACACCATGGAATACTATGCAGCCATAAAAAATGATGAGTTTGCGTCCTTTGTAGGGACATGGATGCAGCTGGAAACCATCATTCTTAGCAAACTATCACAAGAAGAGAAAACCAAACACCGCATGTTCTCACTCATAGGTGGGAACTGAACAATGAGATCACTTGGACTCGAGAAGGGGAACATCACACACCGGGGCCTATCATGGGGAGGGGGGAGGGGGGAGGGATTGCATTGGGGAGTTATACATGATATAAATGATGAATTGATGGGTGCTGACGAGTTGATGGGTGCAGCACACCAACATGGCACAAATATACATATGTAATAAACCTGCACGTTATGCACATGTACCCTAGAACTTAAAGTATAATAAAAAAAAATAATAATAATAATAAAAAAGAATAGCTGATTGTGTTCTATTTTGTTGACAATTAGGATATCATTTATTCATCTAAGTCAGTGGTTTCCTATCTCTTTTCTCAATAGCAGAAACATATTTTTCAAATTCAGCCCTTCTCAGAACTCCAGTAAGTAAAACTGATAAAAGCTAAACAGCTCTGGCTGAAATGGATTTTGGGGCCCAGCAACCAGCCCATCTGATTCCACGGTACCCCTGAAGCACCTTGAGGTATACGGAGCATAGTGTGAAACCCCAGATTGAAGCCGTCAACAACAACAACAACAACAACTACAACAACAAATCTCAACCTGAAGAAGCACATGTTAAGGGCAGCCTGATTTGTATAATGCATCTTTCATTTCCCTGTCTCCCATCACATCGGATCCTCATTATCAACTCTGAGGTGGACAAGGCAGTGCATATCATCCTCAATTTGCAAATGAGGAAATAAAGGCCAAATGGAGTTAAGCAGCTGGCCAAAGGTGCACCAGTTCAATTTTCAGCCAAGTGCAGACTGGAAGTAGAGTCTGTCTCCATTAACTCCGTGTGACCTGGCAAAGAGGGTGCCATCTACTGGAAATTGCTACTGACCCTGGGTCCACGAAGTGGACAATCAGCTCCTTGGCCACTGAGAGCTGAGCACAGCCCCATGGGCCCTCCTGCCAAGGCCCTGTCCCGGAGCAGATGGCAATGAGCAGGGGAGAAGGGCTCAGTGCCACTGAAGGGCCTGACAGCAGGATTTTGGCTGTAGATAGGCCATTCCTGTCTGAGCCATGTCGTGCTGAGCACAGGGCAGGGAGGCAGGACTAGCCAAAGTACCTTCCACCTTCATTTGCAGTAAGTAAATGAGCCCACAGAGGGACAGCAGGTAGTGCAGAGGTGGGTGTCAGTTACACTTTGCGTTTCTTCTTAGCTCTTGCTTTGGCATCCCTGAAACCTGAGGCAGCTGATAAATGCCTGAATGGCTCCCCAACTCCAGAGCATCTCTGAACTGAGCTGTAGCATGTGTTGGAGCAGGCAACACTTAATTATCGGTTAGTCTTTAATTAGCTCTTAATTATTAACACTTAATCCATCTGTAAAATGGGGACACTAATACCTGCCTCATAGGGACTCTGGGAGCATTAATTAAGTTTACAGTCCACTTTGAAGATGCAAAATGTGAAATAAGTGCTCAACAGTGGTATTAATAACCACAGCAGATTTACTTTCTTTTCCTAATGAGGTCCCTTTTTCCTCTCTGCTCCTTCCTTTCCTTTCGAATATCTATCCCCAACAATATCTGCCCAACTTTGCCCTGATGGAGAAACACTTAGCTCTGTGTTTCCCAGACACAGGATTTCCCATCCAGGAAACGGGCTATTTACAGCCATCTTCCCGCACTTTAATTTTCTATTATGTCCTCTGAATATGTCAGTGCCTTCCCAGTAAATATTTTGATGTGTGCTCTTGCAGCAGCTTCTGTGGAGGCTGAATGGGACAGCTGCTCCCTGTATTAGGGAATTCCAGATGTGATTTAAAACCATCAGTCTCATCCATGTGAATGCCTAGCCTTTAGGTGGGAGAGGGAAAGGATCTTCTAATTGCTTCTGGGGAAAGCCACAAGCCATATAATCCTTAGCCTTGGCTAGGGTGGTTTTTCAAGGACCTCAGATTCACATGTGTTTAGGATGAGAGATGTCTGCTTAGCAGGCTAGTGAAGAGGCAGCCTGAAATACAGCCCTAATCTGGCTCTTCACCCACGAAACATCAGAACCTTGGTCAGCTCTTCTATAACGCTTGGACAAAGGACCATGGAAGGGTCAATATACAGCCTTTAGGGTTTCAGCAGCCTCAACGGTGGGCCAGAACATTCCCCTAGAAGGTCAGACTTCGTCTCCTCCCTCCTCCCTTTCTGCCAATGGAATAGGGGGGTACTCACTCTTCTCGAAAGCTGAGCTCATTGCCTCTTAGAGTTCCAGCCACGGGGACAGAGAGCTGCTCCATGGAGGTCCAGGGCTGTGAGGCTTCAGGCAGGCCTTGAACTCTCTTCCAGATTTCATGGCAAGTCTTGTCTAGGCTGTCTTGGGGTGTGTCCTGGTGGATCCAGATGTATCTGGGGAATGGGCCCAGGGCGCAGGGGCGCTTGGCCACCAGGGCCAAGGATGAAGGAAGCCCATTCCCACTGGCCATCCTCCTCTGCTCTTTCTGGAAGCCCCTCTGTCCACCCGGGGCTAGAAGACATCCACCACCACTCCTCATTCACCAGAAAGGGAGATGAGGATGGGTCTTGGCAGAAGTGGGTCAGTTCTGTCTGGCTGTCGCTCCCGCAAGGTGGTTACGTTCAGAGGCCTTCGATTTGTGTAGGAGGGGTGGGTGGAGGACAGTTTTCTTTTGGGGAGGGGAGGGCTTATTTTGATTTGCTTTTATTTGCTCTTTCCTGACTTTTGCCGCCCTCCCCCTCTCCCTTAGAAGAAAATATTTAAAAGTCAACAAAAACCAGTAGCTTAGGAACAGTGGAATGCCCCGGAGCTCAGGAACCAGGCGCCTGGGCAGGCAGAATGACATCTGGGAACAGCTGGAGGGGGAGGGCTGGCTCTCCCCACAGTCCCTGGCACTGACCCCTTGCGACGCCGCCGTGACAACTTGTGGCGCCTGGGCTCAGCCCATGCTGGCCCGCTAAGACATGCGGAGAACTGGGTGCCGGCCTGACACCATGGTAGGCACCCGGGGGGCGGGGCCCCTCAGGAAACGCTCGCCTGGGCGTTCCCAGGGAGCCCCTCGCACAGCGAGCGCCAACGGCCCGGTCCCCGCCGCCGGCCCAGTTCTTGCTTTACTCTCGCCCTACCCCACCTGCTCCCGGTCTCCCGCTGCTGCTCTGCCGCCCCGGGAAAGAAGGGACGCGGCGTGTGTGGATGGGCCCACAGCCCTCAGTCCCGGCCCCCAGCAGACCCCTGCCCCGGCCGCGCCGCGCCGCGGGGTGGGCACCGGGAAGGGCCCAGCAGCTCAAGAGCGCGCTGACTCCGCAAGGCAGGCTGGGCCGGGCGGCTCCCACCAATTTGCCCTGCCAGTGGCTCCCACACCCTCGCCGTCGTCGAGCGGGGGAATTCTTTCTGTGGGTTTCAAACGCAACGGCTTGGTGCGCGGGACGCCCTGGGTTCGGAGCCCAAGACCCGCCGGTGGGGTGGCTGGGGGTGGGGCCCAAAGGACCCCAGAGCGCTTCCGGGGATCAGAAGTCAAAGCCAAACGCGCCGCCGCCCCACTTCACCGCTCCACACAAACCTCAGCTCCTGCCTGGGGGCCCCCCTCATCCTCGATTTTAATCCTAACTGCCATTTTATGGGGCGCTTGCCCTGTGCCAAGCGCTGCGCTCACATTCAATCCTATTAAAGCTCGTGAAATTAGTACCACTTTTTATTATCGTTCTAAATGGGAGGAAAGCGAATCTCAAAGTCATAAATGATAGTGTCCAAGGCCCACTAAGAAAAGGGGAGCTGAGATTCAGACCCCAGCACTCTAGGCCTGATCTAGCCCTTGAGTACTGAGACTGCTTCAGAAGGTGGGCAGGAGCAGGGGTAGGAGGTCCGAGGTGCTGGGAGAAGGGCTAAGTTAGCTGTTTACTGATCAACAGGCCCCTACCCTCACTGAAGCGGCTTCATTCAATTGGGCACTGACACAGTACCTCCGCTGAGGGAGACTTTCTGGTCCCAAGAGTCAGGGGGTTGTTTCTTTAATAATACTCCTGAAAAGGAAGAGCAAGAGGGTGGAGAAGGAAGAAAGAAGAATGGACACAAGTAGAAGAAGATGGCAGTCTATAAATGCAGGGCTGGGTTGAATCCTGACACTCACTTCCCCGCTGGGTGACCCTAAGAACTTTCTGAACTTCTCCTATCCCCATTCATAATTCCCCCAGTACTGATGCAACCCCTCCTTTGTGCCTGATGAGTTGCTGGGCACTGAAGAAGCATAAGGGTGGGCAAAAGTGGCATGGTCCCTGCTCTCATGGAGCCTGTATACTAGCGAGGAGAGATCGATGCAAACTAGCCAAGCGAGTAAAGCAGCAATAATTACAGATGCAATGGGGCTCTGACGGAAAATAACTATTAGGTTGGTGCAAAAGTAACTGCCGTTTTTGCCATCACTTGCAATGGCAAAAACTACAATGACTTTTGCACCAACCCAATAACAAAGTGAGGCATTGGGGAGAAGAGGGGAGGCAACATTCCATGGTGGTCCAGGCCCACCTCTTTGAGGAGGTAAATTTGAGAAGGATGAGAGGAATTCCTTTTCTGTAAAATGGTGTTCATAAATTATGAGGATCATGTTTCTGGCATATAGTAAGCACCCAAAAAATGTGTTGGATGAATTAATGGTATACTGTATGTAAAGTGCCTGTTATATGGTAGGTGCCCAATACACAACCCTGCTCTTTACAGAGGGGCTGAGTTCCTGGAAATGTTGACTCTAAATTTTGAAATCTGAGCTTCATTCTCCTTAGATTTTCATTACAAAATTGAAGATGTGTTCCTTTGGGGAAAATTCCGAGGGCCTCGACTGAATAAAATTATAGTTAAGAATGTAGAAAACCTTTTAAAATAGTGTATTTAAAGGAAAAGTGATCATTTCTGATGAAATATTAATAGTTCTGAAAATGTCACTCAGTGTTTGTGCTGCTTGGCATTTGGTTGGCTAACACCTAAGCTTAGAGCAGAACGCCAACGACCCTGCACTGCCCAGGCCCCAGGATTCTGGAAAGTTAGCCAACTCACTCTCTCTTCCTGTTCCCTCGCCCCCTCAGCAGGAGACCAGGCAACAGGGGCTAAATCAGAAAGGACTGAAAAAGAAAAAAAATCAAACGCAGCAGGGACAGGGAACAAAGATAGAGCATGTTTTTAGAGCGCACAGATGAGATTTCTAGAAAATTCCGCAAAAATCGTAAGTGATGTACTTAGAAATA
The DNA here is from genome assembly GCF_007565055.1 of Rhinopithecus roxellana. Classification (NCBI taxonomy): domain Eukaryota; kingdom Metazoa; phylum Chordata; class Mammalia; order Primates; family Cercopithecidae; genus Rhinopithecus; species Rhinopithecus roxellana. The sequence continues at coordinate 85,140,593 of NC_044560.1, read as the reverse complement.
GCATAAAGCTATGTCCATATGGTAGCCACTAGCCACAAGGGGTTGTTTTAATTTTAATTTTATTTTAATATAAATTAAATGAAACACTCAACTCCTCATTTGCATTAGCCACATATTATGTGCTCAGGAGCCACATACGGCTAGTGGCTACCATATTGGACAGCATAGAGAACATTTCCTATCATTAAATACATATACTCGGGAACCAGAGTCCCTGGGTTCAGATTCTGAGTTCACGTTTTCTGGCAATGTAGGCTTGGGCAAGTTCCTCTGTGCCTTGGTGTATTGGTTTGGGAAGGCTGCCATAATGAAGTCCACAGGCTGTGTGGCTTAAACAACAGAACTTTATTTCCTTGCCATTCTAGAGGCTAGAAGGCCAAGATCAAGATGTTGGCATGGTTAGTTTCATTCTGAGGTCTCTCTCCCTGGCTTGCAGTTGGCTGTCTTCTCCCTGTCCTCACATGGTCTTCCCTGTATATCTGTCCCCATCCTAATGGCTCCTTTAAAAGACACCAGTCACATTAGATTAGGATATACCCTAATGGCTTTTTTTTTTGTTTTTGTTTTTTGATCTTAACTACCTCTTTAAAGGACTCATCGCCAAATACAGTCACATTCTGAGGTATTTGGGTTTAGGATTGCAGCATATAATTCAGCCCATAACACTTGATTTCCTAGTCTGTAAAATGGGATGATAATAAAGAATACTTGCTTTGTAGAATTACTATAGATATTCTATTATTCACCAATTGCTTAACACATGGAAAGTCCCTCAAACAACAACTGGCAGATAAACGTGTATAGTCGTTTGCTTGTTGATTACACTGAAATGCATGCCTTTGGAGTTTCTGAATAGCAGATTTGGTGTTTTGTGTAGGTAGGGAGAATTTTGTTGTACTGGGGAAGTTGTTCTGTGATGGAGAGATGAATTCACATAATCACTTACTCTTTTCCAGGCTTTATTCAGTTTTTAGCACCCATCATGGGTCAAAATTGTGCAAGACACAGGGATTAGAGATGATGAAAAAGATGTCTACCTAGACAGAATCACCTAGTGAAGGAGGCAGGGGTAAAGCATTCCATAAGTGCCTGGTGCAGAGCAGTGTGATGTAAACTGACTTATTCCAGTTTCCATCCAGCATGGAGTTATGTTCCTCCAACACATGTATCTATGCCCAGCACTGTCTGAGGTGCTGAAGATAGGGTAATGAAGAAGACGAGCTTGGTCTCTGTCTTTTTTAGAGTTTGAAGTGAAGCATTTAATGGTCATGGACACCATTTCATCTGTGAATTATTTTTAGCTTGGAAAACTTCTTGAACTCCCCCTGACTAGCTACATTACCCTGGGCAGGTTGGTTTAACCTCAATGTCTCCATTTGCTCATCTATGAAACAGAGACAATAAAATACCGACCTCATAGACCTGTTTTATGATAATGAAATAATACATGTAAAGTGCTTATAATAGCTTGGCTAATGTATGTATCCAATGAATGTTGGCTATCACTATTTAGAATTCTGGGATTCTTAACTTTTCTCTGTGGAACCAGGAAGGCCTAAGGAAGAGGCAATTCTCCTTACCTCCCATCCAGTCAAAGCCTCTCGTCACCTGGCTTTCATCTCTGACACAAACATGGCTTGGCTGGAAAACTCAGGAACATGGGAATGTCCTAGGCTCTTTTACAATCATCATATAGTCCCTAACGCTGCTTACTCTTGTAGGTCCTTTTAGGTTCCTCATCTAACATATTTTAAACACACCCACCTCTCACCGTAAAAATAACTTTTTGGCTATAGAAGAAAATTGAAAGGATTTTTGCCATTTTGCTTTTGAAAGTTTTTGGCCATGAGTAATTTATTTAATTTGTGATGGGCTGTGATTTCTCACCAATCTTAGTGCCTACTCGAGAAATCTTGTGCAGTGAGAAAACTCCAACCTACAAATTGTTACCAAATGCAATGAAATTTTTATGACTACTAAATCCAACAGTTAATGAAGTTGACATAACGTTATACTCTGCATTTAATTAAATATTTACTGATTTCCATGTGGCAGTTTTCTTCTTTGTATTGTGGGACTAATCATAAGATGTTTAGGACTCAAAGATTTTTGTAGGTCCCCTAAAATCCAGAGGGACCCCCATTCCCATGCGAATAAGGTTCAATGGGTCAAACTGCCAGAGGCAGGATCCATGCATAGGGGTATCCCAGGCAAATATCTTGGGGATTTAGCCATCAGAGCTAAAGGAAGGGGAGGTTGCAGCCATGTTTCATGGGAATGGGCCTCCCCCTCATGTTGTCTCAGCAATAGGACAGGGCTGCAGAGCAGCCAGCCATTTCTAGGACTTTGGAAAGGAACCTTGAATATTCTGTAAGCAAAGCTGTGACTCTGTGGCTTCTCTCTCCTGGCAACACCATCAGTGATCTCTGCCATTTCTTGGGGGTGTATTCCTTATTATTGCCTTATTCCTGGCCCACAGGAGAGGAGGCAGTTAAGAGTTTGGGTGGTGGCAGCTGACACACTTGAATTGGAATTCCTGCTCTACTACTTGATAAAGGTGGCTTTGTATATGCTGAACTTCTCTGACATATCTTCATCTGCAAAGTGGTAAAAACAATAGGTTTGGGGTAGGGAGAAGGTTTAAATATGGAAATGCATGTGAACTTCTCAACATGGTGCCTGGCTTATGGTAAGCTCTTAATAAAAAGAAATGTATAATTATGATTATCACTAACTATTATTATTGACAGCCTAGCAATGTAAAAATGGCAGCCTATGAGATCTGCACTTAAAGTTAGGGAAAAAGAAGGTCATAGATGACAGAAGAAAAGAATATGGTGGTGGCAGTAGTGGTGCAGTGAGGTAGCAACAAAGTCAGAATTCAGCTGGCTTTCTTCCTGCTTTGATCTTTCTGCCAGACCCCAGTAGTGATAGGTACACCAAGGATTCCTGGCCAGGCCCTTTATGGGAAACCCTTCAGCTAGAAGCTTTGTATTGTGCCCTTCCTTCCATAGCTTCCAAGTCGGGACATTGGTCACTAAAATGCATTCACTTAAGACTTCTTCTACCTTACTGCTGAGATGATTTGAGGCAGCCTTTCAGATTAAAAAGTACAAACTACACCGTCAAAGAATAAAGGAAGAACTGACTCCATCTAAAGAAAAGCAGAAACAGTTGCTACTTTCCAGCACCTGAATTGGTCTGGCCGCATGGAGGTAATAAGGCAATAAAACTGGGTATCCTTATTTGTCAGCTGAAGCAAAAATGGAAACACGTCGAGTGGCAGAGTTTTTATTTTCTGACAGCAGAAAATACACATCTTCATCTGCAGATACAAAATGTTTCCAGGAAATAACCCCAAGCATGAATTTATCATGAATCCTTGTATAAAGGACACTGAGTGACATAGTGGGCAATATACACAATTCTGTTTTCATAAAAGACAGAGATGCTGTTAGGTTCGTCAGTTTCTCACATCAGGGTTCTATGAAAACAGCATAACATTAAATCATAACTCAGTGAAGGCATTTCTTTAAGGAACTCAAATAATGAAGTCTAGAAGAGACACCTTTGGGTCCATTCCACAAACATTACTGAGCACCTACTTAACCATTCATTCATCCATCCACCCATCCATCTCTTTATCCATTCATTCAGCAAAAATTCCCCGAATGTCCACCATGTACCAGGCACTCTGAATGGCACTGACAAATACTGCTTGTAAGAACTGTCAACCTGGACTGAATTTTGAAGGGCAAATAGGAGAAGGCTAGTCACGGAAGGAGGAGGGGAGCTTTCTAGGCAAAGAGAACAAAACACAGAAGGACTCAGGGGAAAGGGGAGAGAAAGCATGGCTGATTGCAAGAGTGCAAGGGTATCAGAATGGCTAGAGCTTGGGGATTTGGGAGGAGGGAGATCTGAGGCTAGAGGAGCTGGCAGGGACAGATGATGGAGGCTCTTGTAGGGAGGGTCTAGCAGGGAGCTTGGATTTTACTCTGCAGGCCATGGGGGAAAGTCCGGAGAAGACAGAGGAGCTGTGAAATCAGGTGAGTGTTTTAAAAAGATAGCTGGTGGCAGAGAGGAAGACGCATTGAATAGGGCTAGAGCAGAGATGGGCATCTGTTACTCAGTTGTTGTAAGTAACCTGAAACACAGCCATTGTGGACTCTGCTTAGAATCTCGGAGGTATCTAGGAGGCAGAATCTGGAGGGCTCTGTGATGGCTTGATGTTGGGACTGGGCAAGATGGGAGTCCAGGATAAATAGGTTTCTGGCTCAGGATCTGGGTGAATGTGGAAACTGTTTCCTGAATTGGGGAGCTGTGCAGAGAGGCAGGCTGGATGGAGAATTAGAATTGAATAAGCCCAGGTCTGAGCAGGCTGTGGAGGAAGTGGTGGGGTGGGGCTCCTATGAGACATCTGAGGAGAGAGAATATCAGATACAATACAGACCCTGGGACTTGGGAGAAAAGAGGTTTCCGTCCTAGGATTTGCCCACCCATCAGCAGGGACATATAAGAAAACCAGCAATTATGGAGAGACTGTTGAGTCAGAAGAGAGGTCTATTTCCACCCCCACACCCTTCCTTGGTACCCTGTGAGTGCTGCAGATTTACACACTGTGTCCTCCCTCCCTGAGCTGGTCCACTCTGTGCTTTCTTCCTGGAAAGTGCTGGTTCTCACCTGCCCTTCCAGTAGGCTGAGCTAGGAGCCCTTCTTGTTTCCATCACACGCTATATCTCTTCTGGAGTAATCAGTCATGCTTTGCTATTTAACTCTCTTCTCAATAAACTATCAACCCCCTGAGGACACGGGCCATGGGAATGTCCTATTCTTCTTTATGTTTGTTTCCTCAGCACCTAGCACAGACTCTGACATGCAGCTCAGTGTGGCATGAACAAACAAATGAAAGAGTACGTGAAGAGTAAGTGAATGACTACATAGGATACTATGCAAAAAATGAGGAAGCCTGTATATGAGTATTGCTAGCTGCTGGAACAAACTCCAATATTTCAATGGCTTAACACTCTGTTTTGTCACTGGCATGAGCTGTTTTCCCTTATACACAAACGAAGAATTTTCTCCAAGAATGTCAGAATTTGGTGACCACAGCACGTGGTAGCACTAGAGGAACGGCCTAGGCTGTGGGCCCCTTCTCACTTCTCCCTCCTCATTTCAGAAGCCCATAGCCTCACCTTGGTGTGGTCTGGGCTTTTTCCTCATGAAGCCCCTCTGTTGCCACTTCTTGGGCAGCAGATCACTGCCACCTCTATGGCGATAGCCTCACCCTTGGGAGGTACTCGCTTTGGCTTGATCATGCTCATGATTTTAAAATTGTGCCCCAGTTGGGATCCCAAGCTTTTCCTCTGAGCCCATCTTTGTCCTGTAGCCCTTCTCTGCAGCCCTGCCTGCCCCTTGGCCTCTGTTTCTGCCCTCACATTGCTAGAATCTCCCATTTGCTCACTCTCTCTCCTTTGGCTTCAGAAGGCTTTTTTGATCTTTTCCTGGGTCAGAATGAAAATTTCAGGGCATCAGGTCTACAGCTCCTCCTTGCATGAGGCAGAGTTCTCCAGAGCATAAGGCTTTGTATTCTTTCTAAATCAAACTCTGATTTCATGTGGATATTAGGCTTATCTTGGCTAGTCACTAGACTGCATTGGGCTTTTTTGCAATGTGATACTGTAAAGACACCTCAACCCACGGCTGCCTGTTGTTCATAGGGAGAATGGGAGGGGGAGGCAGGGAGCCAGCACCGGGGGCTGGGCTGAGACCCACACTCTCCTAGGCTAGATGGGAGTGGGCTGTTGTGTCTGACTCCTGCCTCTCCATTGCCCTGCAGATGTTTCCAGGGTCCCCATCTCTGCCTTTGCCCCCATGTTTCCTCGCTCAGACCATCGCACTAGTCTTCCAAGTGGTACCCTTTCCCTTCTTACCCTTTCCTCACAGAGAAGCTAGAGTGTATGTCAGGCCACATCACTTGGCTTCTCTTTCCCAGAAATGAAAACCTACCTTTCGTATTCAGAGCTGTCTACTTTTCGCTAAAGGAGCCATGCTGTACACAGAAAATAAATGTAAACAGATATCTCTTTACATATATTTTCTGACTGTCAAGCATCTCTCTCCTCCCTCCATCTGAAAAGTCATCTCCTCCTGTTATAGGATGAATTGTGTGCCCCCCACCCAAATTCATGGGTTGAAGTCCTAATCCCTAGTACTTCAGGATGTGACCTTATTTTGAGTTAGAGTCTTTAAAAAGTCAATTAAAATGAGGTCATTGGGTTGGGCCTGAATCCAGTATGACTGGTGTCCTTATTAGAAGAAGTTTGGACACAGATATGTACCGTGGGAACACATGTGAAGACACAGGGAGAAGAAGGCAGACGTCTACAAGCCAGAGATAGAAGCCTCAGAGGGAACCAACCGTGTTGACACCTTGATCTTGGACTTCCAGCCTCCAGAATTGTGAGGCAATACATTCCTGTTGTTTAAGTCACAAGGTCTATGGTACTTTGTTGTGGCAGCAGCCCTAGCAAATTAATACACCTTCTATTTCTCACTGGCTAAGAATAAAATGCAAACTCCTCGCCATCCACTAATAGACCCTATGTGATCTGCCCCACTCCCCATCTCCCATTGCTTACCTCGATCCAGCCCCATCTTCCTCCTCCTAGCCTGCTTCCCTTTTTACAGCCTTGCCTGTGCTCACTATACCAAAAGCTCTTTCCCCAACTTTGCATGGCTATCTTGCTTAATTCTATTATTACATTAATTAATTAATTAATAGACAGAGTCTGGCTCTGACACCCAGGCTGGAGTGCTGTGGTGCGATCATGGCTCACTGCAGCCTTGAACAGCTGGGCTCAAATGATCCTCTGGCTTCAGTTTCCTGAGCATCTTGCTTAATTTTAGATCCCACCTTTCCACCGTTGCCATCTCAGAGAGGCCTTCCGAGACCATCTCTTTAAAGCACGTCACTGTATTGTTTCTTCTAGCACCATAAACTTTCCTTTTGTAGCATCCTTAATTAGTAACTTTATGTGTATTTGTGTACATATTTCCTGCATTCATCAAGTCAGGGACTGTTCACTAGGTGTATACTCATTGTCTAGCACAGCACCTGGACACATAATGATGCTCAATAAATATTTGTTGAGTAAATGAATCTTCACCTTTTTAAGGTCTTTATCCATGTCTCAGGTTCCAGCCCAAATCCTACTTTCCTTCTTAAATTAGTCTTCTGATCCCCCAAGTCCAAGAAAAGCTCACTGTCTTGACATGCCTCTTGGTAGCATGCCAGTTCTTCAGTCATGGTGATAATCGCTGTCTGATGGTATCAGTTACATCAGTTATGTGTGGGTTTCCACCTCTGGCCTGCATCCTCCCAAAGGAGGACCACACCCTGTGCATCTCTGCATGGCCCACAGCACAGCCTGGCTCAGGGCCCCAGAGCACCCGAGGTAAATGCACGTGGACCCAAATAGATCAGAGAGCAGGAATGGCGGAGAATGTGAGTAACCTGGCCTTTTACAGGGATAAAATAGGTGCCCCTGCCCTCCACAGCACCCAGGGAGAAGGATGACAAACACTCCTTTTGCCTGGGAAGGTTTTGGGGGTAAATCTCATCTGCCTGTTGTAGCCACAGAGCAAAGTTCTGGAGCTGAGAAGAGGGTAAGAGAAAGCCCATTGGCCTGCAGCCCTAGAATTACAGAGCAGCCCAGACTCTCTTCTGCCCAGCTGTGGGCTTCACAGGAGGCCTGGGCATCTGTGCCAGTTCCTTTCTCTGGAGGAGAACCCCGCCTCCAAGAGAGGGGTAAAGTCGGAGTTTAGAAGCCAGGAGCCCACCCCCAGGCAAGCGCAGCTAACAGCCCCCAAGGCCACCACCACCACTCACTCCCAGCGTAGTCAGTCCCTTCCTCCTCTCCAGGGCTGGTGGGAAGGCTGAGCCCTCTCTTTCGGGGGCTGAGTCTGGACAATGGGAAGGGAGAAGCCCCCTCCCCGCTGCCCCAGGGATATAAAGCAGGCCTTTCACTGAGGAGTTCTGGCTGCTTCGGTTGGTTCTTGGCACCCAGCAAGGCGGCGTCAGGAGGGGCGGGCAAGCAAGCGTGTTGGGGGTGGGGACCGGGCCGGCGATTCTGAGGAGGTTCGCCCGCCCAGGGCCACCGGGCTGGCTCCCCAGCTGTGGGATGAGCTCATGCAGGGAAACCGGAACAACTTGGGGTAGGGGGGAGGGAGGAAGAGTGGCATCTAGGAGGCTGCGAAAGCGTGGCTCTGGGGAGGAAGTTTTTCATGGGGAGTAGGGACAAGCCTCCATTCCTCCAGCCCTGCCCCCGCCCGCCAATTCATATCAACTCCACAGCCCCTCTTCACACCCTTCCTTGGATGGAAAGTCCTGGCCATGCGGACAGCCGGCGAACTTGGGTCGCCAACCACCCCCAGCCTGGGTCGCCATCCCTATAGTCCCTCTCCACACGCTTCCCCGGAAATTCTCAGGCCCCACCGCCCGCCGGCCACTGCCCCCTTGGCCACACAGATGCCAACGCTCCGTTTTGGCCAAAACGGGCTGCGCCTAAGCCCGGAGCACAGCTTCTCTGGGGTGCGTCGACAAAGCGGGTGGGGGCGCCCAACGCAGGTGCCTTTCCACTGCACGCGCCAGCAGGAGCCTCCTCTCCGGGTCTTGCCCCTCCCAGTTTCCTCCAGCCTCCCTCCATGAAGCGTCTCTTCCCTCTCGCCGAGAGTTTGGCGTAGACAGCGAAAGAGCCATCGTGACTGGCGGAGAAGCCTGGAGTAGACAGACAGAGACGGCGACCGAGTCGGGTGGGGGATGGGGTGGGGACGGACGCTGAGCCCTTGGGGCCTGGAAGCCGCGGCTACTGGGGAAGGGTGGGGAGTGGCTCACGCCCTTGGGAAGAACTCTCTTGGTTTGGGGCCTTGGCTGGGAGGAGGAGGGGGAGAGGAAGAAATAGGGTCCGATTATTTAAATTTGGGGATAAATTGCACTAGTAACTCTCGCACCGTCCTTTCACCAATCTCACTCCCCACCCCCAACTCCCGTGCACACAGGGACTGCCTCTGCCATCCTGAGGTTTTTGTCTTAGGGTAGGAGTGGGACCGCACTAGGTCAAATGAACAGGTCCCCTCTCTCCCCGCCACAAACAACCCCGCTCCACCGCCCTCCAATTCTTAACCCTGCGTCTGTCTACGCACACACGCACCTCTCCTGGGATGGGGTAGAAGGCTATTGTGAAAGAGGCTCATAAGCATCGCCCCCGGCCCCAGATTGCAAGTTCAAAGCCACCAGCCAAGATCAGCTCTTAAGAACCAAGACTCGGGGAACCGCGTCCTTCTTTGGTTACCTTTTCCCAGACAGGATTCCAATTTCCAAACGTGGAAGAGGCGTGTGTGTATGTGCCTGTGTGTGTGAGTGCGTGTGTCTATGTCACTGTGTATGTGTGTGGAGAGGGGGATGTATTAATGGGTGATCTTATAAATGAAAACGGGAGGACTGAACTTAAAAGAAACTGGTCAATTGCAAAACAAACAAGGATAAACAACCCTTTAGATGTAATTTGTGGTTTATCTGGAGGTGGAGGTGGCGCTGAAGAGGAACCCCCGCCCCCCAATATTTTTTCCTTAGCTGCGCCTCCACCCCCAGCATTTGGAGCGGCTGAGAAGCGGCTCCGGAGTGATTAATCCGGGGATAATTCACCCCCCCGCCCCCCGGCGCGAACCCCGCGAAGCGGGATTGGAGCGAGTCATTTCCGAGAGCGCAGCGCGCCTCTCCCCGGCCGGGCGGACACTTGGTTCATTCCAGCCGCAGAAGCTCCGGGCTCCCGCGTACCGGGATTTTTTCCGAGCAGAAAAAAGCTCCAGAGCTCTCCTGACCTCCTTTCTCCTCGGCGGCGAGCGGAGACTCTCCCTCGGCGCTGCCGGCCGCGCCATGCCGCGCTCGCGGGGACTGGAGCTGGGGCGCTGCGGCTGCCCCGCGGGGAGGGCTCGCGGCGAAGCAGGGATTTCGGCGCTCGAGCCGGGCGCCGGGAGCCGCTGGGGCCGCCCGCCGCCGCCAACGCCGCCGCCTCTGCTGCTGCTGCTGGGCTGGGGGCTGCTCAGCGTCTCGGCCGCCGCGGGTGAGTCCAGCCGCGCCAAGGAGCCAGCGGCCGCCGCGCGCCCCACCCGAGCCCCGAGCCCACCCATCCTGACCCGGTCCCAGTCCCTCCCCCCCGCCTCTATCCCTGCCAGAATCTCCCACCCTCCCAATTGCCTACTCCCATTCTTACCGCCTGCTTCAGTCTCCCACCCCACCCTCAGCCACGTCCTCACCTCCACTCTCACCCTCATTGCTGCCCCAACCCCAGCCGCAACTTGGCCGAATGCGGCCGGTGTGGGGGCCTGGGAGACAGACATCCCCGCCCGGGGTTGCGGGGCACCTGGTCTGTGGCTTCAGTTTCTCCAACCTCCCAGCCCCCAAGGTGCTAGGCTTTTTTCCGATAAACTTTCCCGGAGCCCTACTCCCCCGGCTCCCGATTCTGCCAGGCACGCTGGTCCTGGGGGCTGCAGAGGAACCGTGCACCCCCTCCCCATTTCCGCATCTACAAGGTCTGCCCTTCCCTGCCCCCGCCCATTTTCTCCAGTTGAAACCGGTGCCCCCTCTAGAGCCGCCTGGAGACTGCGGCCGCCACCCCCCTCCCCAAATGCTACCCCTCCCTCGGCCCTCGGAGCTAGGAGGGGGTTAAGGTGGGCGCGTGCCCACGGTGGGGGTCCGGCGCATTCCTTGCAGGAGGGCTCCGGTGGGGGCTGGAGGGTGTTGAAGGACTGGAAGGAGGGGGTGGGGGTTGCAGCCGGGGGCGGGGGAGGGAGTGTCGCCGCCAGGCTTCGCGCTGCCACATTCCCCTCGGTTCTCACTCCGCGCCAAAGTGCCCTTTCCCGCGCCCTGCTGCAGCCGAGCGCCTGGGCTGCGGCAGCGGCAGCGGCAGCGGCGGCACGGGCGGCCGGACCAGCTCCCGACGACCGAGTCCGGGAGGGGGCAGACCTAGCGAGTGCGGAGAGTCCCGGAACTTCGCGGGTGTCTGGCTGCAGCTTGCAGCGCGCGGGGGAGGTACGCGAACCTTCGAGGGAACCAGGTCCCCTGTGGAGGCTACTGGCCGCGACTGGTCCTCTCCCACTTTACCCATAGCACCCCTCCGAAGCTCAGTTCTAGCCACAACCTAGAAAGTTCCGTGTGCCGGGTGGAGACGGGTCCAAACCGGGATGCCTGGAACCGCATTTTCATTTAGCCCTGGAGGCTGACACCCACTGTGGGAGAAACCGAAACACCTGCTGCCCAGGCCTGGACCTAGGGCACCTTCGACCTGGAGCCGTGTTTTCTTTTGTTTTTGTTTTGTTTTGAAACCACCGATTGAACCTCTGAAGGCTTGGCCTGGACCACCCCAGTTCCCCTTCTCGGGGAAGTGCGCCTCTCCTCTGGCAGGTCAGTGAGTGGCGAGCTCTCTGGTCCACTCTGGCCTCCAGCATCTTGTGAGTCTGTCCTCGCAGACCGTGTCGCCCACCGCTTAACCGCGGCGTGTTGGGGTTCTTGGTCAGGGAGGGCGCCCCGAGCCAGCTCTGGCTATCTCATTCCTAGCTGACGGGACTTTCTCAGGTTCTGCTAAGAGTCATAGCCACCGACACCCAGAGAGGGGCGCCCGCGGTGCGCGCGCCTGGGAGCTCTGGCCTCTCGCACACCCACACCCACTGGGAGGCTGTCCATACCGATGCTGCTGGTCACCCAGACTTGCCACATGGGCAGTGGGGGAATTGCTGCTACCTCCCGCCAGGCCTCCCGGACGTTTGTCGAGGCGAGGCCGGTGTCTGGCTTAGCTGATTGGAGAATGTCTCGGCATCGGACTGAATCGTTTTTCTGGCTAGATTTGTCCCTGCCCCTTGGGCATATCCTGCCCCTAGGGGAGAGAAAAAGGCCGACTCACTGGCGCTTGCACTGCTCAGCGGTGCTGGAATCCTGCCCTATAGAGATCCATTTGCTCGAAGCTCTTTGGTCAGTAGAGAAGTTGAGGGGAGGGGACCTTATGTTCATGGCTTGGGGTAGTTCCTCTCTGGCAGGCCCTGCTCTGGCTTGCAAGCTTCCAGCACATTTCTTTTCTTCCCTTTCTTTTTTTATTTTTATTTTTTAAGATGGAGTTTTGCTCTTGTCGCCCAGGCTGGAGTGCAATGGTGCGGTCTCAGCTCACTGCAACCTCCCCCTCTTGGGTTCAAGCGTTTCTCCTGCCTCAGTCTCCCGAGTAGGTGGGATTACAGGCGACCGTCACCACGCCCGTTTAACTCTTGTATTTTTAGGAGAAACGGGGTTTCACCATGTTGGCCAGGCTGGTCTCGAGCTTCTGACCTCAGGTGATCCGCCTGCCTCAGCCTCCCAAAGTGCTGGGATTACAGATGTGAGCCACCGCGCCCAGCCCAGTACATTTCTTTTTAAGCTTTTCCTGCATTTAGATGGGCTGTTTGGCCTTGCAGGCAGCAGAGATTTGGAAATGAACTTGGTGACAGAAGATCGGCAGGATTTGGTACATTAGAAGGGGAAACACATTCATTTTGTGTTCAGTTCACACTGTTGAATTTAAAAGATGCTCAGGACTGAACCGTCTCCCTTCCTCGGCTCAGTGATCACTGGATAAATATCACTGTATAAATAAAATGATTTGAAAAAGGGGAGTCTTCTTACCCACTATTTATACAGATCACCGTATAAATTAAACGATTTGAAAAAGGGGAGTCTCCTTACCCAACCATACCTTCTCCCCTCCACCCCTTTAGTCCCTGTCTTGCCTTATACTCCCCCTCTCCCAGCCTCCCTGGCGACTTCCCACCAGTTACCTGCTCTCCCCATCAATCGCCCTCCTTTTTTTTTCTTTTTTTCTTTTTCTTTTTTCTTTTTGAGAGGGAGTTTCACTCTTGTCACCCAGGCTGGAGTGCAATGGTGCAATCTTGGCTCACCATAGCCTCTGCCTCCCGGGTTCAAGTGATTCTCCTGCCTCAGCCTCTGGAGTAGCTGTGATTACAGGTGCAGGCTACCACGCCCAGCTAATTTTGTATTTTTAGTAGAGACGAGGGTTTCTTCATGTTGGTCAGGCTGGTCTTGAACTCTTGACCTCATGATCTGCCCACCAAAATGCTGGAATTACAGGCGTGAGCCACCGCACCTGGCCACCCTCCCTTCTTAAAACACGTTTCCCTTTGACCTGTAAACAGGCTCATCTTTAACATAAAACAAACCAAGAAGACTTCTTGGCCCTATTGACCTGTGTAAGCCACTGTCCCATCTCTCTTTGTCTTTTACAGTCATTTCTCTTCGAAGGGGTCTTCATGTCACTTTTCTCTACTACCAGTCACTCCTTACTTCAGCCTCTGTCTCCAGGATGACACTGGAACACTCTAGAAGACAGCACCAGTGACCACCTCAATTGCCAAATACATTGTACTTTGTCTTTATTTTCCTTTATCTCTCTGTGGCTGTGGCCACTTTGGATGCATTTCTCTTCCTTGGGCTTCTGGGACACTGTGTCTTACTGATTTTTTCTCCTGTCTCTTGTGTGTTCCTTCTCAGTCTCTAACACTCACTTATTCCCGTCCCTGAAATATGGTGTCCTGCAGCATCTAATTCTTTGTACTTTTTCCCATTCCTTTTCACCACTGCCTGGGTGAGCTCATCCTTGCCCAACCCTTCCACTACCACACTCTGAAGCTTCCAGACAGATCTCTTCTGCCAAGATGTCTCTCCTGATATTCATCTATTGACTTCCTGGTCCACGGGAACTCTGGGTCTAGGTAACCCATATATCCAGCTGATTCTTGGACATCTTCACTTAGATGTTTCTCTTCCGAAGCAATCTTATTAGCTTCTTTCTTAAGCCTCCAGTATTTCCTGTGTGAGCTGGTGGTTCCTGTAGCCTCCCAGTTATGGAGCCCAGAAACCTTAGGATTATCCTCAACTCCTTCATTATCGAGTGGCCATCAAATTCTGTCAGTTTCATATCCTCAATCATTCTCAAACCTAGCTACTTTCCTTGAGAAGCTCTGAACATTGAAAAAGCTATCTTGCCTTCCACTCCCTTACTAATTTAAAAAAAGCAATATTAAACTATAAGTAAACGGAATTCTGACAAAGTTCTGATTTTTCCCATGCCAACCACGTCATGGCTTAAAAAAAAAAATCAAATGCCAAATTAAAAAAATTTCCCCTGCTTTGTATGTTGTCTGAGTAGTTGCTTTTAGTCAGCCTCTTGTAGACTAGAGCACTGACTGTACTCAATATTCTATTATAGTGCAAACTGAGTTGTATTAAAAAGCATTTATTTGTCTGCTTTATATATTAAACTGTGAGCTTACTGAAGGCGGGGACGGTGCTTTATTTCTCTTGGTATCCCCTTATCCAGCTCAGGTTCTGGCATAGAATTGGTGCTTGGTGTATGGCTGTTCAGTCAGATGATTTGTAGTTTTTTTTTCCTTGGACAGTTTTCCAGGGACTGATAAGACTAAATCAGGGGTCGAGGAAGCCAGCTGGTTTGCAGAGGTAATAAGATGACATAGACACCTGGTCCCCTGTTCCTTTTCCCCACAACTAAGTATCACCTTTTGGTGACAGCTCCCTAGATCCTAGAACCAATGCAACAATAAGCCCTTGGCATACCACTCTCCTCCAACCCTGAGCTAAGGAAAGGCATTTCACTACTCAGTCACCAGTGTGTATATGAATTTGAATTTCCATTTGCAATCAAGCTGAGGGTTTATGGTTTTTAAAAAATGAGCTGACTGCAGCAGAGAGTGCCCACCATATCTAGGGCTAGTGAGTGTGTGGCTTTGTTGAAGGTGAGATTAGAATCATGCACCAGGGACTGGAGGACCAAATTGCAGGGTCTTGGACACTGCCTGGTTTGGGTTTCTCCGGCAAAGCCCAGCAGGCAGCTTCAGCAGCATCCCCTTCACCCTCATTCATGTCCCTGACCTGCCTATTTCACTCTCATCATCACGCTAGCAGGATTAAGGGAATCTGATTGCTTTGCAGAGCCTTGTTGGAGACCCAGCTGATCTTCAGGCCTCTCTAGGGCTCAGGCTCCCTGCTGTAAAAAGGACAAGTAATTCCTGAGTTTTTGGAAGGATTAGAAACCAGAGATACAACCAGTCCAGTGCCATACCTCATTGAATGTGCCTATGAAATAGAAACTGTGGCCGAAGGAATCAGCCAGGAAGTCTGTGTGCCCTCACCATGTCCTGCCCCACCTACCATGCTCAGAATGCTGTTCTGGGCACCCAGGGGAGTTACACTAACAGCTCATGTTTACTGAGTACTCACCGGCACTGTCTTAAGCACTTGTGTATATTAACTCAATCCTCTCAGCAACCCAGTGAAGCCTGCACTATTATTATTCCCATTTCATAGATGAAGAAACAGGTTCAGAGAGGACCCATAACTTATCTACACACTAAGTAAATAGCCAAGCCACAGTTTGGATGCAGGCCTGGCTGATGCCGAATCTTTTACTCATACCCTATTGCTATTCAACTTCTTGGGGACTCGGCTGGTACCACATCCCTGGAAGCTTCTGCCCAGGCTGCCTTCTTTGGCCTTGCTCTTCCCACTGGGCTGTCCTCGTCAGTTATGCTGTGCTGCTTTTGAGGCACTTTTAATCCTCAAGCAGCTATTGTCCATTCCTTTCCACCACAAGCTCCTGGCGGGGGAGGCTGTAAAGTCATTCTTGGTTTCTATCCCCAAACACCCATCTAGGTGGAACTCTACTGTGGGTTCTTACAACTCCTCAAATTTCCTCTGTTGTCAGACTCATCAGGACATATTGAAATTTCTTGCTTAATGAGGTGATATCTGTCTCATTTCCCTAAAGGACTGTGAACTCAGGCAGGGCAGTGTAGCCCAGCTCAGAGCACATAGTGGACACTCATTGAGTGTGCTGATGAGACAGTCTGAGCTGATGAGACAATCAGAGGCAAGTTGTTTGGAACCCAGGGCTTCCTTTCCCTCAGTCCACCCTCTTGGGCATTCCCAGGGCAACTGGGAGCTGAGAAGACTGGAAATGGGTTAAGGGGCATCTTCAAGTGGGAGGCAGCCCCAGGCCCATCTGCACAATAATAATAGCTCTCCTTTACCGAGTGCTGGTCAAATGCTTTATAGACATTACCATTTAATTATCACTGTAATCTTATATTTGAAGATACTGAGGCTCAGAAAGTAAGCAGCTGGGCCAAGGCTGTAGAGCAAGTAGGTAAAGAAAGCAGGATTAAACCTCAAGTCTACCTGACCCTAGGGCCCATCTTTATGGAAAGCACTTGTTACAGTGCTGGGCCCATTGTTAGCATTCAATATATATTACGTACTATTACTATTAGTGCAACTACACTCTACTTGCTTTCTGCACCAGCTTCCTAGAAATATAAGAGAAACAATTCACACAATCTGCCACTCTCAGGCACCACTATATGCAGTGGGGAGGGTCTTTTCTCTTTGCTCCCCTGGCTGAAAGCACACACCTTAGAACCTGGTCCCCTCACCCAGCCCATCAACCCAGCTCTATGCTCTTCATCCAGGAGGGTAGGGAGGGAGAACCCCGTACTTCGAGAATGCACTGCATTGCCCTCCCTGGGTTTCTCACTGGGTAGCATATGGCCTCTCACCCTTCCTCTCCATCTGCTGCAGTGTCGTGAGAGCTTCCCCAACAACAGGGGAACATCAGGGTGAACCTGCAAATGGAGGATTATTTCAGAGTGTTTATCCTTACAAAGACTCTGTCTCAAGGTTCACTCACTTTGAGAAGGGCTTGGTTTTCCCTTGGACCCACAGAAAGCAAAGAGTGGGCTATGCAACATGGGAGTTTCTCAACTTGAAAATGATGGCGTGGCTCTCAGAGCTCTTTCCTTACTCTTGTAAGTTAAGAGAAACAAAGGAAACTCATATTTGTTTTTTCCCTGGACTCTAGAGAGCTCAACCTCCTGGACTGTCTTTTCATGCTCCTCTTCTAAAAATGAAATTCTCTATCTTCTTTTCTTTTCTTCCACCGAAACACACACTTAGTTCTTAGAGCTTTGGGAGAAGGTGAGACCCCTTTGGCCTTCTCAGGTAGCTTAATGTCACATAAAATATAGTCATGGCCCACTATACACCCACAAATGTGAACTTTAGCCAAACAGCGGATGAGAGGGGAGGAGATGGAGTGGAACATGATGAGGTGGGATTGGAGACATAGCATAACTTGAGGTAGACTGAGCTCAAGTAGGAAGGCATAAACTGGGTAAGATCAAAGGTAGGTTGGGCTGTATTGGCACAGGATAGATAGAGTGAGATAGGTGATGGAATGGAATGGGATAGGATTGAGTGAGATGTGATGTTGGGGATGGGATTGAGAGGGTGGGGTGTGCAGTATTCAGGGGATTGACTGGGATGCGGGGTGAGGTGGGGAGGGAATGTGTTAGAAGACACTGGGGTGGGATGGGATAAGATGGGGTGGGTGGAGTTGGGATGGAGTGGAATGGAACAATTGGGATATGATGGAGTGGAGGTGAGATGTATTGTGGTAGAATGGAATGAGATAGAGGTGAGTCAGATTTATTGGGATGGTTTGGGTTGGTTGAGTTGGAACAAGAGACTGGGAGATAAGATGGAGTTATTATATAACCAATTGAATGGGCACCAATTGAGTGGGTATGAGGAAATGGAAAGTGAGGGAAGGCACTGGAAATAGCTGGGCCCGCCTCACAGTGTCATAGCATCTTCATCTTCCTGAGCAGGACTTCTTGAACGTTGGTCAGTTTCTTTCTCACCTGTGAAATTTCCAGCAGATATAAAGTCTCCATTAGCCTTTGGTCCCATATAGCATGAATCCTAAAATGCTGGAGGCTCCCTTTTCCTGCCATAAGGGATCATTCTTCAGAGAGACACTGGGAGTGCCATGTGGCCACCACCAGGAATCCATCAGAAAAATATGCTTGGCACAAACCAGGAGCACCAGGGCATCTCCTATCAAGTCCACCATCAGAGAAAGACATTGTGCCTGCCCTAGAGCTAGTACAGTGGCTCCACTCACAGAAAGGAAAGCCGAGGGTGGAGTAGGGGTTTACCTCCACGGCCCCCTCTGCTGGGGGAGACTCTTTCCTAGAGACTCTTTTACTTTCCACCTGTTTGTGTCTGTATTGTTGGAAAATGTTAAACTGAATTTGTCTTTCAACGGATGTCAGTCCCACCCTTGAAAAATCATTATTATAAGGAACTTTTATGATGCTGAAAATAATGTATGTATAGTTAAATTACTGAGAGCACCAAATTACTCTGAGAAATTTACTTGAGAATCTCCTGTGCCATCTAACACAGAAAATAAGGGCTTATATTGCAACACAAATAGCCTTCCTACCAGCCAATGTCTAATTTATACCAATTAAGTGCAATTATAATCCAGAAACCTCAAAAAATTATGTATCCATCTTCAAGGTTTTCAAATAGAAAACAGAATAAGTTCTATTATTAAGTAGCTACATCTATTTATTGATTGAAAGTAAGCGAGTGTGACGGATGTAACTGTAAAGGGAAAAAGCAGAGACTTTGAAATTTGAGATACAAGTATATTATGAGAGAATGTGCAGACATTTTGTGCAGAATGATTGATGGCCCTTTCTGAGATGAGTAAGTGTGGTAGAGTCGACTCAGGCTTTGGGAGATTTGTCTTCAGGTTGCTGCCTGACCCCACCCCTTTCCCTACCCCAGCCTCAATCTCTCTACCTAACGACCTTCTTTGCTTCCTGCATTGCCGTTTCAGGAATGGAGGGAGTTCAGTGATTGGGTGGGACTTGATGATGTGTGTGGACTTGGCAGTAAGAAGGAGATGACAGTTTAATAGTTTATTTTCAATTCATGCCAAAATGTTCCTAGCATGAAAACAGACATCTCAATGTTGGCATCCCCTCCTGCCAGGGACCTATGTGGCCCTATCCTCCTGGCCTTATCATATGTGCATTCCTAGAAGGGCTGACCCATAGCAGATCCTCAGCTGGGAGAAAGGCCTTGTTCGGCCTGGGAGTCAGGAATTCAGCCTTCCAGACTTGGCTATGCCCCTGACCATCTATGTGACCAGAAGCCAATCATTTCATCTTCCTAGGCCTCTATTTTCCCACCTATAAAATGGGGATAATAATACACAGTGTGTCTATGCAATGATGGATTTGGAAGTTCTTTAATCAACAAAATAAAAAGAAGCCAGAGATATTAGAATAAGACCGAAAAAGTATCTAGTTTAAGCCCATCCAGTGGGAGATCCTGCCCAGGGTTCAGGCTTCTAGACTTTCGAGGGGTGGGGAGCTCATGACCTCTGCAGACAGCTTGCCAGGCTATTTTTCAGGTCTCAGGGGTGATAGGTGAAGGAGGGTGGGCTTGCTGAGCCTCTTGGCCTTGATCCATTCTTGCCCTCCAGTGGCCTGTGGGACTGCTCCTGAGAACTCAAAAGGGAAGAAAGAAGCCATCTCTGTCCAGAGCCCATCAGACATCCTGGTTGCAGCCTTTTCCCCAACCACCACCCACTCCTGGGCAGCAGCACTGTGAGTTCAGTCTCAGAGAGTTGACTGCTTGGGCTTTGCTCTCACTAACACGTTCATCCAGCATACGAGATCTGAATGAGGCCTTTAACTATAGCAAGAGGAAAATTCTCTGTATTCGAGAACCACTGGGACTCACATCTCCCACGATATTTTGTTCTAAGGAACATGGAAAGAAGACAATGTTACAGGGACAGTTTTCCTGAGTTACGTGGAAGGCACAGTTGACGTTTTCTGTTTTCTGCACCACCACCAAGTCTCAGGTGCATGACATTTGAATTAATCTTACCCTCAGTCCACAAACACTTTATGATCAACTATCTGTGTGAAGCTCCTCTCTTATTCACAAAGTTTGCCTCCCTTCATCCCCAATCCTAAAGCTACCCAATCCCAATAAGTACCCATTCTGATGTGTTTGATATATGTCTTCAAATATGCATGGATCCAGGCAGGGCGCGGTGGCTCACACCTGTAATCCCAGCACTTTGGGAGGCTGAGGCAGGCAGATCACGAGGTCAGGAATTTGAGACCAGTCTGATCAAAATGGTGAAACCCCATCTGTACTAAAAATACAAAAATTAGCCAGGCGTGGTGGTGTGCACCTGTAATCCCAGCTACTTAGGAGGCTGAGGCAGGAGAATCACTTGAACCCAGGAGGTGGAGGTTGCAGTGAGCCAAGATCGCACCACTGCACTCCAGCCTGGGCGACAGAACAAAACTCCGTCTCCAAAAAAAAAAGTAAAATAAAATAACATAAAAAAAAGCATGGATCCTTATAAAATATATAGGGTTGTTTGTATGTATATGTATTTTTTATTTCTATAGGTGATATTGAAGTATAAATTTCATCTGCTTTCTTTATTTACTCAATAACATATTTTGCATATCTCGCCATGCCCATTGAGTGTACCTAGTCAGTGGTTTCTAACTGCTGCATTGCATTACGAGTTATACATCCATCACGTTTTACGTATCTGTTCCCCTGAGGATAGCCCTCTAGCTTATCAGCAACTCCCCGTTACTCCACCACTCAAAGTTCTGAAGAACATCCTTGTACATTCCCTCTTGGGACCCTGTGTGAGAATAGTTCTGGACTATATGAAGGAGGATTTGGTACCTGGGTTAATGTGTTAATTTTTCATGTTCTGCCATGGTGTTTTCCAGAGCACCATGGAAATGGTGTGCCAAGTCACATTTCCGCTAAGAGTGCCCAAGAGTTTCTGTCTTCCCACGTCCTCATGAGTACCTAATATTAGCCACCTGTCCAATTTTGCCATTTTTAGGAATGTAAAGTGCCATCTCATTGTATTAATTTACACTTTGATTACTAAAGTCTGAACCTCTCTTACAGGCTTGTTAGCTGTTTGAACTTCTCTTTTTCTGAATTACCTATTTATATTCTTTGCCCATTTACAAATTGGATTTCTTATCTTAGAAATCTTTTGGTTGATTTGTAGAAGTTTTGTTTATAGTCTAGGTGTTGCCCTTTGTTAATTTTAGAAGTTACAACTAGCTTCTTCTAGTCTTTTATCCATCTATTTGGCATATGGCAGCTTTCTTTGGACAGACAGGCTTCCTTTTGATATAGTCAGATCCATCAGTGTTTTGGGGGAGGTGGAGATTGAGATATGAGGGCACTGATGAGCTAGACAACAGGGTGGGGTCCCATGGGACCTGCTGTCTATGTGGAGGACTCTGAGGAGTCCTAGAATCTTCTTGTCCATCCTGGGCCCCCACATTCTACAAGAGGTTTCTCTTCTGGCTCAAGGCGCTGTGTTTCCTGAAGGCCCCAGTTAAAGTACAATTTAATGGATGGATGCTATACCTAGAGATTGGGCAGGATTGCTCAGTCCTTCAGCAGGCATTTATTGAGTGCCTCTGTGTGCCTGAGCTCTCAGCTGCACTGGGGACATGGGCAAGTTTCAGCGCTGAGTGTACATAAGAGAGGCAGCTACACACAG
The DNA here is from genome assembly GCF_007565055.1 of Rhinopithecus roxellana. NCBI lineage: Eukaryota > Metazoa > Chordata > Mammalia > Primates > Cercopithecidae > Rhinopithecus > Rhinopithecus roxellana. The sequence continues at coordinate 85,119,060 of NC_044560.1, read as the reverse complement.
GCTCAGAGCAGCATTACTCACAACAGCCAAATGGCGGAAGCAACCCATGTGTCCATGTGCAGATGAGTGGATAAACAAAATGTGGTATATCCATATGATGGAGTATCTCTCAGCTTTAAAAAGGAAGGAAATTCTGACACCTGCTACAGCATGGCTGAACCTTGAGGACATCATGCTAAGTGAAAGAAACCAGTTACAGGCCAGGTGCACTGGCTCATACCTATAATCCCAGCACTTTGGGAGGCCTAGGCAGGTGGATCGCTTCAGGCCAGGAGTTCAAGACCAGCCTGGCCAACATGGTGTAACCCTGTCTCTACTAAAAATACAAAAATCAGCTGGGCATACTGGTGCACGCCTGTAGTCACAGCTACTGAGGAGCCTGAGTCACAAGAATCGCTTGAACTGGGGGGGTGGAGGTTGCAGTGAGCCGAGATCGCGCCACTGCATTCCAGCCTGGGTGACAGAGCGAGAGTCTGTCTCAAAAAAAAAAAAAAAAAAAAAAAAAAAAAAAAAAAAAAAAAAAAAAAAAAAAAAAACAGAAAAGAAAGGAGCCAGTTACAAAAGGGCAAATAAATACCTACCATATGCTTCCACTGATGTGTGAGGTATTTAGTGCAGGCAAATTCATAGAGACAAAATAGAATGTTGGTTGCCAGGGGCTGGGGAGGGAGAGATGGGGAGTTAATCGTTTAATGGGCAGTGACTTTCAGTTTTGCAAGATGGAGAGAGTTCTGTGGATGAATGGTGGTGATGTTAGCACAGGAGTGTGAATGGACTTAATGCCACTACATTATATACTTCTAAATGGTTAAGATAGGACATCTTATGTTATATGTATTTTACCACAATTTTTTTTAAAAAAGAGGGACAGCTCTTTAGACACAAGGGATCAAGGAAAGCTCCCAGAGAAGGATGTTCAAGCCCGGACCTGCCAGATCAACAGGAGTGAGCAGGTGAAGAGAGGAGCAGGAAATGGCTTTCGACAGTGCAGGTTCATCTGCATGGGCTCCTGGTTGAGTGAGAGTGGGTTGTTCCAGGTCTGGAAGAAGGTCTGGTCACCAAAGAAAGGCACTGAGAAGTCTGGAGGGTTTGGAGGAGGAGGATGGCCGGATGGCTTGGCTGGCAGCCACAGGTCTCTGAAAAAACACAATGAGGGTAGGATGCTACTGGGGAAGACAGGTCTTGGTGAGGGTGCCTGGAGCCCCATATCAGCAAGGAGGGGCTGAGGGGATCCTTTTTCTTCCACAAGTCCTCTATCCGGTGCCCCAGCCTCCCAGGGAGGGTAAACAGCTGAGTGAGCAGCCAAAAGTACATGAAACCCATTCCATGAGTTGTGGATCATAAGTTAATGTTCTGTTCATCGTGCCTCTGTGAAAATATCACAAAACTTCCATCTAGAAAGAAAATAGGCCAAGTGTGGTGGCTCACGCCTCTTACCTCAGCAGTTTGGAAGGCCGAGGTGGGAGGATTGTTTGAGGCCAGGAGTTTGAGACCCGCCTAAGTGACAAAAAGTGAGACCTCTTCTGTATATAAATAAATAAATAATTAGCTGGGTATAGTGGCATGTGTCTGTAGTCCTAGCTACTCGAGAGGCTGAGGCCGGGGGATGGCTTGAGCCCAGGACTTGGAGGCTGCAGTGAGCTATGATTGTGCCACTACACTCCAGCCTGGGTGACAGAATTAGAAGACCCTGTCTCTCTTAAAAACATGACTGAGGCTGGGCGCGGTGGCTCAAGCCTGTAATCCCAGCACTTTGGGAGGCCGAGACAGGCGGATCACGAGGTCAGGAGATCGAGACCATCCTGGCTAACATGGTGAAACCCCGTCTCTACTAAAAAATACAAAAAAATAAACTAGCCGGGCGAGGTGGCGGGCGCCTGTAGTCCCAGCTACTCGGGAGGCTGAGGCAGGAGAATGGCGTAAACCTGGGAGGCGGAGCTTGCAGTGAGCTGAGATCCGGCCACTGCACTCCAGCCTGGGCGACAGAGCGAGACTCCGTCTCAAAAAAAAAAAAAAAAAAAAAAACGTGACTGAAAGAAAGGAAAAGAGAAAGGTGGGGGGAGGGAGGGGGGAAAGGAAGGAAGGGAGGGAAGAAAGGAGAAATAAAAGGAAAATAGAAAGTCTACCTGCTTGGGCTGAGTTAGCAAGTCCTTTCCAGGTGCTGTCTGTGGGGAGACCTGCTATATTCTACCTTGTCCAGGCCGTGTGTGCCTGTCAACTTTTTGTTCCGTCTGCCTCTCTCCTTTTCTCTCGCTTCTCTGCCAATCTCCTCCACTTATATCTTTTCCTTTCCTTTCCTGTCCATCCTCTTCCCCAGTGCTGCTACTTCCCAGGAAACCAGGACTCCTCCTCATTGTGAGTCATCCTCCTCCCGATCCTCAGCCTTGCCATCTGTGAGAGCCTATTCCTGACCTTTGACCTTGCTGCCGCCACCCTCACCCCATCCAGGACCCTCCCCTCCGTGGCCTTTTCTTTAGCCAGGCTTCAACCCCATACCTCTGTCAACAAGGTGGCTTTTTAAGGCCTTTGGCTGCTCCTGTCTGCCCAGGAGCTTGGGGCTGGGTTGTGGAACACTCACTGAGTACCTAGTACAGTGGCCCTGGGTTGGGGGTCATGGGCACAAATACCTTTTAAAACCAAGTTCCTCCCCCCAAGGACTGTTATAAGCTACTAAAGGCCAAAGGAGCTCCAAGCACAGCGGAGGGGGAGAGGGGAAGAAGGAAGACTTCATTCAAAAGGTGCCAGCAGGCTCTTCAAGAGTGAGCAGGCATTCGGTTGAAGGAGGGCAATTTGCAGTTGAATATCTTAGAGGGAGCAGCTAGACAAAGGCTTAAAGCAGCAGGCTGTGCTTGGGAGATGTCAAGTTTGCATCCCCCCTTTATCAGCATCATAGTCTTCTTTGTGGAAGCTGTCCCTTAGTTTTTATTTTTATCTTTTTCATAGGCAGAGTCTTGATCTGTCACCCAGGCTGGAATGCGGTGGTGTGATCATGGCTCAATGTAACCTCGACCTCCTGGGTTCAAGTGATCCTCCCGCTTCAGCCTCCTGAGTAGCTGGGGCTATAGGCACATGCCACCACACTTGGCTATTTTTTTCTTTTCTAAATTTTTTTGTAGAGATGGAGGTCTTGCTATGTTGCCCAGGCTAGTCTTGCACTCCTGACCTCAAGTAATCTTCGCCGTTCAGCCTCCCAAAATGCCAGGATTACAAGCGTGAGCTGCAGTCCCTGGCTGGCTGTCCCTTGTTGAACACTCAGGCCCTATGCTTAGTGAGAGCTGCTCATTCCTCCCTTATGCCTTACAAAACTCCTAAGAATTCTATCATTTTGCAGTTGAGGAAACTGAGGTTTAAGAAATTAAATTACTTGCTAAGACCACACAACTAGGACGGGGGAGAGCCTGGGTTTAAACCTAGTCTGATTCTAGAGCCCATAGGCTTAACCACTGTACAGGTTTCCCAGTTAAAAATGTAGATTCTGGCCAGGTGCAGTGGCTCACATCTGTAATCCCAGCACTTTGAGAGGCTGAAGTGGGAGGCTTGCTTGAGGCCAGTAGTTCAAGACCAACCTGGGCAGCATAGTAATACCCTGTCCCTACAAAAAATAAAAATATTAGCTGGGTGTGGTGGCAGCACACGCCTGTAGTCCCAGCAAGTTGGGAGGCTGAGGCAAGTGGATTGCTTGAGCCCAGGAGGTTAAGGCTGCAGTGAGCCACGATTGCACCACTGCACTCTAGCCTGGGTCGTAGAGCAAGATCCTGTCTCAAAAAAAAAAAGTAGATTTCCAGGTCTTCCTCTGATTTTCTGAATCAGAGGATCTGAGAGCAGGGTGCAGGGATCTGCGTCTTTAGTGAGTTCTTCCTGCTCACCTTCTGATGACCCTGGTCTTAACCCCACTCAGGAATGACTAGAAGAAGGGCTCAGGTCTTGGGTGACTTTGAGCAAAGGCTCTGCCTCCACAAGTCAGCCCACACTTGGGCTGCCTTTGCAGCACCGCCTTCCCCTCCCTCTGTCCCTCCTTTATAATTAGCCCTGGCGCTGATGGCGTCAGGACCTGTTCCCAGGGAGTGCGGCAGCCCAGAGGTGGTCACCAGGGTGACCAGATTTGTGTTGATGAGATTAGGCAGCCCCCTGGAAGAGCCTGGGAAGGCACCAGCCCCGAAGGCACACATTAGCATTCCTAAACTGCTTAATACACTTCACAAAAGGCCTGTTGGTGAGGGTTGGCGTGACAGCTTGGAGCTCCTGAATCACTAAGTCTTTCCTCCAGCCCTGGATTTGTTAGGTGAGAAATCAGGACACTCAGGGGAGTCTTATCCTCAACTTCTTCTGTGTACTAATTCCCATTATTCTAGATTTAATACTCTCTGAAGAGCAGACACGCAGCACTGAAATGCCATTTTCTTCGGGCCTGTTGGTGGGGGGCAGCTGGCATTTCAGGATGAGGCATGGCAGGCAGGCTGAGGTGAGGTCAGCCAGCCGGGAGATGAGGAAGCTACAGAGGGTGGGGTTGAGGAGGCCAGGGTCCAGACTTCGCTTTGTCCCTGGCTGGAACAGGACCTCGGACCCAGGGGAGGGAGCAAGCAGGGTAGAATGGCCCTAGCTCGGTGAACGGGTATTTAGAGAGTCTGTGGTCCCAGTGAGGACCCAAGGGGCTCAGCAGGGAAACTGAGGCAAATGGCCAGTTATGCAAATAGGGCCGTGAAGGTGGGAAGCACAGTAACACTGGGAGCCCCAGAGATGGCATTCATTCATTTATTCAGCCATTCCTGGGGTTTCATTCATTCCTTGGGTTTCAGGAAGTGAAGTAGGGACTAGTAAATAAATGCTCGAGGAGGGCAAAGGTTTCATGACCAGATGAGTGTGGGAAACACTAGACCCTTGGCTTCCGAGGTATGGTTCAAGGCCTTGCCAGGAAGCTTTTTAGAAATGTAGCCTCTTGGATCCCATCCCCCACCTACTGAACCTACGTTTTAACAAGATCCCCAGGTCAATTCCTGTGCCTGTGAGAGTCTGAGAAGAACTAGGTAGTGCATTCTCTGAACACGAACTTTAGAATAAGGCCGCCCCCAGGCAAATCCTGGTCCTAGTTCGTTCTTGGCCTCAGTCGTCACATTAGTAAAATGGGGCAAAAATCCTGACTTCAAAGTCATGCTTGTAAAGGTCCATGCTTGCAGAGTGCCTGGCTCAGAGCATGCAGCTCTCCTTCCCCTTTGTCCTGATGAGTCTATGCCCCACTGAAGGAGGGGGTTTGGCCCTTTCGTTCTCTGCTATGTCTGCAGCATGTAGCACAGTACCTGCAGCATGGTGGATGCTCAGTAAATATTGTGAATGAATGAATGAATGAGTGCTCATCAAGTGGTTGTCAGATCAAACTGAACATCCTGGAGACTGCTTTTGGGAGCAGCAAAGATGCAATTTTCCTTTTTATTTTCTGTTGCTGCACCAAATTACGGCAGATTTTTCAATGTGAAGGATTGCTGAGAGGCTGAGCAAGGGACTGGTAGAGGTTTTTGATGCAGAGCAATGAGATAGTTGCTCTGTGTCTGCCTGCATTTCAGGAAAATTCTGTTATTATTGAAATCTTTAGTTTGAAAGCCGTTGTTAAAACTAAATATTTTGGGAAATGTTAGCCATTAACACCTTAGTAAGAATAAGCTGATTCATCCAGAAAGAGTAGGATCAGGTAAGGTGGTAAGGGGGTAGACTTCTGTGGATCTGGACCCTCCCAGTGTCCCTGGGCCTCAATGAGATTTTGAACCTAGAAGTTCGTCTTACCCAATGCTGTGCCTCTCTTTACTCTTGCTCTAGCCCTTGTGGGCCCCTCCCTCTCAACTCAGTCCCTCGAGTGTCCTGCCTCTGGCTCTGGACCACAGGCTCTGTCCTGGGGCCATTCTTATCTCTATGGCAGCCTCACCCGCTCACTCTCTTGAACAACCTTGTGTCCTACTTCACAGAAAAGTTGACACTAAAGGAAACAGCTGCGTGAGCCTTGCTACTGAATTTGTGCAGGGAAGCGCTGAGGACACCATACCCTGTGTTATGCAGGGACGTCACTGCCATAATTGGCATCCCTGTGCCCCATTTCTCTAACTTCTCCTCCCTCCCCTCTGTTTCTTTCCCATTAGCCCATGCACATACTTTCTTTGTGTGTTAATAATACACTAAAAAACAGCCCCTCCCTGACTGTGCACCCGCTTTTGGCTGTCACCCCGTCTCTCTCCTTTCCTCCCCAGCCATGCTTCCTGAGATGATGTCTGCCAACTCATTTCTCAGTGTCTGTTACCTGGCTTACACTTTCCTCAATCCAGGGGAAGTGCTATAGCCCAGGGCACCACATGACTTCCTGTTTACTAAATCCAAGCATCTATCCTGGCTCCTAGACCTTCCACAGTCTGGCCACAGCCAAGCTTCTTGACCTTCTGACTGTCCTCCTCCCTCCCCTCCCCATCTTCAGTGTCTGACACTGCCCATCACTCCTTCCCCCTTAACATTTGCTTTAATATTGGAACTTCCAGTATTTGGCCTTGACCTTCTCTTTTTATTCTTTATTTCTTTTTTTTGAGATGGAGTCTCCCTCTGTCACCTAGGCTGGAGTGCAGTGGCACGATCTTGGCTCACTGCAAGCTCTGCCTCCTGGGTTGACGCCATTCTCCTGCCTCAGCCTCCTGAGTAGCTGGGACTACAGGCACCCGCCACCATGCCCGGCTAATTTTTTTTGTATTTTTAGTAGACATGGGGTTTCACCATGTTAACCAGGATGGTCTCGATCTTCTGACCTCGTGATCCGCCCGCCTCGGCCTCCCAAAGTGCTGGGATTACAGGCGTGAGCCACCGCACCTGGCCTTATTCTTTATTCCATTCGCTCCTATGGCTTTCATGCCACTGTCCAAATGCTGAGAATCTCTGTATTTAGGTCTCTGATGAAGACCTTGCTCCTGAACTCTGGACCCACATAACTCCCCATTCTGCACACTGAATTCTTCATTCCTGCTGTCACCTATATGACTCTCTCCCACCCCCAGAAACTTTACCATCCCAAACTTTTGTGGCCCACCTCTATGAATTGCTTCATGCATCTTCACAGTCATGCATCTTCCTAAGCCAGAAACCTGGGACTCATCCAGGGATTCCACCCCTCTCTGCTCCCTTTCGCTAACAACATCTTACGGATTTTACTTCTCAAATAATTCTCAAGCATTTTTCTGCATCTTTGCTGATGGCTTGAAACTCACCCCTTTTCTCCTGAACAGTTGGAACATAGCACTCTTGCAACTGCAGTGGCAGGGCTATGGCCTCCCACATCTGTCCTGGCTTCTTCCCATAGGTGGTTCATGCTTAAGTCAGACAAAGGGAGTGAGTTTACTCTCTAGAATGGAAGAGGAGGGGCAAGACAAAGGTCAATGAGAAGTTGGTACCTCTTGAAGAACTGGCAAAGAGTTTGAAGCTTTTGGGTTAAGAGTGACTTTGGAAGGTGCTTAAACTGATATGCCACTAACACCTGCTCCCTGCTGGGGCTCTGATGAGTAGGGTAAGGACCTAGAATAATGGTCACAGGGAAAATTACTGATTCATTTATTAATAGCCAGGCATGTGCTGGATGCCCCTCAAGACACAGGTCCTAAGCTGGGCTCTGGTGGTACATTCCTGTAATCCTGGTGACTCGAGAGGCTGGAGTGGGAGATTCACTTGAGCCCAGGAGTGATCATGCCATTGCACTCCAGCGTGGGTGACAGAGTGAGACCCTGACTCTAAACAAACACAAATCATTGGTCTTTGGTGTGTCATGTTGGAGAACATGGCTTGACCTGCTGAGGCTGAATGGGGCTTTCCACCTCCTTTCACCATGAATCTAAATCTTGAGAATGGAGCACTCAGGACATCTGCAGAGGCTGGGATTGTGCCTCTCAAGAAGCCTCAGTGTCCACTTTCCCAGCCAGCTCTCAGCACGAGAATGACGGAGGGCTTGTTCTACTCATCAGTTTCAGGTAGAACAGGGGGCGTCTGGTGCCTTGGGAGTCCTCTCTAGCCTGGGCAGAAAGGAGGTCCCCTCTCCTGTGTGTGCTGAGACTGCCATGGGAAGGCGACAGGACTCCTAAATGCCTGCCCCCCTCTCGACACAACCTAACATTGTTATGGCGAGGGATGTTCTCCCATTCTCCGAGTTCCTCCTAAGAGTCTTGTGTTTCAAGGCACTATTTCTACCAGGCTGCACTCATTAAGAAGGACATGGATTCATTTCCCCATTTCTATTCATGTGTTTTCAGGTCTGCTGGCACAGATCAGCTCTCCCCAGATCCCACCTACCCTACACAAATTACACTGGGAGATGCTGCCAAGGGGCAGGGAGGAGGTTCATTAGCATTCTCAGCTACATTCAGAGCCACCCCTCCAGGCAGCAAGAGGGCAAAGCCATGGCCAAGTGAGGAGGTGCCACTCAAAGAAGCAGGCATGCTTCTTTCTCCTCCTACCTTTCTGCTGTCCTGGTACAGAACCTCAGCCCCTCCCAACTTCTTATGGCCTCGACTTTCCTTTATCCCCCATATGTGGTCTGAGTCATGAGCTATACACTTTCCTAACTTGGGTGGTTCTATTCTTTGGCCCTGGGAAAAGACATCTTCTTAGGACCTCATTCTTATTCCCTTTGTCTAAGACTGAGGCTACCCTCATTCATCCCCCAAATGCACCTCATTTCAACTTCCTCTTTCAAAGGAGCAGGCATCCTTGCCAAGGGGCTAAAGTTTCTCATGCAGTCAAGCAGAGGGGTTGGGGAACCACCATCCCTTAACTGGCAAGCCTCTGGGGTCCCCCAAGGGCCATAGCTCGGTCTTACCAATCAGAGTGGACAAAGGGCAGTGTGACCTCACTGACTGGGAGTAGTTCCAGCCCAAAGCAGACTTGGCATTTATTTGGCCTGTGCATTTTGATCGCGGATAAATGCAGTTTCCGTTAGGCTCTTTGAGATATTGAAAATAGCTCACAAACTCTGATTACTGCCTTTGAAGACCCACAGGGGTCTGGGAACCCCAGGCAGGGAAGACCATTCTTGCCCAGTTTCTCCTCTACACCCTCAGCACCCCCTTCCTTTCTTCCCTTCTCAAGTTTGGAACGAACTGGGTAAAAAACACAAGAGGAGTCAAATGGAGAGATCAAAATGTCAGCTTCATTACCTTACCGATAAAGCTGATTGGAGGACGTGGCTTTGGATATGTGGCAAAATTGTCTTGTTAATACATCACTCTTGAATTGAAGAAGTTACCCACTCGTTCACCAGCAAAGGAAACAGCCTCAGGCTTCCCTCACAGGGGCAAGGCCTGCTGGATAAGTTAAGGAGGTGCAAAGGTGGGTTAGGGCTGAGCTAAGTATGCCAAGTTATTTCCCCACAAATGCGCTTTGGACAAGTCACTCTTCCTCCAGGATAGGGAGAGAGTTAGGGGTCAGAGAGAGACTGGAAAAATGTTTGTCACTGGTACTTGGTCCTCTGGAGCATGGACTGGGAAGTCTTTCCCCTCTGTGGAGACAAGAGTAGGATGAACATGTTCTCTCCTAACACTGCCCAGTGAATCTGGACCTGCGCTGGTTGGTACCGCCTGCAGCTGGGGATGACTGGGGCAGGCGGGACCTGTCCCACCCAGTCAAGAGGAATGGTAGGAGCCCCACCCACCTTGGACTCAGCTGTAGATACCAGAGAGCCTTGGAGGTGTCTCAAAGCTGTTATCCAGAATGAGAGGAAATGTTGACTAAGACATTGATCCTCTGGCCCGCTTATCTCTGTGGCGTATTTAAATAAGAAAATAAATTGTTCATTTTTCTTTACCCTTCATTGTCCCCTGGAAGAGTAAATGGAGAATATATTTCAACTAGGTGAATTGTTAGGAAATGGGACCACGGTTTAAAATGCATCAGCTCTGGAGTCAGACCTGATTCTCCTTGGTTAACTCCTTGATAGAAACTGATGCCAGATTAGGGCCGGGCATCACACATTTGCTTTGCATATGAAGGGCCAAAATTGACTGGAATAACAGGTCCAAGGCAAGAGAGGCAGGCTGGAGATGACAGAGACAGTTACTAGTGTAAGGCAGTAGCAACGCCAAGACTTTCCTCCTCCTTCCTTCCTTCTTTTTTTCTTCCATCCGTGTATCTGTTTAACCAAGTTGTATTGAGCTACCACCTTGTGCCAGATACTGTGCTGGGTTCTGGGATATAGAGTTTGATGTCATGCATGGGATCTATCCTTTGGCCCCCATCCCCCTAACCTTTCAGTCTTTCTAATATATACCTGTGGAGTGGACAGATAATTACACAGATAATTGAAATGCAATGTGGTGAACATCACAATAGAGTTTAAATGGGGCAAGGAGAGGGGTTATGGGAGCACAGGGAAAGGTCAGGAGTCCAGCCAGCAGCTATCAGGGATGACTTCCTGAAGGAGGCAATGTTAAACGAGACCTGGAGGTCCAGGGGACAGTTAGTGTAGAAAAGACCGAAAAGAGTCAGTCGCAGCGTTTTCACCTGGTAAAGCTATTATTGTTAATGCCCTGGGAGGCTGCTGCTCTGGGTGGACAGGCACTGGGACCCATGAGGTGCCAGTCTGATTCTGACTCTGATTATGTTGAACACGTTGCTGTACCCAGGCACTGTGCTAGATTTTTATATGATTATCATATTCCGTGGGCTCCAGACCCCACTGAAGGTAGGTAGTATAATGATTCTCATTTTATAGACATAGTCTGAGATTTGGTGGAATAAGATGGCTTGCCCAAAGATCACACAGCAGGGCAAGGATGGGGCTGAGACTGTTGTTACCACATAGCAGCATCCACATGGAATTTCTTAATCGTGTTTTTACAGCTGTTTCCACATAGCACACAATGTGGCAGCCCTAGATAGAGTCCAGCAGTGGCACAAATCACAAACCATTTCAATAGTAATAGCACTGATAATATCATATTCATGTATGGAGTGCCTACTGTGAGCCTCTGTGCCAAGCATTTTATATACACCATCTAAAATAAGCCTTAAAACAGGCCCGTAAGATAGACAGCATTATTATCCCCATCTCGCAGATGGGCAGACCAAGGCTCAGTCATGTTAAGTCATGTCACACAAAGTCACACATGGTTGGTAAATGTTGGAGTTACATCCAGGGCTGCATGATTCCAAAGCCCACACTGCTGAGCAGAACACTATTTCATTCCTGATACAATTTCACACAAGAAGATGGAGTGAGGGAGCCATTCTCCTCTTCCATCACCCCCTGCCACTTTCCAGACCTTCGTTTTCTTATCTCTGTAAAGGAGACAGCCTTGTGCCTGCCTCAAACAAAGATGGTGACGGGATCACCAGAGCTTTGCAAAGGCCACTTCCGCTGGGCTTGTAAGATGCTTGCAGCTGAATTTCAGGACTTGTGTCTCCTGGGGCACCAGGTGGCTTCTGAAAGGACACTGAGGGGGCAGAGAAGAGCCGATCTTGGGCCTCGGCTCCAAGGACAAGTTGTCTGATTTGATCCTGCAGACGCTTCATCTCTGGATGAGTGTATCCCCATTTGCATGTAGTTATTAAATGTGTAAAGATAACCTATTTGGAGACTGAGGGGGCTGCCAGGACAGGATGACCCATCTCTTTCCCAAAGGCCATGGCAGCAAAAGAATGGCTCAGAGAAGCTGCTTAGGGACACTTCATGACTCATACACTCAGCAAACATATATGGGGTGGGCCCTGTACAGTGTCACAAAGAGGGAAGACAGCATCCCTGCCTTAAGGAGCTCACATTTCTATGAGGGAGGCACATCACAGCAGTCACCGTGCAACATGGTGCCCAGAAACCTGGTGGTCACCCTTGACACCTCTTTCTCCCTTTCCTTCTCTCCCCACATCAAGCCATGAGCAAATCCTGTTGGCTCCACCTTCAAAATAAATCCAGGATCCCAGCCCCTGGTGCCACCCCATCACACCCCGGGGTCCGAGCCATCTTCTTTTGCCTGGACCCTTCCCTGGTTTCCCTCCTTGCATTCTCATCGATTTCCATTTTCCTCCAACCTGGCAGCTGGAGAGCTTTAAACATGGTTAGGTAGATCATTCATTCCCCTGCCATCATTCAGAAATAAGTCAAGTCCTTTCCTTGTGCTCACCCCTCATTTTCTTCCTGATCTCATCCCCCTAAGACTTGCTCCTGCTTACTCTGCTCCGGCCAGTGGCTTCTCTGCTGTTTCTTAGACACACTGGGCAGTGGGGCATGCACGCAAATAGATTTGGGGCTTGCCATCCCCTGGGTAGCCACAAGGCCCAGCCATCACTTCAATAAATTCTTGTTCCAACATCACCTCCTTGGAGAGGTCTCCTCCACCCCCTCATCTACAGTAATCCCTTCCTTCGCTTACCCTGCTCTGGCTTCCTTCATAGTCCTTAGAACCACCCAACATAGGATATATGCATTTTAAAACATTTACTGACTTCTCAAGCAAATCCCTTGAGATCAAGGAGCTTGTCTATCTTGTTCTCTGTGGTATACCCAACTCCTAGAACAGTGTCTTACACATAATAGGGGCTCGATGAATATTTATGGGATGTTGAATGAATGAATGCAGAGGGAGAACCAAGACATGAAAATCCAGTAGATGGAGTTAACTCCAGTGTATGGGGATGGGTGGGGGGTACAGGTGGGTTCACTGTTGGGTGATGTGACATTTGAGATGGGACTTAAAAGGTGGAGCAGGCAATTTTCAGGGGAAGAAAGGAGTGGGATGTATCCCAGGAAGAACCTCCAAACCTCAAAGGGCCCTATATTCACAGGAGGAAATGAGAAGTTCTGTGTGTTCGAGTGCTCCTTGTGTGTGTGTGGTTGGCTGGGGCTGCAGGAAGTGAGGCTGGAGAGGGGACAGGTTGTAGAGGAGGGGAAGGGTGTGGCTGTTCAGTGGGAAGTGATTATAAGCCTGGTCTCTGGAACCAGCCCAGCTGGGTTCAAATCCCAGCCCTACGTCAAAAACGTATAAGTCACCCTTGGAGGTGGCTATGAAATCTTTGCTTAGGACCTCAGAGAAAAGTGTTGTTCTCTGTTCTATATTCTGAGAGGCATGGATTGGAGATTGGGAGAGACCGAGGCTTAAATCCTGGCCCTGCTTGGTACTAGCCTGTGTAAGGAGCATAGTAATCTCTTTAGGCCTCAGTTCCCCATCTCTAAAACAGGAACAGTAGTGCCTCATTCACAAAGCCTTTGTAACAATGCAATGAGATGATATACATGATGTATTTACTTAGGCCTGGCCTGGTACTCCCTCATGGTTGCCAAGGTGATGGGGCCTGCTGAACACAGTGTGATCCGAGGCATTGGGAGAACACTTGCCTTTAAGCTCTCGGTGGGGCCGCAGGTGTTCTCTAGACATTTGCCAGGCCTTGCTTGCAAGTGGCGGTGCCTTTGCTCAGAGAGCCTGCATTTCAGTCTGCTGTCCCCTTCAGGTTCACAGAGGGCCATGCTTTCTTCTGCCGCTGTTTTTTTTTTTTTTTTTTTCCACGTGCCAATTCCTCTGTCTGGAGTATTCTCTTCCCCTTTCACTGCATTAACCATGGCTCAAGTTTCACTTCCTCAGAGAAGGCCCCCTGCACCCCAGTCTAAATCATTCTCATACAATTGTGTGTCTTGCCTTTGGATAACTTATCTCAGTTGATCATGATACATTGATCAAAGCCATTAATTTATTATTATCAAGCTTGCTCTCTAGACTGGAAGCTTTAGGAGGTCAGGGACTTTGCCTGGCTTTGCTTATGTATCCTACCTCTGGACCACGGATGGTCCCTGGCAAATAGTAGGTCCTTAGTTATTTAGGCACCATGGAAATGACATGCACAACTCTAGGAACACTGCCTTTGCCTGTTCCTTCCCACACAAGACTGGGAGGACTGGGGAGCCACTTTACCCATGAACCTCACAGCTTTAGGAGGGATGCCAGTTTGTCTTTTTAATTTATAACAACAACAACAATGAATAAGATGTACTCAGTGCTCCAGCCGCTGTGCTAAGTACTCTGTAGACATTATTCCTTCACTTAATGGAAACATCATTATTACTGAGAGAAAAGAAAGATGCTGAGAAGTTTGTATAATGTGATACAATTTTAAGGAAACAAACAATGGCAAACCCCTACTGTATATGTAAATGTGTATATGTGGGCATGTCAGTTTATGTTTGTGACTCTGTCTGCTTTCTGTAGCTTACAACAGAATTACCACAAAAATCTGAAGCCTATAACAAAATTGCCACAAACTATCTGTTGCTTATAATAGAATAACCACAAAATTCTAAAGAACAAAATTACCTGAAGATGGATAATTTATAAAGAAAAGGAATTTTTTTTTTTTTTTTTTTTTTTTTGAGACAGAGTTTTGCTCTTGTTGCCCAGGCTGGAGTGCAATGGCGCGATCTCGGCTCAACGCAACCTCCGCCTCCCAGGTTTAAGCAGTTCTCCTGCCTCAGCCTCCCGAGTAGCTGGAATTACAGGCATGCACCACCATGCCCGGTAATTTTGTATTTTTAGTAGAGACAGGGTTTCTCCATGTTTAGGTTGGTCTCGAACTCCTGACCTCCTGTAAAAGGAATTTAACTCTTACAGTTCTGGAAGCTGAGAAGTCCCAGGTCGAGGGGCTGCATCTGGTGTGGGTCTTCTTGCTGATGAGACTCTCTGCAGAGTCCCACAGTGGCACAGGGCATCACATGGTGAAGGAAGCTGAGTGTGCCAGTCCAGGAGTTCTCTCTTCTTCTTCTTACAAAGCCACTACTTCCACTCCCATGATAACCCATTAATCCATTAACCCATTATGGATTAATCACTCCTGAGGGCAGAGGCCCTCACCTTCTAAAGGCCCTGCCTCTCATTACTGCCACTTTGGGGATTAAGTTTCAGCACAAGGTTTGGATGGGACAAACATTCAAATGGTAGTAGTATGCATGTGGTTTTATAAGAAAGCATAAAGATTTGGGAAGACGAAAACTAGATTTTAATATGGGTTGCCTAGGAGTGAGTGTTGGTTAAGGGTGGGGTGATGGAGAGGAAGCCAAGTGTGAAAAGGAAAAGTAAAAATAAAATTTCACTGAAATCTCAATATGATACATGAAAAGATCATATTTGTACATTCATGCAAGGTTATATATGAATGTGTATGTAAAAATATATACAAATTGTTTCAAAAAAGTAGTATATGCTGGCAAGGGTGCAGGGCGATGGGTACTTTCATAAGTTGCCTGTAGGGGTGTAAGTTGTCACAAACTTACTGGAAAGGAACTTGGTACTATATTGTCAACAGCCTTTAAAATATTATATATTTGGACTCGATATTTCATTTCAAAGAATTTACCCTAAAGAAATAATCAGACATGTAGTCAACCATTTATGTATAAGATGCATAGCATTACTTATAATACAGGGAAAAAATGAAAATGAAATAAGCAGCCAACCATAAGAGAAAAGCTAAGCTGTTACAGCAAAATCTTAATTGACGTCTCCTGATAGTCCTGTAGATATGGTTACTCTTACCACCTCCATTTTACAGAAGGAGAAAACAGAGGTTCAGGGAGGTGAAGGAGGTTGGCTGCAGTAATACAGCAAGTGGTGGAACAGGATTTGACCTTCTACATATTTGCAAACACATGAGAATCCTTACCTTAGTGACAAGTTTGTCACATCTGTCATTCAAATCCCTCTCCTGGAGGAAATTGTATGGCTCCAAAGTACAATGTACATGCTTCAAACCCTTAAAACCTTGATCTGGGACCTGCTTAACCATAGTATGTGGAGGTGCCCCAGAAGGATCATCAAAAGAACTTCACTCTGTTTTAAATAAATTGTAAAGCTTGTTTAGCCAGCACCTGACATAGACTTACCACTTAGTAAATACTACAACTTATGATTCACATGATCGTGTTTTCTTGGTTAGAGAATCAGTTCAGAAAATGGAATGTTTTCTTGCTTATCATTCTGATTTCCCCTACTTGGTTTAGCTTGGAAATGGTCCTCTTGATAGCAGCTTGTTGGAGTGGCAAGGCCGAAGCTTTAAGAGTCAGACTGGGGTTTGAATTCTGATACGTCTATTACATGTTAGGCTGTCTCGTAGAAGGCGTCTATTACATGTCAGGCTGTCTCGTAGAAGGCGTCTATTACATGTCAGGCTGTCTCGTAGAAGGCGTCTATTACATGTCAGGCTGTCTCGTAGAAGGCGTCTATTACATGTCAGGCTGTCTCGTAGAAGGCGTCTATTACATGTTAGGCTGTCTCGTAGAAGGCGTCTATTACATGTTAGGCTGTCTCGTAGAAGGCGTCTATTACATGTTAGGCTGTCTCGTAGAAGGCGTCTATTACATGTTAGGCTGTCTCGTAGAAGGCGTCTATTACATGTTAGGTTGCTTGCCTCCCCAATTGGAAAGCACATTCTTCAGTTTAATCACTGGATTGTGAGTTGTTTTAGCCAGGTTGGGCCAGGTTGGGCCAGGCTGGGACAGGGTGTACACTGGGCCAGGGGCACTGGCATCATGGCTAGGGCTTCACCCCAGGCTAGAGTTCAAAGGGAGGAGGGTGAAGGAGGGAAGGGAGCATATAGTTAGCTGGACCCAGAATGGACACTGGAGGTTACAGGGTAGTTTTGAGCCTGATGTGTTTACTCTTATTGGTAGCTAGAAGTCCCAGCTGGTCAGAGACCAGCAGGAGAATCTGGGCATGAGAGGAAGAGGAGGGATGTAAATGTGGATAAAGACTTGCTGTTAAGAGTGCTCAAAGATGTTCTGGTGAAAGCTTAGTGGGCCTTGTCGAAAAAGTAATAACGTTTCAATCACTTTTTTTTTTTCTTATACTCATTGGGCCTTGCTTGCCCCAGTCTCTTCGCCTCCAGAGATATAAGTAAGTCTAGGCTATGGGGTGGGATGAAGAGGTGCAATTGCTGAATGGGTGGGTGGATGGATGGATGGGATGGATAGAGATAGTGGGTGATGGAAGAATGGATAGGTGGATGGGATGGATTGCTAGAGAGCATTCCATATTTGGGATGGGATGCTGGGATAGATATTTGGGATGGATGAATAAGTGGACGGGGTATTAGATGGGGGGATGGATAAATGCATGGATGACTAGGATGGAAGGATGTGGTTGATTGATGAGTGGATAAAGTGGAAGACTAGGTAGGCTAAATGGGATCAATGGATGGAATGGATGAGTAAATGGAAAGATTAGTGGAACGGTGAATGGATGGATGACAGGATTGGCTTGATAGAGATTATAGCAATGAAATGAGATGGCTGAATGAAACAATGGAATGGACAACAAGTGGATTCATGGGATGAGCAGACATATAGACAGATGAGTGTACAAGAGGAAAGACCCATGGATGGTAGATGGAAGGATGATTGGATAATGGATGGATCACAGTTTTCATAATTTATTGTTTAAGCAAACTCATTTGGGGACTGGCTGGACAAAAATGGTGATAAAGGGTGAACTGGATAATTTTATTAAAGGCATCATGGGAATTGATAAGCGAATGATGCAGAGATGAGTCCAGGCTCCTATCCCAAGGAAGTTTCTCTAACAAGTGCCCTTAATGAAAAATCATGATATATCAGGCCTGGAATCCCAGCACAGACCATGTTCATATAGCTCTGTGAAAGACTGTGTCTGTTCTCATGCACAAGCACTGTCTTCATGATCCCTGATCTGCAAATACGGGATATGTCCACACTGGCATTCACACTCACATGTAATATTTTATGGAGACCACTTGTTCACACTCTTTTTGGAACCAAAAGAAACTCAATGGCTAACATCCACAGCACATTCAACTGAGTGGGCTGAACCCACAGGAAGGAAAATCAGGTGGCTCAGGGGTTGCCTGGTTTAATGGGTGTGAGTTTTTTTCTTAGTTAAATAAGTAATTAATTTTGAAAGTCAGTGAATTTATTTTGAAAGTTCAGTGAAATAGTTTCTAAGTTTTCTTTACCAGAGCAACCTGTGTGACTGAAGATAAAGTACAGACGAGATCTGCGAGTTTCTCAGTCAGGGCCTGGATAGTCTCCAGGATGCAGTTACCCAAATGACCTAATTTTTCTCCCCTTCTAGCCATGCCTCTCTCTCCCGCTTGCTCTTTCTCTTCCCTTTAAGTTTAATTAGTTATAACTACTTTTTAATTACTATAGAAGTAATACATGCTCAGGGCAAAAATTCAAATGGCATAGAAGAGCATATGGTGAAAAAAGCCCTTCTCCCCACTGCAGAGCTCAGTCCCACTTATCAACAGTTTCTTCTGAATTACTCCAGACATTTTCAAAACATACAAGAAAATGTAAATGAAACACAAATTATATTTCACAAAAATGGGATTATTGTAGATATATCATATACATTACTCTGTAACATGCTTTTTACTCTTAGAAATGTCTCTTATACCTCTTTCTAGTAGGTGTACATAGATTTATCTCATTCCTCTTAGTGGCTACATGATATTTCATAAGTTACTGTAAATTAGTCAATGAGTTCTTTTTATTTTTTGAGATGGAATCTTGCTCTGTTGCCAGGCTGGAGTGTAGTGGCGTGATCTCTTCTCACTGCAACCTCCGCCTCCCGGGTTTAGGCAATTCTCCTGCCTTAGCCTCCTGAGTAGCTGGGACTATAGGCGCGCGCCACCACACCAGCTAATTTTTGTATTTTTAGTAGGTATGGGGTTTCACCATGTTGGTCAGGATGGTCTCGATCTCTTGACCTAGTGATCCACCCGCCTCGGCCTCCCAAAGTGCTGGGATTACAAGAGTCAATCAGTTCTTTGTTATTTAGGCTTTTTCTAGTTTTGGCTACCCTAAACAATATCACAACAAAATAATTGTGTGTGTGTGTGTGTGTGTGTGTGTGTGTGATTTCAAAATGAAGGAAGATGTCTATAGAATGAATTTGTTGCCTCAAAGGATATATGCATTTATGCTGATAAACTTGCCAATTTGCATTAATTTAAATACTGCCAATAGTATTTGAAAGTTCTTTGTAACGCTACACTTTAGAATACATCAGAATCACCTGGAGAGCTTGTTAAAATACAGATTGCTGGGCCCAGGAGTTTCTGATTAAGTGAATCTGTGATCAAATAGGTCTGCAATAGAGTAGATTTGGGATGAGAGTATTTGCATTTCTAACAAGTTCTTTGGTGATGCTGATGTACTGGTCAAGGAACCACTGCTCCATCCTTTCCCAACAACTTTTTAAAAACTTGCAAATCTGATGGAAATCAGAAAAGTAGCTTGTTATTGCATTCCTTTAATTATAACTGAAGCTAAGCATCTTTTCATGTTTCTTAGTCATCTGTATCTCTTCTCCTGAAAACTATCTGTTTATGCACCTTGCTCATTTTCTATGGCATTGTTTCTGTTTTTCTTATTGATTTATAAGAACTCTTTGCATATAAAAGACACTGGCTCTTTAATCTATAGTAGCATGGCAAATCTTTTTTGCAGTTTGGACCTGTGTTTACACTCTGTGGTATCTGTATTTTATTTTTTACATGGAGAGGTTCTACATATTTATGCACTTAAATTTGTGTTTTGGCTTCTGGTTTTGTGTCGTACTTAGAGAAAGACCTTTTTGTTTTTAAGATTATATAAAATTTAACAATGATTGTGTCTTGATGCTTTCTTTTATAATAATTTCTAATCTAAAATAGGGCAGCAAATGTTACTATGGTAATGTAGTGACTACTTATTTGGAAATGAAAATATGAAGTTTTCACATTTCTGAATTAACCTAAAGGGATCTTTGCAGCCTCTTTATCCCTTGGGTCTGTCAGAGAGAAAAGAAACTCCCATTTTGTAGCTTTCCCCTCTCCAGGCTATTACTGTAATGAGTTGAGATTTAAAGAAGAGTCTGAAGATGGAGGGCAAAGAGTGTTGGCTGTTGTCAAGCAAACAGATGCTTCTAAAGTGATGGAGGCACCAAGAGAACCATGGAGACCATAAGCATGAGGCAGCACAGCACACAAATGCTCCCTCCTCTTTCTGCCTGTTTGGCTGCCAGAGCTGCTCTTTTATTTTATTTATTTATTTATTTTTATTTTATACTTTAAGTTCTAGGGTACATGTGCACAACGTGCATGTTTGTTACATATATATACACGTGCCATGTTGGTGTGCTGCACCCATCAACTCGGTATTTACATTAGGTATATCTCCCAATGCTATCCCTCCCCCCTCCCCTAACCCCACAATAGGCCCCAGTGTGTGATGTTCCCCTTTCTGTGTCCAAGTGTTCTTGTTGTTCAATTCCCACCTATGAGTGAGAACACGCGGTGTTTGGTTTTTTGTCCTTGCGATAGTTTCCTGAGGATGATGGTTTCCAGCCTCATCCATGTCCCTACAAAGGAGTTGAACTCATCCTTTTTTATGGCTGCATAGTATTTCATGGTGTATATGTGCCACATTTTCTTAATCCAGTCTGTCATTGATGGACATTTGGGTTGGTTCCAAGTCTTTGCTATTGTGAATAGTGCTGCAATAAACATACATGTGCATGTGTCTTTATAGCAGCATGATTTATAATCCTTTGGGTATATACCCAGTAATGGGATGGGTGAGTCAAATGGTATTTCTAGTTCTAGGTCCTTGAGGAATCACCACACTGTCTTCCACAATGGTTGAACTAGTTTACAGTCCCACCAACAGTGTAAAAGTGTTCCTATTTGTTCATATCCTCGCCAGCACCTGTTGTTTCCTGACTTTTTAATGATCGCCATTCTAACTGGTGTGAGCTGGTATCTCATTGTGGTTTTGATTTGCATTTCTCTGATGGCCAGTGATGATGAGCATTTTTTCATGTGTCTGTTGGCTGCGTAAATGTCTTTTTTTGAGAAGTGTCTGTTTTTGATGGGGTTGTTTGTTTTCTTCTTGTAAAGTTGTTAGAGTTCTTTGTAGATTCTGGATATTAGCCCTTTGTCAGACAAGTAGATTGCAAAAATTTTCTCCCAATCTGTAGGTTGCCTGTTCACCCTGATGGTAGTTTCTTTTGCTGTGCAGAAGCTCTTTAGTTTAACTAGATCCCATGTGTCAATTTTGGCTTTTGTTGCTATTGCTTTTGGTGTTTTAGACATGAAGTCCGTGCCTATGCCTATGTCCTGAATGGTATTGCCTAGGTTTTCTTCTAGGGGTTTTATGGTTTTAGGTCTAACATTTAAGTCTTTAATCCATAATCCATCTTGAATTAATTTTTGTATAAGGTGTAAGGAAGGGATCCAGTTTCAGCTTTCTACATATGGCTAGCCAGTTTTCCCAGCACCATTTATTAAATAGGGAATCCTTTCCTCATTTCTTGTTTTTGTCAGGTTTGTCAAAGATCAGATGGTTGTAGATGTGTGGTATTATTTCTGAGGGCTCTGTTCTGTTCCATTGGTCTATATCTCTGTTTTGATACCAGTACCATGCTGTTTTGGTTACTGTAGCCTTGTAGTATAGTTTGAAGTCAGGTAGCGTGATGCCTCCAGCTTTGTTCTTTTGGCTTAGGATTGTCTTGACAATGTGGGCTCTTTTTTGGTTCCATATGAACTTTAAATTAGTTTTTTCCAATTCTGTGAAGAAAGTCATTGGTAGCTTGATGGGGATGGCATTAAATCTATAAATTACTTTGGGCAGTATGGCCATTTTCATGATGTTGATTATTCCTATCCATGAGCATGGAATGTTCTTCCATTTGTTTGTGTCCTCTTTTATTTTGTTGAGCAGTGGTTTATAGTTCTCCTTGAAGAGGTCCTTCACATCCCTTGTAAGTTGGATTCCTAGGTATTTTACTCTCTTTGAAGCAGTTGTGAATGGGACTTCACTCATGATTTGGCTCTCTGTTTGTCTGATTGGTATATAAGAATGCTTGTGATTTTTGCACATTGATTTTGTATCCTGAGACTTTGCTGAAGTTGCTTATCAGCTTAAGGAGATTTTGGGCTGAGATGATGGGGTTTTCTAAATATACAATCATGTCATCTGCAAACAGGGGCAATTTGACTTCCTCTTTTCCTAATTGAATACCCTTTATTTCTTTATCCTGCCTGATTGCCCTGGCCGGAACTTCCAACACTATGTTGGAAGCACAGCACACAAATGCTCCCTCCTCTTTCTGCCTGTTTGGCTGCCAGAGCGGCTCACTTTTTTTTTTTTTCTTTTCTTTTCTTTTTTTTTTTTTTTTTTTGAGACATTCTCACTGTGTCACCCAGGCTGGAGTGTAGTGGTACAATCTCTACCTCCCAGATTCAAGGGATTCTCCTGCCTCAGCCTCCTGAGTAGCTGGTACTATAGGTGCCCACCACCATGCCCGGCTAATTTTTGTATTTTCAGTAGAGATGGGATTTCACCGTGTTGGCCAGGATGGTCTTGATCTCCTGACCTCGTGATGCCTCAGCCTCCCAAAGTGCTGGGATTATAGGTGTGAGCCACTGCACCCAGCCTGCCTGGGTTTTATATTCACACTCTCTACCTCTGGGCATGCTCTCTTTGACTAAGTAGCAGGATGTACCATGGAAAAGGAACATAAGGGATGGGAAAGTGTGAAACATAGTCTTTTGCATAACCTGTAACTATGGGCTGATTTTTTTTTTTTTTTTTTTTTTTTTTTTTACAGGCTCTTGCTCTATCACCCAGGCTGGAGTGCAGTGGTACAATATTGGCTCACTGCAACCTCCACCTCCCCAGTTCAAATGATTCTCCTGCCTCAGACTCCAGAGTAGCAGGGATTACAGGCACCCACCACCACACCTGGCTAATTTTTGTATTTTTAGTAGAGACAGGGTTTTGCCATGTTGGCCAGGCTGGTCTCGAACTCCTGACCTCAGGTGATCTACCCACCTGAGCCTCCCAGAGTGCTGGGATTACAGGTGTGAGCCACCACACCCAGCCTGGGCTGACTGAATTAATGGAAGCATCATTATTTGCAAGGCTTGCTTTTCTGTTATTCAGACAACTTCAAGTGCAGAGTTCAGTGCTCCATACTGGGACGATATCACTCACAAGTCACTGTACTGGCTTAGCAGGAACTGGCAATCTAGTGGACAACTAGATACAGAAACAAGCGGTATTTCAAAAGAGGGAGAGAGGTGGTAATAGAAGGTGCTAGACTTTACGAGGACGGGGACTACGCCTTATCTGTCATTCTGTCCTAGGATGAAGCATGAGGCCTGACACTGAGGTGCCCAATCAATGTTTGGTGATTGAATGAATTAATTTGAAAGCTGTATTAGTCAAGGTTCACCAGAGAAATAGAACAAAAAAAAAAAAAAAAAAAAAGGTGTGTTTGTGTGTTTGTGTGTGTGTGTGTACAAAATTTATTATGAGAATTGGCTCATGCAATTATGAAGGCTAAAAAGCCCCACAATCTGCCACCTGTAAGCTTGCAGACCCAGGAAAGCTGATGGTGTAATTCAGTCTGAATCTGAAGGCCTGAGAAAAGGGATGTGGGATAGTGAGGGTGAACCCTGGTGTAAGTCCCAGAGTGTGAAGGCCCTAAAATGAGGAGCTCTGACGTCTTAGGGCAGGGGAATATCCCAGCTCAAGGAGAGAGAATTTGCCTCTCCTCTTTCTATTTCTTCTTTTGGGGACTTCAATGGATTTGATGGGCACACCCACATTGGTGAGGGCTGATCTATTTTATTTAGTCTACTGATGCCAATGCTAGTATTTTCCTGAACACCTTCACACACACATCCAGAAATAATGTTTTCCCAGCTATCTGGGCATCCTTTAGCCCAGTCAAGTTGACACATAAAGTTAACCATCACAGGAACAGAGGGGAGGGAGCAAGTAACTACACCTGGAGGAGGTGTCAGAGGAGGGGATATTTGGGTCTTAATCAGAAGAAGAGGGGTGATAGAGAAGTGGGTAATAATCAAGATGGTTTTCCGTGGGTGCCACCTGTTACCCACCTGGGCCTGGGATGAATTCCACAATGTCACATGACAAGAGTGAATCGGGGCTTTATTAGAGGAAGGGAAAGATGACTAAGTCAGGGTCAGCAGGATGAGGCGCCACGGGTCTCCCATTCTCCCTTACGTCCATGGAGGGGTGTGCTGGGGCCGTAGTGTCCAGCACCATGGCCTGACATGCATCCCGAGTCTGTTCCAGAGGCGAGTCCTCCCTCTTTCTTGCTTTTCCTCCTTACAGATCAAGTGTGTGAATCACCTCATCAGTGAAGTGACGTGCAAGCTGCTTGGGTGTGTGCTGTTTTTAGGAATTGTCTATAAGGTTAGCTGTCCCATACTTGGGGGAATTTGTGGCCCATGAGAGGTTGGAGTCCCCCTTGTCTCTTGGGAAGCTGAATTTGGATGCCCCCGGCCCCAGCCAGCTCATGATTTAGGCAACCCCGAGTGAGCACTCAGAAGTATTTTCAGGGGATCCTGACCCTTGCATTGCAGTGGGAAAGGGTGTGTGGGCTGAGAGGTGAGCTTGTGCAAAGACAGAGCTGTGCCACTGGATGGGAGGCAGAAGAACCTCCTGACTGGAGGCTCTGGCCTGGGCTCATTTGAAAACGAGAAGGAAATCTTATGCCTGATCAGGAATGAGCAGCTTGGTGATGGTGGCCTCAGGGATCCCCACTCTGTGCTGCCTCAGAGGGAGGCCTGGGCCTGGAGGCTGTAGGTAGGGGTCAGCATGAGTCTGTGGCTTCAACCTGATTTCCACTTCCTGCAATTCCTGATGATGAGTAAGCCGCCCTCAAACTAGGTCCCTGGAGCGGAGTTCAGGAAGAAGGTGCAGGATGCCAAGATTGATATGATACCAGGGCCAAGTCAGTGGGCAGGGTCTGGTCTACACCCTCTCCTAGAGAGTGTAGGACAGAGACATCCCCAGACAGGCTGGCCTGTGTAAATAACTTGCAAGATATATTTCCCTGTTTGTTTATTGAAAAGAAAAATTAAGACTCCCCTCTCCTTCACCTCCCAATAGAGCAGACAGAGCTTTGACTTTGGGTCAAATATAATTCATTCTTGTCTAGTACTTTCACTATTGGCTGCCTCTGCCAACCTCTCTTCACCTCAGTGTCCTCATCTGTAAAGGGGGGTTATAATAGCCCCTGCCTCATGGGATAGTCGGGAAGGAGAAATGAGAGCATGCACTCGCAGGGACCCAGTGCATGGCAGGTACTTAATAATGTTTAACAAAAACGAAGCATGGCCGGGCCCGGTGGCTCAAGTCTGTAATCCCAGCACTTTGGGAGGCCGAGAAGGGCGGATCATGAGGTCAGTAGATCGAAACCATCCTGGTTAACATGGTGAAACCCCGTCTCTACTAAAAAATACAAAAAACTAGCCGGGCGAGGTGGCGGGAGCCTGTAGTCCCAGCTACTCAGGAGGCTGAGGCAGGGGAATGGCGTAAACCTGGGAGGCGGAGCTTGCAGTGAACTGAGATCGGCCACCGCACTCCAGCCTGGGCGACAGAGCAAGACTCCGTCTCAAAAAACAAACAAACAAACAAACAAAACAAAAGAAGCATTGCTTGGTGAGGTGGCAGGTGGAGAAACAGGAGCAGGGAGGAGTATGGAACCCTAGGCAGAAAGGAGTGGGTACCACGTTGAATGCCAACATTTATTGAACACCTATTATATGCTCTATATGGTGGGGAGATACGCAAAGGAGAATCAGATGCCTTATTTTTTCTTGATTCCTGGGTAGGATGGTCTTGGTTTGTCCTTTAAACCAGGAACCAAGCTGTGGATATGCAGAGATGGGGACCTGGGAGGGGTTTCTGGGAAGGAGGCCCTTGAAAACAGGCTCCAAGGGCTGCAAAATGGATACTATAGTCAGGAGTCATCAGAGAAGAAAGACATCCTGAGAGAGGAGCCTGAGGATTGGTGGGGGGCAGGGAAGGCATTGAGGGCAGGGCTGAGCAGGGTGAGTCTTTAAAGCCTTCTTTGTCTCTCCCTGGGACAGTCGATCCCTGGCTGGTCCACCTGCTTCCCCTGTTCTCACCTGTGGTTCCTTCTTCACACAGCAGCTGGAGAAATCCTAAAACATGCAGATCTGATTCGGTCACCCCTCCCACTGCATACACACAGTTGAAACCATCCTGATTTGATCTGGCCTTGACTGCCAGTCTACGCACGCTTCCCCTCCCGCCACTCCTGTACGCTTCTTCATACCCCAGGTGTACTTGCCTTTTTGCTTTTACTGGAAAACAACAAACTTTTTTTTTTTTTGCCTCCCGACATTTCTTCCTGCTGTTTTTTTCTGCCTGGAATGCTCTCCCTCCTACCTTCACACAGTTCGTTCACTCTTACCCTGCAGATACCTGCTCAGGGACAGCACTGTCAGAGGTGACCACTGTAGATGAAGCACCACCACATCACCTTCTTCATAGCTCTGATCATGCTCATTCTATGATCTGTTGTTGTTTACTTGTTTACTGTCTGTCTTACCCACTAGACAACAAGCAGCATGAGGATGATGACAGGCACTCTGTACCCCCAGTGCCACACACAGTTAGTGCTTGATAAATATTTATCAATTGCATGAATGAAAGGCACAGGGTGGGGTGGAAGGGAGAGAATGAGCAGTAATTAATGTTTCTTGAGCTCCCCAGGGCCTGGAGTCTCATGTTCATAATCTTATTTAATTTTCCCAGCATGGCTGTGAGGAAGGTATTATTAATATTATGCTTTCCTTATAGATGAGGGAGCTGAGACTCAGAGAGGGTGAGCAGGGCACCCCAGGTCACACAGCCAGCAAGTGGCAGAGTGGGACTGTGAATTCAGTTTTGTCTGACTCTGCAGGCCCGGCTTGTTCCTTCCTGTAGTGCTGCCGGATGCTCTGTGTGTGCAGGGAGCACTGAGCCAGCCAGAGCGGCGGATGCCCTGGCACGTGTGCATGTCTGCAGTAGTGGGTGGTGGTGAGGACGCAATCCCAGCTATCATGGGCTCTTTTAAATTCCTCCCTATTTACACATATCCTTCCATGTATTGTAACGGATACATGTAAGCACATGTGCACACACACATGATTCTACATACAACATGTGTTCACACACACAGTTTCACAAGACAGGTACACTGCTTTACCACTCGCAAACACAACACTAGGTGGAAGGGACACCCAGACTTTTACACAGATTCTTCCAGAAGGGCACTGATATCCTAGTGGAGGGAAGGGGTGGCAGCAGGACTCATGAAACCTCCATCCAGGATAGGAGGGTGGGTGTGCAGCCATGTACTGAAGAGCTATGTGCATGAGAACTGTGTGTGCAAAATGTGTCTGTGTATGTGGGGGGGGGTACACATGTATGTTGTGGGCATGGACGTCTGTTTCTGTAGCTGTTGATGTGTGTGTGTGCATGTGTGAATTCTGCATGCCAGGACTTGGGCAGTCGTGAGCTTCTTGCTTAGCCTGGGTTCCAGCTCCCAGCTCTCCAGCCCCAAGGGTGGGTCAGGCTTTGACCTTGAACCTCCCCCATCCCTAGTCACTGTCCTTCAGAGCTGGCAGAGTTTAGGGATGACGCCCCTCCTGACTACACTTCAGGCTGTGTGTGGAGTGGCTTTCCTGGGAACAAAAGCCTGTCTACTCACTCCCCGATGACCCAGGATGTGAGTTTGCACTTGACAACCATGCCTGGCAACAGCCAGGGCTCAACAAGGCCGGCAGCTGCACAGAGCCTGCCAGGCTGTGTGCGTCCTTCAGGGAGGTAGGGGCCTGGTGCTCTGTGCTCAGCAAGACAGGTTTGTGCCTCTGCCTGAACTTCAGGCTTCTTTGAACACCCGGGTCTTCTCTTTTGGTGGAGCTGCCACCACTTTGACAACGTGCTGGCTTGGAACCCTCACTGTCTGTCTGTGCTTTCTCGGGGAGAAGGAAGGTGGGAGACACACCCTCAGACCCGAGCACAGCATCCCTTCCTGTGGGTACAGTCTTTGAAGGACATGGGATTCCCCCAAATTTCTACGAAGAGTCACCACTGAGTTGAACCGGAGAGGTTTTCCGCCTCAGTCTCTGCACTCAGTCCTTCAAGTGCTCTGGGGAGGAGCCTTAGAAGCTTCCAGTGCTGGGGTCTAAGTGGAGCAGGCAGGGGTCAGCTGCCTGGGTTTTGCTTGGAGAGAAGCCCTCAAACAAGGTCCCGACTGAGCTCAGGGTCCAGAGGGAATGTGGGAGGAAGGACACTCCGGTCTTGGGCATGCAGCGGAAGTGAGGTCAGGGAGCAGGTGAGGCTGATTGCTGAGAAGGTGGAAGAGGCCACTTCCCACACGGAACAAATCAAGAACTGCAGCCAAGGGGCAAATGGAGGTCTTGCTGGCCTGAGAAGAGGGTGGGACGATGGGTGTGGTGGTGCCCAGCCATGCAAGGCCCCTTCAAAAGCTGGAGACCCTGACCCCCTCAACAACTCCTCTCGGAGCAGCCCCTTTCCTCAGTACAAAGGCCGGCCTATCTCCACTGTGCATCCCTTGAACCACTGTTCCACTAGGACCCTCAGTCTCTACATGCTCCAGCCCTGGGTCAGTCCTGCACCTCAACTCTGGGCCTGCCACCTGGACTATGAATCCTGCTG
Source organism: Rhinopithecus roxellana (assembly GCF_007565055.1). Lineage (NCBI taxonomy): Eukaryota > Metazoa > Chordata > Mammalia > Primates > Cercopithecidae > Rhinopithecus > Rhinopithecus roxellana. The sequence continues at coordinate 85,090,547 of NC_044560.1, read as the reverse complement.
CCACTGCGAACTCACGTCTCTAACCTAAGCCCAGCACCCCTTAACTATCTTTCTATCGGCCACCTGGTTAGCTTCATGTCTTAATCCTAAGAGTGGCCCTTCTGAGGCACAAATCCCTGGTTCTATCACAGGATGACTACCCTGGCACCTCACTGAGAACAGGCAGACCATCAGAATGGACTTCCACATCCTCCTCCTACCTGTGGTTACCTGCCTCTGCAGCCACTCCTCCTCCCCCAACTCCTCGAGGAAGAGGTGGGGTCTCTCCTACAGTCCCCAGTTCCCAGAGCCCAGGACCCCTTTCTTCCATCTCTCTTCTTTGTGATATGTCCCTTCTCTCCCCTCTTCCCTCCCATTTTATTTTTCTTCTCCACTGACTTCACTCCTTGAATTTAAAACAGGTTCAAAATAGAAGGTAGAAGCTTTTTGGGCCCTGAACTCCTCTCTGTCTGCCACCCTGTTCTTTGCCATTTAAAGCTAAGTTCCTCAAATAGTCCATACTCAGTCTCTGGTTCTTCCAGTTAGCTCCCGTGGGGACCTGGGGGTTGGATACCGCTGACAGAGCCTTTGTTGTTAAGCTGTGCATGGCTTCTCGGCGTCTCACTCTAGGTCATGCCCTTGTTGCCTTCCACTGTCCCTGTCTGGTCTCTCTGTGCCTGTCGGCCTCTTTCCTGTGTCTCTGTCACTTTTCTGTCTCTCTATTTCTTTTTCTTTCCTCTTCTGTCTCCTCCCTGGCTTGCAGTCTCACTCTCTATCTGCCGTTGTGTCTTTTTCTATCTGCCCATCTCTCTTACTGCCTGTTCTTTTCTTCGAGTCCCTGATTTTCTCTGCTCTCTTTCTTTCTACCTGGCTGTCTCTGCAGGTCCTGTCTCTGTGTCCCTACTCCCTCTCCTGCCCATCTCTCTCCCCATCTGTCTCTCTCTCTCTCTCCGTGAGTCTCTCATTGCCTCCTTTTCCTTCCTGCTGGCCACAAGGACAGCCTGCCTTGCTGGCTGTGATGCCCCTGACAGCGGGAATCAGTGTTCTTTCCCAGTCCACTCCCTCCTGCAGCGTCATATGGCCTCCCAGCTCTCCCCATCTCCCTTGTCTGGGTGTCTAACTGCTGCTGCAAGGGAGCGAGGGTGCAGGACTCTTAGAAACCCCAAAGGGTGTAGATTTTGAAACAAAATGAGCACAGCACCTTTTGTGTCCCACAGATAATACTTGGGGGATGGGCAGTGGCTGCAGGCTGGGCTCCCCATGAAACGCTACAGCTGTGCCACCTCCCATAACCACGGCCTTAGAGGATTACAGAGCCTGTGCTCATGGGCAAGGATCCTTGGGTTCTGCCTAGCTCCATTACAGGAAGGTGGTTTAGTTCAGGGCTCAACCAGGAGCAGGAAGTATGTGCTAGGTGGGCTCAGCCAGAGTCCAGGCCTGTGGGGAAGAGCTCAGCTTTATTTTCTAGGGAATGGATTGGGAACTGCTGGAAGACTTTGAGCAAGGGAAGTGCCTTAGGTTGAGCTCCCCGGAGGCAGACCTGAGACAAGGATTAAGTGTAAGTAGTTTAAATTGGAGGTGGCCCAAGAAATACCAGTCGAGGAATGGTAAGGGAGAGTCATCAGTAAAGGGTTTGTCTCTAACCCAGCTACTGCTGTGGGCGACTGGAGTGGGTCTGGATCAGGGCATGGGTGGAACGGACTCTTGGCCTTCCCATGCCCTAGAGTGATGTTTATTGGATTTTATTTGGAGCTGAAGAAGTGGGTCTAGGGCTTTGCAGTCCTCTCCCTTCTGAATATCACTAGGATGTCAGGTCAGGGATGGTGTCACTGAACAGATGCCCACTGGGTCCTGGAGATCTACCCCTCAAAAACCCTCCTGGGGCCTGGACTGGAGCAGCATGTCTGGCTATTCTGGGGCCTGGCATGGTGGCCCCACCTAAGGAAATTCCTTCCAGACAACAGTGGGGCTAGGGGAGAGTCCACCTCTGTGTGGATCTGTGGAGCGCCTCCAGTTAGTGTAATTACATTCTTCCTGCTGACAGTTCCCACCATGGTCTCAATTGGATGTGACATTCTTATTAAATAACTTCACCAGTAACTAGTAATAATAACACAGTCCTTACTTCCTGACCTAAATTGCTCAATGCTATTTTGGTGAGCAACCACCGTGCTGCAGGGCTTCTGCAGAACGGCCTGCCAGATTGCTGCCAACACACACACACACACACACACACAGCCAAGGTTGATGGGAAGTGTGCTTGCACCATCTGTGCACGGCCTACCTGTGTGTGCCCTGGAGCACATGTGAGTGCCGTACCCGCCGTCCAAATGAGGGAGCCCCAAATGCCTGATGGCAGGGCAAGTTTCCCTGGCAAGGGCTAACCTTCCCAGCCTGGTTGTTGCACAGAATGGAGATTTGACTTCCAAAGTACCTCTTATGCCTCTTATGCCATGTCCCTCTCTCTCTACCTGCCCCAGCTTCTGTGCATTTGTATCTGTCTTCCCCTGCCTCTGAAGTTTCCTTCCCTTCCTTTTCTACCTGTGAAATTTTATTCATCTTTCAAGACCCAGTGCAGATGTTACCTCTGCCAGGAAGCCGTCCCTGATTCCACTATAGAGGTACTTGTCACTCCCTGAGTTGGTATCCTTTATTTGGTCTGGTCTTACTCTATATTCTAATTATTTTAGCTGGATATATGATGGTCAAGGGCAGGGATTGGGTCATAATCACTTCTGATGTTTGATATACTCATTCCCATTGAAAGACTCCCTGAGTGTTTACTGAATCAAAGTGATGGAAGTGGATATAGATTTATGGGGAAACTGAGATTTTTCTGGTGGTGGCTTTCTCCACAGAGACAAAATGCTTGCAATGCCCCTAGTTGGTCTTTGTTTTTATTTTCCATCTTTACAAAAAATGTGAGATGTTCACTCTTACAGAACAAATAGATCTGTGACTTTGGTTTCACAATTTATGTGGCTGATTTTGTCTGCTTTTGACAGTTCTGTCGTGTTCCTGACAGTTACAATTTGGTTTCTCTCTGGGACCTCGGGATGATAAGTTGAGATGCCAACCTTGCATTGATCCACTGGGGGAGCACAGACCCTTCTTGTTTCTCCCCATGCTGTGCTTATGAATGGGAAGTTCTGAGCAAGCCAGTGAGAAGACAAATGGGGAGAAAATAAGGAAACATGAAAGTGTGCAGGTGTGCGCCAGGACCCAGGTGACCAGCCGATGGCATGAGCAGTGGACACTTGGATTTCTCCAGACCCTCTCCCCATATCTGTCCAGTCTCCCAGAAGGCCAGTGTAAATGGACTCCTCTGTGCTCCTATGCCATTCCCTTTCTCCTTAGTCCACCCACCAGCATGTGGCATGTTCCCCAAAATTTAGGTGAGCTCCCAAGCAGAGGGATCATGGTTGAATTTTCTCTGGATCCTCAGTACACAGAACAAGCCTCACTGGCAGGAAGCATCAATATATGTTTGCTGAGTGCCTGATGGATGAATGAATGAATGAATGAATGAATGTATGGGTGAATGGTGCTACCTTCTAAAGCTTATAATTTCCTTCCTTGGCCTGAGCATGGAATTTCTGTTTTGGATTTGAATCCCAGGACCACGACTTATTAGCTGAGTCATTTTGGAAGATTATTTTGCCTTTGAGAAACTGGATTCCATCTTCAAAACCAACAGCAGAATCCAAGCCTGCCTGGGTTATTGTCAGTGTCAAGCACATAAGGGACTGTATAGTACAGTGGTTAAATCCATGGGCTCTGGACCTAAACTTCCTGTGTTCACAACCTTACTCTACTACTTCCTAGGTGTATGACCGTGGACAACTTACTTAGTCTTTTACTATTTAGGGAAAAGCTCTCTCAAGCCACAATGTTTTTTCTGCTCTCACACCACCACCACCACCACCACAGTCATCAATACAGAGGAAGACTTCTGTGACCAATGGTGGGTTTTTTTTTTTTTTCTCAATACATTTAGCAGTGGACACCAGCTAGGCGTCCTCCAATTCAACTCCTACCCTATCTACCTGATGATAGAGTCACATCCCATGGGTTGGGGGCTCAGTTCCCGAGACTTCCCCACTGCTTCAGACACCAGTCACATGTCCAAACCTCCAGAACTTCTGACCAATTGGCTTCAAATTGGGGTTGCCACAACCCCCGCTCCTTTAAGTTCGATTACTTTGTTAGAGTAGCCCACAGAAGTCAGGGAAACACATACATTTACCAGTTTGTTATAAAGGATATACAAAGGATACAGATGAATGTTAGATGAAGAGGTGTGTAGGGAAAGGTGTAGGGGGAGGGGCTTGGAGCTTCCATGCCTTCCCTGGGCACACCACCCTCCAGTAATCTCCATGTGTTCTGCTCTCTGGAAGCTCTCTGAACCCTGTCCTCTTGGGTTTTTAGGGAAGCTTCATTACATAGGCATGATTAATGAAACCATTGGCCATTGGTGATCGACTTGACCTTCAGCCCCGTCCCTTTCAGGAGTGGAGCTGTAAGTCCCAACCCTCTAATCCTGCCTTATTCTTTCCAGTAATCAGCCCCACTTTGAACCTATCACACAAAAGAAAGACAGCACTTTGGAGATCCCAAGGATTTTAGGTTTTATGAGCCAGGAACTACAGACAAAAATAGCAGCACTTAACCTCAGTCTGCTCGTTATACATGGGGATGACCTTAGTACCCACCTGCCAGGACTCTTGGGAGAATTTCATGAGGCAAAGCACTTAAAGCAGGGCCTTCACCTAGCAAGTGCCCAGGATATATATGACAGGGTGTCTTGCCTGAGTTGCCACTGAAGTGGGATTAGGAAGGCATTTGGGGATCAGGCTATTCTCCCTCTAGTGGGCTTCTCTGTCCCCTGGTCAGATGCCCTTCATCTCTCAAAGAACTTTCAGGGTGACTGGCCCCAGCCCTGGTTTGCATGGGTATAGGAATTTCACGAGAAGGAACTTGAATCCTGAGCACAGATGGGGTATAGAAATAGGTAGACCTGTATAATGGGTGGGAGGAGGCTCTACAAAAATTAAAACTCTGGGGGAGATAAAGTAACACCAGAAAGGAAATAGGTAGACATGTATAATGGGTGGGAGGAGGCTCTATGAAAATTAAAACACTGGGGGAGGTAAAGTAGCACCAGAGAGGAAATTCACCCACTTTGGTTGAGGAAGATTAGTGGAGTGGGCTGGACAGGGAGGGCCCTGCTGCTTGAGGGTAAGAGAAGACAGAGGTTCTGGATACAGCAAGAGGCTACTCTTGGACCCAGCCCTTCCCATTTAGTCCCCTGCAGATCCCGGACCTCGGTGCCTGGAGGAGAGGGTAGCTTGGTAAAGATGAAAGATGTGCCCCAACGGCTTAGCTGTGGGTCTCCCATCTCCTGCATGGTGTCTCAGCCTTGGGCATTTTGGGCTGGACACTGTTCTGGAGCACTATCCTGTGCATCATGGGAAGTTTAGCAGCCTCTTCAGCCTCCACCCACCAGTTGCCAGTAGCAGCCCCCTACTCTGAGTTGTGATAATTAAAAATGTCTCCAGACATTGCCAGATATCCCGAGAACAAAATCGCCCCCAAATTTAGAACCGTTGTTCCACTTGACTAGAAGAGGATATTTCCCTACTAGCTGGAAAGAGAGGTGAAAAGTGGAAGTCAGGAGGTAGAAAAAAAAAACAGAAAAGTTCCTTCCAGCTGCCTAAGAGTGTTGACTAACCCTGTTGTATATCCAAGATCAAGGTGTGCCTGTGTTCACCCATGGCTCTCAGCAGACACTCAGCAGCAATAGTGAAGTCTCAGCAGTCCTGAGGTTGTGGAGAAAGGGGACAAAAGCTGGAAAGAAGGACTACAGGGCCCAAAACAATGGCTCTGCTTCCATTAGAGTTAGTGCCCTTGGAAGAGCCCCTGGAGTGCCGGTTCTCAACCTGAGCCGTACCATAGCCAGAGTCCCATTCCCAGAGGGCTAATTTTAATTAATTTAATTTAATTGGGACACTGTGATTTTACAAAGCTTCCCAGGTGCCACATGGTTGAGAACCAGCCACTGTAAGCAAGAATTTATATCAGTATCACCTGGAAGCTTATTAGAAATGCAGGTTCTCAAGCCCCACCCAGACCTACTGAACACCAAGGTGATTTGTATGCACATTAAAGTTTGAGAAGCACTGACCTAGGATATAAAAAGTGGGAAAAAATGAGGACTTTTTATTCTAACAGTTAGAGTCTGCTGATTCAGTAAGAGCTACACCCAACTGGCAAGATCTAGTGGTCATAGCCTCCATCTTTTGCTGAACCAGAAGAGACTCAGGACAGGGACTGTATAGTAGACAGATATTCCTCATCCTTCATACTTCTCAAGCTGATCTGGCTGCCCCCACAAACCCAGTGAAAAGACATCTGTCCTTCCTAGTCTGTTACATGTCTTCCTCCCTCTCCTCTTTTCTGTCTTCCCCAAGTAGATTGAAGAACATAGGAGAAAACCCCCGACTTCAGATGCCCTTTGGCTCTCCTGACTTCCACATTCACTCATTCATTCAGTGACTGTTCACTGTGCACCTCTTGTAGGCACACACTCTTCTAGATTCTGAGGATTCAGTAATACACAAGAAAGTAATAAATTCCTGTCTTCTGGGAGTTTGCATGTCTGATTATTCACATATAATAAACAAATCCATTAGTAAATATGTAACATGTTGGGTAGTAAGTGCTCTGAAAAAAAATAAGGCAGAGAATGAGGGGTTGGAAACATCTCGCTGGGCATATGGCAGGAGGGGGACGTGTTTTATTTTCTTCTAATGGAAAGGTATGAAACTAAAGTTACCAGGCCGGGCGTGGTGCCTCATGCCTGTAGTCCCAGCACTTTGGGAGGCCGAGGCAGGCAGATCGCCTGAGATCAGGAGTTCGAGACCAGCCTGGCCAACATGGTGAAACACCGTCTCTTCTAAAAATACAAAAATTGGCTGGGCATTGTGGCAGGCACCTGTAATCCCAGCTCTTCGGGATGCTGAGGCAGAATCGTTTGAACCTGGGAGGTGGAGGTTGCAGTGAGCCGAGATAGTGCCATTGCACTCCAGCCTGGGCAACAAGAGCAAAACTCCATCTCAAAAAAAGAAATTCAAGTTACCAATTAATTGTTGTCCTACTATACACCTCATATTGCTCTGTATAAAACTTACACAATCTCCTATGCCCCTCGTTTCTTCACTGTAGTAAGGAACACATAATATAAAATTTACTGTCTTAACCACTAACTATACAGCACAGTAGTGTTAACTATATGTGACTTATTGTGCACATAGAACTCTAGAACTTTTTCATTTTGCAAAACTGCAACACTACACGCGTTGAGCAACAACTCTCCTTTCCCCCAGCCCATGACAATCACCATCTTAATTTCTGTTTCTGAGAGTCTCTGTTAGAGTCTGAGAGTCTATTTTAAATATCTCATATAAATGGAATTATGCAGTAATGTCTTTTTGTGACTTTTTTTTAGGCGTAATGACTTATTGTTGGTTTATTGCACTTCATTTATATGTCTTCAAGATTCATTCATGTCGTAGCATATGAAAAGATTTCCTTCTTTATTTAAAGGCGGAGTAATATTCAATTGTATGTATATACCACATACTTTATCCATTCATCCATGTAGGTACATTTAGGTTGCTTCTACCTCTTGTCCATTGTGAATCATTGCTGCAATGAACATTGGTGTACAAATATCTCTTGGAGATACTGTTTTCAATTTCTTTTGGATATAGACCCAGAAATAGGTTGTTGAATCAGATAGTAATTCTATTTTTATGTTTTTGAGGATCTTCCATGCTGTTTTTTGCAGAAGCTGTACCATTTTAAATTCCTAACAATGCACAAGGGCACCAGTTTCTCCACATCCTCACCAACACTTGCCATTTTCAGTTTTGTGGATGGTGGCTGTTGTAACAGGTGTGAGGTGATATCTCATGGTGGCTTAAATTTCATTTCCCTAATGGTTGTTGAAATGATGTTGTACATCATTTCGTATGTTTGTCAGTCATTTGTCTGTCTTCTTTGGGGAAATGTCTATTAAAGTCCTTTGCTCATTTTAAAATCAGATTATTCATTCAGTTACTGTTGAGTTGGAGGAGTTCTCTATATATTCTGTAAAGCCACTCACCAGATATATGGTTTGCAAATATTTCCTCCCATTTTTTTTAGGTTGGCTTTCCATTCTGTTGACTATTTCCTTTGCTGCACAGAAGTTCTTAAGTTTGATGTAGTTTCATTTGTCTATTTTTGCTTTTGTTGCCTGTGCTTGTGTTGCCATATCCAAGAAATCTTTGTCAAATGCAATGTCATAAAGCTTTCATTTTATGTTTTCTTCTAGGAATTTTATAGTTTCAGGTCTTGCTTTTAGATCTTATTCCATTTTGAGTTAATTTTTATGTATGGTATATGGTAAGGGTCCAACTTTATTCTTCTGCATGTAGATATACAGTTTTCCCAACAACATTTGTTAAAGAGACCATTCTTTCCCCGTTTTGTAGCTTTGACACCCTTGTCAAAGACCATTTGACAATATATTTATTTCTGAGGTTTCTATTCTGTTTCACTGCTCTATTTGTCTTTCTTTAGTGCAGTACTATACTGTTTTGATTACTGTAGCTTTGCAATGTGTTTTGAAATTAGGAAGTGTGGGGCCTCCAGCTTTGTTTTTCTTTCTCAGATTTGTTTTGGCTATTCGGGGTCCTTTGAGATTCCATATATATATTAGAATGGCTTTTTCTATTTCTGCAAAATGTGCCATTGGGATTTTGATAGGGATTGCATTGAATCTGAAGATCACTTTGGGAAAACATGAGCATTAACAACATTAAGTCTTCCAACTCATGGACAAGGGATGTCTTTCCATTTATTTGTGTTTTCTTTAATTTCTGTAAGCAATGTTCTATAGTTTTCAGTGTACAAGTCTTTTGCTTCCTCAGTTAAGCTTATTTCTAAGTAGTTTATTCCTTTTGATGCCATTGCAAGTGAAAGACGAGATGAGGAGAAAGATAAAAAACAAAACAAATCTCCTTTTTAGATTGTTCATTGTTGATGTATAGAAATGCAACTGATTTTTGTGTGTTAATTTTATATCCAGCAACTTTGTTGAAATTCTTTATTAGTTCTAACAGTTTTGTATATATGTGTGGAATCTTTAGGGTTTTCTACATACAAGATCAGGTTGTCTGCAAACAGAAATAATGTTAGTTTGGATCCCTTTTGTTTCTTTCCCTTGTCCTATGGCAAGGACTTCCAGTATTATACTGAATAGACTGGTGAGAGAGAGCATGCATACCTTGTTCCTGATCTTAGAGGGAAAGTTTTCAGTTTTTCACCATTCAGCATAATGTTAGCTATGGGCGTTTTATATATGGTCTTTACTATGTTGAAGTAATTTCTTTCTATTCCTAGTTTGTCAAGTGTTTCTTCTTTTTTATTTTGAGACAGTCTCACTCTGTCAACTGGGCTGAAGTTCAATGGCATGATCTTGGCTCACTGCAACCTTTGCCTCCTGGGTTCAAGTGATTCTCTTGCCTCAGCCTCCCAAGTAGCTGGGATTACAGGTGACCACCACCTTGCCCAGCTAATTTTTTAAAAATTTTTATTTTTAGTAGAGGTGGGGTTTCACCAAGTTGATCAGGCTGGTCTTGAACTCCTGACTTCAGGTGATCCACCCGCCTTGGCTTCCTGAAGTGCTGGTATTACAGGCATGAGCCACCATGCCCGGCCGAGTGTTTTTTCTTTTAATCATGAAAGGGTGCTGAATTTTTCAAATGCTTTTTCTTCATTAAGATGATCATATGGTTAACTTGGGATATTATGTTGACTGATTTTCATATGCTGAATAAAATTTTTGCATTTCAAACATAAATTCCATTTGGTCATGCTGTACAATCATTTTATATAATGTTGAATTTCATTTGCTAGTATTTTGTTGAGGATTTTTGCACCTGTATTCATCAGGTATATTGGCCTGTAGTTTTTTTTTTTTTTTTTTTTTTTTTTTTGTAGTAGTATCTTTGATTTTGGTATTAGGGTAATGCTGGGCTCATAAAATAATTTTGAAAGTGTTCTGTCCTCTTCAATTTTAGGGGGAAAGTTTAAAAAGGATTGATGTTAGTTCTTCTTTAAATGTTTTGTAGAATTCTCCAGTGAATCCATGTGGTCCTGGGCTTTTCTTTGTAGATAGGTTTTTGATTACTGATTCAGTCTCCTCACTAGCTCTAATTCTGTTTAGAGTTTTTATTTCTTCATGATTCAATCCTGGTAGGTTATACGTTTCTAGAAATGTATCAGTTTCTTCTAGGTTATCCAATTTGTTGGCATACAGTTGTTCATTGTAGTCTTTTATAATCCTTTTTACTGATGTGTCATCAATTGTAAGTCTTCTCTTTCATTTCTGATTTTTATTTGAGCTTCTTTACTTTTACTAAGCTAGTCTAAGAAAAAATCAACTCTTAATATTGCTTATTTTTCACCTATTTTAAAAATTATTTATTTCTTATGTTTTTGCTCTAATCTTTATGACTTTGTTCCATTTGATAACTTTAGGTTTCATTTGTTCTTTCTCTAGTTCTTTTACATGTAAAGTTAGGTTATTGATTTGAGATCTTTTTTTTTAATATATGTGCAATGTGCTGCTGTAAATTTCTGTCTTAGTAACACTTGCTGCATCCTGTAAGTTTTTGGCATGCTTTATCTTTATTTTCATTCATCTCAAGATATTTTCTAATTCCCGTGTGATTTTTTCTTTGACCCATTGGTTGTTCAAGAGTATGGTGTTTAATTTTCATATATTTGTGAATTTCCAGTTTTCTTTTTGCTACTGATTTGTAGTTATATTCCTTTATAGTTGAAAAATGTAATTGGTATGATTTTAATCTTCTCGAATTTATTAAGACTTGTTTTATGGCCTAGCATGTGATCTGTCTTGAAGAATATTTCATATGCACTTGAGAAGAATGTATATTCTGTTGTTGGATAGGGTATTCTAGATATGTCTGTTTGGTCCAATTGGTCTATAGTGTTGTTCAGGTTTTCTGTTTCCTTATTGATTTTCTATTTGATTAATTATCCATTATTGAAAGTGGGATATGGAAATCTTTCCTCCTTATCATGTTACTGTCTATTTTTCTCTTTAATTCTGTCAATGTTTGCTTCATACATTTGGGTGCTCTTCTGTTAGGTGCATATATGTTTATAATTATTGTATCTTCCTTGTTGAATTGACCCTTTTTTCATTATATACTGTCTTTCTTTGTCTCTTGTGACAGTTTTTGATTTAATGTATATTTTTTCTAATATAATTATATAGCCACCTTGCTCTCTTTGGTTACCATTTCCATGAAAAATCTTTTTCTATTCTTTCACTTTTAGCCTATTGCATGGAATATCTTTGTCCATTGTTTTACTTTTAGTTTATGTACGTCCTTATGTATAAAACGAGTATCTTGTAGACAGCATATAGTTAGATCTTGTTTTTATAAGTCAGTTTGACCACTTTCTGTCTTTTGATTGCTGAGTTTAATCCATTTACATTGAAAGTAATTACTGATAGAGGACTTACTATTACCATTTTCTTATTGTTTTCTGTATATCTTATAGTTACTTTGTTCCTTTTTCCTCTCTTGCTACATTCCTTTGTGTTTTGTTGATTTGTAGTGACATTCTTTGATTTCTTTCTTATTTTCTTTGGTGCATCTTCTATAGGTATTTTCTTTGTGGTTACAATGGGGATTACATAAAACATTTTACAATTATAATAATCTGCCTTAGACTGATAACAAGTTTCAGTTGCATATAAAAACTTCACTTTATTACACCTCCTTTCTCCCCACACATGGTATTAGCAATATCACAAATTTTACTTTTTACAATTTTGTATTCATTAACATAGTTTTATACTTACATTTTTATGCTTTTATCTTTTAAGTTTTATACTAGAATTAAAATGATTTAGGCATCACTATTATAGTATTACAGGATTCTATTTGTCTATATATTTATTTTTACTAAAGAGTTGTATATTTTTGTATGCTTTCATGTTGCTGTCTGGTGTGTCCTTTAATTACAATTCTTGTAAGGCTGATCTAATGGTGATGAACTCCCTCACCTTGTTTACCTGGGAAGGTCTTTATTTCTCCTTCATTTTTGAAAGACAGTCTTGCCAGATAAAGGATTATTGGTTGACATGGTTTCTTTTTCCTTTCAGCACTTTGAATATATCACTTCTTTGGCTTCTGGGCCTGTACTGTTTATGCTGAGAAATCTGCTGATAATCTTGTGGGAGCTCTTTTGTAGGTGACAAGTCATGTTTCTTTGCTGCTTTCAAGATTCTTTCCTTCCTTGTCTTTAACTTTTTCTTGTCTCAATATTGACTTTGGGGTCATCGTAGTTGGAGTCTTTTAAGCTTCTTTACTTTGGATATTGATTTTCTTCTTTAGATTTAGGAAGTTTTCAGTCATTATTTTTTCAAATAAGCTCTCTGTTCCGTTTTTTCTCTTTTCTCCTTCTAAGACTTTCGTAACACACATATTGGTCAATTTCATGGGGTCCTCTAAGTCCGTTAGGCTTCATTCACTTTTGTTCATTCTTTTTTCTATTTGTTCCTCTGACTTAATACTTTCAAATGACCTGTTTTTTGAGTTCACTGATTCTTTTTTCTGCTTGATTAAGTCTGTTATTGAACCCCTCTAGTAAAATTTTAAATTCAGTTATTATAGTCTTCAGCTCTAGAATTTCTGTTTGATCTTGTATTATAGTTTCTAACTTTCTGTTGATATTATCATTTTGTTTGTGCATCATTTTCCTGATTTTATTTAGTCTATTTGTGTCCTCTTGTAGCATATTGAGTTTCTTAAAGACAACTATTTTGAATTCTTTGTCAAATAATTAATAGATCTCCATTACTTTAGGATTGGTTTCTGAAGATTTATTGTGTACACCACTCTTCCTTTTTTTTTTTTTTTTTTTTTTTTTTTTTGAGACAGGTTCTCATCCTGTTTCCCAGGCTGGAATGCAGTGGTGTGATAATATCTCATTGTAACCTCAACTTCTGGGCTTAAGTGATCCTCCCACTTCAGCCTCCTGAGTAGCTAGGACTATAGGTGTACCATTATGCCCAGCTATTTTCTAAAAAATTGTTTTTAGGGATGGGGGTCTTGCTACCTTTCCCAGGCTGGTCTGGAACACCTGGCCTCAAATTATCCTCTTGCTTTGGCCTCCCAAAGCACTGGGATGACAGGTGTGAACCACTGTGCTCAGCCTATTTTCTTATTTTCTTCCTTTAGTTGAGCCATGTTACCTTGTTTGTTTGTTTGTTTTTGTTTTGTTTTTTTAGTGTGCTTTGTTATTTTTTGAGTGATTTCTGCATTTGAGAAACAACACAAACAACAAACAAGTTCTCCCAGACTTCACAGAGTAGTTTTACACAAGTGAAGGTCTTCAGCAGATAGAGGTTCTGGGGGCTTTCCTGAGGATATATATTCTCTGAGCTTGCATGTGTACTTTCTTAATTAAAGAGGTTTGCTGGGTCTTGTTTGTTTTTCCTTAAAGGGCTTGTAATTTCTTGCTCCCTCTTGTGTCTGATTATGGTACTCAGGTTCTCTGGTGTTGCAAAAAGCCAGTGAACTGTCTTTTGTTCTCAGTGGCCCCCAAGCATCGAAAGTATGCTGGTTCCCCATCAGCACTCTGAGTCAGGTGAGATAGAAACCAGTTCGACTGCAGCCCACTGAAAAGTGGGAACATTGAATGTATGCTCTGCTCTTCTTCTCTTTCCTTTCCAAGGGGCAAGCTGCAAGTTGAACTTTTTCCTTCAGTCTCACTGAACTGTGACAGTGGGAGAAGGGTTTTTATGGTTGACATGAAACAATTTTTCTTACGCAATTCAGTATGGTGGTTTTTCACTTTGAGCTTGCCTGGGGTATTGTAACTTCTTAACTGGTTTCTAGAGTTCTCATAAAGGCTTTTTTGCACTGTATATTGTTGTTAAGTCAGTGTTTCTGTGGGAAGTAATGTCTGGGGCTTCCTATGCTACCATCTAGCTGATGTCATTCCCAAGCCCCTGGCACCTCCTCCAGGCACCTTTCCCCCACTGTCCCTCAGCAGAAGCCACAGGACTGTAAGGGCCATGAGGGGGCGCCAGGGATTTTCACTTGTATACGTCTTGTTGGGCCATAATAAAGTCCCTGTCAACCAACAGGTGACCATGGTGCATGTGATGGTCGAATGTAAGTGTGTTCTTGCTTTGTTCACCCATGTGCATGTTGCATATTATTCTTGCTATGGATGAACATGTGCTCCTAGCCGTTTCAAGGTTAGACATGTTTTGAGAGGATGTTGCATCGGTGACATGTCAGGAGTCAGAGGTCCTGAGTCCCTGCTCTGCCACCCCCATGTGACACCTCTGGCTCTCTCAACTCATGCGCTGCAAGACCCACACTTTCTCTTGGGGGACATGGGGAGATAAATACCTCTTGATCCTAAGAATTCAGTTGGGAAGGATCACAATGTCACAAGGAGGGTATGAGGAAGCTCAGAGACACAACCATTTCCAAACCTAAGTTAAGAGGTCTGAGCCATGAGTAACGCAGCCAGGAGTAGAGCTTAGTTCACAATGATGGGGTTGAAGCTGGGTCCTACCTTCCCATCCATGTCCCTCTTTTTCTGCTTTCTTTAAATTCCTTGCTTTCCTATGTTACACACCCACACACCAGCTGCCCCTCAGCCACGAGCATTGTCAGGGAAGGGTCAGACTCTCTTTTAGGAGGCCCTGATAAAAATCCATTGAATTGGCTTGAATCCTTTTCTTTCTATATCCCCATGCTACTCCCAAGCCCGTGCATTTCTTGCCAGAAATCTCTAGCGTTGGACAAACTTGATTCTAGAGGCCTATATTAGATTTTACTCTTTATAGATTATCTTATTGGAAGGCACATTCATTCATTCATTCACCATATACTTTTGATTTTTCTCAAGGCCGCCTGTATGACCCTGGAAATTCGTGCCTCTGTCTCTGGCATGATGACAAAGCATAGTATGCCCACAGGAGAAGAAGGCTAGCATTGGAAGTATTTCTGGAGGCTTTGAAGGGTCTTCAGGACCTTCATTCATGGAACTCTGCAGAGCAGTCCACTGGCAAACCCTTTGACTTACCTCATGGCTGCAGTGCTTATAGATAGAGCTGTCTGCTGCAGTGTGGAGGCGGTTGGACAGCAGATAGTTATATAGGCTGGGGCTGCAGCTGACAAGGTTGGGGAATCCCAGGGTGAGCAAAGGCCATTAAGGGTAGAACTGGGCATAAGGGGAAATGGCCATAGCAATATCTTCTAACCAGAAGTCTGAGATCACTGGGGTGGGTTCTGAACCCAGTGTCTCCACGTGCCTAGCCTGATCATGCTTTTCACCTTGGTTTGCATGTATATGGGCAAGGGGCAACAATGGGCTTGTTAGGGTTTCCTTTTATAGAGACTGTAAGAGGAAGTACATTTCTCTACTCCCTGACACAATTTTTAGATTATCTGTCTACCCACTCAGATATATTTTTCCCTCAGTTCATTCAAACTGAGAGAGAGAGAGAGAATTTGAAATAATTTATTGAAATAAGTTCCCTTTCAACCAAGACTGCCACGTCTGTTCTTCTTCTGGGGGCAGGGAGACAGAGACAGGGCTGTAATGGAGTCGTGTCTAGTTGAGAAAAGCTTCTTAGCTCTGGTCAACTCTTTTAGGCCTCCATGCTATATCTGGCATATGACCAGCCCAAGTCTTTTTCTCTCTCCCTCCCTTCCTCTTTCATACCAATGAGGTGGTAGAGCCTATGTGTTAAGATCTCAGTCTCAGGAGTCAGAGAATCCTGTGTTTTAACCCCAGCTTTGCCAGATGTTATTGTATGTGTAAGCTTGGGCAATCTTCTTACCCTGATCCTCATTTCTTACATGGGGTGAAGAATAATATCTGCTTCTTTGGGATATTGGAAGTTTTAACAGAAATAACACAAGGACCGAGGTCATCATTGTGTGGGGCACACACAGTCAGTGCCCGATAAATGATGGCTGAAATTCCTTCAACTTCCTGCTTACTTACACATGCATCCTGTGGCAGCTCTGTGCTGGGTCCTCAATGATGTAGCGGTAAAAAAGGCAGACCATGCTCTCTGTCCCCAAGGAACTCAGTCTGGTGGGGAGATGGTTATGGAAGTCATGGGCAAGTGGCATTCAGGATCCTTCCTTCCCAGATTTTCTTTGTGGGCTGGGTTTCTGGGTCTGTGTGCTACCAGACAGAGCCACACCAACTGGTTTGGTTTCCTAGGCCTTTAGGGAGTTGGGTCCCTATAAGTTGTATTTTTGTAAAAGCACTGGATTGCAGTTTATTCATTCATTCAACCAATATTAACTGAGTGCTGACTATGTGCCAGTCACTGTTCTAGGCACTTGGGATGTACCAGTCAGTAAAACAAAGGCCTTTCTCTTGTGAAGTAAATATTCTAGCAGGAGGAAATAAACAACAAACAGTAAGTACAATATATAAGTAAATTACTCAGGGTGCTATAGAGTGATACATGCTATTAAAGTAAGAAAACATAGAGCAGGTAAGGGAGATTGGAGGTGCCAGGGATGAAAGTAGGGGGTTAGTTAATATTTTATTTCATTTTATTTTATTTTTTAACTTTTATTTTAGATTTGGGGTACATGTGCAAGTTTGTTATACAGGTAAACTCATGTCATGGGGGTTTGTTGAGCAGATTATTTTGTCACCTAGATATTAAGCTTAGTAACTGATAGTTATTTTTTGGATCCTTTCCCTCCTCCCATTCTCTACCCTCAGGTAGTCCCTGGTGTATGTGGCTTGCCTCTTTGTGTCCATGTGTTCTTATATTAGCTCCCACTTATAAGTAAGAATATGTGGTACTTGGTTTTCTATTCCTATGTTGGTTTGCTAAGGATGATGGCCTCTAGCTTAAGATAGAGATCTTATATATATGCTCCATTCATGTTCCTGCAAGAGACATGATCTTGGTTTTTTTATGATTGGATAGTATTCCATGGTGTATATGTACCATATTTTCTTTATCCAGTCTCCTACTGATGGACATTTAGGTTGATTCCATGTTGTTGCTATTGTGAATAGTACTTCAGTGAACATACATGTGCATGCGTCTTTATGGTGGAATGATTTATGTTCCTTTGTGTATGTACCCAGTTATGGGATTGCTGGGTTAAATGATAGTTCTGTTTCTAGGTCTTTGAGGAATCACCAAACTGCTTTCTACAATGGTTGAACTAATTTACACTTTCACCAACAGTGTAAAAGCATTCTCTTTTCTCCACCACCTTGCCAGCATCTGTTGTTTTTTGACTTTTTAATAGTAGCCATTCTGAGTGTTGTAAGATGGGATCTCATTGTGATTTTGATTTATATTTCTCTAATGATCAGTGATATCGAGCTTTTTAAAATATGCTTGTTAGTCTCATATATGTCTTCTTTAGGAAAGTGTTTGTTCATGTCCTTTGCCCACTTTTTAATGGGGTTGTTTATTTTTTTCTTATAAATTTGTTTAAGTTCCTTATAGATGCTGAATATTACACCTTTGTCAGATGCATAGTTTGCAAATATTTTCTCCCCTTCTTTAGGTTGTCTGTTTACTCTGTTGATAGTTTCTTTTGCTGTGCAGAAGCTCTAAAAGACTTAAATGTAAAACCCAAAAATGTAAAAACTCTGAGGGACAACGTAGGCAATACCGTTCTGGGTTGGCAAAAATTTCATGATGAAGATGCCGAATATTCATTGAATGATGAGTCCCTGCTGGCATCTAGGCTGGTCTGAGCTGAACCAGGTCCATACTGACCCCATCACTCATTTGCTTGAGCAGTGGGAGCTGATTTGAGCTCTCCCTTTTGATAGGAACAATTTTCAAAACACCATCAGTGCTCATACAATTCAAATGTGCAGTTGGGGTCATCAAAACACAAAACCCTTTCCTTTGTATGTAAAATGAGAAACACGTCTGCTAAAGATTGGGAAAACAAAGCGAAATTGCAGATGACCTTTGAATACCTTAATTTAAAGAATGATCTGGATTGAGCTTACCCTGGATCTGCTGCCATGGTCTTCATGAATGAACCTTCTAGATTCCCAGTGGATGTCCAGTCTGAAGCTGTCAGAGGAATGAGGGGGTTGGACTGCTATGGAGGAAGAAGAGGATGCATGCAACAGCTGGTGACCACATGTCATGCCCTCTTTGATGCTGGCCCTCATGCTTTCTGATTTCAAGTCTTCCCACCCCTCATCTCTAGAGGCATCTAGAGGCATATCTTCCATGTCATTGGCTGCTGAAGAATAAGTGCCAGAAACATCTCAGGAGTACACCTTGGAAGGTTTGCCCTCCCTATCCCAGGACTCCTGTGTCAAATCATCTCTACTGTGGTTCCGTCTGGCCCAAGGTGGGAAGACAGAGTCTCAGGCACTCAGGATTCTGAATGGAGCTGCAGTGCTCTCTCTTTTCTACCTTCACCCCTTTCCCTCTTCAGTCTCTTTTCCTCTTTCTATCCCTCTGTTTCTTTATCTCACCAGTTCTCTTTATTATTTTCTTATCATTGTAGTTCCTTTTTCTTCTGGTGCAGAAATTATGGGAGAGGTTGGACAGGCGTCCCCAGTGGCTTAGGATCAGGAGAAACAACCTCCCCTGAGGACATTCACGGTTCAGGACCATGGACAGGGCTCCTCTTGCTCCTGTCAGGCACCAACCACTCACTTGGGCTGGCTGCCTCAGAGCATCTCTGTCAATGTGGTCTTGAGAACCTCATTCCATAGAGGGGCAGGGGCCTTAAGTGACTAAGGGACTTGACCATATTCCTTGCTAGCAAGTGGCAAAGCAGAGTTAAGAACCCAGGCTTTCTGATTCCATGGCACTATCTTAGGGTTTTGTTTTCTCTTTCTTCTCTCTCTCATTAGGGTTTTGTTTTCTTTTTCTCTCTCTCATTTTTAAAATTAACTTTCAAATATGTGTCACATATGGGCACAGGGCTTACAGTTGCCTATTTTCTTTAGGGATGAGGCCAGTTCCACCAGATAAAACAGGAGCCATGTGTTTTTAATGGATAAAGAAACAAATGAAAAGAAAAAACAAGACACAGTTGACAATCAGACAATTAATCCATTGATTTGACAAATATTAATGGAGTGTCTATGAAATGCCAAACCTTGTGTTGGGATTTAACAGTGAGTCAGGTGTGGTCCTGCCATCATGAGGTTCTCATGATGAGAGAAACAGCAGTATAGGCTTGGTTTCACATATTTTGACAATTCACTCCTATTTCCCGAGTTGTTATGTTTCTTTTTCTTCTGGGAAGTTCAATGTGCACAGATGTCCCCATGTGGTCCCCTTTCTGCCGCTGTGCTGAACCTCACCATAGGGGACTCATTCCCCAAATGTCAGGCAAAGGGGCAGAAGCCTAGGAGTTCTAACTGACATGACTGATTCTTGAGGAAAGGGCTACCTAAGATGAAGTTCTTTGCTGTATGAGGGTGCTCTAGAAAGGGGTTTAGCTTACTACATTGGCCACCCCTCATCCATCCACCCACCCATCTATCCATCCATCATCTATGATAGAGTAGTGGTTAAGAAGACAGGATGTGGTACCAGATTGCCTGGAGTCGATTCTTATTTCCACTATTTATCAGCTGTCTGACCTTGGGCAGATTACTTAACCTTCCTAGACCTCAGTTTCCTTACCTATGAAATGGGGAGAGTAATAGCACCTATCTCATACAGTTGTGAGAATGGAATGAATTATTATATGTACAATGCATAAGACAGTACTTAGCACAGAAAAAAATGTTTAATAATATATTATTATTAGACTGTAAGCTCCATGAGGGCAGGAATAATGCCTGGGACACAGTGGGTGCTTAATACTACTTTCAAAATAAGTAAATGAATTAATCAAGCATTTGCTAAGCCCTCAACTTTCATGAATCTGTTCCCGTGCTTAGCCATTGTCCCGTGGACCAAAACCATAGCTCAGGCATCTTCTCAGCTGGGGAGAATTCAATGATAGTTCTTCGTTTTCACTCTGAAAGACCCAGACAGGAGGAGAACCAGCCTGGCAGAGGCTCCTGGCCCCAGAGATACCTGGCCCTTTCTCTTGCTGCTGATCCAGGGATGTAGCATAATGAGAATCAGTAAAGCAGAGTTGCTTTTGCTAGTCCAGGATTCCCTGTCAAAATAATAAACAACCCCTGACTAGTGTTGGCTCAGGATGATGGGAAATGAACTGCATCTGTATCGCCATGCAGGGAAAATCATGTTGGGTCCATAGTGGTGGCTTCTGTGTTAAACATGTCCAGGAGAATCAGAAAGCCTGGAGTTAGAATTAGGAAGCTGAGTGGCATGGGATTATTCTCACGGAGCAATTGGATATGGTACAGGGACAGGCTTGCTGCTTCACCCCACCTGCTATGCATTGTTTTGTGTCTTTGTTGAATGCATCCCCAGCTTGAGAGGAAAGAGGAGACCCTGTTTTGTATCCAGGTCCCTGAGGCACAGCAGCTGTGCTAAGCTCTTTTCAGCAAATCCCAGGCTCTGACCCCTGGTGCTGGGTGCAGAGTGGAACCAAGACTATAGCTTTAGGAGTATGTCCCGAGATGGTGTGTAAAATATTTGCAGCCTGGCAGAGGGAAGGGTGGTAGGGTTGAGAGCCTGAGTTTTGCTTTTGTACAGATCTGGGTTGGAATCTCAGCTTTTCCATTGCTATTTGTTTGACCTTGAACATGTTTTTAAGCCTTGAAGAGCCTTAGTTTCTTCACCTGTAATATGATGGGGGTGGGGCTGTAGCAGCCATTTCAAAAGGGTCATTGCAAATGTTAGAGACATAATGTTAGTGAAGCACAAAAATGTTGTTCCCTTCTCAGACTTGCATGAAAGCACCAGTCCTTTTAGGTTTGTCTATGCTCCTTTCTGTTCCCCTAAGATTGAACAACGTGGTTTCCCTAAACCACTTGTCACATGGAGATGGCTAGTAAGATGGGCCATGTCTGTCTCCTACAATCCACTGTGAACTCCTTGAAGGCATGGACCACACTGTATGCAATCTGCTCCTCCCATCTCCACCAACTCCCTACTGCCCATTAACACTCCCACCTATACACCCTGGAACGAAGCCAACCATTCCCCAGATTTGCTGAATGAAAGACTGAATTTGGCTTGGACCTCTGGGGTTCTTGATAGAATCCATGGGGTCCCTAACTTGGATGAGGACAATTGCATTTTTTTCACTAATCTCCTACTGAAACAACATTTCTACCAATCATGAAGATAGGCAACAAACACCGAAGTGGAATTACCAGTACCTGTGAATTTGTCACTGGTAAGATCACCGATATTTCCATAGAACATTACAGTTGGTACAATTATCTTGAAGTAGCATTTATGCTTCAAACTATAATATGTATCAGGCCCACTGCTAGATCTTATTAATAATGCATTAATAAAGGAGCACTTATTAGTATATGATCAATTTTCAATATATTTTAAAAACTATATTTCGATCTAACTGATTTCCTTTGCAATTCTATGTGTTTTGTTTTACATATTTAAAGACATCATTTGAGATGGTGTCACCAGGCTCCAAGGAGGGCATGGCAGAACGAAGATGAAGGATTTCAGGTCTTGGGGGGGGATCCAGCGATAGGCTTCTTTGGCCTGCTAATCCCCTGAAATGAATGGAAACGGTGGGAGGTTAGTTTCCTGTGTATGTGATTCTAGATGGAGTATTTCTGACCTTCATTAGGAACTTCAATATGGCTAAGAATTAGACTAGTCGTTCTCAACTAGGGGTGATTTTCCCCCTACGGGACATTTGGCAATGTCTGGAGAAATTTTGGTTGTCACATTGGGAGGTGCTACTGGCATCCACTGGGTAGAGGCCAGGGATTCTGCTAAACATCCTATGTGTGCAGGACAGCCTCCCACAATGAAGAATTATCCCACCCAAAATGCTGATACTGTCGAAGTTGAGAAACCCTGGATTAGGCTATTACACATTCACGGAAATCTCTCTGAATGTTAAGATCTGTAGTAAAAAAAATAATGCACATCTTCATTAGAAACATCTGTGACAACTGTCTCACCCAACACTTAATGCACGAATTAGGGAGATGGGGGTGGCGGAGAGAGAAGAGTAACTGCCTGCAGACTAGAGGAGGCTCCTTAGAGGAGATGAACTGAGCCTGGGACCGTGAGTTAGATTTGCTAGGTTGAGAAGGTTGCAGTGGGGAAGGGCATATGAGGCAAAGGGCCAAGCACTGCAGGTGACAAATTAGTGGTGTGACTGAGGCACATGCTGTGCAGGGGAGAGGGGCTAAAATGAGGCTCAGTGCCAGCATCCCTAATGACCTAGTTCTTGGTCCTTTCCTAAAGGTTCATTGCAGAGAGCCAAAGATACTGTTTGACCCCTGCCTCTTTCATCAGCAGACAAGGTGCCCCTGCCAGAAGGCATACATAGTGATGGGCCAGAGGCTGACTGTAGACTTGAGGTGTCCAGCTGGCACTCCGTGTGGCAGGTGAGACACCTTCAGCAGGCACGATGATTTATCCAGCATCTGCAGCTCCCCCCTGTGTTTCCTCTTAGGGCAGTTTCATTAATTGCATGGCTTCAACAAATCCATATCTCCAGTCCAGATTGCACTCCCAAACACCAGTCTACAGCCCTAATTGCCTTCCGGCCATCTCCATCTGGATGTCCCACTGGCATCTCCAACTAAATTTGTCCAAAATTGACCTTATGAGTCAATAAATATTTGCAGAATTGAATTGGATTTTCCTGCCAAACTTCTCAAAAGAGTTATCTCCTTAAAATTATCATTATTTGTAGACAACATGATTGTGTACCTAAAACACCCAAGGGAACCAACTGAGAAATTTTTAGAATTAATAAGTGTTCAGAAACCTAGCTGGATGTGAGATGAATGTATAAAAATCAATAGGTTTTCTGTATATCATAAAAACCAGTTAGAAAAAAATAATGAGAAAAAAATGGCATTCACTAGTGCAGCAAAAAGTGCATAAAATGTCTGTGAATGACCTTAACAAGATGTGACTGGGACTTACATAAAGAAAAGCATAGCTCTTTACTGGAAGATTAGGTGGTGTTTGTTGTGCCAGGTTCTGTACTGAACATTTAGCAACTCAGCAGATATCACATTAATCTGTACAACCATCCTAGAAGTGGGTGTTAATTTTAAAGATGTCAAAACTAAGGCTTAAAGAGTTTAAATAAGTTGCCCACACACGATATTAAATGGCAAATCTGAAATTTGAACCCAAAGCTTTTATTTCCAAAAACTCATGCTTTTAACCTTTCCACTAAGCCACTTCCAAAATAAACCATAAATACACAGATAAGTGAATTGGGTGAGTATTTTTTGAATATTAGATTAGTGCAAAAGTAATTTTTTTTTTTGCCATTACTGTTAATGGCAAAAACCGCAATTACCTTTGCACCAACCTACTACAAAAGATTAATTCATTTCACTCACTCATTCATTTAAAAAAATGTACTGAGTGTCTGCTATGGGCAAGTACTGGACTAGGTGATGGAAATAAAATTGAAGAAAAGCTCAAGGAGTTTGCTGGTAGAGACAGCCACATAAGCATATCATTATATCACCATTGGTGAAGACAATGACATTCATCATGAATGATGAACAAGGAGTGGACAAATACTTGATAGTGTCTTGAGGGTTCCCAGAAGGCTTTCTGGAGAAGGTAATGAGTTTGAAAATGCCTGGAGTTAGCCGAGTGAAGGAACAATCCAAGCACAGAATGCTAGGTGGGCAATTAATATTCATTTATTCATTCATTCAACCAACAACTATTCTGTGAGCATCTACTGTGTGCCAGGTTCAGGTCTGGGAGCTGGAGACAGAGCAGAGAACAAAATGGCGCTCCATTCTCATGGAGATTGCATGTTAATTGGGGGGTGCATCAGAAAATAAACAAGAGGAAAATATATGTCAGAGGTGCTAAGTGCTGTGAACAGAAATAAAGCAGGCACCTGGAACACCTGACTTGAAAGGCAGGTCTGAATTGTACTTAGGGTGGTCTCCGAGAAGGTGATATTTGACTAGATACCGGAAATAAGTAAGGGTCCCATGGCTACTGGGGAAACATTTTCCAGGCTGAAGCCTCAGCAAACGCAAAGGTCCAGCATGGCCGGATTATAGGGATATGGCTGGATCACAGGGATATGGTTGGATCACAGGGATGAGGGGACAAGAGATAGGAGAGGAGGTGGACAGGCATCTGGGTACCCATTCCTTTAAAGCTTAGAGGACTATGGTGAGGACTTTGGCTTTTATGTTGAGTGAGATGAGAAGCCAACCAATCTTTAGTTGAGAGAAGTCTTTCTCAATGCAACAAGGGAAAAATATTACCAAGAAAAAAAGAGATAAATGTGACTGCCTAGAAAAAGTGACATTTTAATCAACATGGGCAATCTAAACAAAACAAAAAGCACACAACCAGGTAGAAAACAATATTTGCAACAAATATGACAAAAGATTAAAATTCTGACTCTATAAAGAGTTAGTACAAATTGACAAGAAAAATAGTAAGACCTAATAGAAGATTTCAGTATATAACATTTAGAAACTTCAGAATGTCAAACATGATAAAATTAAAAGGCCAAACAACTACAAAACAGGTATGTAGCAATGCTATGCATAAAGGATTAATATATTACACATATATAAAATAGATAAATAGGTAAGAAATCAGGAGAAAAAAAAAACAAATACCACAATGAAAAATGAGCTGAGGACTTAATCAGATAGTTCCAAAAAGAAGGAATTAAAATTATTAGAAAAAGTGAAAAAGATGTTGAATCTGAGTCATAAAACATCACTAACTAAAAAATTTCCAAATAAGATGATACACAATGTTGGCAAAGGTGCTGTGAGATAGACATTCCTAGACATGACTATTGAGAGTTTAATGGGTGCACATTTCCTAGAAAGGATATTGTTAACCCAGAGCCAAAGCCTCAGAAATGTTCATACCCTTTGACCCAGTCTTCTGCTATTGGAAGTCTGTCCTGGGGAAATAATCCAAAACAAATGAATAAGCAATGACCTGAGGAGTCTAGTTCTCTGGGATTGTTCTGGAGCCTGATGGGGGTATCTGCATTGAACAGAACCTCAAGGCATGGGTGAGAGAAGGCAGACCATCCTGGCTAGAGAGAAATGCAAGGTGCCATCAAAATGAAGGTCAGTAGCAGCATTCCTATCTACAGGGCAGAACATCAGTCACTAGAAGTGAAGAAAAGGTAGCGTTTTTCTTTTCTTTTTTTTTTTTTTATTATACTTCAAGTTCTAGGGTACATGTGCATAACGTGCAGCCATGTTGGTGTGCTGCACCCATCAACTCGTCAGCACCCATCAATTCATTATTTATATCATGTATAACTCCCAATGCAATCCCTCCCCCCTCCCCCCTCCCCATGATAGGCCCCAGTGTGTGATGTTCCCCTTCCCGAGTCCAAGTGATCTCATTGTTCAGTTCCCACCTATGAGTGAGAACATGCGGTGTTTGGTTTTCTGGAAACCATCATTCTTAGCAAACTGTCACAAGAACGGTAGCGTTTTTCTTGAAAGAAATTCAACATTTCATGAGCGTGAAAGGACAATGCCATTTTGACATGAGCTCCGATTCCATGCACATTTCAATCTGGAGTGACTGCTCTGGGTTTTAACTTCCTCAGCTTACTAACATACACTGGTTTCAGGGAGGTTTCCAAATGAGTCATGCTCTTAACCCTTTCTAGCCATCCCTGACAGAGGTCAGCCAGCCTAATGTGGACAGTACCTTACCTGACCCCACCTGAAACCAAAGCTGGAGGCAGTTACTGCATAGGGGAATATTCGTTCTGGGATTCTGGTCGTGGAAAGGCATTTTCTACTGCATTGACCAGCATTCTGTCACCAGATCTAACTAAGGGTCCAGGTCTTATTTACAATGGAACAAAAAATCCAGAAGCAATTTAAATGTTTGACAATAGGAGAATGGCTAACTAAATTCTAGTATAACCGTACATTGAAACGTTGTGCATCCATTTAAAATGCTGTTTATGAGCAGATTCAGTATCTTAGGGAACGTTCATGTTATAATGTTTACTGAATTGTTACAAAAGAAAACCGAGAAATGACCTGAATGGCCATCAACAGGGGAGTGGTTGAATAAATTGAGATACATCCATGGCATGGAATATTACACATTCATAAAAAAATTAGTTAGATCTGTATCTACTGACCTGGAAGGTGTCTCCAGCGTATTGTTATGTGAAAAAGCAAGTTGCAGAAAAATGAACTAAACTACAGTTTTATTTTTTAAACGAAATAATAAAAATTCTCCCAGAATGTGTCCATATGGTTTGCATGAGAGAGAAGAAGGTGAGGGAGGGACACATACCTGGCTGTTAACTTCGGTAATTTTGGATTGGGTGGGGAGGAGGGAGACTGGATATATATTTTTTATACTTGCATTGCAAATGTGCATATCTATGCATATTACAAGTCCACATTGCCTTTTTAAATTGAAGATTGAAGAATAACTTACTGAAAAAGTAGCACACAAAATTATATATATGGTGTTATCTCAACAATGTGAAATATGCATGGAAAAAATTTCAAAAAAATGAAAGTATTAACAGCAGTTGCCTCTGGAAGGAAGAGATTATAATCAGTTTTCTCTTTTTTATTTTTATTTTTTATTTTATTTTATGTTTTTTGAGATGGAGTCTCTGCTCTGTCGCCCAGGCTGGAGTGCAGTGGAGCGATGTTGGCTCACTGCAAACTCCACCTCCCGGTTTCACGCCATTCTCCTGCCTCAGCCTCTCGAGCAGGTGGGACTACAGGCGCCCGCCACCACGCCCGGCTATTTTTTTTTCTTGTATTTTTAGTGGAGACGGGGTTTTACCGTGTTAGCCAGGATGGTCTTGATCTCCTGACCTCGTGATCCGCCCGCCTCGGCCTCCCAAAGTGCTGGGATTATAGGCGTGAGCCACCGTGCCCGGCCAGTTTTCTCTTTTTAAATCTTGCCTATATTTTACAAAGTTTTTACAATGTAAAAGTTATTGTTTAGAATACAATGGCCTTCCAACTTCTCATCAGCCAGTCTTGCCTATTACAATCTGCCCTCTTTCCACCTTGCCATCCTCCCACCTGCCTTTGCTGAAATTGATCTATCCATTCAGCAAATACTTATTGAATTCTAGGCACTAGGGATGCAGCAGAGACCAGGTCAAGGCTCCAGCTCTTGGCATTGCTTCCAAAGGGACTATTTAGACACCAGACAGAGTGACCTCATTCAAGACCCTCATCTTAGTCTTTCTGTGCTGTTCACCACATTGAGTCGCCCTCTCCTGCATGGAACTGCCCTCTGGATCCTCTCCTACTATTCTACCTGTTCCCTACTCTGTCACCTTTTCTGTCCCCTTACATGGGAGATGTTCCTGGAGGCTTTGTTCTGAACTCCTTCACTTCTTTCCCTATAGCAGAAGATGCCATTCTGGCCCAGATTCTTAATCAGAATCTCCAGTCCTTGGCAGGTCTGAGCCAAGGCAGAGGTCTAGGATGCTGGTGATGGTGGTGAATGTTGATATTTCGTTGGTTGCCCACAACTCGAATGGGGGAGGCCCTTAAGATGTGGCACCTGTGGCATCTATACTTCAGAACCACTCTAGCATGTGTACCCCTCCAGCATGTTATTGTCCAATGACTGGATTTACTTATTTCTAGTGTATGATCCAGGCCCCCTTGGCTTATCACAGGATCTATCCTAGAGGAATGAATGAATGAAGGAATGAATGGCATGATGCAATGACATTACCAGGCAGGTTTTAGGGACAGGAGCGAAGTAAATCTGGTACCTGTACCAGTGAGGGAAAGTTCAAGGAAGTGTACTCTGGGCTCCTCTGAAAGTTGTGGAGTTAGAGGCTTTATTTCATTATCACTGTGGTTGGATATTTTTCTGGCTTCTGGGCCATTTATGTCTTCTTTTGTGAACTAATTTGTTCAGATCCTGCCCAATTATTACTAATAGTACTTTCCGCCCTAGGTATTAGTAATAGTTCTTTCTGTATTCATGATATTACTTTTCTCCTAACATTTTTGTATGCTTTCTGATATTGTTTCTATTGTTGACATATGCATACTTTTCATATCAATCTTGTAGTATCCTCCACAGTTATTATGCTAAAAAATCAGTCAGATAATTACCTAGATTTTCTTCTAATTATTTTATGACTTTATTTTTTAACATGTAACTCTTTGCTCCATCTGGAAGTTATTTTGGTATATGGTGTGATTTGAGGAGATAATTATTTTCCCAAACAGTTTATTAGTTGACCCAGCAGAAGTCTTTTTCTTTTCTCATTGTTGTTTTTAATATTGCCTGATACGTATTTCCATTTTTATGTGCATTAAAGGTATTCATGTAATGCCATTTCATGTCCTACCTGTTTACTCCTGGACCACCCCCACACTATTTCATAAGAGTCATTTATGATGCTGTTTAGTATCTTGCGGAATGAGACTGCTAAATTTACTATCTTTTCTTAAAAAATGCATTGTGACAATCTGTTTTTCCAGTTAAACTTGGGTATCATTTTGCCAAATTTAAAACAGGTCATTGGGCTTTTCATCTGAATTGCATTAAACTTATAAATTAACTTTTCTATAACTTTTCAAGAGGTTAATATCATAAATTAACCTTTCTGTATCCACTCAAGATTATGCTATGTCTCTCCAATTATTCAAATTTTTTATCCCTCTGTAAAAGTTATCTTCATATGGCGCCTGCACATTTCTTGTTAAGTTTATTTATATGTACTATATGCATTTTGTAGTTACCATAAACAAGATATTTTTTCTTTATATTTTTATCTGTCATTGACATATAGGAATGTTACTGATTTTTGTGTATTATTTTGCATTTGGCTAGTTTATTAAAATTTCATATTATCTCTAATAGCTTTATTATGAATTCTCCTGGGTTTTCTAGGTATATTAATGTATCATCTACAAACCATAATTTTTCTTCCTCTTTTCTTATTTCTTTTCCTTGTGTCGCATGGGTTAACTCTTCCAATAAGCCGTGAAATCCCAGAGGTGATGGTGGCATCTCTGTCTTGTTCCCGATCTTAATCAGGTGTTTCACTATAAGTACAAGGTAGAGTATTGTTCTAAAATTGAAGCTTTATCATGGTAAGGAAATATTCTTTTTCTTGGTTTTGAATGCTTATTTTAATCAGGGTTACATGCCTAATTTTATGAAATGCCTGTTTAGGATTTATTCAGAAGACCTTAACATGTTTTTTTTTTTTTTTTTTTTTTTTTTTTTGTCATTTAATGGGATACTTCGTGTTAAGAGATTTCTTAATATTAAAGTCCTTTAGAGATTAACTGCCCTTTGTCAATTAATCCCTAAAATTGGCTTTAAAAAAATTAGTGTCGAGTCAATTTATCAGCATCATGGTGAAGAAAATGGATTTGAAGTGGACTGCTTATGTTTGAGTCCCACCTTTGTGTAACAGTGACTTGGGCCCCATTCCTTAATTTCCTTCTGCCTTAGTTCTTTGTCTGTAAAGTGGAGATGATAGTAATGGTATCTACTTATAGGGCTGTTGTGAGGATTAGACAAGTCAATATAGGTAGTTTTTAGGAGAGTGTCTAGCCAAACACCAAATAAATACAAACAATATATTAAATTTTTGAGAACTTACCACATACGTGATACTGAGCTTGGGACATGGATTCAAAGATGGGAAATTCACGTATGGTGTCTGCTCTCATGAAGCATTCGGCCTGGTGAGAAGACAGATACTTGTGAAACAATCATATGGAAGCGTGGAGATTTATAATAAGTGCCACTAAGGAGAAGTTACGATGTCATGACAGTGTATAGTAGTGGGCTTGATCTGACCAAGGAAGGACACTAGGCTGAGATCTGAAAGATGGGTGTGCTAGAAGTGTTGTAGGCAAAGAGAACCACACATGCAAAGGTCCTGTGGCTCTGCAGTATGAGAGTGTGGCAGGTAAAAAGGACATAAAGAGGCAGGATTTGACTGGAAAACTGGTGGATATGAAGCTGGGAGATCACTAAGGGCCAGGCCACGTAGAGACCCTTATATACTTCAAATGCTTTTTTCTTTATTGAAGAGCAAGGAGGAGCCATTGAACGTTTAGGGCAGATGGGAGGTTGGGATGACCTCACCTTATTCTGCCTGCAGTGTGAAGAACAGATTGGCAAGGACCAGAGCAAATGCGGCTGACCAGTTAGGAGTTAATATGGCAGTTTAGGAATGAGTTTGGCATGGGGTGGGGACAGATGGACACAGAGATAGAGTGGTAGATTAGCCATGGGGTTGTGAAGAAGAGGAAGCTTTTAGGTGAGCCTTACTTAGATAAAGAGATGGAGGCACGATTCCATTCATTGAGTTGCGGGGGAGGCAACAGAAGAGGAGAGAGTAGGTGGGGGGACATCGAGAGCATCCCAAAGGGGTGACGGGCCTGGATCACAACATTGTGAGTAACCAATGCATAAGTGGGAAGTCCCCCAAATTGGAGAGAGGAGGAGAAGCCTTGGCATAGAGACTGAAAGGAGGCAGAGAAAGAGCGGGATCAGGAAAGGAGTATGGTATTGTGGGAGGAAGCTCAGGGCACTGCTGCTCAAAATATGGTCCCATACAGGGCATCATCACATCACCAGAGAGCAAGGTGGAAAGGCAGTCTCTCCAGTCCCACCCCAGTGTCGAGCTGAATCTCCATTTGAGACAGATCCCCACGTGATGTGTGTGCACAGTGAGGTCTGAGATGCTCTGGCCCGGAGGAGTGTTTCGGAAAGGAGGGTGAGCAACAGCAGTCGGAGGTACTGAGCAGTCAATTAACCAGAAGATGGAGAAATAGCCACCGAGCCCGTGGGTAGTAGACCTGTTTGGGTGGATCGATGGGACCAGAAGGCAGAATTGACAGGGTTGGAGAGTGAGTGGGAAGTAAGGAAATGGAGACAGAAAGTATAGACAGATTGTGTTTTCTATAAATTTGGCTGTGAAGAAGAAGAGAGAGAGACAAGGCTGGAGGGAGATGAGAAGTGGGGTGGGGAATTGTTTTCTTAACGATAGTCTTGAGCACATTTAAAATGAGAAGGTACTAGTGGAGAGGAAATGACTGAACACACGTTAGAGAGAAAAAGGATTGTATACTGTTCTTGAAGAGTAGGGAATGGAGTAGGGAAACCCTTCCTCCATTTAGGTGGAGGAAGAGGTGGCTCATCTGTAGCAGGAATGAAGACAGCATGGGATAGGCTAAAAGGGTTTGGAATGGGAAAGGCAAGGGAATCCTTAGGAATGGCTTTTATTTCCTATGGAGAGTGAGGGAGAGGAGTTAGCTGAGAGCCAGGAGGTTGTAGACAGTGGAGAAGATTTGAAATCGTCGTTCTGACATTCCATGTTGTAGAGGGGAAGTCTGAGTTCAGCCTGGTATTGGTGACTTTGTAGTTCTGACTCTCAAAACCTTAATTTTCTACTGCATAGAGTTGCTGTAAGCCTTGATTAAATGATACACAATCTATCACCTGGTCAGTACACAGCACACAGCAAGCCCACAGTCAACGTCAGTCACTCTTTGTACCTCCCTCAGTGCCAAGCACAGGGCTGGCTCATGGGAAGCACTTGGAAAAGTGGGTTCATGATTGGTTAACACATTACTCCTGACTCTCTAGAAGCTTCTAGGAGTTATTCTGGCTATTCTGAACTGCTCTGTTTCTCTTTCCCAGGCCAGAACTGCACGTTCCAACTGCACGGTCCCAATGGGACAGTTGAGAGCCCAGGGTTCCCATATGGTTACCCCAATTACGCCAACTGCACGTGGACCATCACCGCGGAAGAGCAGCACAGGATCCAGCTTGTGTTCCAGTCGTTTGCCCTGGAAGAGGACTTTGATGTCCTGTCGGTGTTTGATGGTCCACCCCAGCCAGAGAATCTGCGTACGAGGTACCATGCTGCCTACCTTCCCTGTAGCAAACAGCTGGGCTCTGAGCCAGGCTCACTAGGAGGAAGAACTTTCTTGAGTGAAAAGTTTATGGTCATCAACAAAGACCACTGTTTTCATGATGGCCTCCCTCAACCCCTCTGGTTTCCCAATTCATGTATCTTGCTTAGAGGTTTCCAGTTGGGAGGATTGATTAGTAGGACATTTGGGAAGACTAGAGAGAAAACACAAGAGGGTTCTAGACAAATTCAGCTCTTTCTATTGAAACTGATTTTTCATGCACAGGGTGTATTATTTGTATACACAGAAATATAAGTTGGAACCAACAGATGTGGGTGTTGAAGTGATGCAATGAATACGTCTTGCATCATAGTATTTGAAACCATCAATACTTTTTTGGAATCTGCTTTGCATTTGCAAGGCCTTGGTTGTGAGTGTAGACTCTGGAATTTGGGGGAGTTCCCACCCTCTTAATCCCCATCCCTGTGATGGAAGAGAACCCCATGGAGAGAGTAAGATGGCTTCCTGTACCCCTGAGGCCTCTCAAGGAGAAGATCTCACAGGAGGGAGATGGGAGGAAGGCTTCCACCCTCTACAGAAAAGGCAGACTTTTCTGGGGCAAAGGTGAAGACCCCAGTGTCATAACTCTCTAGGTGACCTGGAGGCCGGCCAGCCTGTGTCACAAGCCTTGTCCAGGTCAGGTCAGTGTGGCTTCCCATCTCCTCAGGAAGCCAAAGGGTTAATGGCTTACCAGCCAAGCCCTGGGGAGCCGGAGGTGCTCATTTCTTCTAATGACATGATGCACTAATGAGTGGTTCCCAGCCAAATGCTTAACCTCCAAGCTTTGTTTAAGATGCATCTCAGCCCTTGGCTTCCAAGCTCCTGCAGCAGGGTCTCACACACACATTTACTGCACAGTCTTCAGCCCTCTTCTCTTTCTCCTCAGGGCAGAAGTGAGTCTGGGAAGCCTACAGCAGAGGTGAGGGGCATCTGGGGCCCCCCTGCACCCCTCCTGCAGTTTCTCCCAGAAAAGACTGGGCTAATCATCTTCCCTTGAGGTTCAGCAGGGTTCTGTGAAACATTGGTAAAGGGCTAGAGTCCTCTTCACTCATTCATTCCACAAATATTTCATGGGTACCTATTATGTCTTGACACTGGCCTGGATGCTGGGGAATAGCAGTGAGAAAAACAAAGCCACTGCCTTCATGCAGTGGCTACATGCTAATGGGGAGGGAGGCATGGAAATATATAACATGTCTGGTTCTGTGAAGACAAAGCACACAGGGTAAGAAAGTGATGGTAGGAGTGCTAGCTTTATTATTATTATTATTATTGTTGTTGTTATACTTTAAGTTCTGGGATACATGTGCAGAACATGCAGTTGTTACATAAGTGTACAGGTGCCATGGTGGTTTTCTGCACCCATCAACCAGTCATCTACATTAGGTATTTCTCCTAATATTCCTCCCCTAACCCCCAACCCCCAATAGGCCCCGGTGTGTGATGTTCCCCTCCCTGTGTCCATGTGTTCTCATTGTTCAACTCCCACTTGTGAGTGAGAACATACTGTGTTTGGTTTTCTGTTCCTGTGTAAGTTTGCTGAGAATGATGGTTTCCAGCTTCATCCATGTCCCTGCAAAGGACATGAACTCATCCTTTTTTATGACTGTGATTGCTGGTTTTTATAGGGTGGTCAGGGATGGCTTTTCCAAGTGGAAAGAGAGTTATGAGCAGAGAGCTGAATCATGGAATATCATGTATGGTGTGGTATCCTGTATATGTATAGGTATCTAGGGAAAGCTTCTAGGCCAAGGGCACAGGAAATGTAAAGGGTACAGGGCCAACCTTTGGAGGATGGTCTTGCTGTGGCACAGTCCACTCAGGCCAAGCCAACCATGTTGACTAGGGAGACCTGCAGTTTTGGAATCCTCATTCTAGATCATCCCAGGTGTTGTCTTTATGCTGTGCTAGTTTGAATTCCTCTCACAAGCAAAGGAGGGTATGCAGGAGGCCAGTGGTTAGAGGCTAGAGCAAGCCAGTGGGTAGGAGTTATGGAAGGGAAAAGGTAAGGCTGGGAGGTGGCAGAAGGTGGTAGATCCTGCAGGGCCTCATAGGCCACACAGAGACTTTGGCCTTGATCCTGAGGCACAGGAAACCCTTGGAGGGTTCTGAGCAGAAGAGGGACCTGCCGTGACAGGCCTTTGCCATTGTAGGGAAAATGGAGTGAAAGGGGTGAGGCTGGAGGCTGCTGTGCAGGGCAGAGAAGAAGGAGGCTTGGGTCTCCTGGAAGTGGGGACATGATGACAAATGATCAGCTTTGTGCTGTATTCCAAACACAGAGCAGACAGGATTTGCTGTTGCATTGGGTGTGGGCTGTGGGAGAAAGGAGATGAGGATGATTCCAGTCTCCTTGGCCTTAATGGTTATAGAAAGAAGTAGCTGTTTCCTGAGGTGGGGACAGCTACAGGAGGAGCTGGAAGTTAAGATTCAGTTTGGCCCTATAAATTTTAGGTGTCTATTAGATATCCAGGTGGAGAAGGCATTGAACATGCACTTGAATATGTGGGTTTTGAGTTCAAGGGCGTCAGGGCTAGAGATACAAATTTGGGAGACTAGGACTGGATGGTGCCTAAAACATAAGACTGGATGTGGTCACAAGGGAGCCAGTCTTCTCCATCAGATTTTGAGCTCATGATGTTGAATACATATTTGAAAGATAGAATGTCAGATCAGATCAATGGGGCATTGATTGAGGTGTGGACAGCTAGAGGCAAATTCTCCAATTCTACCTACTAGAGTTATTTAAGCTTGTCCTGCTCTTAAGGCAGGGTCCCCACATATGTGGTGGAGTCTTTGTTTTCTGACACTTGGGTTTTCTGACTCTGAGGGGAAGTATGGAAGACTCAGCAGAGTGGAGACTGGCCTGGCCGGTGTTCTAGCATGGAAGGGTGGGAGTTTCCATGACCTGGAGAAGTGGTTCTGGCAGGGAGGCTTCCTCTTGTCCTTAGGATGCAGAAGAATCAGATGTGTCCCCAGCCACGGCACGGTGTTCCTGGCCAACCAGCCATGAGCATGAAGCTCTGGGGTTGAACCTTCATTAGGCTGTCCCTGTTTGTGCTCCTGATCTCTGTCATCTTTATGATCTGCTTGTTCTAATTCATTTCACAAGGTCACACGGGCTTAGCAAAGGGGAAGGGCTAGAAGGAGACCACTGCCTTTTATTGACCTGGAATCAGAGGAGCTCACACCCTAGAGGACGATAGGAGGGGAAATGACCTTAGAGGACAGTCCAAGTAACATTGGAAGATGCTGTCCTTAATACTGGAATGGTGCTGCTCTGGGGGTGTGGAGAGGCAGCAGCAAGCATGCTTGGTGGGGACCCTTGGGTCTTTGTGAATTATTTTTTTAATGTTCTTGCATGGTTTTTAGTCTACTCAGATTTCTTTTATTCACAAATCAGTTTTTGTCTGTGTGTTAGTCCAGGGAATCACCGATAAAATCACCTATTTTATTGAGAGTGTCAAGTCTCTTATCCTAGGGTTGTACATAGTTTTCCCACTCAACCTTTCTTTCTCCATGGTGTCTGAGTCACATCCCTTTCTCACATCTGCTCCTGCGCATTTCTTTCTTTCTTTTTTTTTTTTTCCACTCAGTCTTGCCAGAAGTTTGCCTATTTTATTGGTCTTTTTAAAGTTCCAATGCTAGGGCGATCCATTTTATTCTCTTTTATCTGAATTATTGATTTCTGCTTTTATCCTTATCCATTTTTTTCTCTCACTTTCCTTAGGCTAATATTGCTCTTTTGCCAATTTTGTAAATTAAATTGGTTTTATTATTTCTTGTTTGATAATAAAAACATTAAGAGGCATTTTCCCCTAAGTACAGCTTTGACCATATTCCATAAATTTTTGTGGCTAGTTGTTAGTTTAGAAAGAGTTTCTAATTGCAGTTTTGTTCTTTCTTTGACTCTAGGGTTTTCCCCTTACATTTTCAAGTAATATTTGTTTATACTTTAGAAATTATTATCTAGCTTTATTTCATTGTGATTAGATTCTGATTTCTACTTTGGAGTATTTGTTGACTTGTTTCCCTCTGTATAAGATCATTTTTGTCAGTATTCTATGAAGAAAGATATTCTGTGTATGAAGGGTGAAAAAATTAAGTTATTAATATCATTCAGTTTTTCTAATTTCGTATCTATTGCCTAATTGATATTTGCCAAGATAGGCAATATATTGCTCTCACATTCTTCCTGTAGTTTATATCAATTTTTCTTTTTATTCCTGTTTTTATTTTATATACTGTGATTCTGTACTCTTCAGCATATTCATATTTTCAAACGTTAGATCTTCAGAGTGAATTATATATATATTTCCAGTATAAAAGTTGTAGTTATTCCCTATCTCTACTGGTTTTTTCTTTTTTTCTTGTTTGCTTTACATTCTACTTTGTACCAATATTACACCCTTTTTTTCTTTCAGATATGCATTGAATGAGTCCATCTTTGCCAATTTCTCTATTTTTAATATGTCTATATTCTTGTTTTAGGAATAGCTCTTAGCACAATATACATAGTCGCTGAATTTTTTAAAAATCGTGGCTGAGAATCACTGTCCTTTAACAGCAAAGTTTAGTTCACTCATATTTTTTGGTAACAACTGATATGTTTGCTCTTCTATTATACTTAATGCTTTCTATTATTTTTAAGCTTCCTTACTGTTGCTTCCTTTTATCTGTCTTCTAGTGCAAGTTTTCTTTGTTTTTTTTTTTTTTTTTTTTTTTTTCTGTGATTTTTATTCTATTAGTGCTTAAAGTTGCTTCTTTACAACATGTTTTAAGCCATATTTTTCTGTCAACATCCTGCCTAGCTAGCTTTTGTCTTAGTTAGGTCTTACTGACTATCTTGTAAAAATTTCTTTGTGTTTGCAGCATGTAGGTATCTATCTCTTTTTCTTAGTTTCCAAAGTTAATTGTAGATATTCCATCTCTTTATATACTTTAGATCATTTTCATGAGAATGTAGGGGGTCAGGCA
The DNA here is from genome assembly GCF_007565055.1 of Rhinopithecus roxellana. Classification (NCBI taxonomy): domain Eukaryota; kingdom Metazoa; phylum Chordata; class Mammalia; order Primates; family Cercopithecidae; genus Rhinopithecus; species Rhinopithecus roxellana. The sequence goes on along the minus strand of NC_044560.1, from coordinate 85,053,458 downwards.
AGGCAGAGTTTAATATGTTATCTTTCCTCTTCATCTTGACAAGGAAATTTTTAAAATAAAAGTTTTATTCTTTTTGATGCTATTGAGAATGGATTTTTAAAAAATTTTGGTTTTGGACTAGCCATTGTTAATATATAGAAATACAATTGATTTTTGTAAATTGATCTTGTATCTTGTGACCTTGCTGAATTTGTTGTTAGTTCAGTTCTTTTTTTTTTTTTTTTTTTTTTTTTTTTTTGAGACGGAGTCTCGCTCTGTCACCCAGGCTGGAGTGCTGTGGCCGGATCTCAGCTCACTGCAAGCTCCGCCTCCCGGGTTCACGCCATTCTTCTGTCTCAGCCTCCCGGGTAGCTGGGACTACAGGCGTCGCCACGTCGCCCGGCTAGTATTTTGTAGTTTTTAGTAGAGACGGGGTTTCACCGTGTTAGCCAGGATGGTCTCGATCTCCTGACCTCGTGATCCGCCCAGTCTCGGCCTCCCAAAGTGCTGGGATTACAGGCTTGAGCCACCGCGCCCGGCCGTTAGTTCAGTTCTTTTACATCTGTGAATAAAAGTTTTAATTCTTCCTTTCCAATCGGGATACCTCTCATTTCCTTTTTTCCCTGATTGCACTGTCTAGAACCTCCAGTATAATACTGAATAGAAGTGGTCAGAGTGGCTAGCCTTGACTTATTCCTGATGTTAAGGGAAAAACATTTCATCTTTTAGCATTAAGTATGATGTTATCTGTAGGTTTTTTGTGGATATCCTTCTAATAAAAGTTTTTAAGCAGAGGATTTCGGCATGATTTGGTGGCAGTGTGGAAAATGCACTGGGGCGAAGGGCAGACTGGCGACCGTGGGGCAAGGAAAGAGACAGCAGTAGCCTGGACTAAAGCAATGAAGGGTAAAGATGGTGTGGATGTGTATGATGCTATGGGAAAGAGTTGTCCCCAGAGTTAGTAGTTAGTAGTGGATGTATAGGGACAGTGGAGTGGGAGTAAGAAAAAGAAAGGAAATGGAGGATGACTCCGCAGTGTCTGCCTTGGAAACAGAAAACAAACCAGATCAGTATGCAGTGAATTCCAGTCTCCAGTAAAACGTGTTCTTGGACCTAGCAGGATATTTGCTGCACTGACATTTTTTCTTCACTTGTCTGGTAGTAGAGCTGATAGATCACCTCCTCCCTGTGTTTTCCTGTGAGACAGAAGGGTACAGTGGGGACAGACCTAGATTTATACCTAGCTAGACTCTACATTTATTAATGCTGTGACCTCATGCAAGGTTTGGCTTCTCTGAGCCTCATCTATAACGGAGGTGACATTTACCCTCCTTACAGGGTTGTTGTATGTGAGCCACCAGCTATAGATGCTTATGTGGTCCGGAAACATTGTTTACGTCCTTTCCTGCCCTTCTGTTCTTAGGACCCAGTAACTCAGACCTTTCCAGAGAGTTCTAGTGCCTGTGATGAAACTTCGTCTATGGCCAATTCATCAGACTTTTTAGACTTGGAATATCAGGTGTGGTAGAAAGACACTGAAGGAGGCACTGAGCTCAGGAACAGTCATTAACTGTGCATGTATGTATCATGTGTATGTTTGCAACGTGTATGTATCATAGCATTACTGATCCCATGATAACCTCCTCTCCTCTCCCTTCCCACACAGACAGTGGGGCCAGACCACTGAGAGGCCTGCAGCAGATTTTTCTCTGCTTGCATTACCTGGGGGATTTCCATGTTTATTGTCTAAAACTTAATGAGCTGGACACAGTGGCATCCACCTGTAGTCCCAGCTACTACTTGGGAGGCTGAGGCAAGAGAATTGTTTGAGCCCAGGAATTCAAGACTAGCATGGGCAACACAGTAAAACCTAATCTCAGAAAAATAAAAATAAAAAAATTTCATGAGTACAAGTTTTGCAATTGCTGCTTTCACTACATTTAAAAAAATTTTTTTTTTAGATTAGGAGGTTACATGTGCTGGTTCTTTACGTGGATACGTTGCATCATGGAGGGGTTTGGGCTTCTAGTTTGTACCCATCACCCAAATAGTGAGCACTGTACACAATAGGCAGTTTTTCAACCCTCACTCCCTCCCAGACTCCTCCCTTTTGGAGTCGCCTCATTGCAATTTTTTTTTTTTTTTTTGAGACGGAGTCTCACTCTGTCGCCCAGGCTGGAGTGCAGTGGCCAGATCTCAGCTCACTGCAAGCTCCGCCTCCCAGGTTCACGCCATTCTCCTGCCTCAGCCTCCCGAGTAGCTGGGACTACAGGCGCCCGCCACCTCTCCCGGCTAGTTTTTTGTATTTTTAGTAGAGACGGGGTTTCACCGTGTTAGCCAGGATGGTCTCGATCTCCTGACCTCGTGATCCGCCCGTCTCGGCCTCCCAAACTGCTGGAATTACAGTCCTCATTGCATTTTTAAGGCATCTCTCTTTTCTCCTCTTCTCTCCAACACTCTGGTCTTCTTTCTTTATGGATGCATTCCAACAAAAGGCTGAAACGTTACCCACCTAACCCCAATCCCAGCCCGCTTTAATCTCACCTTTCTCCAGCTGCCTCCTCTTGGATTGTGTTGTGAGCAATGAGCTTTCCTCCTATTAGATTCTAAGCTCCTTAAGGCTGGGAGTCAAGCCTTCTTTTTTATTTTTTATTTTTTGCTTTGCTGTAACAGAGCCACGCAGTGGAATATACACCAGTCTTGCCAGTAGACGACATGAGTTTGATCTCTAGCTCCTTCCTAGCTGCATAGCATTGGCAAGTCACTTTTACTCTTAACCACAGTGTCCTAATTGATAAAGGGAGTATATCAAGATCTGTCTTATAGGTTGGTTGATCAAGATTAAATTAAAACAGTATATAAACTGCTTTAATTATGATGAGATAGAAACAAAAGGAATACTTGTGCATTTGTAGGAAAAATTAGAAAGTACAATTTAGCAAAAAGACAAAATAATACATTTGTGAGTCATGAGGTAGAGCAGTGGTTCTCAACTGAAGGCACTTTTGTCCCCCGGGGGACATTTGGCCACATCTGGAGAAATTTGTGGTTGTCCCAACTGCAAGTGGAGAGGTGCTGATGACATCTACCAGGTTGAGGCCAGGGATTCTGCTAAACATCATCCCACAATGCACAGCACAGCTGTCTGCAGTGAAGAATTATCTGACCCCAAATGCCAGTAAAGCTGAGATTGAAAAACCCCGAGGTGGATTGATTTCAGAGGTTCATACCTTTAGCATAAGACATACCTGGGTTTTCATCCTCTTTCTATGTCTGTGAACTTGGGCAAGTGAGTCAACCCATTCAAGCCTCAGTTTCCTCCTCAGCGAAATGGGAACTTCTCACTGATGCTATGTACTGGTGGCTGCACCTGGCATCATTGATGAAAAGGTGCCAATAGACACACTGCGCACAGCTTGTTCTATATGCAGATGCTATTCATCTCCCGGTGACTCCCTTTCTCTACCAGGAGTTCATAGCCATCTCCTTGAAAGCATCTCACATTTCATCTGGAGCTATTCACAAGCAGCCACATCCCAGGGTGCCAGAAGGCAGCGTCTGGCTGCTTCAAATTAAATTTACAATAGAAGCTGATCAGACTCTTCTCCTAATGGATCAGGGTGGGGAATGGGAGTAGGAGCTGGTCCTGAAGGCCAGGAGCCTGTAGGAGTTTGGAAATTAGCAAGGAAAGAACAAAGAACCTTCCAGATAATGCAGTGTCAGCCCTGTCTGGATGAAGTACTGAAACAATCCCCACGTCTCTGCTTTTGCACAATTAGATGGCCTCTCCATGCTGGCAAACATCCTATTGCATTGCAGTTTAATGTGGAATGAAGTTTTCTAATGGGACACGAGCAAACATAATCTATGAAGACACTGCTAATAAACTGCATACTGTATATTGAAGGGTTTATAGGGTACTGGTGATGACTGCACCAGTTAAGCACAGCTAAACATCTCTTAATTTAGAGATTTGGGCTCAAGTTATGGGAAACACTACAACTCGTTCCCTCAATTACTGGCAATACATATGCTGTCATCAGCCTAAGGTGCAATGTAGTTTTAGTCATTTGGAGCTAGTTGCAGATTTCACTCAACTGGCGTTAGACACCTGTTTGGAAGTTGTAAAAATCCACAAATTTGCCAGATTTACTGTCTTCTTATGAATATGTATCACAGCAGAGGCCCCCAAAGGACCTGTTTGTTGGATTCCTTAAAAGGTGTGCCTTGCACATCAATAGGGATGTCCTTGAAGGGTCCGCTCCCCAGAACCCCTCTGGGAATGTGCTCTTGTGGGCAGGAGGAGGCTGGGAGGACCTATGAGGATGAGGGAAAAGTCTTTGTTTAAGATTGAAACAGAGTGAGGACACTGGAAAGGAGAACAAAGGAACGAGGACACCGAACAGCTACTATGTTCCAGCCACCATGCTGGACACATGTGTTCATGCTGTCATGGAAATTTATTCTGTATTTATTGAATGCCTACCAGGAATGCCAGGTGTCAGAGATACAACAGTTAACAAGACAGCTTCTGCCTTCAAGGAACTCAAGATATCTTTAGGGAGACAGTTAAATAATCAGGCTATAAGTGCTATGACTGGGGAACCTGATCTAGCCTTGGGGGAGATCTTTGTGGATGCCCATCTGGAGGTCTGGGATGAACCCCCTCCTTCTGCCCCTTTGCTTAGTTGTCCCTTACTTATTCCTCAAATAATTCAGTTGTCCCTTCCTTGCCCAGGGACACCCTTTCCTCACAACCTGGTCAAACCCCTCCTGTGATACCTGCTCAGATTACCGTGCATTCACCCTTTGTGGTTTTACGTGTGTGTGTGTGTGTGTGTGTGTGTGTCTACTTCATTTATGCCCATCTACCGCACAAAGCTGTAAGCTCCTTGACGACAAGAACTGTTTCTCTTTACTCTTTACTTTTCACTGTAGCTCTTTACTTTTCATTGTAGCTCTCCAGGGCCTAACAGAGAGCCTGGCATATAGTAGGTGCTAAACAAATACTTATGGAGTGAGTGAATCAATGCTCTCTGGAGGAAGAGATCCCTAATAGAGAGTGGAAGGAGGGATGGGAGTGTTTTCAGCCAAGAAATAGTATGTGCATAGGTCTAGGCAAAAGTAAGAGAAAGGTGAGGTGCAGAATGACAATGGGTAGGTTCACTTTGGCTGGATTATAGTGGGAGGGTGGAGCAGTGGCCCAGGCCAGCTCCACCAGGGACCCTGTATGCCCTGCTGAGGAACTCAATACATATCTAAAAAAGATGGTTCATACTGAAAGGTTTTAAATAGACATTGTACATGTTTTCTAATAATTCAACAACACCCTTAGGAGGTGGGTGGTATTAATTCCCTTTGCAGAAGTTAAGCAAGCATGTAAGGCCTCTAAGCTGTCAAATAGCTGATATAGTTTGGATCTGTATCCCTGCCCAAATCTCATGCTGGATTGTAATCTCCAATGTTGGAGGTGGGGCCTGGTGGGAAGTAATTCGATCATAGGAGTGGATTTCTCATGAATGGTTATCACCATCCTCTTGGTCCTGTCCTCACGATAGTGAATGAGTTCTCACGAGATCTGGTCATTTAAGTGTGGGGCACCTCCCCTATCTCTCTTGCTCCTGCTTTTGCCATGTGATGTGCTTGTTCCCCCTTTGCCTTATGCCATGGTTGTAAGTTTCCTAAGGCCTCCCCAGGAGCCAGGCAAATGCCAGCATCGTGCTTCCTCTATAGCCAGTGGGACTGTGAGCCAATTAAACCACTTTTCTTTATAAATTTCCCAGTCTCAGGTATTTCTTTACAGCAATGCAAGAATGGACTAACACAATGGCTAAAGAGGGGTGGGCAAGGGATCCCCTAGAGCCAGAAACAAGGCTTTTCCCCACTACACCAAAATGCCTTTTCACTGCTTGGGATTTATTTGCATTCATTCATTCAATTTCCTTTTTAAAAATCTATTCCTTTTTCCTTTTTAAGCAGTTTCCCTAAAATAGAAAATGTAATAGATATTTTCTGCTTTAAGAAAGTCAGCAGTATATAGAGTGAGAAAAATGCACCTGCCTCCTTTCCCAGGCCCTTGTCCCAGCTTTGCTCCCTAGAGGTAACCGCTGTTAACAGTTTGGTGTGTGTCCAATTTCTTTTTAAATAAAGATTCATTAAACTGCCCATGAGGCTTATTGGGACATCCATCAGACCTTTAAAAATTGTTCTGATGAATTAAGTGTAAACTAATTAGAAACATGGATTCAATTACCCTTGAAACACACAAGGGTTTAATAATTAATAGGAAGAGGGTTTGAGGCCAAAGGCATTATGGATTTTATCAAACCCCTAACATCTGAAAAGTAAATATGTTTGATTCACCCTAAATGCTGGCAAATTTGCCATCCAGAGGCAAACTTGTTGGTAGGAGCTGTGTAGTTAATTAGGAAAGTTAGCTATGGTTAATAAGGAGGCAGAGGAAGTGGGCTGCAGAAGACAAAACCCGCTGGTTATTGCTAGGAGGGCTTCTTGGGACAGGGAAGTGGCCTGTTTTGTGGGGTTACTGCAGTCTGCTTCCTTCACAATCCTTTACCAGGTAGGCTTTGGAGTGGAAGGCTGGATACCTGGGACCCTGATACCTGTTTAACACCCAAGTTCACACAGGTCAGCACCACCTGACCAGCACTGAAGGGGGTTATGGAAGGGGAGGAGTGGGGTCTGCCAGGGATGAGGCTCTGGAAACCAATTGCAGTGACCCCATGGGGGCAGCCATGTGCTCCATCCCTAATGCCAAAGGGAGGGTCTGGGCAGACGTGGCGGGGGAGGGCTTGGCAGCAGGTGATACACAAAGCCAGGTGGGCAGCAGTGTCGGGGTCCTGAGCAATCTCTCCACTCACAGTAGGACCCTGTGGTTCAAGGTCAAAATCAATATTTGTGACAAAGCCTCACCTTGCTCGTTCACCAAGTCTGCTGTTTAATAGCAGCCAAAATTTAACACCCCCTGGAGCCAGAGGCTCAGTCCAAAAGGCTGTGCTGCCTGCATCACTTCTCACAATTGGTCCTGCTTGCAGCATCATGAGATATTGGCCAAAGATGCAACATTCCGCTAGAGCAGAGGTGCCCACCTCTAGACCCTCATCGGCCCCTCTCTTCCAAGTGGCTGCTGACAGCACTGTTGCTGAGATAGGATGTTTCCCCCTTCTTTATCCTCAACTCTTATTCCCTGAACTTTTGGGGCCACAGAATTTGCTCTTCAAGGGACCCTAGTAACATGGGGATATTGTCTGCAGGGTGGAGGCAGGTTTGGACTTGTCATTCTAGTCTTCCCTCTGTTTCTTTTTCAGCAGACATGGTACCCAAATAAACACCTCCCAAATATTGAGTACCTCATTCTCTTGGAGTTCAAGTAAATCTAAAACTAAATCAATTCTCAACTTTTCAGGGACAAAAGAGTCAAATTATTGTACACTTAAGTGGGTCTACTCTGTCACAAGATGTGGTGCCAAGAGTCAGGCCAGGGGCGTGGAGACCTGGGTTCTGTCCCAGCTTGGCCACTGGTTTGCTTGTGATCTTCACGAAGTCCTATTCCTTCTCAGGGCCAGCAGCATTTTCCTGACTTACAATATGAGGATTTAAATCTAGAGGAACTCCAAAGCTTCCTCCAGCTCTGAAATTGTGTGACTGAGTGATGCTGGAGATGCATGTAGAAGGACTATAAACTATCCCTGACCTTCTGGGATTCGTTCTACTCTACGTAGGTATCGCTCTTGGCTGTTTCAACAATTCCAGCATTTGTCTTTGGCAAACAGTTTATTTTCCAATGGCACGTTAAGCAGTGTGGCAGAGAAGGCTAATGGCCCCCATCAATCTTGCTCCTTTTCCACAGTGTAGGTGTTAGTGGGAAGCAGCTGCCTAGCTAGGGACAATATTTTCCCAGACCTCCTTGCATCTAGATGGAGCCATATGACTTAGTGGAAGGTAGATGGAAATGATGTGTGCCCCTTCCAGGTCTGGGCAGAAAGCCTCCTCTGCAATCCTCTCTTTCTATCTTTCCCTGGAGAGAGGAGATAGAGATGCCTAGATGCCTGAATGACTGCATGGAGCAGAATCCCCCCTCCCCTATCTGCTGCTGACTGATTGAATTTTACATAAGTGAGAAATAAACTTTCATGTAAACTTAGACCTCACGTATTACTGCACCCGTTGCCCCAGGAGCTGCAGCTGACTGGGGTTGCCTAGGTGACATGGTAAAGACTGTAGACATTATAGGCTACTAGCCTGGCTGTTGAATTCATGGAAGCAGTTTCTGACCACATGATGCCCCTACCATCTTGTGGACTGGAAATGCAGTGTCTTCAATCCTGCCTGGAGGAGAAAATGCTTTCATGAATTTTATAGTGGCTAGCTCATCTGCACCTGGCAGTCTTTCGCTGTGCCAGTTCAGTCTCTCCCATCATCACTGCCACCTTTGTCCCTCCATAAGCAGTGGCTGTCTTATCAAGCCTCATAAGGAAGGAAGCCTGAAATCCCAATTGTTCAAGCTCCACCTTCCCAATTTGATTATTTTATCCCAAAGAGCTCTTAACTAGAGATGTGGGGGCTTTTGTGATGCCCTGGTCAGCTGGTAGAGCCGCATACAACTTCTCCCTTCTCCAAAGTTCCACAGCTACATATCAAAGACAAGGCAAATCTTAAACTTACATGAACCCTACAAAGCAAAGAGGAACAGGGATGGATCTCAGCTCTGATAGTTTAGCTGGATTTCAGTTATAAGAGGAATTCTTCACAGTTCAGAGATAAAGAAATCTGGACAATAAAGAAGCTTTCTAGTTCTGGAAGAAGCCTTGCAGTAGTGGATATTTTCAAACCTGCCTTGGTCTGCAAGGGTCGGGGAATGCAGACACAAAGAGTTCTTGCAGACAGAGGCAGATTTGTATCCACTACCGCAAAGCTCCACCCTTGTAAGTGCCCAGCGTTGCTCCTCTCAATTCCGTTTGATTGTTGTGGCTTCTCAGACGCATTATGTTATTGACTTCTCTCAACAATCCAACTGAAGTGTCATATTAATCCCATTTTGCAGAGGAGAAAGCTGAGCTTCAGAATGGCTCATAAGCCCTATGCTAACAAGGTGTGGCTGAGTTCTTAGCATTTTCTCCCTGCTCTGAGCCAGTGCCCTCTAGCCACATGGGCCTGTGGAGGGCAGGAGAAAGGTCCTGGGCAACAGTCAGCCAGAATAAGGACCCATCTACCCTAAAGGACAGTGATGGATGAGAGGAAATCTGCCAGAGACACGATTCTACAGCCCTGTCTCCCTTGATGTTTGGAATTTGCCTGCACTTAGGCAAGAAGTAAAGGAAGAGGGAATGGCTGTCTTTTCTGCACTGCACTGTTCCTCCAGTGTAAGCTAGGTGAAGGCCTCAACGTGGCAAATTATTTGTAGAACCCCGAAGGAGTGGGCTTCTTCTATTTTGGAGTATGTAGAAGAGTAAAGATTTTCTTTAATTAGATAGTGCCGGATAGATTTAATTAAAGCTTCAAACCTGCAATTTTCTTTGTTTGATTGATCAGTTGGTGCTGATTGCCTGGAGTAATTATGAAGGGGGAGGTGGAGTTTTCAAAGTCTGATAGTGATAAGCAGACTGAGTCAACTCATGGATACTTGTTTGTCAGAGTGATTCTGAAAAGATTTAAATTGCACAAATGTTTGTTGGCTGGTCAAATGAAAAATAAGGTATCTAAATTACACTTTTGTCTAAATCATGCTCCTGGTGGATGTACTTCTGCAGAAAATGTCCCCTTTTCCCCTCCTTTCTCCAAATATAATCACACCTCTGAGACCAGGCAGTATTCTGTTATTTTTATCTTTCTTTTATGAAATAATTGAAGCACATTGTTGGGAGTGTCTCATAATGGCCTTCTAAAATTTCTAGAGCTTACTGGAGGGTCAGGAGAGAAAGAGCATCTTATAATCTCCATGTAAATTTAGGGAATTCAGAAAGAGCTTTAAAGTCAGGTTGAATTCTCCTTCTCCTGAGGTTGAATTCTGCCTTCACCATTTACTACCTCTTTGACTTTGGACAAGTATCCTTGAACTGCTTTTTCCTCATCTGCAATGCAAAAGAGTTGTGAGCATTCTGTGAGCTGATGTATGCAAGTCAAGCACCCATGGTTAGCCTGTGATGGGTTCTTACTGGATTTCTGTCTCTTCCCCTTCCTGTGCTCTGTTGCTTTGCTGAGGTCACCACCGTAAAAGTTCCGTGAACTCATGGGACCGGAGCTGTCTTGTTCACCACTGCAGAGAGAGACCCCAGCATACTGCTTTGTACATGGTGGGTCTCAGCAAATTCTTGCCCAATGAATGAATAAATGGTTGAATGCCCTGTATATTTAGGCCTCCCTAAAAGTAGAAGATAACAGTACAGAATAAAAGAAGGGGCTCCAAAGAGCTGCCACATTTATGAGACCCTAGGGGGTGCAAGATGAACAATGCCATGCAGCCTGCCATGGCATTGGTGGAGAAACTCTTCTATTTTTCCTCTGAACTGGTCAAACCATCTGTATTAGTTCATTTTCATGCTGCTGATAAAGACATACCCAAGACTGGGCAATTTACAAAAGAAAGAGGTTTAATGGACTTACAGTTCCACAAGGCTGAGGAGGCCTCACAATCATGGCAGATGGCAAGAAGGAGCAAGTCACATCTTACATGGATGGCAGCAGGCAAAGAGCGAGCTTGTGCAAGGGAACTCCCCTTTTAAAAACTATCAGATCTCACAAGACTCATTCACTATTATGAGAACAGCAGGGGAAAGACCTGCCCCCATGATTCAATTACCTCCCACTGGGTTCCTCCCACAACAAGTGGGAATTCAAGATGAGATTTGGGTGGGGACACAGTCAAACCATTTTCAACATCTTGGGGGACTGAGTTCAGTTCTCAGTTACACACTGGAGTGGGAAGCTAATGACTGTCAAGACTGCTACAGCATAAAAAATGTTTAAGTTAAAAAATAACAAAACAGGCTACAGAATTGTCTGTTTATTATGTACATTACCATGTAAGGATGTATAAGCAGGTGAATAAGACTAGAAGGAAATATAGCAACATGCTAATAATAATATGGGTATGAGGATGGCTTGATTATGAATGATTTTTTAATCTTTTGTATTGAAAAGGTTTTGTAACATAGTTATGTTATTTTTACAATAGGAATGCATGTTTTGGTTAATGTAAGGTTAAATGTAAAAGAAAAGAGAAAAGTTTAAGTATATGCCTTGCTACCCATACCCAAAGAGGGACATTGACAAACTCAAGTGGGACCACAGGAGAATGACCAGGATGAGGAAGGACTTTATGTTGCAAGATGGATCTTGAAGGACTTCAGGCTGTTCACTTGAAGGAAGGAGACTCTTAGGGGAAATGAGGACTGTTGTCAAAAGCTGACATCAGATAGTGGCAGTCAGGCTGTGAAATGTACATTCCAGAGGAGCAAACTTAAAGTCATTTCTAACACTCGTATCTGCCTAGAACTGAGGCTCCCTGCCTTGGGAAGCACCAAAGCAGAAATTGGGGCTTCTTGGGCAGCCCCTCTCTGGGCTACAGACATGCCATCTGCACAACGGGGCTATAGCTCTCTGTCAGTCATTCTTTACCTGGGGACATGCCTCCCCAAGTCCTGACTTCCTGGAGTCATGGAGAGTGGTTTTTGCATCATATATTGTAAGTGGGAGCCAGAAGGGAGGTATATGTGCAGTTTGAAAAAGCATCTTCAGAATGACCTTTGCTTTGACTTGTTTTTATTCATTTTATTTTGAATTTTAAACCACACTGAAGAAGGAGGCAATCATTTTATGTGAATCTTCATAAGGGGTTCCTGATTTTAAAAGGTTGACAAACTGCTCTGGAAAGGTGCTTCTCAAACTTTCACATGCATGCAAATCAGCTGGGAATTTGTGAATGTGCACAATCAGATTCCGTCTGAGACGCATTTCCAAGGAGCTCACAGGTGATGCTGGTGCTACTGGCTCATGGACTACTCAGAATCATCCCTGAGGCTCTTCCTGGCAGCCCCTGGGGCCCCTGGCTCCCTAGAATGGCAGAATATTGTTTTCTTATGTACAAGTCATTGGCCTATCCTTTGTAGAGTTTGTTGAATGGAGAGTAACCATGTAAGAACGTACCCACCACCTAATCCAGGCAGCAAATAAGAACTATCTTCAGAAGCAATATAACTAAGCATTCACTGCTCAGATTTACATCTTTTGTACATGTTTAAATCTGTGCCCATGTCTGTTTATCACTTGCAAATAATGCTCTGTTGTCTTAATCCTACTTTTATGGCTAATGATGTGTGTTTCATTCTCAAGTGTAGAATTGGAGTAAATATATATTTCTCAATAGCTTTCCCTCTAATCACTACCCAGGGCTGTGAGTCATTGGGATAACTCATGTATGAGGAAGCTTGTAGCTGGAGTCCGTCCCTCAATGCCAGCCTCTCTGCCTGCCTGTTACAGCCCTCGTGTGGGCATTCATCCTCGCCTGTGCCTTCCCTGCAGGCTGAGGGAACTTCCTCCATGAGTCTGTAAGGGCATGACAGGGCCTGCCAATACCATCGATCCTGTCCCCTTCCAAGCAGAATTGCTTCACTATCATTTCCAGGAATTTGTGATGTTTCTAATTTGATGATTGAGTATCGCTCTCCCCATCCCTGCTCAGCTGTAGATAGTGCTGTCTGTCCTGCAGACCCCAAGCCCATCCTGACTGTGGAGAAGCCCTATCATTCCCAGAGGGTGGCACAGGGCTGAGCATTTTAGGACCAGGACACGCAGATGCCTACTGTGCTGCAGTGTACTCAAGCCCCTGGCTGGTCCATACCCTGCTGCGTCCAAGTCCGCCAGACCCTTGCCTCCCTAGGTTAGGGCCAGACTCCACCTGCCTCTCTTGAGCCCACTTCTCTCCACAACTGGACTCAGACCCTGACTTCTAACTCCATGTCAGAGCCAGCTCCCAGGGCCTTAGCAGCTACCAAGACTTGCACCTCAAGCTTCATGGCATCCCCTATCTACTAGTCTGGTTTCTGAGCCCCAAACGTTGATTCTTTCCCCTCTTCCTTTCTCTGCCCATTATTTCTGCTGACTTTGTTGGTGTTTCAAGATGCCAAGGATCAGGGAATGCTGAGGGAGAGGAAATTCCAAGGTGGAGAGGGGGATGCAGGAGGGAATGAGCAAGGAGTAGGGTGGGATGAATCAACTGCAGGCTTTGGAATGGCACTTCCTGATCACAAAAATGAGCACTTATACAGTATTTGTATATGCAGTGTATATATTAAGTGTGCTGTGTGTATGTGTCTGCATAAAAAACACTCGTACATATAACACATCCTTGTGCCCAGCACTCTTCTCAGCTTGAAATGCAACGTCTCATTGAGTGTTCTCAGCAGTCCTGTGGGGAGTGTATTATCATTAGCCCCGTATTATGGATAGAAACTGAAGGAAGAGGAGGGATGAAGTGACTTCCCAAGGTCACACAGCTGGCTGATCCAGGTGATCAGACTTCAGAGTTGACCATTATGTCTTGACTATTCTGTAACACTGTCTCAAGTTCCTAACTTGCGCAGGGTGGAGATATGGATCTCTCTGAACTTCTGATGACATCCAGAGACTCTCTCCCATAATATACACACATTGAACTAAGATTTTGCATTTGGACTCTCTCCCATAATATACACACATTGAACTAAAATTTTGCATTTAATTTCTATGGGTGGACTCACAAACTACTTGAAACTCATCTTTGAGCCCCAGGGTAACAACTCGTGCTTTAGAGGTTGTGCATATAAATGGCAATAATGGTAATAGGAATTTACACTTTTTTTGAGCATTTACTGTGTTCTGGGTGCAGTGCTAAAGGCTTTCCATGAATTATCTTGCTTACAACATTTCCATAACATTTCCATTCACCCACATTGCACAGATAAGAAAACTGAGGTTAAAGAGGTCAAGTCATTATCTCAAGCTCAAGCAGCTAGTAAGCACCAGAGATGAACTAAAACCCAGCTCTGCTGGTTCCAAAGTCAGTGCTGTGTGCACTATGCAGCTGGTCCTGCTTAGGGCTGGTGGTGCCCTTGTAGACATAGGCCTGAGGGAGAGAAAGGGCAGTTTTGGGGATGGTTTAGAATATATGCTTCTGGACTGTTTTACTGCCTAAACCTTTGGAGATTTGGACCCCAGCCCATGTCTGATGGAGTCTGCTGTTTGGCATAAGGAATTCTGTGCATACCCAACAATTCGGCCCTATCTTGCAGAGCAGAAAGACAGAGTGGGGCAAAGAAGGAAAGTGCTAGTGCACCCAAAGGCAGAGATGGACATGGAAGAGAAAAGGAAGTCTGTTTCAAGCTGTCTGTAAGACACTCTCAGAATTAAGAGACCATCAGGAGGTGGGGTTGGGGGAGGGAGCAAAGGAAGGGAAGGAAGGGGAGCAAAGGAAGCAAAGGAAGGGGAGCAAAGGAAGGGTAGGAGCAAAGGAAGGGAAGGAAGAGGTTTCAGGAAGCCTCCTTGATATGGTTTGGCTCTGTGTCTCCACCCAAATTTCATCTTGAATTATACTCCCATAATTCCCACATGTTGTGGGAGGGATCTGGTGGAAGGTAATTTGAATCATGGGGGTGGTTTCCCCTATATTATTCTCGTGGTAGTGAATAAGTCTCACGAGATCTGATGGTTTTATTCGAGTTTTCCGCTTTTGCATCTTCCTCATTTTTCTCTTGTTGCCACCATGTAAGAAGTGCCTTTCGCCTGCCACCATGATTCTGAGGCCTCCCCAGCCATGTGGAACTGTAAGTCCAATTAAACTTCTTTGTCTTCCCAGTCTCGGGTATGTCTTTATCAGCAGCATGAAAATGGACTAATACAGTAAATTGGTACCAGTAGAGTGAGGTGTTGCCGAAAAGATACCTGAAAATGTGGAAGTGACTTTGGAACTGGGTAACAGGAAGAGGTTGAAATAGTTTGGAGGGCTCAGAAGAAGACAAGAAAATCTGTGAAAGTTTGAAACTTTGGAACCTCGTAGAGGTTTGTTGAACGGCCTTGACAAAAATGCTGATAGTGATATGAACAATAAGGTCCAGGCTGAGATGGTCTTGGATGGAGAGGAGGAACTTGTTGGAAACTGGAGCAGAGGTGACTCTTGTTACATTTTAGCAAAGAGACTGGTGACATTTTGCCCCTGCCCTAGAGATTTGTGGAACTTTGAACTTGAGAGAGTTGATTTAGGGTATTTGTCAGAAGAAATTTCTAAGCAGCAAAGCATTCAAGAGGTGACTTGGGTGCTGTTAAAAACGTTCCATTTTAAAAGAGAAACAGAGTATAAAAGTTCAGAAAATTTGCAGCCTGATGATGCAGTGGAAATGAAAAACCCATTTTTTGAGGAGAAATTCAAACAGGCTGCAAAAATTTGCATTAGTAACAAGGAGCCAAATGTTAATCCCCAAGACAATGGAAAAATGTCTCTAGGCCATGTCAGAGACCTTTAAAAGCAGCCCCTCCTATCACACCCCCAGAGGCCCAGGAGGAATAAGTAGTTTTGTGGGCCGGACCCAGGATCCCCATGCTGTGTGCAGCCTAGGACTTAGTGTCCTGTGTCGCAGATGCTCCAGCCATGGCTGAAAGGGGCCAACATAGAGCTCATGCTGTGGCTTCAGAGGGTGGAAGCCCCAAGTCTTGGCAGCTTCCATGTGGTATTGAGTCTGCGGTTGCTCAGAAGTCAAGGATTGAGCTTTGGCAACCTCCACCTAGAATTCAGATGTATCCAAATGCCTAGATGCCCAGGCAAAAGCTTGCTGTAGGGGTGGGGCCCTCATGGAGGACCTCTGCTAGGGCAGTGCAAGGGCAGTGCAGAAGGGAGATGTGGGATCAGAGCACCCACACAGAGTCCCTGCTGGGGCACCGCCTAGTGGAGCTGTGAGAAGAGGGCCACCATCTTCCAGACCCCAGAATGGTAGATCCACCTACAGCTTGTAGTGTGTGCCTGGAAAAGCAGCACTCAATGCCAGCCCATGAAAGCAGCCAAGAGTGGGGCTATACCCTGCAAAGCCACAGGCCGGAGCTGCCCAAGACTATGGGAACCTACCTCTTGCATCAGCATGACCTGGATGCAAGACATGGAGTCAAAGGAGATCATTTTGGAGCTTTAAAATTTGACTGCCCCATCTGGATTTCGGACTTGCATGGGCCCTGTAACCCCTTGGTTTTGGCCAATTTCTCACATTTGGAATGGCTGTATTTACCCAATACCTGTACTGCCATTGTATCTAGGAAATAACTAGCTTGCTTTTGATTTTACAGGCTCATAGGCCTGTAGGAAGGGACTTGCCTTATCTCAGATGAGACTTTGAGCTATGGACTTTTGTGTTAATGCTGAACTGAGTTAAGACTTTGGGGGACTGTTGGGAAGGCATGATAGGTTTTGAAATATGAGGACATGAGATGTGAAGGGGCCAGGGGTGGAATGATATGGTTTGGCTGTGTACCCACCCAAATCTCAACTTGAATTTTACTCCCATAATTCCTACATGCTGTGGGAAGGAGCTGGTGGGAGGTAATTTGAATCATGGGGGCGGTTTCCCCCATACTGTTCTTGTGGTAGTGAATAAGTCTCATGAGATCTGATGGTTTTATCAGGGGTTTCTGCTTTTGCATCTTCCTCACTTTTCTCTTGTGGCCACCATGTAAGAAGTGCTTTTCACCTCCCACCATGATTCTGAGGCCTCCCCAGGCATGTGGAACTGTAAGTCCAATTAAACCACTTTTTCTTCCCAGTCTAGGGTATGTCTTTATCAGCAGTGTGAAAACAGACTAATACACTCCTCTTGCCCGTGAGGGTTTGGCCATAGCTTTCTATAGCCAGTTGTGTTGCTTTGCTTCTCCAGGGACCGTCAGTGGTGGCATCAGAGAACAGAGTCACAAACACCAGCAGAAGTAAGGGTGTGGCTGGAGGCCTTTCAGCAGAACAGGCCAAAGCAGAGCCAGTTCAGCCACAGATGTTGAAGGCTGCCCTTGGCCATCCTGTCCTCCCTTGTCTGGCTGTCCCGCCCTTGGGATGGACACTCACCTTGGGATCTCTTGCTCATGATCTTACCCCTGGAGCCCCTCCCTCTGCCCTCTTCACCACCTTCCCTGTCCGCCATGTCCTTCCTGTACCCCCTGTCTTCACTGCCAGCTTGAATGCATGTCCTGAAACATGGCTACAGCGGGACTTCCTGGCTTGGCTGTTTTAAAGCATCCACATTAAAGTGACTGTCAGAATGTATAAGCTACTCTTTTGTTACCAGTCATGTGGACCATGGACACCCCTGATGGATGTCAATGACATGTGTTACTTGGTAATAAAAATAGTTAAAGGCTTAAGGGTTTATTTTTAGGCTGGGTCCAAATGCTACCTCAAAATGCCTCTGCAGAGTCTCGGAGGGCCTGGTGGGTGCTTGCCTGGTTTTGCTTTGAGCTATTGCCAGCACCTGAGTCCCAACAAGGTCAAGGGCTATGGTAAGATGTGCTCTTGCTGATTTTAGATTCACCAAGTTCACAAAGAAGTTAAGAGTCCAAAGATCTATGTTGCTGGACTTCCCATCAGAGGGGAAGCCAGCATACTCGTGACATTGGGATCTTATCCCATCCTGATGACCTGAATGCTTTCACCTCTAGGGCCATGCACATAGATGACAATAATAGTGCCAGGTTATAAGGCCTCCAGGAGGTCTTGTAGGAGCCAGCACTGAAGCATGTGCCTTTGTGTGTGATGGTGGAGATTGCACTGCAGTCACAATGAGCTATGGTGCCCAGCAATCTCTTTCACTCATCTGAGTAATAATATTAATAATATTAATGGCTACTATTATTGAGCACTTACTATGTACCAGGCACTGCTCTAAGCACTTTGCATATATTAACCCTTTTAAGTCTTACAAGAACCCTATGAAATAGGTGTTGCCATTCTACAGATGAGGAAGCTGAGGCTCAGGGAGATTGAGTGACTTATAAGTGGTAGTGCTGGGATTTGAGGCCTGTAAGTCAGGTAGTTGAGCCCCTGAGCCCGTCTCAGAACACAGATAGCAGAGAAGCAGTGAGTGGTGGCCCTGGGTGCTAAAGAAGAGCCGGGACATGGTCTTCTGTGGTGAGGCAGCCTTGGTGCCCTGTGTCCCGGCTGCTCCAGCCATTGCTAAATGGGGCCAATCCAACATCTGGATCAGCTAAGGATAGACAGCCATCAGAGTGCAGTCTGCCTTGCGGTCAGAGTGAGATGTGGCACATGAGGGCCTGGTATGAAGCCTGGCACACTGTCCAGCAGGCTTCTCACCACGGCACCCTTGACATTCAGGACTATGGAATTTCTTCGTTTTAAGGAGCGGTCCTCCACCTTGTAGAATATTTAGCAGCATCCCTGGCCTGCCGGTAGCCACCCCCTCCCCATTGCAGAGAAGAAAAATGTCCTGAGACATTGGCCAGTGTCCCAGGCAGGGTGGGGGTCGAAGCAAGCTTGCTGCGGAGATTGGGAAGTGTGAGCTTCCCTTTCTGCCAGAGACTCTTCCACAGCTACAGGTTATGGTTTCTTATGGAATAGCTGTCTCCAGTTGTGACAGAAAGCTGACTTTTCTGACCTAGGGGATACAGGTGGGTAGGGCCTTTGTGCATCTTAACCACCAGGCAGAAGCATGTCTGGAGGAGGAATGGGGATCACGAAGATGAGGCCTGACTGAGAGGGGACTGGACAGTGACCGCTTTCCAAACCTTCACAGCCTTTTTATCCTTTTCCATTAAAGGGATTCATGACACTTCTGTTACTCCATTTCTGCGAAGAATCAATTGAAAAGATAAAAAATATGGCATCTGGAGAATGTAAAATTAGATTCTTACAAAATACAAAGTGGAAGAGAGAAGAAAAAAAAAAAAAAGAAACAGGGAGCCCCATGACTTGCACAAATCCTGCATTTGTTGCCCGGGAGCTGAGCAATCCTGGCTCCAGATGAGAAGGAATTCCAGGATGCCTGGGGGCGAGGTACGCTGGGGAGGGCAAGGCAGCCTCAGAGCTCCCCCAAGGCTGCCGCGGTTGCATGTCCTCCCCCAGGGTCCCTGCATCCTCCGCCTCCTGGTCTTTCTCCTTCCCATCTTTTGATATATATGTTTTCAGTATATAAATACATTCTAATTATAGAAAACTTGGAAAATGAAGATTGTCATAAAGAAGAATTTTTAAAAGTCAGCTGTCGTGTTGGCAACCAGAAAGAGGCACTGATAACACATCCTCACACACTTATGCATTGATTTTACCCAAACTGAATCCTACTGTCTGTTCCTTAGCTGCCTGCAGTCATGTTTCAGAGCCTCCCTCGCCTGCAGATCCACTTCTTAGGATGTTCATTCCCCTGACCCAGGGGCCTGTTCTTGGCTGGTCCTCAGGGGCCTGTTCTTGGCTGGTCCTCAGGGGCCTGTTCTTGGCTGGTCCTCCTTTTCCTCTGTGGTATCAATCCTGTTGACCTTTCCCATCCTGGTCCTCACCCTCAGCTCCTGGCGCCCTGTACCTTCCTGGCATTCTTCTTTCCCTCTCTTCTAGAGCTCACAAATGTGATGAAATCCAACGAGCCAATCGCGGTCATGGCTGTGGCTTCCATCAGGCCAGAGGTGGCCCTCTGATGGTCCTGATGGTCCAGCATGGTGGGGGTGAGAGGGACATTTGAATGAACACAGATGAGATGGGACCAGCCAGGCAAGAGTCCAAGGGAGTGGTGGTTGACAGGGATTCAGCCCAGAGGGATCTAGGCAGGGGAATTAGGAAAGCAATTACCCACCACGATCCAGGGTGTGCTGCAGTACCGACAATGTCGACTTTTACTGCTTGTGTTCGTTCATTCATTCATTCATTCATTCATTCATTCATGTATTCATTCCCCTCATAGTTACTGAGCACCTGTTAGGGGCCAGGCACTGAGGGAGACCATATAATGTGTTAATTATACTGGGCCGTGTGGTCACTCTGCAGGGTTGAACAGGCATTGCGAAAACAGTGGGGGAACAAAATACACAGATTCCCATCTCTCCCAAACTTAGTCTCTAGTAAAGGAGATTAGTAAATAAACTAGGAAACAGACAGAATGATTACAGACTTGATAAGCTTCTGAAGGAAAGAAATAGGGTGCTAGAATTGACATGGCCTGGAGGACCTACTTGGGTGGCTTGAATATTCTGGAAGGACCCATTTAGGATGAGGGGGCTGATGGAAGAGAATGTCAGATGGAGGCACATGTAGCAAAAAGCTATGAGCCAGGAAGGCGGTGGCCTTTTGAGGCACAGAAGAAGGGCCCATGGGTCTCTGCTCCACCCATCTCAGCCCTTGGAGTGTAGCTTTTGTTGGTCACTGGAAGCACCTTGACTTCTGATGATACTGATAGCTTCATCCTTTTGCATGTGTAGCAGTGACCTTAGGGTCACAATGTCACCAAATACTTGAGCTATGACTTGGGGAACCCTTGAGCCTAGCAGGGCCTTAGGGATATTATTGTCATTGCTCACTTACTTGTGTCCTGCCATGACCCCTCGTGCTTCTGTCCTGTGAGACACAGCAAGTGGCCCAGTCTCTAGATTTGCAAATGGGGAGCAGGGCTGGGTTTCATTGCCTGGGACATTCACTGATCACCTAAGATGAAGCAGCGGGTCCTAAAGTTTGGTTTAGACGAGGGCCCCACCCAAGGTTCAAGGCTAGTTGAGATCTAAAAATATAGCATCCATGGGTTCCAGCTTGTAAAACGGCTTTATGTCTGGCAGGTGGTAGAGCAATCATGTAATTCAGGGCTGGGGTGTGGGGAGCAGGGTCCAGGCTTCTGGGGACCAGGACTGACCAGCCCTAATAAAGTAGGGTGAACAGTGCTGAAGGCCAGGTATGTGGTTGCAACCAGGGTGGGCAGCCTACTGGGCACTCAGACCCTCAGAGCTGACACCCACTCCAAACCCAGATCCCCAGACAGCAGGCATAGGTGGTGATTCCAACTCTAAACCCTGCCTTCTCCCTGTCTCGTCTGCCTCGGTGGATATAGACTTCCTCTGCTACTGTGGGCCCTTCACATATTTCATTCTGATTCCACAACCTTGCACACTGTGACTCAACAACTTCCCTCTCCTTAGGGTAGGTCTTGGTTTATTTATCTTCATAAATTTTGTTTGATAGCTATAGGAATGTAGAGGATTTGTTTTTATATCATCATCATCATCATCATCATCATCATCATTTCAAGCCCTTGCACTAGGTCAGGCATCGTGCTAAGTGCCTTCCCTATACCACCCTGTTGAATCATCACAAAGATCATCTGGGATAGGTACTGTCATTATCTCCATTTTGCAGGTGCGGAAACAAGGATGAGAGAGGGGAAGTGACCTACCCGGGGTAACGCAGCAAGTAAATGGCAGAGCTGGAGTCTGACTGAAGTGCACCCGTGCTCTACCCAGCTCCTATGTGATGCAGGAACCTGGGAATGGGACCCTGTTTCTCCCAGCTCAAAAGCCATCCTTGGCAAATGAAGTTATCACCCCACTACAGTTGTGCTCATCCCTGTCCCAACTAGGTGACTATGATTGGCTTTCCCTCCTCCCACACCCCTACACCCAGGCTAGTTTTCTCTTTCAGGCCAGGAGAAGCCAAGCCTGCCAGAAGTAGCTCTGGCCAATGTCACTGCCAGCCCAGAGCATGGCTCACCTCCTCACCCCAACCCCCAGCTCCCCTGCCAGTGCTCAGATGTGTGGTGCTATAAAAAGCCAAGTAGTAATATGCAAATTGCCCTGATTATTTATGGCCAAGTTAGTAAATAAGCCAGAGAGACAAGGTGGGTAGTTGTTTTTATGATCTCTGCAGTCCTTGCAGGAAAGTCTGCAGTAGGCAGAGTCTGGGTGAGCAGAGCTGGAGCCCGTGGTTTAACAAACACAGCCTAATTATCAGGCACTGGGGACAAACAAGCGAGGGGGCTTGTGGAAGGGAGTAACGGGAAGCGGTGGCCAAGAGGTGGAGGCAAGGGCCTGGAGGACTGAGTCTGGCAGCTGGACCCTCTCTGCCCACCTCTCTCTGGCTCAGCCTTTGAGCTGCCTGCCGGGAGGGGGCAGGGACTGAGACACCAATCAGTGTAAGGGGCTGTAGTGTTGCTGGGAGGAGAGGGGTCCTGTCAGTTTGCCAGGACATCGCCTTTACCAGGAGCCTCCCACTCTAAAGCTGCAGGAAACAGCATAGAAACAGCGAGAGGCTCAGGGCTTAGGGGGTCTAGGAGAAGGAAGAACGGAAGCTTCCTGCCAGCCATCAGCCTGTGCTGAGGTTGGCATGGCATCCTGGGTATGCACCTGAATTAGTTTTCAGCACTGTTGCATTTCTGTGGTTCCAGTCCTTGGGAGATTGTGATCAGGATGGAATCAAGCAGAGAGACCAGGGCAGAGGCTGTGGTGCTCGAGAGACTTGAGGAGATCAAGACTCCAAGCAGCCACAGGGCAGAGTCAGCAGAGCTGCTGGGCTTTCGCTCCGACTCTCTGCTCGGCTCAGGTATCACTGGGAGTGGAGGGGAGACACAGCAGATCTGGTAAATGCCACATCCATAGTTCATTGGTTGGAGCTAATGACCCCGAGAGCAACCAGCAACCCAAAAGGAGGGAGTTAGTGGATTGATACCCCAGCCTCCTCTCCCTGTAATAGGATGACTCTGAGTTGTGTGTTCTATGCCCACTCCCAGTGTTCCCCGATAGGATTTAGCTCCATTGACTCCCAGTGGCACCTTATATGACTAGGTCCCCTTTCTCAACTGCCTTCTCTTTCCTGTTTCATATCCCTCCCCTCACTGTGCTCTTGGGGTCAACTCCCAGATAAGCTCACTTATAGCCAAATCTTTAACACAGGTCCTGTTTTAAGTGGAAATCCAACTCAGATGATATAGCTAACAGGTGCTGAACATTTTGATAGAAATAATTGTGATAACTATGAGCACTTACTCTGTGCTATGCACCATTCAAAACATTTTGCCTGTATTAAGTTATTGAAACCTCTCAACAGTCTATAAGGTAGATACCATTGTTAACTGTACATTTGACGAAGGGGAAAATGGAGCACCCATATGTTAAGGAACTTACCCAAGGTCACACAGCCGAACCAGGATGCAAAACAAAACACTACTAGCTTTAGAGACTATTTTCCTAATTATTACACTAAATTGCAGGCCTTTCAAATATTCCCCAAAGGCCTCTTCATTCCAGGCCTTATGCTTAGCATTGGGATCCAGAGATGAAGCAGATATGGGCCCTGACCTTGGAGAGCTCAAAGTCTTGAGGCAGAAACACGAAGGAAATAGACAAGCCAGTGCAGCGTCAAGGGGTGTGTCCAGAGCTGGGGCGAATTTAGAGGCAGAGCACCAGGAATCTGGGAAGGTGTCACTAAGGAGATGTCACTTGAACACAAGTCTTAAAGAAGAAATGGGAGTTGAGAGATAGCAGGGGATAAATGAGGCGGGAAGAATAGTCCAGGCAGGGGAACAGTGGTATAAAGGAGCTGAAGTGAGTGTACCGTGGTGATAGTCAGGGAATTGCATGCCATTCTATATGGCTGGTGTGATATTGTGAAATATATATTTGGTCTTTGTCTCTTGTCCTGACATACGGCTGCTGAAATCCTTGGAATCTCCAAAGTGATACACATCTTGTGAATGCTAATGGGTTGACTGTTGACTTGCCATCCCTAGATATCTTCAAGATGGGGGTTGGTTACTGGGAAGACCAAGCCATGATTAAAGAGTTGAGATTTTCGGTGTCAACCTGCAACCTCAGGAGGAGAGAGGGGCTGAAGGTTGAGTTGATCACCCCTGGCCTGTGATTTAATTAATCATGCCTATGTAGTGAAGATTCTATAAAAACTCAGAAAGACTGGGCTCAGGGAGCTTCCAGATAGTGGAACACGTGGAGGTTCTTGGAGAGTGACATGCTCAAAGAAGATATGGAAGCTCCATGCCCCTTCCTGCATACCTTGCCCTGTCCATCTCTTCATCTGGTGGTCACTGGTATCTTCTTGTAATATTCTTTATAATAAACAGTAAATGTAAGTAAGTGTTTCCCTGAGTCCTATGAACCACATTAGCAAGTTAATCAAATCTGGGGAGGGGGTTCTGGGAATCTTGCTTTACAGTCAGTTGGTCAGAAGTAAAGGTAAAACAACCCGGGTCTTGTGATTGGCATCTGCAGTGGGAGGCAGTCTTGTAAGACTGAGCCCTCAACCTATAGGACCTGATGCTAACTCCAGGTAGATGTCAGAGTTGAATTGTGTCGTAGGACATCCAGCCTGCATCCACTGCAGAAATGATTGCTTGTTTGCTATGTGGGGAACCCCATCCCACCTCCTTTTGGTTACAGAGGTATTCTGTGTTGATTGGAGTGACAGCAGAGGAAAAACAGTTTGTTTTTCTACCGCTGAAAAGTTGGGAGTAGGCTGGCTATTTGCTTGTTTATTGTTATTGTTGTTTGGGGAGAGAGTGGATGACTGCTGGGAGAAGCAGCAGAGGCCAGATTACAAAGGGTCTTGTCACCATGCCAAGGGGAGGCAGAGCTACCCAGAGCTCCAACGGTGTTTACAATGTTTTATTTCCTTTGTAGGTGTTGTATATACAGGTGCTTATTATATTATTCTTCATCCTTGTGTCTCTGAAAGATTCTTATTTTTGCAAATGATATAGAAAAAATAGAAGCATTTAGGAGGTAAACAAACCCAAAGGATAGACTGGAATCATCACCTCTCCTTACAGAGACATAGTTCTGGGAAAGTGCCCTAAAGTCTCAAGCTTTCTTTGCACAAGCTCACACGATCAGAGACAATCACCAACTCCAAGAATGTTAGACAGTGGCCTGGTTAGAAACCACTTTTATAGTTTGGATCTCAGACCCAAGGACAAAAGTTCACTCATGTCTGTCTTTAGTGCAAGTTCTCTAGATTAAGCCTGAGGAAACTTTTAGGATTCTGGTCTTAGTTATCTAGGACGTTCCTGCTGGCTTCATACTAGTCATAAGTTGATCAGTATGCCACCTCTGTTCCCAGAAAAGATATTAAAAATTACAGGGCAAATGCAATGTAGTATCCCGGATTGGATCTTGGAAGAGAAGGACATTTGTGGAAAACCAGGCAAAATCCAGATAAAGTCTACAGCTTAGTTAATAGTAAAATACCTATGGTAATCTCTTAGTCTTGACAAATGTGCCATGGTTATTTAAGCTGTTGACATTTAGGAAAAATTGGATAAAGAGTATATAGGAACTTTCTGTGCCATCTTTGTAGCTTTTCTATAAATCTGAAATTATTTCAAAATTAGGAGTCTATTTAAAAATTCAAGTGGGTTGGGCAGGGCTAAGGATTTAGCTCTGTCGCAGGCCACTAGAGCCCTATTCCCAGTTGACGACTGTGTAGAGTTGTTGAGCCAGTAATCAGTGGGTCTTATTGTGATAAATTCTAGCTCATCTTTCCCTTTCTTATGCATTTATAAGTGCCTTGTTGAAGCTAGTATATTCCATATCTGTTGTATTTTCCTGCTTTCCCACCCAGTAACTCTTTTCAAAAGGAAATAAAGATGATAATAATGCACTTTGCAGAGAAACTCAACTTGATCAAAAGATTTGCCAGAGGATGCCTGGAAATAGCATGGTTTCTTACCACATTTGAAGAAATTTATCTACTAAAGTTGCATGTTCCTATGCCTTTTCAGATTCTGAAGCAATCCAGACTTGTTTTGCTGAAGAAACAAAGGGAGAAAGAGGGATTCTAGGGTAGTAGAGCACTGCAATCATAATGGACCTGTATTGAACCTACACGTGCCATTACATGTTAACCTTTCTTGGAGCTTTCTTGTGTCCACTTTGCTAGGAGGGACCCAAGAAGGTGAACTAAAGAAGAGCCAGTCACCCATGGAAGCATCCCATTTTGACTTCGAGATCTGGTGACCTTTCAGTCTTTCCCAGACAGGCTACATGGCAAATTGTCCTCCACTTACATCATTCTAATTGTCCCTGCTGATTAATGAGGTCATTTACAGTATCAATTATTATCCTATCAAGAGAATGAATATGAGACTGAAACAAATGCCCATGAACTTGCTTATTCTATTAAAAAATAAAGTAATGAGAGATGATTGATGGTGTGTGCCCCAAGAGAAGGCATGGGAAGGGATGGACAGGAGAGAGAGGTAGAAATGAGCATGCTCTGATTAGGGGTTAAAAGAGGCTTTTGTTTAAAAGTAGTTTGCTGTTGACCTCTTCCTTCCAAAGCCACTTCTTGAGAGAGCTCTCCAAACTCCTTGTCTCATGTGCTTCCTTCCCATCACCAGCTTGCCCTTTGTCCCCCAGTTTCAGCGTTGCCACTGACACTGCTCTCGAGCAGGTCACCACCACTGTCCTCATTGCCAAATCCACAGACCCTCTTGGTCGTCTCTTATCGAGCCCCTCAAGTGTTTGCTGCCAATGACCTAATTCTTCTCGAAACACTTATACCACCAATTCCTCATTCATTCATTCATTCATTCATTCATTCATTCATTCAATCTTGTGTATATTTACTGAGCATCCACTGTGCACCAGGCACCAAGCCAGGGACTGAGCATACTAGAGTAAGCATGATGGACACAGTCCTTCTTGTTCTAAATGGAGTTTGCATTCAGATAGAGGAAGATAGGCAATTAACAAGTACACACATATAAATGAGCTGTGTTAATCTGTGTTAATCTGGGTTAATCTGAGAAATAGAACCTACAGGATACTCAATAGATCCTATAGGATACTCTCTCTCTCTTACACACACACATATGCATACACACACACAGACACAGTTGTCTCACAGGGGATTGACTTCTGGACCCCCCATGGATATAAAAATCTGCAGATGCTCAAGTCTCTTATATAAAATGGTGTAGTATTTGCATATAACCTCCCATATCCTCCCATATCCTTTAAATCATCTCTAGATTACTGACAATACCTAATACAATGTAAATACCATGTAGTAATTGTACTGCATTGTTTTAAAGTTTTTATTATTTTTATTAATATTATTTATTATTATTTAATATTTTCAATGCATGGTTGGTTGACTCTGCAGATGTGGAATGCTACTGTGTGTATGTGGGGTGTGTGTGTGTGTGTGTTTGTATGTGTTTACATATGCTTTATTATAAGGAATTGGCCCACATGGTTATGAAGACTGAGATCTGCAGTTGGCAAGCTGGAGACCCAGGAAAGCTGATAATGTAAGTTTCAGTCTGAGTTCCCATCAGAAGACAGGAGAGAAGACCAATATCCCTGGCTGAAGACAGTCAGAGAGAGTAACTTCCCCCTTACTCAGATTTTTGTTCTATTTAGGCCCTTAATGGATTGGATGATCCCCACCCCCGTTAGTGAGGGCAGTCTACTGATTCAAATGTTAATCTCAACCAGAACCTCCCTCACAGACACACCCAGAATAATGTTTAACCAAATATCTGGGCATCCTACGCCCTGTAAAGTTGGCATCTGATATTAACCATCACAAATCCACCCCTTATCAACTCAGCACTATATACCTCTTAAAACACACTTAATTGCTAAATAAAGACAATAACAAACTTACAATTTTGCCTAACATTATATGACTATCCTGCATACTATTGAAAAGGCATTAACCCCTCACCCAGAGGAGGAGACAAAATCTTGAAATGATGTTTACTCTTCTTGATATCCTGCAACTTAAATACTATGGTGTAAAAATAACAATACTTAAATACCATAACATAAAGTTATTATATCTTATGTTATATGAAAAGGGAATAAGAAAACAAATATGTATTACTTAATATGTATGTATGTGTGTATATATTTATATATTTATATTTATGTATATTTATATACACATATATGAATAGATATATCCTTACATACACACGCAAACACTCATAACAAAATCAAGAGGGATACTCATAACAATGACAGTCTTTATTTCTGTAACTGGCCATGTGGTCACAGCTGGTATTTATAACTAACTCTTTCACTACCCATTCTGTATTCCTTTTGTCTTCAGCAAGCATCACAGCTGATCATGGTTCTTTCCCACGTGGGGTGACCTAAACTTAAAGTGCCTGAGCCATTAATAGTCCTGCCCTGATTGAGTTGTTCTGATTTTTTCATTGACCTTAATCATAGGCCATGATAATACTAAGAGATGCCCTAAGGGATCTTCTTTATTCCAGACATACTCTTCCTTACCTCCATTGTGGAGTAGCAGTCCCATTTCCGTTTGGTAGTCACAATCAATCACCCTGGCTAACATAGTTACTCTTTTCTTTGCCTGTTGATTCAGAGGTATGAGAGGTATGAGGAGTACAAAGTGGCCAGGTAGCAGTCTTAACTTTCAGCACAGTAGGATCATTGTTGTAACACCTGGAACTAAGACCTTTGGGCTAGCATAGCATTAACTTTCAGCTCAGTAGGATCATTGTTGTGACACCTGGTGGAGGCATATTCCTCCCTTTGCAACTAAGACCTCTGGGCTAGCATAGCATAAGGTCATAGAAGAGGAAGCAAACATTTTGTTAGTCTGTCACTAGAGGTGATAGTGAGTGGAGCTACTGCTATTTCCATCCCTTGATTTCTAGACTTGTGAATCCTGGCTGTGGGAGAAAGAGCACTATATATAGATGATGATTCAGAGCATATACAACCTTCTGGAGAACCTTGCCCCAGCCCTGCAAGGTATTGCCACCTAGCTGGCGTTGTAATTGAGTCTTCAAAAGGTCATTTCACTGTTTTACCAAGCCAGCTGCTTCAGGATGGAGGGCTTACATGGTAGGACCAGTGAATCCCATGAGCATGAGCCCACTGCCACATTTCTTTGGCTATAAAGCGAGTTTATTGGTCAGAAGCAGCACAGTGTGGAATACCATGACAGTGGATAAGGCATTATGTAAGTTCAAGGATGGTAGTTTTGGCAGAAGCATTGCATACAGGGAAGGCAAATTCATATCCAAAATAACTGTCTATTACAGTAAGAACAAAACACTTCCGCTTCTGCAATGGAAGCAGCCCAGTGTTATCAAACTACCAGGGTAGTTGGCTTATCACCCCAGGGAAGGGTACCATATTGGGAACCCCACTTCTGGTACCAAAATCTGTTTTGGTCTCTTTGGGTTGCCATCACAAAATACTCATAGACTGGGTGGCTTAAACAATAGAAATTTATTTTTTAACTGTCCTGGAGGCTAAAATGCAAGATCAGGGTGCCAAAATGGCATGATTCTTGTGAGAGTTTTCATTCTGGCTTGCAGATGGCTGCATTCTCACTGCATCTTCACATTGCAGAGAGAGTTGGCAAGAGAGGCAGAGAAAGGTGTCTCTTCTCATAAGGGCACTAATCTCATGATAGAAGTCCCATCCTCATGACCTCATCTAATCCTAATTACCTCCCAAAGATCCCACCTCCAAATACCAATACATTGAGGTTCAGGGCTTCAACATATAAACTTTGGGAGGACACAAGCACTCAGTCCATTACATAAGCCATTCAGGTAGTGGTAAATGTTACGAGAAAAATAAAGCAGAGCAACTGGCAGAGTATGACAAGGTGCAATCAATGGAACCTTATTGGGAAGTGATACCTCAATTGTTTTCACATGTCAGTCCCTTAAATCTCACCACTGTCTTCAGGGTTTCATGTCTTCTTTTGTGGCACCTCACTCTCTATACACTTGGATTGGATCTTACAGGTGAGCAAGTCCCTGTTTTACAGAATGTGTCACTAAAAGTGATTCAAAAGATGGCATCTGGGGTTGGGGGGGCAAAACCCAGTTCCAAATTCCAGCTGACAATTATCCTAAGGGTCCAGGCAGAAAAACAGAATTCAGGGATAAGGCAACAGTTCAGAATCCAGGGTCATCTACCGTAATATGAACGATGCTCCTGAAAGATGTGCAACATAGTGACCCTGAAAAATCCTAGAAGCCGAAGCAGAGTTACAGGTTCACAACAGACACTGGGAAGTAGGGCCTGAGAAAGTCCCTGAACCACCTGCAAAAACTCTGCAGTGACGAAACTCTCTTACTGCCCCTGTGGCTCCTCCCTCTCTTATTTACAGATGAGGCCCACAGGCAAAGCCTCTTTACTATTAACTGCAAATATCAATGGTTTGGATATAATTCAGGTTGACCCTCCACTGTTCACAACGTGTGACCTGGGCTTGGGTAATCACGTTTCACACTGCACAGCTGTGGGCTCAGCAGACCCTGCAATCCCAGCCTGAGCAAAACCCCTGGAGCCCCTCTTGCTGAGAAGTTTCTCTCCACAGTTCCTTCTGGAGAAGGAACCATGGTTCTGAAGACCATGGTTCTGGAAGCTCCTGTTTATCCTGGTTCCCTGGAGTATTGGAAACAATGGACATGGTGTCCTGGTGCCTGACTCTGCCCTCCAAGTGGGCCAACAAGCATTTCTATCTAGTTCACAAAGACAGGGCCTGATATTCTCCCATTTCATGGCCAACACCTTCTGGTGGTGGCTGTGCAGCAGCTGATAATAATGATGATGTTTGGTATTAACCTGTGCACAGGTGCTGCCTGTAGCACTCTGTAAAGTGCTGTCTTTAAATGGAGACCTAATCTTTCAAACCAGGTGCAGTGCTCAAAACCAGCTCTGGCGGCCAACAGGAAGGGCATTGTGGTACAGAGCAGGTAAGGAGAGGACTCCCATTCTCTCTGCCCATCTTCTCCATCCTCTTGCAGGCATGTTCAGCATCTTGAGCCTTCTTAGAATTCTCAGAGGCTCCACCTGCTCCCTCCCCAGGTTGGCCCCAGCAGCTGTCTGAGGGGGTAGGTGGATACAAAGCCCTCGGGATGGAGAATCTGCTGGCCATTCACTGATATTTTTACAATTGTTGTTGTTTGTGTCTCTCTGGTACACGAGGAACAAAAAATGCAGAGATCTTCCAGATGATGCCAGTCCTAGCCTGGCACCATCTGAGGGCCTGGGTAAATCTCAGCTGTTCCATCAAACCTCCTGGGGTGGTCCGAACTTTAAGGACTGCCTTGACAGAGAGCAGTTTCCATTCCTAAATGGGT
Organism: Rhinopithecus roxellana; assembly: GCF_007565055.1. Lineage (NCBI taxonomy): Eukaryota > Metazoa > Chordata > Mammalia > Primates > Cercopithecidae > Rhinopithecus > Rhinopithecus roxellana. The sequence goes on along the minus strand of NC_044560.1, from coordinate 85,022,379 downwards.
GATGTCACTAAGCCTGATTTAGGGGAGGTGGCTATGGAAGGTAGCACCTGTGCGTGGGTTAATACCAAACATCATTATTATCAGCTACTGCACAGCCACCGCCAGAAGGTGTTGGCCATGAAGTAGGAGGCAGGCTTCTGGAACATGATGACCTCTCTTCCTCAAAGCTTGCTTCCCCATTTCCATCCTTGCCAACCTCCTGACACATGGTGTTGGATGCTTCAGTCTCTGTCATGGAAGACCAAGCTGGCTCAGGGGTTTTCAGGCTTCTGTGGAAGTAAATGAAGTCTGCATCTGCTAGAAGGTTGGGCAGCCTCCAGAAAAATCCCCTCTCTTGGGGAGCCTGGTAATTAAGCAGTCATGGCAAACAAGTGGAGGAGGAACATCTGTTTGTATCCATTTGTTCTCCTGTCATTAGTTGGGGAACAATTTTATAAATTACATGTAAAGTTGTGTTTTGTCTTTCCTCTGCTTGTACCATCCTCTTTGTTTAAGATGACCTCAGTATCCTACCACAGACCGCCATGCCCTTTGGATGACTGACTAACAATTTATCTTTTTAGATCAGCTCAGGCTGGTGCATCAGATTCCCTGGATGCATCCTTATCACTGCACTTACTATTTTGCATTATAACTGTGTGTTCAATAATAATAAAATTAATTATCTCCTGTGGTGTATCTGGCACTGTTCTCAATGCTAGGGTTAGATAAGTGAACTAAATGGATAGATATCCCTGCCCTCGTGGAATTCACACACTGGTGGAAAAAGGTAGACTTAATAAATAAGGAGTGATCAAATATATAGGAAGTCAGATTATGGTAAGTGTTAGGAGAAATGCAGGACAAGGGGAATCAGGAATCAGGAAATGGGACAGGAGGGGAGGAGGGTTGCAATTTTAAATAGAGTAGTCATCAAAGCCTTGGTGTAAAGGGTATGTGAACAAAGACCTGCAGAAGATGAAGGAACAAGCCATACACATCTGGAGGAAGAGATGAGGTAGCTGGAGGAAACTGAGAGAAGAGCAGGTGTAAAGGCCTTGAGGCAGAACTTGCTAGGTGTGTTTTAGGAACAGCAAGTGGCCGTTATGGTTATAGTGAGTGAGCAGGGGGAGGTAGTTGGTGTTAAGGAGGGTGGTGATGGAGTGGGAACACGTAGTGGCAGCAGAGGATTCCCCAGGGACTTTAGACCATTATGAAGACTTTGGCTTTTTTTTTTTTAATTGCTGTATTTATTTATTTTTAATTTTTATTTTTTATTATACTTTTAAGTTCTAGGGTACATGTGCACAACATGCAGGTTTGTTACATATGTATAACTGTGCCATGTTGGTGTGCTGCACCCATTAACTCATCATTTACATTAGGTGTATCTCCTAATGCTATCCCTGCCCCCTCCCGACAGTAGGCCCCAATGTGTGATGTTCCCCTTCCTATGTCCAAGCGATCTCATTGTTCAGTTCCCACCTATGAGTGAGAACATGTGGTGTTTGGTTTTCTGTTCTTGTGATAGTTTGCTGAGAATGATGGTTTCCAGCTGCATCCATGTCTCTACGAAGGACATGAACTCATCCTTTTTTATGGCTACATAGTATTCCACGATGTATATGTGCCACATTTTCTTAATCCATGGACATTTGGGTTGATTTCAAGTCTTTGCTATTGTGAATAGTGCTGCAATAAACATACGTGTGCATGTGTCTTTATAGCAGCATTATTTATAATCCTTTGGGTATATACCCAGTAGTGGGATGGCTGGGTCAAATGGTATTTCTAGTTCTAGATCCTTGAGGAATCGCCACCCTGTTTTCCATAATGGTTGAACTAGTTTACAGTCCCACCAACAGTATAAAAGTGTTCCTATTTCTCCAAATCCTCTCCAGCACCTGTTGTTTCCTGACTTTTTAATGATTGCCGTTCTAACTGGTGTGAGATGGTATCTCATTGTGGTTTTGATTTGCATTTCTCTGATGGCCAGTGATGATGAGCATTTTTTCATGTGTCTGTTGGCTTTATAAATGTCTTCTTTTGAGAAATGTTTGTTCATATCCTTTGCCCACTTTTTGATGGGGTTATTTTTTCTTGTAAATTTGTTTGAGTTCTTTGTAGATTCTGGATATTAGCCCTTTGTCACATCAGTACATTGCAAAAATTTTCTCCCATTCTGTAGGTTGCCTGTTCACTCTGATGGTAGTTTCTTTTGCTGTGCAGAAACTCTTTAGTTTAATTAGATCCCATTTGTCAATTTTGGCTTTTGTTGCCATTGTTTTTGGTGTTTTAGACATGAAGTCCTTGCCCATGCCTCTGTCCTGAATGGTATTACCTAGGTTTTCTTCTAGGGTTTTTATAGTTTTAGGTCTAACATTTAAGTCTCTAATCCATCTTGAATTAATTTTTGTATAAGGAGTAAGGAAAGGATCCAGTTTCAGCTTTCTACTTATGGCTAGCCAATTTTCCCAGCACCATTTATTAAATAGGGAATCCTTTCCCCATTTCTTTTTTTTGTCAGGTTTGTCAAAGATCAGATGGCTGTAGATGTGTGGTATTATTTCTGAGGGCTCTGTTCTGTTCCATTGGTCTCTGTCTCTGTTTTGGTACCAGTACCATGCTGTTTTGGTTACTGTAGCCTTGTAGTATAGTTTGAAGTCTGGTAGCATGATACCTCCAGCTTTGTTCTTTTGGCTTAGGATTGTCTTGGCAATGTGGGCTCTTTTTTGGTTCCATATGAACTTAAAAGCAGTTTTTTCTAATTCTGTGAAGAAAGTCATTGGTAGCTTAATGGGGATGGCATTAAATCTGTAAATTACCTTGGGCAGTATGGCCATTTTCACAATATTGATTCTTCCTATCCATGAGCATGGTATGTTCTTCCATTTGTTTGTGTCCTCTTTGATTTCACTGAGCAGTGGTTTGTAGTTCTCCTTGAAGACATCCTTTACATCCCTTGTCAGTTGGATTCCTAGGCATTTTATTCTCTTTGAAGCAATTGTGAATGGAAGTTCATTCATGATTTGGCTCTCTGTTTGTCTGTTACTGGTGTATAAGAATGCTTGTGATTTTCGCACATTGATTTTGTATCCTGAGACTTTGCTGAAGTTGCTTATCAGCTTAAGGAGATTTTGGGCTGAGACAATGGGGTTTTCTAAATATACAATCATGTCATCTGCAAACGAGACAATTTGACTTCTTCTTTTCCTAATTGAATACCCTTTATTTCTTTCTCTTGCCTGATTGCCCTGGCCAGAACTTCCAACACTATGTTGAATAGGAGTGGTGAGACAGGACATCCCTGTCTTGTGCCAGTTTTCAAAGAGAATACTTCCAGTTTTTGCCCATTCAGTATGATATTGGCTGTGGGTTTGTCATAAATAGCTCTTATTATTTTGAGATACGTTCCATCAGTACCGAATTTATTGAGCGTTTTTTAGCATGAAGGGCTGTTGAATTTTGTCAAAGACCTTTTCTGCATCTATTGAGATAATCATGTGGTTTTTGTCTTTGGTTCTGTTTATATGCTGAATTACGTTTATTGATTTGCATATGTTGAACCAGCTTTGCATCTCAGGGATGAAGCCCACTTGATCATGGTGGATCAGCTTTTTGATGTGCTGCTGGATTCGGTTTGCCAGTATTTTATTGAGGATTTTTGTGTTGATGTTCATCAGTGATATTGGTCTAAAATTCTCTTTTTTTGTTGTGTCTGTGCCAGGCTTTGGTATCAGGATGATGTTGGCCTCATAAAATGAGTTAGGGAGGATTCCCTCTTTTTCTATTGATTGGAATAGTTTCAGAAGGAATGGTACCAGCTCCTCCTTGTATCTCTGGCAGAATTCAGCTGTGAATCCATCTTGTCCTGGACTCTTTTTGGTTGGTAGGCTATTAATTATTGCCTCAATTTCAGAGCCTGCTATTGGTCTATTCAGGGATTCAACTTCTTCTTGGTTTAGTCTTGGGAGAGTGTTAGTGTCCAGGAATTTATCCATTTCTTCTAGATTTTCTAGTTTATTTGCATAGAGGTGTTTATAGTATTCTCTGATGGTAGTTTGTATTTCTGTGGGGTCCGTGGTGATATCCCCTTTATCATTTTTTATTGCGTCTATTTGATTGTTCTCTCTTTTCTTCTTTATTAGTCTTGCTACCAGTCTATCAATTTTGTTGATCTCTTCAAAAACCAGCTCCTGGATTCATTGATTTTTTGGAGGGCTTTTTGTGTCTCTATCTCCTTCAGTTCTGCTCTGATCTTAGTTATTTCTTGCCTTCTGCTAGCTTTTGAATGTGTTTTCTCTTCTCTAATTCTTTTAATTGTGATGTTAGGGTGTCAATTTTAGATCTTTCCTGCTTTCTCTTGTGAGCATTTAGTGCTATAAATTTCCCTCTACACACTGCTTTAAATGTGTCCCAGAGATTCTGGTATGTTGTATCTGTGTTCTCATTGGTTTCAAAGAACATCTTTATTTCTGCCTTCATTTCGTTATGTACCCAGTAGTCATTCAGGAGCAGGTTGTTCAGTTTCCATATAGTTGAGCGGTTTTGGTTGAGTTTCTTAGTCCCGAGTTCTAGTTTCGTTGCCCTGTGGTCTGAGAGACAGTTATCATTTCTGTTCTTGTACATTTGCTGAGGAGTGTTTTACTTCCAACTATGTGGTCAATTTTGGAATAAGTGTGATGTGGTGCAGAGAACAATGTATATTCTGTTGATTTGGGGTGGAGAGTTCTGTAGATGTCTATTAGGTCGGCTTGGTGCAGAGCTGAGTTCGATTCCTGGATATCCTTGTTAACTTTCTGTCTCGTTGATCTGTCTAATGTTCACAGTGGGGTGTTAAAGCCTCCCATAAATTGCATGGGAGTCTAAGTCTCTTTGTAAGTCTCTAAGGACTTGCTTTATGAATCTGGGTGCTCCTGTATTGGGTGCATATATATTTAGGATAGTTACCTCTTCTTGGTGAATTGAATTCTGTACCATTATGTAATGGCCTTCTTTGTCTCTTTTGATCTTTGATGGTTTAAAGTCTATTTCATCAGAGACTAGGATTGCAACCCCTGCCTTTTTTTTGTTTTCTATTTGCTTGGTAGATCTTCCTCCATCCCTTTATTTTGAGCCTATGTGTGTCTCTACATGTGAGATGGGTCTCCTGAATACAGCACGGTGATGGGTCTTGACTCTTTATCCAATTTGCCAGTCTGTGTCTTTTAATTGGACCATTTAGTCCATTTACATTTAAGGTTAATATTGTTATGTGTGAACTTGATCCTGTCATTATGATATTAGCTGGTTATTTTGCTCATTAGTTGATGCAGTTTCTTCCTAACATCGATGGTCTTTACATTTTGGCATGTTTTTGCAGTGGCTGGTACTGGTTGTTCTTTTCCATGGTTAGTGCTTCCTTCAGGATCTCTTGTAAGGCAGGCCTAGTGGTGACAAAATCTCTAAGCATTTGCTTGTCTGTAAAGGATTTTATTTCTCCTTCAGTTATGAAACTTAGTCTCGCTGGATATGAAATTCTGGGTTGAAAATTCTTTTCTTTAAGAATGTTGAAGATTGGCCCCCACTCTCTGCTATCTTGGAGAGTTTCTGCCAAGAGATCTGCTGTTAGTCTGATGGGCTTCCCTTTGTGGGTAACCCGACCTTTCTCTCTGGCTTCCCTTAACATTTTTTCCTTCATTTCAACTTCGGTGAGTCTGACAATTATGTGTCTTGGAGTTGCTCTTTTCAAGGAGTATCTTTTTGGCATTCTCTGTATTTCCTGAATTTGAATGTTGGCCTGCCTTGCTAGGTTGGGGAAGTTCTCCTGGATAATATCCTGCAGAGTGTTTTCCAACTTGGTTCCATTCTTCCCGTCACTTTCAGGCACAGCAATCAGACTTAGATTTGGTCTTTTCACATAATCCCTTTTTCTTGGAGGCTTTGTTCATTTGTTTTTACTCCTTTTTCTCTGCACTTCTCTTCTCGCTTCATTTCATTCATTTGGTCTTCAATCACTGATAATCTTTCTTCCAGTTGATCGAGTCAGTTACTGAAGCTTGTGCGTTTGTCAGGTAGTTCTCGTGTCATGGTTTTCATCTCTGTCAGTTCCTTTATGACTTCTCTCCATTTGTTCTAGTTATCCATTCTTCCTTTCTTTTTTCAAGGTTTTTAGTTTCTTTTGTGCTGGGTACATAGTTCCTCCTTTAGCTCTGAGAGGTTTGATATACTGAAGCCTCCTTCTCTCAAGTCGTCAAAGTCATTCTCCATCCAGCTTTGTTCTGTTGCTGGCGATGAGCTGCGTTCCTTTGGAGGGGGAGAGGCCCTCTGACTTTTTGAATTTCCAGCTTTTCTGCACTGCTTTTTCCCCATCTTTGTGGTTTTATCTGCCTTCCGTCTTTGATGATGGTGATGTACTGATGGGGTTTTGGTGTGGGTGTCCTTCCTGTTTGTTAGTTTTCCTTCTAATAGTCAGGACCCTCAGCTGCAGGTCTGTTGGAGTTTGCTGGAGGTCCACTCCAGACCCTGTTTGCCTGGGTATCAGCAGCGGAGGCTGCAGAAGATACAATATTGCTGAACAGCAAGTTTTGCTGTCTGATTCTTTCTCTGGAAGCTTTGTCTCGGAGGTGTACCCAGCCGTGTGAGGTGTGAGGTGTCAGTCTGCACCTAGTGGGGGATGTCTCCCAGTTAGGTTACTCATGGCTCAGGGACCCACTTGAGCAGGCAGTCTGTCCGTTCTCAGATATCAACCTCTGTTCTCAGATCTCAGCCTCCGTGCTGGGAGAACCACTGCTCTCTTCAAAGCTGTCAGACAGGGGGGACATTTACATCTGCAGAGGTTTCTGCTGCTTTTTGTTTAGCTGTGCCCTGTCCCCAGAGGTAGAGTCTACAGAGGCAGGCAGGCCTCGTTCAGCTGTGGTGGGCTCTACCCAGTTCAAGCTTCCAGGTGGCTTTGTTTATCTACTCTAGCCTCAGCAATGGTGGGCACCCCTCCCCCAGCCTTGCTGCCACCTTGCAGTTAGATCTCAGACTACTGTGCTAGCAATGAAGGAGGCTCTGTGGGCGTGGGACCCTCTGGGCCAGACGTGGGATATAATCTCCTGGCGTGCCATTTGCTGAGACCCTTCGTAAAGTGCAGTATTAGGGTGGGAGTTACCTGATTTTCCAGGTGTTGCATGTCTCAGTTTTCCTTGGCTAGGAAAAGGAATTCCCTTCCCTTTGCGCTTCCCAGGTGAGGCGATGCCTCGCCCTGCTTCAGCTCTTGCTGGTTGGGCCGCACCCACTGACCAGCACTGACTGTCCAACACACCCCAGTGAGATGAACCTGGTACCTCAGTTGAAAATGCAGAAATCACCTGTCTCCTGTGTCGCTCACGCTGGGAGCTGGAGGCTGGAGCTGTTCCTATTTGGCCATCTTGGGCACCCCGTAATTGCTGTATTTGGCTTTTATGCCAAATTGAGTGGGATGCCTTTGGATGAGTTTCTAGCAGAGAAGTGACATGATCCTACTTAAGATGATCACACAGGCTGCTGTGTTAAGGAGGATCTCTAGGTGGACTAGGGGGAAAGTAGGAAGACTGATTAGGAGGTTATTGCAGTAATTGAGGCAAGAGATGGTGGTGTCTTGTTCCAGGGTGGTAGTAATGAAGGTGATGAGAACTGGCTGGATTTCTAGATAAATTAATGTAAATGCCTCCATTTGAGGGTAAATCCCTCGAGAGCAAGTCCATGTCTTATGAATTTTTATCCCGAGAACCAAGCATAGTACATAGCTTTTAATAGGGCATACAATTAATATTTGTTGAATGAATGATTGATGAGAAAAATTTGTAATTGTTACCAGTGGGAATATGCCAGCCTTTAATCTCTTTTGTGAACCTATCAGATCATAGAGAAAAATCATGAATAACATCTATTTTATTTTCTCAACTGATGTCATAAATAAAGCTATTCATGCATGTACTGAACCAAGAAGTGTGGGGCCTGCTGGATCCAACTGTCTTTGTCTATTACTCAGGACTTTCCAAAGCTTTTCATACAGTAATGCAAAGGTTCTCAAAGTTTCTTAGGTGCCAGTAAGATTTCCACGGTGCTCCATGGGTAAAAGAAATACCCATTAGCTCCACTTATTAAGCAGTTTAGGTCCAAATAACTGAATAAGTATTTATATCCCAACACCTCTGTATCTGTTTGGAAAGATAATATAAATTGAAAGAAAAATATTTTTATTTCATCCTTAAATAATTGTTAAATAACAATTGATTGCTAATGGTATGTGTTTCCTTGTTGGTCATTGCAAAGATTTTCAAACCTTGGGCTCAGATTGGACACTACCACCTTCATATCCTGTTCCACACTGATTCACACATGGTCCCTACTTCCCATCACACCAACTACCAAAGCTTTGCAAAGATATGATGTCATCTAATGCAAGGTAGCTTTACATTGAAGCTCTGAACCACCTTGAGCTAATAGTTGTATGTCCAGCAGATATTAAGTGCCACTATTTCCTTTGAAAGTTTAAAATATTCCATGGTTACCCTTGTAAACTCACTGCAATGCCCTGGGGCACCATGGTGCACTTTTTGGGAACCATGGTACATTTCCCAAAATTACTTATTTTTTTCAGGCAAACCTACTAACATCACACTGGATAATATTCTGTGCAACATTATTTGGGAACTTTTGAGGTAGAGCACATCAAGAGGGCTCCCTGCTGCAGAAGGAGAAGCTGCAGTCCAATGGGAAACACCCCTGGGTTTTGACGGAGCGAGTGTGCTTAGAGGATTTGCATTCTGAACGTAGTGCTTCTTCCCTATTTTTAGACCTCAGCAGGTGGGTCTGCTATGACTCCAGATCTTGCTTCTAAAGAGAGTCCACATCCTAGAAAGTGTACTGTATATGGAGATTTGGAGGCCTAGCTTTGCTCCCATCCAGTCATACTTAAGACAGGTATCCCAGCCTCCAAAAGTAAATGCACATGTGCAGCTGAAAGCAGAGGTTTGCAGAGCCAGTAGATGTTTTCTGGAGAGGCAGGGACATTTTAGACAAGATCCTTTGGATGTAAGTTGGGCTTTTTCAGCAGATATCTAGCTAATGCAAGATCACCCTCAGAAATGGGAGTTTATTACAAGGATCTCCAGATCTCGAGACAGCACAAGAATCATCTCTTTAGACTTCCTCTCATTCTAGGTTTCAGGGTGTTGAAGACTGATAGTGTCAGTGGTCTCATAGCTAATGTAGCTACAGCCTCAGCTCCATGATCTACCTTCTGTGGGCATATCCTTTCCCAGAGTGTTCCACAGAACCCCAGCCCACAAGATGCTTTAAGAATAAAGGGGTCTATGATGTATATATAGAAAGGCACAAAAAGCCTAGATTTTCCAAGTTTCCCAGTTTTAGAGGCTCTTGATGAAATGCAAAGGGGAATTACCAGTGAAAACATGTGTTTGTAGGTGTGTGTGTGTGTGGTGTGGTGTGTGATTATGACTAATGTCCATCAATTACCTGCAAATTACTAGATGATGCCTGTAATGATAGTTCTGTTTTTAGCTTAATGGTTTATGTATCTAACCAGTGGCTGCTGTCTGGAGTAGGGCTGCTGGCAAATCAAAACACTATTTGCCAAGCCTGTCAGTGTGACAAGTGTTGCTTACATTTACTCTTTTATTCCCAAGGTCAATTGGTATGTCTTTTTTCATATCACTGTTTGATGTGCTAACAGCCTTAAATGAGAACCATTCATTAAAGGCCCAATTTGCTATATTACTATTTATTCCTGGGTAATTCTATATTGGGCTCTTTAATATTGCAAAGAAGAGACATGCGTAGATCACCCTCGGAAGTGGAGGTGTAGCACATGGTTCTCTAGATCTTGGGGCAACACAGAACCGCATTTCAGACCTTTGGTCACTCTGGGTTTCAGAACTTTCAAGACAGTAGTGTCAGCAGCATCATGGCTGACATAGCAACAGCCTCATGATTGTTGCAGCAACAGCCTCAGCTCCACAACCTGCCTTCTCTGGGCATATTGTTTCCCAGAGAGGGTTCCACAGAACCCTAGCCCACAGGATGCTTTAAGAATCAATGAGGCTATAATATAATGGGTTTGGGATCTGTTACATAATCTATTCCAGCCTTGAAGGTTTACATTGACTTCGCTTGTTCAAAGTCCTCCTATGCATTTTATTTTTTATTTGTTTTCTGAAAAATCCTTGCTTTGTTTAACCCAGCATCTCCCAATTCTGTTTAACTGGTGAACACTCTAGAAACATGCTTTGAAAAATAACCTAGTTTTGGTACTTTCTAGAAAAATCTGGTTGTAATAATTTGTCACCCTCTGTATTGAGGGGTCCACATCACCACCCTCATGATTTATTAGGACTCACATGATTCAGGATATATTTGTACCCATGGCTATGATTTATTATGGTGAAAGGATACAGAGCAAAGTCAGCAAGGGGAAAAGGTACATCCTGGGGCGATAGCTGGGAGAAGCCAGGCACAAGCTTCCAAGAGTTCTCGTCTGGCAAAGTCACACAGGTCGTGCTTCAAACCCCCGGCAACTAATTGTGACAACACACATGAAATATTGCCAGCCAGGAAAGCTTAGCAGAGACTCATTGCCCAGCGTCTTCCCACAGAGATGATTACCTAGACCCCTCTTCCTGACACATACCAACATTCTAGGCTCCCAGGTGGAAAGCAGGTGTTCAGCATAAACCATAATGTTTGTACAAATTGTTTAGACCTCTCCTGAAAGTACTAGAAGTGGAGGGAACCCTCCTGAAATCCCTGGTTCCCAGATGCCAGACAGGGATTATACTTGTAAGCGGGCCTTTCAAAGGATAGCAGTCAGGCCTTTTCTGTCTGCTTTCTCATAGTAAAACCTTCATTTATTCACTCTATATTACATCTAATATGTGCTGTGCACTAGTGATATAGTGAAAAGGTTATAGATAGTCTTTGTCTCCAAGAGACTTACCATCAAGAAGGAAAGACAGATATATAACAATTCAATAAGAAAATCGATTCATGATCATTGGGATGAATGTTACAAAGTAGAAGTACTCTGTTCTCTGAGGACATTTATCAGGGATCCCTAAACTCTTTCCCAGAGGAACTGATGCTGAAAGTGAGCCCTGAAAAGCTAATGCAGTGTTGGGGGGAAGGTAAGATGGAGGTGGCCTGGATGGCTAAGGGAGGCATCTGGGCACAGAGTCCTAGGGATAGCATCTGCAAAGGCCCTGAGATGGGAAGAGATGTGGCACCTTCAAGGACAGTATAAGAAGCCAGCTCACACCTGTAATCCCAGCACTTAGGGAGGCTGAGGCAGGCAGATCACAAGGTCAGGAGATAGAGAGCATCCTGGCTAACACGGTGAAACCCCGTCTCTACTAAAAATACAAAAAAAAAATGAGCCAGGCATGGTGGTGGGCACCTGTAGTCCCAGCTACTTGGGAGGCTGAAGCAGGAGAATAGCGTGACCCTCAGAGGCAGAGCTTGCAGTGAGCCGAGATCATGCCACTGCACTCCAGCCTGGGCCACAGAGCAAGACTCTGTCTCAAAAAAAAAAAAAAAAAAAAAAAAAAGAAGAAGAAGAAGAAGAAGCCAGTGTGGGTGGAGGGGGAAAGACCAAAGGGGAGAGAGCCATGAACTGAGGTAGAAAGAAAGGCAGGCCAGGTCTTGCAAGGCAAAGCCTCGGGCCGTATCACCCAGAGAGCCATCCATCTCTGTCATTCCTGATCATTATGTCCTTCTTGCTGATCCAGATCTCTTATTTCACTTGAGGCCTAGGGAACCAGCCCCAGCAACACTCACTCAGGGACGACTCAGGGCTCTGCCTCCATCCTCAGAAAGTTATGAAAAGTGGGGGTTTATCACATGGTTCTCCAGATCTTGGAGCAGCACAGAGACAATCTTAAAGAGCCCAACTAATATAGAATTACCCAGGAATAAACAGTAAAATAGCAAATTGGGCTTTTATTGAATGGTTCTCATTTAAAGCTGTTAGCACATCAAACAGTGATATGAAAAAAGACAAGCCAATTTGACCTTGGGAATAAAAGAGTAAGTGTAAGCAACATTTGTCACACTAACAGGCTTGGCAGATAGTGTTTTGATTTGCCAGCTGCCCTACTCCAGACAGTTCCAGAAAGTTCCATGTGCCTGGAAGACATTTGGACAAAACCTAATTCTTCCATCTTTCCCTGTCTTCTATGTTTTTCTATCAAGCAGGAATCAAGACTTACATTTACTCCAGTAATGAGGTCAACCCAATGTACTAATAGACTCCATAATTCCAGGTTGGAGTTTGTTGAGATCAGAATTTCATTATGGCCTTTCTCATTGGTTCTCTGACTGGCAAAAGCAAAGTCATGTCTCTGATGAGCTTGGCCCAAGATTCAACCTGGTATGTTCCTCCTCCTTCCTGAGGATCAGCATCTGAGACCTGTTGCCACTCAGTAAATATTTGAGGGATTAAAATTGGACTGAACTTGAGAGGTGGCACACTCATACCTTTGGCAGATGTGAATGCCAGCGTTCTTCTGTGCATGGAGCCCAAGTGTGTCTCTCTGGAGCCTCTGCCCTGTGGTCCTGCTTCCTTGCCAAGCATTTCATGAGGACATTGGTGTGTCAAGCATGACCCTCAGGGATGTGGAGACAGTTCTTATCCTTCCCCTTGCCAACTCTGTTGGACCCCAGACTATACGTGCCCATTCTCTTCAACTGTTCCTCATCCCACAGGGTGAGGGGTCTTTTAGGGTCTCCTTGGTGCAAGCCTGGCACATCAAAGCCAAGAGACACCAGCCCAAGGAAGTGAGTAGTTGGTCAACTTGAGAGCCTGGAAGTTCTGAAACGTGGGCACTAACTCCTGGAGTAAGAAAATGAGCTTTTATTTGCATGGGTAGAAATTTGCAGACACTTCACTTGGGTGGAAGAAATGTCATATTCCTGCATTAAAAACAATTTGACTTTGAGTCCCAGGCATAAAGGGGAAGAATTTCACTTCAGCCACTGTTGGGATTCTCCCAAGCAAGGTCTTACATAGACCCCGCATTCCAGGAAGACCCTCAGATCTCAGTCCACTTGATGTGCTCAAGGCCTCAGTGACACCTGAAGGCAGGAAGCTCAGTTGTATCCGAGCCAAATTCTGGTGGGGGAGTTCAAGTCCTTCTGCTTAGAATGAGAGTCCTTTTGTGTACAGTCCAGCACTTTCTTCTGTCCCCTCTTCCTCATTTAAGACAGGGTCTCATTCTGTCACCCAGACTGGAATGCAGAGACATGATCATAGCTCACTGCAGCCTCAAACTCCTGGGATGAAGTAATCCTTCTGCCTCAGACTCCTGAGTAGCTGGGACTACAGGCATGCACTACCGTGCCCAATTATTCTTGAAAGTTTTCGGAAAGACAGGATCTCACTATATTGACTAGTGTGGTCTCGAACTCCTGGCCTCAAGCGATCCTCCCACCTCGTCCTCCCAAAATGTTGGGATTGCAGGCACAAGCTACTGCACGCAGCGTAATACCCTCTTTAAAATAAAAGCTCCTACCTTTTTATTTTTCCTGGGATGATTAGGAAGAAATGGAGGTGTTCAAAGCAGTCTGCTTTTTCCTTATATCTCACCTCATTTCATGGGTATGAAGGGGATTTGCCACATCAATAAGTGTTACTTAGCCCAAGTCTGGATGTCTCTCCCTCCTGTTGTCCATACTGCCAGCATCAGTTACCTAAGATGTGTTGCTTCTTACGCAACTAAGAAGCCACACATCTTAGGCTTCTTAGTTTGTGTGGCTGCTCCTAGAAACACTGAATAGCTTGCCACTCATTCATTCATCCATTCATTTAGAAACACACATTCAAGGTGAGCAACACAAACTCAGCCATGGCTCTTGTGGTGCTTTCATCTAGTCAGGGAGACCTTAATGAAAACCATTTACCCCAATAAACATCTAATTAGGAATTATGGTTAGTGCTAATAAAGAAAAGACAAGGGATATCAGTCAGGATAGGTCAGGTTACACTCTGTGTACTAATCATGTTTTTAAATTGTCTGTATTTTCTGATACTTTGACATCTTGGGACTTCGTTGACCTAAAATAGCAAACAGTTCTTCCCGAAGTGTGCCTTTCGTATGCAAACTGATTATCCCAATTGGGTAGAGCACAACTAAGTCTTTTATTTATTTTTTTAATTTCAGTTTAATTTTTCTCTTTTTTTGAGTCAGGATCTCACTTTTTTGCCCAGACTGGAGCACAGTGGTACAATCATGGGTCACTGCAGCCTCGAACTCCTAGGCTCAAGTGATCCTCCCACTACAGCCTCCTGAATAGCTGGGACCACTTCAGCCCCCTGAGTAGCTGGGACCACAAGTTTAGCCGAGTAATCAACACATTCAGACAATTTTTTAAAAATAATTCTTTGTAGAGATGGAGTTTCACCATGTTGCTCAGGCTGATCTGGAACTCCTGAGCTGAAGTGATCCTCCCACCTTGGTCTCCCAAAGTGCTGGGATTACAGGTGTGAGTCACCGTGCCTGGCCTCTACCTCCTTTATTGAGATCTCATTGTTTATCTACTATCCCCCTGCCCTAGTTACCCAGGGCCAGAAATCAGACAACTAAGGGTGGTGCACATACCCTGGTACCCTCTGAAATTATTTAAACTAGGCAATCCTAAACCTGCTCAGCTGCTTACCTGATCTGGCCCATTCCTTCTTGGGAAAACCACAATAAAGGCTCTTGCCCACGTTTTCCCAGGCTCCTTCTGCCTTGTCACTGACCCTGGAGCTTCCCACATGCTTGTGGCTCTGCTTGGCGTAGTATGCCCCTTCCTCTAGGAAACCGTGTGTTATCTTTTCAGCGGCAATGTCTTCTGATCTGTTGGCCTCACCATACCTGAGTGGTAATAACAAAACCTACAATTGAAAATATGGTGGTAGCAAACAACACTTGAATTGAAATGGCTTAACTCACCAAAAGTTTATTTCTTGCTCATGCTGCAGATTCAAAAAAGGTTTGCAGGGGCTCTCTGCTTAGGGGAGTTGCTCAGAGACCCTGACTGACAGAGGCCAAGGATCACTGACCTTAGATAAGGGGAAGAGAATTCAGCACAAGGTACACAGGCTGTTCAAGCCTCCCTCCTGGCAACAGAAACCTTCACTGCTACCTACATCTCCCTGGCCAAGCCGGTGTCTTGGCCAGGCCTGACCTCAGCAGGGATGGGAGGTGCTGTTCCACTCCGTGTCTAGAAGGAAAACTGGAAATACAAGGTGAACCGTACCAGTGACTTCCACTGGGACCTCTGAGCATGCAGCATAGGCTGGTCTGGGATGTCAGGAATGCACCTTTCTAGAAGTAATGTTGAGACACTCGTGATAAGATTTGAATGGTGAGAAAGAGCTAATTAGACAAATCCCAAGAATTAGAAAGTGTTCTAAATAGGAGACAGTGTGTGCAAAGACCCTGAAGACGGGGCATGGCAAATTGGAGGAACTGAAACCCGAGGTGTACGAAGGAAGGGAGCGGGAGAAAAGTGGGGGAAGAGTATTTAATCACTGACATTATTTAGAACATGGATGCATGGTAATAAGAAGTGAACTTTTAAAGTCCATTTTATTATTGGTTTCAAATTCCCAACAGGAAATTCATGCCCTTACTGCCTGCACTTTGGGCTGACCACTTCCTTTGCCCTTGGCATGGCCTTGACCAAAGAAGACTGAGGGGCTGGAGCCAGGCAGGAGACAGAGCAGAGAATCTATCACGGCCAACCCATGCAGGCTTCGTGAACCTCGTAAGGGATTCTGGCTTTAATCCTAAGAACAGTGGGAGGCTGTGGATAGATTCTGAGCTGAGAAATGAGGAGTATATGGGGTCCTGGCCATACTGTTTTCAAGACTCTGGGTTACTTTTGGCAGGAAGGCAAAAACAAAGAAAAGGCACTGAGAAAATGGGAAGACAATAAGGCTGATGTAAAGCAGAAGATGAGTATTGTTTTACATGTTTGGCTATGCCACCTGTTTGCAAAATGCTGTTCTCTGTGCGTTTTAGAGTCTGCAGAGAGGATAACTAATAGCAACAGGGGCCTCTCACCTGCCTTGCCATCATTTTACTACATTTCTTTACTAAGTCTGGATTTCACTATTAAAGGATACCTTACTCCTTTCAATATGGTATTTAATCTTGTCAAATAAAAGATGGGAAAGTCTGAAAGTTTTATTTGCTCATTCCGTCACGCAACACCATAGCTCCTCCTAACTGTGGGGTCATCTGCGTGTCTAAAATAGATCTCAAAGATGAGTGGATGGGGGAGTGATGATTCAGGTATCTAGCTGGGGAGATTCAATTTCCCATCCCCTCCCCCAGCCTTAGCCAGCGGCTTTGAGGAATCCTCCCTGCTAGAATTTATCTACCAACCCTGGGAAAGAGCAGAGCAGTGGTAAATATCTGATTAGAGAAGATGCCTAGCAAGCTGCAATTCCATATATTGTAAGTGATAAAACTGTAATTGTTTGTTGACAGTGTACATTAGCTATTCACAGCTTGCATCAATATAGTACGAAGAAACTAGGGTCTAGGAATTTTTAATAGCAATGCAAAAATATCCTGGAACTAAGTTGGGGGAATAAAAATCAACCATTTCTGCTTAGTGAGGGGAAAGCCATTCTCAGAGAGGACTTCATATGAGAAGCCTTGGTGAGGTTTGAGATTCCTCCGTGAGGCTCTATGTAATTGAAGGAAAGATGGTCCCTATGCTGAGTGTCTGGGAAGGGCACCCAAGGGCATAATTCTGGTAGACATGGGTGAGAGACAAGTTGCACCTGCTGTGAATTGGGCCCACTTGGAGATAGAGGCAACCAGAGCTTGCTAGGATGGGGCCTGGGGAGCCAGATATAGGTCTGGCCTCACTGGGGACAATTTACTGTTTTAATCCTTAGGGTCCAATGGGATGATGTCAGTCTGTCACTGAAGATATGAATATTTCGGAGGAGGGAAAGGGCAACTGGTGCATGGGCAAGTCAACAGGAAGCCAAGGAATAGGCTAACGGGGACCCTGTGGCCCGAGTTCTGGTACTGGTAGTCAGCAAGGCTACAGTCAAATGCTGCTGGTGGGGGCAGGGAGGGTGCAGTACAGGCTGGAGTGGACAAGAGGTGTCGGGAGTGAGAGACCTGGAAAAGACAAAGCTCAAAGCCCAATCCAGGGAGACTGACTGTATGTCTGGTCTAATGGAGGACTGGGGTACTGTCCAATAGCAATATAATATGAGTGATAGATACAATTTTTTAAAATTTTAAATTAAATTTTTTTTGTTGGTAAAGGGTGTTTTATTGGGGAAATTCACAGAGAGAAGCGTGGTCTTGGGTAGCCACAAGGCAGATAGATCTCTGCAATCTTACTCCCCAGAGCCAGGGCTTATGGACCATAGGGAAAGGGTGTATGTGTCCAGCAAGGAAATGAAAAGCAGCCTCCAGAACAGGCAAGGGGACTGTATGTGTCATAGCCTATAATTTGTATGATAACATCAAGATTGACATGTTCTTATGCTAGGAACAGTAAATAAAATAGGAATCAGGAGGCATCCTCAAGACTGGGGCTAATCAGGAGTCAATATGGTAGATTTGCATTCATAAAACTTTTTATTTTGAAATAATAATAGATTCACAGGAAAGGTTCCATGTACCCTTCTCCCAGTTTCCTCCAAATAGTTACATCTTACATAACTATAGCACACTCTCAAAACCAGGAAACTGCCATTGGTGCAATGTGTGTGTATACTTCTATGTCATTTTATCACATGCAGATTCCCATAACCAGCACTGCAATCAAGACAGAATGATTCCATCACCCAAAGATCTCCCTCATACTACCTCTTTATGGTCATACCCATTTCCCTTCCTCTTACGATCCCTAATCTCTGGCAAGCATTAATCTGTTTTCCATCTCTTTAATTTTATCATCTCTAGAATGTTATATAAAGTGAATCATATGGCATGTGATCTTTTGAGATTAGCTTTTTTTTCCTACTTGGCTTAATGACCTTGAGGTCCACCCAAGTTGCTACATGTATTCATAGTCCATTCCTTTTTATTGCTGAGTAGTATTCTATGGTATGGATGTACCCCAGTTTGTTTAGTCATTCATCTATTATTGTAGGACATTTTGGTTGTTTCCAGTTTGGGCTATTAGGAATAAAGCTGCTATGAACAATTATGCATAGATTTTTTTGCATAATGGATATAAGTTTCCGTTTCTCTGGAGTAAATTGCTGAGTTGTATAGTTAGTGTATGTGGTTTTTTTTTCTTTTTTTTTTTTTTCATGTTACCCTATTTTGTTCTTTATTGTGTGATGACTTTCTGAAATTATGTTATTTTTTTCTTTTTTTTTTTTATTATACTTTAAGTTCTAGGGTACATGTGCATAACGTGCAGGTTTGTTACATATGTATACTTGTGCCATGTTGGTGTGCTGCACCCATCAACTCGTCAGCACCCATCAATTCGTCATTTATATCAGGTATAAGTCCCAATGCAATCCCTCCCCACTCCCCCCTCCCCATGATAGGCCCCGATGTGTGATGTTCCCCTTCCCGAGTCCAAGTGATCTCATTGTTCAGTTCCCACCTATGAGTGAGAACATGCAGGTGTTTGGTTTTCTGTTCTTGTGATAGTTTGCTAAGAGTGATGGTTTCCAGCTGCATCCATGTCCCTACAGAGGACGCAAACTCATCCTTTTTTATGGCTGCATAATATTCCATGGTGTATATGTGCCATATTTTCTTAATCCAGTCTGTCACAGATGGACATTTGGGTTGATTCCAAGTCTTTGCTATTGTGAATAGTGCCGCAATAAACATACATGTGCATGTGTCTGTATAGCAGCATGATTTATAATCCTTTGCGTATATACCCAGTAGTGGGATGGCTGGGTCATATGGTACATCTAGTTCTAGATCCTTGAGGAATTGCCATACTGTTTTCCATAATGGTTGAACTAGTTTACAATCCCACCAACAGTGTAAAAGTGTTCCTATTTCTCCACATCCTCTCCAGCACCTTTTGTTTCCTGACTTTTTAATGATTGCCATTCTAACTGGTGTGAGATGGTATCTCATTGTGGTTTTGATTTGCATTTCTCTGATGGCGAGTGATGATGAGCATTTTTTCATGTGTCTGTTGGCTGTATGCATGTCTTCTTTTGAGAAATGTCTGTTCATATCCTTTGCCCACTTTTTGATGGGGTTGTTTGTTTTTTTCTTGTATATTTGTTTGAGTTCTTTGTAGGTTCTGGATATTAGCCCTTTGTCAGATGAGTAGATTGCAAAAATTTTCTCCCATTCTGTAGGTTGCCTGTTCACTCTGATGGTAGTTTCTTTTGCTGTGAAGAAGCTCTTTAGTTTAATTAGATCCCGTTGTCAATTTTGGCTTTTGCTGCCATTGCTTTTGGTGTTTTAGACATGAAGTCCTTGCCCATGCCTATGTCCTGAATGGTACTACCTAGGTTTTCTTCTAGGGTTTTTATGGTATTAGGTCTAACATTTAAGTCTCTAATCCATCTTGAATTAATCTTCATATAAGGAGTAAGGAAAGGATCCAGTTTCAGCTTTCTACTTATGGCTAGCCAATTTTCCCAGCACCATTTATTAAATAGGGAATCCTTTCCCCATTTCTTGTTTCTCTCAGGTTTGTCAAAGATCAGATGGCTGTAGATGTGTGGTATTATTTCTGAGGATTCTGTACTGTTCCATTGGTCTATATCTCTGTTTTGGTACCAGTACCATGCTGTTTTGGTTACTGTAGCCTTGTAGTATAGTTTGAAGTCAGGTAGCGTGATGCTTCCAGCTTTGTTCTTTTGACTTAGGATTGTCTTGGCAATGCGGGCTCTTTTTTGGTTCCATATGAACTTTAAAGCAGTTTTTTCCAATTCTGTGAAGAAACTCATTGGTAACTTGATGGGGATGGCATTGAATCTATAAATAACCTTGGGCAGTATGGCCATTTTCACGATATTGATTCTTCCTATCCATGAGCATGGTATGTTCTTCCATTTGTTTGTGTCCTCTTTGATTTCACTGAGCAGTGGTTTGTAGTTCTCCTTGAAGAGGTCCTTTACATCCCTTGTCAGTTGGATTCCTAGGCATTTTATTCTCTTTGAAGCAATTGTGAATGGAAGTTCATTCATGATTTGGCTCTCTGTTTGTCTGTTACTGGTGTGTAAGAATGCTTGTGATTTTTGCACATTAATTTTGTATCCTGAGACTTTGCTAAAGTTGCTTATCAGCTTAAGGAGATTTTGGGCTGAGACAATGGGGTTTTCTAAAAATACAATCATGTCATCTGCAAACAGGGACAATTTGACTTCTTCTTTTCCTAACTGGATACCCTTTATTTCTTTCTCTTGCCTGATTGCTCTAGCCAGAACTTCCAACACTATGTTGAATAGGAGTGGTGAGAGAGGGCATCCCTGTCTTGTGCCAGTTTTCAAAGGGAATGTTTCCAGTTTTTGCCCATTCAGTATGATATTGGCTGTGGGTTTGTCGTAAATAGCTCTTATTATTTTGAGGTACGTTCCATCAATATCGAATTTATTGAGCGTTTTTAGCATGAAGGGCTGATGAATTTTGTCAAAAGCCTTTTCTGCATCTATTGAGATAATCATGTGGTTCTTGTCTTTGGTTCTGTTTATATGCTGGATTACGTTCATTGATTTGTGAATGTTGAACCAGCCTTGCATGCCAGGGATGAAGCCCACTTGATCATGGTGGATAAGCTTTTTGATGTGCTGCTGAATCCGGTTTGCCAGTATTTTTTGAGGATTTTTGCATCGATGTTCATCAGGGATATTGGTCTAAAATTCTCTTTTTTTGTTGTGTCTCTGCCTGGCTTTGGTATCAGGATGATGTTGGCCTCATAAAATGAGTTAGGGAGGATTCCCTCTTTTTCTATTGATTGGAATAATTTCAGAAGGAATGGTACCAGCTCCTCCTTGTACCTCTGGTAGAATTCAGCTGTGAATCCATCTGGTCCTGGACTTTTTTCGTTGGTAGGCTATTAATTATTGCCTCAATTTCAGAGCCTGCTATTGGTCTATTCAGGGATTCAACTTCTTCCTGGTTTAGTCTTGGAAGAGTGTAAGTGTCCAGGAAATTATCCTTTTCTTCTAGATTTTCTAGTTGATTTGCGTAGAGGTGTTTATACTATTCTCTGATGGTAGTTTGTATTTCTGTGGGGTCGGTGGTAATATCCCCTTTATCATTTTTTATTGCAACTATTTGATTCTTCTCTCTTTTCTTCTTTATTAGTCTTGCTAGCAGTCTGTCAATTTTGTTGATTTTTTCAAAAAACCAACTCCTGGATTCATTGATTTTTTGGAGGGTTTTTTATGTCTCTATCTCCTTAAGTTCTTCTCTGATCTTAGTTATTTCTTGCCTTCTGCTAGCTTTTGAATGTGTTTACTCTTGCTTCTCCAGTTCTTTTAATTGTGATGTTAGAGTGCCAATTTTAGATCTTTCCAGCTTTCTCTTGTGGGCATTTAGTGCTATAAATTTCCCTCTGCACACTGCTTTAAATGTGTCCCAGAGATTCTGGTATGTTGTATCTTTGTTCTCATTGGTTTCAAAGAACATCTTTATTTCTGCCTTCATTTCGTTATGTACCCAGTAGTCAATCAGGAGCAGGTTCAATTTCCATGTAGTTGAGTGGTTTTGATTGAGTTTCTTAGTCCTGAGTTCTAGTTTGATTGCACTGTGGTCTGAGAGACAGTTTGTTATAATTTCTGTTCTTTTACATTTGCTAAGGAGTGCTTTACTTCCAATTATGTGGTCAATTTTGGAATAAGTGCGATGTGGTGCTGAGAAGAATGTATATTCTGTTGATTTGGGGTGGAGAGTTCTGTAGATGTCTATTAGGTCCACTTGGTGCAGAGCTGAGTTCAATTCCTGGATATCCTTGTTAACTTTCTGTCTCGTTGATCAGTCTAATGTTGACAGTGGCATGTTGAAGTCTCCCATTGTTATTATATGGGAGTCTAAGTCTCTTTGTGAGTCTCTAAGGACTTGCTTTATGAATTTGGGTGCTCCTGTATTGGGTGCATATATATTTAGGATAGTTAGCTCTTCCTTTTGAATTGATCCCTTTACCATTATGTAATGGCCTTCTTTGTCTCTTTTGATCTTTGATGGTTTAAAGTCTATTTTATCAGAGACTAGGATTGCAACCCCTGCTTTTTTTGTTCTCCATTTGCTTGGTAGATCTTCCTCCATCCCTTTATTTTGAGCCTATATATGTCTCTGCATGTGAGATGTGTCTCCTGAATACAGCAGACTGATGGGTCTTGATTCTTTATCCAGTTTGCCAGTCTGTGTCTTTTAATTGGAGCATTTAGTCCATTTACATTTAAAGTTAATATTGTTATGTGTGAACTTGATCCTGCCATTATGATATTAACTGGTTATTTTGCTCGTTAGTTGATGCAGTTTCTTCCTAGCATTGATCGTCTTTACGTTTTGGCATGTTTTTGCCATGGCTGGTACCGGTTGTTCCTTTCCATGTTTAGGGCTTCCTTCAGGATCTCTTGTAAGGCACGCCTGGTGGTGACAAAATCTCTAAGCATTTGCTTATCTGTGAAGGATTTTATTTCTCCTTCATTTATGAAACTTAGTTTGGCTGGATATGAAATTCTGGGTTTAATATTCTTTTCTTTAAGAATGTTGAATATTGGCCCCCACTCTCTTCTGGCTTGTAGAGTTTCTGCCGAGAGGTCTGCTGTTAGTCTGATGGGCTTCCCTTTGTGGGTAACCCGACCTTTCTCTCTGGCTGCCCTTAAGATTTATTCCTTCATTTCAGCTTTGGTGAATCTGGCAATTATGTGTCTTGGAGTTGCTCTTCTAGAGGAGGATCTGTGTGGTGTTCTCTGTATTTCCTGAATTTGAATGTTGGCCTGCCCTACTAGGTTGGGGAAGTTCTCCTGGATGATATCCTGAAGAGTGTTTTCCAACTTGGTTCCATTTTCCCCCTCACTTTCAGGCACCCCAATCAGACGTAGATTTGGTCTTTTTACATAATCTCATACTTCTTGCAGGCTTTGTTCATTTCTTTTTCTTCTTTTTTCTTTTGGTTTCTCTTCTCGCTTCATTTCATTCATTTGATCCTCAATCACTGATACTCTTTCTTCCAGTTGATCGAGTCGGTTACTGAAGCTTGTGGATTTGTCACGTATTTCTCGTGTCATGGTTTTCATCTCTGTCATTTCGTTTATGACCTTCTCTGCATTAATTATTCTAGCTATCAATTCTTCCACTCTTTTTTCAAGATTTTTAGTTTCTTTGCGCTGGGTACGTAATTCCTCCTTTAGCTCTGAGAAGCTTGATGGACTGAAGCCTTCTTCTCTCATCTCGTCAAAGTTATTCTCTGACCAGCTTTGATCCGTTGCTGGCGATGAGCTGCCCTTCTTTGCAGGGGGAGATGCGCTCTTATTTTTTGAATTTCCAGCTTTTCTGCCCTGCTTCTTCCCCATCTTTGTGGTTTTATCTGCCTCTGGTCTTTGATGATGGTGTCATACTGATGGGGTTTTGGTATAGGTGTTCTTCCTGTTTGATAGTTTTCCTTCTAATAGTTAGGACCCTCAGCTGTAGGTCTGTTGGAGATTGCTTGAGGTCCACTCCAGACTCTGTTTGCCTGGGTATCAGCAGCAGAGGTTGCAGAAGATAGAATATTGCTGAACAGCGAGTGTACCTGTCTGATTCTTACTTTGGAAGGTTCCTCTCAGGGGTGTACTCCACCCTGTGAGGTGTGGGGTGTCAGACTGCCCCTAGTGGGGGATGTCTCCCAGTTAGGCTACTCAGGGGTCAGGGACCCACTCGAGCAGGCAGTCTGTCTGTTCTCAGGTCTCAACGTCCGTGTTGGGAGATCCACTGCTCTCTTCAAAGCCGTCAGACAGAGTCGTTTGCATCTGCACAGGTTTCTGCTGCTTTTTGTTGTTGTTGTTGTTTAGCTGTGCCCTGTCCCCAGAGGTGGATTCTACAGAGACAGGCAGGTTTCCTTGAGCTGCTGTGAGCTCCACCCAGTTCGAGCTTCCCAGTGGCTTTGTTTACCTACTTAAGCCTCACCAATGGCAGGCGCCCCTCCCCCAGCCTCGCTGCTGCCTTGCTGTTAGATCGCAGACTGCTGTGCTAGCAATGAGGGAGGCTCCGTGGCCGTGGGACCCTCCCGGCCAGGTGTGGGTATAATCTCCTGGTGTGCCCATTTGCTTAAAGCGCAGTATTGGGGTGGGAGTTACCCGATTTTCCAGGTGTTGTGTGTCTCAGTTCCCCTGGCTAGGAAAAGGGATTCCCTTCCCCCTTGCGCTTCCCAGGTGAGGCAATGCCTCGCCCTGCTCCAGCTCACTTGTCGGGCTGCAGCAGCTGACCAGCACTGATTGTCCGGCACTCCCTAGTGAGATGACCCCAGTACCTCAGTTGAAAATGCAGAAATCACCGGCTCGCGCTGGGAGTTGGAGACTGGAGCTGTTCCTATTCGGCCATCTTGCTCCGCCCCCGGTTTTTTTTTTTTTTTTCTTAAAGAAACTGCCAAACTATTTTCCAGAGTAACTGCATGTTTTTGCATTTCTACCAGCATTGCATGAGGAATCCAGGTTTCCTGTATCATCACCAGCATTGAATATTGTGACTGCAGTGTTTTATTTTAGCTGTTCCAGTGGGTATGTAGTAATATTTCTTCATGGTCTTAACCTGTATTTCTTTAAAGGCTAGTGATGTTGAACATCTTTTCATGTGCTTATTTGTCATACATATATCTTGTTTGGTGAAATGTCTCTTCCATGTCTTTGCTGATTTTCTAACTGAGTTGTTGAATCTTTGCCTTGTTCTCAATCTTAAGAGAAAAACATTCAGTCTTTCACCATGAAGTGTGATGTCAGCTACTGTTTTTTGTTTTGTTTCGTTTTGTTTTGTTTGTAGATGTTCTTTATCAAGTTCAGAAACTAACACTCTATTTGTAGGTTTCTGAATTTTTTTTCGTTTAATTGCAAATGGGTGTTGAAACG
Organism: Rhinopithecus roxellana; assembly: GCF_007565055.1. NCBI lineage: Eukaryota > Metazoa > Chordata > Mammalia > Primates > Cercopithecidae > Rhinopithecus > Rhinopithecus roxellana. The sequence goes on along the minus strand of NC_044560.1, from coordinate 84,997,382 downwards.
TGTCAAATACTTTTTCTGCATCAGTTGATGTGGTCATGTGATTTTTCTGCCTTTAGCCTGTTAATATGGTAGATCACACTGATTGATTTTTCAAATGTTGAACTAGCCTTGCCTCTTTAGAATCAACCCCACTTGGTTATGGTTTATAAATATTTTTATATATTGCTGAATTCTCCTTGCCAATATTTTGTTAAGGTTTTTGTGTTTGTATTCATGTGAAATATTGATCTTCAGTTTTCTTTATTTGTACTGTCTTTGGCTTGGCATCAGGGTAATACTGGTCTCATAATATGAGTTTGGAAATGTTCGTTCTTCTTTTCTAAAAGAGATTAGAGTAGAATTGGTGTTCATTCTTCTTTACATGTTTGGTAGAATTCTCTAGTGAAATCATCTAGGCCTAGATATTCTTTTTTGGGAGTTTTAAAATCAATTTCCTGAATAGTTATAGGTCTATTCAAATGATCTGTTTCATATTGGGAAACTTATGGTAGTTTGGGCTTCTTAAGTTTGTGCCCATTTCATTTAATGTGTCAAATGCGTGTGTATAAGTTGTAGTATTTCCTTATTATCCTGCTGTTAAGTGCAGGATCTGTTTTCCTTAGCCTTTGCCAACTCTAGATAGGTGAAAAATGAGTCTTGGGGTTTCAGTTTTCACATTTTTATATTAATTAGGTGGATCGTTAATTTGTATTGTACCTTTTGCTCTTTTCCTCCCAGCTCTTTTGCATTTTCTTACTGATTTGTAAGTACTTTTTCTAGGTTGTAAATACGAATCCTCCTCCCGTCACATATTCATAACCTTTCAGTTTGCACTTTTCCCATTACCTTTTACAGTTTTTTGTCACACATACATGCTTTTAATTTTCATGTAGTTAGTTATCAGTATTTTCCTTTAAGGCCTCTGGGGTTTCATGTTGTATCCATTAGTACTCAATTTCAAGAGATAGAAAACCAAGTCAAGCTAGTTTAAGAAAAAAAGAAAGAAAGAATGTTGGCTTATGTAACTGGGCATTGAAGAGATAGATCACACTGCGTGGATTAAGGATCTGAAAAATACATCATCAGGGTTCTGTTTCTCTTCTCTTGCCACTGCTTAGCTTTTATTTATATCTATCTGGTGATATCATTTTCTCTAAAGCAGGTAATCTCTGTGTGATGATAAAAAGACTGCTGGGAGTCTCAAGCTTATATTGTGGTAGTTTAAGGTCCAAAAATAAAAAGCTTTCAGAGTCTGTATATTATATCCCATAGAAGGACTCAGAATGACTCTGCTTGGGTGATATGGTCTCTTCCCTCTTCCCCATACCCTGAACCAGTCAATAAAAATGAGGGATAGTATGTCGTGATTGGTCATTTACCCAGCTCTGTGGCTAGTGGGCAGGTGGAGTACCTGTCAGAAATCCATGCCATGGACAGCTCCCATGGAAGATTGACAGGCAAGTAGGTGCAAAGAGAGTCCTCTGCATGTCTTGCTTAGAAGACCTTTCCCCAGCATAAGATGATTAAACAAAGTTTGTTTCCTTATAATATGTATGATTTCATTGTTTTATGTATACATTTTTTATGAGAGAGAGTATATGAATATGGGGTGAGGTAGGGATCTTTTGCTGGATGTGTTTATATTTGAAAAGAAGATGCCCTTGAAACTATTTGGTTACCTGCTGCATAATTTGATCATTTTTTCTTTGCTTTTTCTTGAGTCTGTTCTGAGTTAACATGAATCCCACAAGGTTAGGATGGTGGGAAGGGCAAGGGCTTCATCTAGCATAAGGGTTTTCACAGTGTCTGTTTACAAATATCTGATTTAACTCGTCTGAACCCAATACTCATGCCCTTCGGTGGATATCCTGGGCATCAAGATATTGTATAGCAGTGGGAGGTATACAGAGGCATCCGGGAGAATCACAGATATTTCAAATTACCTGAAAATGGGCACAAAGTTAAACCTTGAAATTCCTCCTAGATTCCTACCTGGGTGTGGTAAGGTAGGCTGAGGCTTAGAGGGAGTTAAGGACAAAGGTATATAGGAGACTGGCCACCTCACTATGACCTGTGTGCACAATCGGGTCCCTGTGAGGGTCACCATGCATGGACGCCCAGCGGTGGACAACGTCTTTCCTAAATGTATTCCCAAGTGTTCAGTGGTATCTTTTTCTCTTAGAGGAATCTTTAAAAGTGATAATCTTGTGCTAAAAGTATATTATTTCAGGTTCAACAATTCCTTTAGCTTCACACCTGTTTCCTTTTATTCAGTTAAGTTCCAGAAAGAAAGTTTAAACATTTTAATTTTAATAGCACGCACAGTTTGATCCCATTTGTATGAAATTATTTCATTGAGTATGATTCCGTCTATTGATCCCACCATCTCTTTGTATGTCAACTGTCAGGAATAATTATTTCCAGATTGTGTTGGTTTCTTATTTTTTGCTTTCTTTAAAAACTAATGGGCACTTATTTCTATAAAAGCAGTAGACATTCCTTTGAAAGAATAAAGTCTATGATAAGAAGCGTCCTCATTCTTCTACTTAGAGTTGGCTCTATTTCCCTTACTATGTGAATAAATATTGTCTACTGGCAATTGTTAGTTGTAAACTCATGGGGAATTATACCCAGAGCCTCACAGGCCCTCAGCCAGGAAGAGAGAAGACAGGAAAAGAAATCAGAAAAGGAGAAAAGAGGAAACACAAAGGAGGCAGGCAAGCCTCCAGGTGGGAGATTAGACCATGGCTTTGGGGGAGTCACTTCCTCATGTTTCTGGGGCAGAAACCTGCTAGTTTTCATCACCTCTGCTGAGAATCACTTTGTCTTTGAACACCCTCTATGTGCCTAGATCAGCACTGTGTATCCAGTAGGCACTCAGTAAATGCTTCATGGATGTGTAGTTTCCCGAGGGGGTCATTCTCCCTAATCCACTTCTTTGTCTTTCAGGCTCACAGGCTTTCAGCTGCCAGCCACCATTGTTAGTGCAGCCACCACCCTCTCTCTGCGCCTCATCAGTGACTATGCAGTCAGTGCCCAAGGCTTCCATGCCACCTATGAAGGTAGGTGCCTCCCTCATCGGCCACAGGAGCCTGAGATGTGATGTCCTAATAGCCACAAGCAGGACTGCATCACTCACAGATGCAGGGAAGTGTTCTTCAGACCCAGAGCTTGCACCTGCCCTAACAAGGCTGGTTACTAACCAATAACTCAGTTCCTTAAATTGTCCCTCTTGGTTCCCGGGAAACTGGGAATGGATATCAAAACTTGTGTGCAGTAGTTTATCCTGAGGGCCTGGTGACATCTAATTCTCTGTCCCCTTTAACTGGATTTTGTTGTGTTTTTATTTTTTTAATTCTGTTTTATATTGGGCTTCATTGTATAAGGTACCTCAGGTTGTTTTTGAAAATAAGAGACATATAAACCCTAAGTAAAAGAAATAAAATAAGCGGCTGAAAACACCATACAGTGACTGCCAAGAGTCAGTTTTATATCATTCAGAGAAGAACAATCGATTTTTCCTTAATAGCATGGATTAGGGGCTTTTGGTTCGCGCTATGCAAATAATTTGTACTTCTCTCAGTCTGTTTAAATATGGTGTTAGAATTCAAATTAACACTAATATCTTCAGATTATACACTATTATTATTATTAACTTTATTATGTTAGTTCAGAAGATGGTACTTCTAGATCTCTGTCATTTCCCTGGGAAATTTACATCTCATTAATAGGTAATTATGCCGCTCTTGGCTAAGACCTGCACTGTTATTTTGTGTTAAGATCATTAATAGGCGTATTTTAAGACTATTAATGATAATTAATAGCAGTAATGACATAATACCCTAGTAAAGCATGCCAGATATCCAAAAGCTTTTTTTTTTTTTTTTTTTTTTTTGCCTTTGCCTTTGTTTAAGAACTTAAAGAGCAAGCGATGCTTTCTCGAATGAAGCTATAGCAATACAGAAACAAATACTCCCTGTCTTGGCCAGGGGTGGTAATGCATAAAGAGGACAAGTTCTGCCTCCTTAGCAAAAAGCCACCCCTGGTGGCAGGGGTATAGGGGAGATGGTTTGATGCTTTAACCTGAGCAACTGGGGGCTCCTGGGAAGGCCTCAATTATTTTTAACTAAAGGTTGCTCAGAAGGCTCCTGAGAAAGTTCCACCTGCCTTTTGCTGAGGGCTTCTGACATAACTCTGTTTCACCTTAACTGAGGGCTCCTGACAAAGACTGACCTTAAAGTGAGGATTCCTGAAATAGCCTAATTTCTTTTTTAAAAATGATCAGATTTGAGCCATCTGTGGTGGCTAACTCTTGTAATCCCAGCACTTTGGGAGGACGAGGCGAGTGAATCACTTGAGGCCAGGAGTTCGAGACCATCCTGGGCAACATGACAAAATCCCATCTCTACTGAAAATACAAGAATTAGCTGGGCATGGTGGTGCACACCTGTAATCCCAGCTACTTGGGAGGTTGAGGCACAAAAACCGCCTGAACCTGGGTGATGGATATCATCCCACTGCACTCCAGCCTGGGTGACAGAGCGAGACTATGTCTCAAAAAAAAAAAAAAAAAAAAAAAAAAAAAAAAGTTCCTCCTAATATCAAGCCTGTGATTTTTGTCATCCTATTTATACCTTCACCCTGGCCCTGAATCCAAAGTAATTTTCTCCAAGTTTGAACAACAAGCTCCTCACGAAGAGAGGCCTCTTCAGAAGTTTCCTATAGTCTCTCCGGCCATTAGCTCCTTCCACTATAGGTTGGCCTTGGGGACATTGACTACATTTGGGGCCCAGGGCCAGGGAAAGGGAGACTGGGTCAGGGACACTAGAAGAGGTGCCATCAGAGATGCTGGGAGTGACTGACACATGGGAGACCTGGCCGGGCCCTAGATTCTCATGGTGCCCTCATTTCTCAGTCCTGGTTGATCTCTGAGGCCCTGGCTTCCCTGAGGCTTGAGGAAAAAGGTGTCCCTGAACACACTGCCCTGTTAGGGGCACAAACACTTCTCATTAAGCAGAGCAGATCTGAGGGCACATTCAGAGTCCTGTGAAAACAGACACTGTAGCCTGGAAATCATGAGCAGGGTCTGTAGTTGGGCAACGAGAGGTTTGTAAACTCCATGACATTAGAGACAAAAGTTCTGAGGGTGGGTGTATCTTTTTCTAAGGAGAATATACAGCAAGCATTAGAAAACTCAGATTGCCTTGGCCGACTCTAGCCAGCAGCTTGTTTTTGTAAATAAAGTTTTATTGGAACACAGCCATGCCCATTTGTTGACATGTGTTTGGTGGCTGTTTTCATGCACTACAACTGCAGAGTTGAGCTATTGTGACAGAGACCCTATGCAAAGCCAATGAGATACTTAATTTTTGACCCTTTACAGAAAAAAATTTGCTTACCCCTGGTCTACAGCTGTATTGTCCAATACAGTAGCCATTAGCCACATATGGCTATTTACATTTAAATTAACTAAAATTGAATAGAATTTAAAATTCAGTTTCTTAGTCACACTAGCCTTGTGTCAAATGTTCAGTAACCACATGTGGCTTGTCTACCATGTCGAACAGCCCAGATACCCAGATACAGAACAGTTCCATCATTGCAGAAAATTCTGCTGGACAGAGCTGAGCTGGAGCTTCCATCAGATTCATAAAGAGGCCTGTGATTCTAAAGAGATTGCAAAACATTAGGGATAAATTAGAGGCCAGTGGATCCCTCCTCTCATCTGCCTGGCACAGGTGAGGCCATCCAGGCATGAGAATGCTCAGCATTCCAAAGCAAGACTCACAGGGCAGAAGGAAGAGCCTGTTTCACCTCAGCCACATGATGATGTCAGGTCTCTAAGTCATGGGCGCTAAGAAAATAAAGCCTTGTAGGCAAGGCCCCTGCAAATGTTAGACCAATGCTAACAAATTGCTGTAGCCGAGCGAGTCTCTATGCAGTCACCTGTTGCAGGGTTTCTGCAGACTTTGCAGGATGTGTGGCTGGCTGTTTTGTACTGCATGGTAAAGTGGGTCACAGGTGTCTATGCTAACAAAGGAGTCAAACACCCATAAGCCAACGCTGTGGCTATCACTGAAGCTCATTAATTTGACTTGGGACTGGGCTATGTGGCAATCCATGCATTTGGACAAATGTGAGTTGCACTCACTTCTGGAACACCCAAAGTGGATGGACAAGGATGGAAGGTGGGAGGCATGAGTAGGGGCAGCCCCTGCTGTGAGCATACTCATCTGATATATGCCCTGGGATCTCTTTATCTCTGAGCTTATTCAACAGGCAACTGAAACATGTTGAACCCGTACCTGACTCACTGGGTGACCTTGGACAGATTTTTAAGCTCTCTGAGCCTCATTGTGGAGTGGAGGAGGGGAGATTCAATAGTCAAAAGGAATTTGTGAAGATTTGGCTCTCAGGGAAGGGGCTCAGCCCCCTTCCTCCATTGCAGAGTCCCCTTGGACATTTGTGCTGGGTGGCAAGCAGGGAGAATGACAGACAGGCTTCAAAGGAGAGGCCCCCACTTCCAGCCTAGGCTGCCCCAAGTCAGGATGGTTTCCTTATATTTTCTATTCATCATGTTGTTGTGTCCATTTCAAAATGGCATCAGGGCGCTGCTCTTGGTAGCTCCCCTTGGCTGACATCCCCGAATGTCTGCTATCAAAACGAGTTTGATCCTCCTCCACCCTCATCCGGAATGTGAAAAGTGTAGATAAGGAACTGAACTGCTGCTAGGGATTTTGGAGAAAGGTGAAGTCAGGTGATGAGTGTCAGCCCACGGCTGCTGCTGCTGCAAGGAAAAGATCAAAAAGGCCGGTAGTCAAACCCTGAGATGACAGAAGGTGCTTGGTTTGTAATCCCTCGGGGCAAGAGCATGGGCTGCAGCAGCTGGACGGGAGGGAAGGGGATCAACCTGTATTAAGCACTGACTGTATGCCAGGCACTTTACATACATTATCTCATTTAATCCCCCATCACAAACCTGTGGACAGACGTTGCTATCCATCTTACAGAAGTACATGCTGGGCCTCAGGGAAGTTTTGTGTGCAGTTGAGGGCTTGATGGCCAGGAATTTTAACGTGGCTTTTCTGCAAAACTCTTTGAGTAAGGCAGAGGCTAGTGACTCCATTTCACGGGCAGGTAAACTGGAGCTAAGCCAGAGGCAGGGGAGGATGTGGGAACTTCCAGGCTGGCGTGGGTCATCCATGGAGGCAGCAAGAGATGTGTTCCTGAGCTTCTCAGCTAGGGTCACCAGATAAAATACAGGGCACTCAGTTAATCTGAATTTTAAATTATTCAGATTTTTGAAATGGGAATAATGTTTAGTGTAAGCATACCCCAAATATACTTATTTTATGGGTTTTTTTTTTCCTTCTGAGATAGGGCCTCACTTTGTCCCCCAGGCTTCAGTCCAGTGGCACGATCTCGGCTCACTGCAGCCACGACCTCCTGGGTTCAGCCTCCTGCCTCAGCCCCCAAAGTAGCTGGGACTACAGGCATGCGCCACCACAGCCAGCTAATTTCTTTGTATTTTTGGTAAAGACAGAGTTTCACCATGTTTCCCAGGCTGGTCTCGAATTCCTGAGCTGGAGTGATCTGCCTGCCTTGACCTCCCAAAGTGCTGGGATTACAAGCGTGAGCCACCACACTGGGCCTGAAATTTAAATATAACTGAGCATCCTGCATTTTCAGTTGCTAGATCTGACAATCCCATTTTCAGCATGGAGTCTAAAAATAGGCCCCAGGAGCCCTCACCCCACTCACCTCCTCCTCTTCCTCCTCCTGCTGACTCCCAGGTCTGCCCACGTCCTGCTCTGCCCAGGTAGGGCTGTCTGCCCAGGTCTAGCCTCAGTTCTGCCATTCCAATGAATAACACATTTAGACATCCCTCTGCACACACACATATGCACACAGGTGTGGATCCATGGGCACTTGGGATTATGCTATCTGTGAAATTCTGTAATCTGGTTAATGAGGCCAACGTTTTTCTGTGTTAATAAAAGTAGCCCTGATTTGTCTTTCTAATGAACATCACTGAGGGAGCCATTGTGGTTTGCATATACCATAGTTATCTAACCAGTCATCTTCTGTGGATATTTAGGTGAAGAACATCCTCGTACATACAATTTAACCCCTCATCTAATTATCTTCTTAGAATAAATTCTTGGAAGTACAATTGCTGGGTCAAAGAGTATGTAGATTTTCCATTTGATACATAATTCCATCGTGTCTTCAGAAAGGTTATGCGAACGTATACTTCTACCAACAGTGCACAAGCAGGCCTGAGCCCATTCCTCCCACCTTGCCAGGGTTACATGTTGGTGAGTTTTAAGTCAGTTTCATGGATTAAAATGGGTAGAAAATGACATCCCGTTTGTTGTGATAATTTGCATCTCTTTGATTGATTATAGGTAAGGTGAAGCCCCTGCCATCACTTACTGGCCATGTATTGATAATTGTATAAATCCTCTCTCTTGGTCTCTGCCATGGGGGTGTTAGAATTTTTCTTATCTTCTTTGTAAGTGCTTTTTGCATATTAAGGATATTAATGTGATGGGTTTCCTTTTGAGGTGCATCAGTTTTCATTTTTATGCCACTCATTTTACATTTTAATTTTTTAACTTTTCTTTTATGCTCTCTACTTTTGGTGCCATGCTTGGAAAGGCTTTTTCTGTGTGAAGATTAGATAAATGTTCATTTAAAGGCTCACCTTATTCTTTTCGTTTTATTTTACTGTTTATTTATTTATTTATTTATTTTTGAGACCGAGTCTCGCTCTGTTGCCCAGGCTGGAGTGCAGTGGCGTGATCTCGGCTCACTGCAAGCTCCGCCTCCTGGGTTCATGCCATGCTCCTGCCTCAGCCTCCTGAGCAGCTGGGACCACAGGAGCCCACCACCATGGCTGGCTAATTTTTCATGTTTTTAGTAGAGATGGGGTTTCACTGTGTTAGCCAGGATGGTCTCGATCTCCTGACCTCATGATCCGCCCGCCTCAGCCTCCCAAAGTGCTGGGATTACAGGCGTGAGCCGCCGCACCTGGCCTTTACTGTTTATTTTTAAATCTTCCTGGAACCCAGTTGTGTTGGTCTTGGTTTCTGTGACTCCCTTTCTGTCTTTGGCTGTCTGATGCTCGCCATGTGTCACTCTGTCTGAGTTCACGGAAGCCTGCATCTTCCCCACTTTACCACCAGTGTGTCTCTATCTGATGTTTCCAGTCTTCCTGCCATTTGGACATTTTTTCTCACCCTAGCCCCAGACTTCCCACCTTCCTCACACACAGCTCCCAACTCTTGCATGGGATTGTTTCTGACTGTTCCAGACTGATCACCAGGTAAGCGAGCATGATGGACAGATCAGAAATGCCAATTAGGGAAGAGTCTCTGCAGGTTTTTGGTGCTTAATCCTGGTCGTGCCTCTGCATTGTAGCAGCATGGATCTTGTGCACTCTGACACTTTTGTGAAGGAGAGCCCATCTCTGAGTGTTAGGACTCAGTCTATTAGATCTACTTAATACTCTGGCTCTCAAAACAGGTATTTCTTTGTTTAGCGAAGTCTAACTGTGATCTGGGCATCTCAGTATCAAACTATAGGCTTCGTTAAAAATCATACCTCTTCTGTTCCACTAATTATCTCTGTAAAGAATCTTAGAAAGATGACGTACCCTTATTTTCTATTATTTTTGTGGACTCCTTGGTAACCATAAGGGGAGAGGTGGCATAGTACAAGAATTAAGATCTCAGGTTCTGAATTCAGACACCTGGAATCAAATCCTATCTTGCCATTCACTTGCTGGGTGACCTTGGGCAAGTTATGTCATTTCATTGAGCTCCAGCCTCTGTGCCTGTAAAATCAGGATAAGAATAATACTTACTTCATAGAGCTGTTGTGAGGATTAAGGAAGAGAATGCACAAGTCACAAGATGTGCTCAGTATGGGACCTGGCAAATTGTCAGCGCTTGATAAATGTCAGCCAATTAATTAAGTCACTCTCATCCTAACCTTAGTTGACTGGGATTTTTTCAGGGATGGAAGGAATATGTCAACTTCATAGCTCACAATCCCAGCCCCACCCCAGTACCCTGGCTCCAGAGTTTGCACAGAATTCTTAATCCAGCCGTTCGTGGTGTGTCTAGTTTTACAGCTAGACCGTGGCTTTTGGAGGGAAGAAGCAGCATGTTCTTCATATTCATGAGCCTCCAGCACTGCTTGAGCCTGTGTCCATTGGATAGGGATGAAGTCTCAGGCTTTGTCACCTGGTAGATGGGAGCTAATGAGGCCAAGCCAGGAACTTAGTCCGTTCATGGCCTCTTCTCTTTGTATCAGAGATGTTGGCTTTAGAGCTAAGGGTCCTAGTAACAAGTCAAGTAGGCCCTAGGCTTTTGAGGTCATGGATTTGACCCACATGTGCATGTACACATATTCACACAAATACGACTCTTTTCCATAAGATTCACAGGGAGTTCACAGATGCCCTGTGGCCACCCCGATCCCCTTGTTCACCTAAAAAAAACTGAGCCCAGGGAGGTTGACCTCACACATTAAGTTGATGGTAGAGATTTCTTCATTCATTGAGCTAATATTTATCGGGCACCTATTGTGTGCAGTCCTTGACTTTCATCCCAGCTTCATTTTCATTGTCACAATTTGTGCTCTCACCCTAGTCTATCTCCCCTCCCAAAGGGGAGCAGGAGGAAAGAAGAAATGCTCCACTTAGTGTCACTTCTGGAAAAAAAAAAACACAAAAACCCTGGTATGCTTTTGCTGCCAATGGAAGATCAGTAATATCATCTCTGCTTAAGGACCACAGTGTGTTGCAACAGGGTCAGACAGACTCATCTGTGAGGAATGGACAGATGGAGCTGGAGCTGCCTGTTTTTGCTGTACCAGGAGAAGCAGGTTAGGAGCAAGCTTCAGAACAAAATGTGCTTCTGTGATGTTTGGAGGTGGGAGTAGGGTTGGAGGTGGTCATGCCACTGTGCACACAAATAAATTGGGGCCCAGAGATGGAATTGGAACCAAGTGCATGGGAGAAATAGACCTTTCCTGGTTTTATTTTTTCTTGTAATTAGACCTGCTGATTCTCTCTCTCGGCCTCAGCCTCTCAGACAGTTTCCTCATTCCAAAAGAGTTCCCCAATTCTGGGACATTATGCAGACATCTCAAAATTGGGCTAATGGAAGCCATTTGATCACATATATATATAGATAGACATACACTGAATATGCAATTTGCAGCATTTAAGCCACTCCAGGCCAGAATAGCAGAACAGCAGGCCAATGCCTCCTTCAGGGAGGGAGGTGATAGATGTCCATTTCCCCTGCTCAGGAGGGATGGTGTGTGCTTCCTGAGTGAACCTGTTCCATTTCCGATGGCTCTGCCTTGGGAGTTGGAGAACATTCATTTTAATCAGTACTGTGGAGTAGCAAATTAATACATAGAGATGTGACATTTGAGACAAATTGGGCAGCACTTCTCAATAAGTGGAGAATCAGGATGATTTTCATATCACGTCCTCAATAATCCCACAAATAGTTCATCATGCATAGTAATATTTTACCCCTTTGGGGAAGAGTATTAACATAGCTTTAAGATGATATTATGCCAAACTCTAGTGCCCTGACCCTCTTCCTGTCAGGGTGTCAGAAGAAACAGTGATGAGGAGGAAGGAGCATTCTCAGGCAGCTGCCTTCCTGCAGATACAGTGTACCTCTGCTTCACTTCTCTGTCCCCATTCATTCATTCTTCATTCATTCAACAAATATTTACTGAACGCCTGCTATGTTATCAATCCCAAAGTAGTCTTTGAGGATACAAGAATGAATAAGAAGTGGCCCCTACATTCAAGGAGCTCTGAAACCTGAAAATGTTGGGAGAGAAGTAAGGGCATAAGCCCAGGAGACAGGAAATGTGGATCCAAACCCTGGCTTTCCCTCAGGCTGGCTGTGAGACCTTGGGCAAGTCTCCCATCCTCCCTGAAATGATTTTTTTTGCAAAACAGAAACTATAATACCCACTATAATAGGTTATAATGAGGATTAAAGGAGTTGGTGCATGAAAAGTGCCTGGCACAGAGTTGCAATTCAGTAACAACCAATTCCTCTACAACATGGAGAAAATTGCTCTCATGCCTGGTTAGGTCTCTGGAGATCAAGTTTGAGCTCTGCCACATCCCCACTGTATGCCCTTAGATAAGGAACTACACCTCTCAGACTCCTCCTAAATTTTGTCTCCATTTCAAGAGGACTGTGAGCATGAGTGACAAGGTCTAGAAAGAACCTAGGGTGACATTTGGCACATAGTAGGCACTCAGTAAAAGGAAGCTAATATAACAAGACATGGTGGGTTTTATGGTGGTGAAAAAAATTCGTTCCCCTGACAAAACCTTTGGTCAAATCTTGTGGGTCTCCAAGGGCAAGAACGATCACTTATTTTTTTGTTTTCTCTGCCACCATGATACCTCAGTCCAGAGCCTGCCACACAGTAGGAGCCCTGCAATGGTAGCTATTGCTTGCATCTCCTGACCTGGATCCCTGCTAGTCTATATAGGGCTTTTGTGCGAATTAACACAAGTGGCTACTCTGAGAAGACACTATCCTGTAAGCATATGGCTCAGTGGATGGCATATAGGCTGGATTTTAATCCTCATCACCCCTCTGCCTGGGCATACTTTCGCAGTACTCAACTTGAACAACTTGAAGGTTCTGCAGCTTTTCTCCAGAACCCTCCTTGGGTTCTGCGGTCATTCACTATCCAACAAAAGATTCAGAGATTCATTGGATGCTTGGGAGCAAAGATCTGAGAGAGCTTTCACTTGAAACCCTTTAATTGGGTTAAAGGGTTTAGCCCTTTAAATCTTTCGAGTGTGGTGGCTTACACCTGTAATCCTAGCACTTTGGGAGGCCAAGGCCAGAGGATCATTTGAGGACAGTAGTTTGAGACCAGCCTGGGCAACATAGCAAGATTCCATCTCTACAAAATATTAAAAAGAAAATTAGCTAGGCATGGTGGCATGCACTCGTAGGCCTACCTGTTCAGGAAGCTGAGGCAGGAGGATCACTAGAGCCCAGGGGTTTGAGGCTGGAGTGAGCTGTGATTGCGCCACTGCACTCCAGCCTGGGCAACAGAACAAGATTCTGTCTCAAACAAACAAACCAAACCAACCAACCAACCAAACAAACAAACAAAAAACCCAACCATTTAATTGCTTCCATGATGGAGTACAGACTCCTTGCCTGGCCATCAAAACTTCCAGCATCAGGCCTACTTCCGCCCCCTTCCAGTTCCCAGATGCACCATACTCTGTCTTCCCACTTATCTTTCAAACACACTGAGTCCCCTCTCCTGAACCACCTCACCACTGCCACCCAATTCTTCTCTTCTGTCCTCTGCCTAAACTAAATCCAAGAGGCTGCCTCTGTGCACAACAGCCCTATTCTATTATCTCTTGGCTCCCTGCACTTCTCCTTCTATCACATGCATCACTCGTGTATTTCCTGTTCCTTGTCTACCTTCTCTACTCTTGTGTGTGCTTCTGGGTAGGAAGAACACTCAATAGAGCACTGAAGTCAGAGCTCAGGGTCTGAAGGAAGACGACTCCCAACTCGTCCAGGTAGTAGTCAGCATGTGACTTTGAGCAAGTCACTTAACCTCCTCTGACCTCTCATCATAGGAGGACAATAAGAATAATAAACCCTACTCCATGGGATTGTTGTAGGGAAGAAATGGGACAACACATCAAGTGCTCCTAATAGTGCCTGGCATAGAATAAACAGTAAGTGGACGTGTAAGCTATTATGATCACTCTTCACAGTTGTGCCTAGCGCAGGGTCAGACACATAGTAGGTGCTCAACAAATATCGATTAAACAAGTGAATGGATAAATGATTGTCTTGCCCCATATGAAAGGCCCAGACAAGGAAAGAGATTTAGGCTCAAGGCGTCTGATACCATATTTCATTGACTCTAAGATGCCCCCAGTCGTAAGATCCACCTTTAGTTGATGTACCATTAAGAAAGAAAAAAATGCTGCCAATTAAAGGGTGACATGTTATTGACTATAAGACACATCCCAATTTCAGAGATATTAAAATATGGAAAAGCTTGCATCCAAGAACCAATGAAATATGGTAACTGCTTAATTGCTCCTAACCACCCCTTAGCCTCAGTTGAGATGTACTTATCTTTCTGACCTCTTCTCTGACCCAGAGCTCTCCGATGGTCAGGACTTCTCCTTTTCAGCATTCAGGTGGAGGCTCTTAACCATGTGATCACCTGTTAATTTATTCTCTCGGCTCCAAGTCTCATTACTTCTCAATTTTCTGCATTGAACTCTATTTAACACTTATTAGCACAGGTCTTTAGCTGATAAACGCCCTTTTCATGGGAAGCAGCAGGGTGCCCCAGGCTTGACCCTGCCTCCCATAACCGTGCCCAAGGCAGGAGGGCCCAGAGACCCCCAGACATGGCTAGCTCAGGACCACTGGCAGCCCATTCCCAGCCCCTCCTAGGATGGACCCCTTGGTACGGAAGAACCACTGAGTGGGGACCTGGATGTGATTTCTCCCGTGTGGATAGAAGGGGAGAGGGCTGTCCTTTAACTGTTGCTCTGGTAGGGACTGTAGCTGGACACGTATATCTGTCTCCTTCCTGTGCCCTTGGGTCAGGTGACCCTATTGGAGCTTCTTCCACTGACCCCAGCCCTAGAGGTTTAGGGGATACATGCCTTTCTGCCACCTCTTCCTTGGGGTAACTTACTTCCCAACCCATGAGCCCAGCATCAGTGGGGAGAGAACGCTTCCAAACAGAAGTGTCAAATTGGATATTACAGTCCCACTTCTTGCCATTAATGAAGAACTCGCGAGTGATTAACCACTGTTTGGGATTATTCTTTCTACCTTTTCCTTCATTAATGTGAATAATTGAGAGTTGAACCCACTGACATTTCATTTTAACATCAGGAGAGAAAAGTAGTTACCACATTAGGTAGGAGATTCTGATGTGGAGATTTGGCGGTGGACAGATGGCATCCCTGTCTTTCCCCTGTGGATGCCATTGCTTGATAGGAGTTGTTTCATAGTCTTTTATCCTCTTACAAGCTGCAGGGTCCATAGCTCAGGGCCTATAAGATGAAGAAAACAAAGGAACTGACACTTGTCGAGCACCTTCGACCTGCTCAGCGATGCAAGCGGACCTTTATAGACAAGCGACACATCACCACCTCATGAGCAAGGCCTTAGGATCCCCATTTTACAGATAAGGAAGTTGAGGCCCAGAGAGGTGAGTTACCTTGCCTGAGGTGAACCAGGACCTAAGGGTCATGCACAGTTTAAAAATCAGTCTGGTTCCAAAGCCCACACTCTCTCCACTATGTTCCCTCTGAAAATAAGCCCCGCACAGTTCTCCAGGCCTGCCCCACTCACCTATCCCTACCGGACAGAAGGAGGGGCCTGGGAGAGTTGGGTGGGCCAGCAGCATGGTGCTGGGGCATCTTCCTGGGCCTGTGGTCCCCAACCCTGGCCTTGCTCGGGGCGTTGTCACTGCCTGAGACCTGTCTCGTGGACAGTGGCTTTGCTTCCCAGCTGTGTCATCCTTCCTTCCAGCTCTCCGTTTCCTGTTTTCCCTCAAGACCTTTATCCAGCTATATTTGCGGAGTAAAACAGACTGGGTTGGTAATGAATTACTTGACCAGGAGCTAGTCTTGGGAAGTGGAGGGTTAGGGCAAGTGAAGCACATTTGAGCCTCAGGGTCTCCATGCATTCTGTTCCTCTTGCCTGTATCTGGTGGCCCCAAAGCCCTCTCCCTGGCTCCATTCAGCTCTGTGCTCATGTGTCTTCTTATTGAGAGGCCTTTTCTGACCACACTGTGTAACACAGACCCTGTTACCCATCACTCCCTATCACCTCCTGACATATGCTATGATTGTTTGTTTGCTTATTGTCCTTCTCTGCCAGAAAGTGAGCTTCCTGGGGTCAGGGGCTTTGTATTGTTTTGCATTGCTATTTTTCTTTGCTGAATCCTCCGCTCCTAGGACAGGTCCTGTCATATGTTAAGTACTCAGTAAATATTTGGTGAATGAATGGAATCAAAGACCAGAAGAAAGAGCAGAGGCATTTGAGCAACTGCAAGAAGGGCAGTTGTAGAGTATGAGGGCAGGGGAGTGGCAGGAGCTGAATTGGCTTGAGGGACAGGGAACAGCTCACGCAGGACCTAGGAGGCCACAGGAAGGAGTTTGGACTTCACTCACAAGAAGGGGACAATCGCTGAAGGGTCTTAGGCAGGTAAGTGGCACAGTGAGATTTATGCTTTAGAGATATTGGGGAGGGCAGGGGCAGACTGGGGGGAAGGAAACCAGTCACAGGAGGCAAAACAGGGACCATTGTCCAGCATAGAATGTTTCTGAACCTTCACCAGCACTGAGGATGGTGCCAGGACAAGGGGAGACCAAGCCCAGGGCTCAGTCCCCACATTGCTTTTATGGATGGACATTTACACTGCTGGAACAGAAAGAATGCCCTCTACATGGAGCAGCTTAGCCTTCACAATTAATGTTTGTGATATTTCTGTCTGTTCTGCTGACATTCACGATGTGACTGTAACTGATTGAACAAGCTCACCTGAAGAGTCCTGCTGAATAGAGGAATGTTCAAGTGCTGGGGTCTCCAGTTGTGAGTGATGTGGATGGAGCCCTAGAGATCATACTTCAAAATTATGCAGAGGAGTCAGGGCAGGGAGACATAGCAAATGCTTTGGGTGATGATGATTGTCAGGATGATAATGAAAGCTAGCATTGCTGGGGCTCTTACCAGGTGCCAGGCACTCTTCTAAGTGCCTTACATTTTAATGTTTAATTCTTAAGCAGTCCTTTGAGGTAGGCACTATTATTATCTCCATTTTACAGATGAGGCACTGAAAGGTTAAGTAACTTGATTGAGGTCACACAGCTAGTAAGAGGTAAAGTGTGGGTTTGAACCCAGACAGTTTGACTTCAGCCTACAAAAAGGAATAAAATAATTTCACATAGTTGCAACTGTTGGATCCAAATTAAATATTCCACTATAATAGGGAGCAGTGTCAAGCTTTGTACTTTAAAGCATCTAACAAAAGGAAAAGATTAGTGATCAGGCCATATTCAAATGTAAAAGTTCTGCACAGTAAAAAATCACATAAAATGGGAAGAGAAACAACAAACTTGAATAATATTCTACCAAATGTGGCAGCAAAGGGTTAACCTCTGCATTGTATCATGAACCCATACAAAGTGGTAAAAAAGGTATCAAGGAGTTCACACCAGAGGAAATAGAGTAGCAAATAAATACACAGCAGCACTACCTGGTCCTGATAGTTATCAATGTAATGTCAATTAAGACAATGAAATGGTACTTTATCCCTATTCAGTTAGGCTGAAGAACTTCAGTGGGTATGATGCAGTGCTGGAGTCGGGGCAGAGATACAGACACACTCGCACATGGCTGGTGCTGATGTAAATTAGTCCTTTGGGAATCCAGCTTGACAATGTGTATCAAGAGTCATAAAATGCTCATGTCATTTGACCCAGTAATTCCCCTCCTGGGAATATATCCTAAGGAAATAATTCAACAGAAGAAGAAAGTTATATGCATCAAAGTGTTGATTTCAGCATTATTTATAATGATGAAAAATTGGAAACTGTAAAAATGTCCAACAATAGGGGCATGGCCAGGCAAATTATGGTAGATCTACCTAATATATTTATGCAGCCATTTAAAAGTATAATAGCATTATTTGGCAATACAGAAAGATGTTTATGATATTATTTTCCAGGAAAAAAACAGAATGCAAAATTGATTCTTCATATTTATTACAAACATGTAAATAGGTCTTATATGAACAGGGACTGGATGGAAATAAAAAGAGAAACAATTGACATGGGCGGGCAGTGAGATGTGGGTGAATTTTTTTTTAAGTTCTTCTTTATGGCTACTCTAGTGTTGTTTGTGTGATAAATAGCAAATGGGAGAAAAAACAAAATCAGAGTAAACTAAAACTCAAACCAACATCAGTGAAGTGCTGACTTGTATGAAAGCTACGTGTGGGTGTCAGTTGGCTATGAACATAACATGAATCAAATGTCACATGGCTCTATTAATCGAAATATAGACTCTGGATCTTGGGGGATGGATGCATTCAGAAGAAGGAAATATTCATGTAATAAAGCATTGATCAGTAGCAAGATGTTTTGTTTTGTTTTATTGAGATAAGGCCTTACTCTGTCACCCAGGCTGGAGTGCTATGGTGTGATCATGGCTCACTGTAACCTTGACCTCCTGGGTTTAAGTAATCCTCCTGCCTCAGCTTACTGAGTAGCTGGAACTACAGGTGAAGCACCACTACACTCGGCTAAATTTCTGTAGAGATGGTGTCTTGCTACGTTGCTCAGGCTGGTCTCGAACTCCCGGGTTCAAATGATCCTTCCATCTCGGCCTCCCAAAATGCTGGGATTACAGGCATGAGCCACTGTGCCTGCCCACAATATGTTTTTGAGGGTCATGGATTGTATCTCTAGCACAACACCCAAAACTAAGTAGGTATTTGGGAGAAATTAATGAGACAAGTAACTATGACACAAAGAATAGTTAAAGAGAAGATCTTGAAGTGATGAGAGTTTGTCTCACATAAGACAAATAAGGATTCATTCTGCATTGCTGCAGGAAGTAGAACAATGTCCAATGGAAAGATGTTAAAAGTAGGTGAATTTCAGCCAAGAATCAAGAAGTTGTTTTATATAGCTTTAATTACCCTAAATTAGAGTAGGCTGCCTTGTGAGGTAGTGAGTTCCTCATTTCTGGAGGTGATCAAGCAAGGCTTTGATTGATCAAGCTCTGCCAAGGATTCTGTTAACATACTTTCCAAACTGGTGTATATATTGGATTTTATCAAAGTTGACATTCTGTTGCCTGTAAGATGCACCATTATTTTATGCACCACTGAGAAAGAAAAAAGTGCCAATTAAACGGTCACATACCCTTGCTTGTAATACTGATTCTAATTTCTGAATTGCTTATATGTGAAAAAAAAATCTATGAAATACTATATAGCCTGGAGGGTTGCACTATGGGAACACCCAAGCCTACAAGCTAAATGTGGCACATTTTCTAATCTTATCATAAAGCAAATATATATGAAATCATTCTATCTATGTATATCAAATACTAAAGTAAATACATATATTTCAACAAAATATATATTTTTAAAATATGTTTCTTTGTGCAGTCTATCATTGGTAGGCATTTGGGTTGGTTCCAAGTCTTTGCTGTTGTAAATAGTGCTGCAGTAAACATATGTGTGCATGTATCTTTATAGGAGAATGATTTATAATCCTTTGGGTACGTACCCAGTAATGGGATTGCTGGGTCAAATGGTGTCTCTGGTTCAAGATCCTTGAGGAATTGCCACACTGTCTTCCACATGCACACCATGGAATACTATGCAGCCTTGAAAAAGAATGAGCTCATGTCCTTTGCAGGGACATGGACGAAACTGGAAACCGTCATCCTCAGCAAACTAACACAGGAACAGAAAACCAAACATTGCATGTTCTCACTCTTAAGTGGGAGTTGAACAATGAGAACACATGGACACAGGGAAGGGAACATCACACTATGGGCCCTATTGGGGGGTCGGGGGAAAGGGGAGGGAGAGCATTAGGACAAATACCTAATGCATGTGGGGCTTAAAACCTAGATGACGGAATGATAGGTGCAGCAAACCAACATGGCACATGTATACCTATGTAAGAAACCTGCACATTCAGCACATGTATCCCAGAACTTAAAGTAAAATTAAAAACATGTATGTTTTTATATAAATAAAATAGTAAACTATAAATCTTAACTAAATATATGTATATAAATAAAATATTCATGCATATAGACTAAATGCACACACACACACACACACACACACACACACACACACACACACACACAGAGGGAGGAGTCCAGTGTAAATGGGCATCTTTCAAAAGATAGAGGAGGAGACTTCAGAGATATCCTGCTGGTGGCTGGCCATACTATCTGGAGTCCCATGTCCCAGGTGTGTGTACCCACATTGTTTTCCTGCTGAAGGTTTATTCATGTGAGAAGCTTGGCTGAACTGCATAGGGGCTTGCTCTAGATGCCTTCTAAAATCCATGGCAAATCTAGGAGTCACTAATCCAGTGGATCTATAATACTTTATATCAGCAACTCCTTATCCACTCATGCCATTGACTTTGATTCCAAAGTGCTTTCTTTTTTTTTTTTTCTTTTTTTTTTCTTTTATTTTTTGAGACGGAGTCTTGCTCTGTCGCCCGGGCTAGAGTGTAGTGGCCGGATCTCAGCTCACTGCAAGCTCCGCCTCCCGGGTTTACGCCATTCTCCTGGCTCAGCCTCCCGAGCAGCTGGGACTACAGGCGCCCGCCACCTCGCCTGGCTAGTTTTTTGTATTTTTTAGTAGAGACGGGGTTTCACCGTGTTCACCAGGATGGTCTCGATCTCCTGACCTCGTGATCCACCCGTCTCGGCCTCCCAAAGTACTGGGATTACAGGCTTGAGCCACCGCGCCCAGCCCCCAAAGTGCTTTCTAATTCCTAGTATTGGTCTAGGCCCTGCCTTCCAGGTGCTGTCAACAATAAGACTGCAGGGATCCAGACCCATGGCCCTCCTGTTGTCCCATAGCCCCAGCATCTCTGGAACCACTGCAGCCCTTTGTGATCCAGGAATCTGCAGAGGGCCTGGGAAGGGATGGACGCTTCACCCAGGCATTAGCTTTCCCCAGGCCCAAGTAAGCCTAGACCCAGTCCCATAGTGGCTCCTCATGCCTCTCACCTAGCTACTTTCCCACCCGCTTCTGGAGGCAGGGAGAAGACAGGACGCTGCTGGGATGACAGGATGAGTTTACACTTTGGAATCATAGAGTTCTTGGGTTAATCTGCCAGTCACTGTGGAATGCTCTGTAATATCTCTGAGGCTCAGTTTTCTCCACTGTAAAACGGGGTATGAGCATAATGAGGTAACAGTGGAGCTCACATACAGCCATGCCCAGTGAGGTTGAGTGTGCTAACCCTCCAAGACCCCATTTTGCCCTGGGAAGGAAAAGAATTTCCAGCAGGAAAAGAATGTGGGTGCATGCGCCTGGGTTCTGGGGGCTCCAGCTAGTATGGTCATGGGATTCTTCTCCTAAAGCTTCTGTGTCCATCTAAAATGAGGGGTAAGATGCAGAAGGACTTCCTTCCTTTCTTGAGAAATATGTGTGGAAGACTGTAGTTTTAGCAGCTCTCCCCTCCATGAGCCAGGGAGAATACATACTTTCTTTCCTGTGCTGCACACCCAGCTGCCTTGGGGAAAAGCACAGACCCTGCTTAGAGGCAGCACATGGACTGGTTGGCTTCTGGCTGAGGCTTCCTGGTACAGAGAGTATCTTCGTTTCTCATTGTCCAACCAAGCACAAGCAAGAGGAAATGCCCTCAAACACTATAAAGGTTCTGCAAACCTAGGTGTTTTGTTGTTGCTGTTGTTAACCTGCTCATCCATCCATTCATATGCCTTGAATACCTCTTCTGAACAAGGCCTGGAAAAACCCAAATGGGTAGCACCAGCCCTGGCCCTTGGGCAATCATGGTCTAGTGGAGGAGACAGATAAAAAATCAGACAACTGTGACAGCTGCTGGAGAGCTGAGCACTTAGGGCACAGTGGTCGCTTGCCTAGGCTCCAGGAAAAGAGCACACTGGAGCAACTGTGGATTCCACACCATGGCCTAGTGGGGAATTCTCAGGCTCTGAGCCAGCAGCACTTCTGACCTCTCAAGGTGAGAGTTTCCCTGGCATATCTGGAGAACAGAGATACAACCAGTGCTCCTGGAGCAGAGTGAGGGAGACGAGTGGTACGCAGTGATAAAGTTGGAGACAAGCGACCAGGTCACACACAGCCTTTACATTATGGGAAGAACGTGGCTTCTACTCTGAGTTTATCAGGGCCCATGGGCAGGTTCTGAGCAGAAGCTGACCTGGTCTGACCTACCTTTAACCAGCTGCTGTGCTGAGACTATGCTAAAGGAGTGCAGAGTGGGAACAGGGAGACTGGCCCGGAGTCTAATGCAGCAATGCAGGTGAGAGGCCAGGGGGAGCTCAGGGGGAGAGCCATAGCAGTGAAGGCGGAGAGAAGTGGGCCTCTTCCAGACAGAGTTTGAAGGTGGAGCTAGTAGAACTGGCTGGCAGATTAGAAGTGGGTGCTGGAGAGGAGCCAAGGTTAGCTCCCAGGTTTGGGGGATCAACGGGCAGCATGGAGCTGCCCCTAACTGAGGTGGCAAAGCCCATAGCAAGAGCAGGTTTGGGGTACGGAGATCAGGAGCTCAGTTCAGACTGTTAGGTGTGAGATGCCTGCCAGGAATATGGGAGGAATTGGTGGGTAGGCAGCATGGATGGAGAGAGCCTATCTATATATATAAGTTGGAGCATCCTTAGCGTGTAGATTGTATTGAAAGCCATGAGGTCAGATGAGATGACCTGGCAAGGGAGTAGAAATAGAAAAGAGAGATTCTCTTTACTCCCCAAGGCTGCTTTTGCCTGTGGTATTCAGAGAGTGCCCTTTGCCCCTTTTTTTTCCCCAGGTGTGGACCTGGAAAACAGTTATGTCTGTTTCTGGTTCTTTTTTTTTTTTTTTTTTTTTTTTTTTTGAGACGGAGTCTCGCTCTGTCGCCCAGGCTGGAGTGCAGTGGCCGGATCTCAGCTCACTGCAAACTCTGCCTCCCGGGTTTACGCCATTCTCCTGCCTCAGCCTCCCAAGTAGCTGGGACTATAGGCACCCGCCACCTCGCCCAGCTAGTTTTTTGTATTTTTTTTGTTTTTTTAGTAGAGACGGGGTTTCACCGTGTTAGCCAGGATGGTCTCGATCTCCTGACCTCGTGATCCGCCCGTCTCGGCCTCCCAAAGTGCTGGGATTACAGGCTTGAGCCACTGCGCCTGGCCTGTTTCTGGTTCTTACAGCAGTTGTAGTGTCAGCTCCTTCCAGAGGTCTAAGAAGGGGCAGATCAGGCTGCAGAGAGCTGGGAACCAAGGATAGTACCGCCCCTGGCAAAGGAGACCCGGCCCCTGCCCCGAAGGGCTTCCCATCTCCCTACTTATCTCCCTGAAGCAGGTGCCCAGCCCCCAGCAGGAGCTCAGCACATGTTGGCTGAGCAGAGAGATGTGGGGTCTCAGGAGAGCTGGTGGGTTCTACCCCACGGTCCTGAGAGAAGCAAGGACTGTTGTCGAGAGGATGCCCCTCTGAGGGAGAGAGGCAGGTCGTGTGTGTGCATGGGTACCAGGGAGCAGATGGCAGCGCAGACAAAGTCTCGCTCGCAGCACGGGGCACAGAAGCTCATCTCTGCCTGGCAGGCACCTATTGCCAAGGGAACGATGGACTGAAAAATCCATAACGGCACGATGATGACTGATAATACTTGAAAGGAAACCGCAATGTCTGCTTTCAAAGCAGCCCTCCCCAGAATGCTGAACTGCCCTCGGCTGCCATCTCAGTGCCTTTGTCGATGGCCATAACGCTCAGCCAGCTTGCTGGCATTCACACCTAGATAACAATTAATCAATTTGTGGCTTGGGCTTGGTGTTTGGCTTCTTCCTAAAGGCTAATCGTTGGTTCACAAAAATGAAACTTTGGCGGCCCGTTGCAGATGGGAACTGCAGGAAAACAAAATGTGGAAAAGCCTGGAGAGGCAAATGTATCCCCGTTGTGCCCAGGCTCTGGAGCTATGATGAAGGAAGCTGTATGGGACTTGGTTATATTTCACTGGCTTTGTTTATGTGACTGTGTGTGTTTGAAGGAGAATCTTTTATTCATTCAATATATGTTTCTTATGTACTTACTACTGTGTGCCAGACACAATTTGAAATTCTAGGCTCAGAGAAGTGAATAAAACAGATAAAAATTCTCTGTCCTTATGGAACTTACATTCCAGTGCATGGAGCAGATAATAGTCAAGCTACATGGTGAAACCCTGTCTCTAATAAAAATAAAATATAAACATTAGCTGGGCGTGGTGGTGCTACTCAGGAGGCTGAGGCAAGAGAATCACTTGAACCTGGGAGGTGGAGGTTGCAGCGAGCCAAGATCACGCCATTGTACTCCAGCCTGGGTGACAAATCAAGACTCTCTCAAAAAAGAAAAAAAAAATAGACAAGATAAATGAGAAACTTGTGAAGTATATACATGTTGATGTGCAAAGCAAATTAAGAAGCAGAGGACGATAAGATGGATCTGGGGCAGAGAGATGACCATTTTAGATGGGCAGTTGGGGGAGACTTTGAGGGCGGGGAGAGAGGCATAGGTGGTGGAATCAGAGAGGTCATGGGGCCACATGACGTAGTTCCTGATAGACTGTTCTAAAACTGGAAGAAAACTGAACCACTCAGCCCAAATTCCCAGTTTTTCAGATGAGGAAACTGCCGCTAGCCATGCAAAGCAATTTGTCCATAGTCTTACTGTCAGTAGCAGACCTGGTTCTATCACTTGAGTGCCTTGACGTCCAAATTACTCCTTTTCATTTAACTCATCTAGTCACTCAGAATGTGCTTATGGGTTACCAGAGGCTGGGAAGGGTTGTGAGTGGGGAAGGAGGAGGTGAGAATGATTAATGGGTAGAAAAAATCTTTATAACGAATAAGACCTACAATTTGATACCCCAATAGGATAACTATAGTCAATAATAATTTAATTTATGCTTTAAAATAAGTGAAACAGTATAATTGGATTGTTTGTAACACCAAGGATACATGCCTGAGGAGATGGATACCCCGTTCTCCATGATGTGATTATCACCCATTGCATGCCTGTATCAAAATGTCTCATGTACCCCATAAATATATACACCTATGTACTCATAAAAGTTAAAAATTAAAAAAAAAAAAAACACCCATAGGCTTTTCACTCACTATTAGACGTGAGCTAGAAACAAAACTGGTGGAGAAGCCCCTGGAACTAGGGTGGAGAGAGAATGGGCTCTCATAGGCACGTGCTCTTAGCCTGTCTTTGTTTCTGTTTCCCATCTTGATGGAAACACTGCAACGTTTACCTAACCTCAGAGCAAATGGAAATTGGACTCCTTTGCCAGTTTACCAAACTGATTTCTGGACTTTTGAGTTTTAATATCAGTCCACCCCAACCCACCTTTATACCTAGAAGTTATTAGAAAGAGTTATTAGCCTGGGGCTCAGCCTCTAGTGGGAAAAAGAAGGGAAGCATATAGTAGTCTGATCAGGAATTACTAGCACAGTGCCAGGCGGTGGGGATTCACTCACAAGCACAGGCAGCCTCTCCCTGAGACCTCCTGTAGCCCCCAGCCCAGCTTGGGGCTAGACCAGTAGTCAAAGCACAGTGACCAAGGCTGTGATAGGGGTTGACAGGGGACCATGGGAGTGAAATGGAAGGGCATCCAAGCCAGACTTAAGGTGCTTGGGTTAGGGAAAGCCTCCTAGAGGAAGTAAAGGCCTAAAGGATGAAAAGAAAGTGGCTAGGCCTTCCCAAGGCAGAGGAAGCTCAAAAACAAATCACTGGCCGGGCGTGGTGGCTCATGCCTGTAATCCCAGCACTTTGGGAGGCCGAGGCGGGTGGATCATGAGGTCAGGAGATCGAGACCATCCTGGCTAACCCGGTGAAACCCTGTCTCTACTAAAAATACAAAAAATGACCCGGGCGTGGTGGCAGGCGCCTGTAGTCCCAGCTACTTGGGAGGCTGAGGCAGGAGAATGGCGTGAACCCGGGAGGCGGAACTTGCAGTGAACGGAGATCATGCCATTGCACTCCAGCCTGGGTGACAGTGGAAGACTCCATCTCAAAAAAAAAAAAAAAAAAAAAAATTCACCAAGGGAGTCAGGGTGGCAGGCTCTGCTGACAGTAAACCCGGATTCAGGCCCAGCTCCATTGGTTACACCCTTTGTGACCTTGGGCCAGTCACTGAACCTCTCTATGTCTCTCAGCTTCCATGTTTATAAAATGAGACTAACAATAGAACTTACCTTACAGAGTTACTGTTATAAGGATATAACAGGAGAATGCAGGTAAACTACATGGCACATTTTAAATGCTCATAGATGATGGATTATCCTTATAATCCAGTATGATAGAGGGTTGTGGATGATAACTGCCTGCCCAGGCCCTGCTTCCTGGAGGTGGCACCACTGTGGCTGAGTCTTACAGGAAAAGGGTCAGTGAACCAAGGGAAGGATGAAGAAGTGGAGAGGAAGGGATTCCAGACAGAAAGAGGAAAGACTGAGCAAAGACTGGAGGCCAAGGCCCACATGGAGAGGTGGAAAGTTACATGTCAGTCCATCTCTGGGAATAATACCAGAAGGCAAGGAAGGCTCTACAGTGGTCAGACCTGTATGAATATTAAGGATCTGAACATTGTCTTGTAGACAATGGAGAGCCACTGAGAGGCTCTTAGAAGCAAGGGTGACACGATTAGACATTTCAAAAGATCACTCTGAAGGGGGAATGGATTGCAAGGATGCAAGACTGGAGGCTGGGAGCCTGCTTAGGAAAACATTGCCTTGGCCCAGATGAGGGATGATGATACCTGAGCTAGGATAATGGCCATGGGAATGGGATGTAGAGGAGAGACTAGGGTTGAGTCACATAGGAGTGAAATCAGCAGGAGTTAATATTTTATTAAATGTGGGGGAGTGGGGGTAGGAGGAAGCAATAAGGCAAAGGAATGTGCAGAATGTCCAGGAAGTCAGCAGTTTTAGGAAAGAAACTCCTAATGGATTTAGGAGTTAAGCACCACTATATGCTAGTTAACCGTATAAGAGGGTGTGAGATCACTCAGGGAGAGGCAGTTTCAGTGGGGAGTGCAGTGGTTAGTGAGGGAGGCTTGGGAGAGACCCAGGGCAGGCAGAGGGAGAGGCTTACATTGAGGGACCATCACTGAGGTCCCAGGAGAGTTGGGAGTAGATTGAGCAGATATTGGGGTCAGATCCTTCAGGAGCGGTGTCAGCAGGGTGAAGGCCCAGAAAGATCGGAGCTGCACAGTGTCTCCTGGCTTCGGCTCTCAGATGCTACCCTGGAGTATGCAGAGTTCACTGTGGAAGGCCCTTCTACCCTCCTCCACCCGACCCTCAATTCAGGGAGCTGGGGCAAGAATTGGAGGTGAGCAAGTAGAGAAGGGTGTCTCATCACCTCTTATAAGACATTAAAATGATAAGGAGAGATGCGGGGCCAGGTTTGTTTGGCTTTGTTTTTCTCATAAGAGAGACAAGGGTGAGTTTAAAAACCAAGGAGAAGGAGCTTGCTGGAAAAGAGAGAAAAGGATCACTAAGTCCTGAGAGAGAGAGGGTCCTGAGAAGGAGGAAGAGCCCCTTATTCTCCGCAGCTGGCTCCAAGTTTTTAAGGGTGGGGAAGGATACTGATGAGTTTGTGTGTTGTGCTGTGTGTTGTGTTGTGTGTGTGTCGGAGGGTGGATGGGGTAGGCAAAGAAAGCTAAGGGGGCTCATTCCCAAATATCCTCAATTTCCTCCGTAACAGGCTGAAGAGAGAAGGGTTGTGAAGATGCCAAATCACCATTCATTTATTCATTCATTCAGCAAATAGTTATGGTGCACCCACTGTATGCAAAGCATTTGAGAGGCACTGGGAATATAGTCATGAACAACATACACCCTGTCCTCATGGAACTTACAGCCTAGTAGGGGAAGAGATGTTAAACAACCACACAAATAAATACAAAGATATTAAGGAATAAATGAATATCGCAAGACTTCACTTAATATTCCTACCAAGCTTCAACTTTATTAGAAGCTGCCCATCTGCGTGTTTAGATGAGAAAGAGTTTTTGAACCTGAACCTGTTCTGCTTAGTTCTGTTGAACAGAACAGAATCATGATAGAGCCCTGAGGCAGACCACTAGAGACCACCTTCAGATGGGCACAAGTCTACTAACTTAACCTACATCTTTGTATTAGTACTCAGACCTAGCAGTTCTCCGTATTGACTCACAGAAGCTTCTGCCCATCCACAGTACTTTGGATGAGAAAAAAAACAACATGGTACAACTAAAAGAGTTGGGATTTGGGGTTAGAAAACCCGAGATTAAAGTCCCAGCGATGCTGCTCACTAGGGGGACAAGTATGAATGAGACATTTAGCCTTTCAGGGCCTTCATTTCTTCCTGCATCAAAATAGGCGGAATCCTGACACCTGCTCTGCCTTCTTCATAGGGTACTTGGGAAGGTGAAATGAGGGAACCTGTGGGGAGATGGGCAGTGAACGTAAAGAATAGAGCATGTCTGTGGTTTTATTTTTTACCTGTGCCCACTTTGAGTTGGAGCCACTGATGGATGAGTGCAGAGAACTGACAGCAAATTTCAGAATTCTGATTTGGTTTTGCGTACTCTATCAAGCATAATCATTTGTTGGTTTAAGTGAGATGTCCAGGCTTTTTCAAAGAGTCAAACAATTTATACTCAAACTGCATTTGGACTGCCAGCCTTGGATAGGCTCATCTTTTTTCAAGACCACATGTGTTGCTTTTACAGATTATGTTACATGTTCATGGAAGAAAATGGGAGACATTCACAAGAGCACAAAGAAGAAAATTAAAATCAACTGTTATCAGACCCCCTAGATATAACCACAACTAATATGTAATTTATTCTCCCAGGCATATATGTGCATATTAGTGCATAAAATTAAAAATATATATATTTATGCTATTTATATTGCGGTAATTATTCAGCCAATCCCCTGTGTTTAAATTTAGATTGTTTCTACTCTTCCCCTATGACAGATAATGCTGTCGTGAAAAATTCCTATGGCTAAATCATTGGGTTGTATCTGATTATTTCCTTAGAATAAATCTATAAGGTCATGGCCATTTCAAAGAGTTTTGGTATGTGGTTTCAAATTGCTTTCCAGGGAGATTTATGTTCTTACTAGTAATGCATACCCATTTCTTCACTCCCTCCCCAACACTGAATATCAACACTTTTAGACCAATTAGTTTAAAATTGGATGGGTAACAGATGGCTCAACAACAGGGGTCAGAGGAGGCTAATCTTGAGGGATTGCCCATATCCCAGCAGCTGTAGGACTCTTAGCAGAACTCCTGTTTCTCAGAAGCTTGTTCCGTGGCCAGGCTCTGGCCTGCTTCCCATCCACAGAGGACCGAGTAAGTGCTGTCTGTATGCTTGCCTCAGAGTGGGCACTTCCATGAGGCTGAGGTCAGGTGTGATGCTCAAGGGCGTCTGAGTCCTGGAGAGAGAGAGAGGGAGCTTCAGGTCGAGGCAGGCCAGTCCTCGCTTATCATCTTAGATGCAGTTCTGGACTTTGACTTAAATAAAGGTCCTTTTATAGGCTCCACCAGAACTGGGCACCAGGATGCTCTGGTCATTCACAGGGCGTGCCTCTTTACAGACTAGATGCAGAATCTCCAGAGGCAGTGAGCTAGCATCCTGCTCTGGGAGAGGACATTTTTTATGCCTAGATGGGAGCGTGTCAGAGTTTCCATGCCTGAGAGAGTCTGGCAGTGGACTCCCTGGGGATGCTCACCTTCCTCACTAGCACTTGCATACTCCTTAGGGGATTTTACTCTCATGGACCTGGGGAACCTTGGGGTAGTTATGACTCCACCCTGGACATGGCTGGTGGCTTATAGGAGATGAGAAGGCAGAGAGCATGAACTTCCTAAGCCTAGTACCCAAGAATGAACTGTGGCTCATTCGCTTGTTCATCACACCTTGCATCGTGCTAGTTATTAGGGGGTAAGAAAATGAAGATAAACAGGACCAAGTCTTTTGGTGACTTGCAGGAACTCACAATTAAGTAAGACAGACAAACCCATCAACCAGCAATTGCAAAACAGTGAAGCATTTGATAAGCCCTAGAATAATTTCTTTCTGAAGCTCTGGAAACCCAGGCTACTCACCTATCTTTATCTGTTATTTATACTCTAGAAAAATTCCTATGGAAACAGTGTGGAGGTGAACTGGTAGTGAGAGGGTCAGGTAATGAGATCTGGGGTGGGGTGGGGTGGAATATGAGCAGTTGGTCTATTGGTGGCTCTAGGTTGAAGCTCCTGGAATAATAGAAGCAGGTGTAGGTGGGGTCTTGGGGCCACAGAATTCTCCAGGTGTAACATGCAGCATCCCCATCCTCCAGGCAAGATATTAACCTCTGAGTTAAGGACTAAGGGACTCTGGTGAGGTCTGGGAGGACTGTCTCGAAGGTTCTGTAGACTGAGGCACCTTGGCTTTGTATTTGGCTGCGATTCAGGATGGAGTGAGTGATGAACCAAGATGGGTTGGAGTTCTAAGGAACAGAGGGCCAAGTGTATACTGTTAGAAGGATATGGTAGTGAGGGCAAAATGGACTTTATCTTGTATTGCCACTATCAGTCAATTGGTTGTGGTTGACAGGAACCATGTGTTGAGGCCACATCTAGATTCACTCAGAAGAGGGCAGAGATCAGTTAGTGATGTCTGCATGGGGGTGGATGAGCAAAATAGTGGCACATATGCTATTTGTGTCATTTCTGACCTCAGGCATCACAGAGCATATTGCTGGATGGCAGAGAGGACAGCATCATGACAGTATGCATGATTGACGCTTATCCCTGGGAAGTGGGCTGCGTAGGCTTTGCTAGAATACAAATCTGAGGTATCAGAGGAGTAGGAGCCATCCGTGGAAGAAAGACTCTTGAGCTCAGCAGGGTCCCAAACCTTGGTGACCAGAATCTGACAAGCTTCCAGTGCTAGGAGAGCTATAGCATGAGTCAAGGAAACTGAGGCAGAAACTCAGTCATAGACACTAGACCAAACCGGTGAGTGCAAGGAAGATTCAAGCTTGATGGGTTCCTCTTGACTCATAATATTTGGCCTGTGGCCACATGGCTAATTTGGACTCCACCTTCTAATAATGTCCTTG
The DNA here is from genome assembly GCF_007565055.1 of Rhinopithecus roxellana. NCBI lineage: Eukaryota > Metazoa > Chordata > Mammalia > Primates > Cercopithecidae > Rhinopithecus > Rhinopithecus roxellana. The sequence continues at coordinate 84,966,480 of NC_044560.1, read as the reverse complement.
CCCTAGTCAGGACCAAATTCAAGGCCTGGGCATGGTAGAGCCTACAGTAGCCACATGGGTTATACCTAATCATAAATATATCACAGATTGCTTCTACAAAGGGGAAGTGGAGGATTCCTGGCAAGTGAGATATGAGGAGCATTTAAAAGTTCTCTTTTCTCCCCACACCTAATCCTCTCCCGTAGCCTAAGCACTGTCTATATTTTCACTATCAGAGATGGCCCCATAAAATGCCTAAGCCAGAAATGAGCACATGACCTGTCATTGCCCAGGAAGTAGATCTCTCACTCCCCCTCTGCCACTTGGCCAAGGCAGAGAGGGTCTCCCTAGCTGAATGTGCTTTGGTCTGGGCACTTCCTATTACTCTGGGAAGATTTCTATCTCTCAGATCTGATTAGCTTTCCTATTGAGAGATCACTTTCTTTAAATGGGAACTCTGTTCATGGGTTTCCCATGTCAGCATGAAGAGCCACTGATGGAAAGTGGTGGAGGATTATACAGCTGCTGAACCATCCATGCCCATTGTCTTCAGGGGTAATTGACAAATGACCAACAAGTCAGGGCTCAGCCCAGCCCAGAAAGGATGGAGGAGAGGTAATTGCTGGGGAAGAAGGAGAGAGAGTGAGAACTGGCAAGTCCAGAGCCAGATGGGGAACACTCTTAGAACAACATCAAGCTCCTAGATGTAGGAGAGAGTTGGAAATAATAGATTCGGTGGAATTAAGATGCTATTTGACCAAGCCATAGGAATACTTCGACCCTACCTCAGGCCATCTCTTTCTAAAAAGCCCTCCAGGGAGATTTCATACATCCTCAATTCCAAGATGTACTCCCTCCCCTCCTACACCCTAATCTTTAATCTTTTGGAAATCAAAACACATCTTACTATCAACAAATGCAGTTTGTACTGTGTTTTTCTTTCTCTCTTTTTCCCAAAAAGCCCTAATTAAATTGATAGCACATGTCATTATTGATGTCGTGCTTGAATCAAGAAAATATAGTATATGTACAAAGAATGGCGCTGACAAAAACAACAACAACAAAAAGCCCCTTGATTACTAGATAAAGTTGTGGCTCCAAATGCTCTAGCAAGCTGTCTAGATTCCAATGAGAATGTCTTTAGCCTACTTCCATGATTTTTGTGTATGAGAGAAGGCCTACTCAAATTTTAACATGAAAGGGAATCTATTGGCTTAAGTTCCAGGGAAATCCAAAGGGTGGCAGATGTGGCCTCAGGAACAGCTGGATCCAGTGTCACTCATTCATCTCTCAGTCCTGCTTTATCTCTTTTATGTGGCAGCAAGATGGCTTCTGGGAGCTTTGGATTCACAAGATCCTAGAGAAAGAGAGAGATGATATTTCCCCTGACATCCGCAGATCTGAAGTCATGGAAGAACTGTTATTGCTCATGCTCAGGTTATGTGCCTCACCTCAAAAGAAATCCCAGCGGACTGAGGGATGGGATGTCATATTGGCTGGTCTCCTGGGGCTAGAGGACAGGTAGGCATTGTGATTTGATTGAGAGTCTGCACAGAGCCACATGGGATGGGGGGCAGGGTGGTTCTCCAATGGGAAGAGAAATGCTAGACAAATAAAAGCAATAGCTGTCCACTCTTGGATCAGCCTGAAAGGCCTTGGACCAAGACTTCTTCCTTCTAAAGCTCATTCTGAGACTTGACTCTTACCACTTCTGTTTGAGGAAAGGCCGGTCTAGACTAGACCATTGGAGTGACAGAGGACAAGGAAAGGAAGAGGCAGGGTGTGGTGCCTGGATGGTGCAGTAGAGTCCCTCCAGGGTGTTGGCTGCCTCTGAACATGTCCCCACCAAGGGGATATGAGAAGAAGCAAAACAGCCAGAGAGGCTTAGAGCAGCCTAATCCATGCCGGCAAAGAAGGAAGAAGCCAGAGAGACTGCATCCTCCTGTGAAGATAATGTATGGGAATGCTTAGCCCAGTGCCTGGCACCCGGCGCCCAGTCAATAAATGGTAGCTATTATCATTACCCATTAGGGATCATCCCTCAGCGCCTGCAGTCTGGGCATGATGGATGCAGGCTGTGCTTGTGTAATGGGGATTATTTATTAGTCACCTTGTAAAAAGCAATGACAGAAAGGCGCAGAACTATGTTACCACAGAGGGATCTTATCTCATGGAAATCAAAAGCTTCTCCGTTTTTCCACTAAGAAACAAGAGCACTTGTTCTCAGAGATTAATCCAATTCCACTGTTAAGACCTCAAGGGGAAGAAGGAGATGTAATTCCCACAGATTTCAGCACTGCTTTTGGGATAATACTCCTCCAGCTCCTAACTACCTGGGACTTGGGCATGGACGGGAGGGAGGGCAGGGAATGGGAGTTGGAAAAGGAAGTGGGGAGTTGGTGTGAAGAGGCAGGAGAGTCCCCTTGGAGCTCACTTAGGCCTTGCCCGGCTTTCTCTACTGGTTCAGGGCAAAGCCCCCAGAGGTACTGTTTATGCAAGTCGGTTGCTATCCAATGAAGGAGGCTGACCCACTTTGACCACTCCCTATAGCTGTACCTGTTTTCAGCTTCCTCACCTGGCCCACTGCAGACCCAGGGCTCATTTTACAAAACTTGGGCCTATTACCTATTGCCATTTAATTACAAATACTGTTGCAAACCACTTTAATTTTTTTTTTAATTTTATCTTTTCCATTAACAGATGTAGCAAGAGTATATTTATGTGGCAATGCTTATACAACAATTCAGAGTGGCCACTAGATCCCCATGTGTGGGCTTAGGCTTTTTGTTAATTATTTGTTTAATAACAACTCAGCCTGACAACAATCAGCAATGGCTCCCCAAAGAACATGGGAAAGTTTAAAATGTGTGTGGCAAATAGGAGGCAGCGTACAAATCACTTCTAATTAGCATGCCACAAGCCTTTGTGGCCACCCTGAATATTAACATTGATTAAGCACTTAAGTTGCCCCAACCCCTCATAGTAATTATGTTGTTTATTCCCCACAACTATCCTCGGAGGCAGTTGTTATTAACTATTATGTGCCCATTTTACAGGTGAGAAACTGAGGCACCAGGAGAGTAATAGTCTGGGGGAGTGTTGAACCCAGAACTTTAGAACCAGGCCCTGCCACTACCACCAGACAAGGCATCCTGGTAGAAGCCACCTCATCAGCTTGTAAACAGGAATTATGATTTAGTCTTTTAAAATGACCCATGTCTGTTATAAGCATTCAAACAATACAGTAAGAATATAAATATGAGACATTTTATAATCACTCGCAATTCAACATTCCAGAAGTAGAGCAGTGTCCAGGTTTTCAGGGCATCACCCTTGACATCTAGCTATCTGGAGAGATAACAAACTAATGCTAATGCTGGAAAGAAAAAATTTTCAAGAAAACACAATGAGATTGCTACATACTCTCCATTTCATTTTTACTTTTGAAAATTTTACTTAAATTCAACAGATGAAAAAAAAACAAGGAAAGGTTGAAGGAATCATTAAACTCCAGATCATTAGACATTAGCTCCTCAAATATGCCTCTGAAGCTAAGAACAAAGTTCAAATAGCACTTTAAGAAGTTGCAGTCATTATTATCCTTTTAAAATTATTATTTTTGCAGCATTTATTAACCACCCCTGCATTGCAGATGAAGAGGTTGGCACATGTATATTTGTTCTTATTTCCATAAACTCCCTTTCTTGGTATATATATTTTTTAATTTGGCAAGATCTATAACATTTATATTCTGTTCTGTACAATCCTCAGGGTTGTGTAATCTTAGTTCCATATTTAATAGGATTTGACATTCACCACCAATTTTCTTGCCATACACTTTACATTCCTAAAGTGTTGTATTTTGATTGATTTCTTCCTTTGCCGGAGTCCACTGTCAAATACTTTTTACAAGAAAGGTTCATGGGTATTGTATTCCCCGAATTCGTACCGGTGAATGTCCACCTGTTGTCTAAATAGGTAAATGACAACTTCAATGAGTATACACCTCTTAAGCTGCAATTCTCCTTGGAGCTTGAATGCCTTGACTGGAGGCTGGAGGCCAACCAGACTTATTTCTCTCTTGTTTAGCTTGGTGTTCCTGCCTAGATGTCCATATGATTCATTCTTTTCCCTTGAAATGTAGTATCTTCACCAGAATACATCTTGAAGGTGATTGCTATACATAAAATTTTTGGAGACCTCATGTGCTCTTTTGATCTTGAAATTCAACTTTCACTATTTCAGGGATGTTTTTGTCCATTATATCTTTGTATGTTTTTCTCTATGGATACGTTGAATTTCTTTTGTCGATATTCCCTATCTGTGATCTTCCCTATAATCATGTTTATATATTTTATCTTTTCCATGTATTTATTTAATTTTCTCAAGCTTGTTTGCCAAGTTCCTGAGTTGGGTTTTCAGATACATTTAATTCATTCCTCCTCCTCCTTTTCCTCCTCTTTTCTCTCCCTCCTCTTCCTCCTCCTCCCCTCGCTCCTCTTTTCCCTCCTCCCCTTCTTCCTCCTTCCCCTTTCTCCTTCTCCCCTCCTTCCTCCTCCTCTTTCTATTCCCTTTCCTCCTCCAGCTCCCCTTCTACTTCCTCCCTCTTCTCTTCCTGTTTTAGCTGTTTTCAGTGTGGTACTCCTTTTTCTTTCCGAGCTCGTCTTTCATGGTTTTTGCTTATCTTATAATTTTTCTTTTAGGTCCTTGAAACTCTTCTTTGAATTCCTTTTTAAAAACTCAGTAATTTCTTTGAGATTAGACAACAATGGTTTTCTGAATTCATCTTGCTTCCTTTGACAATTCCCTCTGAGGTCTGTGTTTTCTGCAGCCTTTTACTTTATTCATTTCTTTCTTTCTTATTTTGTTTGTTTATTTTGTAATTTCTACTGACACTTCTGTGGTTAGTTCCCTACTAATTATCTCTGTCTTTTTTGGAGTTGGACCAAATATTTGCCAAAGAATAGTGTGCAGAACTCTGGGGCCTGGGAAAGGGGATTATGAACTGAGCGGTTCCACGTTGCCGGTAAGGTTTTGTGGTCCATTTGTCCTCTGTCTCACCAAATCCAGCATTTCTCTTTGCTCTGTGCCAAAGCTGCTGTGTGTGGTGGTTTGGGGATGGATGCCTCATTTGTCCACTGCCTTACTCTTCAGACTCCCTGGGACAGAGGCAGGGCCATCCATCATTCAGGTGGAAAGGCACATAGTCTCTCCTTCAGCCTCCTCACATTCCTTCCTGCTTGAAGTGCTGAAGAGGTTTTTGCTGGACACTTCCATGGCTGGTCCACATTCCCACATCTTGTCACTTTCATCAGGACCAATTTCCTTGTTTCACTGAAGAAAGTTTCTACTCCTCTATATTTTTGTTGTTGTCATTGGATTTCAAGAGAGATTTAAAAATGTAAATACCTTCACTGGACATCTTTATAAAGAAATCTCCCTTATCAGTGTTGTTTAATGGTTATACAGAATTCCACTATGCAAATATAGTAACATTTACTACAATTCTCTCTTGAAGGACATTAATGCTGTTTCCTTTTCTTCTTTTTTTTTTTTTTTTTTTTTTTTGAGTATAAACAAGGTTATGATGAATATCCTTGGGTATTGTCCAGTTATCCTCATCATAGTTTAAAGAACTGGGGGAAAGTATTAGAGAGGTTCAAGGGTTTACCCAGGACCAAGAATCTAGTTTCTGGTTAGGGATGGCAGCTTATATCTGTAACCTAGCACTTTGAATGACTGAGGCAAGAGGATCACTTGGGTCCAGGAGTTTGAGGCCAGACTGGACAACATAACGAGACCCTTTCTCTAAAAAAAAAAAAAAAGAAAGAAAGAAAAAAAATTAACTGGGTGAAGTGGTGCACACATGTGGTCTCAACTACTCAAGAGGCTGAGTCAAGAGGATCCCTTAAGCCCAGGAGTTAAAGACTGCAGTGAGTGAGCTATGATCTTACTACTGCACTTGAGCCTGGGTGGCAGAATGAGACCCTATCTCAAAAAAAAAAATTTTTTTTTTTTAATTTTTAAAAAGAGTGTAGTTGCCATAGACCTGGATGCAAGCTCAACCTTGACACGCCCATTTCAAAGCTGTCCAGCCTGCCACAGCCCTGCCTCTCTGTTCATCTCAGGCAAGACCCTTCCCACTGCCCGTCCTCTCTAATTTTATTGCCTCCTCCTCTGGCTTTGCAGTCTTGTAGATTTAGCCCCTGTTCTCAAAGGGATTAACCGTAAGAGGATTTCTGTGCAGCTTTTCTCCTGGATTCACACAAAAGGACTTAGATAAGTCTTGGCTTATGGGGCCTTAATGGGCTATTAGGGGAAAGTGGAACATCTGGGGCCACTCAAACCAGAGGGAGGCATCAGAGAGGCTGGCCATGCCTGGGGAGGGCCTTCCAAAGCCTCTTCTTCAATGTCCTTATTAAGGACAGAATCTGGGAGCCTGGGCTGTTTATGCAACCCAGATATTTGGACTTCCTAAGTTGAGGACCAACTCTTTGGGGGCATTCACACATCAACTACAAATAATTAGGTATGTAACAGGTAGCCAGAGCCAGCTTCATAAGCATTTAACCTATGCAGTCATACAGGGCCCTGCTTAGGGAAGAACCCTGAGCTTGGTTTAATGCTCTTCTGTTGACCTCTTGAAATTAATAATCATATTTGAACCAGGGTCCCTGCCTTTTCATTGTGTACTAGATGGTGATTATGTAGCTGGTCCTCCATGTGCCAGACACAACACCAGGCTCTTTCACCTGTGCCAGCTGAGGTTGCCATAGGGAGAAGCAGAGAACTGGATCTGAGGGCCACCAGGCTGGGAGTCTACAGATCCACAGGCTGTAGTCTGAGCAGCCTTGCATGAAAATAGCAGCAAAGTTAACGAAGCTGGGCAGACAGAAGGACACCTGGACAAGGTGACTGTTCTCTGGGCCTGTAGCCACAACTGACCCTACTACAGACTAGTCATTTTGCATGTACATGAGCTGGAGATCTTAGTCTGTTTTCTGTTGTTTATAACAGAGTACCTGAAACTGGGAAATTTATTTAAAAAGGAATGGAGGCTGAGTGATGGAGGCTGAGAAGTCCAAGGACTAGGGGCCACATCTGATGAGGGCCTTTTTGCTGGTGGAGACTCTGCAGAGTCCAGAGGAGGTGCAGGGCACCATGCAGCACACAGCAAGAGTGCTGAGCATTCTGATGTACTAGCTGAGGCCTCTTTTCATTTTCTTATAGAGCCACCAGTTCCTTTCCCATGCTTGCCTATTAATCCATTAACCCATTAGCCCATTAATCCATGAAGGGATTAATCCATTTATGAGGACAGAGCCTCATGACCTAATCGCCTCTTCAAGGCCCCACCTCTCAATACTGCCACATTGAGGATTAAATTTCAGCATGAATTATAAAGGGAATAAATTTTTAAAATCATGACAGAGTCCTCGTTCTGTACCTCAGGGGCAGAGGAGGTACCCATCCCAGCTTGCTGGACTGCAGCCTGATGACAGAGGCTTCGAGAAAAGAAGGCATTCCTTAGATTGCCACTACATTTTTCTCCCATCACTAGTCACATCACTGAAGCAAAGGAGTCCAGTTCCAATAATTGTGCAGACAGAGCCTCGCATTTCATCCTAGCTAACCGTGGCTGGAAGATGGCCTCCTTCTTTCTCCCTCTCCAACTCTCTCTCTCTCTTTTCTTTCTTCTGTTTTATTAGCTGCACACACACAAAAGATTTTTATTACTCAAATGAGCTCTCAGCATGTCTGCTAATACACTCCTAATGGGTTTTAAGACCTAAAAGCAACAGCATGGATCACCATTTGCCTGCTCAGCAAGAATTTGCCTGGTGGGAGGGCGGGCCTGAGAGAGGGGAGGACGACAGGGAACAGGAGCTACCTCTGTTGGCCAGGCCCACCATGCAAATAAGCTGGGATGCGGTCCCAACATATTAAATGGATCAGAGCAGCTTCTCATTCACATGTGCAAATTAGATTAATCAGACCAGACGCAGAAAGAGGAGAATAATAATGCCGTTACTAAGGACTTGCAGGCACCCGCAGGGACCCTCAGGAGCCATACCTGGACTGAGAATCATATTTGGACGCCGAGTCGTGACCTGGCTTCTCTCACTAAGCCATTCCACTGGGGCCAAATCTGCCACATGATCCCAGCCTCTGCAGCTCTCCAAGCCCTTCCTGTTGGGCCCAGCCTGCCCAGGCAGCTTCCAAGGCACCGATGAGCAGGGAAACCAACTCTGGTTTCTTCACAGCCCCCTTGGTGCCTAGGTCTGAGCCCTGCACAGAGGATAGGTATCAGAGAGATCCAGTGTGGCCTGAGGATTGAGAACATAAAACCTAGTGTGTGTTGAACTGACATGGTCCTTACCCGTTGTATGACCTTGAGAAAGTGACTTGAACTTCAGTTTCTGCATGTGCAGAATAATTCTCTCAAAGGATTGTTCTGCAGGTTAAATGAGATAATATGTACAAAGAACTGTGCCAGATGCAATAAATATTATCTATTATTGTCTTTCTTTTTCTGGTCCCTTTTTTCTCCTTTCTGCCTACCTTCCTGCCTTTCTCTCTGCTTTCCCCTCTTCCTCCTTCCCCTTCCTCTTCCTCCCATCCTTTTCTCCTTCCTTTCCTCCCTTCCTTCCTTTCTCTTTTCTGTGTCATAGAATTGGTTCCAGTTTTCTATAAGTTGATTCATAGAACTGATTCCATGATTTATCTAATTTGATCTTCCAGGAGAGGCACACAAGTCCAGAGATGGTGGTGTCCTTTGGATACCCCTGATGCCTGCCTAGAGGGCTGGCCCCTTGAGTGAGCAACCCTTTCCTTCCAGTACGTGCATGCTCCTGGGTCTCCTTCCTCGGGGCTTGGCTCAGTCCTCTTGTCTGCCCAGCTCTCAGTAGCTCCAGGATGAGTAGGACTTGCTGCCAAGACATTCTGTTTGTTCCCTGCATGTTGTGCCCTGACAGCTGATATATGCAGAATCCACACACCTGTGCCAAGGCCTGTAGGCAAAGAGGTTTTCGTGGAAAAGCCAGGGCGTAGGGATTCAAAGCTTGACCGAGTGTGGCTTTTCATCATCCTCTGACACTTTTTCATCCTTCTCTGAGTTTTATTTTAGTGGACACTGTGTGTCCGGGATTGGGGCAGAAGAAAAGGGTGGCAGATCCAGCCAGAGGGCAGGTGATTGCATATTGCTTTGATTACCAGTGAGGTTGAGCATCTTTTCATGTTTAGTTGGCCATTTGCATTTCCTTTGCTGTGAATTTTCTGTCCATATCCTTTGCCTGTTTCATTAGGTCGTTTGAATTTCTTTTCCTTTTTCAGTAATTTGCAGGAGCTATGAATAATATTAGGACATTTGTTATTTGTTTGTTATGTCTGTTGTGCACATTTTCTTTTAGTTGGCGGCTTGTCCCTACCTTGTCAATTGTATTTTCCACAAACTGACCTCAGTGAAGGATGCATCAACCAGGGTGTGCATTATCAGTAAAGATAGCTGGAGTCACACCTGGAATCATATCCATCAGGTGCATATCAACAGAAAAATCTAGATGAACCTCTGCTCCCGGTTACTGAATATGAACACAACTGGACTTTAGAATTTTAAAAGCATTGCTTTTCTTATTTGCAACAAGTCCATTTCTTTCCTGGGTGAAAGAGAGCAGAGATATGGTAAACTCTCATAGCTCTGCTGTAGCTGGAAGCTGAATTTGAACAAAATCATGAGGGGGTGGTTCAGAAGTGGGGACTGGTGAGACAGCTGCCATATTTTTCAGCTGCCATATTTTTCTGTCTCCTGAGAGCTGAGCAGGATCTCAGACCTTTGGAGGAATCGAAGTTTTGCACAGGCCCTGGGTCTTGACCTGGAGGCCGATTGCAGAGACCATATCCCACAAGCAGGAGGCCAGACTGGCTTTTGGTCCTAGATTGCTGGGCTGGTAACAAGTGGAATCCAAAGAGACAAGGTCCGATGTCCCAGAGTATAGCCCTGAAGCCACCAGGCCTGGCTGAATCATCTACTTGGCAGCCTCTGATGGTGACAGTGTACTCATCCTGCAGCTGAGGGCTTAACTTGGCTGAGTCCAGCTTTGGTAAAGCCAAAGACCCAACGTGCATATACAACTGGGGCTTTTCATTCTGTGAGACGTGAGGACAGCAGAGTCGTCCAAGTGTGGACTTCGCAGGAGTCTTGCTGGATCCACTTGTGGAGAATTTATACTCTTGCAGAACCTTTCTTCTCTTTCTCTTCATCGCTGGAAACATTTACGAAGAACCCATTGTGTTCAGGACTGATGAGATCTCATGGAAACACCTCTTTTTTTTTTTTTTTTTTTTTTTTTTTTTTTTTTTTTTTTTTGAGACGGAGTCTTGCTCTGTCACCAGGCTAGAGTGCAGTGGGGCGATCTTGGCTCACTGCAGCCTCCGACTCCCTGGCTCAAGCGATTCTCCTGCCTCAGTCTCCTGAGTAGCTGAGATTATGGGCACACACCACCATGCCCAGCTAATTTTTGTATTTTTAGTAGAGACAGGGTTTCACCGTGTTGACCAGAATGGTCTCAATCTGACCTCATGATCCACCTGCCTTGGCCTCCCAAAGTGCTGGGATTACAGGCGTGAGCCTTCATGCCCAGTGGAAATATGCCTTAACTATGTAAACCAACTGATCTATGAATGAGGCCAGTGAGATTAGATTCCTGGGCCCATCAGTGTTCGAGAAGTAGAAGTGGGTTTAGGGAAGTGGTTCAAGGGTGAAGGGCATTGTAACTAAGAATTAACTAAATTCCTTTTTTAAAAAGATGAATATTTATGGAATATCTACCATGTGTTGGGTACTGAGTTGGGCTCTGGAAATATAGTGAAAAACAAAAATAGGTACAATCCTTCCTTTCATTGATCTTAAAGGAGAGAGTAGGAGACAGAAATTAATCAAAGAGCCCCTAAACATATGTAAAAGACAACTCTGTAAACGGTCATTCATGGTGCTGTGAGCATGGGATTGGGAGAGCTGGCCTAGTGAGAGGCAGTGGTCCCTGAGCTGGCTCTGGAGGAAGAGGGGATTCATCAGGGGGAAGACAGGCCTTCCCAGCTCAGTGAAGTTTGCCTGCCTGTCACTCGTTCTCCCTTCTTCCTCCCACTCACCTACGCCACTCTCATAACCCACAGCATACCCCCCTGGATCCAATGCATTATTATGTCCTATTTATTCTACCTCTGAAAAATCCCTGCAATTTTACCCCCCTTTTCAGATCCCCCTACTGGCTCTGCCTCAATTATCTTTTTATCTCTCCCCCAGATACCTTTAAGGGTATCTTCACTGTCATATTGCCCTCCAGTGTCTCCCTTCACTAATTCACACATCCTGGAGTCAAAGAATTGTCTCCACCCATGGGCAAAAGCCTTCTTAACAGAACATGACCTTTTTCATTTAACCCATTCACATTGAAAGGTGGTTATAAGTCAGACACTAAGGAGGACATTGGACTTACTAGAAAGAAAGGGCTAGATTTCTTGCAAGGGGCAGCCTTTGAGTGGTACAAAGAAGAAAGGATAAAATATGGATATAAGGGGCGGGCAGGGGAGGCCACTGCAAGCAAGCAAAAGATTAGTGGTAAATATTTCCAAGGGGGTCTAGGAGTGTGAGTTTTGAGAGAAAGCAACTGGGTGGGGCAGCCAGGAAGGGGACTTCCAAGGAAGTGTTTCCTTAATGTGATAGGAATAGATAGAAACTAGATAGTATAGAGTTATGAATCATGAGAGACATAGGCAAAGGAATGCATTTCTTTTTCAATATTATTGGTCATAAGAAGAGCAAAGCAAGAAGGTGGCTGGAGGCAGAAGTAGCAAAGGAAAAAAGAAGTGATGAGAGAGAAACGGGGAGAGGCTGGCTGAGGGTGTAGTAGTGTGGACTTGCTGATAGAGAAGGGCCCAGCAGACACAGAGTGGGCAGAGGCGGCTGAGATGGGGTCGAGAACACAAGCCCAAGGACTCCCAAAGAGAGAAGCCCTCCTTGAGAGAAGAGGCAAGTGGAAATCAGTAGCACTGGTGGAATGAGATAGATAGAAGCAAGGTGAGGGAGGGAGCCAGTGTGACCTGTTGTGGTTCTATAAACCAAGTTTTTAAATAATAAAAATAAATATTAATAGTATATTTTGCTATAAAATTTTCAAACAATGCAAACTACAAACTGAAGGTCCACCTTCACCAGCCCTCTCCTGCCCTCCCCTTTCAGAGGTTTATAGGGTTCATGGATTGATGTGTAACCCTCCAGGTTCTTTTCTATACATTCACACCACTGTAAATATATCTAGATAGGGATATATACATAGACACAGACATATACATATAGAGAGACACATACATGTGCACACAATACACATATACATATGCAGACATAGTCATACCTTTTTACAGAAGTGGGACAATACAAGATGTACTATTCTGGAACTTGCTTTTTTTCATGTCATATGTCTTCAGAGCTCTTTCTCTATTCATATTCATTCTTCCTGGTGGATCTATGCATCTCTCTGTGCCATGAGTTGTTTAACTTTTTTTTTTTTTTTTTTTTTTGAGATGGAATCTTGCTCTGTCACCCAGGCTGGAGTGCTGTGGCACAATCTCAGCTCACTGCAAGCTCCGCCTCCCAGGTTCACACCATTCTCCTGCATCAGCCTCCCAAGCAGCCGGGACCCCAGGCTCCCCCGACTACTCCCAGCTGATTTTTTTTTTTTTGTATTTTTAGTAGAGACAGAGTTTCACCGTGCTAGCCAGGATGGTCTCGATCTCCTGTTCTCATGATCCGCCCACCTTGGCCTCCCAAAGTACTGGAATTACAGGCACGAGCCACCGTGCCTGGCCGAGTTATCTAACATTTTATTGATGGACATTGAAGTTGCTTCCAGTGATCTCCTGTTAAAAAAGCAATGCTAGGGGTGGGTGCGGTGACTCATGCCTGTAATCCCAACACTTTGGGAGGCTGAGGCGCTGAGCTGGGTGCATTGCTTGAGCCCAGGAGTTCAAGATCAGCCTGGGCAATATGGCAAAACCCCGTCTCTACCAAAAATACAAAAAATTAGCTGGGCGTGGTGAGCATGGTGAACATGGTGGCGCATGCCTACGGTCCCAGCTACCTGGGAGGCTGAGGTGGGAGGTCAAAGCTTCAATGAGCCGTACTGTCATGAGTACCATCATCAATGCACGTTTATGAGCTTATATAAGAATGTCTATCAGATGGAAAGTGAGGAGTGGAATTTTTGAGTCAGAGACTATGTGGGCTGTAATTTTGTTATTGTGAGATTGTCTTCCCCAAAGCTTGTTTACACTCCCACTAACCACCTGGGTTGATTCCCCCACCCTCTCCCAACACTACATTTTATCAGGCTTTTTCATTTCTGCCAATCTTATTGTCAGATAATGCTATCTCATTGTTGTTTTGATTTGCATTTTCCTGATTAGCAACTTGGTGCCTCTTTTTGTATACTTACCCTCTGTTTGTTTTTGTGATTTTTTTTCAAGTGGATTACCTGTTCATATCTCCTGCCCATTTTTTTTTTTTTCTGTTGAGTTATTTGCCTTTTTTTATTGACTTGGAGCACTTAATATATTCTGAGTATCACTGTATTGTCCATTATATGTATTATGGCTTTCTTTTTCTACTGTGTAATTTGTATTTTAACTTTGTTTTGAGGCCCATTTTACTGAGTCAGAGACAGACAGCTTAAATGATTTGCCCAGGGTCCCTCTGCCTAGAGCTGTTTTCTGACTCCTAGTGGTATTTCACCAGATCCAGTATTCCTCTGCAGAACAGCAAGACCATGTCTTCCTCTGGCTCCCGTTCAGGGGGATTTTTTAAATTAAATTAAAAAATTTTTTTAAATTATACTTTATGTTCTAGGGTACATGTGCACAATGTGCAGGTTTGTTACATATGTATACATGTGCCATGTTGGTGTGCTGTACCCATTAACTCATCATTTACATTAGATATATCTTCTAATGCTATCCCTCCCCCCTCCCCGCACCCCACAACAGGCCCTGGTGTGTGATGTTCTCCGCCCTGTGTCCAAGCGTTCTCATTGTTCAGTTCCCACCTATGAGGGAGAACATCCGATGTTTGGTTTTCTGTTCTTGCGATCGTTTGCTGAGAATGATGGTTTCCAGCTGCATCCATGTCCCTACAAAGGACGTGAACTCATCCTTTTTATGGCTGCATAGTATTCCGTGGTGTTTATGTGCCACATTTTCTTAATCCAGTCTGTCACTGATGGACATCTGGGTTGGTTCCAAGTCTTTGCTATTGTGAATAGTGCCGTAATAAACATACATGTGCATGTGCAGTCTTTATAGCAGCATGACTTATAATCCTTTGGGTATATACCCAGTAATGGGATGGCTGGGTCAAATGGTATTTCTAGTTCTAGACCCTTGAGGAATCGCCACACTGTCTTCCACAATGGTTGAACTAATTTTTTTAGCATGCACTCTTGGAGTAGCTAAGTTTGATCCTGTTGCAAAGCTGGCTGACACAGGGAGACCCACGACTGTGGCTGTTGCTGGGTTCTACTCCACCTATTCCATTTCTCTTCTCAATTTTGATGGAAGAATTTCCAAGATTTTCTAGCCCACACTTCAAGTTCACATAGGATGTGCAGCAGTAAACTAAAAGGTTTCAGTGTTCTCTGAAACCCTAAAGATTCAAGGATGGTGTATCAGGAGCCACCTGGAATAAGGTTGCCAGATGTTCCAGTTAGAAATACAGGACACAGCCAGGGGTGGTGGCTGATGCCTGTAATCCCAGCTCTTTGGGAGTCTGAGGGAGGAGGATTGCTTGAGGCCAGGAGTTCCATGCCAGCTGGGACAACATAGCAAGATCCTGTCTCTACAAAAAAATGAAAAATATCAGCCAGACATGGTGGCGAGTGCCTGTAGTCCTAGCTACTTGGGAGGATCACTTAAGCCCAGGAGTTCCAGGCTGCAGTGAGCTAAGATTATGCCTCTGTACTCCAGTGTGGGCAACAAACAGAGGCCCTGTCTTTAAAAAAGAGGGAAAAAAACCCCAAAACACCCAGTTAAGTTTGATTTTCACATAAATAACAAATACTATTTTACCATAAATATGTCCCATACAATGTTCTGGTATAAATAAGTATGACCCATGCAATATTTACTTATACTAAAACATTATTCTTTTTTATCTGGAATCAGTTTTAGCTGGGGTTGTATATTTTATCTGGTAACCCTAATCTGGAGGAGACAGGAAAGGGTAGGAGGTAACTGAGTGAGCTCAGTAGGCTCACCCCTGGCCTCAGCCTAAGGCTGGCACTGTTAAATGTCTTAGATTTTTAGATTTAAGAATGTAAGGTACGAGGAGATCAAGTGACTAGGCAGAGCTGAAGTTTGGATCAAGATATGTATGATTGAAGAGCCCATTGTTTTTCCCAAGTCCCTTGAGTTTGGGGTGACTGATTCTCCTCTTCATAGCCTCTCCCCAGGGTGTGGAAGAGACAGCCCCAGAGCAGCAAACAGTGTGAGGAAATAGGCCTATCAGAATCGGGCTTCCCACGTGCAGAAAGTGTGGGGTGAAGGGAGAGTAATGTGTTTCCTGCAACACTCTCATCACCTTAAATGGGGTGAATCCTCATTAATTCAAATTAAATAACTGTTTAATTGGTTCTAACTCCATTTCCAGGAGTGAGCTCACAGCCCATGAATGGATCTTTGGACTTCTGACTACTACATATCTTACAGTACTACTATATCCTATCACTTTTTTTGATACCTAGTCTAAATTTTTTTTTTCTTTTTTTTTCTTTTTTTTTTGAGATGGAGTTTTGCTCTTGTCCAGCCTGGAGTGCAATGGCACAATCTCAGCTCACTGCAACCTCCACCTCCCAGGTTCAAGTGATTCTCCTGCCTCAGCCTCCTGAGTAGTTGGGATTACAGGTGCCTGCCACCATGCCTGGCTAATTTTTTTGTATTTTTAGTAGAGACGGGGTTTCACCATGTTAGCCAGGCTGGTCTCGAATGCCGGACCTCAGGTGATCTGCCAGCCTCAGCCTCCCAAAGTCTAAATTTTTAAATCACTCTTATTGTTATGTAATTAGTATACAATAAAACACACCATTTTGGAGTGTACAGTTTGGTGCATTTTGACAAGTTCATGCATACATCTAGCTACCACCACAATCAAGACATAAACATCTCCATCGCTGTAAAAAGTTTATTTGTGCTGGTTCTTAGTTATTTTCCTCCCATCCCTCACTGCAGGTAACTGATCTGCTTTCTGTCACGTCAGATTAGATTTCTGTCTCCTAGAGTTTCACACAGCGGAATCGTACAGTGTAATCATACAATATATACTCTTTTGTGTCTGACTTTTTTCAGTATAATGACGATGATTCATTCTTGTGTTGTTGTGTGTATCAGGAGTTCATTCATTTTTTTACTGCTGAAAGCTATTCTGTTTTATTAATATACCATAATTTCTATATCCATCCAAATATCCTTCTGGTGAAAATTTGGGTTGTTGGTTTGGGGTCATTATAAGTAAACCTGCTGTGAATGAGCATACATATAATATAAGTCTCTGTGTGATTATATATATTCATTTCCTCGGGGTCAATTCTTAGGAATCAAATTACCAGGTTGTGTGGTAAGTGTTTGTTTACGTAAAATACTGCTCAACTGTTTTCCACCAGCCATGTATGGTGGACATGCCCTTGTTGAAACTTGGTACCTTTACTCCGAAATTGTAACTGTTCTAATGGGTGTGTGGTGGTATCTCACTGTGGTTTTAATTTGCATTTCCCTGATGGCTAATGAGGATAAACATTTTTTTAACCTGTTTATTGACCATTTGGAAATCATCTGTTCAAACTTCTGCCCATTTAAATTGAATTGTTTGTCTTATCAGTGAGTTATAAGATTGTATGTATGTGTGTTTTATTTATATATAATTCGTATATATTAATATACTATAATTTGTTTATGCATCCATATATATATGGAGGGAGAGAGAGACTTTTATCTGTCCCAAAGCCATGAAGGTTTTCTCTTGTTTTCTTCCGCAAGTTTTATAGTTTTAGCTTGTATATACACTTAGATGTCTGATTCCTTTTGTGTTAATATTTGTGTATGGGGTGAAGTGAGAGCTGAGGTTCATTTTTTTCCCCGTGTGAATATCCAGTTGTTCTAGCACCATTGGTTCACAAGGCAGATCATATTTTGAATAAGATGCAGATACAACATGATTGATTCCCTATCAGCATCCCCTCCTTGTTTTAGTATTTTTTTTCCATCAACAAGTATTTGTTGATTTTCTGTGACATGTCAGGTGTTGTTTTAATTGCTGGGCATCAGTCCTGAATAAAGTGGAACAAGTCCCTGCTCTCATGGAGACCGTGGCTTAGCCACAGGAGACAGTCAACAACTTAACCCAAAATAATAATAGTAGACCTGGCCCTAGAAAGATAACTAAAATAGGGTTAGGAAACAGAGAGTGGCAGGACATTCTGGAGTGAAACGGAGAGGGCGACATTTCTCAGAAGGCAATGTTTGAGCAGAGGCCTGTAGGATGGGGGGTGTGAGGGCCTGGCTCTCTGCAGATGGGCTAAGTGGAGACCCTGATTGCCAGAGCCTCCCATTCCCGGCCCACCTTCTCAGACACTCCCTTAGGGGTCTACAGTTGTGACAAGGGCCCTCTGCAGAGCTAATGTACCATCAGATGTCAGTCAGGTCTCCTCCATGTCCTGGCTACTCCAGCCACTGCTCACAAAGCTGCATCTGACAGCAGGGAGTGACTTTAGCAGATTTCACTCCTTCATTTATTTCTTTAAGTTAAAAGGTATGTATTAAGCCCAGTAAGTGTGCTTGGCACTGCGCTAGACTCTGGGGAGGCAGAGATGAACAAATGAATGGGCCCAAGATACTGCTTCAGCAGGAGCCAGCTCAAGAAAAGTCTTAAATGCACTTGGTACATGAGGTTTTTGCCCTGCAGACAGGAGAGCTCCGTGAATGGCTAAAGCTACTGGGTTTGGGGGAGTGAGGAATGAGAGACAAGCAGAGTTTAGCCTAGAGGACGGCTGCAATAGGTCAGGTAGGATATGATGCAGGTGTGAATTAAAGCAGCGGAGATGCCAGGGGATGGGAGAAAGAATATTGGACACTCCAGGTTTCTAACTTGAACACAAGGACATGGTGCTGCTACTGATTTTAGGGGACACAGGAGGAAGAACAGGTCTGGAATAGGTGAGTTCATGAGTAAAGTGATAAAGAGTCTGTTTGGAGGCACGGCAAGGGTGAGGTGCTCCTGGTAGAAATGTCTAGGACTTAATTGCACTTGAAGGTCTGAAGCTCATGAAGGAGATCTGGGTGGGAGGTCAAGCCTTGCAGTTTATCCACAGAGGAATTACAATTGACAACAGAGATGGAAGAGATACTCCTGGGAGGTATCTAAACAAATACTTGCTCTGTGGCAGACTTTTGCCTAGCGTGCTACTAAATGTTTAATATACTGGTTAGGACATTGGGTTCTGATGCCCAACTTCCTGGGTTAAAACTTTAGCACTAGCGCTTACGAGCAGGATGACCTTGGGCACGTCACTTCAACTCTATATTCCTCTGCTAAATGTTGATAGTAGTAAATTTTCCTGTTCTTGAGATAGTTTGCTGAGAATGATGGTTTCCAGCTGCATCCAGTTCATCACCATTAGACCTGCCTTATAAGAAGAGTAAAGGGCATTCTTCATGTTGAAATGAAAGATGCTAATTAATAACATGAAAACATATGAAAATGTGTAACTCACTGTGAAGATAAGTATATAGTAAAATTCAGAATACTCTAATCCTGTAATTGGCAGTGTGTACATCACTTCTAACTCTAATATAAAAAGATAATAGACAAAAGTATTAACAATAACTAAAGCTATAATAATTTGTTAATAGATACATATTAATAGATATAAATTGACATTAATAACAAACTGTATGTGTGAGAAATAAAAGTGTAGAGTTTTTGTAAAAAAAATAAATAAACTTACCTTTTGGGGTGTTATGAGGATTAAATTATCTAGTATGTGTATAACACATAGAATAGTGTAATACCATGTGATTGGTAAATGTTAGTTGGTTCTAGTATCCTTTAATTCTCACAACACACCTATAGCATAGGGGGTATCATTGCTTGTTTTACAGATAAGGGAATTGTCCAAGGTTATGGAATAAGGTAGTGGAAGAACAAGGACTTGAATGCAGGCCTATGTGTCTCCAGAGTCTACCATTCAAGGCTGTTTTCTATTGTGGGGAAAGGTCTGTGCATTCATTGGCTACTTGATGAACTTAGCCCCTCTGAGCAGAGGGATTCCAATGCCTGGCTGAGCCCCCATCCCTGCTGTGCCATCGGCCATGGCCAGTATCTTCTACCTGCAACCTGGAGCCAGCAGACCCCGCAGCCCCTCCTGTAAGCCTTACACCCACACGAGAAGGATGCTGCCTTTCTCACCTCCTCCAGATGCTTGCACCTACTGTGCCATGTTGGAGTCAGGGGCTGCATGTCCCTGCCTTGGCCCCAGAACAGAGGAAGAAAGGAGCCCTGGAGTCCATGCTGACAAAGGTCTGTTTACCATCATGCCCAATGCCCTGCATTATGCTCCAGGTGTTCCATTTGGAGAAGAGAGCGAGTCAGGAGCCCTGTCTGAGAGACTGTGGCAGCTTGGGGTTGAAGCCAGGAGAGCAGACTTGGAAGGACTTTAAGCTATTAGCAAATACAGCACAGAGAGAGGCCAGAAGTTCTGAGAGGAACTGGGGTTAGGGAACAGGCTGAGTCATGGCCTGGCAGGGAAGCAGGAAGGCAGCCAGCTCTGGGGAGGGCGCTGAGAACAAGCAGGCCTGGGCTGGATGCCTGGCTCTACCTACCTGCTCTGTCACAAGATGTTGTGCTTCTCTGGGCCTCAGTTTCTTCAGCTGTAAAGTGGGCATGGCAAGCATACATCCCTTCTGGGGTGATGTGAAGACTCCTCGCTATGCCAAGGACGTTACATGTTAGTTTCCCTTCCCTTGCCCCTGGCTACCCAAGGAGGGAGGATTTCCTGCAGAAGGCAAGCTTTCAGCAGCACTGGGAAGGTACGGAAGGACATGGATTGAGAAAGTGAAGGAGGACAGTGTCGCTGCAAAGGCATGAGCCTTGTATCCCCGGAAGCCGGGGCTGAGTGGAGAGCTTCAAGGTGAAGGGATTATTGGGCGTAAATATGTAAAGAGGAAAGGAACTGGCTGCTGTCATTCTAGTAATCCTGGCTGGTGCCAGCTCTGTGGCAGGCATTGGGCTGGACTGGGGTAGTGCCAAGGTGAATGAGGTGCCACCTCTGCCCTCAAGGAGCTCCTGGGTTGGGCTAGTCAGACTTATTAATGGAGCGTTTCCATCCAGGGTGCTAATTGATGCTGAAGGGTTGGACAAGGGAAACAACTTAGAGCAGAGAGTGACTGCTCTTTCCAAATGAGCACGAGTCGCTGTGCCCTGGCAGCCGGTGAGTGGACTGAGGCCCCATGCATTCCTCTAAGGGTGGGGCGATCAAAGAGGTTCCTGGCCTCTGCTCTATAGACTGGAGGCTTGAAAGGGAGCACAGGTTTGTACCAGCAGGACTAAGCTTGGCAGTGCACCGAGGACCTTGACCTCCAGCCAGGAAAAACAAAGGCACAAGATCTACTGGGGAGCAGGGACTTTCACATACATTATCCCACTTAACCTCCTTAAAGTACTGAGTGTCCTTTTTTTATCCAAAGCCAAGAGATATTAAACAACTTACCTAGAGACACACAGTGAGCAAGTGGCAGCACCAGGATTCACACTCGGGCACGTTTCGACTCCACTGGCTTAATCTTTCCTACAAGCACCCTCCTGCCAGCCCCATGCCTTCCCAACAGATGGGCCACTTCTACCTCTCTGCCAGGCTCTGCAGACGTGGCTACGTCCTGCCTTCCTCCAGAGGAGCCTGGGCAGCCTCAGGGCCTGGCCCACCGTGGTCCCTCCTGTCCTCCCCAGCTGCCAAACCACTAATTAGTGTGCCTGGCATTGTGGACTGCAATGTGCACTAACAATTGTTCCTCACAGCTTCCCTCTCACTCTCGCCTCCCCTAGAAAGCCTAGCTCCCAGCTAAATTTAGCTGTGACTGCTTCCCAGGGAGGGGTGGGGTGTATGGGGAAGGAAGGCTAAGTCCTGAGCTTTGAGTCTCCATAGTGAAAGGGAGACAGCCCAGGGCTCCATCCCTCCAGGACAGCCTCCCCTCCGTCGACCTGCTGGTGCAGCCTTGAAGCTGTGGCATTGCATTACTGCACACACTTGGCTTGAATATGATGGATTCTGAGGTCCACGTACAATAGCAATGGGAGCCTTTAACACCACGCCTCTGTCTTCATCAAAGCTGCCTTGTTTTCACTGACAGGTTAAGCAATCATTACCCATTTGTGCAATACTTTTATATTAGCATCACCTCTTTTATACACTGGGGTTCTGGGGTTCTGTGTGAGATTTCCTTCCTTCCTTCCTTCCTTCCTTCCTTCCTTCCTTCCTTCCTTCCTTCCTTCCTTCCTTCCTTCCTTCCCCTTTTCCCTTTCCTTTCCTTTTTCTTTTGACAGGGTCACACTCTGTCACCCAAGTTTGAATGCAGTGGAGAAATCTCAGCTCACTGCAGCCTTCAACTTCAGGACCCAAGGGATCCTCTCACCTCAACCTCCCGAGTAGTTGGGACTAAAGGTGCATGCCACCATACCTGGTTAATGTTTTTACTTTTTGTAAACACAGAGTCTCGCTGTGTTGCCCAGGCTGGTCTGGAACTCCTGCAATCCTTCTTCCTCCACCTCCCAAAGCACTTGAGCCATTGCACTCAGACCAAGATTTCTTTTGGGAGGGATTTGTTTTCTTAAAAAGCAAGTTTGGAAACCAGAGCTTCACACTTGAGTGCCTTGCTGTTTTGAGTGTGATCTGAGAAGCAGCTGCATGGGCACCCCTGAGAGCGTGTTAGGACTGCAGAACTCAGCCCCCACCCCACACTGAGTGAATCAGAGTCTGTTGCACTTTACAAGATCCTCAAGTGATCTCTACACTGTTTGAGAAGCACTGCCTTAGTCTAAATCAGGATCACTGAGGAGCTTGTCAAAATGCAGATTCCCTGGCTTGCTCCATGAGATTCTGACTCAGGAGCAGGGGAAGGCCCAAGCTATGTCAATTTTGTCCCCCTTTTTTTTTTTTTTTTTTTTTTTTTGAGATGGAATTTCGCTCTCGTTGCCCAGGCTGGAGTACAATGGTACGATCTCGGCTCACTGCAACCTCTGCCTCCCAGGTTCAAACAATTCTCCTGCCTGAACTCCCTAGAAGCTGGGAGTGCAGGCATGCATCACCGCGCCCATCTAATTCTTTGTATTTTTAGTAGAGATGGGGTTTCACCACATTGGTCAGACTGATCTTGAACTCCCGACCTCAGGTGATCCACCTGCCTTGGCCTCCCATAGTGCTGGGATTACAGGCATGAGCCACCACACCCAGCCTGTGTCCATTTTTCATAGCACTCCTGGTTATGGTGCAAGTCTTTCGTCTGCCCTGAGATGTTAATGTTCACTCTCTGCTAACAGCTTCAGGGAGGCAGGCTGGCAAATAAATGTGCAGAAACAAGCTTCCTCAAAACATCTTTCTCTCCTTTCCAGAGATCCTGTCCTCTGATGTCCCTGACCTTAGGGGTAGTGGGATGGGTGATGGGCTGGGGAGAAAGCATGCCTGTGACCTGTAGCTTAGTTCCGATACCACTTTATCAGAGAGACAAGTTCTTACTTTAGCCTTGACCACCGAGACATCCTTCTGCTACAGGGAGAGATAGACTAAGACAGAAGACGTTCTGTGAGAACCAGGTCTGTCCCCAACAAGAGGCAGTCTTGCAGACTACAGACCAGATCTGCAAATTTTCCTGCAGACTCTTTGAAATTACTTCTACATAACCAGTCCCCAAGGATTTGATGCCAGTTCTTTACTCCCTTCTTGCCCGCTAGACCTTCCCACAGGGGAAAAATGTTCCCAAGTAGAGAGATGTCCCAAGGAAGGTGGCAAGGAAGGGAGAGGCAGGTGATTAGACCAGCTGAATTGCCCACATCCTGGAGCATGAGGCCCCGAATAAGTTCTTGGCATCTGCTAAGTGCTCAAAAAATAATTATTGATTTTTTTTTTTTAAAGAGCCATCTCCCACCTGGATTGTTGCAATGCCTTCTAAGCAGCTTCCTGCCTCCAATCTCCCTCTGCAGAGGGTACAACTATAGAAGAACCCTAAGAGAGTGTCTGAGAAGCTGGGCTGGCAATGGGAGGCTCTGACAATCAGGCTCTTCCCATAACAGCCCATGTGCAGAGAGCTGGGTCCCCACTTCCCCGCTCCTGCAGGTTTCTGCTCACATGTTGCCTTCTTAGAAGTGTTACGCTCCTCATCTCACTCCCCTTTAATTCATCCTTCTTGGGCCGCTAGCCCTGCCATCCCTTGTTCTGAGTCCCCCAAGACTCCTTGGACTCCCAGGGTCTGGTCCAAATGCCTTGGATGTACAAAGCCTTCATGAGCTAGAGCTAGGTTCTGCCTGCCCCTTCACCTGCATCTTTGCCTATGCTCCACCAAGGCCACTGTAGGTCCAGAGCCTTGAGGGTGCCATGCCCTTGCGGGCGTCTCTGCCTGTGTACCTGCTGCTCCCTCTGCCAGGGATCTCCTTTCCTCCACCCACTGGCAGGTCTCCTATAACCCATCCCAGCAGTCTCTTCATGGGTCCATCATTCATTCATTCAACAAGAATTGAGTGAGTTCCTACCATGTGCCACATACTAACCTAGAGTCTGGGGACATACAGTGCCTACGATAGATTCATCAACTCATTTAAAATACTCCTGGACCAAGAAGCTTCAGGATAACCTCTCGCCTCCCTTCCACAGTTTGCTAATGAGGAAACTGAAGCACGGTGTGGTTAAATGACTTTCTCAAGGACAAACTACTAGAAGATAGAGGGTCAGGACTGGAGCACAGAGTCTGGCTCCAGAGCCCAGGGCCTGGGCTCTATGCCATTGTGCAGCCCCTTTGCAAAGGTCTGTTTCTCAATGTCTCCTGTGCTCCTGCTCCTCCTTCCTCCCACCCTGGTTCTCCTCTGCTGCTCCCAGCTCAGAGGATGGAACCTCTGTTTATCAAGTAGCCCCCCCAAAACAGTGGGAGTCATTTTGACCACTGATCTTTCCATTACCCAGTTCTGCTTGCCTCCTGAATGTCTCTGACTCTGTCCACTTTCCACTTTCTTCACCGTCCCCTGTCACCCACTAGCCTGAGGTTCCATCTTGTCTCACCTGGACAGCTGCGGTAGCTCTAAATTGCCTTCTGTGCCTTCACCCATGCCCTCAGCACAAATCGACAGACTCAGAGCCAGCCTGATCAGGGCACCCAGCCTGACTTCCACAGGCCTCCCATACTGCCCTCCCTGTCCCTTCTCAGCCCTCCCTCCGAAGCATCCGCACAGGGGACCCCCTCTGCCTGGGGGTGCTTCTCATCCTCCAGCCCCACCCCAGCGGAATCTCACTGTGCCCATTCCTCAGCTCTCAGCTCCAGATTCATTGTCCCAGGGGTTCCCCTCTGATGGCCTGTCCAGCCCAAATGCTTTTGCTTCCCTCATGGGCCTGTCTGGCTCTATGATTACATACTTGGCAGTGTCATTGCTGTATAAGCACCTGTCTCCTTCATGAGACTGAAAGCTCCAGGAGTGTGGCAACATATCTAGTTCTGGTCTCTAGTGTATACTCTCAGTGCGTGGCCCAGGGCCAGATACAGAGTAGGACAGAAATATGTGATGAACAAACGAAGGGGTTATTATGACAATCAAATCAGAAAGTATAGGTAAAAGTACTCAAAACAGCCCCTAGCATAAATCAGGTACTCAATTATAAGCTAATAGTAATGAGTCTTGTTGTTAGAACCACTCTTGAGCAAGCCTTACCTGATGCCCAAAGGGGGGATGAAAATTGCAAATAATGAGGATGGCAACTGCACACAGCTGGAAGGGACTGTACAGAGCTGAGGGTGGAAGCTGCAAACAGCTGGGAAGTTGATTATGAACAGCTGGGGTTGTGACTGCACATTCCTGAGGATAATGCCTGAAAATAAGTGGGAAGTGGTACAAATAGCTGGACTGTTGAACTGCAAACAACTGAAAGTAAGGACTGCAAAACAACCGGAGCAGAGGCTGCATCTGGGGCGCAGAAGAGCCTCGGAGCGCTCACATCACCCACTGCCTCTGCAGTACTGGGTCCCTGCACTTTCGGCTCTCTCCCAACAAAGTGTGCCCAAGAGATCCCGGGGGGATCTTTCATGAGCCCACAAACAAGACTGGTTCACCTGTTCTATTCTGATCACCTAAGTAACTTTTTCCCTCCCCTCTCATGCTCCACCATGTCACCTTCCCTCAGTTCTTCAGATAGGTTTGCATCCCACTACCTGAGCTTTGCACATGCCAGGCCCTCCTTCTGGAAGTTCCCCACCCCTCAGATCTTAGTTCCAATACCACTTTATCAGAGAGACACGATCAGATTATCCTTCTCTATCTTCCTTCATTTCATCATCTTCAGTGAGAACAATGATTGACATTTGCATATACTTGTTGGGCTTTCTGATGACTGCCTACCACCCTTACTAGACTCTAATCTTCTAGACAGTGGGGCTTAGCACCTAGTTCAGGGCCTGACACGTAGTAGCTGCTCATAAATGTGAGATGGATGGAAGGGTGAATGGAGGAACTGGAGCAATGGTCGAGTGGACAGAGAGTTCCTCAAAGGCACAAGCAAAGAAAATAAAGCAGCTGTCTTAATTGAGTGCCTACTGTGTACCTGGCCCTGGAACAAGTCATCCCTTTCTTGTTAATGCTTGGGATGTATATGAATGAATCATTCTTCATCTCTCCAGGAAGTCAGAAGATCTTGATTCTTTCCTTTGTTCAGCCAGTGTTTCACTGTGAGACCTGACCTACTAGGAAACCTGTTAGGAAAAGACAAAATGTTCCTGCCAGTGCTTTGCACTGACAGCTACCCTTCCTGCAACCTACCTCAGACAACAGCAAGGAAGGAGCCAGTGGCCCTGAGGCTCCAGTTTACCCACTTATAAGAGAGGGATTTGGGTTCTAAGATGATCCCTAAGGACCATGCCAGGTGGGATAGTCTGAGTCTGTGAAACTTCTCCGAAGGTTCCTTATATCTTTATTTTGGAGCTGGTCAGGTTCCAGAGTCCCAGCCCCAGATCAGAGTCGAGGGTTTTGGCCACGGGTGCCCACTGCCTTGGCCAGGAAAGGGTCCACAGTGAAGGCTCTCCCCTGGCTCCATGTCACTTGTTCTATCTACCAAGTTGCCTACACAAATCTCACAGATCTCTGAAGCGGGCACAGAACCAAGACTCACACAGACACAGAAACCCACTAAGAAACCCCCCAAAACAACAATAGTCAATCTTTATAAAGCACTGGCTAGATGCCTGGCATTGCTCTAAACTGAAGCTCAGAGAGGTTAAAGAACTTGCCCAAGGTCACATAGCTAGTAAGTCAGAGCTGGGCTTTGGACCCAGGCAGATGGGCTCTGGAGTCCCTGCTCTTAACCCCTGCATCATAGTCTGAGACACCCTGTCACACTCACCACCAGACACATAGGCTCACAAAAGTACACACACACATAAAACACACACAAACTTTTCCGGTGAAGGCAACAAAATGGCTGCTGTCTCCCTTCTCTTTCCTTTCTTGTAGTGATTTAGGCTCTGTGGGATAAGAACTCTGCACAAAGCCAGAAAGGGTTTCTTGTTACCAGTCGGTTTCTCTCTCAAATGGGTTGGCGTTCACAGTTGCTCTGCCAACCAGGCTGGAAATGAGACTTGGGAAGCACTGAGCCTGCAGTGCCCTTGGATACTGGAACCCACAGTAGGAGGAAGGGCAGGGCTATTTCTCAGCAGGTTGACGACTGCTTTGGATGGTAGCCGAAATGCCTCCTTTATCTCTGTCCTGTTAAATTCAAAGATGCCGTAGGAAACCTGTTAGGAAAACACAAAAGAGGCTTGTCTGGCTCTCTGCACTGACAACCACCCCTACTCCACCCTGCTTCAGACACAACGAGGAAGGGACCCGGGCAGCTGTGATGGGGCCAGGTCCTACTGGGCACAGCCACCCTGGGCATCTCACTGGCAGGGGATCTGGCAAGGGAGTGGGCAAGGAGAACCTCAGAAAGACTGAGAAGGGCAAAGTAAACCAGCAGGAGAGACAGGAGCATGTCAGATGGGCAAGCAGAGCAACAGAAATGTGGAGTTCAAGTCCAGGATCTTACGGAAAGGTATATGTACCTGCAATGATGGGAGGGTGGAGATGACTGTGGTTGATCCTGACTCTGATTCTTATTGACTATGTGGCTTTGGACAAGTTACTTAACTCTCTATTTGTCAGTTTCCTCTTCTGTAAAATAGAGATGGCAATAGTACTCACTTTTCTTTTTTTTTTTTTTTTTTTTTTTGAGACGGAGTCTTGCTCTGTCGCCCAGCCTGGAGTGCAGTGGCCGGATCTCAGCTCACTGCAAGCTCCGCCTCCCTGGTTCTCGCCATTCTCCTGCCTCAGCCTCCTGAGTAGCTGGGACTACAGGCGCCTGTCACCATGCCCAGCTAGTACTCACTTCTTAGAGTTGTTAAGTGGATTTAATGAGATAATTTTGCAAAGAGCTTAGTATGATGCCTGGAATATCATAGACATGCAATAAATGTTAGCTCTCATTCCTGGAAACAATGAGGATGATGAAGATGCAGCGGGCTCAGGAGAGACAGAAGAGTCTGTGCCAGGGCCAGGTGGCTCTTAAGCATTCTTGCATCACCCCAGCCACTCTGAGTTTCTATAATTCTTAGGTACGGTGTCCTCTCCTGGCCTTCGCATCTGCTGTTCT
This sequence comes from Rhinopithecus roxellana, assembly GCF_007565055.1. Lineage (NCBI taxonomy): Eukaryota > Metazoa > Chordata > Mammalia > Primates > Cercopithecidae > Rhinopithecus > Rhinopithecus roxellana. The sequence continues at coordinate 84,938,536 of NC_044560.1, read as the reverse complement.
CACCGCCTAGAGCACTCTTCCTTCTCTTCTCTGGATTAACTCCTGCGTATCCTTCAGGTGTCAAACTTAGACCTCACTCTGCCCAGGAAGCCCTTCCTGACCCTGACCCTGTAGGTCTGGCTGAAATGCCTTCTCTCAGAGTTCCCACGGCTGTCTAAACAGCTCAGCATGACCTTTCTCGCCCTGGAGTGGGTTGTGGATCTACCTGTCTGCCCTCTATGGTGTGTCATGCTCAGCACCAAATCACCAGAGATTCACAGAGCCTGGAACACAGTGGGTGCTAAATAATATGTTGAGAGTGAATGAAATAATGACTCATGTTGGATAATAGAAAATTGTCCCATTACACCCAGCTGCTTCTCAAAGACAAAATTTGAAGCACCAGACATAATGAGATGCTGAATGTGGTGGGGCCAAGAGTACAGGCTCTGGAGTCAGACTTCCTGTGTTGTAATCTCCTCGCCTTCCCCAGTACCTGCATGACCTTGGGAAAATTGCTTAACCTTTTTCTTCCTCAAGTTCCTCATCCATATAATGGGAATAATAAAGTCTCCACCTCGCTGAGTTGCTGCAAGGATAAACAACACACTTAAAAGTTTTTAGACAGAGCTGGCCCAGATGAGCTCTCAGCAAGCCTTAGTCTGCCTTAGAGGTGATGCTCCACCTCACGCCTGCCCTTCCCACATTGTGAATCATGTTAGCCCTGACCGGGCCTCCTGCCCGCTTCTGTTGACTCTTTCAGTAGGTTATAGAAGCTGTTGCAATTTTTTTCTAATTTAATATTTATATCCTTTTATGTCCTGACCAAAAACAAATGGCCCAGGAGGAAGGCTGGAGAGAGGGGACATCTGAGTTGAGGCTTCCAGTCCCACCATTGTAGGTTCTGTTTCTTGGGCTCTTATTCCACAGGGTCAGCGTGTGGAAGGGTTGGGTCAGGACAGGGCATCTCAGGCAGAGGCAGCAGCAGGAGCAGGAGCTGGCAAGAGTACAGCTCAGTGCTCCTGCTGCAGCAAAGGATGGGGAGGTCCAGTGAGGAGTTGGCAGGGGATTGGTCATGGGGTGCCCTGAGGGTCCCTGGGAGTTGCTTGGAATCTAGGCTGCAGGCAACAGAGCACCACTGAGGGCTCTGAGCAGGTGAGACCTAAGAGAGACTGCCCTGATGGAGGGATGGATAGAGGAGATTTGCTGGGTAATAGGGAAGGTATCTGAACATTCATGGGGTTGAATCTCCTGCTCCCACAGAGTCCTGTTCTGCCCTGATGGAGGGATGGACCGAGGAGAGTTTGCTGGGTAATAGGGAGGGTATCTGAACATTCATGGGGTTGAATCTCCTGTTCCTACAGGGTCCTATTCTTGCCCACTCACCTCCCTCACCACCCACACCCACTGGGCCTGTTTGCCCATCTGCCCATTCCCCACCCAGCCCGACTGCCAGGCTGGGAGTTCTATGGGAAGGGGGTCATTCCCTGCCAGCTCTTTACCTCCAGCACCCTGGACAGCATCTGGCTCAGCATAGATGGAAGTGTTTCCCTCCATCCTTTCTTGCTAACTTCCTAACCCCTCTCCTCCTAACTTCAACTTTCGTTTCTACTTTTGTCCCTCTCTGCCTCTTTGCTTGAATAACAGCCTCGGCTGCGAATCAATTTCTGTCCTCTGTTTCCCCTACACCCTCCCCCATATCCCATAAACTGCCACTTCTTTTCTGGAAAAGCTCCGAACTCTGCAACACTTGAGGAACCTAAAGGGAGGGGGTAAAGAACCAATATCAGTCGAACACCTTTCATATGCCAAGAACTATGCTGGGAACTCTATATGGATTCCTTCATTTACCTTTTAAAACAGCCCAAGGAGGAATGTATTAGCATCCCACCTTATCAATGAGGAGTTCAATGAGCAGTTCAAAGTTGCCCAGTGTCACATTGTGGCAGAGCCAGAGGCCTCATCAAAAGAATGGTTCTCTAGTGGTGGAACCTCAGGCATTTGGATGGGGCAGCGGGAAAGATTTGGAATAAGGAGACCTTCCTAGACCACTCACATCATGCCCTGGTGGTGTTGCCTCCATTGCTTCTGCCTTGGGTCAGGGATTCCTGATCCACAGCCCTGCTCTGAGCTGGAGTAGATTCCATGAACATCCCTGGGTCAGATGGTACTCCAGGAAGGCAGAGAGAGCATCCCGCATCCTGCTGAGATAGTGCTGCAATGGTGGGGTTGGAGCCAGGGAAGAAATGAGGCCAGAGGCCAGATCCCCATGGCTAAAGTTACACCCTAGGCTGGGAATCTCCAGGGGCGTTCTGAGATTTTGTTTCCTCATCCCCAACCACCCCCTTTTGGATCCATCAGCCTTTGTTTAAACCCATTTTACCAAGTCCTCAATCATCTCCTGCCCCTGACCCTGTGCATGTCTCTGGCCCCGGTCACAGCCCTTAGCCAAGACAGATGAGCTCCCCTTCTGGGTCTCACCATGGCAAATGGAGACCTGCAGCTGTCCACATCCCGAGCTTCGTCTGAAAATCGAATCAGCACATTCTACTCAGGTTAGACAGCAGCCCAGGTTCCTTGGCTCGGCATCAAAGGGTTGGGAATGATCATCAAGTTGCTGTTGAGAATAGAGAAATGAAATGTGTGAGGATATAACTTTTAACGTAAAATGTGGTGCCCCCTGCATTTGGATGTCAGGAGGGATCTTGAGTGACATTTGTGGAGCTGCTGGGGTGAGCGTGTGAGGTCAAGTATACTCATTAGCCATGCTTAGAGGCAACGGTGGAGGGAGCAGAGAATTACACTGGTTCCACCTGCTGGGTGTCTCCCTGTCAAGAGGGAAGCAGAGCTCAGATTCAGTTCAACATCCCCAAAGCAGGCCCACAGCCATGCAGAGAGAGAGCATCCGCAGAGGCCACTGGAGCATCAGAGGAGTCCAGCCAGGCTGCACCAGCTTCCAGATGCCCTTCACCTGCTGCAGAGGGGAGGCCCCCAGGTGGTTCCTTTCAATGGCACCCATGTAGCATCATCTCTGCTTGGAATAAACCATGTTTTGGCTGTCAGGAATCTTATTACAGAAGGAATCCGGGTGGATGGCCAGACTTTGTGTGAGATTCCCTAACCTGCGGACTTGGGAAATTTGTGCACTCTTGTGTACATGTGTGTGTGTACACTTGGGAGAGGGAGGATCCATGGATCTACTGAATGTCTTCTAATTCTGAAAGAGATCTATTCATTTATTTAAAATAATACCATATATTATGTCCCTGATACTGTTCCAGGCACTGGGGATATAGCAGTGAACAAGACAAAGACTGTTTGTACTCTAACCCAGGAGACAGAAAATAAATACGTGACTCTAAAGCTGTCAGGAGCCCTTTGATTACAGTAAGTGGATTCCAGTCTATGTGAGGGGTACCCCTGGATCCATTGCACCTTGCAGAGGAGGTCTGAGTGCAGCCTGGATACCCTCAGAGGCCAGGCCCTCTGGTGCTGGGCATGGACCCTGGAAATAGACACAGTGACTCCTCCCCGTCCTTGTTCCTATACCTAGCCTGAGGCCAGCCTCCTGAAGGAAAGGGTGGGACGTGCCCAGCGAGGGGCAGTCTGAGCAGAGCTTTGTGCAGTGGGAAGTGCCTGGCTTCAGAGTGTTGTGAGGTGAACTGGGTGGACGCATCTGGCATCGTGCCTGGCTCAGGGTGGCTGTTCCGTCCATAGAGTACCCTCTTCATGTGCCTTATTAGGGACACTCAAAGGTGAAAAGTGTGCAGTCATCTGAGTGCGCTCTTGTAGGAGGGGCCAGGAAGCTCCAGTCCTAAGAAGATCATTCCTTGGAGATGCTCCTTCTACTCTGTGGGACTTGGAGGCTTAAATGTGCAATGTAGGAATTGGATCCTGAGATGGGCCTTACCTGGCTTTCAAGCTCATACTCAAACACTTGCCAGTGTTCCCCTGAGGTGTGCTTTGTGTCGAGCCCTGTGCTGAGATGAATAACTCTCAGCCTCTGACCTGGGAACACACAGTTCCATGCAAGCAAAGCACCTCTGCCACTGACTAGCCCCGGGACATCAAGCAAATGACTTAACTTTCTCTCAGTTTCCTCATCTGTAAAATGGGGATAGTTGGAGTGCCTTCTGGGACTTTTGCAACATATAAAGCACTTAACACAGCATTCAGTAAAACTTGCTCCTTGCGGGCAGCCTGACTGGCTCACATCCGTGTCCGTGGTGCTTGGCCCCATGCCTGGCTCAGAGGAGCATTTTCAGAAGAAAGGCAGAATGAGCAAGCAGTAGGAGGAATCTCCTCTGTATGCTGCTGGGTTATCAGTTTCCAGAACCATGTGAGATTTGTGCAAACCCACGTGACCAACAGACAGTTCTTGCAGGCTGCTATAAAGCTATCGCCAACACCTGTCCCTATGAGCCGCTGCATTGTGTATTTGAGCCTTTGATATACTGGGGATGTTTGCCAAGGGAGAGAAATGTTATTGGACATTTTTCGTGGTTGTAAAGATTACTTCTTGATGAAAACACACACAAAGAAAGACTTACAAGCTGCCCTTAAGGTAGGCAAATGAATGATGTGTGTTTACAGCATCCAAGCCATTGCTCAGGGCTGTCAGCTCTGCAGACTCCTTGCAGGGGCTGAAGCAGAAGAAGGGAAGTGGCCAGCACATCCACGTGGCTGAGCAGAGGGCAGTTCCATGCTCAAACTGCAGCAGCCCATTATTCTGATTCATCCCTTGACTCTTCCTACTCCTTTCAGCTTGTTGACGTCTTTCCTATAAAGACCGAGCCTTTTACCTGAGGTCTGTCCTGGTCACTCCCCATTCCCCAAACTAGAAGGCACCTTCTCCTGAGTGCATCTGCCTAGAGAGCCCGTCCCTGCTCAGGCACCCTGGGGACTCTTCCCTTCTCGTGTGGGAGTCCTGTCTCCCCAGCCAGATCTTACGTGCTAAAGGGCAGGGTGCCTGACCAGTCTTCTTAGGCTCCTTCTACCCTCAAGTGCATTTTCCTGCACTAACAGGCAGGCGAGAAAGAGAAGAGGAGAATCATCTCCCCAGGTGCACTTCACCTTCTCACTGCAGTTATCACACTCAGCTACCTTATACCCTGACCTGGGAGCCCCTTGGGGCAGGAAGCTTGTCTGGTTCAACCCAGGACCCCCTCAGGGTCTGCAGAGCCTGGGGCAGTTCATGGAGTAAATGAATATCTGAATGAATGAGTGAATAATGAAACCCAGCTTTAGCTTCTATGCTGACCCTTCCCCTATTCCGTTTCAGACCCCATCTCCTGTGCAGGAAGCCCCCTTGACTTCCCTAGTGGGTGGCAATGTCCCCTCTCAGCTGTCTGCACTGCCTCCTCCTCTGAGTCTGCTTACTGGCATTGAGTGTTCTTCCTACTGTCAACACAGCTTGGGGACATGCCAGCATGCTGGGCAACAGGCCCGGCACATCCTAAAGCAGATAGTGTGGGCAGGGGAAGATCCTAGCAGGGCTGGATTCTGGCAGGGCTAGGCCTGGGATCTGGTTGAGTAGAGGGTTAAAGAAAGACAGGGCCTGGGTCAGGAGGGGTGGCTGGGAGCTGACTCTTGGGGTCAGAGGCTGAGACCTACTTGCAACTGGGCAACCTTGGATGGATGGCTTACCCTCTCTGAACCTCAGCCATCTCTCAGTCTGCAAGGGAGACGCCTGAAAGGAGACTCTTAGTCTTTTAACTGTGAGGGTCGTCCTGCTGCTTCGGGTCCTGTGCTGAGCCTTGGAGAAACATCAGTAGATGAGTCAGTTGCGCTTGTGCAGGTCGTGGTCTGTGCATTGGTTTCCTATGGCTGCTATAACAAATCTCTACAAGCATAATGGTTTAAGACAGCACAGATTTATTCTGTTACAGTTCCAGAGGCCAGAAGTCCACAATCAGTCTCAATGAGCTAAAGTCAAGTGTTGGCGGGGCTGATTCCTTCTGGAGGCTCTAGGGGAGACTATGTTTCCTTCCCTTTCCCAGCTTCGGAGAGGCCACCTGCTTGGCTTATGGCCCCATCCTTCCATCACTCTGATCTCCCACTTCCATGGTCATAGCCCCTATTACTGACTCCAATCCTCCTTCCCCCCTCTTATAAGGACCCTTGTGATTACACTGGACACATCAGGATAATCCAGGATGACCTCTCCATCTCATCCTTAACTTAACGATATCTGTAAAGTCCCTTTTGCCATGTAAGGCAACATATTTCCATGTTCTGGAAATCAGGGCATGGACATCTCTGGGTGGGAGTGAGGAGTGTTATTAAGCCTGCCAGTGTGGTCGAATCTAAAACTATGAATCAAATAATCATCAAATAAATGAATTACTATGAACTCTAATGGTGCTAGCCACAAAGCAGCACTGTGTTGTGAAAGCATCACAGGGACCTGGCTTAGCATTGGGGACAGCAAGGGCTGGGCCACATTCCCCTTTTTCTTTTCTCTGTTCTCTCAAGCCCTGTTCATCCCACTGCCCCCTCTGCTGTCCAGAAGTCCCCAGGGAGTCCCTTTCTGCAGCCACCCACCACCCACTCCCACGGTCCCTGCCCCACGCTGGGACATCCTTAAGGAGTGGCTGTCATGAACCTTAGCAATGCTTTCACCTCCTAAGCAGCAGTCCTGTGAGGACTAGCTTCCCTAGGGAGGACCAGTGATGGAAATATCAATATTATAAGTATTTGTCTCCTGGGCGGGAAGAAGGATCCAACTGTGATTTAGTCAGTTGTGCTGCCTCTCTCTAACCACCCAAATTCTCCTTTGCCTCTTTGGAAGACTTAGAGGAATAGATCTCATCAACTCTCCATGGCTCCCAGGGCACTCTGAGGAACCAAGCTGAGAGGGTGAAGTCAGGTAGAGTTTGGGCTCCTTGGAGGCACTCCCTCTCACCCACCTCCCAAAACAGGCACCGCCCAGCCTGCGGAAGGCACTTGAACTAATCCCACGTGACCTTCCCAAGCTTGCAGAAAAGGCCAAGAAGTAATCAGCTGCTTGCCACTGTGCTCCATGGAGAAAACCCAGCTCTGTCCTTTCATAAGGATGTGACTCCCAGAGCTGCTCGAAAGCTGGTGGCTCTGCTCTCACCCACGCACATTGCAGAAAAGACATTGGAATGTGTCTGGCTTTGCACAAAAGCTGAAGCAACCAGGAACAGGGGACAGACCTGAGCCAGGCACGATGTTTCCCGAGGCAATGCAGATCTCCCAGCCTGTGAGCAATGTCAGAGCTGGACCCAGTGGCTGCCCCACCCGTGAGGCTGGAGGAAGATTGGTCACGGGTGTTGATTTCCATGAAGCCACTACACTGGCTCACCCATGCACGTGAGACACTTCTGCCGGCCTCAGGGAGTCTGGAAGTCACGGCTAATGTGGCCCAGGTGGGGCCTCGAGGGAGGACAAAGGCTGGTGTTCATCCACCACATATTAGTCGCGAGTCCTGCTCTCCAGGAAGGTGTCCTTGGCTGTGCCAGAAGCGTTGAAGGAGATCCTCTTAACTGCCAGTGACTTCCCACCAGTCCCAGCAGACACCGCAAGGGCTGCCATAATGATAATGATAATGGTTCTGGTAATGATCATTGCTCTCATTTGCCGAGTGTTTATGTTGTGCCAGGCACTGTGCTAAGCTCTTTATATGCATTACCCCAATTAATCCTCCCAGCAACCTGATTGTTATCATCCTGATTTTACTGATGAGGAAACTGAGGCAGAGGGAATTAAGCAACAATGCAGATGGTTGGTTGAGGAGAGAGGCAGCATGGGTTATGGTAAACAGAGCACACATTCGGGAGTTACACAGAACTGGATTCAAATCTAGAGTTTGCCACTTACCAGTTAAGTGACCTGGAAAATCACCTGCCTGCCCTGAGGCTCAGGGAAGCAGGAGGGAGCAAGTAGATACATATGGACATAGGGACCCCTCCCCGGGGGTCCATCGCTGTCCCTGCACACACCTGGACTCAGGTGGGCCCTGAAGGCTGGGGATGAGCCTCAGAGGAAGCCATCTCCCTTCTGAGGATGGAATGGGCTGGGAAGGAGAGCTGCCCTATTGAGTAGGCATCTGATCTTTCCTGCCAGGAAGGACGGGGGGCAGGAATGTGCCAGGAGAGCACCTGTAGTATCATCTGCTCCTGGGTGCCCAGGCCTGAGCTCAGTCTTGGGTGCCATTAAATGTCACTATGAGATCCCACAAGCTGGCCTCACTTTACCAGAACAGAGACAATGGGCAAGATCTGGAATGAGGGTGGGATTAGTGATTGCAGACACAGGGATTCCTGAGGGAGGGAGAAAAAGAGGGAGGGGATTGAGTCTTGGGCACCATCACCACACGGGGCCTGCTGTTGCCTAGAGGTCTGGTGTGTAAGAGCTGAAACTGTTCCACCTTTCTTCTCCATCTGAAGCATACACACTTAATCACTCATGTATTCATTCATCTAATGAGCCAGCCAGCACGGTGGCTAAGAGCACAGGCTTTGGAGTCAGATGGGACTGGCTTTGAATTTCTGCCTTTTCATGGATTCTTAGTGTGATCTCAGGAAAGTCACTTACCTCTCAAAACCTTAACTTTCACATGTGTAAAATGGAAAGAATAATACCTAATTCACAAGGCTGAAGGTAGGATCCAATGAGGTAGTATTGTAAATCACTTAGCATAGTGCATGGCCTGTGTAACTGCTCAATAAATAATTTCAAAATCTATCTATCTATCTATCTATCTATCTATCTATCTATCTATCTATCCGTCCATTGCACTGTCTAGTAGAAATGTGATCTAAACCTCAAATGTGAGCCATGCCTATCATTTTAAATTTCTAGTAGCCGTGTTAAAAGACTAAGAAACAGGTGAATCAAATCCAGTAGTATAGTTTCTTTAACCCCATCTGTTCAATATATTACTATTTAAAAATGTAACCAATGTAAAATGCGATATTTTACATTGTTGCTTTCATACTGTCTTTGAAATTGGGTGCATGTATTATGCTTAAAGCACATTTCAATTCAGACCAGCTGCCTGGAACAGTGTGGCCATTCTCCAGGGTTTGGTCCTTGTTTTCTTCTTCTCTGACCATGTTCTTTCTCCTGTGATCTCACTGACTCCCACTGTTTCAATTATCACCTCTAAGTGAACAACATTGGGAGTAACTTACAGGCCCTACTCCAGAGAGCTAGAGAACAGACAGGATGTATCCAGAACATGCCAAGGGGGACATGTGACCGACAAGGTTGAAGGCTAGCAGAGGCCTGAAAAAGTAGCATCAAGGTGGTAAAGTCCCAGAACAAGCTGGATGTATGAGTTTCCTATTGTTCCAGATACATTATCAAAATTACCAACAATCACAGTTATAGTTAATCACAATTATAAAATTGTCACCAACTTAGTGGCCTAAAATAACACACATGTACTTTCTCAGTTTCTGTGGGTTGGGGGTCCGGGTATGGCCTTGTGGGTCTTCTGTGCAGGGTTTCAAAAAGCTGCTGTCAAGTGATGGCAGGGCTGCATTCTCATCTGGAGGGGGATCAATTCCAAGCTCTTTCAGGTGTCTGGTAGGTGGATGTCAGGTGGAGGCCACCCTCAGATTCTAGAGGCAGGCGTTTCACCCCAGAGGCCAACTTCAATTCCTTTACACATGGCTTCTCCAACATGGCCCCTTCCTTCATCAAGCCTGCAAGCAGAACATATCTCTAATCTGCTAAGACGGAGTCTTGCACAATGTAGCATAATCATGGTTGTGACATCCCATCCCCTTTTTCATGTTCTGTTGGCGAGAGGCAAATCACAGGCCTCACTAATACCAAAGGTGATGGAAATACACAAAGGCATGAACACCAGATGCTAGAGGATTGTTGGGAGTCAACCTTGGGGGCCATCTGCTACCTGGAATTTGTAAAAAATTCTAAAGGTGGACAGCAAGAGGTTAGGGGGCTTAAGACTCACCCCAGCTCCCATTTGAGTTCTAAATCAAGGAAGGATGAGATGCAAAGATAACTCACCCAACAGAACTCAAAGAACCAGCTTGATTCATTTCTAGACAGGCTCCCAGAAGTGTGGGACTATGACAAGGCCAGGATGGAAAATGGGTGGGGCTTCTCATCTTCCTCCCAAAGAGGAGACCGTTAAACTCGTGGGGCAAGGCTGACCAGATTGACCCAGCTGGCCACACAGGGAAAAGGTGGGCCACAGGGAAGGGATGCTGTATTTTCCCCCTAGAAGGCAGATTCAGTCAGAACAAAATGCAAGAGTCAGCCCCTTTTACTATTGCTGTAGTGACCCTGTTCCTAATAAAAAGCACTTGATAGATAGCAGGTTCTTGATAACCTAGTTGCTACTCTTTTTCTTGAGGAACAAATAAGGGCAGGGACAGGGAGGAGAGAAAGAAACCAGAAGTGTCCTCTCCTGGATGGATGGGAGATAAGGACTTCCCTCAACACGCATAAAGGGAATTTTCAATTATGTTGGAGTAGGAAGAAGTGCCAGGTCCATGCTAGACAATCAATAACCCCTCACCCATGCATGGGAATTTATAGGCTGCTGAATGCTTTTGTGTCTGCTGACCCATTGGGTCTGCATACCAGCAGCAGTCGCAGCAGAAGTTTAGAAGCTGGAAAGCTGAAGCTCAGGCTGTCATGTGGCCTTGCTGTCAGGTTGTGGGGCGGGACCTTGAATCCAAGTGCCCCAGTTCCCCAGCTAGTTCTCCTCCTACTCTATATTTTGCTGGTCACAGAATAAAGAGAGAATTCAACCTCTCTCTGTCATGGGCTCTTATTTTTTATGTCAGTATCAGGGAAAGTTTAACAAAGACCAATAAATTAGTAGCTGGAAAGCATCTAGGGTCAGCTCAACATAGACACACTAAGACCATGACCCATCAAATTTTCCTTGCTTGTGATAGTTAACCAGGGGTTGAAAATAGTCGCAGAGATAGGCAGCTTCTATGCTTTAGCATCTAAGAATACTCCTGCAGTGATGGGATCTCATCTGTGGTTTCTGATCACCTTGCAGAAAACTATCTAAGGAAGACATGGCATCCTTCTGAATCTCTGTTACCCTAGAGGATGGGGCTCTTCAGACCAGCCCTCCTTCCTTCATCTCAAGGTTTATCCTGCCCCGTGGAGGTTCTTCTTCACAGACTGGAGGTCACAAAGTGCAAATAAAACTGAAACAAAGAATGTGACCTGAGATCTTCTCAGAGACCCATTGCCCCAAGTGAGGCATTGGCACTGGGGCACCCCAAACCTATTGGCCCGAATCTCATTGGGAAGGCCCCCTGAGGCATTCCCTCCAAGATGGAAGCCCTGACTTCCTGGTTACAAGGAGTTAATATATTGTTTTTCATAATACCTCTAGAACACCTGTTGGGTGACCATCATGGACTTTTGGCTGGGATTTGACGTGGGGAGTGCAGAGGGGGATGTGGATCACTATGGAGAGAAAGAAATCAATAGAGATACCTTTAGGGTATAGGGAAGGAGGGTATGCACATTTGAGCCTGGGTTCACCTGTGGGTGCAGGTGTGCTGGGTGATGAAACAGGAGTATATATATGCATTTGTTCACACCGGGGTGTGGATGTCTACCTGTGTGTATAGAGCCTTGGAATTCAAGCCAGGCCTATCCTGAGAACCTGACATTCCCAGATCCTCAAATATCTTTATAGACTACCCCCGCTACTAAAAAAAAAATCTGTAAAGTATGTACTTAAGAAAAAATGTTTCGGTGACCTCTTCAGACCTTTAATGATTCCATAAATATGAGATCAAAGCCATTTATAAAATATTAAAATCAATTCTCTACTAAAATATACTCTCCTCTACATCGCCCCACATCATTATGACCAACACATTCACATGGAGTTTAACTGAAGCTTCTAAGACGAAATAGAATCGTGATGAATAATAACGCCACGCCCCTATTAACTTCTCCTGTGGCAAGGGAAAACGCTTTGCGAAACGTTTAAACCTTTCCTCAAGCTTAAAGGTCAGCTCAGCAGCCACAGGACTGCCTCCACCACGTGGTGCTTTATGGGAATGTTGACGTGGCTCCCAGCTGTAGTCTGAGTGCATTTCCACAGAGAGTCGTGGGATTCCTGGGCATATACTCACAACACTCTTAACCTCCTTTTTAGCTGTCACAAAAGTATTCATTCCCACTCAATGAGCAATTTTTGCCCTGGCTGAAGCACTTGCTGAAATGATTTCATAAATCATCTTTTTCTTGTTTTCAAACACTCGCAAATCAGAGCCACCATCAAATTCAACATCCACTCCTGAATTCACCCGCAGCTTCTATTTTCTTGCTAGAAACCATTACTTTCTTAGACTCCCTCGCTTACTTTTCACTTTCATTACCACCCTGGGCAGTTGGCTCTATTTTGTGAAACCATTTTTCACAATAAAATAAAGATTCTTATCACTTTACAGAGTTGCTACATAAGCCCCAACAACAAACGCCCCTAGAACCCAATATCCTGAGGGGTCAAGAAGGTTTCTTCACTAGCTGAGTGTCTCCCTCACATGCCAGCCTCCTGGCACATGTGATTCACATTTAAGCCTCAGTATAATTGGGTATTATGTCCTGGACCAAAAGTCTACTTTATGTAGACCAGGCCTTCGAGGACTTGCAACCATCAGGGCAGGAAATTTCCATGGTTGCTGCTAGGGATGTGCAGGTGAGATCAAGGTTGGCCTAGAATTGCAGTCAAGAAGGCTTCACTGCTGGTGGGCTGGCAGAATCTGGAGTCAAGACCAGAGGCTCAAGGCTGGACTCCTTGGATTAGGAAACTCCATGGAAGTTCAGGGAGCCATGTAGGTTTCCTGTCCTGTAAGATTCAGGTCTTGCATCATTTCTTCCTGGAAGCCATCTCTGACCCCTCCCTTGTCTCCCCAGAACAGGTGAGCTACTTCCACTAAGCTCATGCCATTCCACCTCATTCCTTGACCATTGGACTTATACCCTATGCTGTGCTTACTGCTAGTTTCTCTCCTCTCTGCATCCTGCATTAGGTTGTGATTCCCTGAGGAGGGACTCCTTGCCTGCTTATTCATTTTGTTGCCAGTCATATGGCTTATGGAAAGGATGTGCCCCTAATGTGGCTATGCGCATTCAGGGCCAGCTTCATGGGTTCACGAACTGTGTGGTCACACAGGGCACCGAGGACCCTATGCCTGGTATTATGCTCTGCTACTACCATCTTGAAATTATGAACCATTTTTTTGAACAAGAGGCCCTGCATTTTCATCCAACACTGCACCCTGAAAATTAGGTAGCCATTCTTATCTGCATTTAATAAACTGGTAGACAGGAAGTATTTTTAGAGGGTTGTTGTGCCTAGATGTCTAATGTCAATGTAGCATTAGATGAGAATCCCTGAAGGCAAGGACCCCAGTTATGGAGCACTTCCTGACAGTACCCAGCATCAGCTGAGGCACAAGGGCATCCTTCACCATCATACTTATCCCATGGCCATGGTTGGAGCAAGTTGAAGGTATGGAGAGTGTCACCAGCACCCGAGAGGACTCTTCAACAAGAACCTGGAGGTTGTTTGTTTATGGCACTAAGTGTGGCATGCATTTGTTCTCTTGCATAATTTCAGAGCCAGACAGTGAAATTATAAAGCTAGGAATGACAAGAATGATGAGGCCTTGCAAATCAGGGAAGACACATCACCCTAAACTCTTTATCAGGCCTTCGCCCAAGAGGCCCTCTGTGGAAAGTGGGAAGCAGGAGGGCCTTCACTCCACGGTCGAGGGGAAGAGGATGAGTGGAGAGAAGAATTCTAACCCCATCCTGGGTGATTTTGACTCAAGCTCCATGAGGTTTACCAAGGAGAAGCTTGCTGATTCGAGGCAACCCAGAGGGACAGAGTCAGTCCAGGTGCCTGGGCCAAGCAGCCCTCTGCCTCTGCACCTTTGAGGTATAAAGAAGAATAGTAAATGTTTCCTGAGGGCTTTCCATGGGCTACTTGTCACAGTGCTAAATGCAAGTTCTCATCTGATCCTCCACAGTCTTGCTACAGAGGTATTATGAGCACTGCCATTTCATCAATGAGGACACTGAGCACAGAGAAGTCCAGTGATGTGTCCCCAGTCACTCAGCTCATAGTTAAGGGGAGAGCCAGAATATAAAGCTGGATACACTGGTTCTGTAACCTGAACTCCCAGTGCTGCAGTACCCCACCCGTCAACCCTCTAGGGCCAGGAAGGCCCCGCTTCGGTGATCTGGGAGCAGAGGCTTTCATATGATGAGATGGGTTGTACATCTATCTGCTAGGACAGATCAGAAGGAGAGAAGAGGCTTGGGGTCCCCATTCTCAGAAATAAAAACAGAAAAGTAGAAGTCTTGGTGGGAGTGGGAGGATGAGTCCTAAAATTATCTCAAAACAAGTCAGAAACCTGGAATATAGAAACATTAAGGCTTCTAGAACCTCTGCCCTTGTCCTATTCCAGTTGCTTATTTCTTCATTCATCCAGCAATTACCTTCAAGGAGCCTAACATGTGCCAAACAAATTTTACTGGGGACTAGGAGTGCAGAGATTCAAAGAGAATTACAGATATGGATGAGGTACTGATCATGTGCCAGGGGCTGGTTTAAGTACATTCTATGTACTTCTTTCTTCACAACAGCGCTGTGAGGCAGGCACTGTTATTATCATCTCTGTGTTTTAGCTGAACACATTGAGACATAGAGAGGATACGTCCCACATCTAGGAAGTGGTAGAACCAGGATTTGAACCCGGACAGTCTTGCTGCAGAGCCTTCTCTCTCCATCACTTCATGGAACCACTTCAATCTCAAAGATCTTACTGTTTAGAGCTGTTGTTCTAATCCCGAACCCCACATTAGAATCATCCAAGGATCTTTTAAAAATCTGCACACTCATGGAGACTCTCATACACTGTAGGTGACAAGACAAAATGGCACAACCACTTTAGACAAAAAGCTTGGCAGCTTGGCAGTTTCTTGAAAAGTTAAAGACACATCTGCCATCTGACACAGCCATTCTACTCCCAGGCATTACCCCAAGGAAAATAAACACGTATGTCCACACAAAGACTTGTACCCAAATGTTTATAGCAGTTTTATTTGTAAGAACAGAAAACTAGAAATAATGCAAATGTCCATCAACAGATGAATGAATAACTAAATGGTGGTATATCCCTTCAATGGAATACTACACAGCAATAAACAAGAATGAACTGATACAAGCAATAGCATGGATGAATATCAAGTGAACTACCCTGAGTGGAATAAGTCAGACCAAAATGAGTCCTGTATGATTGCATTTATATGAAATTCTGCACATTTTAAACTAATTGAGAGTGAGGGAAAGCAGATCAGTGGTTGCCTGGGGAGAGAGGATAGAGAGGAGAAGAGAGAGGGACTGCATGGGGTGGGTCCCAAGGAAAATCTCGAGGATGATTGATACCTTCATTATCCTGATTGTGGTGATGGTTTAAGAGGAGTATACATACTTTAAAATATATCAAAGTGTACACTTTAAATATTTGTAGTTAAAATAAAGTGTGTACACTTTAAATATATGCCAATTTTAACCTCAAAAAGGCTGTAAGAAAGCCCATGCTGAGACCTCATCCCAGACCAAATAAACTGAAATCTTTGGGAGTAGAACCCAGACAGCTGTATTTTAAAGTTCCTCAGAGATTCCAATGGGCTGTCAAGGTGCAGAAGGGCAGATGAGGTGGGGAGACAGGTGCGTAAGCCGGGGGTAGGTATTCAGATTAGGTGAGAGGCTCCATAAGGGACTTTGAGAGGAGAATGGTGTGGCCAGGGTTGCATTTAAGACACTGCTGTTGGATCCAGGATGAGGAAGACAGGTTCTAGACTGTCAACCTTTTGACAGCAAGAGCTGCACTTTCAGGCAGGTGACACCTGCTCTTCATTCTTCCTTTCCTTTATTCAGTCATTCATAGATATTTACTGAGGGCCAACTACATGCCAGACATTGCTCTAAGCTCTAAAGACAAAAATAAAGGAAACAGACAGCGACCTCTTCCTTCATGAGCTTGCATTCCAGAGAAAATAAACAGTGTGATTACAGGTTCTGTATGATATATTAGATGCTACGAATGAAAAGGAAACGGAATAGAAGTGGAGAGAGATGGGTCTGGATGCAGTTTTAAAGAGGATCTCTCTGAGAAGCAGACATGTGTGGAAACACCTGAAGGAAATGAGGGAGTGAATCTTGCTGATTTGGGGGAGGAAGATTATTCCAGGCAGAGGGAGCTGCAAGTGCAAAGGCCCAGAGGCAGGAGCAAGGGAGGGGTAGAGAGGAAGGCAGAGAAGAAGCAACTCACCTGGGGCCCTGCAGGCCATTGCAAGGACCTGGCATTTCCTCTGAGTAAGAGGGGAAGCTGTTGGGGCATTGGAGTAGAGAAGCCGTAATAAATTTGTTCCCTCAAGGTTCCTTGTAAATCAGATGTTTGTCAAGTGAATCCTGCTTCAAATCCCCTATGAGAACCCAGGCTGACCTTGCTTGAAAGCGGCTGGATTCCACAGAGCATGAGTGTTTGCACAGACGCTGCACATGCTTTACTCAAATGAAGTCTTTCTGTGGCCCCCTGAACCCCAAACTCTTTTGGGTAAGAGAGCAAGCCCCCTAAATAGCAACACTGCCCACATACAGAACCCAGTCCCCCTCCCCAGGGGCTGCTTTCAGGCAGACCTGCTCCTCATCATTAAAAGTGGATGAAGCCTGCACAGAGGAGGGAAGCATGCAAGGAAGACGTCAACTGTGAGTGAGGCTGCTGGCCCCGCAGTACAAGTCCTGAGCAAAGGAGCCTGAGCATCCTCTCTCTTGCCCAAACCGCATGTATTTGCTGGAATGTTTTCCATTCCCTCCAGCCTGAACAGCTAGTGTACCATTTTTTGAGTCCTTACTAGGTGCCAGTGTCTGTGACATGTGTTTTTCACATGGTCTATCTCATTTAATCCTCTGAACATCCCTGAGTCTTAATAACTCCCTGTATTCATCCATTTGTGTTGCTATAAAGGAATGTGTGAGGCTGGGCAATTCGTAAATAGGTTGATTTGATTCACAGTTCTGTGGGCTGTACGTGAAGCATAGTGCCAGCATCTGCTTCTGGTGAGGCCTCAGGAAGCTTACAGTCATAGGGGAAGGTGAAGAGGAGCCAGCGTGTCCTATGGCAAGAGAGGGAGCAAGAGAGAAAGAAAGGGGATTTCAGGCTCCTTTAAATGATCAACTGTGTGAACTCATGGAGTGAGAACTCACTCATTACTGCCAGGACAGCACCAAAGCCTTCATGAGAGATCCACCCCCATGACCCAAACACCTCTCACTAGGCTCACATTCAAAGCATCTCACTCTCAGCTCACTGATGAGGCCCCTGAAGATCAGAGAGGTATGTAGTTCTCAAAGTCACACAGCTAAGGTAGATGCCTAGGCCTGTCTGATTCCAGAACCATGCTTGGAACCACACCATGACATTGCCACTCCCTCCCAGATGTCACTGAGACACTGCGTCCTTTGCCCTCCAAGCAGGACAGGGCACGCAGGGCCAGGAGACTCCTGTCCCGGTGAGCACAGCTCCCCAGTCTTACACAGGCCTAATGGAATGTCAAAGGCGGAGGCAGGCTGTGAGAAAGAGGTGGGGTTTGGGATCAGGCTGGTCTTGAACTGGGGGAAGCACAGCCCTTGTGAGGATGCCCAGTGACATCAGCTACAAAGCCTTTGACACCCACTGATGCACCTGCAGGGGGCTCTGGGGTGATGGTGAGACCAGGCAGGGAGGCTGCCAAGCCATGAGTTGTGGGTGCTCCTCCTTGGAAAGTGTGACTACAGCTGGCAAGTAGGGGATTGGCAGGGGAGGGGGGCTGATGCCCTCTAGTGCATGGATGGTCTGGATTTCATTTAAGGACCAGTAAACCAGAAACAATAGAGAAGGGCAGGAGACAGAGTCAGAAATCGTGGCCTGGGGTTGTCTCTGCCCACACAGGGATCAGAAAAAGGATGGGAGATGTGGCCCACGTCAGACCCCACCTGCCATGGACATGCTTCCTGAATCACTGCCTTCCAATAACTCACTAATTCCAGAGTCACCCTCAAACCAGATATGTCCCTAATCAGTGGGCGCTTTCTAAAGACATCATTATACATATACATATACTGAGACTGAAATGCAAAATTATCATCCTCCAGAGAGATCCTGTTAGCTGGGAGAGGAGGCGTCTGATTCCCGAGCTTAGAAAGGTTGGCAAATGAGAGTCTCTGTTTCCATGGGAAATGCGTGCAGTGCCCCTGGGCTCCCGTGGTGCCTGGCACAGGCTTCCACTGCAGCACCCCCTTATCTCTCTGTAATTATTTGGCTGCACGTCTGTCTCCGCCACAACACCATGCAGGACCTATGTCTGATCAATGTCCCTGTCCCCATGGCTGGCCCAGACTGCTCCACAGAGTTATAAAATAAATTATTGAATAATTAGGAAGAAACTGCTTCCAGAGAGTGTCAAGGTTCCAAGTCAGTGGTCTGATAATGTCTGTGTGAGCGAATCCACCTCCCGTGGATTTTGTGTGTTGAATAATTGAGTGAGGTATGCCAAAGGCAGAGCAGATGTGAGATTGCTCAAACCTCTGACAAATGAAAGACAGTTTCCAGCACAGAGGAGGTGGTCTGAGGCCGAGACCCATTCCAGGGAGCTGGGCCTCTGGGGATTCCCGGGAGGTCCGCCTGAGGACGAGGATAGGGTGGGGCAAGAGGCCAGCTTGAGTTGAAAGATGACAGTCAGCACAGCCCTGGAGGCACCAGGGACGGCAAGAGTGGGCTGGGGGCAGGAGCAGGGTAGGGTCCTCACTGTGAACCAGTGTGACCTCCTGAGACCCAGAGGGCTTCTGTCACGTGGAGATCAGGATTTGGGAAGGGGCTGCAAGTCAAGTTGCCAGACAAAGCTTTATTCATTCATTCATTTGACCTGTGCCCACACTGCTAGGATCCAGCAGGAATGCAAAAAAAACCGCTGTCCTTGTAGAGGTTGACTTCTAGTGGAGAGACAGCCAGGGGACAGGCCAACCAAAAAATAATCTAATTTCAGATTGGGATAAACGGCATGCAGAACAAAAGCAGGGTCAGGGGAAGAGAGTGGTGAGCTGCATTACATGGGACAGGGCAGTCTGTGAGGGCTTCCTGGAGGAGCTGACCCTTGAGAAGAGACCTGAAAGATGTGAAGCCAGGAGTTTTTGCAGACACTGCAAAGGGCTTTGAGTTTGGCAGGTGTGAGGAGCCACTTGAAGGCCCCTATGGAAGGAGTCAAGGGCAGCAGGAGGGGGAGGGGGAGGGGTGAGCAATTGTGCTGCTTTGCTTTGACAGAGGGTTTTCCAGGACACAGGACTTTCAGTACTAAACCTAGATACGTCCCAGGCAAACTGGGACTAAATTGGTCACCTAGAGGTAGGGCCGGAGGACAGAGAGGCTGCTGAGGCCAGAACACGCAGGCCCACCTCTGAGGTCACAGGGAGAACTTTGGGTTTTATTCTACATTTAATGGAAATGGGAGGCAATAACTCATTTCTGACTTAACATATATCTGTGTGTGTCTGGCATTGTGCTGGGCCATTGATAAGGATGAGGCATACACGATCCCTGCCTTGGCGGAGTTTCAGGCTTTTGTGTTTTCTCACATTGGCAATTAAGCCAACGGTGTCACACGTGTCACCACACGCCTTCTCTGTGGCATTTTTTATCTAGGCTCAGAGTAAACAAAGAGAAGCATCCATAGTCTTTAGAGCAGACGCTTTTCCTCTCCACCTAGATTGAGCAGGTCGCTATTTCCAGATATCATCTCATTGTGACCACGAGGGAAGCACATGTTATCTGATCTGGAAAATTGAGCAGGGGCTCACCTTTACTGGGCACCTGTGTGGGAAGGTCACAGGTCAGCAGGGAGTCAAGATAAATGGGCAGCTACAACACAGTGTGGCGAGGGTCTTGTGCGGGCAGAGGGGTATCATATCCGCAAGCGTGAACATCTCTTCAGTACTGTTTCAGCTTTCTACTGCTGCATAAAAAAATCACCACGCGTATAGCAGCTTAAACCACATTTATTACCACACAGTTTCCATGGGTCAGAAGTCCAGGCATGGCTGAGCTAAGTTCTCTACTAAGGGTCTCAAAAGCTGTCATCCAGGTGCAGCTGAGGCTGGGGTTTTATCAGAGACCTGAGGGCCTCTCTCAAGTTCATGTAATTGGTGGCAAAATGGTCTCCTTACAGCTGTAAAATCAGGACGGCTTCCTTCTTCAAAGTCAGCAGAAAAGTTTCTGCTGCTTCAAGTCTCTAACCTCCAGACCCTCAGGGCTTTCCTGATTTGACCAGGCTCACCCAGGAGAATTTCTTTTTGGATTAACTCAAAGTCAACTCATCAGGGACCTCAATTACGTCTGAAAAAAAAAAAAAATCCCTTCATCTTTGCCATAGAACTTTACCTAGTCATGGGGGTGACAGCCCATCATCTCTATGGGTCCTATTCACACCCAAGGGGAGGGTATTGTGGAGATGGGACCAAGGGGTGGGATGCTGAAGGGCATTTCAGAATTCTGCTTACCGCACTAACCATGGAAGAGGTGCTTCACACTTACCAACTCATTTCATTCCTTAGAACAATCCTATGTGATAGATGCTATCATTGTCCTCATTTACAAGTGAGGAAACTGAGGCAGAGAGGGGGTAAGTAATCAAGTCAAGGTCCCACAGCCAAGAGGACCCAGTGCTTTGGAAAAACACAGCCTCATAGAACGAGGATCCCTGTGGCAGTCAGGGAAAGAGGCGTGGGGGTAGGGGGAGCCTACCAAAGTTCGCCTTGCTGTTTCATAAAGCGTTGCCATGGAAACCCTGCATGAAGCATCACTTAAAGAGCTGTTTGATTATTTTTTCAGGGTGGCATCTGCAGTCACCTAGCAGCAGCACTGACACACACACATGCGCGCACACGCATACACACACACACACACACACACAGTGACTGAGTTAATGGGTCTAGTGCAGGCACATGGCAGGAGATCTCTAAGGTCTATTGATAAAAGAATTGCTTATTGACAGGATCAGGGTTCTGGTCAGTGTCTCTACTGCAGGGAACCCAGATCTGGGAACCTTTCAGATCCCGATGGTCATGGTGCTGTTGGTCTTCAGTCACTGTGGGTCCAGAGAGGCTCTCAGCTGCCCCCTCTGTCTCCTCCCACTGGCTTGTCCTTTCAGCTCCAGCCCTGCCTGCCCTTCTTGGATCTTCTCATGTCAGCAATCTTAATGTCTTTGCCCAACCGGGGAGTGGGATAGGACTGTGTAGAACTCATGAACGTTAAGCCTGGACACACAAACCTATAAGGCATGAAACTTGTTCACTCACAGCCCCTTGGATGAATTCCAGCTCCCATGATGACACAGAAAGTCCTGGACACTTATTAATCTTGTCCCAAATCTTCAAGCAAGGTCTAGCCTTGCAGACCAATGAGGCAGGAGGCCCAGGGTAATCATTATGATGACAATGATGATGGTAATAATTCTGCCATCTAGTACAACGTCTTGCCAAGCCCCATGCAAAGTGCTTTGTATATATTGTTTCATTGCTCATTTGTCAGTTCATTCAACAAGTATTTATTGAGCAATGGCTCTCTGCCAGGTTCTGGGTCTATACTAATGAATGGGTTAGACAGGCTCCCTGCTTGCATGGAGTATACCTTCTGGTAGGGAAGACAGCCAGTTGTGATAAGTGCCATGCAGAGACTTAAAATAGGATAGCCTTGGAGACAGGACCAGTGGGCTTCTGCCTCTTTGATTTGTGTGGTGAGGGGAGGCCTCTCGGAGGAGGTGATAGGTAAATGCACGAGCCCTGAGGTAGGAACTTGGTAAGCCTAAGGACCAGAAAGAGGGGCCATAGTGGCTGGAGCATGGTGAGGAAGGAATCAAGGGCACCAGCAGAGGTTGGCTGTGGAGACTGCAGGTCTAGGACAGGAGGGTGGGTTCTATTTGAAGGGAGATGAGAAGACTTTGGGGGGGGTGTTAAGCAGGGGAGAGACATGCTCTAATTTGTGTTTTAACAGATCCCTCTGGCTGCTGTGGAGGCAAGAGTGGAATCAGGGAGCTTAGTTAGACCTTTGCAGACACCGGGTGAAGGATACTGAGGCTTGGGCCATGGAGGTAACACAGGAGCCAAAGAGGAGTGCTTGGATTAAGGTATGGTCAGCAGGGCTGACTGATGGTGTGGATGTAGCGGTGGAGAAAAGAGAGGATTCTGGAATATTCCTAAGATTTTGGTCTGAGCAAGAGGGTAGATAGAGATTCCATCTTCAGAGCAACTCTAAGATGTCATGTTTTCTGCACTGCATAACTTAAAAAGCAGACCCACAATGGCCTGTCACCTGCTACAGCATGGATGACTCTCAAGGACATGCGAAGTGAAGGAAGCCAGTCACAAAAGGATAAAACGATATGACTCCGCTTACATGCAGTGCTTGGACTAGTCAAATTCATAGAGACAGAAAGTAGAATGGTGGTTGCCAGGGCCTGGGAGGAGGGGGAAATGGAGAGTTATTGCAGAGTGGGTACAGTTTGAGTTTTGCAAAATGAAAACAGTTTTGTGGATTTTGTGGATGGATAGTGGTGATGGTTGTACAACAATGTGAATATTCTTAATGTCACCAAACTACACTTAAAAATGGTTAAGATGCTAAATTTTATGTTATGTATATTTTACTATAATTAAAAAGAACAGAGCCAGGATCTCATAGTTGGTAAAAGGCCAAGCCACGTTTGAACTCAGATCTGGTGTGTTAATTGCCGCATCACCCTGCTTCCAGGAACACAGGCCCCAGCCTGGATGAGAGCTCCCTCATGGTACCAGTGTCGAGGTAGAGATCAGCCCACATCATACACTGGTGTGGCCACCATAGGAGGACACCAATCCCCAGGTGTGGCTGGTTTGGCACCTGCAAATGGGATGTTTGACTGGAGAGATGAACAATAGAAAGTAGAATGAACACCACCACTTTATTTTGTCTGATAGTGTCAGCAAAGTAGCCCGATAGAAATGATGATAGTGATGATGATGATGGTGGTGGTGATGATCAGGGTGACACAAAGTCAGCTTCCACACACGGGCATATTGGTGCCAAGCCCTTCACACATGACATTTTATCAATCCTCACCACAACCGTACAATGTAGGTACTTTCATTATTCTACATTTCATTCTTCAGATGAGAAGACTGAGGCTGAGTGACTTTCGTTAAGGTTACCCATGAGTAAGCGGGAGTGGAAAATCAAAACGTGGTCTGTCTCCAGAGCCTGAATGCCTTTCTAGAGATGACCCGGTTAAATGAGGAAACTAATTAAGAAGGTATAACAGCACTCACTCCTGAGTGTTCTATTTTTTGGGCCAACTTGAAGGGACACCCGGGTAATTATTTCCTAGAATGAGCATCCTCTGCACAGGCCCCAGGATGCTCCACACTCAGCCTCCTGCGCAGAAGCTGACACCGCATTTGCTTGGCGACAAGTCACAACAAAGCTCTGCACTCTCCCACCCCGCCCCACTCAGGCGGCGCTTCATGGGGGAAAATAAGATAAAACAAAATCAAGCTGAGCTCCTAATTCACATTCCATCTCCGGCAGCTCCTTGATGATAAATAATTCTGGAACTGGAAATGAGGCAGGAGAAAGGCAGATGAGGATCCGGGCAGTGTGGCCCAGCAGCCCGTTCTAGTTGGGATCGTCCTGTCTTCTTCCTTGGGATGGTGAGACAGGGTCCACGGGTGATGAATAAACACCTTGACCTCCTCCTCCTTTTAAAAGAATCATTATTTTCAACCGTGGCGAAATACACATAACACCACTCATTATCTTAACCATTTTTAAGTGTGGAGTTAGTTCATTGGCATTAAGTATCTGAAGTACATTCACACTGTTGTATAACCATCCCTGCCATCCATCTCCAGAACCTTTTCATTTTCCCAGGCTGAAGCTCTGACCCTAGAGTCTGTAGTAACTTCTCTTTTCCCTCTCCCCCAGCCCCTGGTAACCTCTATTCTGCTTTCTTTCTCAATGAGTTTGACTACTCTAGGTATCTCATTTAAGTGGAATCATACAGTATTTGTTGTTTTTGTGACTGGCTCATTTCACTTACCATGATGTTCTCATGGTTCATCCATATTGTAGTATGTGTCAGAATTCCCTTCTTTTGTCAGGGTGAGTAACATTCCATTGTTCGGATGTACTATGTTTTGTTTAGCCATTCACCCATCATGGACACTGGAGTTGCTTCTCCTACTTGGCTGTTGTGAATAGTGCTGCTATGAACATACCTCCTTCTCCTTTACTGCAGGCTTGGGCAAGTTAATACTGACTTAACCCTGGCTACCTTCAGTTGTATAATTGTGGGTATTTGGATGACCAGAGTTAAGTCAGCGTTCCCTCCCCCGCCACCAACAGAACTGCCACCCGCACACCCCTCACTTGGCCTCCACTAGATCTTACCCTGGGCCCTGCCGGTTTCCATAGCAACCCCAGTACCAATCAGCTGTGGAAGGCAATCAAGTTTAGGGGTTTGAGTCCAGGCTTGTTACTTACAAGGTTTATGACCTAGGGCAAGTTAGTTCATTTCTCTGGTCTTGTTTCCTCATTTGTAGAAACAAGATCATGATAGTACTCTACCTACTTTGACTCTCAGGGGAGGGGATTGAAGGAGATAATACTAGCCCTAGGTCTGTGCCAGGAATTGTGCTGTGCCAGGTGCCTTGCATGGATTATCTGCCTAGATCCACACAACAACTCTAAGAGGTAGTTATATTATTATCCTCTTTATAGATGAGGAAACTGAATCTTGGGGAGGGAAAGGACTTGCTCGAGGTCGCATGGTAGCGTGGGGGATTGGAGAAGGGAGTGAGCGTGGCAGGGAACCAGCATCACTGGGCAGTGGTACTGGGATTCTGAGCACTGGGCTTGTACCCTTATCCATGGGAACTGCCCTGCAAATGAAGGCTAGTCTGATAAATTTTTGACATGGTCATGGCTGGCTCCTTAGTCAATAAAATCATCCATATCTCTCAGGGAGCAGGGTCAGCTTGAACAGGCAAGGCCCTTTTCTGGCGGGGATATTTTAAGCTTGGAATGGGGCTGTCAGGTGAGCCATGCTGGGCAAAAGCACTAGGAACCCATGCCTGACCTCGGGGGCCTGTGGCTCCTGTCTTCCTGGGAGGAGGGTACATGTGTTTTATCTTTTCTCAAAAGATCCCTGACTCCAAAGTAGTAAAGACCCTTTTGATTCTAGCCCATGGATCTCAGAAAAAGCTACAGACTCTAAAAGGACTATGAGCAACAGAGATTGGGTTCTACTGAAAGCTTAGAGAGGGCAGGTTCCTAGGTCAGCTGGACTGTAGACATCATGGAAATGTGGCGAGTTGGCACAACTTGAGGTTGCAGGACAGACAGACTGTGAGGATTCCGGGGCATGTGAGAGAAGCTGGTCCTGGCTGTGTAGCAGAGAATGGGTAGGCCATGGTGACCACAAGACACCACATTTCTACGACTCTGCAAATTTAAATTCATTTACTGCTCATGTATCTGTCCTGGGCAGGTGTTTAATGTGGTGGGGAACTCTACTCCACCCGGAAATTCAGGAATAAAGCCTCCTTCCACCTTGGAGACCCACATCCCCTTGGGTCTGATCAACAACATCCAGCCAATGTAGGAAGAACATGCAGGAGGCTGCATGGAGGTTTTTATGGGCTAAGCCTGGCCATGGCCTATATCACTTTTGCCCATGGTCCACCTAACTGCAAGGAGGTCTAGGAAAGGTTGTCTAGCTGTGTGCCCCAAGAAGGGAAGATGGAATTTTGGTGGAGCTAGACTTTTTTGCCACATGCGGCCATCCAACAAACATTTGCTGGTGCCCAATGCCTTAGGGAATGTTTAAGGAACAGAAGCCCCCTGACGTGAGTTCAGTAAACATATGGCCAACAATCTCAAGAAAGCTAAGTACATTGAGGTGTCATCCATCAACTCATTTATGCATCCATACAGTCATAGAGTCATTGATTCAACAAATAGTTTTTGAGTGTCTACTGTGTGCTGGCCACTGTGCTATATGCTGGGATACAAAAGTGAAAAAAGTCAGACAAAGTCTCTGTTTGCATGGAGCTTACATGTTACTGTGTGTGTGCCTGTGTGTGTGTGTGTGTATGTGTGTGTGTAAACAACAAAAACAAGAACCACGTAAAATGATTACTCATGACTGTAAATGCTCTGGAGGTATAATAAAGGGTGGTGAGGCAGAATAGCTGAGGTTGGATTAAATGTCAGGGTAGGCTTCTCTGAGGAGGTGACATTTGAGCTGAGTGCTGAAAGATGATCATGAGTGAGCAATGCAGAGTGGAAGACAGAGCACTTCTGGGCCAGGGAATATTGTGTAAAGGCCCTGGGGCAGAGAAGAACTTCATGTACTTAAAGATTATCCACCATCACTAGTGTTATCCTTATTCAGACCTCTACCTCTTTGCTCTATTACTTTTCCTCTGTTTAATACCACTGGTTCTATAACTGGACCATCAAATTCAACAGCTCTGTTCAGTCATCTTCTGGCTTCAGCTCTCTTGGTGGCATTTCATACATTGCCAGCCAAGTTGTCATTCTCAAGATACTTGTGGGCATCATAGCCTCTTGGTCAGAGTTTCCTAGGACTCAGCCCTTAACTGTTCTTCTCGTTCTCTCTGCCTTGGCTCCTGTGGTCTCCCCACCATGCTGAGTGTCATTGGAGGTGTGTACAAAGCACGCTGGACCACTGTGCTCCACGGAGGAGAAGGGGATGTCTTCCCAGAGGTGACATTTGAACTGAGTCTCGAAAGGTGGAGAAGGATGTGCCAGATGAGGAAAAGCAGAAGAGTATTTCAGAGGTGGGGTCAGCAACCGCAGAGGCCAGGAAGCATGAAAGGGCACACAGGAGAGGTCACGGAAGGAGAGGTGATAATTCCAAAGGAGCAGGAATGTGCATGGTTGAGGGTGTGGTAAGGATGGAAGTAGCGGGAGGAAAATCTGGACAGATGGCTGAGTCCAGATCATGCAGGACCTTAAATGTCTTGCTAAGAAGTAGACAGTTTCTTCTGCTGGCATCAAAGAGTCACAAGAAGCTTAAGGATGGTGCCTGGGTTTGTTTTATAGGCAGGTGAGTGTCGGAGCAGGAGAACTGGAGAAGAAGGTGAGCCTGGCAGGGAACCTGAAGTGGAGGATGGGTGGGTAGATGGGAGAAAGGCAGGGAAGAGATTGATTTTTCTTGGCAATCAATGATGTAAATGGCTGATATAATTGCTTGGCACAGAGCAGATCCTTGAAGGTCATTTGGCCTCACCTCTTCTTAGGGATTGCAGCCTGGAATGGGCTCTAATAGTTTTCTAAACACAAGAGCACCTTTTGTAGAGTGTAAGCATGATGAGGGCAGGGAGGACACTCATCATCAGTTCCCAGCATACCACCGGTGTGTGAAGACACCGGTTGAATGAGTGAATGAATGAGCAGCTCCAGTAAGCCATGTGCCTCTTGAACAGATGACAGAGTGGAATGCAGTGTCCCTAACATTTAGACAAATTCTTGTCCTTTTGCTCAAGGGAGGAAAGAGAGAACTAGGCTGGCTTCTGAAGCCTCCCTCCTGCCCTGGAGATGTGTGCTAACAGACTGGCCTGGGAAAAGAGGGTGGAAGGTTAGAGACTTGGCCAATGTCAGTCAGGAATGACTGTGGGTCAGATTGTCCCATAGAGGACCAAGGGGAAAGATAAATTGGGGTTCTCAGGTATCTGGAAAAACACCCAAGGTTCTGGATGAGGCCTGACTCAATGCAGTAATCAGTTAGGAGCTGGAATTAACAGCTTTCTGTCTTTGGTGAACAATCACCATGGTGGGATGATCAGGTCAACAGCGGCTCTTCAGAGACATGAGACAGATGCAGGCTGTTTGGAGGCCTCTCATCCCAATCCTTGGCTGAATAGGAAGGAGGGAGACAAGATAACCCAGGGATATGGCATAAGGCTTCTTCTGTGCATATGACCTGTGCCCCAGGACAGTTGCAGGCCAGGTCTGGAGAGTGGGGAGTGCAGCTCCCTTGATTTCACCTGGGAATATTCAGGGCCTGGTAACACCTGACTCCCAGGCCTTGATTTCCTGGACCTGTCAGTAGCCTAGCCTTTGCTGTAAATGTCATCTTGCCCAACTATGCCAACCACTGGCTTCTCAACTATGTTTCCCTCAATGCCTATCTTCAACAGGCTCTCCTACCTAAATACCCATATGCCACATGCCGTGTCCCTGCACATACCCACATACCCACACATTTCATACATATGCAGCTTACATGCATACATAGACACACACATGCTCGTGTAACACCAACACACCAGCATGACTATAGACACTCTCCTCTCTCTCTCTCTCTCTCTCTCTCTCTCTCTCTCTCTCTCTCTCTCTCTCTCTCTCTCTGCTGGAGGAGATATAAGGAAAGCCATTGTTGCTGGAACATTGGGTATGAGGAGGAGACAGGGGTACGTACAGTTGGAGACATGGGTGGAGCTAGCTCATGGAGGACCTTGAGTGACATTCTAGAACTTGACACCAACTGAAGAGCTTTTAGGAGGGAATAGCCATGATCCTACTAGTTGTTTAGAGAATGGGTTGGATTGGGGCAAGTCTGAAGACAGAACAATGAGGAGGCTATCTCCAAGCCCAAGAGAAGAAACTGAGATAGGGTAGGGGCTGGTCCTGGAGCCTGAGCAATGGGGTGGGGGCAGATATAAGAGATGGAAGAAAGCTAATTCAAGAGACTGGATGTGAGACCAGATGAGGTCTCGGCTTGGATGGCTGGCTGGATGATGGGCCAGTCCCAGGTGCAAGGAACCCAGGGGAGAGATGGGTTTAGGGTAAGGGCAGGAGAATGCTTTGGGTCATGTGCAGTTGGAGGTATCTCTGAGATTTTCACTTAGAGAAACCTGAAAGTAGCAAGACTTGGGGTCTGGAGTCAGGAGGAAGGTCTGTACTGGGACTTGGACTGCAGACAGGAAGTTAAGAGTCACTAACCCTGGGAATAAGAGCCTGGAAAGCAAGCAGTGGGGGCTTCTGTACTCCTGGCCATGTGCCACTTCCTCTCTCTGGAACATCCTTCCTTCTCTGTCAAGACTGTACCAAATGCCTCTTCCAGGAAACTTCTCTGAATTATTCCTTCCCCTCATCCCTGAAGCTGTGAGCCACTGGCTGGTGGGCCAGGGCCCAGCACAGGGCAGCTGAGGAGAGGGTCAGAGAGGTGACCAGGTCTGAATCCAGTGATACATAGGGTCTCCTCTTGCATTGCAGTTTGCAGCTGGGTAGGACTATTCGTGAGTGATGCTTATTAGGCTGTAAGGGAGGTAGAGCCAGGGTGCATCCCATGTTCTGGTTCCTGGGGCCATCTGCTCTCTCCAGCCACTGTGCCCGGCTTCTCTCCATTTCAGCTCCAGCCTCTCCCACGCTGCCCTGGCATCTTCTCCCAGGGAACTCCAGGGGCTTATATGTAATCACATCCTAAACTTATTGAGCACTTCCTGTGTGCCAGACACTGAGATAAGCACTTTGCCTGGTTTATCGGACTTAATCCTCTCAACAGCTCTCTAAGCTGGGTGCGATTATTACCCCCATTTTATTGGTGAGGAAGCTGAGATGCAGGAAGGTGAAGTAGCTTGCTATTTAAGTAACGGTGATGGGCTTTGATTATGAACCCAGAGTCCACCTCCAGAGTCCACTCTCCTAATCCATACCTGTTATATAACCAGTAACCCACAGCCAGGAGAGGCACAGATGGAATTCAAACCCAGGTCTATGGGACGCCAGAGACATTTTCTGGACCATGACGCCCTGTGTCTCCCAGATCCTGACAGCCCTTGATCCCTACCTCTGAGATCACAGACTGAGCCAGCAGATGCTTGAGACGTCTCTAGGGTTAGAACTACCTCCACGCCTCTATCCCTGCATTCTGTACTGTGTCTGGGAAAACAGGAGCTTAAACACAAGTGTCAGGCAGGCCCCATGAGTGTGTGATATAACACTGACTTCTGAGGGCTGTTCTGGTTGTATAAAGAGACATCTGTGTAAAAGTTTATTAATCCAGAGAGGCTACACGGAAATGGATCGGTATCTTGAGGTGGACACAGGTTGTACATAAACATGAGTGGTTTATTCAAATATGTGGGAGAGTAAGTGTGTTGTATCTTTTGTCATGTGTGTGAATGTAAGAGCTGTGTTCAGATGCATCCTGAATTTGTCTGTTTTTATATGTGCATGTTTATGTGTATGAGAATGTATGTGTGTGCATGTCTCTTGTAAAGGGGAGTATGTGCATGGATGGATTTGTGCATGTTGAGTGTGAGAGTGTGTTAGTATGCTTGTGTTTCTGTGTAAGACATTTTTGGGTCTTCCAAGTAAGGAGCTTGTCCAGGGTAGAGGGCAGAGGGCAGAGGGCAGAGGGCAGAGCCCATTCTACCACTTGCCTCTGTGATGTCAGAGGACCTGAACGGATGGCCTCCCCCTGCCCAGGGGCCTCCATGAGGCCTTTGGAGAGTAGTTGGACTTCAGAGATGAGTGAAAGTGAATGGATGAGGCAGGGGCTCTCCTTTCCCGCTGTTCCTGATCCTCAAACTGCAAAATGTTCACCAAGCACCATCTTTGGTCCAGTTAGAGGGACCTGTAGAAAACAAAGCCTCCAAGCAGACTCCGTAGCCAGCAAGATAGTCTTGTGACTCACCAACTCTTCCTCTGCTTCTACAGCAGCTAAGAAAGAAGGTGCCAAAGTCAGGCTGACTAGGTGTACTTCCCAGCTCCCCTGGTACCATGCTGTGTGAATATGAGCAGTGACTCACCATCTCTGAGCCTCAGTTTCCTTTCCTGTCCAATGGGCACAGTATCCACCTCAGGGCTGTTATGAGCATTAAATGAGACAGGTTAAGTGTGAAGTTTGTCATAGAAGTGGTCCGTAAGCCATGGTGCTGATGCTGAAGGAGGAAGTGAGGAGAACGAGGATTCACAGGACACCGTATGGGAACTCAGGTGACCACATGTTGAGTCCCTGTCTTTTGTAGTCACCCTGTTCACCATCCTTTGCAGAAGGTACAAGAATTGGATGATGGTGGTCAGACACCGCTTCCTCAGTTCCTCTTTGGGCCCCCTGTCTTACTTTTCTTGGAAGGAGAGAAGCCATGGGTGTGGAGCCTTGGGAACATTGTGCTTCTTCCAGTAGAATATGAGTTCAGCTGTCTCTTGCCTTAAGAAGAGAGATGGCTGTGAGGTGTACTGGGGCTTCAGGGCCCTGGACAGGGAGCCAGGCAGAGGAAATAGGGGCTCTGGAGTTCTGTTGTCTACGGGATTAGTTGATGTGTGGGACATTGCTATGGGCATCCCAAGTAATGCTGGTCCTTAAGGCAATACTTCCCTACCAGTCAGCAGGATATAGGGGACTAAGACTCAGCCTTGGGCAGGGGCAGCAGAGCCTGACCCAGAGCAGGGCTCCCACCCTGGGGGAGGTTAAGGAGATAACAGGGCTAGTTATGCAGTCTGTTGGGACAGCCCTGGCAAGTGATAGAGTGACTTCCCAGGTGGGCAGCCTCACCGATAGTTATAACCCCCAGCCTCAAGGCAGGACACTCCAGCTGGGTTCAGAGCCTCCTCCTCTTTGAGCTCCTTTGCCAGGATTGGTTCAAGGCTGAGGCCATAGAAGATGACATTCTGTCTGCAGGTGGACAGAGATGTGGGCCAAACATGGCAGCCCTGGCCATAAACTTCCCAAAGCCTGAGAGTCATTCTGCCCCAGACAAACAGAAAACATATCCTGCTATAAAAGTTGTCAGGCAGCTGGGTGCGGTGGCTCACGCCTATAATCCCAGCGCTTTGGGAGGCTGAGGCAGGTGGATCACTTGAGGTCAGGAGTTCGAGACCAGCCTAGCTCACATGGTAAATCCCCATCTCTACTAAAAATACAAAAAAGAAGAAAAAAAAATTAGCTGGGCGTGGTGGTGCGCGCCTGTAATCCCAGTTACTCGGGAGGCTGAGGCAGGAGACTTGCTTGAACCCGGGAGGTGGAGGTTGCAGTGAGCCAAGATTATGCCACTGTACTCTACCCTGAGCAACAGAGTAAGACGTCTCAAAAAAAAAAAGTTCTCAGATGAAAAGAAAGAAGGTTTTCTTTCTCTTTGTTTGGCCTCTTTGTCCTTCCTTAACATGCTACATTCATCTGGAAGCGATTAGTTTACCTCTTTGGTAAGAATTGATTTTACCACCACAAGTTACTAGCCAATGGGTCATAGAAGACCTTAGGCCAACCCTGCCCCCAGAACAAACAGTTCTTTGCATGTTCCAGTGGGAGACATGTTTGTCAAGAAAAACGTTTTCATATTAACCTGGAAAGTTCTATGTAAATGTCAACTACCCTGGCTATTGTTGTTTTATTTTCGTGATGACTAATACAGAAAGTAAAGCAACTCAGGTTTATCTTATCCCAGAATCCAATACTTCCCAAAATGTGTTTCACTGAACAATTCAGGTGTTATTAGGCATTACTGAGAGAAAAGTTCCAAAGTCAGGGCAGTGATTATATAGTCAAATTTTTGGAAATTCTGGATTAAGCAAGGTTAAGCCGGTTTCTTCTGCAGAAACTCAGATCAACTTGTAAGCACTGGTTTCTTCACAAGGAGGGAGTTTCTGTGGTATTTTTAAAAATTACCTGACACACTAAACGTTTTTCTCGTTACATTTATTTCTCAGCCAGTGTATCATGGAACACACCAGAAGATATTTTTTGACCCCATTATGCAATTAATCAAATTTAGCCCCAAATTGCATATTTAGCTATTCTAAGCCTAATTTTAACAGTGTTTTGCCATGTTTCACCATAGGGTACCACTGATTTTCCATGTGTTTTTCTGTCTAGATACGTTTGATTATCCCTGTGCTAGGGTGCCATAGGGGCATGTCGAGCTGAGCAGGGGGCAGAGAGGCAGGTGCTGGAGAGGATCACATAGGCCATAGGATAAAGGACCTGGTGCCAGCCTAATGCTCTTCCTCCAAGGAACCAAGGCTTGCCATAGTCTCCTGAAACAGGGGCAGCACATGTTATCGGTTTGGAAAAAGTGCACTTCCCCCAGAGAGTGACAGGAGAAAGAAGGAGGCAATGTGGCTCACTGCTCCCCTACAATCTTGCTGTATCCCAAACCTTCTCAGGTCCTACCCTAGGAGGCCCTGAAATGTCCCCCTCTACGTCCACTCTTCTAGTTCAATATTAAATTCCTTAAAGGCAGGGTCTAGCTCTTCCCCTTTTCCTCTACCCCATTTCCCCAGAGAAATGGCCCCAACTTTTTAAGAGGTTGAAGTCTTCGATGCTGAAGAGATACCTCTTCCCTCTGGGTCAGGATTGCCCAAATTGGCAAATGAAAATACAAGAAACCCAGTTAAATTTGAATTCCAAATAACAAAGTCTTTTTAGTATAAGTATATTCCAAATATTCCAAGGGATATGCTTATACTATAGAAGGGTTTGTGTTTCTCAAACTGGGAGTCCTGTGTTTTACTTGGCAGCTCTATTCTGGGGCCTATGATGTTTGCTTCTTGGTGGTGCTTCTTTAAAAGAATCCCAGGTGGAAGAAAGGAAGCCATGGGTTCTGTGGTTAGGAAGCAGCAAGGAGAGTTCTGTTCTGACAGCCTCTCTGCGGCCCCTCTGGTGCAATGATGGATGGATTTGCAGCCCCAGCTAGTCCAGGTTGGACGAAAGGGGCCAAGGAGAGCTCTGACTGGGTGTGGGTTGGGCATGCTCTAGGCCTGGCAAGGAGAGGAACTCTGAAGGTACCAAGAGCATGGACTTCACACTGGACAAGCAGTGAAACAAGCAAAGGTCTTCAATTCTGGGAGATCAAATTACAACATGGCAAAGGGCACAGCCCTTAGATCAAGCAGCTTGGGTTTCAACCCCAGCTTTGATCCCAACCTGCAGTGTAGCCCTGGGTCAGAGTTAGCGCAGCTGTTCCTCAGTTTCCTCCCTGTAAAAAGGAGACATTTGTGCCTCCGTCCAGGTAAGATGAAATAGAAGATTACTGAGTAGTGTGCCCAGCTCATAGTAAACACTCAAGCCGTGACTATTATTACTTTCACTACTACTATTACCTGTGTGACCCATTGGGTCTCTAAATTCAGCTGTCTCTTTGGTAAAATAAGGTCATCATTACCAACCTAAGGATTAGCTATAAAGACTAAAAATGAATCCCATTTTGATGGGGAAGGGTGGAAGCTATAAATACACAAGCCCTTCCCTGTAGCCAGCACAATGCCCACCTGTCCCCAGGGCCACATGGAAGGGAAAAGGAAATTTGATGTAGGTCTCAATAGTCAAGTGCCACCTGCCTGTCCTTTCCAGTACCTGCCAGTCACCTCTGTCCAGCACCCTCCCTGGTGCAGCTCACTTGCTCCACAGTCCCTTCCCATCTTTGACTCCCATCAAAACTGACCTTTCCTCACTCGCCTTTATCACAGGAGAGGGGTGGTTCCTGAGATATGAATCGTATGCCTCACATAAGTACATAACTGAATAAACACTAGTTCAGGGTCAGCAAACCGTGGTCTGTGGGTCAGCTGGCTGTTTTTATAACTAAAGTTTGGTTGGAATACATATTGCCTGTGGCTGCTTTCACACTGCATGGAAAAAATCAGGTCCCTGTGACAGAGATCATATAGTCTACAAAGTCAAAAAAATTTTCTGTCTGGCCCTGTATGGAAAATGTTTACCAATTCTTACACTAGTTTATTGCTTCGTGTGTGTGTGTGTGTGTGTGTGTGTGTAATTCTGATTAATATGTAATATATATTTTATTATGTATACATATAGATTTCATTCACTCAACACATTCCGGCTTCAACTGAGCACTCTCTTCCTGCCAGACATGAAATCAAATGCTAGATATATAAAGAATACAGTACCGTTCCTGCCCCTCAAGGAGTCCCGAGATGAAAATAGACACCTAAAGAAATAATTACAAGCAGGCTCAGCTCCTGTTTGGAAGCCAGGGTGTTATAAATGGATGAATGAATGAATTACAACATATAACAAAGTGCAGGAATTGAAGCGCAAGGAAACCCCCACATAACTCCTTAGGTGGGGTCCAAAAAAAACCCAATCTTGTAAAATGTGGGATTGTGAGATTGCAACATTAACCAAATGAGCAGAGGGAGCCTGCCTATTTCGTGGGCCAGGAGATTCAGGATTCTAAGAGCCAATCTCCAATGACACTGTGACAGTATTTATATTCAATCAAGATGTGTTCTTGCGGGATCTTATGGGTTATACAAGACACCAAGGGTATCAAGGAGGGCTTTACGGAGGAGGTGACATTTAAGTGTGGTTTTGATGGAGTTTGCCAGATGAAGAATTTGAGAGAAAAAGAAGGAGTGCTTGGGGGCCCTGTGGTTTAGAGTAGCAACGGTAGAGAGGACTAGATGAGAGAAGGCACAAAACATCAACAACAGTCAGATCACAAGGATGGGGGCTGCCTAGGCCTAAGCTTTAATTTATACTGAAGGCAACAGAGAGGTTCTTAAGGTTTTCTTTTTGTTTCCTTTTTTAAATTAATCTTTCAAATCATTACATATTCTCATTAGAGTCATGCAGAAGACCAGAGGTTCTGTGTTTGCCTGTGCCTTGGTGGTAAGGAACTTTTTTTTTTGAAACGAAGTCTCACTCTGTTGCCCAGGCTGGAGTGCAGTGGCCAGATCTCGGCTCACTGCAAGCTCCGCCTCCCAGGTTTATGCCATTCTCGTGCCTCAGCCTCCCAAGTAGCTGGGACTACAGATGCCCGCCACCTCGCCCGGCTAGTTTTTTTTTTTTTGTATTTTTTAGTAGAGACGGAGTTTCACCGTGTTAGCCAGGATGGTCTCGATCTCCTGACCTCGTGATCTGCCCGTCTTGGCCTCCCAAAGTGCTAGGATTACAGGCTTGAGCCACCGCGCCCGGCAGAACTTACTTTTATAATGTGGGCTCCCGGCAGGGTCAATAGGGCAGTACCATGGTGAATTTGTCATTCTAGAATGCTGGCTTCAGCATTGCTGGGTACAATGCGTTGGAGAGGGCAAGGCCAGCAGTGAGAAGATCAGAGTTGGGTACAGAAGTCCAGGGAAGAGACATGAGGGTCTTCAAATGAGAAGAAAAGTTGTAGGGCTAATGTGGTTTACGGAGGACAGGAAACTCCAGGAGAGAGGCCAGGTTTGCTACTCTCAGAAGTAAAAACCTAAAAACAAGAAAGGCCCTGGTGATTGAGCAGTTAAAGCTCACAGAGGTAAACCCAGCTGGGCCAGTGGAATAACTTACATGAATAGATTACTGGGAGTTGTTCTCAATCTCAGCTTTTCATTCTCCTGGAGCAGCCCAGGCTCTATTTCTCATATTATGATTCAGTAGGTTTAGGGATAGGGTCTAAGCATCAGTATCTTTATAAAACTTTCCACATGACCATGATGCTGAAGGTTGCAAAATCACAAACGTGAGTAGAGAGAATAGGCTTATGGCGGAGGGCTTCCGCCTGACAGTGGTTAGGGCAAAGCCCAGCAGGGCGGGGCCCACTGACTAGTTGTGGGTAGCATCCTCTATCTGATGCCCTGGCACCCTTGCCTCTGTTTGATTGACAGGTAGCGGGAAACATACAGGACCAACCTAGAGGTCAACTTGCCTGGTTGTCACCCCAAATCCTCTCCCTGAGGAGAATGCATGTGAATTCCTTGTGAGAATGTTTCAAGGTACACTAGTCACCATAGACTTCCTGTGGAATGGTCAGTGCAAGACTGGCCTAGTGCAGGCAGAAATGTGGAATCCCAGGCAGTGATGTGAAAACCCACCTCTGTACCTGGAGTGAGCTGTGTGGCCTTGGATAAATGCTCCAACATCTCTGGCAACCATGCTCATCTCAACAAGGGATGATAATAGCACCTCTCTCAATATGTTGTTGGGAGGATTGCATAAGATCACTAAGTCTCTCAGTAAACTTTTAGGAAGGTATCATTATACATCAGGCACTGTTCTGGGAACTGAGAAACAGAATTGAACAAAAAAGACCAAAAAATGTGTGTCCTTATGGAGCTTACACTGTTGCAAGGTGAGACAAATAATAAACAAATGGATGTATCAAGCAAAAATATATATCGTATGTAGTATACGATGTATATTAACTTTATATATGACATATATAAAATGTGTAATTATATATCTCGTATAATAAAATATAAATATATATCAGTTGAGTGGAGAGGAAATGGAGACAGCAAGTATAGAAAACTCTTTGGGGATAGAAATACATGAAAAGCACTTGACATTAAGGATAGCACAGAGTAAGTATGCAATGAATTATGTTTAAAAGGCCAAACTGCTAAAAATAAGGGAGTTATAAAGATTAAATAAGCTAATATATAATGTAGAAGTGCCTAGCACAGATCCGGGACTCAAAAAAGAGTAGTTCCTATTCCTCCCTCCCCGATCCTGCCCACTGCCCCCGCATCACACACATATGGACACACGTACACAGGCATCACCTTCTCTTCTTTCCATGCTGAGGATTGTGGGAAGACTAAATCCTTCTCCCTGAATTCTTCTTCCCAACTAGCCTACCACTTGGTATCAATCGTATGGCCATGGAGATGAAACAAGTTACTTGATGGAAGATAAGAAATCAAAACATATGGAGGGTGCTTGTCCAGAGAGCGTAAATGACTCTTCATTATAACATGGGAACCAAAGTCTCAGATTAAAAATAAAAGAAGGCATGGTATAGCTTTTGCTGCACTTCAGCCACAGAGGAGATTCATTGTCATGCAGTCACTGAGAATATTATGTTGATTGGCAAGAGTCAGGCTTTGTAGAAGGGACAGAAATTCCCCACAGCTAATCTACAATGGAATTGTTCAATGTCAGGCACCGCTTTAATAATATTGTTCTGGGCTGCGCTGGATGTAAATATCTCCCTCTTCATTTTGTAAGCAATCAAAGGGAAGCTTTATAGATGGGAGAGCATGAACGGTTATAGTGTCTGTGCTAAAAAATACATGGACATTCTAAAAAAAAAATCAAAGAACACGGTACCTTAGAAGGGATTGGCTTTGTAGCTTATCTCCAATCTCCTATGTCTGTCCAGCAAGTTGCGCATTAGACACATAACAAAAGACCACACTTTAAATGTTGCCCTTGACATTATTAAAAAGTATAGGATTGACAAATCAGACTGGGAAAAAAATCAGGCTATTAAATCTGGACAGTCAGGTAATCTCTCTTCATCTTATTGCAGTGCCTAGAATGATGAAGGGAGTAAGGGGGCTCTTGTTTATTAAGCACCCACTATGTGCTTGGATGCTTTGCCTCTGTCGGAAGCAGTCTCATATTCCAGAGTGCTGAACAATGGAGGCAGAAAGACCAAGGTCCTCAACCTAGCTCTGCGATTTTCTAGTTGTGTGGCCT
Organism: Rhinopithecus roxellana; assembly: GCF_007565055.1. Classification (NCBI taxonomy): domain Eukaryota; kingdom Metazoa; phylum Chordata; class Mammalia; order Primates; family Cercopithecidae; genus Rhinopithecus; species Rhinopithecus roxellana. The sequence goes on along the minus strand of NC_044560.1, from coordinate 84,900,046 downwards.
TGGGCAAGCAAGCGAATGAAGCTCTCTGTGCCTGGTTTTTTGTTTTTTGTTTTTTTCCACCTGTAAAATGAGGATACTACATATCCCACAAGATAAAGTGCCTAGTATGTTTCAGGTCCTGGACTAAAAGTAAAATAAACTTTTAGTCCAGGACCTGAAACATACTTGACACTCAGGGATAGATATTACAAGGTGAATTTAATCTGCACAGCAGCCCTGCGATGAGCTGAATTGTGTCTCCCTAAAAGCTATATTGAAGACTTAACCCCCAGTACCTGTGAATATGACCTCATTTGGAACAGGGTCTTTGCAGATGATTAAGTTAGGATGAGGTCATTAGGATGTACCCTATCCAATATGAGTGGTGTCCTTATAAAAAGGGGACATTCAGACACAGAAACAAAGCGAGAGAACACCATGTGAAGACAGGATTGGAATGACGCATCTGCAACGAACAGCAAAAGTTGCCAGCAAACCACCAGAAACTAGGAAGAGGAAAGGAAGGATTCCCCTACAGGTTTCAAAGAGATCATGGCTCTGCTGACACCTTGATTTTAAACTTCTAGCCTTCATAGCTGAGAAAATAAGTTTCTGTTGTTTTCAGCCACCTAGTTTGTGGTGCTTTGTTGCAGCAGTCCTAGCAAACAAAAACACCCTTACATGATGAAAAAGTATCCCAATTTTCAGAAGAATTGAAGGCCATTTGAACCCAGGTCTCTCTGAGCCTAAAGTCTGCCCTTTCTCCATTCACTGTGGGACCTCTCAGGAGTGGAGCTTGGCATAAAAAAGCAGGTGGGGTTGGAAATGAGCCCCATTCATTACACCCAGGTCCCAATGGAAGCGTCAGGTCAGAGTGGTCTGATTATGAACAGCTCATTAAGTAAAGAGCAGTGAGCGTTTGAGAGTGACTTTTTAAGAAGAATCGACTTTTATTTATAGTGACGTTCCAGTCATTAATTTCGAAGGAAGAAAGCCCAAAGCAGAAGCAGGTTCATTAAAAATTTGACATTAGTAATTTAATTAAATTGGGTCTTTGCATCTCATTGCGGAAAATGAAACGTTAGTTCTACACCAGTTCTCAGCTCATTTCCCCTAGTTGGCTCCCTCCCCTCACCTTACCTTGCTTTTTTCTCCAAATGTTTACCTGACCTGTCCGTCCCACCCCCAACACTCATAAACATGCACACATCACAGTTATTGCCTCTGCTGTAAGCCAGCTGCATGGGATTATGGGAAACGCCAAGTGAACCAGCAGCAGGGCATCATGGGAAATGCCAAGTGAACCAGCAGCAGGGGACTGATCATAGAAGATGCTAAATAAGCCAGGAGCATAGGATCATGGGATACGCCAAGTAAGCCAGCTGCAGGGGATCATGGGAAATACCAAGTAAGCCAGTAGTGTGAGATCATGGGAAATGTTAAGTAAGCCAGCAACAGTACAGGATCATGGGAAACACCAAGTAAGTCAGCAGCAGATCATGGGAAGTATCAAGTAAGCCAGCAGCATGGGATCATGGGAAATGCCAAGTAAACCAGCAGCAGAGGATCATGGGAAATGCCAAGTAAGCCAACAGCAAGAGATCATGGAAAGTACCAACTAAGCCAGCAGCATGGGATCATGGGAAATGCCAAGTACATCAGCAGCAGGGGATCATGGGAAATGCCAAGTAAGGCAGCAGCAGGACAGGATCATGGGAAACACCAAGTAAGTCAGCAGTAGGGGATCATGGGAAGTACCAAGTAAGCCAACAGCAGGAGATCATGGAAAATGCCAAGTAAGCCAGCAACAAGGAATCATAGGAAATTCCAAGTGGCAGGGGATCATGAGAAATGCCAAGTAAGCCAGCACTGTGGGATCATGGGAAATACCAAGGAAGCCAGCAGCAGTACAGGATCATGGGAAACACCAGGTAAGTCAGCAGCAGGAGATCATGGGAAGTACCAAGTAAGCCAACAGCAGGGGATCATGGGAAATGCCAAGTAAGCCAGGAACATGGGAACATGGGAAATGCCAAGTAAGCCAGCAACATGGGATCATAGGGAATGCCAAGTAAACCAGCAGCAGGGGATCATGGGAAATGCCAAGTAAGCCAGCAGTGTGAGATCATGGGAAATACCAAGTAAGCCAGCAACATGGGATCATGGGAAATGCCAAGTAAGCCAGCAGCAGGGGATCATGGGAAATGCCAAGTAAGCCAGCAGCAGTACAGGATCATGGGAAATGCTAAGTAAACTAGCAGTGTGGGATCATGGGAAATACTAAGCTGGGCCAGTGGACAGGGCAATAGAGATAAATCTTTTCATCTAGGTCATCTCGCTTGTCACAGGTAAAGAGTGGGCAAGGGACAGCTCTTCAGTCGTTAAGATTCACTCTCACAAAAGCATAAGCCTCTGAGGGCTGGCCCCACTGTGCCAAGCACAGAAAGCCCATGATGAATTTTTGTTGCATGAAGGAATTAATACATGAATGAGTAACTCCCCAAATAACTAATTAATGAACATGCACATATGTCCCTACAAGTGCCAGGCACTGTGCTAGTCTCCCAGGATATACCTGTGAACCAGACTAGGCCCATGCCCTCATGGCCCTGTGGCCTAATGGAATGAGAACATCTGCCATTTTGTGAGCACCTACTATGTTCTGGGCATTGTGCCAGGCATGCGGCATTTATATTGGTAACCCCCTCAACCGCTAAATATTTTTGGCCTCACTCCTTTCTCAGTTGAAGAAACTAAGGCTCAGAGAGTTCATGTGGCTCAAGGTCACACAGAATAAGACACGATGGCACCTGGTTTCACACCCAGATCAGGCTGGTTCCAAAGTCTACCATTACCCTCTACACCGAGCTGTTTCCTCTCAGAAGAGGGAGAGAGGAATGGGGAGGGAATACCTTTTTTCAGAGGGTTCTGAGATCATCAGGGCTGGTAGAGAGGGTTCTGGAAAGAAGATACTAACAGCAACATTGGCAGGAAGGGGGTATTGCAAGGACTAGGGGAGCCATTTAGAGTCCAGACCTACCCACTTCCACTTCCCCATCACTGCCACCCCACTCTTTTACTCCAGGCTCCCTCAGCTCCTGGGTTATCTCTGGCCTCAGGGCCTTTGCACATGCTGTTTGCTCTTTTTTGTTTAGCTAAGTCTTACTAATCTCCCAGGGTTCTGCAGAGTTGTCACTTCCTCCAGGAAGTGATCTCTGACCTCTCCCCCAGCTGGGTTTGGTTCCCTACCTGTCCCTGTCCCATCATAACACTCAGTATGCCATTAATTGTGCACACCATCCACTGGACTGAGACTTAGATTCATTTGTGTTGTACTCATTGTACATCAGGCTCTGTCCTAAGCACTTTGCATACCTCAACTGGCTTAATTCTTGTAACAATTAATTTGATATAAGGAAGGTGCTGTTGAGCTCCCTATCTTACAAATGAGGAAACCGAAGTGCAAAAAGGTTAAAAGACTTGCTCACGGTCCCATGGGTGATAAGATGTCAGGCTGGGAAGTGAACCTAAGCACGTTGGCTTCCAAGTCTGCACTTGCCACCATCTGGCTGCATGGCCTCTCAGAGATAGCCTCAATAAATCATTGCCAGGTGGATTAATGGAGAGGTACTTAAACGGTAGTCTGGGCATGACTAAGACCCCTACTCCTCACCCCATGGGGGTATCCTAGAATGATAGGAGGTGTTGACCTTTAAGGCACAGGCAGTTCCAACTCTGGGGGACAAGGCAGAGGGCAGGGGGAGCTGGGTCAGGTGGAACAGGTGACTGACTTATGGGCACAGAGAAGCTGTGTCCTCCTCCCTCCTTACTGCCAGGTCGTGTTACTCTTGCATCTTCCCCAAGACTATTTCCTCTGCCTCATGAGAGCACACTTGCCGGTGACCATGATTGCTTGACTCTGGCCACACACTGTGCATGGTGTTCCCTGGCTCCCAATTTTCCCCCTTTAAACCAGTCAGGCTGATGAGAACCCGGGCTCTTGTCTTCCCACTTCACTGCCTATTCTGCCTAATCCAACCCTTTCAACTCCCCTGAACCTGCGGGGCCAAAGTGCCCCTCTGGCTGCCAGGGTGGATCACACATGAAAGAAAGGACACTGGATTTAATGAGCACCTACTCTTATGCCATGCCTTATGTCCCTTCTATGGTATTTAGTGAGAAGGAGTGTGGAGTCTGAAATCAGGCCAGCCATGCCCAAGAGATTAAAGTGATATTCCTGGGATTGCATCTCTAGTGATCAGGATGGACATAATTCACATCCATGGCTGCACATTAGAAAAGGCAAGAAACCTGGACGTCCAATTGTAAATCTCATGTGTGAGATTTTGAGTAACCCCTCTCTCTTCTGAGTAACCCGTTCTCAGGGAATCCACAGCCTTGAGAAGCGGGCAGATCAGCAGTGGGTAATGCTGTTCACAGAAGAAGAAATGAGTTCCAGGAAGCCCAAGTGACCTAGGGAGATGCTACTAGAAAACCTGGCAGGGCTCCAGCCCAACTCACAGGCTACCTGTCTCTGTCTGTCTCTCCTCACAGTTCTCCCCAGCCACACATGTGGGAACCCAGGGAGGCTGCCCAATGGCATCCAGCAGGGCTCAACCTTCAACCTCGGTGACAAGGTCCGCTACAGCTGCAACCCTGGCTTCTTTCTGGAGGGCCACGCCGTGCTCACCTGCCACGCTGGCTCTGAGAACAGCGCCACGTGGGACTTCCCCTTGCCTTCCTGCAGAGGTAGGTGGCCAGAGAGGGGTCTGACGGAGTGGGGCAGTGGCTGGAAGGGGATGCTGGAGCTTCCAGTGACATCCAGTCTCAAAGGGGAAAGCTACACCCCAGCAGGGAGGGAGGTGCCCAAGTCCGGACAGCACAGAGGGTCTTCAGGGTCCCCAGGTGTTCTAGGGGTGTTTCAGCCTCACCTGACCTCCTCACCCTCAGGCGTGCGCTCCCTCATTTTTTCTCCTGCATCAACAAACTTATATGTAGCCAGTCTTCCCTCACCTCTAGCCCTCCTGTCTCAGAAGAAACATCATTTCTCTTCCTATTGCAGACCCTCTCTCCTCTTGTGGAAGCCAGATCACTTTCCCAACAGCTTTCGTACTGACCTCACTGTAGGAATTATTCTTTTCTCTTTCCTACAAATTCAGCCTCTCTCCCTATCTAACAGTTTCTTCCTCTCAACCTCCAAATATGCTCAAAATCTCTTTACTCCAACAACCCCCTCCCCTAGAAAAACACCTCTCTTCTATGCCTCAGCCTCCCAGCTAGGATGACCAACTTGTCCATATTTGTGTAGGACCTTTCCACTTTTAGTCCTGAAAGTTCCGCATCCTGGAAACCCTCTCAGTTTCAGGCAACAGAGACATTTGTCACCCTACTCCCAGCCTATTCCTTACACAATCTTTTTTTTTCCCCTCTTTCTTTTCTTTTCTTTTCTTTTCTTTTTATTTTTCTTTTCTTTTTTTTTTTTTTTTTTTTTATTTGAGACAGGATCTTCCTGTGTCCTCCATGCTGGAGTTCAGTGACATAATCATGGCTCACTGCAGCCTCAAACTCCTGGGATCAAGCGATCCTCCTGGCTTAGCCTCTGGAGTTGCGGGGACCTCAGGCATGTATTACCATGCCCGGCTAATTTTTGTTGTTTTTCTTGTTGTTGTTGTTTTTCATGGAGACAGAGTCTCTCTATGTTGCCCAGGCTGGTCTTGAACTCCTGAGCTCAAATAATCCTCAGGCTCTGGCATCCCAAAGTGCTGAGATTATAGGCATAAGCCACCATACCTGGCACATGATCATTTTTAAAAGCTTAGGAAATACAGAAGGAAATAAAGAAGAAAGAAAATTTACCTGTTTTAACCATGATTTTAATGTATTTCCTTTCCATCTTCTTCCAATACATATTGCACATAAGCATATATTACAAATATGTACGTAAATTGAGATTATGATGCATGCAGACAATTTTTAGCCACCTTTGAAAAACAATCACATCACACTGTAAGATTTCCCATGCCATCTACACAGCCCAGCATCTTGAAAGCTCCATCCAGCCCTGTCCCTCCTTTTCCCTTCTCATTTGCTCCTCTGCAGACTGGCCTTTGCCCTCAGTATTTGCATCATTTTGCCAAATCAGATGGGAATTGTTTTGGCTCTTATATTTCTTGACCTTCTTAAGAAACCTTTGCACTATTGACCACTCTTTTCTTCTAGTAACGCTCATCTCTAAATTCCATGGATCCTGAACATCCATGTATCAGTCTAGGAGGAACATTTCCAGGAGTTGAGAAGTCATTGGAATAAGTAGGTCCTCCTTAGTTCAAGTTTTATTTTTCTTTTGGAGGAAGGTTTTCTGTAATTACTATAAAAGGCTAGCTCCAGGGATAAGCAACTCCCTCTTCCTGCCACATGCACACACTTTTTGTTATTGACACCAAGGATAAAAAGTACATGACGTGTATACTATTTCCCTTCTTCCCACTCCCATGGCGGACATAATTGGTCATTGCACCCTTTCTGCTTGAGTCCAGACACAGCTGTGAATTCCCTCCCAATAGGCAAGCCACAGCCAATCAATCTGAGTTGCCACTTGACTTCACCTTTGTTTACCTCTCCTCAACCAATAGAATGGGCCTTGGCCATGTTGAGCCTTCTTGGTGGAGGGCAAGGGAACTAGAGTTCCCTTTCCTGATTTCCTAAGTCCCATCTTCCCAGGCTCCATTCCTAACTCAGGGCCTGCCTCTTTCCATGATTGACTTCAGGAATTACCAAACCAATCAGGTGAGACCTTGGCCCCTACACACAGGTGTGTGGCCTAATGACAGCCTGAAAGCTGCTGTATCTGCCCTTTCTTATAGCATCCTTACCCACCCCCTGCCTTGAGGAAGTTACAGTTAACATTCTGATCTTCCAAGGAGGGTGTCAGAGTTGTGAAATGACGATAGAACTGACATATGATAGTAAATAAAATCAAGTATCTAAGTTATGAAATATAAACTGCAGTTCTTTTTCTTTTTGCAGCACTGTACATGTCATGCTATTTTGCTCAAGATAAAATCCAAAAACAAATGTAATCCAATTATCGGATGCAGTGGGGGTATCACTCTGCTTAGTGAAGTATAATTTGCAGCAATATCCCATGCTAATATGGTGGAAATCCACTAACCCTCATAGTATCTCCAGGAATCTGTCAGCTTTAGCTTCCTCTGAACCTTGAACTCACTACCATGTCTCCCTTCCCCTGATTCTGCTCTGCCAACTTAGGTTGGGAACTGGGTCCATTTTTCTTGGATCCCCCACTTCTCCAAAATACAAAATACAAGGCAACAAGCAAAAACACCAATAAAGGTGTCTGCATGTAGTTCAGGCTTTATGGAAGCTGTGGCAATGCAAGGAGCTTACATCTTAGCAATGCAGATGACTTAAAATGAAAGTATGAGCAACCAGGAGCCTCACAGTCTTTTGGCCCCTCCTCCCGGGAAGCTTCTCCCTGGCTTCTGTCTTGGCAGACTCCAGGTTCCCCTGTAATGTGCATTGTACCCTCTCTTCTTTCTCCAGCCTCTTCCACCTTGGTGCCACCTGCACCTTGAGCCCATTTCAGAATTTCCATCAACTTCTTAGGCACAAGAGCCTGATTTCCTCTTGGTTTTGTCATCTCCTTGCAGTCTAATGTCTCGCCTCCTCATCCAAGCTGTTTAGGTATAGGGTAGTATTTTCCTGAACAAAGAGAACTCTCATTCTATAAGAAACTCTGGGGCTGAATGTTAACATATCTTTTTGTTACCCCATCAGCCAGAGATAAGTGATGATGAGGGGCACCTCATGGAGGTCTTCTACCTCTTGGAGGTCTTCTAGGTCTGACCAAGGCTCACAACCCAGTGTCTTTGTGTCCAGGCCCAGCAGGCAGCAAGGGCTGGCCTTTCTGTGGGAAGGAGCAGGGTGGAGAGATACCACTCTTCTAGCATTCACACCACACAGAAATTCATGGGCCTGGGCGGAGGTGGCATGTCTTTTGGTGGCACGACTCTCTGAAGTCTTCCAGTTCTTTTTTCGTCTTCTGAAATGATGATGATTCTCTCCCTCCTTCTCCTTCACTGACTTTCCACCCTCCTTCCCCTTAAATACTGGAGGGCCAAGCGTAGCCTCTTCTCTGAGGACTTCTTCCATCTCTTGGAATTTCTCATCTACTATGTTGCTGTAATTGTTACTAGGGAGCAACTCTCCAATCCCCACCTCCAACCCCATTCTCTGTCCTGAGCTTCGCGCCCGCGTGGATAGTGAACTGTGCTGAAGTTCTCCTCAGCTTGTGTTTCAAACTTGGCCCATGAAAACCTCACTCTTCCTGCTTTCCCCAAACCTGCTCTTTTTGCTGTCTTCTCCAGCTCAGTGAAGAGTGTCCCCACCAACAGTGGCCAAGCCGGACCCCTCAGGGCATCTTATACTCTTGCTTTTCTTGCTGTTCACATCGCTTCATTGGCCCCCATGTCCCTCTGCACCAGCCCACTCCTTCCACATCTCTGTCGCTCTTCAGATGGTGGTCCAGGCTCTGTTGTCTCTCACTTGCCTCACTGAAGGTTGACCCTCTGTAGGCAGGTGTGCCCCTGTTCTCTCCTGCTCACACCAGCCCATTCCTACCTGTATTGCTAGGGAGAACTTTCTAAGGCACAGATCTGACAAAACTAAGTGGCTCAGTCACTTAGTGGCTCTTCATCACTGACAGGGTCTAGTTCAGATTCCTTAGCATGGAGCACAAGGCTCTTCCAGAAAGAGTCCCACCCCAATCTTTCTAGTCTGTCTCTTAGACTTATTTTAAGTAGCTTCCACTTTAGCCACACCAGAGAATGCTCCCTTCCAGATGCCCTAGGGAAGCCAGCTGAGGATGTCAAGTCCTGCTTCCAGAAGGGCTTCCAGCCCCCTGCTGCCTGAGGGGACTGAGATGTGGTTCTGCTCAAAAGCTGGGAGAGAATAAAATGGCTCTTCTACTCTCAGACACCCTAGGGTCTCCCCCCACCCCCATCTACCTCCCTACTTTCAGGTTCATCTCTCTATTCTAATTCCCACAGGTTACAAGAATATCCTAAGAAACATCCTCAATAATGTCAGCGATTTTGCGAAAGTGATTTCCCAAACTGTTCTTCCTTAGGAGGCCAAGCTAAACAGGAACAAAGAGTACCCACCATACACCCATCCTGTGCCAGCAGCGGTGGTCATGCCAGAGTGAACGGGTTCATACTTGGGAAGCATTAAAAGCCTTTTGGTCTTTCTTCCTCTCATGTAGAACTCTTAAGAGCTGGCATCTGCGAGCGGATAAACCTCATCCACTGGGCAGTGGTCCGTAAATATTTGCGGAATGAAAGGCTGTCTGGATGGGTCTAATTCACCATCAGAATCGTGCTGGCATACAAGCCCGAAAGGGAAATTACTAGCCTGGGTTACCCCACCTGCCCGGTAGCTCTGAATGACAATCTCTTTAAGTCCAAAGCTTCCCAGAGCAGACTGGAGAGTCATGTGTGTCTGTTTTATCTAGGAAATGTCATGTGCCCAGCTGGAGGGTGGACTTGGTCTAGGGATACAGCACAAACTAGGAGTGGGGGGAACAGGAAACAGCTGGGAATAGGGGGGAGCAGGTGTGAGGCCAACCCCCAAGGAGGCCCATCCCGAAGATCCTGACCCATCAGGACTCGGTCCAGCTGACAGAGGGAAGGAGGTGGGGCCTGTGACCTCCCTTCACTTTGTGTCGCACCGGGCACATTTTCAAAGGCAGAGGTCCCTGGGAGGGGCTGAGCTTTGTGTCATCTCTTTGATCCACAAGAAGGAAGACCATGTGGATTTCAGCAACAGGCCTCTGACTTGTGAGGGCCATTGGCCCTGGATCAAAGAAGGCTGTATGGGGAAGCAACGGAGTTCATATGCACTGGGGGCTGAGAGGCAGGTGGTAGGGAGAAAGGTGGCCAGAGCAAGAAGTGCTTGGCCTCTGAGGTTCAAGCCAAACACAGCAGGCTGCAGCCATACCTGGGGAAGAGGGAATATGGTCTGCAGAAGCTTGGACTGCAAGTGCTGAGCTGTATTCCAAATTTTCTGGCCCCAGGGGAAGAAGCCTGCACAACGTGAAACAGAAGCAGTGGTGTCAGGTATGGACAGTACATAGAGACAGACTGGCCTGGGTTCAGCCCTAGCTAAGCCAGCCCCTAGCTGTGTGGTTGCCAGGGTGCTGCTAAACCCCTCTGAGTTTTAAAGGTGGGACACAAGTAGCAGCCTTACAGGGCTGATTGCATCCTCATTCATTCACTTGGCTACTCAACAACTTTCTCTTGAGTGCCTGTTATGAGCCAGCCAGTCATTAATTCAATTATCATTTATTGACTGCCTATTAAGTACAAAATATTGTTCTAGGCTCAGAATTGCAATGATGAACAAGTCAGACCAACTTCCATGATCTCTTGGAGTTTACATTCTAGCAGCCAGGAGGCAGAAAACAGATACACAAACCAAATAAACAAAATTCAGGTGGTGGTAGGAGCTATGAGGAAATAAAGTCTTAGCCAGTGATGAGGAAAGCTACCTTAGACGGAGCAGTCAGGAGAGGCCTCTCTGGGGAGGTGGCCTCTGAAATGAGTCCTGAATGACAAGAAAGAGCCTGTTGTGTGAAGACCTGGAAAATAGCTTTCCTGGCAAAGGCAGTAGCAAATGCAAAGGCCCTGAGGTGGGGGAAAGTACTGGACACGCTAGAGGAACAGAAAACAGGCCCCTGCGGCAAAAGTAGAGTGAGGGGTGGGTGGAGAGGGCAGGGATGGGGTGAAGCAGGGTAAGAAGGTAGAGGCCGAGGCGGGTGGATCACGAGGTCGGGAGTTTGAGACCAGCCTGACCAACATCATGAAACCCCGTCTCTACTAAAAATTAAAAAATTAGCTGGGCATGGTGGCACGTGCCTGTAATCCCAGCTACTCAGGAGGCTGAGGCAGGAGAATCTCTTGAACCCAGGAGGTGGAGGTTGCAGCGAGCTGAGATCATACCACTGCAACAGAGCGAGACTCCATCCCTCAAAAAAAACAAGATACAGGCTTGGTTCTGAGTCCAGGAGGCTACCAGGGGAGAGTTTTAAGCAGAGGTATAGTTCAATTTAACTTAATTTTTTAAAAAGATCATGCTGGATACTAGCTGGCAAGAGGCACAATAAGAAGACCAGTTAGGCAGCAGCTATTATGGGCAACCAGCTTGGAGATGCTGCATCTTGGTTGAGGGTGGCCGGAGTAGAGGTGGAGGGACGTGCATAGATTGGGGCTGTGCTTTGGGGGTACAGCCAACAGACCTTAGGGATGGATTGGATGGCTGATAGAATAAAGGATCAAAGTTGACTCCTAGGCTTTTTCTGGAGGGCTGGTGGGTGGGGATGCCAGTGACCAAGATGGAGATGACTGGCACAGAGGGCAGGAAGTGTGTGCCCTAAAGGGAAGCAAGACAGCTCACTTTGTCCAGGTAAAGTTTGAGATGCCTGTGAGACATCCAAATGGGGGCATTAATTCTGCATCTGGGAGGAGTCCTAAGCTAGAAAGGTATCTGGGAGAGGCATAAGAGGGCAACACTGGGCCAGGCATGGTGGCTCACGCCTGTAATCCCAGCACTTGGGGAGGCCGAGGCGGACGGATCACGAAGTCAGGAGATCGAGACCATTCTGGCTAACACGGTGAAACCCCGTCTCTACTAAAAATACAAAAAATTACCTGGGTGTGGTGGCAGGTGCCTGTAGTCCCAGCTACTTAGGAGGCTGAGGCAGGAGAATGGCGTGAACCCGGGAGATGGAGCTTGCAGTGAGCCGAGATCACACCACTGCACTCCAGCCTGGGCGACAGAGCAAGACGCCATCTCAAAAAAAAAAAAAAAAAAAAAAAAAAAAAGCGGGGGGGCAACACTGTAGATAGCAAAGAGGGTCTGGGCATTGCATGCTGGACACCATTGTGTTGATCAAATTTAACAACACGGAGAAGACACTAAACACTATGCACCTTGAGTGATTCTGAGCACTGGAGCCTCAGCAGGGACCACAGCTACCCAAGGCCACTCTTTGCTATAGGATACCTCTGCTACTGCTGGGATCACTAGCCTTCCATCACCTTTGCAATTACTGTTACTATACCAGAACATTTCACAATGTGGGCTCTGGAGGCCAGTCACCTAGATTCAAATCCTGGCCTTGCCACTTACACCCACTGGCTGAGTGGCTTTGGACAAGTTACTCAACCTCTCTATGCCCCAGTTTTCTCGTTTGTAAATGGGAATAATAATGGTACTTAACTCATAAGTTGGCAGTGAGGTTCACATTGATAAATGCTAAGCACATAGCAGAGGGCCTATTCATGGTTATGACTCAGTGAGGGGTATCGATCATTGCCATTCTCACTGCCACAGCCTCACTGGCCACCATTTATTGAGCCCTAACTAAGTGCCAGGTCCTGCGTTACCTGTTTTAATCCTCACAAATCTGAAGGAGGTTAAGGTATTATTACCTCTTATTACAAATGAGGGAACTGAAGCTCAGAGAGGTGCAGTGCTTTGCCTGTGATTACACAGCTTGAGAGTGGTGGAGCCAGGATTCAGCCCAAGTCCACGTGCCTAACAGCCATGATCTTGACCACCACCCTCCACTGCAGGCAAGGATGGTGGCCTCTGGCCCACAGCAGGAGACTCACAATGACGCTATGATTTCCAGAGCTTCTCCAGCCTGGTGGTTCAGGGCCTGAGAGCTTGGCCTGCAGGTGCATGCATTCACTGCATGGCTCTACCAGTCAGGGACTGGCAGTCTCTTGTGGTTTACCCTTGACCTTCCACTTTAACTTGTTCCATGAACTCCTCAGGAGAGACACCTCTGGGAAAGGGCCTGAGGTTATTCTGCTGGACAGATGCTGCTTCAGGGTGGGGATTGGGAACTACTTTTCCATCCTATGAAGAAAGCCAGACCCAAGGTTCACCCTTGGAAGCGTCTCATGCCTGGAAAACCCCATCTCCACGGTCTGGTGCTTCCAGGAGCCTGCTCCTAGCCCGTGTCAGGAACAGGATTACAGTGACTGAGGCCCAGGAGGCAGAGAAGTAGGTGGGTAATGGTGTGGGCCTGGAGTCACAAGGTCTTGGGTTCAAACCCTAGCTACAACATTTAGTAGATATGTGGCACAAAGAAGTCTTAAAAACTCACTGAGTCTGTTTCCTTATCTGTAAAATGTGCATGATAATACCTGTGCTCTCAAAGGTTTGAGGATTAAAGGAGAAAATGCAGGTGAAACATTTTGCACAATCCCTGACCCATAATGAAAGCTCAATAAGAAGTGTCATGTAATCAAATACCATGTCCTGTCTACATTCTTCCCCTCAGAAGGATACCTCAGGTGGCTGTAACTATAGGAGTCTGGGGGCAATAGTGATGTTCTCGGAATTGGTCATTTCCTCATTTTAAGGAGCGTCACTGATAAAGCCAAGGATAAATGGGCAGAGTCCAAAGTCCCCGGGAAGAGGGGACTGAAGAAGTTGAGCAAGTTATGGGGGCCCCAGCGTGGATAGGCACACGGAATGATTCACCACAGGAAAAGGGGGCGGGCTGTAGCTTTGGGGCACTCCTGCCCTGATGCTGTCAGTCTTGCACTGGAATTGCAAGATGGTGGCTTCTCCTTTGGGGCCTGTTGGCATCTTCATTTCCACAGAGGCTGAGGGGTCCTGGGGAAGATGATATGAACAGAAACCAATTCCAAGAACCCCAAATCTTCTAGGCATGCAAGATGGTACCCTAGAGCTCGCCTGAAGTGGAGAGGATAATGTCCTGTTTTCTCCGTTTCCCACCTGAAATTTGTCAGTCATTGTAGAGTTAACAGATATCAAAGAGGATTGAGGGATAGTTCTCTAAAATTATGGTTAATTGAAGAGATTTCCATAGAACTTAAGTCGATCGTAAATAAAGTCATAAACTTGGAGAGGCAACTATCAGCATAACACACCTGCACCTCAGAATATGCATGACTTAATGGTGGTGCAAAATGCCCATTGCCAGAGAAGGAGAAAGAGTGTAAATGAATATTTTAGGACTATGGTGTCAGCTGAAGGTTGTATTTTATGACTCTGGAGTTGTAACCATGAAATATCATGCCTTGTTTAAAGTGTGAGAAAACCTCCAAACAGCTTTTGCAGGATCTTCAATCAAAACAGGATGATGCGAGGGCCAGGGTGTCAGATGAGCCCAAGAGGCAGGGTTCGCTAAAATGGTAAAGGTGCCACCTTAAGAGGAGACTGGTAGCTCTGGCCAGAGGATCTCAAGTTCTCAAGTCCTCAGTTCTAGCACAGTCCAGAAATCATTGCCTACAGTTGGGAAGTTTGAAAATCTCAGGATGGCTTACTAAACCACTGTCAAGCAGGGATGTGCCTTATAGCAGAGGAGACTACCATCCTGGTACCAGAGAGACTCAACTGAAATCTTGACTCAGCCACTTCCTATGTGACCTTGGGAAAGCTACTTAACCTCTCTGAGCTTCAGTTTCCTGTTACATTTATTTGTTCAGCAGATATTAGTCAAGTGCCTGCTATATGCCAGAAAATCTCCTAAGTGCTTGGGACAGAACAGACATGGCCTCTGTTCTCATGGAGTTTACTATCTACATGTTAACTAAGTAATGACATAATTGATCAATTAATTATGGAAAATCATTAATTATGGCAAAATATGTGGTACTCAGAAAGTATATGATGGGGGAGGGGTTATTCTGTTTCTATAAAGATCCTTGAGGAAGCAGCACTTGGATTGGGACCTAAAGGCTGAGGGCAGGGGGCAGTCAGGCCCAACGAGATAGGGAGGAAGTTTCCAGAAAGAGAAAATAACACTTTCAGAGACCCTGGAGCAAGGCAATGCTTAGTGAATCGGAAGAGCTGCGAGGAGGCCAGGGTGGCTACAGATAATAGGGAAGGAGAGACTGGCATGAGGCAAGGCCCTGTAAGGTCCTTGTGAGTCATCGAGTATTCCACTTTATCCTGAGTGACAATGGAGGTTATTGACGGTTCCAACAGAGAGAGTGGCGTAATCAGGCCCATGCTTTCCAGTATTACTCTGGCCTCTGTGAAGAATGGACAGAGGCTGCAAAGCAATCTACAGATTCGATGTAATCTGTATCAAAATACCAGTGTCATTTTTCACAGAAATAGAAAAAACAATCCTAAAATTCATATGGAACAACAAAAAAAGCCTGAATACCCAAAGCAATCTTGAGCAAAAAGAACAAAGCTGGAACCATCATGCTACCTGGCTTCAAAATACATTACAAGGCTATAATAACCAAAATAGGATGGTGTTGGTATAAAAACAGACACATAGACCAATGGAACAGAATAGAGTCCAGAAATAAATTCACATACTTATAACCAACTGATTTTCAACAAAGGCACTACGAACATGGATTAGGGGAAGGACACTTGCTTCAATAGTGCTGGGAAAACTGGGTAACCATATGCAGAAAAATGAAACTAAACCCCCATCTCTCACCATATACAAAAATCAACTTAAAATGAACTAGAGACCTAAACTTAAGACCTGAAACTATAAAACTACTGGAAGAAGACATAGGGGAGTTATTACAGGATATTGGTCTAGGGAGAGATTTTATGGCTAAGACCTCAAAAGCACAGGCAACAAAAACGAAAATAGACAAATGGGACTATATTAAACTAAAAAGCTTCTACAAAGAGAAAGAAACCATCAACAAAGCGAAAAGACAACCTGCTAAAGATGAGAAAATATTTGCAAACTATTCATCCGACAGGGGACTAATGTCCAGAATATGCAAGTAACTCAAACAACTCAACAGCAAAATAATAATAATAATGATAATAATAATAATAATCCATTAAAAAGTGAGCTAAGGACATGAATAGACATTTTTTTCAAAAGAAGACATAAAAATGGCAAACAGGTATATGAAAAAATGTTCAACATTTCTAATCATCAGGGAAGTGTAAGTCAAAATCACAATGAGATATCATTTTACCCTAGTTAGAATGGCCATTATTAAAAAAGCAACAAACAACAGATGTTGGCAAGGATATGGAGAAAAGGGAGCTCTTATACTTTGTTGATGGGAATGTAAATTACTACAGCCACTATAGAAAACAGTATGGAGATTTCTCAAAAGACTGAAAACAGAACTACCATATGATCAAGCCATTCCACTACCGAGTATTTATCCAAAAGAAAGGAAATCAGTATATCAAAGGGATACCTGCACCCCGTGTTTACTGAAACACAATTCATAACAGCAAAGATATGGAATCAACATAAGTGCACATCATTGGATAAATGTATAAAGAAAATGTGATATACATATATACACACACATACATGGTGGAGTACCACTCAGATGTTAAAAAAATGCAATTAGCTAGGTACAGTGGCATGCGCCCATAGACCCCAGTTACTTGAGAGGCTGAGGCGAGGGATCTCTTGAGCCCAGGAGTTCAAGTCCAGCCTGGGCAATGTCCAGCACAACTCCATCTCTATTTCTTTTTTTTTAGAAGAGTGAAATCCTGTCATTTGCAGGAACATGGGTGGAACTGGAGGTCATTATGCTAAGTAAAATAAGCCAGGCACAGAAAGACAAATATCACCTAACACTCATACGAGGAGTTAAAAAAGTGGATCTCATGGAGGTTGAGAGTAGAATGATTGATAGTTCCAGAGGCTGGGAAGGCTGTGTGTGTCCAGGATTGGAGGATGTAGGGGACAAAGAGAGACTGGTTAACAGGTACAAACACACAGGTCAGTGGTCCCCAACCTTTTTGGCACCAGGGACCAGTTTCATGGAAGACAGTGTTTCCATGGACAGGAGGTGGGGGATGGTTTCAAGATGTAACTTCCACCTCAGATCATCAGGCATTAGATAACTTGCTCAACACTCACCTCCTACTGTGCAGCCCAGGTTCTAACAGGTCCCAGTCCACGGCCCAGGGGTTGGGGACCCCTGAGTTAGGTAGAAAGAATAATAAGTTCTAATGTTCAATAGCAGACTAGGGTGACTATAGTTAAAACAACGATGTATTGTGTATTTCAAAATAGCTAGAAGAGAGAACTTGAAATGTTCCCAACACGTAAAAGTGATAAACTCTTGAGGTGGTGGATGTCCTAAATACCCTGACTGGATCATTATACCTACCGTGTTAGGCTTTTCTTGCATTGCTGTAAAGAAATGCTGGAGACTGGGTAATTTATAAAGAAAGGAGGTTTAATTGGCTCATAGTTCCGCAGGCTGTACAGGAAGCATGGCATCAGCATCTGCTCAGCTTCTGGGGAGGCCTCAGGGAGCTTTTACTCATGACGGAAGGTGAAGTGGGAGCAGACACTTCACAGGACCAGAGCAAGAGCAAGAGAGGGAGTGAGGGAGAGGTGTCACACAATTTTAAACAATCAGATCTTGAGATGAGTCACTCACTATCACAAGGACAGCACCAAGCCATGAGGCATCCCTCCCCATGACCCACACACCTCCTACCAGGTCCCACCTCCAGTATTGGAGATTACATTTCAGCATGAGACTTGGGAGGGACATTCAAATTATATCACCTACTGTGCATGTCAGAAAATAACACACATACCCCATAAAAGTGTACAAATATTTTATAACAAAGTTTTTTTAAAGGAGTGCTCCAAGATAATGTTCTCAATGCAAAAAAAAAAGTATGTGAAGTGATTGGTATGTTAATTAGCTTGATTTAATCATTCCACAATACATACATATATCAGAACATCACAGTGTATTCCATAAGGACATACAACTATTGTCAATTAAAAATAAAATTTTAAAAACTGCAAAACCAAAAGAATGGATGGGCTGGAGGAGGAAGGAGGCTTGGAGACCAGGAGGGGGCTTCATGGCTCTGGTTAACTTGGAGTGTGACATGGCTTGGGGTAGAGCAATGGCAGTGATGGCGGGGAACAGAATTGAGAGACACCTAGATGGACTGCCAGGTGAGTCCCTGGCTGGATGAGGGGGTGCGGGAGGAGTTGAGGATGTCCCCTGAGCCTCTGCCATGAGGAAGTGGGTGAATAGTGCTGACACTCCAAGATGGGAAAGTCTGGAAGAAGGCTAGGCTTCTGGGAGGAAAGGATGAGAGTGATTTTGGTTGGGTTGGGTTTGAGAGCAATGTGGAATATCTAGTTGGGTTTCTAAGACTGGAAGTAGGCAGAAGGCTCTGGAGTCACTGTCTTTCCCCCAAGACCTGCGTTTTTTCTGGAATTCTTTGTTGTCCACCTGGTTGTGCAGGCCAGATTAAATGAGACCATGTGGACCAAGGGCCTGATGAGAGACTTGGCCACACAGAGTGGCTGCACCTGCTCTGCAGCTCCTGAGCCACTCCCTCCCTCTAATGTTTCTCTTTGGTCCCTACTCACTTTCCACCTGAGTGCCCCTCCCTTCCCACCTTCTTTCAGGTATCGTTGCTTCTGCCTGCTCTGTACATGTCTGTTCAGTCCCCAGCCTTCTCCACTCCTGTGGTGGGAGGTTCCCTCTTTGTCCTGCTGATTCCCTGCCTCACGGTCTCTGGGATCCCAGACCCATAGGTATCCCCATCTGTTTATTCCCCAGGATCTCACACTCAACATGGGAGTAGGGAAGAGCAGGGGAGGAAGGGCCATCACTTTTCCCGCAGAGCTCCTCTAGCGTCCCTGTCTCCGCTCTCTCCTTCACCATCCATTTTCTGTTGGAGACCTCACCCTCTCATTCCTCCACAGCCTGCCTCCTAAATCCCTTCCTGCTGCTTCTCTTTCTTCCCTCCCTAGTTGTGGCTTTGATGATGGGAACAACCTCTTCTTCAGTCTCTGTCTCTGGTCTCCCTACCGGCCACCTTCCTTGGCCACCAAACCATATCATTCATCCATTACTACGGGACCAAATCATCTTTCTAAAATAGGTCTGAACTTGTACTTCTTGCTGAAAACCCTCTTCTCCACACCTACTGTGACTCCCCTGCACCTGCAGAGGAAAGTCCAAACACCTCGGCAGTGCCATCAAGGCCTTCACCCAAGCAGCGTGCCCTTCCAGGCCTTCTTGCCTCCGAGGGCCTGTTTGCTCTGCCTGGAACCCCTCTATTTCTTCCCTTCCAGCATACTCCTACACCTTTTTGAAGGTTCGGGGTAAAAGGCCCTTCCTTCACCATGATCCCTTTCCCCAGTACAGTCGAGACTCAGCCGTTGTGCCCAGGGCTGAAGACAGTTCCACCTGGTGTAGTAAGTGCCAGTGACAGGACTGTCGGGAACCAGTGGGCCCAGTGCTTGCTGGGAACAACATTGACAAATCTCCCGTTTGTTGGCTGGCTCCTGTGGCTTATCTCCCTGGTAATGTTCACGGTGAATTTATTTACATCAGAAGGAGACAAACTCTGCCTCAGATGTCAGACATCATAGCCTCCTGCCAGAGAGATACTCAAGGCAGAAATACTGTGCAACTTGATAAAACAAATCAACAGCACCACTAAACTGGATTTAAAGCCAAGCAAGGCCAATCTTGCCTACCTTCTCTCCCTTCCTGCTTCCTGGGGCCTGGGCAGCTGGGTTGGGGGTAGCAAAGCAGGAAGAGGGGAGGAGAATAGAACCTCAGCTCCTCTACTTGGCATTCAAGGACCTTCACAGTCCAGCTCTTGCCTTCCTGCCCAGCCCAGCTCTGTCATCTCTGCATGTCCCTTTCAGTTCACATGGTCCTGCCTAATAAGTCCCTAAACATGCCACAATCCCCAACTTCAACTGTCCTTGCTGTTTTTCTGCCTAAAACACCCTCTCCCCTGAGGTCTACCAGGCAGGCAGCCCTCAGCTGATGTATGCTGCCAGCTCAGTGTTGGAAACGAAGCCAGACTCTGACTATGTCTCGCTGTTACCACCTGGTCTAAGCCACCATCGCCTCTCACTGGATTATCGTGGTAGCTTCAAGAGGCCCCCAGCTTCTTCCTTTGCTCTCTTAGGTCTGCTATCTACATGGCATCCCAAGGGATCCTGTTAATACACAAATGACATCATATCATCCTTAGCCCAGAACCCTCCACTGGCTTCTCAACTCATTCTGAGTAAAAGTCCACATCCTTACACTGGCCTCTCAGGTCGCCCTGCCTCTTAGCTCGGTAGTCCTGCCTCTGCTAACCTCATCCCCTGCCACTTTCCTTCTTCTTCCTGCATTCCAGCCCCTTGGGTCTCTCTCTCTCTCTCTCTCCTCTCTCTCTTTAGATGGAGTTTCTCTCTTATTCCCCAGGCTGGAGTGCAATGGCACAATCTCGGCTCACTCTAACATCCATCTCCTGGGTTCAAGTGATTCTTCTGCCTCAGCCTCCTGAGTAGCTGGGACTACAGGTGCACACCACTATGCCCAGCTAATTTTTTTTTTTTTTTTGTATTTTTAGTAGAGATAGGGTTTCGTCATGTTGGCCTAGCTGGTCTCAAACTCCTGACCTCAGTTGATCCACCCGCCTCGGCCTCCCAAAGTGCTGGGATTACAGGCGTGAACCAGTGCACCCAGCCCTTGGGTCTCTTGATGCTCTTCAATGTGCCAGGCCTCTGTACCCTGTGGCCTTTGGATTTGCTGTTCCATCTGCTGTGAATGCTCTTCCCCCAGATAACCACGTGACTCCCTCTCTCATTCCTTCAAGTCTTGGTTCAAATGTCAACTTCTCAGTGGGGTCTTTCCTGACCACCCTTTCTGAAATGTCCATACCCTCACTTCCAACACCAGACACCCCATTTTCCTCTGCACTTACCACTTCATTTATCATAGAGTTAATTATTTATCTTGGAGTTGTCGTCATCCTTCTGATCAGAATGTAAGCTCTGGGAGAATAGGAATTTTTGTTTTATTCACAACTGAATCCCCAGCACCTAGAATAGTGGCTGACACGTAGTAGGTGCTCAGTTAGCATTTGTTGAATGAATGAATGAATGAATGAGTGAATGAATATTAATACAAATTCTGTCTCTTCCATAAAGCCCTTCCTACCTATGTGCTATCACTGTGCCTTGAGCATCCCCGTCATAACTATTCTGTGTTGCCATTGCTGGCTTGCCTGCCCACTTCTCTCAGAAGAACTTGAGGGCAGAGAGGAAATCAAGCTTTTCACATTGTAGTGCTGGCCCTACCCAGTATTTGGCCCACAGTAGGTGCTCAGTTAATGGGTGTAGGAGGGAAACTTTCATAAGCACCCACTCTGAGAAAGTAGGTGTATTTCTTACATTTCTGCACTCATACAAACTTAGAAGTTAGCAGTGAGAAATGCTATGAGTTGGCTCATGATTGTCTTGACCTTGTAAAGAACATTAATAAGAACAGTTCAGAACTGCTAAACAAGATCACTTTTATCTCTAGCCCAGATGGCTCCTATAGATCTGTTAATCTGAGCTCACCATTGGAGGCCTCACAGACATACCCACTTCTACGTGTCCAAAACTGAACTCCTGGTTGCCCTCCATACCACAAGGAGCTCCCTTCCTGGGTTTTCTGCCTCAAGAAATAGCACCTTTCATCCATCCAGATGTTTATACCAGCAACATGGGATTTTATACCTCCTAGTTGCTGATTCCTGGAGATTCTCCTTCCTGAATATCTCTCAAATAAATCCTTTCCCACCCTCCACATGACCTTAGCTTGATCTCATCCAGCCTCACCTGGACTTTGGTGATTTTGGTGATACCAAGAGCATCTGATGTGCTTCCCTGACTCAGACCTCCTTTATACCCTAGCCAGTGTTCTTTCTAAAATGCAAGTTTAATCATATTTCTTCACTGCCTTTGATCCTTAAGATGAAATGGAAGGAAAAAGGAGAACCTTGCATTAGCATCTACCATATGTCAGTCACTGGCTAATACTAGTTACTGTCACATTAACTATCTAATTCAGTTATCATAACAGAGAAGCAAACTGAGGCTTAAAAAAATAAATTTCCCAAAGTTATGCAGGTGGCTGGGAAATTGTGGAGCCTAAATTCAAATCTAGACCTTTCTTACCCTAAAATCCATTTCCTTTCCAATGCACTCCCCTGTCTCCAAATCTTTTTGGCTCGGTGCTCTCTGCCTTGTGACTTCTCCTACATGCCATTACTATCTTATATTATTCCTCTTTTTTACCCTGTGGTGAGCCATCTAGAGCTGTTTATCTTAGACATGCCTTGCACATTCATATTTCTCTGCTTATGACCATTTAGTTCCTTCTTCCCTGAAATGTCCTTCCCTTTCTTCTCTACCTAGTGAACTCCTACTCATTCATCAAAACCCAGCTCTAATGACACTTCCTCTGTTAAGGCTTCTCAGGTGGACTCATCCAAACAAAGTCATTTTTTGCTGCTTTATCTATATCCACAAACTGTGAATTGTACTCTTGGGAGACAGAAGGATGTATTGCAGGTAAAGCCCATGGTGAGTGCTAGGGGCTTGAAAACCAGACTACTCATGTGAGCCTCTTGTCTCTGTGCCCACAGCTGATGATGCCTGTGGTGGGACCCTGCGGGGCCAGAGTGGCATCATCACCAGCCCCCACTTCCCCTCGGAGTACCATAACAATGCCGACTGCACATGGACCATCCTGGCTGAGCTGGGAGACACCATCGCCCTGGTCTTTATTGACTTCCAGCTGGAGGATGGTTACGACTTTCTGGAAGTCACTGGGACGGAAGGCTCCTCCCTCTGGTAAGCACAACATCCCCTTCATTTCCTACCCTATTCTCTGCAACTGTGAATTACTAGGATGCTTACAGTCTCCTCAAGTGCCTGGACCCACAGCCAGAGGCCTCTTAGCCTCTTCCGTATACCTACTGTTACAGTCCTTTCATCTCATCCTAATGAAAAAGCACTACATATTTTTAGAGCTGGGATAATTTTTATAGTGATTTCAATATCTGATTTGAAACATGTTCTTGCTGAAGAATTTTATGATGGGTCTTGGTTGAATAACTTGCATTAACACTAAAAATGTTCTGGTCTCAGGATGTGGACAGGGTCTAGTAAAATGATTTGAAATATTGTTCCATTTCTGGAAGACATATGCATAGCATCCAAAAAGGGACTAGAACCATAAGTGACCATTGCTGACACAAGAACATTTTTAGTCTTAATTCTTCCCACTCCAAGGGTCCTGAGACATCAGAAAGGCATTATGTCTCAGTGTCTGAAGGGCTAAAAAGTGCAGGCTCTTCTGTAGTGTGCTCCGTGGAGAGTCTTGGTTGTTGATGGGTTAGGGAGGATGTGAGTTATTGAAGATTTACAGCCATCGTGTCTTGTCTCCCAGACTTGGGCTCGCAGGATGTGCTCAAACTGAGCATGGCTTAAGGAAGTATCTGGCTTCCTGTTTGGGTGACAAGCATCACAAGTGGTATTGTGGCATTTGGAACACTCTCTTGTATTCTCATTGTGGCTGTGTTATCAGGAGGACTTTTGTTAGCACATCAGGAGCCAATAGGAGGATGTGTCCAGGTGTACTTCAGGCAAGGATGGGGCATCATTGGAGCCTTAGTTGCTGCATGGTGTCAGCTGAAGGTGGGGATTCCACTTCCTGGCGCCAGGTGGGCGTCGCAGCGTTGGCTCCCAGGGGGCGCCTTGGTGGGAATAGCAGTTCTGGTGGAGGCCCTGGGTGCGGGGCTGGGCCAGGCCGGGTCTGGTGGGCCACACTCCAGGAGTGGATGGAGGGAGGGGATAGGAGTGGGAGGAGGTGTCACTGAGGATTCTGAGCAGAGCAGAAAGTGGGTGTCTGCAAGAGTCAGAGAAGACAGAGATGTGGCAGTCAGTGGGAGCAGGGAGGAGGAAGACAGGAGGGAGAGGAGGAAAGGAGGGGAATGAGGCACATTTATTGCACACCTTCCCTGTGCCGGGTTTCATGGTGGTAGGAACACCAGTTGAGTGAGACGTGGTTTTTTAAGGAGCTCATTGTCTATTAGGTAAGAAAATCAGACAAACCATGGTAGGAGCCAAGTGTGACTGTTAAATATTTAAGAGGGATAAAGGGGGAATGGATTCTTCCCAAATATAGGCTCAGATTTGGGAACTAGTGTAACCAGAAAACTCAAGTTTCCTGGTGCAGTGGAAGGTGAGCCGACATGGGAGTCAAAAGACCCTGGTGTCACTGCTAGCTTATCACAGGAAACTGGCCAGGTCATTTCCTACCCTGGTCAGAGGGCTGAGAGAAGCACAGGTGAATGAGGACAACCTGCTCTGTGGGGGGTGACAGCCTATAAACTAGTCCAAGAGTAAAAGCTGGTGATTTTATGCTAGGAGTTGGGTTGAAGGTTTAGGTGAGTCTTCACTCAACTGGAATCCTGATGACCTGCCCAGTGTGAAGACCCTTGGACCTCTGCCTCTTTTTGTAAAATACCTGTTTACTGATTGTAAATGTAATGCATATGCTCCTTGTAGAAAACATGGAAAATCGACAAAGGTATGGAAAAATTAAAATTATTAAAATTTTGACGTACTCCTCTTTGACCTTTTTTCTTGGCCTAGGTCAAGCTAGCTGGCTATTTATATGTATTTTAATATTACCAAATTAGGATCGAAAAATATCTGTAGTTATATATTTTTAGCTAATCATTGTGTCATGAAATTTTTTCCTGTACCATCACAGATGCCTCCAAAATATACCAGGTCTGATAGTAATATCATTTGTTAACCCTTTATTGCCAATATGTGCCAGACAGGTTATAAGTTCTTTAGAGCTGTAATTTCATTTCATCTTTATAAAAATTCTATGAATAGGTAGCATAGTTTTCCTCCTTTTACAGAAGAGGAAAATGAGGCCCAGAGAGTTTATACTACCTGCTTGAGATCACACTGGTGAGTAAGGAGCAGAGCTGGGATTCAATCCCAGGTTAGTTTGATACTAAAGCCTGTCTTCCAAGCCATGACAGCATACTATTATGCTATTAACATGTGATATCTGTCATGGGTTTTCCGGGCTATGTAGCATTCCCTTGTAAGTCTGTAGCATAGTTTACTCATCAAACCTCTTGTTAGGTGGTTCCCAGGTTTTCACTTCTATAAACAGGTGCCAAGATGAATATCCTTGCCAGTTCCCTCTCTTCCAGTCCCAAGGCCTTTTCGACTCACTTGTTCATCCGCGGGCCAAATGGTCTCCTATAGCTTCTGCCCTCCAGGTGTGAGTCTACACATTGTCCAAACTTTTGGAGTGAAACAAATCTGAAAGAGTTCCTTTTCCTATTAAGTCACTCAGTGGGGAAGGAATTAAGCAGAGGAAATTGTTAGGGGAGTCATTCAGAACTCTTTGCTATAAGATTAAATTATAATTATTTATAGGGTTAGTGTCACCACTGCCAGGCAGGATGCATTTGTTGTTCTAATTTATACTTGCATAGCAATTATGGATAAACAAACTTGGAGGCTCAGGACGTATGTGTGGGAAGAATCAGCTCTCTCCCTTGCCCCTCTCCTTTATGGATCCCTGGATTCCTGTAAAAGTTTGATGCTGCTGGTTTATGAGTATACTGCTTTTGTAAGCATACATTAAGATTTCAGGCTGTTCTCTTGCATTCTGTGCCAAGGCATATAAAAACAACAAATCCTGTTAGCAAAGATGGATTTGGACAACTGGGCACCCCCTTCACCTATCAAGAAGATAGGAATTCCTTTGAGAGAAAAAACATCCACTACCTCCGTTACCAGATAACAGGTTCCCACTGATTCAGAAGGGCGAGTGGCATGCAATCTCCCTGACTCAATTTCCCACTCTTCTCCTCCCCCTAAATGGGATAGCAACAGGAGAGTTTAAATTAGGGCTTCTGGACTAGTAGAATTTCCAAACAATTGGCGAAACATGGGATTGGTCATTTTTTATTTTGCCAAGTAAGGATGCTAGAAGTAAACCTGCCAACTCCTCAGAATATTATTCATAAAACAAAGGACAATTCAAAGCCAAAACTGTGGCAGGAAGTAATCAATTGGAAGTGTTGTGCTGACATCATGAAAGATAAGGTGGGGGGAGCACACATAAATAACAGTGTGTGCCCATCACCGGAGTGTCCAACAGTATATATGCAGCAATCAGTGGACCAATTCTCCCTGTTTTGCTGGTCCTGGACCAGCCTTTGGGGATCCAACAATACGTGTTTTGAACAGGAAAAAGCTGTTACTATGGTGAGCACTGGACCCTGTAGCTCTGACATGTTGAGAGATTCGCTAGTATTTTAGACTTAACTCCCCCTAAAAGTTAATTGCATTTTTGTATGTGTGACCATGAGCAAAAGCTGGGCTTGGACTGACTGAGGATTACAACCCACAAAGAAGAATGGGTATTATACCCTGACTACACATACATGTTTGCAACCCTCACCCCAACACACACAACACACACACACTGCCAAATCATCTCTGACACATACCTTTCCAAGTCACTGCCAAATTCACATCACCAAGTCATCCCCTGCCCTCAGACCACCTTAAGCACATGTACACACCTGCCCCTCCTTACACACAGTTCCATTTCCAGTTCAATATAGGAGCCAGATTTTCTCTCACTGACCCTGCTGGAGGGTGGAGGTGGTGGGTCTTCCTTCTCTGCTCTGCTCTGACACAGTCACTTGGCTCTGACCATGATGGAGCTCCATTCCTTTCCATCACGTTCTAAAGGAAACACTCTCACCTTTGCTAAGCTTCCTCCTGAGGCCCCAGGACTTTTTTGAAGGACTGGGACTGGCAATACAGAAGACCCTTTTAACAATATGGGGATGTAGGTCCCTGGAGGGTCTCAGGATCACGTTATACTGAGTACAAGTTGTCACCAGCCCATCACAGAACTGGCTTCTCCGTTGGTGGAGAAAATCAGCAAAGTGAAGACCCCTGAGAAGCCACTAGATCCAAAATCTGTCTCCTCCTTCCTCTGCCTCATACCCAACGCTCTCCATCTGAGTCTCTCCAGAACCCTCCCCAGACTAAAAGAAAGGAGGGAAAGCCAGACATCCTCTCCTAGAATATGGGAGAGGAAGTTTGTGCAGTTTCTCTGGAATTAGATATCGAGACTGCACCATGGCATCGAACTGGGAAGGGGGCAGGCTTGGAAGTCGGCAGATAGACTTGGTCTCAAAACCAGCTACCTCTCAGTAGTTGTGTCATCTTAGGATATTTACCAGCTTTTCTGAGTCTGTTTCTGCATCTGAAAAATGGGTCTCAGTATACCAACCTACAAAGCATCTTGAGAGTGCAAAATGTGGCAACTGCTGCCTGGCTCACCATAGGTACAATACTCCTGGGATGAGGCTTTGAGAAGAAAAAAGTAAGATGAGGCAACCGCAGCAATTCATAGCCTTGTTGACCTCATTTTTGGTGGTCCCACTGAAGTCAACATATGAGCTTTCCAGCCCAGTGGCATCTCACCAGCAGAAAGGCACAGCCTGGCTGGCCTGGCTCTATCTAGCTTCCAGGGGAATTGCCTGGAAACTCAAAGAAGGTTAATGTGAGGAGAATCTCTGGGTGAGACTGGAGGATGTCCTTGCAAAAGTCAGAAGAGGGGACAGTGATTTCATTGGAACTATCTTCCCAGAGCTGCACTTGGCAAGCATGTTATGGGTAGCATCACTTCTGTGCCTAGATCTAGCCCCAGACTGGCCAGTTAGCTGCTTTGTTAGAAAAGCAGAAGAGGGCCAGATGCTGTAATCCCAACACTTTGGGAGGCTGAGGTGGGTGGATCACTTGAGTCTAGGAGTTCAAGATGAGCCTGGGCAACATGCAGAAACCCGTCTCTACAAAAAATACAAAAATTAGGTGGATGTGGTGGCACACATCTGTAGTAGCTGCTACTCGGGAGGCTGAGGTGGGAGAATCACCTGAGCCCTGGAGGTAGAGGCTGCAGTGAGCTGAGATTGTGCCACTGTACTCCACCCCAGGAGACAGAGTAAGACTCTGTCAAGAAAGAAAGAAGGAAAGGAGAGGAGAGGAGAGGGGATGAGAGGAGAGGGGAGGGGAGGGGAGGAGGGAGGGGAGGAGGGAGGGGAGGGGAGGGGATTCTACCAATGCAGCTACCACTAATCGCTCTGTGCAGGACTAGGAAAGCAGAGGCACTCCACAGTGAGTCAGGCACAGCCCCTGCACTGGGATGCTCACAGAGTAGGGGGATGGGGACCGTAAGTATGGAGAAGGCATTCAGGAGACAACTACCAGAGACAGGAGGGGTATCTCTTCCTGGCCCCCCCCCCGATCTCTCTGGACCATGTGATTGGAGGGTTCTACTGGGGGGCCTTCTTCTTTCCTTCTTTCCTCTGCCCCTCCCCAAGGGGCAATTTCTTCCTACAACAGGGGAGGTAGGCAGGCAGAATCTGACCTGCACTCAGAATTGAAGCCACCCTTGTCTTGGGGGCCAGTGGAAGTGCCAGCCTCAGGAATGTTTGTGGGGTGTGTATGGTTTGGGGGACATCCAAAGCTCCTTCCCACCCGTGGGATTTCTGTGTAGATCCTGGAACAAACCTCTGCCCCTCCAATTTCCTTGGCTGTGACTCTGTGGGTCAGTTTCGGCCAGTGGTTCCCAGCCTCTCTTCCTCGCCCTGGCCACTGTACATTGATTTTCCTTTATATCTGTTTCACTCTGATCACCCTGAATGGGCTCTGCCTGCCTGTTCTCTATGTCCCCGCACTCCCAGGCCCAGTCCCCACAGACTTTTGTGCCAACAAACTCCACCAAACATTCAAAGTAGGAAAAGAGAGGAGAGCACTGTCCTGGGGCAGGAGACCAAGGCCTCAAGGCAGAGGCTGCACTTGAGACAGGTCAAGAAGGATGCATACCATTTTAATATAGGAGATGAGGTATTGGGAAGGGCATTCTTCTAGGGCTTCTGCCTAGTCCTCCTGGCCAAAGTGTGGGAGTTCCTTGATCCCTGGGAGGCAGTCCAAGAAGAAATAGTCCCAAAAATTCTCTAAGGAAGATGTTCTCCACCATGCACCCACCCCAGGGCTCTGGCATCTACCTTTGAGCCTAGGCATCTCCCTCCACCTGCAGAGGAATAGAATGCCTGCTCTATCTGTCTGGACTTCCCAGATCCTGGCCCTGTGGCCACTGGGTAGACTTTGGCTGTTTTTGGAAAGAGAATTTCCCTGGAAACCAGGCTCAACCTACTCTGTAGGTCCAGCAACTAACCCTTTTGAGTTTCATCATTAAATTTCTTTAATTTCATCCCTCCTTTTCATGTCCTTAGAGCTTTGATGGATTTGCTTCACTTCATTCCCTTCATTCGTTTGCTTTTGTTTTTGTACGTGGCAATACAAAAACTCTTGTCTATTCTGCAGACGTTCACTTTGAAAATTTTGCTAGCAACACTCTTTCTCCTCTTGAACGATCTTGCTTTAGTTATTAGGCATTTTACACATGGAAGTTGAGCCAACTAGAACCATTTGATCTCAGCGACTTTTAACTAGATATTTCATTTAAGAGCCTTTAAATCCAGATATAGTTAGAATGAGAATTACACGCCAATGGAGATTTGTTAATAATAACTATCCACTTATTTATTTATTCACATATACTTTATCAAACCATTGGTTTAGCTCATTCACGTTCTTTGTTACTTTTCCCCTATTTATTTTCTGTAATCATTTATTGAGACTCTTCTATGAACGAGGCTCTCCTAGGTGCCAGAGGGACAAAGCCACAGTCTGGGTTCCTAAGGAGTTATTTATTCCTTCCACAAATGTTTATGTAATAGCCAAGCATCATGCTGGACCCTGAAGCTCACAGTTGGGGCAAAGAGGCAGAATATAATTAAATGCTTTGCAATATCATGTGTTAGGTGCTTTTCTAAGAGGTATAAAGAAGTTCCCCTAGGAAATAAGGACAAATGTAATGGCCAGGATTCTTTGGGTTTAAGAAATAGAAACTCACCTCCAGCTAACTCAAGCTACAAAGGGAATGTGCTGGCCTCTGTAACTGAAAAGTCCAGAACTTGACTTCAGGCGGCGCTGGACCGAGGCATGCAAATCATGTTTCTCCCCCTCCCAAGGCTTTGCTCTCTTGTGTGTTAGTTTCATTCGCAGGCAGGCTTTCCCAAGAGATGGCAAAGGTGACCACCCTCAGCTCCCTATAACCTACCTGTCTTGGCAATCCCAGCAGAAAGGGAGCATATCTTTCCTAATGGGTCCTACAAAAGCCCTCAGATAAACCTTGGTGGACCAGCCTGAGTCATGTACCCACCCCTCAACACCAGTGTAGCCAAGGGATGTCTTCATTGATCTCAGATCATGTGACTGTCTGCCCTTCCCAAAAACTCAGGCTGGGAGTGGCAGCCCTGGCAAAACCAAAACTAAGACTGTCCTTCAAACAAGTCATCAGCCTTCCTGTAAGAGGGTGGTGATTCTGGAAGGGCTCAGAAAAATTAGTCCCACAGGATGATTTTTGATTTGAACTGAGGGGTAAGATTTTGCCATTGGCATGGAGCCAAAAAGAGCCCTGGTGTGTTTGGGGCACTGCAAGTCAGGTGTAGGAGCAAGGGAGGAAGAGCAGAACACGAGACCCGAAATGAACACAGGAGGAGCATGGACCAGGAGCAAGAACCCTGCCCCTTGTTCATAAGCCAGAGAGGATTCCATAAGCTATGGAAAGCTATTAAGAGACTTTAAGCAGGGAAATAAAATAATCATTCTGAATTTTAAGTGAGTTAAACAAGAAGGCCCAGAAATCAGCTGTAAAACTTTTTGTGTAACTCCGCAGGCAAAAGAATCCAGCCTTGAACTGAGGCAGCTGTGAAGGGGTAGAGAGGAGGAGGGGCTGATGATTACCAAGTTTCTGGCTGAATGACTGTGGTGGGGCCATGTACTGAACAGAGGAACGCAGGAGCAGAAGTGGGCTGGGGTGGAGTGGGGAATGGTGATGCCCATTGGTCTCTCCAGCACAAAATGAGCACTAATAGGGGAGTCAAGGCTGCGAGAAGGAAGAAGATGAGGCTGGACGTGCAGGGACACAGCTGCCCTTGGTAAGTAATTCACAGTCATTGGGATAAGACTGGTGAGGGTGGTCAGATGAAATCAACAGCTACACCTGAAAACTTGGTGTTCAGTACCCTGGCAGACCATGAGCAGTCATCTTCACAGTGAGCACCAGCATCATCTTTCATAGGGAAAATCTCCTTCATTGTGGTCACTGTCTTCTCACCGTTTCATCTTCATTACCAGCATCTCTCTACCATCATTCAGTCATTCAAACAAGCTACTCAGGCCCTTCTCCTGCTTGACATTGAGCTTGGCACTGGGAATGCAATGGTGGAGAAGACAAGGCCTCTGCCTTTGTGGAACTTACGGTCTATTTGGGGGAGACTGAAGTTAGTAAAATATTCAAACATAAATGTAAAACGTATGACACATGTCATAAAGGAAATGAACAGGATGGAGAATAACAGCAGTAGGGACCCTCTTCTGAATCTGACCTCTCTGAGGAGGGTAGGATTTAAGCTGAGACCTGACTTTTGAGGAGTCACAGGGAAGAACTCAGGCAGCAGCCTTCCAGGCAGAGGGAACTGCATATGTAAAGACTTATCATTTCTGTGTCCTATTTGCTCCTGAACTTCGTCCGTGGAAGCAGCATAGATCTGGTACCTGTCCTCCGAGATTTCCTCTTTGGATGTCAGGAGCAAGGCAGAGTCAAGGTCTCAAGCTAGCGGAGACACTCAGAAAACAGCTCAGATGGTGCATGACTAAGGATGCTGAACCCATGTTGGCTGAGCTGGTAAGCAAATAAGGCCCATTCTAACCGAGCCTCAGACCTCCTGCCTTCCTGTGGGCTTGTGACGCCCTTGCTTCTCTCTCCTTTCTTGACACATCGCAACTCTTTAAGTCACAGTAACTGTCCTTTTTTGATGGAGCCCATGAAATTGCATCTGCTGTATCCATCAGGAGCCAGGCCATAAATAACCAGCCCTTTAAAATCTCATCTCCCGTATATCTTGGATACAAGCTCTGCAGCAGAGCAGTAGGAAAAGATCAGTGCCTTAGCATGCTGCTGGCACAAATGTGTCCGGAGGGGTGAAGGCCAAGGCTCCAGCACTCTCTATGGAGTATCAGTGTGACTTCCTTGCTTCCACTAGTGAGAACTTGCTCTCAAAAAGAGAACAAAAGCCACAGCTGGGAGGAGCAGGAAGTGAGCCGGTGTTGTCACAGTGGGCACAGCGGCTCTGCTAAAGCTTGTGACTTGGCAAAGTTCTGTGCATGGGAAGCTGAGGTCGGGCAGCTGGCCTGCCCCCCACGGGTCTGACTGCATGCAACAGGTTTGTACTAAGTGCCTCGTCTGTGAGGAGGCCTGTGCCAGGACTGCGAAGGGCACCAGACAACAAGATGCTGTCCTCGACCTCTCTTGAGGAGCTGCCAGATGCCTGATGGTGCCGCTAAGAGAGATGGAAGGAGTTGTTCCGGGCCTTCCAGAGCCCCTCGTTCTGGCAAGACCTGTCTTCTGGAATGACGTTGGTTCATTCTGAATGTTCAAGACCCCCTCCTGGTCTCTGTTTTCATGTTTGGCCACGAATGTTTGTTC
This sequence comes from Rhinopithecus roxellana, assembly GCF_007565055.1. Taxonomy (NCBI): domain Eukaryota; kingdom Metazoa; phylum Chordata; class Mammalia; order Primates; family Cercopithecidae; genus Rhinopithecus; species Rhinopithecus roxellana. Next base: position 84,867,566 of record NC_044560.1, on the reverse strand, counting down.
CACTCACTCACTCTCAGCTTAACCTACGCGGCATTTCACGTTGGTTTACCTCTCTCCTGCTATTGCAGCCACTTCCCAGGTTCCCAAGACTGAGTTAAGTCTTTGGTTCTATCCCTTAGTCTGTTATTTTTTTTTCTTTTCTTTCTTTCTCTTTTTGTTTTTTTTTTTTTTTTCTTTGTTTGTTTGTTTGTTTGTTTTTGAGATGGAGTCTTGCTCTGTCACCCAGGCTGGAGTGCAATGGCATGATCTCGGCTCACTTCAACCTCTGCCTCCCGGGTTCAAGTGATACTCCTGTCTCAGCCTCCCAAGTAGCTAGGACTACAGGCACGTGCCACCATGCCCAGCTAATTTTTGTATTTTTAGTAGAGACGGGGTTTAGTAGAGACCATATTGGTCAGGCTGGTCTTGAACTCCTGCCCTCAGGTGAGCCACCACGCCAGCCCAGTCTGTACTTCCTTTCATCCTAGTTTCTCTTTATCCAGTGGCTGATGAGTGACATCCATAGACTCACCAGAGAGGCAGGATTCACACAGAAAACTAGCAATGACAGTCCGATGAAATGGCAAAATCACCATTTCACATATGGCTAAACTTCAACAGTTCAAATTCACATATGGTGGATCTCAACAGTTTGGGTCATTTGGGGAGGGAGAGGGCAAAGTTTCTTTGAACAAAATGAGGTGGCTTCATGGAGGAGGTAGATCTCTAGCATCCCTAGGAATTTCTCACCCAAGCTTCTTGAAAAGTGGTCTACACTGGCTACCTTCAAGTCTTCTCTCCCCTTTCATTCCTTACCTACTTCACTCCCACTCTTCAACCCTCCAGCCTCCCCCTGAAATTATTCACATTAAGATAATCATCAAAGGGCCGGGCACGCTGACTCATGCCTGTAATCCCAGCACTTTGGGAGACTGAGGCGGGCAGATCACGAGGTCAGAAGATCGAGACCTTCCTGGCTAACACAGTGAAACCCCGTCTCTACTGAAAATACAAAAAAAAAAAAAAAAAAAAAAAATCAGGCAGACATGCTGATAGGTGCCTGTAGTCCCAGCTACTCAGGAGGCTGAGGCAGGAGAATGGGGCAAACCCGGGAGGCGGAGCTTGCAGTGAGCCGAGATCACGCCACTACACTCCAGCCTGGGCGACAGAACGAGACTCTGTCTCAAAAAAAAAGGTAATCATCAAATAACCATCCCCACCCCTACCCCATTCCAAAGAGTACCATTTCCAATTACCAACGCCAGAAGGCGTTTTTCAGGTCTCACCTTCTGGACATTTCTGCATTACTTTACACTGTCAGTCATTTTCTCCCCTGGGGGCTCTGCTTTCTCCTTGCCTTCATGCCACTCTTTCTGATTCTTCTTGGATATTGTGGCCATTCCTTCTGTGTCTCCTTTGATGTTCATTCCTTCTTGCTGTGCTGCTCTGCTCACTCCACGCATCTCCCAGGGTAGTCTTACCTGCTCTCAAAGTTTCAGATACCACCTATTTCCTCCCAAATATGGCTCCCTAGCCCAGCCTACCCAGTGAGCCAGTCAAACTGTAGAGCCAGCTACCTGATGGACATCTCCACTTTGGTGGACCACCAATATCTCCAACTTAAGTTGTCTCAACTTTGCTCATAATTGACCCACAAAATCATCAGTCTGTGTCCTCTCTTAATTTATGGTACCATTCCCTACCTAGTTATCCAGAAATCTGGGAATATCCCTATTTAATCCCTCTCTCTCACTAGCCACATTCAATTGATTGCTAAGTTCTCCCAATATGCCATATTTTTCCATCCTTTCTACCACTTCCTGAATTCAGCCCATCATGTTTTCTTCGTTGAGGGAGGTAATAGGCTCCTTAGTGATCTCCCAGCATCTTGGCACTGTCCAAGTCATTCTCCTCACTCCTACCAGAATGGCTTGATTAAAATGCAGATCTGACATGCTAAGCCCCAGGCAAAAGCTTTCAATCATCTTCTGTTGTCTACAGAATAAAATTCAATCCCTTGATAGGGCACACAAGGCCCATCTGGATCCAACCCTTGCCGAAAGTAATTGCCCCAGCCTCACATCTTGCCACTTCCTTCTTTAAATTTCATTAACCATTAAACTCAGTGGTATAATATCACAAAGATTTCTTTCTTGCTCATGTTACACATTTGTGATGAGCCAATGGGAGTGGCTCTGATCCACATCGTCACACATGTGGGTACTCAGTGTGGGGGGGGTTGCACCATATTCTTTTTTTTTTTTTTTTTTGTAATTATACTTTAAGTTCTAGGGTACATGTGCATAACATGCAGGTTTGTTACATATGTATACTTGTGCCATGTTGGTGTGCTGCACCCATGAACTCGTCATTTACATCACGTATAACTCCCAATGCAATCCCTCCCCCCCCCATAATAGGCCCTGATGTGTGATGTTCCCCTTCCCAAGATCAAGTGATCTCATTGTTCAGTTTCCACCTCTGAGTGAGAACATGTGGTGTTTGGTTTTCTGTTCTTGCGATAGTTTGCTGAGGGTGATGGTTTCCAGCTGCATCCATGTCCCTACAAAGGACACAAACTCATCCGTTTTTATGGTTGCATAGTATTCCATGGTGTATATGTGCCACATTTTCTTAATCCAGTCTGTGACTGATGGACATTTGGGTTGATTCCAAGTCTTTGCTATTGTGAATAGTGCCGCAATGAACATACGTATGCATGTGTCTTTATAGCAGCATGATTTATAATCCTTTGGGTATATACCCAGTAATGGGATGGCTGGGTCATATGGTACCTCTAGTTCTAGATCCTTGAGGAATCGCCATACTGTTTTCCATAATGGTTGAACTGGTTTACAGTCCCACCAACAGTGTAAAAGTGTTCCTGTTTCTCCACATCCTCTCCAGCACCTGTTGTTTCCTGACTTCTTAATGATTGCCATTCTAACTGGTGTGAGATGGTATCTTATTGTGGTTTTGATTTGCATTTCTCTGATGGCCAGTGATGATGAGCATTTTTCCATGTATCTGTTGGCTGTATGCATGTCTTCTTTTGAGAAATGTCTGTTCATATCCTTTGCCCACTTTTTGATGGGGTTGTTTGTTTTTTTCTTGTAAATTTGTTTGAGTTCTTTGTAGGTTCTGGATATTAGCCCTTTGTCAGATGAGTAGATTGCAAAAATGTTCTCCCATTCTGTAGGTTGCCTGTTCACTCTGATGGTAGTTTCTTTTGCTGTGCAGAAGCTCTTTAGTTTAGTTAGATCCCATTTGTCAATTTTGGCTTTTGTTGCTATTGCTTTTGGTGTTTTAGACATGAAGTCCTTGCCCATGCCTATGTCCTGAATGGTATTGCCTAGGTTTTCTTCTAGGGTTTTTATGGTAATAGGTCTAACATTTAAGTCTCTAATCCATCTTGAATTAATTTTCATATAAGGAGTAAGGAGAGGATCCAGTTTCAGCTTTCTACTTATGGCTAGCCAATTTTCCCAGCACCATTTATTAAATAGGGAATCCTTTCCCCATTTCTTGTTTTTCTCAGGTTTGTCAAAGATCAGATGGCTGTAGATGTGTGGTATTATTTCTGAGGACTCTGTTCTGTTCCATTGGTCTATGTCTCTGTTTTGGTACCAGTACCATGCTGTTTTGGTTACTGTAGCCTTGTAGTATAGTTTGAAGTCCGGTAGCATAATGCCTCCAGCTTTGTTCTTTTAACTTAGGATTGTCTTGGCAATGCAGGCTCTTTTTTGGTTCCATATGAACTTTAAAGCAGTTTTTTCCAATTCTGTGAAGAAAGTCATTGGTAGCTTAATGGGGATGGCATTGAATCTATAAATTACCTTGGGCAGTATGGCCATTTTCACGATATTGATTCTTCCTATCCATGAACATGGTATGTTCTTCCATTTGTTTGTGTCCTCTTTTATTTCACTGAGCAGTGGTTTGTAGTTCTCCTTGAAGAGGTCCTCTACATCCCTTGTCAGTTGGATTCCTAGGTATTCTATTCTCTTTGAAGCAATTGTGAATGGGACTTCACTCATGATTTGGTTTTCTGTTTGTCTGTTACTGGTATATAAGAATGCTTGTGATTTCGGCACATTAATTTTGTATCCTGAGACTTTGCTGAAGTTGCTTATCAGCTTAAGGAGTTTTTGAGCTGAGATGATGAGGTTTTATAAATATACAATCATGTCATCTGCAAACAGGGACAATTTGACTTCTTCTTTTCCTAACTGAATACGCTTTATTTCTTTCTCTTGCCTGATTGCCCTGGCCAGAACTTCCAACACTATGTTGAATAGGAGTGGTGAGAGAGGGCATCCCTGTCTTGTGCCAGTTTTCAAAGGGAATGCTTCCAGTTTTTGCCCATTCAGTATGATATTGGCTGTGGGTTTGTCATAAATACCTCTTATTATTTTAAGATACGTTCCATCAATACCGAATTTATTGATTGTTTTTAGCATGAAGGGCTGTTGAATTTTGTCAAAAGCCTTTTCTGCATCTATTGAGATAATCATGTGGCTCTTGTCTTTGGTTCTGTTTATATGCTGAATTACGTTTATTGATTTGCATATATTGAACCAGCCTTGCATCCCAGGGATAAAGCCCACTTGATCATGGTGGATCAGCTTTTTGATGTGCTGCTGGATTCGGTTTGCCAGTATTTTATTGAGGAGTTTGGCATCGATGTTCATCAGGGATATTGGTCTAAAATTCTCTTTTTTTGTTGTGTCTGTGCCAGGCTTTGGTATCAGGATGATGTTGGCCTCATAAAATGAGTTAGGGAGGATTCCCTCTTTTTCTGTTGATTGGAATAGTTTCAGAAGTGATGGTACCAGCTCCTCCTTGTACCTCTGGCAGAATTCAGCTGTGAATCCATCTTGTCCTGGACTTTTTTTGGTTGGTGGGCTATTAATTATTGCCTCAATTTCAGAGCCTGCTATTGGTCTATTCAGGGATTCAACTTCTTCCTGGTTTAGTCCTGGGAGAGTGTAAGTGTCCAGGAAATTATCCATTTCTTCTAGATTTTCTAGTTGATTTGCATAGAGGTGTTTATAGTATTCTCTGATGGTAGTTTGTATTTCTGTGGGGTCGGTGGTGATATCCCCTTTATCATTTTTTATTGCATCTATTTGATTCTTCTCTCTTTTCTTCTTTATTAGTCTTGCTAGTGGTCTATCAATTTTGTTGATCTTTTCAAAAAATCAACTCCTGGATTCATTGATTTTTTGGAGGGTTTTTTGTGTCTCTATCTCCTTCAGTTCTGCTCTGATCTTAGTCATTTCTTGCCTTCTGCTAGCTTTTGAATGTGTTTGCTCTTGCTTCTCTAGTTCTTTCTATTGTGATGTTAGAGTGTCAATTTTAGATCTTTCCAGCTTTCTCTTGTGGGCATTTAGTGCTATAAATTTCCCTCTACACACTGCTTTAAATGTGTCCCAGAGATTCTGGTATGTGGTATCTTTGTTCTCATTGGTTTCAAAGAGCATCTTTATTTCTGCCTTCATTTCGTTATGTACTCAGTAGTCATTCAGGAGCAGGTTGTTCAGTTTCCATGTAGTGGAGTGGTTTTGATTGAGTTTCTTAGTCCTGAGTTCTAGTTTGATTGCACTGTGGTCAGAGAGACAGTTTGTTATAATTTCCATTCTTTTCCATTTGCTGAGGAGTGCTTTACTTCCAATTATGTGGTCAATTTTGGAATAAGTGTGATGTAGTGCTGAGAAGAATGTATATTCTGTTGATTTGGGGTGGAGAGTTCTGTAGATGTCTATTAGGTCCGCTTGGTACAGAGCTGAGTTCAATTCCTGGATATCCTTGTTAACTTTCTGTCTTGTTGATCTGTCTAATGTTGACAGTGGGGTGTTGAAGTCTCCCATTATTATTGTATGGGAGTCTAAGTCGCTTTGTAAGTCTCTAAGGGCATGCTTTATGAATCTGGGTGCTCCTGTATTGGGTGCATATATATTTAGGATAGTTAGCTCTTCCTGTTGAATTGATCCCTTTACCATTATGTAATGGCCTTCTTTGTCTCTTTTGATCTTTGATGGTTTAAAGTCTGTTTTATCAGAGACTAAGATTGCAACCCCTGCTTTTTTTTGTTCTCCATTTGCTTGGTAGATCTTCCTCCATCCCTTTATTTTGAGCCTATGTGTGTCTCTGCATATGAGATGGGTCTCCTGAATACAGCACACTGATGGGTCTTGAGTCTTTATCCAGTTTGCCAGTCTGTGTCTTTTAATTGGACCATTTAGTCCATTTACATTTAAGGTTAATATTGTTATGTGTGAACTTGATCCTGTCATTATGATATTAACTGGTTATTTTGCTCGTTAGTTGATGCAGTTTCTTCCTAGCCTCAATGGTCTTTACATTTTGGCATGTTTTTGCAATGGCTGGTACTGGTTGTTCCTTTCCATGTTTAGTGTTTCCTTCAGGGTCTCCTGTAAGGCAGGCCTCGTGGTGACAAATCTCTAAGCATTTGCTTATCTGTAAAGGATTTTATTTCTCCTTCACTTATGAAATTTAGTCTGGCTGGATATGAAATTCTGGGTTGAAAATTCTTTTCTTTAAGAATGTTGAATATTGGCCCGCGCTCTCTTCTGGCTTGTAGAGTTTCTGCCGAGAGATCTGCTGTTAGTCTGATGGGCTTCCCTTTGTGGGTAACCCGACCTTTCTCTCTGGCTGCCCTTAACAGTTTTTCCTTCATTTCAACTTTGGTGAATCTGACAGTTATGTGTCTTGGAGTTGCTCTTCTCGAGGAGTATCTTTGTGGCATTCTCTGTATTTCCTGAATTTGAATGTTGGCCTGCCTTACTAGGTTGGGGAAGTTCTCCTGGATGATATCCTGAAGAGTGTTTTCCAACTTGGTTCCATTCCCCCCTCACTTTCAGGCACCCCAATCAGATGTAGATTTGGCCTTTTCACATAATCCCATACTTCTTGCAGGCTTTGTTCATTTCTTTTTACTCTTTTATCTTTAGACTTCTCTTCTCCCTTCATTTCATTCATTTGATCCTCAATCGCTGATACTCTTTCTTCCAGTTCATGGAGTCAGTTACTGAAGCTTGTGCATTTGTCACGTATTTCTTGTGTCATGGTTTTTATCTCTGTCAGTTCGTTTATGGCCTTCTCTGCATTGATTATTCTAGTTATCCATTCTTCCATTCTTTTTTCAAGATTTTTAGTTTCTTTGCGCTGGGTACGTAATTCCTCCTTTAGCTCTGAGAAGTTTGATGGACTGAAGCCTTCTTCTCTCAACTCGTCAAAGTCATTCTCCATCCAGCTTTGATCCATTGCTGGCGATGAGCTGTGTTCCTTTGGAGGGGGAGATGCGCTCTTATTTTTTGAATTTCCAGCTTTTCTGCCCTGCTTTTTCCCCATCTTTGTGGTTTTATCTGCCTTTGGTCTTTGATGATGGTGACGCACTGATGGGGTTTTGGTGTGGGTGTCCTTCCTGTTTGTTAGTTTTCCTTCTAATAGTCAGGACCCTCAGCTGTAGGTCTTTTGGAGATTGCTTGAGGTCCACTCCAGACCCTGTTTGCCTGGGTATTAGCAGCAGAGACTGCAGAAGATAGAATACTGCTAAACAGCGAGTGTACCTGTCTGATTCTTGCTTTGGAAGCTTCATCTCAGGGGTGTACCCTGCCGTGTGAGGTGTGCGATGTTGGTCTGCCCCCAGTGGGAATGTCTCCCAGTTAGGCTACTCAGGGGTCAGGGACCCACTTGAGCAGGCAGTCTGTCCGTTCTCAGATCTCAACCTCCATGTTGGGAGATCCACTGCTCTCTTCAAAGCTATCAGACAGGGTCGTTTGTGTCTGCAAAGGTTTCTGCTGCTTTTTGTTTGTTTGTTTGTTTAGCTGTGCCCTGTCCGGAAGGGTGGAGTCTACAGAGACAGGCAGGATTCCTTGAGCTGCTTTGGGTTCCACGCAGTTCGAGCTTCCCAGTGGCTTTGTTTACCTACTTAAGCCTCAGCAATGGCGGGCGCCCCTCCCCCAGCCTGGTTGCTGCCTTGTGGTTAGATCGCAGACTGCTGTGCTAGCAATGAGGGAGGCTACTGCTGTGCTAGCAATGAGGGAGGCTTCGTGGGCGTGGGACCCTCCTGGCCAGGTGTGGGATATAATCTCCTGGTGTGCCGTTTGCTAAGACCCTTGGTAAAGTGCAGTATTGGGGTGAGAGTTACCAGATTTTCCAGGTGTTGTGTGTCTCAGTTCCCCTGGCTAGGAAAAGGGATTCCCTTCCCCCTTGTGCTTCCCAGGTGAGGCGATGCCTTGCCCTGCTTCAGCTCTTGCTGGTTGGGCTGCACCCACTGACCAGCACTGACTGTCCAACATGCCCCAGTGAGATGAACCCGGTACCTCAGTTGAAAATGCAGAAATCACCCATCTTCTGTGTCACTCGTGCTGGGAGCTGGAGACTGCAGCTCTTCCTATTCGGCCATCTTGCTCCCTGGTCCAGGTTGCACCATATTCTAACCATACCATCTGGAACATGTGACCTTCTCTAATACCATGACAGGGAAAATGAGTGGAGAATCCAGCATGGCTTTCCACCACCCTAGTCCAGATATGCTATACATAATTTCCAACTCATATTTCATTGGCCACAAACAGTCACACAGTCCAACTTTGCTGCGAGGGAGCCAGGAAATGTGGATGAGCAGATGAGATGCTTGGTGAGCCAAGTTGTCTGCCACACCTCGTGCTTCTGTAGACAAGATGCCCTGGTTCCTGTCAAAGGCCAGCCCTCTCCTGTGCTCCAGAGCTCATCTTCCTCCAAAACTTCCCTACTATATGTATCTCCTTTTTCTTGCATTCCACAATTGTTCTCTCTATTGAGCCCTTCTAACACCACAAAGGCATGTTTGTTCTAATATCTACCACCTAAAATCAAAATAAAAACAGCACCCATCAGACCCCTATTACTCCATCCCACCCAGCTACCATGGAATGGCTCAGCCACTGCCAATTACTGAGACAGTTCTTTCTCAGTTTCTGCCCTGCTTTGTCACTAAAACTGACCTTGCTAAAATTGACAGCAACCTCCAAGTTGCCCATTCCAGTGTCATTTCTCCATCTTTATCTGACTCAGCCTCTTGCAACACATGACACTGGTCACCTGTCCTTCTTGGACTATTTCCTTCTCTTGGCTCCTATGAAACCATGTAGCTGGTCACCCTGTGGCCATTCCTTCTAAGTCTGTTTTGCTGTTTCTTCCAGTGTCCACTCTCTATCCAGCCTTTATGCCTGGACTGCCCAGAGGGTCCTGGGACTCTCCTCTTTTTTATTCTCTTTCCCAGCTAGCCCCAACCAATCACACATGGGCTTTCAATATCATCCAGATGCCAGTGGCTCTTGATTTAAATTTTCAGCCCTGAAGGGTCTTCTGGGTTTCATGTATATATAACAGGAATATTAAAATGAACATATTGCCAGGCATGGTGGCATGTGCCCCTAGTTTCAGCTACTTGGGAGACTGAGGTGGGAGGATTTTGCTTGAGCTCAGGAGTTCAAGACCAGCCTGAGCAACATAGCGAGACCCTGTCTCTTAAAAAAAATACGGAAAAATATATATAACATAAAACCTATCGGCCGGGCACGGTGGCTCATGCCTGTAATCCCAGCACTTTGGGAGGCCAAGGCGGGTGGATCATGAGGTGAGGAGATCGAGACCATCCTGGCTAACACGGTGAAACCCCATCTCTACTAAAAATGCAAAATATTAGCCGGGCGTGGTGGTGAGCGACTGTAGTCCCAGCTACTCAGGGGGCTGAGGCAGGAGAATGGCAGTGAACCCAGGAGGTGAAGCTTGTAGTGAGATCGCGCCACTGCACTCCAGCCTGGGTGACAGAGCGAGACTCGGTCTCAAAAAAAACAAAAACAAAAACAAAAGCAACCTACCATTCCATTTTTTAAGTGTACAATTTAGTAGCATTAAGCACTTTGGCTATTTAGTGGTGGATAACACCACTATCTATCTCTAGTACCGTTTTTGCCTTCCCAAATGGAACTCCATGGCCATTAAAGAAGAATACCCAGAATAGCCAGATTTATAGACAGAAAATGGAAGAGTAGTGACCAGGAGATGGGCCATTATTTCTTTTTAAGGCTGAGTAATATTCCCTTGTATGTCTAAACCACATTTTGTTTATCCATTGATCTATTGATGGACATGTGGGTTGTTTCCATCCAATTCAGACTTCTCATCCCCTCCCCATTCATAATCTGTTCTTCTCCTAGCCTTCCCTACAACCTCCCACATCTATGTTTTCCTAAGAGGATGCTGCTTCTGCCCATTTGGTGCTGCCGGCACCTTTGGGCTACTCGGGGGCCTTATCTCCCTGCTTCTACCCCTCTGTAATCCATTCTCCAGATGGTACCCAGAGTGACTTGGGTTTATTAATCAAATCATGTCTCGCCTGTTAGAGCCTCCTGATGGCTTACCATCACATTTAGAATAAAATCCTACAAGACCCTATATTGTTTACCCACTGCCTACCTGTCTGACTTCCCTCCTATCCCTTATACACACGCATTCTCTGTGCCCTTCATCCTGTCCCTAGGGTGGGCTGAGCAGGTTCCCTCCTCAGACTGCTGCACTAGCTGTCCCCAGGGCTTAGGATCCTCCTCTTTCACAGTCTTCAAATCTTCCTTCCAAGTTTAAAAAAAAAAAAAAAAAAAACTGGCTTTTTTGAAATATAGAGTTCAATGTAAATTTCCTATCTTTAGAAAAGCCTGTCCCATCCATGCAGCCTAAAGTAACCCTTGCTCTCTATCTTGTTTTATTTTAAACATTCATCAATACCTGATATTTTCTTGCTAACTTATGTATTTATCTTTCTTTTGTGCCCTTTCCCTCCCCTGCCATTGCCAGCAGAACCATCACAAGCCCCTAATGTGCGTCTTGGCACTTAGTAGGTATCCAAGATTGATTTGTTTGGGGGAGAGATCTGCTTCTGCCTTGCCAGTTACAATGTCCTGTGGCTAATTGCAAAGGTTAACATGGAGCCTCTCCACCAAGTATTTTAAGTAATAACCTTCCTGGGGGACATTTGCAAATTAGCACTGACTCTTGCTGATTACTCATCCTAAACTCAGTCTGATTAATAATTAATCAGCAAACTGCTTGGCCAGAGCGGGCTGATCAGTGCTGGAAAGGATCTTAAATTATGCAAGTCACTTGGCCAGTCTTAAAAAAAAAAAAAGAAAAAAAAAGCTCAGCAGTCCACAACAGAACTGGAGAGGTTTGATTGCAATGTGAGTGAGGTCTCTCAGTTGTTTGTTTTTCCTTTTTGGCTTTTTTTTTTTTTTCTTTTGACTAAGAAATCAATTAGGCTCAAACTTGCAACCTCAGAGAGAGACTATGTAGCACAGAAATAGAAATGTGTTAAATATCACTTTCTTTTTGTTTCTTTCCTTCAAAAGAGTTCTGGTCTGGGAGGCAGAGGTTAAAATTAGCCAATTTGCTAAGCAAATGCCTGTCTGGCACTTGATGTCAATTTCTGCAGCCACGTCAGTTTCAGCTATTCACTCACTTCCTCTGAGCTGCAGTGCACTGTGTCTGGCAGGAAGCAGGTGAGAGATTTGATGGGTACTGTCTGCTTGCCCACCCTGGGGTTGGGGTGAAGTCAATTTGCCAGCCACCTGTACCACCAGGAGTCTTTATAGTGCTCTTTGTCTCTTGCCTACAAACCCCAGGGAGACAGGAGGAAAGGCGATTGGAGGGTGATAAATAGGCTTCCTACTCAGGAGTGAACTTGGGGACCACCAGGGACCCCTCTTAAGCCTTGTCTGTAGCCTCCAACCTCCAGGGCCAGTCCTGCATGTGGCTTTTTCTTTCTTCTCTAGATACCTCTTCTGGTCACTGGAGATATGGCTGAGGGGGGTACTCTGTGAAAGCTGAGGGGTCTGTGGACATTGATCTCTGGGCCAGAAAAAAGGTGAAGGGATAAACTGTTTAGTGCAGTCCATACAACCCAGATCCTGATTAGAACCAGCAGGGTGACAAGGTGATGCCCCAGACCAAATAAGTCAGCATGCCCAGGGAGGGACCCAGGCATCCGTGATTTTTACAGCTCCCCGTGGATTTGTGTGCACCAAAGCGGAGAAACTTGATGTGATGGAGCAAGAGAGGCTTTTGGGAAAGAGATTATGAAGGACATCAAAGAGTGAAGTAGAAAATGGGCTTTTCGGCCGGGCGCAGTGGCTCAAGCCTGTAATCCCAGCACTTTGGGAGGCCGAGACGGGCGGATCACGAGGTCAGGAGATCGAGACCATCCTGGCTAACACGGTGAAACCCCGTCTCTACTAAAAATACAAAAAAACTAGCCGGGCGAGATGGCGGACGCCTGTAGTCCCAGCTACTCGGGAGGCTGAGAGGCAGGAGAATGGCGTAAACCTGGGAGGCGGAGCTTGCACTGAGCTGAGATCTGGCCACTGCACTCCAGTCCGGGCGACAGAGCGAGACTCCGCCTCAAAAAGAAAAAAAAAGAAAATGGGCTTTTCAGGAGTTGATTGTCTTTCTGGAAATAGAGAGGCATCTCTTTATGTTGTGTCAGGTAGGGTGAGGGGAGAAGAGGCGGCCGGATGACGTGGCTTCCAGGAGCCCTGCAGTTTCTGATCCATCTCAGTTATACCCCCCACTTTAAAAAAGATACCCTGCATTTCCTTTAAAAAAAAAAAAAATGCTCTCCAGGACTTATCCCATGTCTCTCAAACTGGGTTGCACTGACCAGCTCCCTGTTTCAGAAGACTTGCTTGAATGCTGTTTGGAAGAATGCAGATTCCTGAGCCCCACCTCTGTAAAATCATGGATTCCTGAGGATGGAACTCAACTAATTCAGTATTTTTAACCTTCTCCTGGGTGTTCTGAAATAGACTTAAGTTTAAGAGCTACCCTGGGCCTAAATAGAATACTTTCCAGAATGATAACATAAAGGAAGTGGATTTTGCCCATTATGAAATGTTTTGTCTTTTAATGAATGGATTCATTATTGAATTTCTTCCCAGTTATGTTTGACGTATAGGTTTGGTTACAGCTTATGTGTGAGTTTGGGCAAGCACATCTATTCCGTAAAATGAAGCACATTGACTCCTAATAAACTGTATTAATTTATTTCACAAACATTTTTGCTTGCCTGCTCTGTGCCAGTTTCTGTGATAAGCCTTGTGATTATGATGCTGAACTAGGAAGTCTCAATCTTTCAAGGAGCTGCTAAAGTTTAGTCTTGAAGTCTAGTCTCACCTCCTGGTCTACCTGGTATAAGCCTATTCAAGGGGTCTCCCTCCTGAAACCTTTAGATGCATTGGTACCTCTGCCCTCCCTCAGCCCCACACTGGGCCACCCCAGGCTCCTACGCCACTGGCACAAGCCAAACTTTTCTAAAATACAGAATCCTCCTCCCAACATGAACTCTTTCAGAGAATGGACTTGGCCCATCATCTCTGAATCCTCAGGGCTCAGTAGAGTCCTGGCACAGACAGGTGTAAAGATTTTCTGACAATTTGTTGAATACATATAGCCTCTGAGATCTTAGACTCTCAGCACCTTTCTCACAGCCAGCCGCATCTCACCAGCATCAAAGGGAAAAGTGTATGGCACTTGGCTCACCTTGCGTGGTGTCAGAGCCCTTTGGCAACAGGACCAATGTCAAGATAAATAAACAGGCAGATAGTCATTGTTTGCCTCTATGATTGAATTGAGGCCATCACATGTATGGAATACCATCTTGTCCCACTGGGTCTTCACCCCCACGTTTGAGTTAGGTAGTGGTATACCCATCTTGCAGATGAAGAAACTGAGCCTCAGAGACTTAGCTTCCTCCTCACCTACACGTGGTCCTTCCCAGCTGGGTTTTCCCATTTTGTTCCCTCTGCAGATCCTAGGCCAGCCACTCCTGGGATCATTTCTCACCCTTAGAGCAGCCTCTGATGCAATCTGTCCCCTTTGAGTCTCTATCTGCCTTCCTCCTGTCTTAATATACCTTCCACAGTATAATTACTTTTAAGAGCTACCATGTGTCAGGCACTGTACTAAGGTTTTTATGTGCATTGTCTCATTTAATGCTTACAAAACTCTTTTTTTTTTTTTTTTTTTTTTTTTTTTTGGAGACAGAGTTTTGCTCTTGTTGCCCAGGCTGGAGTACAATGGTGTGATCTTAGCTCACTGCAACCTCTGCCTCCCGGGTTCAAGCAATTCTCCTCACCTCAGCCTCCCCAGTAGCTGGGATTGCAAGCACCTCCACCATGCCTGGCTAATTTTTTTGTATTTTTAGTAGAGACGAGGTTTCACCATGTTGGCCAGGCTGGTCTCGAACTCCTAACCTCAGGTGATCCACCCACCATGGCCTCCCAAAGTGTTGGGATTATAGGCATGAGCCACTGCACCCAGCCACAAAACTCTTGTAAAATAATAATATTATCATAAAGAGATTAAGAAACCTGATGTAATATAGCTGTTAACTGTCTGAGCCAGAAATTAGACCCCCATCGTCTGGACTCTAAATCCTGATCTACCCCTCCTTCTCTTCTGCTCTTCCAGACTCTAATTCATTTTCTTTCCTGACACCAAGGAGGGCAGCATGGAGCATAGATAGCATTTGGAGTCAATGTTGGGTTCAAATACCAATTCTGCTACCAACTAATCATGTGACCTCAGTTAACTTTCTGACCCTCTCAAGGCCTTACATAGAGTTATAAGAAATAATTGGGCACAGAAGACTTTGAACAACCCCAGGTTCCCAGATTGTAAATCTGGCTTGTGTCCTTCTTCTGACCTTGCATGGTTACAGCACCTGGAAGGACCTTCATCCCCTCCTCCCCTGCCCCTGTCTCACCCCACTCCCAGAGCCTCCCAGCATGTGCTCCGTGCAGACAGCTGCACACAGTTTCTTTCAGAGATTCAAAGTCCTGTGGGTCTTGGCCTCTGCAGTTGATAAGTCAGGGAGGCAGCTTCTGGCTGACCAAGGCGGAGGCCACAGCAAGAGGTTGTCATGTCTCCTTGGGCCAGGCAGCTCTGAGGTCCCAGGGCCATTTGACAGTACCCTGAAGGGTACATGGGGAAAGTCGGGGTTGAACAATAATGGCTTTTACTCTTCTCTTATAGCAAGTCACTTAGCTTTCTGAACTTCAGTTACCCTAGTTTTATAAGGCAGGTGATGGGTCCTCACCACCTCCACTGTAACCTGCTGGAAACATGCAGCTTGGTACACAGAGACTTCCTAATTTTTCACATATAAATCCAACCCCACAGGTTCGCTTCCAGTGGGATCTGCCTCCTAAGGTGATTTTTCTGGGACTGAGAGGGTTTTAAGGAAGAAAATACAATTACTATGTGTAGGATACCAACGACATGCCAGGAATCTACACTGATTATTTCCTTTGCGCCTTTAAGCAACTCTGAGAACCCGAGACTCAGTGAGGTCATTTACCCAAGGTCACAGAGCTAGGAAGTTGCAGCCTGAAGCCAGGGCCCTTTGCCTCCCAACCTCTGCTCTTTCTGCCCCTCTGGATTTTGGAGGTTGGGAAGAGACCTTGGGTATCCTGAAAAGATGGCCCTGGGCCTATGCCATTGGCTTCAACTTCTTCCCCCTGGGGCTGCTTTTATCCCATGGGCTGTGGTTGCTTGAAACTGTGGGCTGGCTTCACAGATAGCCAGGCTCATCAAGGCCTTGGCTCCCACATCCTGCCAGCTCCCTAGATGCCAGCCCTGGTGAGCATAGGACAGACCGCCATCAGCCTTCCCCTTTCAAGAGAGCCCTGTCAATGCAGATAAATGGCCCGTGTCATTTAGCCATATCCGTCGCGTCCTTCTCATTGCTGGTCTGTGGCCTGGGTTGTCCAGATAACCCTTTTCATTTAGTGTTGTCTTTATGGATGCCACAGAGGTCCCCAGGCAATGACAGCCCAGCCTTTGCCCCGACCAGGAAGAGTCACAGGCAGGCCTGCTTCCTGACTTCTGTTTGCTTTCTGTTCGGCTCCCACAATTATTGGAATCTGTCAAGCTCCATCAAGTGACATTTTTCACATGAGGGCAATTGTCCTTTAGGCCTCACTCTGAGCTGGAAATGACATCCTGGATGCTGACGTGGCCTCCCTCTTTCCACCAGCAGTTTCCTTCACAGTTGCCAAGCTTCCTTCAGCCCTGGCTCAACAGTGCCCTCCTGAGCTCTCCCCTCAATCCTCCCAGTCCCTCTTCTTGTAATTACCCTCCCCCAAGCCCTTTCCCTAGCCCCACATCCCCCTGGTGCCTTAGCAAGTAATTACCTTCACAGGGAAGTTGACAAGTCTCTGGCGACTCCTAGCCCCGGCTGGAAAAGATTCATTATTCTGTATCTAGAAATAACCAGCTCCATCAGCACAGGGGCTGAGATAACACCAATGTAAAAGTTCCCTATTCAGGGGGATTAATTAGGATTCCTTATTAAAGATCCAATTAGGCAAAAGGGCATTTTTATCTGTGATAGTCAGCTGCTCCTATTTTTCTAAAGCTATAACTCTAAGTTTTTTTTAAAAAAGGAAAAAGCAGGGGGTTGTGTTTTTGTCTAAAACAATTCACTCTTTCATTGTCAGCTATGTCTTCATCAGGATGTGAAAATAGATTTTCTCATTCAATTTGCAATGCTTTATCTCTTTGGAATGTGGTAATGACTCCACGATATCCCTTCAACAAGAACCGCAGTTCAGATGGATTGTTTGGGGAGTGAGATGTTTGGTTAGCAAGAGAAATAGTAATAGCATTTTTTAGCAACCTGACTCCATGGGCTGGCAGGAAATGCCATCTCTGCCATGTAATGTCTGTGTGACCTTAGGCAAGTTGCTTCATCTCTCTGAACCTCAACGTTCTCCTCTCTCAATCTAACTCCAAGGATCAGGGTAAGGATTTAACTGGGGCAATATTACAAAGTGACTAGGAACCCAGGCTCTTGACTGAGACCATTTTACACCCACACTCACAAGCCATGTAGACTTCTGAACCTTGGTTTCCTCATCTGCAAAATGGGAGGGAAATACCTCCTCCATCGGGTCTCTGGGAGGATTGAGAGAGATAACATTTGTGGAACCACCTTGCCCATGGAGGGCCCTTGATACGTCTTTACCAAACATGAATCAACTCATTTTGTATTTCCCTCAAAGAAGCTCAGTGAGGTTCCCTGGAGTGAGCTGTTGCCACTCCCCACCTCAGGTGAATGGAGCTCATTTTGTCCCTGGTAGTGCCTGGGTGATTCCACAGCACAGTGAGGCTGAGACTCCTGGCTCTGTGTCACCCGACTGTGTCCTGAGTGGCTCCCTATGGAAGCAGTACTGGCTCTAGGAGGGGTGACCTCTTGACCTCAGTCATGATGTGGACATATACAGCATGAACCCACAAGTTTTTACTTGCATTGTTAAAGACAGCAGCAGCAGCTTGTTTACCCCAGGAAAGAGAAGCCCTGGAGAAAAAAAAAAATAATCTGACTTCCAGAAAGTTCAATAGAAAGTGTTTTGTCCAATTGCCGGATTCCACAGATGAGGAAACTGAGTCCTAGCATCACTCAGCAAACATGTGGCAGAGCCAGGGCAGAATCCAAGCTCTCCATGTCTGATCCATATCTGTTGCCACCACCTTCAATGTTTCCTGGCCACCTAGCACTGAGCCGGCGTTTGTAGACTTCACATGAGAAGGTCATAGCAGCACCTGGTTCCAGCAGGATCTGAATCCACATAAACCCGACTTCACGTGGTGTTCCTCACCTGTCTGCCTGTCCTAGCTCCTCAATGCTTGTGCCTCAGTGCCTCAGTTTACCCCACAGAGGAGCCATTTTAGCTTCCGGTTCATCTTCTCACCTTTCCACAATATTGTTTTGGCCTGAGTATCCTCTTTTACAGGCCCTGCCCCCTGTAACCCTGCCCCCTCCACCATGGCCTCTCTGACCTTTCCTCCTCCTACCCTCCCTCTTATTCACTTCCCCAGCCACAATGGCTTCCTTGCTGTTCCTTAGATGCCATGCATGCTCTTCCCGCCTCAGGGCCTTTGCACATGCTTTCCCCTCCACTTGGAATGCTCTCCCCCCGAGATATCCACATATCTCACTCTCTCCCCTCTTTCAGGTGCCACCTTTAAGATCACATTCTCAGTGAGGCCTTCCCCAACCACCTATTTAAAATGGCAGGTGCCTCCTCCCAGTCAGTAGAGTGTCTGCCCATGTCTGCTCCTTCTCAGCCTGGATCTTCACACTTCAAAGTGTGCCTAGCTCACAGGGAGCCTGGAACTTGGGAATTCAACCCCTCTTCTTGGTTCCAGTCCTGAAAGCTCTGTTGCTCGACAGCCATCATTCTCCTTCTCCAGATGAAGAAACTGAGGCACAGGGAGGTGGCATGTGACTTGCCAAAGTCACCCAGGGAGTTCGTGTCACAGGAGTGACTGCTGGGGTAATCTAAAAACAATGGTAAAAATAGTTGTACTTGTGGGGTTATTTATATCTCTCTACCTGGTTTGCCCTGGATCTTGGTGTGACCTCACCAGGTGATGTCCTCAAGCTTCACCGAGGCCTCCAGTATGTGGCCATGTGTAAGACCCATGTCACAGAAACAAATGGTCCTACTGCAAAAATGTCTTGCTGGAAGAGAACTCAGCCTATGCTGAGAACCAAGAAATCCTCTCCCCCTCGCTACTCCCCTCCTTACCCTCCTACCCCCTCTGCCAGTTCCCCCATCAAATAATTCCTGATAATGAAGTTAGGATGATTCATTGGTTTTCTGATGAGCATGAATTCATCATCGAAATCTACATATTTCAATCCCCTGATATGTGCTCTCATATTCCTAACCTGATTAATATGTAAAGTGCTTTATCCTGTGACTTAACAAAAGAAAAATCAGCTTGGATTTAGGGACCTGCATGGCTCCCAGACTCTGGGGTTCTGGGAAGTGTGGAGAGATGCCACTGCCTCTGTCTTGGGGGAAACGACAGCATCTCATCAGGGACTGGGTCAAGGTGCCAGCAGGTGCTACAGTGGAGAGGGGAGTTGGTTGCTCAGGACCAGGCCCTGGGATACCTGAGCGCTGCAGCTTCAGACCCCTCATCCCATAACCCAGAAAGACCTGGCTACAAAGTTGTTCAATATTCACAACCCCGCAAACTCGTGGGGGCTGGGAACAGCCTGCATCCCATGCCTAGGAACCTGGACAAGATGCAGCATCCCCCTCTAAGCCTTTCTGGAGGACAGCCAGTGTGGTCTGCCCCTCTCTGCCGAGGCCACCTAAGCCACATCCCTGCACCAAGTCCTCCTGCCTCTCCAGAGGGTGGGCTCAAGCTCTGCATGAAAGCCTCAAGCCTCCCTTCCCCAGCCACCACCCCTGGGGTGACTCTGCTGCTGTTAACCTCTTGTCTTATCCATGATTCCCTCAATATAAGATACAGCCTCCCAAACCTCTGTCACTTCATCCTCCATACATCCCAACCCCTCTACTACCAATTTTGGGCCACACCTCCTTGGACTCAGACCATTTCCCAGTACCCCCATGTAGGACCAATCCCTGCCTCTTTCATCACTGACCCACAAACCCATACACCACACAGGCATTCCCACCAGGTGCTCTGTGCCTGTATCATGAGAAGCTGTTTGCCTAGAGGGCTCTGGGGTCAGATGTGAATTCCAAGGTCTGCTCCAGGATTTGGGGAAGCTATTTAACCTCTCTGATCCTCGGTTTCTTTAACTTTAAAACAACGCTATCAGGAATAATAATTTCTATTTCTTAGGACTGCTGTCAATTTCACATTAGCATTAAGCAGAGAATCTAACATACAACATATAGGTAACACTCAATAATGTAGCGATTATTGATATTCATCCTTATGGCTACTGACTGAGGTGGGCAAGAATTACTTCCATTTTTCTGATGTGGAAGTGGAAGCTCAAAGATGTTGGGGTTGGATGTGGTTGAGAGGAGCAAGGCAGCACCTCTTCTCCACAGAAGTACCTGGGGCATCTTGAGGGAAGAGGATTTGGGACCCTGTGGAAGACAGGATACCTGAGAGGAGACTTGCCCTGCAGGAGATGGGGACCCAGTCAGTGACCCAGATGCCCCAACAAGACAGAGGTCCCAGAAGAGGGCCGCTCCTAGGCATATTATGTGTCTGATGCCTGAGTTCTTGCCCCTCTGGAACCAGGGTATTTTCTAAGTTTGGGTTCCCCAAAAGCAGGCCTGAGATAAGGGTTCAAATACAAGTGTTCTATTAGGAAGTACAGGTGACACTAGCAGATAAGAGGGACGTAATACAGGGAAGAGACAGTAGCTAATAAAGGGTGGTCATACCAGCTACCACAGTGGGGGCCTGGGCCATAATCCCACAGGGATACTCTGGGAAACCCAGGTCTGCAGAACCCAGATCTTAGAATTATCCCATACAAGGAATGAGGGAGCTGAGATATTTATACACCAATTCCTCAATGTCATTGAATGAGGACTGCTCCTGAGGGGTTATTAATTCCCTAGCCCTTCCAGCCTGCTGTGCACATGGGCAAAGTGGCCTAGCATTGGGGGAAAAAATCCTTTGAGCACAGGGATACAGACGCGGGGAGCTTGCAGTCAGCTGGCCCACTCTGAAAGATGAAGTATTACAGGCAGGACACTAGCAGCACCTGCTACAGGTGTACATGTATTAAAGGGCGGTGTTACTGACAGAGCTGTAACACTGGGGGCCTAGGCAGCCCTGGGGTGAGACCCAGCTCACTAAAAGTGACCTTGGAAGGACCACCTTCTGTTCGGCCTTGGGGAGCCACTGAAATTTGGGCGAATCCACAGAAACCTGTGGAGTAGACAGTGGTCCTAGTAAGCAGGCACAGAGAAAAAGAAGAATTCATTATCCAGGTAGCCCCATTAACAGTAATCCTCCTGTCCCCGTCACCACTGTCAGACAACGGCTGTAGACCCCACATCAGGATATGTTTGGTCTCCTGCCCTTCTAGCAGGCTGCAGCCAGTGAGCAAGAGGACTGCCTTAAAGCCCAGTATCACCCACCCCAGCATCCTGGGAAAAGGCATGGCTGCCTGCTAGCTTGGCAATTAGCCGTTGAGATTTGGAAAGTCAGGGCTATGAAACTTACTTTGTATAGTCACAGAATGGTAACTTCTGTGGATTTAGGTCACACACACACTCATACAAACCAATTATTCACTGGAATGCAAGAGAGTCTGCTGTCAACATTCAAATATTTTTGGAAAGTTTGTATGTTTCTAGCTGTTCTCTGAGTGAAGTCGTGCTTATTTCACAAGTTGTAGGCTGGAGGATGAAGTCACAAAGAGCTCATGCATAGCTGAGCAGGAACACCCACTTAGGGGCTTTATTTAGATGTGCCCCAGCATTCCCTCCATCGCTCTCTCGAACCGCCAGGAGAAGTTTCAGAGCTCAGCCTGGGGAGGAAGAAAAGGGCTCAGAGTTCAGATACATTCTTCTCTAGAGTATGTAGGTGAAAGCTGCTTTGTGCTCACTTCCCCATCCTTTCCCCTCTCCCATCCTCTGCCTGGGAGACCCGTGGGAAGAGGCCAGGATCTGGACTCAGATAAACCAAGTTCCACTGGGCAATCTTAGGCAAGTGGACTAATCTTTCAGTGCTCCCAGCTGCAAAATAGGTAGAATAGTGCCAAAAATGGTTCTTATGAGATAAGTAGCACAGAGTGAGTGCACCATAATAGCCACTCCCCCTCCTTTCTTATAAGTAATTTTAGCTCCCTCTCTGTTTTAATTTCTTTCCCCTCCTCTGCCATTCCGATTGTACCAGGCAGAGCTGTGACCCAGATGTTTCTCCTGATGTGAGAATCAGATGGATGGAAAGCATGATGATCCATTCACAATCGTAATCAAGCATCATCAATTTATTATACACACACTATTATGCTAGGAAAATCCCATTAATCATTTTTGATAGGATAGCATGAACCCTTTCAGCAGACCTGTTTGCTCTTGAGCCTGTCTGCATTTGGTCATTCACCTCCTACAAATGCACTCGAGTCGGTGCTGAGGGCCCAGAGATGCCCAGCCTCACTTTCTGCTTCAAAATCACCCAACCAGACTCAGAGGGAAAGAGAAATTATGTTACTGCATTTGCTTACAGCAAAAAGTAAGCAGAACTTTAAAAGAATAAAGAGTATTAGTAGCACAATTTGCAATTGCAAAAATAAGAAACCAACCTAAGTGCCCATCAACCAACGAGTGGATAAAGAAAACATAGTATATATACACCATGGAATACTACTCAGCTGTAAAAAGGAATGACACGGTGTCTTTTGCAGCAACTTGGATGGAGCTGGAGACCATTATTCTAAGAGAAGTAGCTCAGGAGTGGAAAACCGAATAACTTATAAGTAGGAGCTAAGGTATGAGGATGCAAAGGCATAAGAATGATATAATGGACTTTGGGGACTTGGAGGAGAAGATTGAGAGGGGGTTAAGGGATAAAAGACTACATATCGGGTACAATATACTCTGCTCAGGTGATGGGTGCACTAAAATCTCAGAAATCACCACTAAAGAATGTGTCCATGTAACCAAAAACCTGTACACCCAAAAACTATTGAGATGAAAAATAAATCAATCAATAAAAATTTTTAATTTTAAAAGAATAAGCTGGGCACAGTGGCTTATGCCTGTAATCCCAGCCCTTTGGGAGGCCGAGGCGGGCAGATCACGAGGACAGGAGATTGAGACCATCCTGGCTAACATGGTGAAACCCCGTCTCTACTAAAAATACAAAAAATTAGCCGGGTGTGGTGGTGGGCGCCTGTAGTCCCAGCTACTCAGGAGGCTGAGGCAGGAGAATGGCGTGAACCCGGGAGGCGGAGCTTGCAGTGAGCTGAAATCGCGCCACTGCACTCCAGCCTGGGTGACAGAGTGAGACTCTATCTCAAAAAAAAAAAAAAGAAAAAAAAGAATATATATATTCTTTTATATATAGATCCCCACAAAAGCAAATGAGTATTATATTTTTTATTTCCATTGTAAACATAAAGCATGGTCATTAAAGACAATTTAGAAAATAGAGAAAAACTGAATAAAGAAGTTCTACGCATGAACATTTTGATTCATTTCTTTCCATTTTTTTATAGGTATGACTTTGTTTGTTTTTAAAGAGCTGTGTTCATAGAGTGTGTGTGTGTGTGTGTGTGTGTGTGTGTGTTTAAATATATATCCATTTTTATTATAAGAGCAATTTATACTCTTTGTGAAAAATTCAAAACATACCTGAGAGTGCAGAATAAAATGTTAAAGTCGTCTGTGTGTTAAATCCCTACCCTAATTCCACTGTCTTCCCTAAGCATTATTAAGTTGATCTATTAGCCTAGGCATTACACACACACGCGCCCACATGCGTGTGCACACCCACGCACCCACACAAACACACACACACACACACACAGGATAGGAGGTGAAACATAAACATATTATTCTACAGCTTGTTTTTATTCTCTTAAATGTCTACGTTAAATATTTTTCAATGTCAGTACGTATATCAGCCTCTTTTTTTAACAATTTCCCTAATAATTGCATTTTTCACTATTTTGAATAATGTTACAGTTAACATCATCATGCATATATCTCAGTGCACATTGGCGCATTAATAGGATAGCTTTCTTTAAAATAGAATTTCTGGGTCAAAGTATACATTATTTTTAAATTTAGACTCTGCTAAAGTGTACTCCAGAAAGACTGTGCCAATTTAATGTTTCCATTAACTATGTATAAGAGTGGCTATTTCCCTACTCCTTCCCAAATTAAAGTTTTGTTTTTATCCATCTCAATGGGTGAAAAACATTTCTCCAATTATTAGTGTAGTTAATAATCTATTCATATGTCCATGGTCACTTTTATTTTCTGGATTGCCTGTTCATATTCTTTACCTATTTTTCTATCAGGTCATGTTTGTTTTTCCTATTCATTTATAGGAGCCCTTTGTATATTTTTAACATTAATATTAAAATCAATATATGTTGTAAAAAGGTTTTATCCATCAGTAGCTTGTCCTTTAGCCTCACTTTATTGTCTCTCACAGCATAAATTTTATTTTGTGTGTGTGTGTTCAAATCAGTTGATTTCCTGATTTGATCACATAAAACTTCTCAGTTTTGTATCTTGGTTAGGAATACCTTCCTGCTTGGAGATTGTAAAAATAGTCTTCTCTGTTTATTCTGGAACTCTCAGAATTTTTATATTTTACATTTAGCTATTTAATCTGTGTGAATTATATTTTTGTACCAGGTGTGAGCTATAGATCTAGCTTCATTTTAGTTATAAATGAATAATGAATTAACTCCAAACCTGTCCTTTCTGATTTGAAATCGTCCTTTCATCATAAACTGAGTTCAGCTCTATTCATGGTTCTACGCCTGGACTTTCTCTTCTATTTTATTTCTCTATTATTCTATTTCTGTGTCATAATTGTATCATTTGAATTTTACCATAGCTTTATAATAATTTTTGTTTTCTAACCGGAAAATACCTCCTTCATTATTATTACTTTGAAAATATTTGTTGGTGATTCTTGTGCGTTTATACTTTTCCAGATGAATTTTAGAGTAAGTTTTTCAGATTTCCCCCAAAGAAATTTCATTGTGACTTTTGTTGGAATTTCACTGAATTTGTAGATTGATTTGGAAAGAATTAACATTTTTACAGTAGTGAATATTCCTATCCTGGACCATGGTATGCCTCTTATTTTTCAGGCCTTTTTTAATGATCTTGAAGAAAATTTTATAGTTTTCATCACATAAGTTTAGTAAATTTCTTGTTAGATTTTTTCCTAGGTCCTTTTATAGCTTTTATTGTTATAGTGAATAGGGCCATTTTGTCATTGCATTTTTTTTCTGGTTGCTCATTGCTGGTAAATAAGAAAGCTATTGATTTCTGCACATTTCTTCTGCAACCAGCCATCTTACTGAACTCTCTCATGAGCCCTAATAGTTTTAAAGTTGATTATTTTAGATTTTCTAGATTAGACAATCATATTAGCTGCAAGTAATGTAATTTTATTTCTTCTTTCCCACATGGATGCTTTTTTTTTCTTTTTTTCTTTCTTTCTTTTTTTTTTTTTTTTTTTTTGGCTTCTTATATGGCTACTGCCTCCAGAATTATATTATATTAAAGAGGAGTGATAGGTTTGGCAGCTCTAGGATTTCTGAATAAGAGGAAATTAAAGGCAAGCGTAGTTTTTACTAAATTCTATATGACAGATCAATAAAAACAGTAAAATTAGTTCTAGAGGTTTTTTTCTCACATTATATAACATTGAGAAATTACATGTTCTTCTTATTAAGTAGTGTTTTTTTTTTTTTTTTTTTTTTTTTTTTTTTTTTAATCTGGAGTGATTTGGAAGGAGCTGAATGGAGGTTGGAGAGGAAAGTGCTCTAAATGGAAACCCCAGTGGCTCTATAACACCATCGCTTGATGAAGCTAAATACAATTTTGTATCCTGATTATTCTGCACTTATAAAATTAGCATTTTCTCTGTTATTATAAACCTTGACCTCAAAATATTTCATTAAGTGGATATATCACAGCTTACTTAACCATTCCTCTTTCTGCGAACATTTAGACTGTTCCTAGTTGTTTATGTTATAAATATTGCTGCAAGGAACACTTTTGTGTGCAAAGCTTTTTGTTTTCTGAATTTATGATTGTTTCTTTAGGAGCAATTCCCAGAATGAATGTTTCTTAAGACACTCGATTCTTATTGTCAAATTGTTTTCTAAAAGCATTTGATCATTTTACACTGCCACAGTATGTGAATGTCTAAGGAAACAGACCTTTTAAAATTAAGGATTATAAAATATGTTTTATAATCCAAAGTCCATTCTCATAGAAGAAAGAGAATGCACTTTGCAATCAAAGAAATGGGTTTGAATTCTGATTCCTCCACTGAAAAGTGTTCATATTTAAATAAATTAAAAAAAAGAAAACTCTGAGTCTCAGTGTCCCCTTCTGTAAAATGTGCAGCTAATTCTTCTGCAGTCATGCTGAAGGCTGAGTGAGAACAAACTGGCAATGGCGCTCAGCACAAAGTAGCTCTAAACAAATATGGGAGCCACTTTCCCTGTAGTTGGACTGTTTTCAGAGGTTTTATTTTCTAAACAGCTTTGGAGACTTCCCCTGAAAAACATGCTGTAATTAGGAATGACTTCTGTCCCTTAGCCGAGGCCTGTCTGCCAAGGGGAAACCCTTTCCTGCGGCTGGCTGCTGGCCCCAGCTGTAAGCTCTGAGATCTGTTGTGCAGGAGAATTTCCCATTGGCTGCCCACTCTGCCCCACGCTGTGGCAGGCCACTCATGAACCTCTGCTCTGTGGTGGGGCAGAGGAACGAGCAGCACTCAGTATTCCCAGTGAAAACAGTGGCCGGGGGCTTCCTGAGAGGCCCTCAGCTTCTCCCCTGATTCCCTAACTGGATTCTTCTTTTTTGACATTGCACGGAGCAGGGTCGTTGTCATCTGCTCCCATCTCTTGGTTGCCAAGTCCTGCCAGTTCTGCCTCCTGAGTATCTTTCCAATTTTTCCCTTTCTCTGCAACACCAGTACCCCCGAATTTGCTCAGGTGCTCTCACACTTGGAACATGGAAGCAGCCTCCTGCTTGTCTCCAGAATTTCTCCCTCCTGCCCATCCTCTATCCTGGTCCAGTGTGACCTTTCTCAACCAAATGTGGCCGTGCTGTTTCCTTGCTGAAAACCCTTCGATGGCTCCTGTCACCCATGGAATAGAGTCCAGAGCCTTAGCTCAGCATCCAGTATCCTCTAGCTGTCTGTCTCTCCTAAGCTGTACATTCCATTCATGCATTCTTTTATTCAGGAGACATTTATTAAGTATCAGCCACCAGACTTAGGTACTGGAATTATAATTATTATCTGTTTCGAGCTAACCAGTGCAGAATAAGAATTGTATTCACTAACACTTTTTGCACTTTTTCTAGGCACTTTGGGGCTGGCCTAAGCACTTGATATTCATTATCTCTCTTAACCCTTTTAGTAACCCTATGAGGCTGGTATTATTTTCATTCCCCTTTGACACGTGAGGAAATTGAGCCCAGAAAGTTAACCTAGCCTGCCCAAGATGGCTCAGCTAGGAAGTAATAGAGCCAAGACTTTGTCTCCCAAGCCCATGTTCTTAACTACTCATCAATCCCAATTTCTTTCATATATATTAGGCCTGAGAATGCCTATTAAACTGGTGACAACTTTCTCCATACACATATTTTGTAAGAAATATGGGCATAGAATTCATACTAATTAAAAATTACAAAGCTTGCTGCCAACCAGACACTGGCATAGGAATTTGGCAAGTTCTTCTCCTGAGTGCTCCAGGGCTGACCACAAGTTCTTGCCTTGAACCCCAGATCCCAGAACCCCCATTCCTGCTTCCTCATGTGGTGCCCATGTGGGCATCTGCCTTTCTCTCTGGACCAGCCCTATGGGGTGCATGGTGGGCACTCGATAACTGCACTGAATTAAATCGGATTGAATTGAACCAAATTGAATTCACAGGCAGATATTCTCCAGCAGTGGCTGGGATTTAAGTTCATTGTTGTCTTAATCATCTTGTGGTAGATTGCATTGCTTCCTCCATAAGCCAGGCTAAGCGCTTAGGTTTTTGAGAATAGTATATCTTAAGGGGTTTCCATTCAAGCAGGGTAGCTCTTCTGCATAGGCCACTGGAAATAGGTGTGAGTTGTACGTGTTCTCTGATGTAGTTTTCTGATATGTCTCGGAAGTCAAACAATGTGGGCTTAAGAATCATCTGTACTGCTTACACTGCTGCATGACCTTGGGCAAGCTACTTAACCTCTCTGGGTCTCTGGTTCTTCATCTGTCTGTCCCATCAGGATACTGTGAGAATTAAAATGAGAAATGTAATGTGAACTCTTACTATGCACAATGCATAGTAACAGAACATAGCTTTTGGCAATAATTATAACAGTTGCTTTTCTTTCCCTGTCTCTCCTGTCCATGCTGAATTGAACAGTGAGCTGGATTGAGAGCAGGGACAATAAGGAAGTGACAGGCAGAAATCAGAAAGCATGGTCTTCAGTGGGGGTTGGTCAGCCTAGGGCTCTGGACGACGGGGGAGTTCTTAGCTTCTATGCCTGAGAAAGTAGCTGGACGATATGGAAAACTGAGAGAGGATGAGCCTGGAGAGATAGATGGAGGCCAGACAATTTGTATTTTATTCCGAAGGCAATAGGAAGCCACTGGAAGGTTTACAGCAGGGAGTAACATGATCAGCTTTGCATTTTTGAAAGACCACCCTGGCTGCTGCTGGAGAACAAGATAGAAGGATGGATACAGGCACAGACACAAGCTGCTCATTGTTGCAGTTGCCCAGGTGAGATGATGAGGCCTGAATTAACACAGACAGTATTAATGGAGACTGAGAGAAGGGAGGGATTTAACAGACTTTAAAACAGCATAATTTGGTTAGCAATGCAATTAACATGAGGGACAAAGTGGGAGGAGGAATAAGATGGCTGTCAGCCCTTGGTTTGAGTGGCCAGCGTGTGGGATGGCAGGAATTGGCAAAGGGGGTGATGGCATCTTAAGTTTGAAGTGCCCTGGGACACCAGAGGTAGATGGATGTAAGGATCTAAAGTTTTGGGGAGGAGTAAAGGTGGAAAATAGATGTTTGGGAGACATCAGCATAAAATTAGGTGTGAGGACACCTAATTACAACTGGGACACAACAGGCAAAGAGGGAGGATGAGAGGACAAGAGGACAAGCGGAATAAATTAGAGTGTTAGGAGTTCCTGGGAGCCTAGATACATCCACTAGAGAGGGTGGACATGGAGTTGATTGCGCTGACATCCAGCATGTCAGGGAAAGGCCTGGGAATTCCACTGGGTGTCCACTGTGTGTCTGCTGTGGTCATGGGAGGCCCTCTAGCTTCCTGCCTGGCCTAGAAAGTCCCCTGAATTCCAATCGGTTGCACTGGCCCATGAACCCCAGCCATGCCCTGCCCAGCTTCTCCTCCTTCCAGGGCTGGCCCTCTCCTTTGAGTTATATTGAAGAGCCCTGGTCTTCATTGGCCTTTCCCAATCTCTTCCAAGTTCCACACTCCAAATTCCGTAATAAGAGGGAAGGCTTCTCTATCTGAGAGTGAGCAAAAGACACACCTTGAAAGTGGGGCCTTGTTTCCCAACTCAAGGCATGTGTCCCAGGGATCATATGAGTCCTTGATTGTAGACTCCCTGAGAAGGCTTGGAGAGTTCCCATATGTGTTAAGGCCTTCTAACTTCTTGACTCCATGGATACTTCTTTGAACTAAACAAATGAAAGTGACTAGATTTCATACTCACAGACTCACATAGTTGATTAGGAGTTGATTCAGAAATTTACATTTTCAATACTCACCCTAGGCTATCTCAATACAACTAGTCAGAGACCACCTTAGAGAAACACTGACTTAAAAAAAAAAAGGTGGTGGCGGTTCCAAGATGGCCAAATAGGAACAGCTCCAGTCTATAGCTCCCAGCATGAGCAACTCAGAAGACAGGTGATTTCTGCATTGCCAACTGAGGTACCGGGTTCATCTCACTGGGGCTTGTCAGATAGTGAGTGCAGCCCACCGAGCATGAGCCAAAGCAGGGCGAGGCATCGTCTCACCTGGGAAGCACAAGGGGTCAGGGAATTCCCTTTCCTAGACAAGGGAAGCTGTGACAGATGATATCTGGAAAATTGGGTGATTCCCACCCTAATACTGCACTTTTCCAATGGTCTTAGCAAACGGCACACCAGAAGATTATATCCCACACCGGGCTCGGAGGATCCCATACCCACGGAGCCTCACTCGTTGCTAGCACAGCAGTCTGAGATCTAACTGCAAGGTGGCAGCGAGACTGGGGGAGGGGCGCCCGCCATTGCTGAGGCTTGATTAGGTAAACAAAGCAGCTGGGAAGCTCGAACTGGATGGAGCCCACCTCAGCTCAAGGAGGCCTGCCTGCCTGCCTCTGTAGACTCCACCTCTGGGGGCAGGGCGTAGAGAACAAAAGGCAGCAGAAACCTCTGCAGACTTAATTGTCCCTGTCTGATAGCTTTGAAGAGAGTAGTGGTTCTCCCAACATGGAGTTTGAGACCTGAGAACAGACAGATTGCCTCCTCAAGTGGGTCCCTGATCCCTGAGTATCCTAACTGGGAGGCACCCCCCAGTAGGGGCAGAATGACACCTCACACAACTGGGTACCCCTCTGAGACGAAACTTCCAGAGGAACGATCAGGTAGCAACATTTGCTGTTCAGCAATATTCGCTGTTCTGCAGCCTCCGCTGCTGATACCCAAGCAAACAGGATCTGGAGTAGACCTCCAGCAAACTCCAACAGACCTGCAACTGAGGGTCCTGACTGTTAGAAGGAAAACTAACAGAAAGAACATCCACACCAAAACCCCATCTGTACGTCACCATCATCAAAGACCAAAGGTAGATAAACCACAAAGATGGGGAAAAAAGCAGAGCAGAAAAGCTGAAAATTCTAAAAATCAGAGCACCTCTCCCCCTCCAAAGGAACACTGCTCCTCACCAGCAACAGAACAAAGCTGGATGAAGAATAACTTTGACAAGTTGAGAGAAGAAGGCTTCAGATGATCAAACTTCTCCGAGCTAAAGGAGGAAGTTTGAACCCATCACAAAGAAGCTAAAAACCTTGAAAAAAGATTAGACAAATGGCTAACTAGAATAACCAGTGTAGAGAAGTCCTTAAATGACCTGATGGAGCTGAAAACCATGGCACAAGAACTATGTGACAAATGCACAAGCTTCAGTAGCCGATTTGATCAACTGGAAGAAAGGGTATCAGTTATTGAAGATCAAATGAATGAAATGAAGTGACAAGAGAAGTTTAGAGAAAAAAGAGTAAAAAGAAACGAACAAAGCCTCCAAGAAATATGGGACTATGTGAAAAGACCAAATCTACATCTGATGGTGTACCTGAAAGTGACGGGGAAAATAGAACCAAGTTGGAAAACACTCTGCAGGATATTACGTAGGAGAACTTCCCCAACCTGGCAAGGCAGGACAACATTCAAATTCAGGAAATACAGAGAACACTACAAAGATACTCCTCAAGAAGAGCAACTCCAAGACCACATGACTGTCAGATTCACCAAAGTTGAAATGAAGGAAAAAATCTTAAGGGCAGCCAGAGAGAAAGGTCAGGTTACCCACAAAGGGAAGCCTGTCAGACTTAACAGCAGATCTCTCAGCAGAAACTCTACAAGCCAGAAGAGAGTGGAGGTCAATCTTCAACATTCTTAAAGAAAAGAATTTTCAACCCAGAATTTCATATCCAGCCAAACTACACTTCATAAGTGAAGGAGAAATGAAATCCTTTACAGACAAGCAAATGCTGAGAGATTTTGTCACCACCAGGCCTGCCCTACAAGAGATCCTGAAGGAAGGACTAAACATGGATAAGAGTAACTGGTACCAGCCACTGCAAAAACATGCCAAATTGTAAAGACCATCGAAGCTAGGAAGAAACTGCATCAACTAACGAGCAAAATAACCAGATAACATCATAATGACAGGATCAAGTTCACACATAACAATATTAACCTTAAATGTTAATGGACTAAATGGTCCAATTAAAAGACACAGACTGGCAATTGGATAAAGACTCAAGACCCATCAGTGTGCTGTATTCAGGAGACCCATCTCACATGCAGAGACACATATAGGCTCAAAATAAAGGGATGGAGGAAGATCTACCAAGCAAATGGAAAACAAAAAAGTCAGGGGTTGCAATTCTAGTCTCTTGTAAAACAAACTTTAAATCAACAAAGATCAAAAGAGACAAAGAAGGCCATTACATAATGGTAAAGGGATCAGTTCAACAAGAAGAACTAACTATCCTAAATATATATGCACCCAATACAGGAGCACCCAGATTCATAAAGCAAGTCCTTAGAGACCTACAAAGAGACTTAGACTCCCACACAATAATAATGGGAGGCTTTAACACCCCACTGTCAACATTAGACAGATCAACAAGACAGAAAGTTAAAAAGGATATCCAGGAATTGAACTCAGCTCTGCTACCAAGCTGACCTAATAGACATCTACAGAACTCTCCACCCCAAATCAACAGAATATACATTCTTCTTATTACCACATCACACTTACTCCACAACTGACCACATAGTTGGAAGTAAAGCACTCCTCAGCAAATGTAAAAGAACAGAAATTATAACAAACTGTCTCTCAGACCACAGGGCAATCAAACTAGAACTGAGGGTTAAGAAACTCACTGAAAACTGCTCAACTACGTGGAAACTGAACAACCGGCTCCCGAATGACTACTGGTTACATAACGAAACGAAGGCAGAAATAAAGATGTTCTTTGAAACCAATGAGAACAAAGATACAACATACCAGAATCTCTGGGACACATTTAAAGCAGTGTGTAGAGGGAAATGTGTAGCACTAAATGCCCATGAGAGAGAGCAAGAAAGATCTAAAATTGACACCCTAACATCACAATTAAAAGAACTAGAGAAGCAAGAGCAAACACATTCAAAAGCTAACAGAAGGCAAGAAATAACTAAGATCAGAGCAGAACTGAAGGAGATAGAGACACAAAAAAACCCTTCAAAAAATCAATGAATCCCTCAGGAGCTGGTTTTTTGAAGAGATCAACAAAATTGACAGACTGCTAGCAAGACTAATAAAGAAGAAAAGAGAGAAGAATCAAATAGATGCAATAAAAAATGATAAAGGGGATATCACCACCGATCCCACAGAAATACAAACTACCATCAGAGAATACTATAAACACCTCTACGCAAATCAACTAGAATATCTAGAAGAAATGGATAAATTCCTGGACACATACACCCTCCCAAGACTAAACCAGGAAGAAGTTGAATCCCTGAATAGACCAATAGCAGGCTCTGAAATTGAGGCAATAATTAATAGCCTACCAACCAAAATGAGTCCAGGACAAGATGGATTCACAGCTGAATTCTGCCAGAGGTACAAGGAGGAGCTGGTACCATTCCTTCTGAAACTATTCCAATCAATAGAAAAAGAGGGAATCCTCCCTAACTCGTTTTATGAGGCCAACATCATTCTGATACCAAAGCCTGGCAGAGACACAACAAAAAAAGAGAATTTTAGACCAATATCCCTGATGAACATCGATGCCAAACTCCTCAATAAAATACTGGCAAACCGAATCCAGCAGCACATCAAAAAGCTGATCCACCATGATCAAGTGGACTTCATCCCTGGTATGCAAGGCTGGTTCAACATACGCAAATCAATAAACGTAATCCAGCATATAAACAGAACCAAAGACAAAAACACATGATTATCTCAATAGATGCAGAAAAGGCCTTTGACAAAATTCAACAGCCTTTCATGCTAAAAACTCTCAATAAATTCGGTATTGATGGAACGTATCTCAAAATAATAAGAGCTATTTATGAGAAACCCACAGCCAATATCATACTGAATGGGCAAAAACTGGAAGCATTCCCTTTGAAAACTGGCACAAGACAGGGATACCGTCTCTCACCACTCTTACTCAGCATAGTGTTGGAAGTTCTAGCCAGGGCAATCAGGCAGGAGAAAGAAATAAAGGGCATTTCAATTAGGAAAAGAAGAAGTCAAATTGTCCCTGTTTGCAGAGGACATGATTGTATATTTAGAAAACCCCATCATCTCAGCCCAAAATCTCCTTAAGCTGATAAGCAACTTCAGCAACGTTTCAGGATACAATATCAATGTGCAAAAATCCCAAGCATTCTTATACACCAATAACAGACAAACAGAGAGCCAAATCATGAGTGAAGTCCCATTCACAATTGCTTCAAAGAGAATAAAATACCTAGGAATCCAACTTACAAGGGATGTCAAGGACCTCTTCAAGGAGAACTACAAACCACTGCTCAACGAAATAAAAGAGGACACAAACAAATGGAAGAACATTCTGTGCTCATGGATAGGAAGAATCAATATCATGAAAATGGCCATACTGCCTAAGGTAATTTATAGATTCAGTGCCATCCCCATCAGGCTACCAACGACTTTCTTCACAGAATTGGAAAAAACTAGTTTAAAGTTCATATGAAGCCAAAAAAGAGCCAAGACAATTCTAAGCCAAAAGAACAAAGCTGGAGGCATCACTGCTACCTGACTTCAAACTATACTACAAGGCTACAGTAACCAAAACAGCATGGTACTGGTACCAAAACAGAGATATAGAACAATGGAACAGAACAGAGTCCTCAGAAATAATACCACACATCTACCACCATCTGATCTTTGACAAACCTGACAAAAACAAGAAATTGGGAAAAGATTCCCTATTTGGTAAATGGTGTTGGGAAAAAATGGTTCTGGGAAAGGATTCTCTATTTAATAAATGGTGCTGGGAAATATGTAGAAATCTGAAACTGGATCCCTTCCTTCCACCTTATACAAAAATTAATTCAAGATGGATTAAAGACTTAAATGTTAGACCTAAGACCATAAAAACCCTAGAAGAAAACCTAGGCAATACCATTCAGGACCTAGGCATGGACAAGGACTTCATCTCTAAAACACCAAAAGCAATGGCAACAAAAGCCAAAATTGACAAACGGAATCTAATTAAACTAAAGAGCTTCTGCACAGCAAAAGAAACTACCATCAGAGTGAACAGGCAACCTACAGAATGGGAGAAAATTTTTACAATCTACTCATCTGACAAAGTGCTAATATCCAGAATCTACAAAGAATTCAAACAAGTTTACAAGAAAAAAACAACCCCATCAAAAAGTGGGCGAAGCATATGAACAGACACTTCTCAAAAGAAGACATTTATGCAGCCAACAGGCACATGAAAAAATGCTCATCATCACTGACCGTCAGAGATATGTGAATCAAAACCACAATGAGATACCATCTCACACCAGTTAGAATGGTGTTCATTCAAAAGTCAAGAAACAACAGGTGCTGGAGAGGATGTATTTTTATTGCAGCACTATTCACAATAGCACAGACTTGGAACCAACCCAAATGTCCATCAATGATAGACGGGATTAAGAAAATGTAACACATATACACCGTGGAATACTATGCAGCCATAAAAAAAGGATGAGTTCATGTCCTTTGTAGGGACATGGATGCAGCTGGAAACCATCATTCTCAGTAAAGTATCACAAGGACAAGAAAAACAAACACTGCATCCTCTCACTTATAGGTGGGAATTGAACAACGAGAACACTTGGACACAGGAAGGGGAACATCACACACCAGGGCCTGACGTGGGGTGGGGGAGTGGGGAGGGATAGCACTAGGAGATATATCTAATGTAAATGACGAGTTAATGGGTGCAGCACACCAACATGGCACATGTATACATATGTAACAAACCTGCACGTTGTGCACATGTACCCTAGAACTTAAAGTATAATAATAAAAAAAAAGACAACTGTGAGGGGACCCAGCATCTAACAACCATCCACAATTTGCCATACTATTGACATTTCATTTAGTCAATGAGGTGAGGGAAATGTGTCATCATGTATTGTCGAGGAAATAATCTAAGGCTCGGAGATACTTAGCAACTTACCCAACTGCACATAGCTGGTTGGTGGCAGATTCAATATTGAAAGCCCAGGTCTTTTTCACTCCAAAGCCTAAGACATATTCCAATGTATCACCTACTGAGAGGAAAATGGCACCTGTTTGGGGGTAGCTAAATGTGCATTCTATGGAAGAAAGTTTGAATAACTGGCAAAAACTGAACCAATGGGTAGTTGCAGGAGTCAGACCTTGACTCAGTGCAAAGGCCTTTGTAGTAAATTGGTATAGCTTCCTTGGCGAGACCACTGGAAGAGTCAAGGGGGGACTGGACAAGCACCAGCTGGAGGCGTGGTAAAGAAAGTTTATGAAGTAGGCTGGACTACATAACTCTGAATCCCTTTCAAGCCTGTGATGTCTAAGATACGGAGCTTTGATAACTTGATTCCCTGAATTTGGTACTCCTGTTGGCCCTAGACAGCATCTGTAGCCACGAATGGGAGAAAAGGAGGAAGAGAAAGGAGGGAAAGAAGAATGGAAGAAAGAAAGCAAAGGGGGAAGTTA
The DNA here is from genome assembly GCF_007565055.1 of Rhinopithecus roxellana. NCBI lineage: Eukaryota > Metazoa > Chordata > Mammalia > Primates > Cercopithecidae > Rhinopithecus > Rhinopithecus roxellana. The sequence continues at coordinate 84,831,522 of NC_044560.1, read as the reverse complement.
GCTAGTAAATTCAAGCTATGAGGATTGAGAGAACTCTGGATCCTGAATCTTTCATTCTTTATTGAGTCATTTCTTAATTAAGAAACAACTGAGAAAGCATATGCTGTGACCTCAAAGAGATAGGTACCCCCATTTTCCTTTATGGATGATTGAAGTGTATGCTCAGTGTTGACCTCTGCAGTGAACTCAGGGCATTAATGGGGAATCCTCCGTGAACCAAGTTTTAGAGGAGCAGACAAGTTTTCACGTGTGCGCTTATCACTAATGCCAGTCTAATGCCTGATTCTACAAAGGATGAACAGTCAATAGAAAGGTAGATATGTTTCATTTCTCTTTGGTCTGAACATTCTCAAGTGGGAAGAGTCGTGACATAGGCAGTTTTAGAGAAAGTATGAAATTACAAGTGTTGTCCATTGACGGCCTGTCCTTTGAAGCTGTCTCATTAGACCATCAATCTTCACCTAAGTCACTTTCAGTCCTCCAGACTCAATTACTTCTGGCCACCCCACTCGCATCTCCCCACAGAAGTTCTGCCATAGCCCTGTGGATACCAGTATTCACATTTGACTCCAGTTCTCCATTCACAGCTGTTTAATCTTAGGCAAGTCTCTGAACCTCTTAGAGCCTCATGTCCTGTTGGTGGGATTATAAATGGCACAACTTTTTTGGAAGGTACTTTTCACAGTAGGATCTAAAACGTGAAATGTGGATACCACTTTTAGGGATTTATACCAAGGAACTAGGGAACAGTGAGAGGCTAGTGCAAAATGATATGTGCAAGGATGTTCACTGCAGTGTTATTTATTATAATGGGGAAAAGGAAATAGTATATGTCCAATATTAATGGTTCCATAAACTGTGGCACCTGTGACTGATATAACATGTGGCAATTACAATTTTAATTTCAAAAAATATTCAAATAAATTTGAAAATGCTTCATATAGGATATTAAGTAAAAAATCAATATACGAAACTGAATATATAGTTTAAATACACAGTACAAGTTAAAATGTATTTTTAGAGCTCCCGCCACCTACAGGATTAGGAACAAACTTTCTAACAGAAGATGTTATAATCAGACTCCATCCCAACTCAGCTCCCTCATTTTCTGTCACTTCGTCCCCATCATCTCCAGTTCCCCACACCATTCCCTCCCTTGCACCTTGCTTTAGCCACCCCAAGCTGCTTGGCATTCTATAAACACATCATAACTATGCATACTGCCATGCCTTCATGCTTCCTGCTTTCCCTGGCCAAAACAACCTTCCCCACATTTTTCAAGAACTCATTCAGGCATCGCCACTTCTTCCTTGACAGTTAATTATTTCCTGCCCCTTTCTCCTACAGAACAGTTTTTATATACTTAATAATTACTTATTTAGTAGCTGTCATTCTCATTTTACCTTTCTTCAACATTTGTGGGAACCCCAAGGAGGGAAGACTGACTCTGTCTCAGAGGATCAGGAAAGGGTTCACAGAGGAGGGTTGCAGGAAAATGAATAGGAGTTTGTCCACTAGACAAAAGACAGTAAACGCCCCCACAGAATTCCAGAGTGAGCTCCCAGCTTGTATCTATTTCTCTCGTAACTCTTTTCTCACTGCGTAGTATGTTGCTTATGGGTACATGTCTCTCCCCTACCAGCACGGTCATTAAGAGCAGAAAATGTGCCTTGTTTGCCTTGTGGTGTTCAGCACATTGCCTGGCACATACTGGGCATCATAAATATATTTTTGTCCCAGAGTATGAAGGTCTGAAAATAACAATACAGTAATTACCTTTCTCCTTGTCTCAGGGTGAATGGGGAAAAATCATATTCTTGTTGTTTCAAGTGTGAGCCCAGAGATGCTGAAAATGCTTTATATTTTGCTAATTTCAACCAGATTGAAGAAGTTGTTCCCTTGGTAGGCCTTAAGAGGATATTCTGCAAAATTTGTACTTTGAGTATAAGAATTGTACCAATATGAGCTTTGCTTCCCCTTTAAACAGCGTGCCACAAGAGTTATGCCTTTGAAATAAATCCTGTTTGAGTAATGTTTCTCTTGGACTCATAAAATCTTTATGGAAATCTTTTCTCATCTCATAGACTATAAGAAGAAAGAGAGAGCCAGAACCACTGAGCTAGAAGTGAAGAGCGAAGTATTTTCTCATATGTGGGTCACACTTTAATGTAAATAGTTTTTAAATGCAAATTCCATACCAGCTACATATTAGCTCAAAAATCCTAGCTCTGTCCAAGTGCTGAATCTCTGAGTTAAGATCTCTTAATCTCTGATTATAGAGTAGGTGGTATGGAAATGTATCCATTCAGATAGAAAGTTTGAATGTATTAAAAGATCCAGTAACAGCCATACTAGGGATAAGAACACAAATGCTGGCAGAAATAAAAACAGCTTTATGCCCTCCCTCAAAAGGAGAGAGAGAGAGAAGCAGTAAGTTGGCAGAGGTGAACTCTCAACCCAGCTATGCAAAGGGGCACTGACTTGGGAGGCACACACTCATTCAACATACATTTTTGGGGTGCCTGGTATATAACAGGTATTATACAATCACATTAAATTAGATAAATCATCATCTTTGGTCTCCATGAGGTCACAATCAGTGTTTGCTCATCCACTGACTAGCTGTTAACTTTGAGGAATTTACTTAACCTTTCAAGCTTCAGGTTTTTCATTTTAAAAATTTGGATAATAGGATCTTAGTAGATTACTATGCAGAATAAATAAGATAATGTTTACAAAGCACTTTGCGTAGAACTTAACATATGATAAACTCTCAATGAGTGTTACATATTAGTATGAGGTGTGATGCACTATGCTAAGTTCTTTGTATTCATGGTCTCATTTGTTCTCTCATTTGCTCTACACCTGTCACCTTGAGTAGGATTTAATTCACCCTTTACACAGACAAGAAGAAGGAGGCTCAGAAGAATGTGGTTTGCTAACTTGCCAAGTTCATACAGTTAGTAGTGGGAACAGCATTCAAAGTCAGTTCTTTCTTCGTCTAAAACCAATGCTCATGATTATAGTGCTCGTGGTTGGAGCAGGAATTGGGGACAGATACCAGTGCTTGCTATCAGCCACCCAATATTGTAAGGCAAAATCTCCTACCCTCATCAGGACTGGCATTTTGGGGAAGGCAAAGTCTAAGGGAATGAGGTAGTCACATGATTCAGGTGTTTGTGTGACTTTCAGGTCAGGGACATTTGTGGGTTAATAGATATGGGGCAGATAAATCCCAGCCCTTGGGAGAGTAGGCCCAAAGTCCATCCATCCAGAAACAGTTTCACGAAACTGCTAGCCCATGGGGGAGCAAGAAATGGGACCAGAGATTGAAGCAGACCAACCAGACAGGTGGGCCGCACTTAGGTGGAATGGTTAATGATCAAGGCTGCAGGGATTCCAGAGACTAAATCCCTGGCTCCTGGAATCTTAGTGGGAGGTGGTAGGGAGGATAGCAGACTATTTCCAGAATCCACTTGACAAGTGGAAAAGGAGATCATGATGAATTTCCTGCTGGAGACAATTGTAACCGGGACAAGGTAGGTCGACCCTGAATATGTGACCAAGCAAAGGCTGAGCAAAAGCTGGCACCATAGAAGCTACCAACTCACACACTCCAGTTGGAACCCCCAGCTGAGAGAACTCTTTGATTGTGTTGGTCTGCATCCTGTGGCTTAGGGACAGTGGGAGCTCTGAACTAGTGACCACGCATTGTTACCTCAGTGAGAAGAATGTGCTTTTTCTTTTCGTTCAAGAGCTTATGATTCAGTCCTATGGATTCACATAAATATTCTCTTTGCTTTACTCCCTGTGGCAAATAGGACTACAAAGCACAACAGCACCCCCTCCCCATCCCCAGGGCTGTCCCATAAGTAGTGGGAGTTACCTGAGTTCCCTTGATTAAAATTGGAAAGGTCATATCTCAATAGTATCTTTAGGGCTTGCGTTTCCCATTTGTGACAATCTTGGACTGTCCTCAGGACTCCCTAAGGCGTCCTTCCAGCTCTGACCTTCCATGGGTGTCTCTCGGACACAGAGAGTTTGGCCAGCCATCAAGCAGGTAAACGGATCAATGAGGGCTGTTCATTGAATTGTGCTCCTGGGCCTCTACTGCTACTTTCAGCCTCTGCTGCCACTGTCAGATCAATGGGGGGAGCAGACAGCTGTGCTGTGTCACAATAATGGCTCCTTTGAAGAGACTTTGTTCAGTCCTTCTCCTGTAGGCTAGGGAGGTCAGGGGCAGCTGCGCCCAACACCTGGCAGCTCAAGGGAGGCCCACGTTGGCTTCTAATAAAAGCAGCAGGGGTGTCTGGAATGGACCACATGCAGGTCTCCCATTCACCTGTGAGGCTGTCTGTCCCCATCAGAGGGGAAGTGTGGTTGCTCACATCTCATGTACATCTAGCCCATGTGTGCTGGCCTCATCGTCTACTGAAGCTGAAAGCATGTTGTGTCCAAAAAACACAAAGCAGGATTTTCAGCTTGTTTGCAGTAATGGCCTCACGGGATGGCTCCTGGCTTAGGAATCAGAGAGTTTGCTGAACAAATACATGGGGCAGAAAGTGCTGAAAAAGCAGCTCTCAGATATTACATGGTCTATTCCTCTTCTCTCTGCTTGGTCCCAAATGGTCACTCAAGCCCCTGAGTCTGCCTGACCGTCAAATCCAGGAACCCAACTCCCAGTCTTAATTCAAACTATCAAGAGAGAGAATCTGACTAGCTCTGCTCATCAGTCAAGTGTCCACTCCTTGTCCAGTCAGCTGCAGCTAGAAAGGGGCAAGCTCAGCTCGTACCAGTATAGCTACAGGAACCCCTCCCTTCAGCAGCTCAATCCTGAGAAGAGGGCAGGGGCTTGGCAGCAACCCTCAGGGTATTTTCTGCATTAAATTAACCTCTCTCTTCTCTCTGGTCTCTCTCAGAAAGTAATGGGGAAAAGTATTCTTTTCAATTTGCCCCCTTGAGCTACACAAAATAATACAGACTAAGGGCCTGGCATTCAGTGAAGAGAACTTGAGAGCAATTTCAGGGTGTCTTCACCACTACAGTATTGTCTATCTGCCTTTCACAGTCTGCAAAAGGGAGCTCTGTAAATACCAGGGATTTTGTGATTATTACGAATCCTCTAAGCAGCTAAATTTCCCAAATTCTCAGAGTTGTAAATGCCTTGGGATTTGGAGATATAATTAAGAATAGATGAGCCTTACAAAGGTTGATGGTGAGGATCTGGGATTGCATCAAGCCATAGAGAGAATTTTGCTGTGAGTTCCAGGCCCTCATCTCCCCCAGTGCGACAAGAGGGACAAGTCCAGTGGGACAAGGACTGGAGGGGGTCATGGCACACAGGACCTCTGTTATCAGAAACACCGGGCCCAGGAATCCTGGCCTCTCATTCTCCCAGAACTTGTGACACAGCCTATAAACCCACTCAACAGGTTAGGGAGAGGCAATGCTGAGTCAGCCCTGGGCTGTGCGCCATAGCCATCCTGAACAGCTTTCTGCCATTACAGGATAGAAGAAGACTGGCCAAGTCTGGCCCATTTCCTCTCAGCAGCCATTTGCCTTCTGCCCACACATCAATCTTGCCAAAAGAGGGCTTGTGCTGCAGCATTGAGTCATTCTTCTACCCTCTTTAGTTTATACTCATTTCTCAGGGTTTTTCTCTGACTCTACTACTTACTGAAAAGTGTAGAAATACTAATAACGCAATACTATGTTTTATTTGATCTATGGACTGCAGCAATCTGAATCTATATTATCTGTCATGCCAAGAATGTTTTGACCTTCTAAAAGGAAATGAATGCTCTCCGGACCAGAGCCAAGCAAGCAGCTTAGACCCATTCACAAGCAAAAGTCTGGGGCCTTGAGAGTTCCAGGGCATTAAATCACCATCAGAATATGACTAGGGTCTTGAAGCTCATGATCTGGAGCACTGAGAGAGGAGAAGGAGCAATGACCCCACAGCTACTGTGACACATGGTAGAGTGAGGGTGCTGCAGCCAGGATGCCTGAGTTCTGCTACTTGATAGTTGTGTGACCTCCAGCAAGTTGCCTAACCTCTCTGTGTCTCCAATTTCTCACCTGCAAGCCACAGGTTATAAAGGGTTGCTGTAATAGACGAGTAAATACATGCAAGGGACTTAGAAAAGTGTCTGGCATGCAGTAAATGCTCAGGGTAGCATCTGTGTCCCAAGTGGTACATAAGTGCTTTATGCCATGTCTTCTCAGTTCTATTCCCATATGACCCTGAGAAACAGCTTTTGGTGTTGCCATTATACATGAGAATAAAGTGAATTTCTCATGTTCGACAAATTGCCCAGGCAATTGTGGCTAGTAGGTGGCAATGACAGATTCCCAAGGCGGACATCTCTGACTACAAACCCTGTGTTTTATCTCTTGACCAGTTCCCCTCATGGTCAGCCTGGCTTCCTGTAATTACAAACTCTCCCCTTTAGTTCCCTCTATTGTCTCTTGATGCTCACTTGACTTTCAGGGACTCTGGGATCTCTGCTACTTCCCAGCTGTGAGACAACTAAGACCAGTTAATCTGTTTTTGCCTCAATTTCTTTATTTCTGTAAACTGGCATAATAACAGAGCCTGCTGAGAAGGAGAACAGCAGCCCCTGATGGCTGGAAGCCGGCCTGGCAATATCAGTAAGGCTGTGTGCTGCCGAGAGCTGGCCTGGCACCCACACCTAGACCTTGGGGTTCTCCTGTTGACCGTAAACAATTTCACTGAATGTCAATGCCGGACAAGGCCACTCTAGGACCCTGATATATTAAGACAAAAACAAGACCATTTCAGCAGCATGAACTCAGACAAAAACAAGAACATTATTCAAAATGCAAAGATGACCTAACAGTCCCTCTCCCTCCACCTCTTGACTGATGTGAGTGATGGCTGCTTCTTTACCAATTACAACTCTCATCTTCCTTCATTCCTCCTGCCTTGTAAATAAAATTTATGAAGTACCCAACCACAGAATTATACCTACCTCCAGACAGTCTCCAATCCAGGGCAAAGCTCTGCTTCCTTGAACCCTCCCCCCGACAACTAACACAAGCCCGAATCCTACAGTGAATTATTTCTTACCTTCTGAGACACTGCACAGCCCCCTGTGGTGTGCATTCTCCCTCACTGCCACCAGTCAGCAAGCCCAACTTTGTTCAGCTACAGGGAGGTCCATGGTGGTCATTGGCCGAGGGCTGACACTGCCTCTAGAATTATATGTGATGATGCCTGGAGAACACTTAGAAATAGGGCCTAGTCCATAGTAAACACCCAATACATGTCAGTCATGAGCATGACGTTTATTGTAAGAAATGCCCTTCCTCTTTGAACAGAGCTAAGCAGCATACGTTCGCTCTCACTAACCAGCCCCCTTCTTTTCTAAAGTCCATGCATTCCCCCTACCCCCTTGTTTGCCCTGGGCACTGAAGCATTCTCTTTTTGCATTTCACAGATCTTTACACTGTAGACCTCATACCTAGAAAAATCTGTTTTGCCCATGACATTGGAGGCTGTTGTCTGCCCTGTCTTTGGGATCCCAATGAAGGACATCCTCTCTGGGTATTTCGACAGCATAGATGGGTGGGAGGCGGGGCTAGATGAGAAGTGGACTGATGGTCAGGCCTTGGCAGCCCTTTCCCACTTCCTGGCAGAGTAGATACTTTGCACATGGAAGTTCCCTTACCCACTTGCCAGGGCTGTGAAGGCCAGAGGAGCCTGGCCAGATTCTTTATCGCAAATGTACTCGCAGCTGCATCAGTGAGGGACAGACCCAGGGACCACAGAGTTCTTCCATGCCCACTGCTGCTAATTGCAGATAATACATTAAAAATACAGAGCCGCATCTGTTCATTATAACATGGGTATCGAGGAATTTACATGGTTTACAATGACAGGGTGTGGGGAGAGGAAAATGCTGATTCTATCTGGGAGCCAGAGGCACAGCTGTGGGCAAAGAGCTGGAGATGTGGTTTCTGGTGCCCATCAAACTCTCTGGGTGCTAACCAAGCCCTCCCTTTGAGACACCCAGGGATAGATCCAGGTATTTATCTGGAAATACCAAACTACGTAGCATAACCAGTCAAGCACAAAGTGGATATCCAGATGCCCAGGAGGCCTTCTGGCCCAACTCTGGTATTTGCAAAGAGTTTCTGACAGAAGGGAGACACAGGACAGAAGAAACAACATGCTTCTCATGATTCAGTTGTTCATTTTCAATCAAGCATGAACTGAGCACCTAACCTGCTCTTCAAGTTGTCTGTAAAATGGGGTGTTTAAAGTACTGCTCTCACTGAATGTTTTTCTTGAGTAAAATAATTGCATTAAATGACTTTAAATAGTACCCAAATCATCTAACACAAGCCCAAATCCTGCACCGAATTATTTCTTACCAGGTATGATGTAGGCACTCAATAAAAGTGTGCTGTTATCATTGTACTCCATGTGAAGCATTGTGTTAGATTTTAGAGCACTGGCATAAATAAGGCAAGATCCCTTCCCTTCTCTACCAGTTGGGGGGACAGTTGCTATAATGTGTTGTGCATTGGGATAGCATTGTATGGACTTACATAAGCTATTATGGGAACACAAAAGGGAGTTGGAGCATCAAAGACAGCTTCCTAGAGGAAGGGATACCTGACCTAAGTCCTGTAGAACAGGTTGAAGTCTACCAGACCTAAAAGGTAGGAGAGATGATCCCAGCCATGAGAAGTATGTGCAAAGGCCCTGGGGAGAGGGATAGAGTGTAGTGTTTCTGGGGAAAATGCAGTGTAGCAGGACCTTAGGGCAGGTGCATTACGTGTCTGTTGCTGTGTCACATATTACTCCAAAGCTTAGTGGCTTGAAACAACATTTATTAGCTCATATTTTCTGTGTGTTAGGAATGTAAGTGTGGCTTAATTGGGTTCTCTGGCTTAGGATTTCTCATAAGGCTTCAATCAAGGTGTCCAATAGGGTGGCAGTCAGCTCAAAGCTCAACTGGAGGGGAGGACAAGCTTCCAAGTTTCTTCACATAATTGTTTGCTGGATTCCTCCATGCTATTGGCCAGAGACAGCCCTCAGTTCCTCTCCAAAGGGAAGCTTTCAACACAGCTGCTTCATCAGAGCAAGCCAGAGAGTAGAGCCAGAGAGAGAGGATAAGACAGAAGTGACAGTCTTTTATAACCTGATATGAGAAGTGACATTCCATCACTTTTTCTGTATTCTATTCTTTAGAGGCAAATCACTTAGGTCCAGCCCACACACAAAGGGAGGGGATTACACCAAGGACATGAATACCAGAAGAGAAAGAACACTTAGAGTCATTTCTGAAGCTACCTATCACAGTCTACCCTCTGGCTCTCCGATGATTCCTGTCCCTTCCACATGCAAAATATATGTCCCTTCCACACACAAAATATAATCACTCCTTCTCAAGGTCTCTAAACATCTCCTCCCATGAGAGCACCAACTGAAAGTCCAGGATCTCATCATCTAAATCAGGTGCAGGTGTGGATGAGGCTCTTGGGTATAATTCCTTAAGTACAAGTTCTAGAATACTGTTATTACAGATTTGGTGATTTGAAAAGCTAACGAGATAAATTATCTGCCCCCTATATGCCCAACATACAATGGCAGGTTAGGCATAGAGCAATGACTATAAACACTGCTACTCAAAGGGAAGAAAATGTGAGGTACAAAGGCGTCACTGGTCCATAACAATTTTGAAATCCAGCCAGGAAAAGACTAGAAGTTTCTTGGTTAGGTTTCAAAGCCTGGGGATAATTCTCCATGACTCTTAGCTCCACCTTCTAAGCTCTTAGTTCTTCCTTCTGAGTAATCCTTCCTTTTTCATGAACAGAAGCCTGTGTTTAAAGCTGACTTGTTTTCTCAGTCTGTTTCCTGCTGCGAATTTTAGGGGTCCAATGGTCTCATTTTATTTTGTTATGTCTCTGTTCGTTTCTGTCCCAGCTGTGTTTCTTCTTATAGGTTTTCTCAAAAACTTTTTGGTTCTTCTGTAAATTGCACTGAGATTCCCTCTATTACACAAAAGCCAAACCCACAAATTTCTTTGAGGACTAAACACTTTTCAACCTGAACCTCTTGAAAAGATGGCCAAGGGACAGCTGTTTCGCTTCGTAGAGTCCCTATTATTTGATCTGGAGGATCTGTGAGGCCTACCCTAATCTCTTTAAAGGGCCTTTGTATGACTGAATAATACCATGATCTTTTGATCTTTCTGAGGTCTTAACCAAAGGCTCCACAGCCACACCCTCAGCTTTATCTCAGACCACCTTTTCTTGACAGTGCTGCTCAAAAGCCATTTCTTAATTTTAGTATGTTTTGCTGACTTGGGAGACTGAGAATCTTCAAAACTATCAGGTCCTGGCTCACTTTAACTTTTTCTTCTCTCTCTTCTCACATAAGTGGTAAGAAGAAATTATTTTCAACACTTTGCCTGGACATCTCCATAGCTAAATCACTGGGTTTATTAGGTACATATTTTGCTTTCCATGTAACTGCAGACAATAGTGGCACTAAGCTTTCTACCACTACCTAACAAGGATGTCTCTCCTCCATAATACAGTTTGCATGGGTCCCCCAAATGTCATGTGCTGGAAAATTAATCCCCAATGTGGTAGTGTTGAAAGGTGGGGACTTAAAGAGGTGATTGGATCGTGAGACCCCTGTCTTCATGAATGGGTTAATCCATCCATGGATTTATGGGTTATCACAGGAGTAGAACTGGTGGCTTTATAAGAACAGGGAGAGGTCAGGCATGGTGGCTCGTGCCGTAATCCCAGCAATTTGGGAGGCCAAGGCGGGTGGATCACTTGAGGTTGGGAGTTCGAGCCCAGCCTGGCCAACATGGTGAAACCTCATCTCTATGAAAAATACAAAAATTAGCCAGGTGTGGTAGCACATGCCTATAGTCTCAGCTACTTGTGAGGCTGAGGCAGGAGAATCACTTGAACCCAGGAGGTGAAGGCTGTAGTGAGCTGAGATCATGCTTCTATACTCCAGCCTGGGCAACAGAGCAAGACTCCATCTCAAAAACAAAAAGAAGGAAGAAGAGAGACCTAAGCAGGCACATCAACATGCGCAGTCCTCTCTGTAGGCAGTCCTCACCAATAAGAAGACTCTAACCAGATGCAGCCCTTTGACCTTGGACTCCTCAGCCTCTGTAACTGGTAACTGTCAGAAATAAATTTCTTTTCTTTACAAATTACCCAGCTTCAGATATTCTGTTACAGACAATAGAAAATAGACAAAGACATTCCAGTTTCCAATAATCTGTTCATCACTTCTTTTAAGCCTCCACCAGCTGTATCCTCAAAGTCCACATTTCTATAGTATCTTCAGTTGTCTTTGAGGCAATTGAAGATTTCTCTAACAAGCTCCTCAGAATGCTCCTCACCTCTGCCCCACTGCCTGGTTCCAAAGCTATCTCACATTTTTAGGTATATGTCACGACACTATCCTTCTCTTGATGCCAAAATCTGTACTCATCATTTCAGTTTGTAACAAATTATCGGAAGCCTTAGTGCCATGAAACACCTATTAGTTTCTATGGGTCAGGAATCAGGTATAGTTTAGCTGAGTCTGTGACAAGGCTACAGATAAGGTGTCCACTGGTGCTGCAGGCATCTCAAAAATTCAGCAGAGGAGTGGTCCACTTCCAGGCTTACTCATGGTTATCAGCAGGGTTCAGTTCCTTGCAGGCTGTTTGACTGAGGGCCTGAGTTCCTTACTGGGTGTTGGCCAGAAGCCACCCTCTGTTCCTTGCCACATGAGCCTTTCCATAGGGCAGCTTTCAGCATGTCAGTTTGCTTCAAGTGATACAGAAGAGCCAGAGACAACGGTCACAGCCTTTCACAGCCTAACATCAGAAGTGAAATCCTATCACTCTGGCCACCAGGTCTGGCCCACACTCAAAGGGAGGGGATTACACAGAGTATGAATTTCAGGAGTTGGGGATCACTGGGAGCCATTTCAGAAACTGCCTTCCACAGTGAGTATCAGGGACAGCATAACTAGCAAGGCCCCAGTGGCCTGATTATGCCATGTCAGACTCCCATAAGTGATGGACAACCACTGAAATATTTCACCGTTGAAGAGGAGAAATAGAAATGTCACCCAGCAGCCAGAGCAGAGAAAGCATTAGAAATGGAGCACTGGGTAGGGAGAGCTGTTGCAACGCAATTGCTTCAAGGGATGGCCTCATAACGAAATGTTCATTGTGTCATTGGTAATCCAACCCAGAGACCAAGGCCAGCCTGAAGGGTCGTATCCCCTTTGGGCCTTTGGCCAAACTGTTTCTCCTGCTTGAAACTATCTTTTTGTGTGTTGCTCTTGCCTTTTGAACCCATCCTTTAGAGACTGGGCAGGCACCCCCATTCCTAGGGCACTCCTTAGCATCAGACACCACTTATGGTGATGTCCCAGGCATTTCATTCAGTCCCTAGCACACCTGTGGGGCAGATACTGTTTAGTGGAAATGTGACAAGTGGTCACATGATAGGACAAAGGGGCATCAATGCCTTTGTGACCTCATCCTGGTGACCTCACCCCATCCACAGACCTGATTTCCTATCTTTTTTTTTTTATTTATTTTGTATTTATTTTTATTATACTTCAAGTTCTAGGGTACATGTGCATAACGTGCAAGTTTGTTACATATGTATACTTGTGCCATGTTGGTGTGCTGCACCCATCAACTCGTCAGCACCCATCAATTCATCATTTATATCATGTATAACTCCCCAGTGCAATCCCTCCCTCCTCCCCCCTCCCCATAATAGGCCCCAGTGTGTGATGTTCCCCTTCTCGAGTCCAAGTGATCTCATTGTTCAGTTCCCACCTATGAGTGAGAACATGCGGTGTTTGGTTTTCTCTTCTTGTGATAGTTTGCTAAGAATGATGGTTTCCAGCTGCATCCATGTCCCTACAAAGGACGCAAACTCATCCTTTTTTATGGCTGCATAGTATTCCATGGTGTATATGTGCCACATTTTCTTAATCCAGTCTGTCACAGATGGACATTTGGGTTGATTCCAAGTCTTTGCTATTGTGAATAGTGCCGCAATAAACATACGTGTGCATGTGTCTTTGTAGTAGAATAATTTATAATCCTCTGGGTATATACCCAGTAGTGGGATGGCTGGGTCATATGGTACATCTAGTTCTAGATCCTTGAGGAATTGCCATACTGTTTTCCATAATGGTTGAACTAGTTTACAATCCCACCAACAGTGTAAAAGTGCTCCTATTTCTCCACATCCTCTCCAACACCTGTTGTTTCCTGATTTTTTAATGATTGCCATTCTAACTGGTGTGAGATGGTATCTCATTGTGGTTTTGATTTGCATTTCTCTGATGGCGAGTGATGATGAGCATTTTTTCATGTGTCTGTTGGCTGTATGCATGTCTTCTTTTGAGAAATGTCTGTTCATATCCTTTGCCCACTTTTTGATGGGGTTGTTTGTTTTTTTCTTGTATATTTGTTTGAGTTCTTTGTAGATTCTGGATATTAGCCCTTTGTCAGATGAGTAGATTGCAAAAATGTTCTCCCATTCTGTAGGTTGCCTGTTCACTCTGATGGTAGTTTCTTTTGCTGTGCAGAAGCTCTTTAGTTTAATTAGATCCCATTTGTCAATTTTGGCTTTTGCTGCCGCTGCTTTTGGTGTTTTAGACATGAAGTCCTTGCCCATGCCTATGTCCTGAATGGTACTACCTAGATTTTCTTCTAGGGTTTTTTTATGGTATTAGCTCTAACATTTAAGTCTCTAATCCATCTTGAATTAATCTTCGTATAAGGAGTAAGGAAAGGATCCAGTTTCAGCTTTCTACTTATGGCTAGCCAATTTTCCCAGCACCATTTATTAAATAGGGAATCCTTTCCCCATTTCTTGTTTCTCTCAGGTTTGTCAAAGATCAGATGGCTGTAGAGGTGTGGTATTATTTCTGAGGACTCTGTTCTGTTCCATTGGTCTATATCTCTGTTTTGGTACCAGTACCATGCTGTTTTGGTTACTGTAGCCTTGTAGTATAGTTTGAAGTCAGGTAGCGTGATGCCTCCAGCTTTGTCCTTTTGACTTAGGATTGTCTTGGCAATGCGGGCTCTTTTTTGGTTCCATATGAACCTTAAAGCAGTTTTTTCCAATTCTGTGAAGAAACTCATTGGTAGCTTGATGGGGATGGCATTGAATCTATAAATAACCTTGGGCAGTATGGCCATTTTCACGATATTGATTCTTCCTATCCATGAGCATGGTATGTTCTTCCATTTGTTTGTGTCCTCTTTGATTTCACTGAGCAGTGGTTTGTAGTTCTCCTTGAAGAGGTCCTTGACATCCCTTGTAAGCTGGATTCCTAGGTATTTTATTCTCTTTGAAGCAATTGTGAATGGAAGTTCATTCATGATTTGGCTCTCTGTTTTTCTGTTACTGGTGTATAAGAATGCTTGTGATTTTTGCACATTAATTTTGTATCCTGAGACTTTGCTGAAGTTGCTTATCAGCTTAAGGAGATTCTGGGCTGAGACAATGGGGTTTTCTAAATATACAATCATGTCCTCTGCAAACAGGGAAAATTTGACTTCTTCTTTTCCTAACTGAATACCCTTGATTTCTTTCTCTTGCCTGATTGCCTTAGCCAGAACTTCCAACACTATGTTGAATAGGAGTGGTGAGAGAGGGCATCCCTGTCTTGTGCCAGTTTTCAAAGGGAATGTTTCCAGTTTTTGCCCATTCAGTATGATATTAGCTGTGGGTTTGTCATAAATAGCTCTTATTATTTTGAGGTACATTCCATCAATACCTAATTTATTGATTGTTTTTAGCATGAAGGGCTGTTGAATTTTGTCAAAAGCCTTTTCTGCATCTATTGAGACAATCATGTGGTTCTTGTCTTTGGTTCTATTTATATGCTGGATTACGTTTATTGATTTGCGAATGTTGAACCAGCCTTGCATCCCAGGGATGAAGCCCACTTGATCATGGTGGATAAGCTTTTTGATGTGCTGCTGAATCCGGTTTGCCAGTATGTTATTGAGGATTTTTGCATCGATGTTCATCAGGGATATTGATCTAAAATTCTCTTTTTTTGTTGTGTCTATGCCAGGCTTTGGTATCAGGATGATGTGGGCCTCATAAAATGAGTTAGGAAGGATTCCCTCTTTTTCTATTGATTGGAATAGTTTCAGAAGGAATGGTACGAGCTCCTCCTTGTACCTCTGGTAGAATTCAGCTGTGAATCCATCTGGTCCTGGACTTTTTTTGGTGAATAGGCTATTGATTGTTGCCTCAATTTCAGAGCCTGCTATTGGTCTATTCAGGAATTCAACTTCTTCCTGGTTTAGTCTTGGGAGAGTGTAAGTGTCCAGGAAATTATCCATTTCTTCTAGATTTTCTAGTTGATTTGCGTAGAGGTGTTTGTAGTATTCTCTGATGGTAGTTTGTATTTCTGTGGGGTCGGTGGTGATATCCCCTTTATCATTTTTTATTGCGTCTATTTGACTCCTCTCTCTTTTCTTCTTTATGAGTCTTGCTAGTGGTCTGTCAATTTTGTTGATCTTTTCAAAAAACCAACTCCTGGATTCATTGATTTTTTGGAGGGTTTTTTGTGTCTCTATCTCCTTCAGTTCTGCTCTGATCTTAGTCATTTCTTGCCTTCTGCTAGCTTTTGAATGTGTTTGCTCTTTCCTCTCTCGTTCTTTTAATTGTGATGTTAGAGTGTCAATTTTAGATCTTTCCTGCTTTCTCTTGTGGGCATTTAGTGCTATAAATTTCCCTCTACAC
Source organism: Rhinopithecus roxellana (assembly GCF_007565055.1). Classification (NCBI taxonomy): domain Eukaryota; kingdom Metazoa; phylum Chordata; class Mammalia; order Primates; family Cercopithecidae; genus Rhinopithecus; species Rhinopithecus roxellana. Next base: position 84,815,739 of record NC_044560.1, on the reverse strand, counting down.
ACTGCTTTAAATGTGTCCCAGAGATTCTGGTATGTTGTATCTTTGTTCTCATTGATTTCAAAGAACATCTTTATTTCTGCTTTCATTTCGTTATGTACCCAGTAGTCATTCAGGAGCAGGTTGTTCAATTTCCATGTAGTTGAGCGGTTTTGATTGAGTTTCTTAGTCCTGAGTTCTAGTTTGATTGCACTGTGGTCTGAGAGACATTTGTTATAATTTCTGTTCTTTTACATTTGCTGAGGAGTGCTTTACTTCCAATTATGTGGTCAATTTTGGAATAAGTGCGATGTGGTGCTGAGAAGAATGTATATTCTGTTGATTTGGGGTGGAGAGTTCTATAGATGTCTATTAGGTCCGCTTGGTGCAGAGATGAGTTCAATTCCTGGATATCCTTGTTAACTTTCTGCCTCGTTGATCTGTCTAATGTTGACAGTGGGGTGTTGAAGTCACCCATTATTATTGTATGGGAGTCTAAGTCTCTTTGTAAGTCTCTAAGGACTTGCTTTATGAATCTGGGTGCTCCTGTATTGGGTGCATATATATGTAGGATAGTTAGTTCTTCCTGTTGAATTGATCCCTTTACCATTATGTAATGGCCTTCTTTGTCTCTTTTGATCTTTGATGGTTTAAAGTCTGTTTTATCAGAGACTAGGATTGCAATCCCTGCTTTTTTTTGTTCTTCATTTGCTTGGTAGATCTTCCTCCATCCCTTTATTTTGAGCCTATGTATGTCTGTGCATGTGAGATGGGTCTCCTGAATACAGCAGACTGATGGGTCTTGACTCTTTATCCAGTTTGCCAGTCTGTGTCTTTTAATTGGAGCATTTAGTCCATTAACATTTAAGGTTAATATTGTTATGTGTGAACTTGATCCTGCCATTATGATATTAACTGGTTATTTTGCTCGTTAGTTGATGCAGTTTCTTCCTAGCCTCGATGGTCTTTACATTTTGGCATGTTTTTGAAATGGCTGGTACCGGTTGTTCCTTTCCATGTTTAGGGCTTCCTTCAGGGTCTCTTGTAAGGCAGGCCTGGTGGTGACAAAATCTCTAAGCATTTACTTATCTGTAAAGGATTTTATTTCTCCTTCACTTATGAAACTTAGTTTGGCTGGATATGAAATTCTGGGTTTAAAATTCTTTTCTTTAAGAACGTTGAATATTGGCCCCCACTCTCTTCTGGCTTGTAGAGTTTCTGCCGAGAGATCTGCTGTTAGTCTGATGGGCTTCCCTTTGTGGGTAACCCGACCTTTCTCTCTGGCTGCCCTTAAGATTTTTTCCTTCATTTCAACTTTGGTGAATCTGGTAATTATGTGTCTTGGAGTTGCTCTTCTCGAGGAGTATCTTTGTGGCGTTCTCTGTATTTCCTGAATTTGAATGTTGGCCTGCCCTACTCAGTTGGGGAAGTTCTTCTGGATGATATCCTGAAGAGTGTTTTCCAACTTGGTTCCATTTTCCCCCTCACTTTCAGGCACCCCAATCAGACGTAGATTTGGTCTTTTTACATAATCCCATACTTCTTGCAGGCTTTGTTCATTTCTTTTTCTTCTTTTTTCTTTTGGTTTCTCTTCTCACTTCATTTCATTCATTTGATCCTCAATCGCTGATACTCTTTCTTCCAGTTGATCCGAGTTGGTTACTGAAGCTTGTGCATTTGTCACGTATTTCTCGTGTCATGGTTTTCATCTCTGTCATTTCGTTTATGACCTTCTCTGCATTAATTAGTCTAGCTGTCAATTCTTCCACTCTTTTTTCAAGATTTTTAGTTTCTTTGCGCTGAGTACATAATTCCTCCTTTAGCTCTGAGAAGTTTGATGGACTGAAGCCTTCTTCTCTCATCTCGTCAAAGTCATTCTCTGTCCAGCTTTGATCCGTTGATGGCGATGGGCTGCGCTCCTTTGCAGGGGGAGATGCGCTCTTATTTTTTGAATTTCCAGCTTTTCTGCCCTGCTTTTTCCCCATCTTTGTGGTTTTATCTGTCTCTGGTCTTTGATGATGGTGACGTACTGATGGGGTTTTGGTATAGGTGTCCTTCCTGTTTGATAGTTTTCCTTCTGACAGTCAGGACTCTCAGCTATAGGTCTGTTGGAGATTGCTTGAGGTCCACTCCAGACCCTGTTTGCCTGGGTGTCAGCAGCAGAGGTTGCAGAAGATAGAATATTGCTGAACAGCGAGTGTACCTGTCTGATTCTTACTTTGGAAGCTTCCTCTCAGGGGTGTACTCCATCCTGTGAGGTGTGGGGTGTCAGACTGCCCCTAGTGGGGGATGTCTCCCAGTTAGGCTACTCAGGGGTCAGGGACCCACTTGAGCAGGCAGTCTGTCCGTTCTCAGATCTCAACCTCTGTGTTGGAAGATCCACTGCTCTCTTCAAAGCTGTCAGACAGAGTCGTTCGCGTCTGCACAGGCCTCTGCTGCTTCCCCTGTTGTTTTTTAGCTGTGCCCTGTCCCCAGAGGTGGAGTCTACAGAGACAGGCAGGTTTCCTTGAGCTGCTGTGAGCTCCACCCAGTTCGAGCTTCCCAGTGGCTTTGTTTACCTACTTAATCCTCAGCAATGGCGGGCGCCCCTCCCCCAGCCTCACTGCTGCCTTGGAGTTAGATTGCTGCAGACTGCTGTGTTAGCAATGAGGGAGGCTCCGTGGGCGTGGGACCCTCCCAGCCAGGTGTGGGGTATATTCTCCTGGTGTGCCAGTTTGCTTAATGCACAGTATTGTGGTGGGAGTTACCCGATTTTCCAGATGTTGTGTGTCTCAGTTCCCCTGGCTAGGAAAAGGGATTCCCTTCCCCCTTGCATTTCCCAGGTGAGGCGATGCCTCGCCCTGCTTCAGCTCTTGCTGGTCCAGCTGCAGCAGCTGACCAGCACCGATTGTCCGGCACTCCCCAGTGAGATGACCCCAGTACCTCAGTTGAAAATGCAGAAATCACCCGTCTTCTGTGTCGCTCACGCTGGGAGTTGGAGACTGGAGCTGTTCCTATTCGGCCATCTTGCCGACAGTTGATTTCCTATCTTAAAGTCCCAGGAACTGGACATTTTTTGCCCCCAAATAATTGACGTTTTAGTGGAGGCTGAAACCAAGATTCCTATGCTGCTGTGTGGCCCAGATGCCAGTTGATTGTTTTGCAACGGATATCAAATTCTCTGTTGGAATTTGAGGGAAACCCAATAAATAAATATACTTATTCCCCCCTCAAGTGCAGAATCAATTGACAGATGCAAGAGAAGAGCAGACGAGGATCAGCATGTCACCTTTATTACTGATGAACTGATTGGAGAGCTGTCTGAATATGCTCTGCAGCTAGGCAGATGGGGAGAGAGAGAAAGGGAGAGTGGGGAGGGCTAACTGAGCATGGTCCGCTCCTCCTCCCAAACCCACCAGATGAGCCATGCCTCTTACGCAGAGTGAATGAGAATTTGTCTGTGGTCCTGGGTCCAGGAGCATCAGTATCACCTGGGAACTTTCAGAAATGCAAATTATAGATCCAACTCCCAGAAATGCTAAATCAAACTCTGGGGGTGAGGCCCAGCACTCTGTGTTTTAATAAAGCCCTGCAGATGATTCTAACACTGGCTTAAAGCTGAGAACCACTGGCCTGTTGGGAATTGTTCCCCACAAGGCCCAGGAAGCAGTATTCCCCTGGAATATTTTGCCACCCATGCCCACCCATTTCCTCCACTTCCTAAGAAAACATATCCCAGAGAGAGGATTCACAGTTCCCACGTTTGGTTTTTAGCTTCCAGCTGCTCCGAGGAATACCAAGTGGAGGCTTCTCATTATCTCCCTTCTTTCCTAAGGAAAAAAATGCCATGGATTTGGTGTCTTCTTTCTTGCAGTCCTATAGAGGGGCAAGGGGTTAATCCCTTTGTTGGCACTTGATAGTCTCTGAAGACTCTAGAATGATCAGCAACACAAAGTCAAAGATGGAAGCATGTGGCTCTCCACTACTGAAATCTCTCTGTGGCTCTCAGTTACGCTTAGATTTCCACATAAACCCCTTGCCAAGGCCTTCACCCTTCCAACCATGTCTCGCCCATTTGTTCACACCTCCAGTCGCTCTGGCCTCCCTCTGTCCCTCTAATATGCCAAGCTCCCTTCTGCAAGGACCTTTGCACTTGCTTCCCTGTTGCTTGGAGGACTCTTCTCGCACACGTTGGCTTGTATGGCTCCTTCTTGCCCTTTAAATCCAAAACCAAATGCCAGCTCCACAGAAATCTTCTGACCACCCATTTCAAGTGCCCTCTATCCTATGCATCATCATTTATCTCATTACCCACGTTTGTTTTCTAGTGAGTACTTGACACTATCAAAAACTGATCCAATATATTTATTTGTGTTGTTTGTTTGTTAAGATGGAGTCTCACTCTGTCGTCCAGGCCAGAGTGCAATCGTACGATCTCAGCTCACTGCAACCTCCGCCCCTTGGGTTCAAGCAATTCTCCTGCCTTAGCCTCCTGAGTAGCTGAGATTACAGGCACGTGCCACCATACCTGGCTAATTATTACATTTTTAGTAGACATGGGGTTTCACCACGTTGATCAGGCTGGTCTCGAACTTCTGACCTCGTGATCCGCCCACCTCGGCCTCCCAAAGTGCTAGGATTATAGGTGTGAGCCACCGTGCCCGGCCTATTTGTTTTTTTTTTTAATTCTCTGTCTCTCCTCACCAGAATGTGAGACATGAGGGACCTTGTTGTATTCCCAGCACCAGAATAGTTGCTGTTATATTGCAGGCATAAGATTTACATAAATATCTGTTGAATTAATGAGTAAGTAAATTAATGACTACATGAACACAGGAAAAGGGTTGAGGAGAGAAGGATCAGAGTTGAGTGATTCAGTCATCGAGATGGTGATGGGCCTGCCTTCCTCTTCTCAAGGACAGGAGCACCTGAGGCCAGTTGAGTGGGCCTGGAATGCTGGCACCACACCAGATTGTCTGCCTACTTTTTCTCTTACCTGTTATCTTAGGTCCAGGCTCCCCCAACTTCTCCTCCTCCTTCCCTCCCTCTCTTTCCACTGTCATTACATTACAGTCATTAGAAACCAGCAGATTCAGACCCTCCTGTTGTCTTTTTCATAAAGGACTGTTAATGGAGTTAGTTTTCAGCAGGGGAACTGCAAACTGTTGTCAACTCTGACTTGGCCACCCACATTCACATAAATTAATCACACAGGAAATCAGAAAGGGGTGGCATGAGGGCTGGGGCCTAGCTGTGTGGGGGCCCTCTTCCCAGAGAGGAGTGTGGTACGTCACACAGCTGCTGCCCACCAAGAGCCCACATTTCAGGTTGGAAACAAGACAACCCAACTGGAACCACTACAGGGTAATACAAGTCAGGATCTAATTAGCACTGGAGGGTAGGAGGTGGCCCTCCACCTTCAAGATATTGGTAACAAAGGAAAGGAAATTAAATGGGGAAGGTAGAGGCTGGAGACAGAAACAAGATTAAAGACAGACTCTTCTAGAATTATAAGGAAGAGGGCATTTATTGAGTAATGTATTCTCTATTGCTATATAACAAATTACCACAGACTTAGTGGCTTAAAACAAAATACACTCATATGGTTTAAACATTTATAGTTTTAAACTTACATTTGTACAATTTCTGTGGGGTTAGGAGTTCAGTAACAGCTTAGCTGGGTGCATTGCTTGAGACCTTGGTCAGCCAAGGCCAAGTTCTCCTCTGGTGGCTTGACTGGGGAAGGATTCACCTCCCCACTTGTGTGGCTGCTGCAGTATTAAGTTCCTTGTGGTTGCTGGACTGAGAACTTCTGTTTCTCACTGGCTGATGTTCTGAGGCCACCCTCAGCTTCTAGACATTTCCCACAGTTCCTTGTCATTCCTTGCTACATGGGCTTCTCAAACTTGACCACTTATTTCATCAAGCAGCAAGGAGAATCCCTAGAGCAGTGGCTAGCAATATGTAGTATTATTTATCATTACGTAATCACAGAAGTGACATTCCATCTCCTTTGCCACATTCTATTGGTTAGAAGAAAGTCACATGTCCAGCCCACACTTAATAGGAGGGGACTATACAAGGGTGTGAACACCAGGAAAGGGGGAAAGGATTATGGAACAACCACCCTAGAGTATATCCGCTACATTACCTATTAGGTTTAGGACTATGCCAAGTACTTTTACATGTATTACCTCAGTTAACTGCTAAAACAGCCTGTAAGGCAGGCATTATCCTCCTTGAACAGATAAGAACATGAGGCTCAGAGGAATGAGAACTTGCCCTAAGTCCTGCCAACATTAAGATGGGGACCACCATATCATAGCATCAAGTGAACTTGTATGAGTGTACACGCTGGAGGGCCAGCACCCTTACAGTAAGGAGCAAGGGCCTCAGGGAGGCGGGGAGGGGGCAGCAAGAGCAGGAGGGGGTTAGCTCTCCGTGAGGGGTGAGACCAAGAGGAAAGGATGGGTATGGATTACATTTCCAGAATGAAGGAAGCTGAGAGCATTTATATCTGAGGATCTCTATTTTCTCAATGAAGCAGAAAATGAGGGCGTCTCCTGAGAGGGTGGAGGTTGGGCTAGAAGGGAAGCAGAGCCAAGTTGGAATAGCAGCTGTGGGGAATGGGGAATGGGAATTTTGCCAGCATGCCTACAAAGTTGTCAAGTGGAATAAGGCTGCTTCCTTCATGAAGACTGCAGCATAGGCTTGGTGGGTGGTCCCCAGTCCCTCCCCTATTACTTTCCATATTCACTTTCATCATCTTGCTTTGCAGTGCTGCAATTTACGCCCAAGTCCATCTCTCTTGTCAGAAGGAAAGTTTGTATAGGGTGGGAACTTAACAGTAGTGTGTAATGTGCCTCTCCATACCCAGCACAGGGCCTGGCACATGAAAATCCTCCGCAAATGACCTGTTTGCTTCCAGACCCTGAATTTCTAAATCACTGTATTACCTCTCATCCCCTAAAGGCTCATGCAGTTCTAAAAGACTGTTCAAAAATATGTATTTTTACTTTTCAGCACAGTAGAATAGAAAGTGTAGGTCCCTCTATCATGGAATAGGGGTCCTTAGAGGTGGAGTTAGGGAGGTCTGTTGCATGTATAAACTGGTGACAAAAAAAGCAGCTTTGCATTTTGGCCCAGTATTTTTGATGTCAAGAAGCCAGAAGAACCATTTCAAAATATTCCATTTCAGTCTTTATTGATTGGTATGGAATGTTGCCCACAGTATATTCTTGCCTGAAAAATCTAGTTACCAGACAGACACTTACAGCGCAATCCCATTTGTGTCAAATTATAGTCAAGTAGACAAAAAACCTAAGTCAAACCATCTCAGGGAAAAAATGCAATGTGTTTTTCATCTTCAATGAAAAGTTTCGGAGACTATTCAGATGCCACAGGGATTCTACCATCTCGGCCTCCTTCTTGGGCCCTATGAGATGGCAAATGGCTGTCCACATTCCCTGGACTGCAGTGTCCCCCAGGACTCCTTACACAGGCCCAGAGATCCACCCTGATAGGACCAACTTGGGTCACATGCCCACCACTGAGCCGATGACTGTGGCCAAGGCGATCCTGCCCTCTGATCAGCCTTGGTCACAAAAGGGAGTCAGGGTGTTGTGAACAAGAGGAAGAGGAGTGGATGCCACATATTATACCTCTATCCACTGAAAAACAACTGCTCTGGTCCCCAGCCCCCTGCTTTTTTTTTGCTTTTTTTTTTTTTTTGTAAAATCTGCCCCTTGCCTCCTCCTGATTAAGGAACACCCCTGGGGCTCACCCTGGCCCCACTGAGCATATCTAAGTGTTGCTGGAAATCCTGGGTCCCCTCAGGCCTATCTCAACTCAGATATCATATGTTTCTCCTGGGGCCTGAAGTGGGAGCTTGAACTCTAGGCCTTCTAGCCCTGGCAGTCTTCCCAGTCACACCTTTTGTTTACTGCTGACACTTCTCTCAAAGCTAGCCCTTCCCTCCCTTTCCCTCCCCTCCATTCCCCTCCTTTCTCTTCCCTCCCCCTCCTCTCCCCTCCCTCTCCTTCCCCTCTTCTCCTTCTCTCTCCCCATCCTCTCCCTCCCCCTCCTCTCCCCATCCTCTCCCTCCCCCTCCTCTCCCTTCTCTCCCTCCATCCCACTCCTTCTCCCTCCCTTCCCCTCCCTTCCCTTCTCCTCCCTTCCCCTTCTTTCCCTTCTCCTCTCCCTTCCCCTTCTCTCCCTTCCTCTCCTCAGGATCAGTTTCCCTGCCCCAATCTCTCTCTACCAAGCCACTCCCTCCTCCACAAAGCATCAGTCACAGCTACTCTAATGCTACACGTGAGACCAGGAACAGGAAATATGATTGAATGGCATTTTATTTTTTCAAACTGGATCCATCAGCTCTGCCTGACTCTTTTCCCTCTGCACCCGTTTCTAGCTGACATTCGGTACTTCTTCCTGGCATTACATTGTTTACATTGTTTACGGTAGAGTTCAAGTTCCTCGAAGTACTTAGCTCTCAGGAGAGCCGCTCTCTGCTCATAAGGGTGCTTCTCCAGGTCTGTCGTTGCTGACCACATCTTCCCTGTGGCCTTGGCCACCTGCACCACCGACCAGCTCGGGTTCTCCCTCTTCAGCTGAGCATAGTGGTCTTGGCAGAAGAGTAGGAAGGATGATGGAGGCCGTCTGGGTGCCTGGGGATCCCGCTTTCTCCGTTTCTTCCTCTTGCCAACGTAATTCATCATTTCTTCCTGGTATCGGGCTTTGTCGAGTTTGGCCAGGGCTTCATATTTGGCCTTTTCATGCTTTGAGATGGATCTCCATTTTTCCGAACACTTTCTAGAGAACTCTTTAAAGCCAACGTAGGTATTCGGCTGCTGCTCCTTGAATTTGTTTCTGTAATTCAGCAAAAAGTGGATGTAAGAAGAGACGTTTGCCTTAGGCTTTAGCTGGATTTCTTTTCCCATGTTCATAAGTTCATCTTTTTTCTGGATTCAGTAACTTGAACAGGAGAGACTGTTGTCCCCACACTCCAGGAGCAATCTAGAAGGTGCTCTGCTTGCGGTGAATTTTTCTGTCTGCAAGAGCTGCAGTCAGGGCTCAGCCTTTTCAGTGGTGATGGCATTGTTGAGTCAGAGGAGGGAAACTGTGACATCGTCCACAAGCCAGCCAATCCCAGCCAACACCTGTGGGCATTTGTGTACGGGTGTTCTTATTGGTTGGTTACTTGAGGGTCAATGGTTGCCTCTCATGAAAGATGATGGTTCATTCATAGAAGGCTATGAGGCAGCTATGTCCCCCAGAAATAATTTTCCTTGGCTTTCTAGAGGCAGTGGGTTTTGCTGCACGTTGGGGGCTTAAAATCCCTAGGCTGTAGTGACAGGCCATGGGGTCTGCTTTCCTCACTATACGATTGTCAGGATGCCGCCTCATCCCTTCCAAAGACAGGCTGAGAATAATGAACATAGGGAGGTGGATAGCTCCAGGGCTGTCATGATAAAATGTGAAGTCTTTCTGTTTGCCTTGAACAGTGGCAGCTCATGCCATACAAAGGGTTTAGTAGTAACTCTAAAAGTAATCAGGTATGACAGCTGTGACTTGGTTCCTGTCAGGACAAAGTTGTCTAATTTAAAACCTGAGTGCTTGGGCTGTGAATTTGAACTCTTCGTTTCTCTGAAGAAATGTGAGGGGAAAGAGGGAGGAGAACCTTGAGATTTTATTAATTAACACTTGAGTCTATGAAAATGAGATGGAATTTGTAGCACATCCAGAAGTCTCCCCACTCTCGCGTGAGGGGTCCCCATTTCTTAGGTTTAGAACGCAAAGCTGTAACAGCTACACTCAAACTGGCTGGCTTCTGGCTTTTGGTCAAAGTAGTTGTGGATATTCCACTAGTCTTTCAATTGGAGGGAAGAGAAAAGATGAAAAAGTGTCATTTTTTGGGCCTTTGGACACTGCTAGGTACTTGCCTGTGTAGTGTTGGGTTTAATATAACTTAATGGTTGATGATAGCCCCAAATTTATAGGACTAGAAAACCGGGTTTCATTAACATAAAAAGTAACATGTTCAAGGTTGAACAGCCACTCACGGGTGGGAGTGTGGATTTTGACTGCTGATTGCTTGACCTAAGCCTGTACTTCATCCTGCCTGCACAGAGCTGCTGCCAGGGCACTGAGGGTCCAGATGCGTGGTCTCAGCAGCTGAACCGGACAAGGAAACTTGCCTAAGACGACCATATTTTGAATTTTTCCGGGTTTATTCCCAGGGTTCCAAGACTTCAACATTCATCTTCTGTAAAAGAAAGATGGAAACTAGTAAGAGTCTCCAATCCTGAATTCTTGCCCCAGCTCTGCTGCAAGGTGGTGGCCCAAGCCAGCCCCTTCCCCTGTGTGAGCTTATGATCTTTCATAAATTGAGCATTCTGGACTGGCCAGGAAAGCCCCTCCAGGGGACAAGCTGTAGTTGTGTGGCAGGATTTGGGGGCCTATAAGATATCAAATGCCAATCAAGGAAGTCTGGACTAGCAGGGGGTCTGGCAAAGGAACAGATTACTTTGGGGACACTTCTCAGCCCAGGTAGTCTTTTTTCCCCTGGCTCTTTCTCCCAAGGGGCCGGAGGTTGACTCACACATTTGCTGGACATGAGCAGGACTGCATAGAAGAATGGGACACAGCTCCTTTCTGAGATCAAAAGATGGGACATGAGGAAGAACTTTAATGAAAGTCCACATATTAATCAGACTCTGCTTAGGCTCAGACATACACACACACACACACACACACAGTAGCTTATCTGTGTCTCTGTTCATAACCTTCCATCCCTCTCATGATGATAAGATCCAGGAAGATTAACCCACAATAGCTATCGGGAAGCTAACAGATTTAAGAAGAAAAAGCAGTAAAAGGGAAAAGCTATGTCAATCTCCCCTAAAGTCCTTGTTTAGGGGAGCTTAGGAAAGGTAAATAAATCTGGCTTCCTAAATCAATGCTGTGTGCTGGGTATCTAAGATTTGCCATTCCAGATCCCCTTTCCAGCCTTCTCCAACCTTCTCTTTTCAGCCTTCTCTGGCCTGGGAAGCTGGTCTGTATGAGCCACATCAATGGATCCCATACCCTCTGGTTTCCATCTCACTTTGGTCAATGAGGTCCCCCATAGGAGATCAGAGATGGAGGAAAATTAGGTCAAGGCATTTATTCTCCTGGATCCCCACCCCAGCGTCACCTGTAGCTGGTTCTGTGTCCCTGGACTAAAGGTCACTGGTCCTCATAAGATGTTCTCTCTAAGTGACTCTCTCCTTCCAGTACAGGCATTGCCCCCACTCTTTATCTCCTTATGCCTAGGGTAGTAAAAGCTCAACTTTTATGAGCCTTTGAGGTCTCTGCTACTTTCCCACACTCTGCCCTCACCAATTATTTTAATTTTGAGTGGCCATCTGTTTCCTGCTGGGACCCTAACCAAAGTACCATGTTTTTAGCCTTTCACCATGTAGGCATCAGTTTAATAGAGAAGAGTAATGAGCTTCTGGAGATCCAAGTGCCCGGCAGTCACAGAGCCTGGAGTGGTCTGCAGAGCAAGCATGCCTGCAAGGACAGTGGCATGACCAGACCACATGCCCAGGAAGAGGTGTCCAATATTCCCTAGATTATGAGATGACCTCCAGGCAGGAGCATTGGTCTAGAGGGCCAGATAGTAAATATGATAAGGCTTGGTGAACCACAGGGTTTCTGTTGCAAGTACCCAGCTCTGCCACTATACCCCGAAAGTAACCATAGAAAATACCTAAACCAATGAGTGTGGCTGTGTTCCAATAAAACCTTATTTTAAAAAAATAGGCTGCAAGCTGGGGGTCATAAATCTGCCAACTCGTCATCCACAGATGTGAGTTCAGTATTTTCAAACATCTTGTTTGCAGTCTGCAATAAGAAATACATTTTACATAATGACTCATTTACATACATACATACTTAATATTTATATAATACTTAATATGAGCCAGCCTCTCTTCTAAGCACTTTATGTGTATCATTCTATTCAATCCTCATAACAAGCCTATGGGAGGGCTATTTTTATCTCCATACAAGGATAAAGGTAGCAAAGCACAGAGAAGATAGAGATAAAAATGTTCTACTTGTATGACGTACTCTTATTTTCTACTCTGTTCTAGTCACTTCTACTTTATGTTGTTATTTAAAATGCCACCCACAGACTGACCTCATGACCCACTGATGGGTCACACTCCAAGGATGGATTTGAAAAACACCATCCAGACAAGCTGAGAGGGAGCTTCCACCTTGGAGACTGTGAGATCCTCTTTACTTGGTGACAATAACATGAAGTGGAAAGAACATGGCCTTTGAAGCCAGACAGATATAAGTTCAAATTCTAGCTTTACCATTTATAGCTGAGTAACTTTGGGCAAGTCTAGGCTCATTACAACCATATCTCTGAGAAGTAGTGAGATGATAATAAAGCCATGAGGATGAAACAAATTGAAATGATAGAAATAAAAACAGCTGGCACTCCCCATCTCCTACAGTGTGGGCTGGACTTAGCCACCCACTCCTAATGAATAGAACATGGAAATAGACAAACAGTAACTTTACAGTGGGGAAATCTGGCAGACACCACTTTAACCAAGTGATCAAAGTAAGCATCATCAGTAACGGGTCATGCTGAGATCACAGAACCCCCTTCTGTGATGCCATAATAAGAGCATCTCACCCCCATGATATTCTTCCCAAAAATCCATAGCCAAGGTCTATGAAAAACCATTAGACAAACTGAAATAAAGAACATTCTACCAAACACCTGATCAGTACCCTTCAATAATGTCAAGATCTTAAAAAAACCAAGGCAAGACTAAGAAACTAATGCAAATTGGAAGAAACCAAGAAGACAGGACAAGTGCAATGAGAGATGCTAGACTGAATCCTGGGACAGAAAAAAAAGTGGGGCACTGGTGGAAATCTGGGAAGATCTGAATAAAATGTTTCATTTAGTTAATAGTACTGTACCATTGCTGATTTCTTAGTTTTTACACATGTCCCAGGGTTATGTAAGATGCCAACATTAGGGAATCTGGGTGAAGGGTATACAGGACATTTCTGTACCATCTTTGCACTCTTTTCTTATTTCAAAATAACATTTTTTGAAAAAACGTCTTCCCAGTTAATAGCAATGTGCACCCAGGGTAAAGACACCCTGCTCTTGATCCATCACCTCCAGGAATCACAGGGCCAGATTTTACCCTCAATTACATCAGCATATGGTCTTAGCATATCTCTGTCAAAGTATCTCTCAAATATTGGAGCATGATGGAATCACGTAAGCTTTTCAAAACCCTCCGTACTCAGGCCGCAGCAACAACACAAAAATACCTGACATAGGCATGTGTTTGTCAAATGCTTTGAAGCTTCCTTCATCCCCCTCCTGCTCCTTCCTCTGTGGAGTGGGACTCACTGGTTGCATTGACCCTCTGAGCAAGACATCTGCAAGTGGCAGAAGAATGCCTCTCCAAAGATGCCGGCGTCCTAAGCCCTGAAACCTGTGAATTTGTTCCTTACTTGGCAAAAGGGACTTTGTAGCTAAGATTACTCTAAGGATTTAGAGATAGGGAGATGATCCTGGATTATCCAGGTGAGCCTGATAGAATCACATGGCCTTTGTAAGAGGAAGGCAGGAGAGTCACAGTCAGAGGAGATGTGATGAGAGAAGCAGAGGATCAGAGGTGGAGAGAGATTTGAAGATGCTACACTGCTGGTATTGAAGACAAGGGCAAGAGGCCACAAGCCAAGAAATGCAGGTGGCTACTAGCAGCTGGAAAAGGCAAGCAAAAGGATTCTCCCCTGGTGCCACCAGAGGGGCTCAGCCCTCCCCACACCTTGATCTTGGCCTGCTGAAACCCATTTTGGACTTCTGACCTCCAGAATTATAACACAATACATTTGTGTTCTTTAAGCCCCTAAATGTGCCGTTATTTGTTAAGGCAGCAATAGGAAACTAGCACAGTGTCTTTCTCCTCCAGCTTCTTGTCTGTAACTTTTCCTCTGCCATTCTTAACCCCTGCTTGTGTTAATACAGAAGACACATTTTAAGCTGAAAGTTTTACACCACCGCATATTCGATTTGTTGAGGGAGGAGAACATGATATATTCAATCCTGCACACTCTTCTTCACTCACTTGCTGACTCATTAAGTCACTAATTCACTCATTCACTTACCAATTAATTCACTCTTATGTTCTTTCAGTTCATTCACTCACTCATGTACTCACACACCCATCTCAATAAATAGCTGTTGAGTTGCTGGAGTAGTGTGGCTGCTGCTTTGATGGCCAGTGATGAACAGTGTTTGAGAGATGGATGTGTCTCAGGAAGGAGGGTGGCAGTCCAAAGAATCATCTGAATTCACCTGGATCGCTACATAGTAAGAAGCCAGATAGGGAGGCCAGGCCATAAGCAGTCAGTCCAAGACTCTTTTGGCACTGACCTCTTGCCAGGAGCTGTTAATCAGATGTGAGCACAATATTTTAATAAATATGATGATCACACTTTGGGTACATCATCTCTGGAAGCCTGGAAGCATGAAAAGAGAGATTAATTTATCCAAGGCCACAGAGCAATAAGTGGCAGAGCCAGGCTTCGAACTCAAGCTTGTTTGACCCTTTGGCTCATATGTTTAGCCTCTGTGGGTAGTCTAGGATCTCCCTTGGTTGGGGCTAGGGTAAGGAAGCAACCGGGAAGGAACAAGGCCAAGAATTTCAGGAGGAGTGAAGAAGAAAGGAGAAAAGGTTGTCTAAATCTCAACGTTTAAAAAGATTCAGGTGAATCGTTTCTAATCTGGGTTGATCCTCATTCTGGATAGATCTAGTCAACTTATCTCTAGGTTATGGGATATTCCAAGTCCAGGAGGTCAACTGACCTGGATGACCTATAGAACTTCACCAGCATCTGAAGATAAGCACGGAGCCTGCATCTCCTCCCAAGGGCAGAGGCTTGCCAAAGCCAGGTGAGGTGTCAGCACCCAGACCAATGGACTAGTGGACAGGTGGGCAGGCAGTGGTCAGATGATTAGACACAGAATGGGATCAGCATGGTGGGGGGATGCCTGGCTACCTATGAAAGGATACGGGACAGATCTAGAACAAGACCAACTCTGGGTTGATACCTCACACCGTGATCTATGGACACTCCTCACAGGTCTTTAAAAACCTACTCCTTTATACCACAGAATAGGAGAGTGACCCTGATCATTCAGTCCACCTACTTCTCCTTCATCCACAGTAGACGTCTTTTGTTTTGTCTGCCTAGTGCTCCTCCCTTCTTTTGAGCACATTCCTTCTTTTTGGAGAATTGTCCCCAAACTAGTCATGGGGTTCTAGTGGGGGCCACCTCCTTGGCCCCAGGAATGGGCACATTCCCCAGCTAAACTAATCAGAGGCCTCTGATGGGCTTTTTCTAATTAGAATCATGGGGAGAGATCATCATCTTCTCTCTAGTGGTGAAGGTGAGAGAGTGAATCACAGAGCTACTAAGGGTGGTCATGGCCCCAGCCTCAAGCAGCTGCCATTTGCAATAGAAAGAATGATGCCAGCGGGCAGACCACAACATAGATGGGGCACAGAGAGAGAGGCTTTGTAGCATCTGAGTTCCTGGTTCTGGCAATCCCTGAGGCCAGCTACAACTCCACTCTTCCTATGGTTTAGCTACAATCCATAGCAGCCAATCATTTCTTCTGTAGGTAGATGTGATCTGGATTTCTCCCATCTGAAAGCCAAAGTATAAGGCATTAATCTAGATGGATGGCAGCAAGCAATACAAGAAGAGAGAAATTCTCCTCTCCCCTATTTTTGATGCTTTTTGGGCACATGCTATGTGCCAGGCACCTTTTATATGCATCACCTCACTTAAACCTTTTAACAGATCAATGAAGTGGGTGCTGTTATTATTCTTACTATATAGATAGGGAAACGAGGCCCAAGGCAGGTCAGTTACTTGCCCAAAGTGAGGCAGTATGTTTAGAGCTGATGATACTTGAATCCAGGCAGTCTCCTTCTAGGGCCCATGTGCGAAGTCTCCACCCCAAATTGCTTTCTATTCAGTAAATCTTATTCCCTTTGCCTATGAGTCTACCTTGCTGTACAGAGATATGGCAGGGCCAAAAGTTGTAGATGTCGTGTCTTGAGGCCTTAGAGGGAACTTTGTAAGCATCACTCACAATCACACTATGAGATATAAACTGGGGAAAGAGGGGCTCAGAGAAGTGAAACCACCTCTCCAAGGTCACATGGCCAGCAGATGATGAAGGCAGGATTAGAACTCAGCTCTATGGGACTCTAGGACCACTTGCTCGCTAGCCTTGGTGTTTTTGAGATGTTTAGCCCACCCATTCTCCAGCTGTTGGGCAGCTCACTCATTCTTCTGGGCATCAGAGCTGCTGATCTCTGGCAGGGCCCACTAGCTGCCTCCTGACAGGGGGAGGAACATGCATGATGCTCAAACTCAGAGTGGCAGTTGAGTGGCAGGTACACACTGATGTGGACAGCTCCTCAAGAAGCCATTTACAGCAGTCCCTCTGGGTGAGAAATAGTACTAATTACAAGCAGTGGAGGCTTCTACAAGGCAAGCGGTGCCACCCTCTATGGCAGGAAGCAAGTTCCTTCTCCAAGTCATGTCTGCCAGTGACAGGTGGAAAGTGGGCAAGGCTGAGGAAGCAGGGGCCAGTGGAGGCCAGGCTGGGGTTCCCCAGAGAAAGAGGGAAGGTGATGGCCAGGTGTACTGGCTGGTCTGGGTACAACAGAGTGCTCTGTCCTTCTACCCCTGCATTGCTCTGTCACCAGAGTAGATGCAGGTGCCTCGTTTCCCTGGAGAAAACTAAGCCAGGCTGCTCTGCGGTCTGCTCTGAAGGGAAGGGTTCAAGGCCCTGGTAAGATCTCACCCCCTCTTCTCAAACCCCAGCAAGGCAGGGGGAAGATAGCTCACGTTTGTGAGGCACCTACTGTATGCTAGGCACAGACTTGGTCACATTACACACATGAGCACTGCTGCTCAGAGGAATCCCATTGCACAGATGAGGAAACTGAGGCTCAGAGAAGTTATGTCACATGCCTATGTTCACACTAGGAAACAGTGGAACCCAGATTCAAATATAGCGCTGTCTGGTTTCGAAGGCCTGGCCCTTAACCCTTAACCTTTTTAAACCTATTGCCTCTGTGGGGAACAACACAGGTGATGCGCCAGATAGGTGTCATCTTCACTTAGAGACTCGAGCCAGGAAGAAGAGGGTTGAGTAGAGTTGAGTGTGAATGTGCTGTAGTCACCACACTCTTGAGGGCTGCACCCTGTTTCTGGGCCAAGCCTGACGGGGATAGGCTTTAACATCCTAGAGCATGGAGGCTGCCAGTCCTCAGCGCTGCCATCCCGGATCTCAGATCTAATGTGTAATAGAGACTTGGGCTGGGGACAGGGGACAGCCAGCTAAAGGCTTAGCAGCTGGTCAGAGTGGAGACTGCTCTTAGATTCTGTCCAGTCAGACTGGCTCAGGACCTGGAGGATAAATGTACAAGGTTCAGGACATCATATAAGAGTAATAAGGGCAAGTTGGGGAGGCAGCAACAGACATGGAAGAAATGATGCTAGGACACCGTTTCCCAAATCTCCCCTGGGAAAGCCACGCCTGTGGAATCTTTTCCTCATTAAAGTGAGTAGGCAGCCCTTCTCTCCATCCAAACCTCAAATGGGGGCCATAGGGACCTACCTTCCTGATAGAAGTTCCATCAGCTGATTGGCTTAGTGTGAGACACATGACCACCAGGATCCAATCACCTGTAGCCTATGAGTCACATGATGTACATGGCTGCCCCTTTCAGGAGCTGTGGGTTGAGGGAAGGAGACTGCTCTTCAAAGGCTTCTAGTCCTCATAAGAAAGTAGAACTGCCTGATTTAGACCTGGAGACAGTAAAGGATGGAGTGGGCAACTCAGAAAAGCTGCCGGGGATCAAGTCTCCCCACCCAGAGCTTGGCATCAGCACCAATTCTGATCTTCAGACCCAACCCTGTTCTGTCACTTCGGCACGATGGGAAGATCCTCTCCATAGAGGCAGGAAACACCTTACCCATCAGCTCTGCCGGCTGAGCAGCTGAGCTAGCAATGGAAGGAAACTGACACACCAAGCCACCCCCTAGACCTTCACAATATGCCACTACCCAATGCACAAGGCCCAGCATGGTGGTGAGGAAGCCCTCATCCCGACAACAAACACAGCCAGGCTCCCTGTCCCTCAGCACTCCCAGCCCCAGATATATGTCCTCCAGAGAGCTGTGCATCTGGAGGAAAAACATTTACCTGATGTGGTTTGTGTGGGTTCCCTAGAGCTAATAATTAGCTGAGCAGGAAAGAGCTCTGATAATTTGTTGAGTTTATTGAGTTGCTTCTGGGGAAAGGGGAACATTTGCCCACATTGATTAGCAGACCCCACTGTTGCTGCTTTGGGGATAGGTCAGCATGACAAGAATCCCCAGGAAGGTACCAGCAGCTGCTAAGTGAAGCAGGTAGTGGGGCACAGCCAGGGCTGAGGAACTAGGAGTGGGGAAGCATGTCTTGACAGGAGTGGGCAGTGCCACGGGAAACCCGGGTGAAGCCCGCATGGCACTGGAGGCCCTCCCTCCTATTCCCTGGCTCACCTGCTCACTGCCTCTTTCTCTGCTTTTCCCCACATGTAACCTCTGCTTTCACCAGCAGGATCTCATTCATTCATTCATTTGGGCAATCATCCCTTCTTCCACTGAGTGATATTTACTGAACCCTTTCTTTGTGTCAGGCACTCTCCAAGGTACCAAGGAAAGGACTGTGAACAAGAAAGAAACAGCTCCTATCTTCAGGGAGCTCATAGTTCAGCAATGCATGGTGAGACAAGCACTATGGTAGAGAAAGTGCTGGGTGCCCAGAGGGAACAAAGGAGAAGTAAACCAGACTCAGCAACAATGACAGGTTTCCTGAGCCAGGGGCTGATACACCTGCAGGATGAGTAGGAAGTAACTAGGAAAAGAGTGGGGATGGATCAAGATTGGGAGAGAGAATTTGGCAAGAAGGTAAATTCTTAATTGTTGGGAGCTTCAAAATAGATCAAAATTGACCATTTTTCAAGAATGCTGTGGTTGAGATTCCTATACAGCTGGGCATTAGATCTAGAAGACCTCTGAAGTCCTTCTCAAATCTCAGATTTTAAGATTAGCTGGTTCCCACTCTCCTGATAGCAGAGGGGATATAATTTGATATCCCACCACTGAAAGCAAGCCACTGCTGTTTGTTCATTTATTCATTCATTCACAAAGCATGTCTAATAAAAGTGTTCTTAACCCACTCCCCTCCCCCAAAGAAGCCAGTTGGACTACCCAGCACTCCCATGGCCTCAGTAGGTCTTCCTGACAGGTGCCCATGGCACTCCCAGCACCTGCTGCCTACAGGCCATCTCCCACCCCCACCCTCAATGCCTGTGCACTTCTGCTCCCATCAGCTGAGTCTTGCACTTTCCGAGATTCAGTTGGGTTTGTTGCCAAGTCTCTCAGTGCCAGTCATACTTGTTATTGTAATTATGTGATTTAAATTAAACATCACATAAACTGATGAAATATGAGTGTGAAAGGAAATATAGTTGCATCTATGGAAACTAAATTGAATACTTTGGAATGATTCCACAAAGGGGACAGTCTCTTAAAAGAATTGCTTACTAGGTATTAGGTGTGAGTGAATGAGACCGCTGTAGCCCACTGGGTAAATTACATGAGGGGAGGGGGATGGGACAAAGCATCCTTTGCACCTTGATGAGAATGGGTGTCAATGCCTGGCACATAGCAGTTGCTCAAGAAATATTTGTTGACTGGATGATCTGTAGCAACATTGGAAATGGTGAATGATGCATTATGGTTGTAGTTTATATAAGATAGACAACGTGGAGAACAAACTCATGATCAAAGGAAGGGCCTTAGTCCTGCATTAAACTCATTGGCAAATAAGTGTATGTTTAAGTGTTTTACGTTATAATTAAATGTTGAAGCTATATCTGTGTCCTTTTTTATGATTTCCTACTTAGAAATGAAATTTTTATTTACCAACCAACTACATCATCTGTGAGGCTTCTATGGTAGGAATTAGCAAACTGTTTTTTTCTGTAAGAAGCCAGAAAATAAATATTTTGGGCTTTGCAAGCCGTCGTCTTGCACAACTCCTTAACCCTGTCATTGCAATATGGAAGCAGCCACAGACAATATGTAAAAGAATGAATGGGCATGGTTGTGATCTGGTAAAACTATATTTACAAATACAGGCAGCAAGCTATAGTTTGCCAACCCCTGTTCTGTGAAATTTATTTGTTCTGTGTGCCAGGCACTGTGCTGTGCACTGGAGATACTGAGACAAAAAGAAGATTTTATTCCAGCTCCCATGGAGTTTGCCTGCTAGTTGGAGAGATGGTCAACTCAAAAGATGAGTACAATTTGGTATGCCCAGGACCATGGCAGGGTCATGTCTATTGGGAGTAGCGAGAGGGAGAGATGGAGGAAAGGAAATATTTAGTTAGGTTTATAAGATTAGGATCAGTGATATTTTCCCAAGTAGCCAGGTGGGGCAACAGGAAAAGGGCATTCCAAATAGAGGGAATAGCACGTGCAAAGGCATGAAGACATGAAAGTATTAGTCACATTCCAGGTGTACCAGCCATTCTGTGTAGCTGGATCTCAAAGTGTGTGTCTGTCACTGAAAAGGAAAGACATTAAAAAACTTGGACTTTATTCTGGAGCCAGTGGATTCAACCATTGCTGCTGGCTTTCCAGCAATGCAGGGATTTGATCAAATCTCCCCACAAAGTATGGAAGATGGAACAGAGGCAGAGGGCAAATCAGAAGCCCATCTCTGTAGTCCAGGTGAGAAGCAATGAGGACATGAAATGGAGAAGACTTGGCCATGATTGGCGATAGGGGTGAAGGAGAGGGGGGAGTTGAGGATGCTGCCTGGGCTAGGTGACCAGGAGGATGGTGTGGATTAGG
Organism: Rhinopithecus roxellana; assembly: GCF_007565055.1. Taxonomy (NCBI): domain Eukaryota; kingdom Metazoa; phylum Chordata; class Mammalia; order Primates; family Cercopithecidae; genus Rhinopithecus; species Rhinopithecus roxellana. Next base: position 84,794,766 of record NC_044560.1, on the reverse strand, counting down.
GGGAGCAATTGCACTGAGAAGCAGGAATGACTGGGGGAAAGCCTTGGTTTGTTCAGAGCATAGTAACCAATCCCAAACACTTACTAGGTAGCTGGGAATTGAATCTTTAAAGGCTGGCTCAGATCTTTCAGAGCTGTCCATACAACCAGGGTGCAGCAGGCACTGCTGGGAAAGAAAGTCTTGGGAGGCAGAGGGGGATCTTTTCAAAGATAAGGTCCAGCGACTCATATTCAAAAGAAACTTCCATTTGTCCCAGGCATTCACTTAGTTCCTGGAAAATATATAACATCATGGGATTGTCTTGGGGAAAGAATTTATCTTGACATAGCAAGTCCTAGGAATTTAGCTAAAGGCAAACTGATTTTGGAAAGCATTTTGATGAGAATGGGTGTCAAGGCTGAGCCACTAAAGGTTTGCTTAAGGAATGAGAGGTGGCTTAGGTGTGGCAGAGGAGGGATCAGCCTCAAACAAGGATCTTGGGACTATTTGCCCACCACTGACCAAGACATTTTCAAAAGGGTTTCTCTGATTGTATCCTGGTGTCCTCTCCATTTATTAGGGAGGAAAGCAGGTGACAGGTGGGAAGGGAAGAGGGCTTGGGAGTAGGGATGAGGTGGTGAGGACCTCCTATATTTCACATTCTCCTAGGCCAGCCTTGGGGATGGGGAAGTATGGTTTATGCTTAGTACTGGGATGCAGAAGTGCTTCAACTCTGAATCAGACCAGGGCCATGCACATAGCTTACTTAACAGTTAATGCCCACAGAAGATGCTCTGGGAGGACAGAAGCCAGATGCTATTGATGGAAGAATGGAGACTGAACAGAAAGGAAGACGTTGCAGCTGAATCATATACATTACAGGCTTTTCAGGGACTCCCTATATCTAGAGAACCACAGTGGGAGTGGTCCTCACTTGCAAGCACAGTGCCTTGTACACGAGATGTGCTTGGTGACTGCATGAATGAATGTTCTCCTGAAGATGTCAGTTTTCAGGGATGCTAAGATTTAAACCAATATCTCCTAAAACTCCTCCCCCTCGACTTACAATTAGGCAGCAATTCCTTGCACAGTCACTGTTGTCATCTTGGTGGGGATCACTCAGCTCCCCAACATCCCGACTGCACATGAGAAGCTTCTTAAGAAGAAATGCTTCCCACAAAATCGGCTCTGAGCTCTCCTTCATGAAGAGAAGGGCTCAGAGCTGTCTGCAGAGGAGCTGAAAGCCACTTTTCTATAATCAACTACATGCATTAAAGGGAGTGATTTTTTTTTAAATTCTCCCCAAGCCAGATTCCATTAATGAAGCCCCATTTAACAGAAGTCAATTTACCAAAAAGAAAAAAAAAATTGATTGTAATTGCTTAAATACATTTATGTTGTACTGCAATAGCAATTTTCTGGGCGAACTTGGAATTCCCCAAGCCCCCCGTAGTGAAGTTAATGTGGACAGAAAGGTTTGAAGGGGAGAATCTCTCTTTGTGTTTCTCTCCTTTAATTATGATTCTAAGAGGGAGCAAAATTAAAGAGGATCCTGGGGGAAGTCAGGAGGGGGAGAAAAGGAACAGAATGGAATTCAGCCTAAACTGTTCAACTGCCTTCCTTCATGCTTGCATGTACATGTCAGTGTAACGTAGTGGCTGAGTGCATAGGCTCTGGATGGGTTGGCTGGATTTAAATCCCACCTCTGCCACTTAATAGCTGTGTGACCATGAACAAGTTTCTTTCCCTCTCTGTGCAGCCAGGTGGTGCAGTGAGAAAAGGCATAAAGAGCATCAAGGGCAAAGGCAGAGAAGCACACAAGAACAATGTGTATTCCTGAATACATGAACTCTTCTGTTTGACTGGAGAACAGTGTGTGTGTGTGTGTGCGCGTGCGCGTGCACACTCAGGGTGAAAGGCAGGCAGGCGTCAGACCAGGAAGGCTTCACTGAGAAGGTGACATTTGTTCAAAGCCTTGGAGGAAGCAAGGGGCTGAGCCAGGTGGAGTTCTGGGAGAAGTGCCAGTGTAGCACGCAGAGGGGATGTCAACTGCAAAGACTCTGAGGCAGGAGCAGGTCTGGCCAGTTTTGAACAGCGAGGAGACATCTGTGGCTGGAGCATAAAGGATAAAGAGGAGGAGGCAGAAAAAGTAAAGGCACAGTGGCTTTTTCAAGGCCTTGTAGGCTGTAGTAAGGTATTTTACCCTGAGGATTAGAGCCATTGAATATTAGTTTTGTTTTGATTTGTTTTTCACTAACTCCATTGTAATATAGTTTACATAAAATAAAATTGCCATTTAATTTATTTACCTATTTATTTATATTTTGGAGATGCTGTCCAAAATACAAATAAATAGGTAAATAAAACGGGGTCTCATTGACTTGCCCAGGCTGGTCTCCAACTGCTAGCCGCAAGCAGTCCTCCCAACCTGGCTTCTCAAAACCCTGGAAATACAGGCATGAGCCACTGTGACTGGCTGTAAATTACCTATTTTAAATGTACAGTTCCTTGGAGCTTTGACCAATGTATACGTCTCATCTAATCAACATCTCATTCAATATGTAAGACATTACCATCACCCCCAAATGTTCCCTTGTACTCTTTCCCAGCCAGACAATCCCCAACCTTTATCTCTCACCCCCAGCTCTGACAACCACTAATCTGTTTTCTCTCTCACTAAACTCTTTTGCAGAGTTTCATATGAATGAGTCACTCAGTATACACTCTCAGTATATCCTCTTTGATGGCCCAACATAATGCTTTTAAGAGTCATCCAAGTTGCAGGTATTGGGAGTTGGTTCATTTCATTGGAGAGTTTCTAGCAAGGCATGACACCATCTCAATGGCAGAGTCTGATGTGATGATTCTGCCATGTAAGCCCCCAGTTCTTTGATAGATGCCAAGAAAACTCTCAACTGCCCAACATTTATGTCCAGGGAGGCAGCAGCAGAACAGAGTAAAGATGCATGGGCAACACAGGGCCCTGAGAGTTTAAGCCTTGGAAATTAACAATTAACAGGATTTCTAGGAGTGGGTAAAGGTGTGGGAGCAATGGGAGGTGGGAGATGCCTCTTAGGGCTTCTCCTGATCTCACAGGCCAGGGAAGTGTCACTGACTTCCTGCCACAATCTTGATCATTAATCTCATCCTGCTCTTGAGACCTCAGCACCCTCCCCTCATTCCATTTTGCAATAAAGAGCTTTTGGTCCTGAATTATTCAGGTAAATTCTCCCTACTTCTACTTCCCTTATATAAATAGCCTCCAAGCTTTGTCATTGAGATAGAATTGAATTTGGCCTGGAGAAAAAAAAAAAAACCCACAATACGTTTGTGGCTCCTTAGAAAACTTAAATGACTCAGTCTGTAATAAACTATTTTAAATGGGATCTGGTGAAATACAGTAATTGGTTTTTATAATAGTTTTTAGCATAGCAGTATAGGTTATATTCCTGAAGTTTGGTGTGTGTCAGCATTTTCATTATAGTAAGAATTCAGTTTTGCAGTACGTGAAGCTCCTTGGTTAGTTCTTTTGTTTAATGCATATTTATGAAGACCCACTATGCTGGATGTCTTCCATTTGCACCTCCAGATCCTCTCCCTTGCCTTCTCCTTGCTCCATGCCTGAGAAGACTTACCCAAGGGGCTGCATCAGTATGCTCTCTTGCTCTCTGGCTTCCAGTTGGGCTAGATCAACAGGAGAATCCGTAGGAGATTGGAGGAGGGGAAGGAGGAGAGTTCTGGGTATTCATTCTTTGTCTCCTCTTGATGGACTTTTCACAAATTGACTATAGCCCCAGATTGTGAAAGAAGATCTGGGTCCTATATGGTGTCTTCTTACATGCAGCTTCCTGTTTGGAGATAACTATTTTCTCTCTGCTGCAGGATTGGGAGTGGTAACAAGTCCCTCAGTTGCCAGCCCCAGGATACTGCCCCTCCCTGGTGGTTCCCCCATAGTCAGCCCTCACCTTTATAGTTCCAAGAGTTTGATGAATGACTGTTTCACATAGGGTATAAGGACCTATGTGAAAGAGTGTAGAGAAAGGGTATAAGGACCTATGCAAAAGAGTCATTCATCAAACTCCTGGGACTCTTCTTATATGACGGTGACACCTGTTTGCTGCTGGAACTCTGACATGCCTACTTTGTGTCCAGTATTGTGTTAGATGCTGGAAATCAAGATGAAGAATGGAACAGCAGCTGCCATTACTGACCTCTTGTTATGGCCAGGGACTGTGCTTAGAGCTTTTTTTGTGTATTTTCTCATTTAATCCTTGCAGTCTTTTGAGGGAGGGGTCATTATGATCCCCATGTTATGGATAAGGTCACTGAGTCTCAGAGGGTTTCTGTAGTTTTCCTGAGATCACACAGCTGATCCCTCCAGAGCTCGTTTCTTCACCACTAGGCCACATTGCCCGCTTTGAGGCGTTATCTTGAGGAAACCACACACTTCTATAACTGAATTATAATTTGAATTAAATATTGTGGCATCATAGAGGAAGACAAAGGAAAATTATAATTATTAAGCTAATATGTGCCAGGTACTGACCTCGATTCTTTGTGCATATGATTTCTTATTTATTCCCACAAACTCTTAGGGCTGGTATTACTCCCGTTCTCAGAGCATTCTCTGAGGTCCAAGGTCACACTGGTGAAACCTGGATAAGAACCCAAATCTATGCTTCAAAGCCAAGGAGAGTAGGGAACACTTTACTGCAGATGTGATACTTAAGGGGCTTCCCAAAGTCATCTTGGGGGACGTGGATGGGCAGGAGAAAGGGTCACAGGTGAATATATTCCAAGCAGAAAAGGCAAAGAACTAGAAAAAGGAAAAAGGATGGAATGCTTAGGGAGTTTAAGCAGGGGGTGCTGTGGTCTGAAGGATCAGTTGCCTCCTCCCAGCAGCTGAGGGAAAGCCAGCAGTGTGATGAGGCCCCGGAGGAGCCATCTCACACTGCTCAGGCCTAGGGTACTGGAGGGGGCTGGGGCAACACCACCTTCCCTTCTTGCTCGAGAGCTGGGCTGAGGCCCTGGCACTCAAGGGAAGTGGGGGAACTCCTGAATGCTCATATAACTCTACTGCCCAGCTCTGGTCCCTGAGCCCATCTACTTCCTGTTCCCACAGGTTCACCGGAGCCAGCCTCCCAGCCCCCGTTATCAGCAGCAAGAACTGGCTGCGACTGCACTTCACATCGGATGGCAACCACCGGCAGCGCGGATTCAGTGCCCAATACCAAGGTAGGCAGGTCCCAGGACTGTCCAACTTCCTCAGCGGGCAGCAGAGATGACACCTGGAGGGCTCATCGCCTCCCCATACTGGGGTGTGGCTTCAGGCTTCCTTGCCTTCTTTGTACAGTTTCTATTTGCAGACTAGACGTCTGCACATTTGCATTTCTGCATCTGCCCGTCTCTTTTGCCCCAGACAGGGATGTTTCCCAAATTATGTAGCTGGAGCTGCCCCTCAAAGGCCAGGCTAATCATAATAGTGAATACCAGGTGCCTGTTAAGAGCCAGGCACAGTGCTAGGCACTTGACGAGTACCATCTCCTTTTATCTTCATCATTACCCTGCAAAGGAAACACAGTCATCACCTCACTTTATGGACAAGGAAGCTAAGGCTCAGAGAGGTTAAGGCAATTTCCCAAGGCCATCCGAACTCCTGCCTTTTGAGTCCAGAGCCCACCCTCTTAACCACCAGCTTTTGCCAACCTCTGCAGCCTACATTTCTACTCTTTTTCATTTTATCTAGAACATGAATATATTCCAAAATCACTTTAGGGAGCATGCTAGCTTTGATGCTCAAATCTGTGACAAACCATCTAGTGGCAACAGATCAGACCAGGAATGGCAGGTGGAGATCGCAGCTGAGCAGATTTCTGCTGCAGTAATGAAGAATTTCCTAACCGAAGAACCACCTATAAAAAGGAGTGGGTTAACCCAGAAGCAAGGAGCTGTCTGTAACTGGAGGAGATCCAAAAATCCAGCTGATAGATGGGAGCAGACCAGCACATTCCTTTTCGACATTGAGCGTATTCAAAGTACTCAACATTTATAGAGATAAACACCAAAGGTTGGCCTCATAACGTGCTCACTAAGCCTTTAACTATTACCATTCTCAGATTGTCTTTTAACAGAATAGACAGCAAGCTTATATTGTGCACCTGTTAAGTATAAGGACCTATGTGAACCCTGGGCTCTGAGGCCAAATGCCTGCTGACCCACCCTTGAGGTAGCATAGGGCGGAGTAGAGCTCCCTCCACAAGGTCCCTGGGGCCAGGCTTTCTGGCTGGAAACTGGGATGAAAGCAGCCCTGAAGGAAGAAGCGTTACCTTCAAAATCTGAATCTTTTAGGAACGGCCTAATTTACTTAGCCTTGGGTGTACACATTTGAAATATCTAGAAAGTAAACAAGAAACCAACTTGGTTCAGTCGTGTAACAAAGCCTTACGCCGAGAGCGTTCTTGGAGACGTTTTTCCACTGCTGAGGCTGGGTCTTTGTATGAGTGGAACAGCTGTCTGTATCTTTCTGCTGTGTTGTTCAAAAAACAAAAGCAGAGATGAATGTTATAATTTTTTCTGATTAAGTAAGTGCTGGGTGTTTCTAATATTTCAAGTTACGGAGGGCCCATTTGTCAGTTTTTAAGGTTAAGGTTTGATGGCAGCAATGGGCAATAAGAACCCAAGCCAGGCAGTCTCCAGATCACACATCGATTCCACATCTGTGCACACCAGGCCCCGTGCTAGGCACTGTATGTGCATTGTCCCACTCAGTACTCCCCACAGTACAGTGATACATTTGTTTTTATTTCTGTTTTTTTTTTTCTTTCCTCCAGCTGAGGAAGCTGGGGTTCAGAGAGGTTGTGTAACTAGCTCAAGATCACACAGCCTGTGAACCGTAAAGCTCTAATTCATTCACAGACTTCTGTGAGTATTTGCAGAATTACAGGGCCTCCTTTTATGGTGCTTTGGGTGTCTTCCCTTTCCTATTAACCAGTAGCTTTCAAACTTTGTTTTGTTCATCTCACCCCACTGTAAAAAAAAAAAAAAAAATCACAACCCAGTATAAGCATACATCTGTAGAACTAAAAGGAAAATATGACCAAGTGGTATTTACTATGTACAATGTGCTCTGAAAATGTCATTTTTATTTTTAAATGCTAGTTGCAGCCTCTAAATTAATTTTACAAGTCTGCTGCGGGGAACAACTCACAATCTAAAAAGCACTGTTTTAGTTGCAGACTTCTTGAAAGCAGGCCCTGTCCTCTGTTCTCTCTATCATCCTTAGCATATCCCAGAATGAAGTTTTGCATGTTAGTGTGTGCCAGTGTATAAAGGGACTTGCTAGATTTTTAGGCACTTGGCATTTATTACTTTGTTCAACCCTAACAGCAACTGTGTGAAGGAGATACTACTACTCGTCCCATTTTACAGTTGAGGAAAGAGAGTCATAAGGTAACTAGCTGGCTGAGGTCTCGTTAATAATATGTAGGAGCCAGGATTTGAAGCCCAGCAGTGTTAATTAGGGATCTGGCATGCTCAATTATTGTGATTCTGTTAATAAATGATTCTTCCTTGAAACCTGCTTTTTCTAGTGTTTTCCTGACCGAGGCTACATAGTGCAAGGATATATAGTGATCATTTAGTAACTCCACTGGGGACTCTCTAAAGCAATGTTTCTCAGCCTCAGCACTATTGACATTGTGAGCTGGATAATTCTTTGTTGTGAGGAAGTGTCCTGTGCATAGCAGGATGTTTAGCAGCATGCTTGGCCTCTGCCCGTTAGATGCTAGACACAGTGCAGTAGGAGGGAGCCACAGGGACCAGCAGCCAATAGCAGCCCCTCCCACACACATAGTCATGACAACCAAAAAAGTCTCCAGACATTGCCAAATGTCCCTATGTGTATAAGCACCTCCAGTTGACAACTACTGCTCCAAAGGAATAAAAACTTTGGAGCCCGTAAAGACCAAGCTAAGCTTTATTATTGCAAATACATCCTAAAACAGTGGCAGAAATAGATTTCAGTCAGGAGTCGAGCAGGAGACAGAAGGAATACTGCACAGCTTTAACGGTAGAGGGTTTAGTGAAGGCACAATATACAGAGGTGAGGGTGGAGTTAAAGGAGCCCGCAAGAGATGGTAAGGCCCCTGAGGACTAAACAGCAGGTGGCCTACATCACCACTAGGTGTGCAAAGGGACCAGAGAAGAAGATGGCAAGAGCTGGAACCATAGAAGAGAGGGCTGCCCCTTGGCAGACCTGAAAAGCTATTCCCCACCCACAGTGCAGGAGGAGGAGACCACAGGGATCCATAGTAGCCAGTGCACAAGGAGGGGATTAGGGGATCAGTAGCTTGACCTGTCTCCTCTCTCCCATGCACTGTGCTTCCCGTCTGTCAATCCAACAGGAAGCCAGGAGCAAGGGACCAGAGGCCCTGCTGTGTCCTGCTCCGTGCCCTGGGATCCTGGCTGGCATTACCACCAGGCTCCCTTGCTCTCTAGCAGTCCACAGAAGTCAGCTTCCTGGGGCACAGAGCAGGGCAGAGAGGTTTAAAGAATGGACCTGGAAGGGCAGGGGAAGAATCATTGGCATTGGATCAGTTTCACCCGCAGTCAGCTTTGTGGCACTAGATTCTTAAGTGATTTATGGCACTTCAGAGCTAATGATTACCAACTTCTAATGGTATTGACAGATATTTTTTCCCAGATAAACAAAAAGAAGTAAACTTAAATTAAAAGATAACCTACAACATAGTACATTATTTTCTTGTCTCAGTCCAATCAGAATTTAGGATGTTTGTGGCCAAACACAATTTTACCTAATACCACAGGGTATTAGAAGGCCTGAGTTCTAGTCGGGCTCTGCTTCAGACTGGTTATCAGCAGGTAGGCAACTGTGTTCAATTTAACAAGCATTTTGGAGTGACATTACTATGTGACAGCAAAAAAGATGAATGCTACTAGGCCAATCTCTGCTCTTAAGGAGCACAGGTTAAAGAGAGGCACAGACATAAATCTATAACTTCTGTACAGCATGATAAGAGCTGTAACTGAGGCCTGATTAAGAGTTCCAGGGCTAGAGATAAAAGGGCAATTAGTTTTGCCAGAAGGATTTAAGGAAAGCCAAAAAAGAGGCAGTGACTTAAATGTGGGTCTCAGAAAGATGCCAGACAGACCATGGGAAGACGTGTTCCAGGTCAAGCAAAGGCAAGAAAGCATGAAACTACCACGTCTAATGAACCACAACTATTTCCATGCATCTAAAGCAGTGGTCACAGACCAAATCCAGCCCTCCACCTACCTTTGTATGGCCCTCCATCAAAGAATGGGTTTTACATTTTTGAACAGTTAAAGAAAAGAAATTGAAAAAAATAATATTTCATGACACATGAAAATTGCATGAAATTCACATTTCGGTGTCCATAAAGGTTTATTGAAACACAGCAACGTTCATTCATGTACACCTGTTCTACGGCTGCTTTAGCACTACCAGGGCAGAGCTGAGAAGTTTATGACTGAGACAAGTGGCCCAAGGCCTAATATATTTGCTACCAGGCCCTTTACAGAAAATGTTTGCCAACCTAGAGGTATATCTGCCACCTAGAGAAAAGCAAGCAGGAGAGGTGGCAAGCACTGAGGCTGGAAAGTATGGTAGTGGTCAAGTTGTGAAAGCCTCAGTAGAGTTGGGCTTGATTCCATGAGTCATAGACAAGAAGTGATCAGAAGTTGTTAATGAGAGGGGAGACATGATCCCATTTTCATTTTAGGAAGATCTTTGCCCTAGAATCCAAACTGAGAAAATGGTTAAGAACCTTGGGGAATTGGTAACAAGAGCCAGAGTTTAAACAGGAGTGAAGATGAAAAGGAAGGGACAGACCAAACATATTTCTGGTAAACCCCACTGGACTCATGACTAGTTAGATTTGGTGGGAGTGGGAGGGGATGGGGTTGAAGAAGATGAAGGAGTCAGGGATGAATCTAGCTTAAGTGGTTTAAAAAAATGATATTAACAAAGATGGTCTGGGGCAGAGACAGATGGGGAATGAAGTTTGCTTGGGACACATTGATTCTGGGTGATGTTGGGATGTCAGGGATCGGGAGACTATCTAGCGAGCAGTTGACTATTCTGTGGGTCTGTAGCTCAGGGAAGAAGGGTCTGGGCTAGAGATAATGATGTGAAAAGTTCAAACCAAAGTAGAGGCTGAGACCACCATTCCCCTCCCCACGTATAACGTGAGAAGATAGGGTCAAAAAAGTGGTTTTCAAAGTGGGTTCCTTGGAGACTAACAGGTCTTCCAGCATGGTTTGATAGGGGCTGAGTGGGTGGGACTTCAGGTTTCCACCCCTACTTCAACCTGAGCAGTTTCTCTTTGAAGTATTTTATGTAGTGGGTATTTACCTAAGAGTATGTTAAAATGATAAGTTCCTGTAGCTAAAGTGTTTGGCAACCACAGGACTTTAAAGTTCCTTAAGAGTTTTTTTTTCAGTTCTGGTGGGCGGGCCTGTTGAGGTTGTGTAATCAATCAGTCTGCCTCCCGGCCAGGAATGTTGCAAGTCTATGGAAATGATGGTGAGAAGAGCCTTTCTTAATGTACTCAATGGCTGCTAATCGCCACTGGTGAGGGGCTTCCCTGGCTGGGAGGACAGCACCTTCATTATCTCCCTCCTCATCTGTAGAGAGGGGCTCTTATTAACCCTACAGGGCTATTGGAAATGAAAGAAGATCCCGGTATAAAATACCTGGCACTTGGTAGATTCTGAGGAAATGGAACCCTCAGTCCTCATACTCATCAATCACTTTGACTCGCTTGTTAAATAGTGAAACCACAGTGAGAAAGAGCTGGCTCCTCTGGCTCTTCCTTAGACACCTGCTCTTTGCCTTCCACTCTGACCTAATGATCATCATTTGGCCCCTCCCTTCAGTCAGATCCCAGCCTGCCTTTCCTATACCTGTCACTGCCTCTCTTGCCAAGTCAACCCTGCTGACTGAGAGATGGAAGATATTCCACAGTGAAAACTATTGGCTTCTCTGCCTTCTAGAAGTCCTGCACTGAGTTTCAATTGTCTGCAGAATAAACTTACTCATTTGAAAACGTTTGCATTGACTGAGATGGTTGAGGCTTTTTATAATAGCAAGCTGAAGCTTCTGTTTTCCATTGAACATGTTGGGTTCTTGACTGTGACTTATCTTCAATCTCAGGCCAAAATGAAGGGGCTTCAGGCATCCTGTGGTCCATGCTCTGATTCTTTTGTCCTATTCTTCTTGGCCTGCTGATCTGCCATACTTTCCAGCCTAATGTCCAGGTTCTGTACCTCCAATGGTCTCTGCAAAAATTGCAGGCTTGTTGCTACTTGGCTCAGGAGCCCAGGGTCCACAAAACTGAGCTTGTGAGTTCAGTCCAGAGGAAGCCTGTTACTGATGCATGAACACAAAATATGGCACCCGTGAACTCACCAGGTTTCAAGTGTAACCCACTCCTTTTGACAGGAAATGAATTTAAAGCACATATTCTTATAACAGTCATTCATTCACTCAGTCATCAAACTGTTATTGGGAAACTTCTGTGTGCCTGTCTCAGTGTCATCACAGAATATAGATGCACAAGCTCATGGGGCAACAGCTAGAAGAACAGGACATGATTTTGCAGTGCAATGGGGTTTCAACAGAGGTCTGAAGGAACTCTTGAGGAGGGCAGTGACTTCTACCTGAGAGATGTAGACACCCATAGGGAGGCAATAACATTTGAGTGAGGTCCTGGGTACCTACAAATAAGAGGTAGCCAGGCAGAGAAGGGGAGGAAAGAATGTTCCAGGTAGAGAAAACAGTATTGCTTAGGCCACATAGGCTATCAAAACCAAGAACCAATGGTTAGAGTGATTTCTTAAACATCTCTCCTTTCTCTCATCATTGTCTCCAGCTGAATTCACCGAAGTTAGTGAATAACCCCACATGGCTTATTAATAATGGCAAAGCACTATTCTGGGAACTAGAACATGCTACTCCCAACACCACTTCCCATTTACCATGCCAGATCCTTCTCTTCCTTAGGAATTCCAGTGGTCTCAGTTTTGGTGTGGTTAACCGAGAAACCACCGAAGCAGCATCCAACAAAGCACTTTTTACAACCTTAGTTGAGTTGATGGCCATTTTTTCTACCATTTTCAGAAAATCTCTGAGCATAGTGCATAACCGGCTTCTGGGGAGCTTTGCATAATTTTCTCAGCTGTCGGTGGGTGATCCTTCAACACCTGAATTCTTAGCAACAGCTATTGCCAGAATTTTGAGTGTTCTTTTAATTATTTTTATACTAACTTTTTACTCTTCATTAGTTGGAGCAGTGAATCTAAGGATGAAATGTACCAAGGCAAAGCACCCAAATGATATATTTTTCAACAGTAACTCCTGTAGCATTCAGTGTATCTGACTCTATTTTTTTTTCATTCTCTTCGACATCATTTTTCCCATCAACCTTCAGCACAACTACTGCATCCAAAAATTTGCCAGATGTTCTTCTAGTTTTCCTTTTTCATAGACACTAATAGTAACTAACTGCTGAATTATTTCTTGCATATTTTTCTCAGTTTGAGTCTTGTCACCTTTTCCTTCGAAGAACATGGCATCATCTTTGGTCACAATGACTGCTCCAACTTTTCCTAAGTCATGAAACTGAACATCTTCAAGCTTTAAGGTCAAGCTCTCTTTTCCAAACACCATACCATCATAGCAATAGCTTTGTTTGGTCTTTCTATGTCACCAAAGCCTGGAGCTTTGACTACCGTACCCCAATGCCAACTTTTATCCTATTTTAAATGATCATACTGAGAGCATCTTCAGCAATTATGACCAAAGACTTTCAGTGGAGATTGGCAATTTTAAGGGTGGGTACAATTGACTGCTTACCGGAAATCCCAAGCATCCTAGAATTCTCCTTTCTGGACTTTTGACATGCTATTCAAGTAGGGAGAGATGTAATCTTGGTCAATCTCTGTTGTCTAATTCATTCAGTGTTTTTCTGTCCTTTACTGTGATTACACCTTTCCAACCTTTGTGATTACATCAGAAATGATGTTGCTGATTTCTTTGTCTCCACTGGCAGACATTGTGTAAATGGAGAAATCTCTTCAGGAGTTGTCACGGGTTTAGGCTGCTTCTTAAGTTTGGTAATTACAGTATCAACACACAACATCACTCCTTTCCTGGTTTCTACTGGATTAACACTTTTGCTAATCTCTACCAAGCCTTCCATGGTGACAGAGCATGCCAGTACAGCAGCAGTGGTGGTACCACCCCAGCCTCTTCATTTGTGTGTTGGCAACATCCAGATCAAATCTGATGCCAATATTTATCTTGTAAGTCAATTGACCTGCAGCAGACACATCATCCTTTGTTACTTTGAGGCTTCCCTATCTCTGTTCAGGAACCACTGTTCTTCCCTTTGACATCATAGTAATGGCTACAGCACCTGCTAGAAAGTCTGTACCTTGAAGCATTAGGTCTCAAGCATGTGCAATGGATTTTCCATCTTTGGGATAACTCTGAGTGAGATGAGGAACCAGTGTGCCAAACCCTGGCTTCATCTGGCAAAGGAGTGTGGGTAATTGAAGCATTTCTGCAGGACAGTTGGCTAAATGATGAGGCACCTTCAGCTATAAGGGAGGGGCAGAATGCAGGATGTACACCCAACAATTTTTCAAGTAGGAAAAAGGCAAGGTCAGATTTCAGTTTTTGAAAGATCACCCCCTGCAACTTTTTAAAAGATGGACTAGAAGGGATGAATCTGCAAAGAAAACTCTAGCAAAAGAGGATGAGTATAGGTAGGAGTATCTTAGAACATTGAAAGAAGGATACATATTGGAGGAATTGTATAAAGCTGAGCAAATTGGATTTGGTGAAGGAGTAGTGGCAGGAAAGGAAAAGATGGTTCAGCGAGCAAGACTGCCAAGTGGCAGGGCAAGGGGAATGACCAAGTTTAGTGGAGGGGCTCACCCTCATAAAGAGAAGTCTGAATCCATTGGGAAGAAAAGAAGATGCAGATTCCCTCCACTTCTTGACTCCCAGAGCCTTGGAGACAGGTTAGGCCTCCCTTTGCTCTCTCCTCCCCTAACGGGTCCTTGTCTCCCACTAGCTCAGCCCAATAACTCATGCTGCAGACTAGAGAGGCATTTGTATTGCCAGATTCTTCTAGCTAAATGTGTACCATGTGTCCCGCTAACCTTTACAACAGCGGGAAAATGTCTTGTAATTAACCAGAATATAAAGGATGAATGGAGCAGCCTGGCAGTCTCCTGTAGTCATTATCATTCGGAGGAGATGAATGTACCTAGTAAGATTTCCATCAACCAGTTACAGTCAGCGCTCTTCCCTTGGGAGTCCTGACTTTGTTCACAGACGGTAAAAACCGTGCACAGTGTATGTGTATGACGTGTATGACTTCTTTTTTGTATGTGAATATTTGTATCCATGTGTTTACGTGTGCATGAATATGTACTTGTGAGTGTGCTTGTTGTAGGCAGAAATGTGCATGTAAACATGGGTAAGTGCACAGTACAAGAAGCAGCCCAATGAATATTAAGCATACTCTCAGGGGGTGTGCATTCAATTGTAGCCAGACCATGGAGCCAGCCCCAGGCTCCATTTTACCTCCACTGCGTTGATAGTTACAGAATCTTCTTTTTACAGACAAGTGGTTCAGTATAATATCATTGACACAAGGCTAGTGGGTGCTCCATGAAAAAAAATCCATGTACAAACATCGTGAATGAGTACATCCCAGAAATTCTCTAGGTTCTTTCTATTTTGTTCATCTTATTGTTTTGACCTTCTTTTCTTACTGGGTCTGCTGGTAGTACACTCTGGAGTTCTGGAGACCTGCCCTTGTTCTCTGACCCTTCACAACCTGGTCTTTCCCAGTCTGTTGAGTTAGCTCTTCAATGAGCTTATTTCATGGCTGATTTCCCATGGTGCTGCACATTCCATGATCACTCATCACCCCACCCACCTGGGCAGACTGTTACAAAAACAGGATGGCTAAATATAACTCCCTGGGATTGCTCAAAAACTGAGACCCCAGCATCTGGAGGTGATGTCTTAATGCTAGTATTCCTGGTCATGTGGATCTTCCCTAGAGCTTACCCCTCAGTGAAGGAACTTACATGACCTGTCAATCAGCTCCCATATGGTGTGTGCCAACTATAGGTTCTACCACCCCAGAGCCTGGGCCCCGGTCAGCTGGGCTTGAATATGTATCTTGCAGAGTTTGTGGTGTTGGTATGCGGAACCCTTGCTCAAAGAGCTGTAACTCCTGTATTTCCCCGGGCTAACATGATGAGGACAAAGACTCTATCTGTGGATTCTAATGTGCATCCAATGACCGTGTGGTGGCTACAGGCAACCCTGATGATGCAATCTCTCAGATCCAGCTCAAAGTGGTGATCACCAAATACATATGTAGCTCCCTACAGCTTTTCAGGCTCCTTCTCACTTGGTGCTCACCTTGACAAACGCCATCCTATGCTAAGTAGCAGGAAGTAAAGGAGGAAGAACAGAAGTTAGCTCAAGCTTGGGATGCATGATGACATCATCCATTACTAGAAGCAGCCCAGTGAATATTAAGCACAGATCCACTAGGTAAGGCAGTCTTTCCCTGTGGAGGAACAAGTAAATAGGGTGGACACAGAAATCAGAAGTTTCCTTCTGGGCCCTTGAGAGAGGCAAGGAGCAGGAGACTTTTCCTCAATGCAACCGTGAGAAAAGAGGAAGGGGAGGCTCCCTCTTAGCATCGCCTCCCCTCATGGCCATGCATATCTCACAGTTCCCACATCAGCCCCTACAAGGAAAAGCCAAGCAGCTTTGCCCCTGGGAATGGCCTCTGTGGTGCTGATTCCCTTCCTCATTCCCCATTCTCTAGTGACACTAGAGCCAAAGACAAGGAGACGACGAAGACTCTTTCTTCACCTCCCACTCGACCAGGTGCCCTGAACCATCTCCACAGACCTGACCACAAATGGGCCGCACCGGGTCATAGAGACCCCTCACCCACTGCTGCCCTGATGCTGGGGCACTAGGGGTTTCAGGCTCAAATTGTCGTGGTGCTGGAACTGCTCCTGTTCTTCCAGGGATGGTGAATCAGAGGGCTATCCCCCTGCCGCACTGTATTAGCTAGGCTTGAATAATGTATGTTTCCCTACTAATGCCCTCTGTTTGATCATGTGTCCACGTTAGTGTTCATTGGAAATTTTCCTGCTGGATACACATGGAGAGTAATGCACATTTATAATAACAGTTTGAATGCATGTTGGGAGGCTATGACTCTGTGGTAATAACTGAATTTTATCAGGCATTCAGATTAGACAGTGAGTTGCCTGCCAGGGAACAAACCCTTGGGGAACTTTTTCATGTAGCCAGAGTTGGGGGACTGGGAAGCAGCCTTCCTTGCATATCTGATTACTGTGAGCTTTGATTTGGGGATTGGCATGTTACTTCAAGTCCAGAGCAAATACCTGAGTTTTCAGAGCCTGAGCTTGGGAGCAGATCCTGGAGAAGGTTGACAGTTTCCTTGGGATTGCTTTGGGTGCAGATCACAAGAAAAGAGACTGAGGCTCAGTGAAGAACACAGCTGCTTCCTGGTTGTGTGACTTACAGCAAGTCACTTAAACTACTCTGAACCCTGATTTGATTATCTATCGAGTAGGTATAATAACTACCAGTCAAGGTTGTTGAAAGTATAAGGACCAAATGAAATGATTCTAGGCATTGAGGATACACCCATGAATAAAAATTCCTGCCTTTGTAGAGCTTACATTGCAATGTGGAATGACAAAAATAACTACATAAATGGTATAGTACGTTAGAAAGTTGGGAAGATAAAGTTGGGAAGGAGACAGGGAGAGCTGGGGTTGCAGGTGTCATTTTAATGGAGGGGTCAGGGAAGGCCTCAGTGAAGAAGTGGTGTTTGCACAAACACTTAAGGGAAAAGGGGAGCAAGTTGTAGAGATATCTGGGGGAAAACCTTTTGGGGAATTGGCAGGCTGAAGCAGAAGCATGCCTGGCATATTGTAGGCACATCAGGGATGCCCATGAGGCTGCAGAAGAGTGATCGAGGCCAAATACAGGGTCAGAGAGGTCATGGGGAGAACAAATTGGTCTTGCAGGCCATCTTAAGGACTTTTACTCTAGAAAAGATCGGTTGCCACTGATGAGTTTTGAGCAGAGATATAATATGGTTTTATTTACGTTTTAATAGGATCCCTCTGGTTCTTGTGCTAAGAACAGACTATATGGGGACAAGGGTGGAAAATGGGAGGCCATAGTCATGAAGGGAAAGGTATCACAGACTTGGATCAGGATGATAGACAATGGAAATTGTGAGAAGTGGTTCCCTTTGGGATATATTTGGAAGGATTTGTTGATGGACTGTGCGTGGGTTTGAAAAAGAGGAGTCAAGGACGCTGCTTTAAGTAAAGAACTTGTAAAGTACCCTGGACCTGGCATATAGGAAGTGCCCAGTTACAGTTATTGTTACCACTGCTGGGTATCAATCTGAGCAGGGCTAAGTCAGCAGGCGAGGCCAGCTGGAAGATGGCACAGCGGGGAGCTGGGATTGAACAGCTGCTCCATGGCACATAACCAGAGACAGGGAGAAGCCGTTAGAGGCCAAGAGAATGCCTTGGGTAATGGGGGTCGTCAGACCAAAGGAGGCTGATGGGTACAGAGGAATGGCCTTTGGAATTATGGAGTTCTGACTCTGGCACCTTTTGTGTGCTATTTGACAAAGTTCTGATGAACTGAGGACTAGGCTGGACTTAGTGACAGGGTCAAAGCCAGATCTGATCCATCAGGCACCCACTTGAGTCAGGCACCATCTCCCAGTGACCTCCAGGACTCAGCTTCCCCTGCCCATAAGAGGTTGGCTTATGTAGACTGGGCTTGACTTGGCTAGTTCACTCTTCCCCCATGTGTGTCTTATCCTCCTGGGAGCAGCTACGTTGTCTCACAATGATGGCAGACATGCAAGAGGCCAAGCCTAATCTGGCAGGTGCTTTTAAGCCTTTGAACACATCAAGGCCTCCAAATTTCCCAGGGCCGAAGCAAGTCACAAGGCCAAACCCAAAGTCAAGGAGTGGGGGAATGTACTCCACCTCTATAATGGGGGGAGCTAAAAATCATATTGCAAATGGTGAGAATACAAGGAGCAGCAACAATTTGGGCCCATAATCTGATCTACCATACCCTGTCAGGGCTGGCTCAGAATTGAGGTAGGAAAGAAGCTGTAGAGAAGCAGAGGTGGGCTGCAAGACTGTACACGTCAATGCTCGTGAAAAGTTTGCTGAGGAGCAGGTTGAATTCAGTAGTTCTAGTGAAATCTTAGACATCTGTGAGAGGCTACCGGGGGAGTCCCAGAGCCCCTCAAAGCCCACCTGGTGGGAGATCACATTTTTGGCCTCCCCCAGAGGGCCAGCCTTGATAGTAACTTTTCCTTCATGTCTGAGGTCCTATTGCCCTTGACTGCTACCCTTGGAATGTCCCAACCCAGAGAAGTTCCTGGCTTTGACCCATCATGGAATTTTCCAAGGCACACGAGGGGATCCTTCTGGAGGGACCCTTATTGCTGGTCATAGGCAACAACTCACGTTGTTTTTCCTCTTACCTCCTTTCTAGTCAAGAAGCAAATTGAGTTGAAGTCTCGAGGTGTGAAGCTGATGCCCAGCAAAGATAGCAGCCAGAAGACATCTGTGTGTAAGTGTCCGCCTGCCAGCCCGCCTGCCAGGCCTCTTGCTCGAGGTCAGACACCCAGGCACTAAACCATGGGGAAGCCAGATGATGCTGGAATGACTTCCCTTCAACCCTGCTTCCTCCATCCTGGGCTCTGGGCTTGGACACACTGACCCAGTGACCAAAGAGCAGCCCTAGGGCCTGTCCTTTGCCTTCTCCTCCTCCTCTTCCCATTTACCTCCTTTTTCCTCTTTCTCCCTCACCTCCCATTCGAACTGCAGTCCAGGGAGTCATTACTGCTACATTTCTCTCTTTATTTTCCTTTTGAATCACTTCCACCTGCTAAGACAGTCCTCCTTTGGCTCCTCTTTTAGGAGTCAATAACCTCGGGCTGGAATCTTGGGGGCTGCAGGGCCCCAGTTCCAGCTCCCAAGGCCAGATTGGGAAATGGAGGCAGGGGAATGACTAGCAACCTCCTCCAAGGGCTCCTGGACCTGGCTGGGCAAAGAGAGGACTGGGGAAGTGGCGGGGGTTGGGGGGATGTTCCTGCCTTGGGCCAATGGGGAAGCACTGGGGGCTCTCTTCTTGGGCAAGGGGAGGATGACGTCTTTGAGAACATGTTCCTGCTACCAGTGTTTGGAAGGTTAATAGGGGTCTAATTCTGGGGAATGGTCTGGAATGTGGGTCCCAAAAACACCTGATCAAGGCCTGTGCTAAGGGGCTTTTGAGCTAAAGCCCAGGAAGGGCAGGGGAAGGTTCTGGGCAATTCCACAAGACTGGGCTTGAAAGCAGGGGAGGTTTTTCCAGAAACCTTCCACTTTCCTTCTGGGCTGAGTGGTAGGGAGCTTTCCTTGGTCCTCCAAATGACTGACCTGGTTTTCCTTCTCCTTCCCTCCCTTTGCCCTTCTCCTGCATCTCCGGTCCTCTCTCCCTCCACTTTTTCTCCTCTTGCCACTTTTTGCTCCATCATTCTTCTCACCCTTCTGCGCCCCGCTCTTCTCTCCCTGCTTCTCATCCTGTGCCTGACTTGCTCCTCCCACCCTCCCCGTTCCTCCCCTTCCATCTCGCCTCCGTGTGCTCACTTTCCTGGAGATGCTAGAAGTACTTATTGAGGAGAGAAGGACATAGAGTGGCACTGGTGGTTTCCAAGCTCTGTGCCGATGTGTGTGGCCGGGAGAACATCAGGGCAAGAGACACTTTGGTCTCAGGCTCCGACTGAACTGAACCTGGGTTGGGGATTGTCTGTGGTCTTTCAAGTCATCTGAGTGGAGACAGTTGCCACGGGCTGTTGGGTACAGCTAGGAACCGGCATCTCCAGTCACCCACCCTGAGAGACTGGATGGCAGAAGGCACCGGAAGACCCTTCTTCTGTGCTTGACTAGAGGTTTAGGGGAAAGGACAGGGTGCTGAGAGAGCCCAGGGTCAGGCCAGGAATCTGCAGAGGGCTCAAGCCATGTCCCTGACCCTCTCAGTCTTTTTCTTTCTGTAGCCACAGGAGACCCAATGAACTGAGGCAGGCATGGTTTAATTTCACAGTTTGCCCTGGAGCCACAGGCAAACTTAAGGAAATGGCCCTGACTTAGGAGATCAAATGTTTATCCCAATTGTGTCCTCAGGTAGCATGTTACCCCAGACACCAATGTTTCAGTTTTCACATCTGTAAAATGGGAATGCAAAACCCTCCCCTGCCTTCCTCCCAAGAGTGTTGCTGGATCTAAGATGGGTCTTGTTGACCTAGGACTTCAGGAGGCCCACAGACTAGCCAAAAAAGTACACGTGATGCTGTGGGGGGTGCATTTTTCTGAAGACAGGGTTCAGGGTTTTCATTAAGCAGACTAATGAAGATGCCAAAAACTCCCTCAGGAAGATAAAGAGAAACCCTGTTCTAATGAAAGAGTACAAATGCTCTTTGAAAAATAAATATACATATCTCTATCAAGAAGATATTAGCCTCCATTCTAAGAGTTCCTCAGAAAGAATGGGTGTGTGACTCCAGCTGCCTCTGACCCAGGTAGCCACGTGTCTGCAGGTGGCTGGCCCTCTGTGTTCTGCCCAAATTCCCTGTGGACAGCTGTCCTGAAGTTCACAGGGAGAGTGGACCCAACTCTCTACCTTTACCCTTGCCATTGGTTCTGACCACCCACCCACCTGTGACTCCCTGCATTGGGTAGAAGGCGTTGCCTTCCTGAGCATGTTGCAGCTTCTCCCTCACCATAGTGGCCCTCCCAGAGTAGAGTAAGGATTACTCCCCGTTCCTGTCCCTCAGTAGCCAATAGGAAAGCAATGCTATAAACACAAGCAGTTGGTTTTGAGTAGGCAGAGAAGGCTGGAATTAAAAAAAAAAGAAAGGGAGAAACACCTCTTGCCTCCGTAATTCAGACAGTAAACTGATCACTGAAATTTAAGTTTGCTTGTTTCCTGGAGAAGCTTGAAGATCCTCAGGGGACCACTGTTCCCTGCTCAGTCCTCCCTGGAAGGGGGCACTGGCTGGGTGTGAGCCGCGTCACCACTGGGTTTGTGACTTTCTGGATGGTGCCTGGGTTTCATTTGGGGCTGGCTGAGGAAAGGGGAGGTGGTAGGTTCTGCTCTGTCTGTTGGGGGCTTGTGGCTTGGTGGGTGGGCTTTGCCATGGTCTTGCCTCTTGAATCCAGCCCCATCTGGGGCAGCCTTCTGTTCGTTCTGCTTCCTGGGTGATGTCAATACTGAATGAGAGGGCAAGAGAAGGGGACAGGGAACTGCTATATGTTCTTCACATGCTGCAAGGGGGCTATGTGGTTCCCATTGAAGTGGTCAGCAGAGACTTTGGGATGGGTATGACTCGTGGGCCACAGGGTTGACTAGAGAGGATCTAAAGAAGGTGGGTGCTTAGCTGGGAAGTCTGCAGTAGGGATGGGTCGCTGTGAAGCCATAGAGGGATCTGGCTTATCAGCAGATAAGGAAGCTCAGGCTTCCTCCTCCTTCCCACCCTCTGGGTGCCTTAGAGGACCCCCTAGTTATCTCCGTTCCATTACTTGCAAAACACCGAGGCTTCCAGGAAGCAGGAGCTTGCTCTGCTTTGGGAATGGCACTTCCATCTTACTTTCCCAGCCTGAGGTGTCTGGACTGGTGGGAATGGTGCAGGATGTGAAAGCTTTGGAGATAGAGGCTTGGCAAGGAAGAGGATGGGGGTAAGAGACAAGTAGGGGTAGGGGTAACTGGCTTGAACGTGCCGTGTAGAATGTCAGGCAAAGGGAAGCTACCCAAAAGGCTCTGCTCACTGCACACAACCAAGAGGATGCCTGTGTCTGGCTTGAGCATGCAGTCTGTCCAAATCCTCAGGTTCCGTGGCCAGCCATAGCCTGGGCTACCTGGAGGTTTAAACATGGTCTACTCCAGGCCTCTAACTGTAGACTCCCTCAGTGAGTCTGAAATGAGCTCCCCACCTTCCTTACCTTCTATGAGACTACCTGCATCCTCACAGGTACCCAGGACCTGGAAATGCCCTGCTCCCTCTCCTCATACCCTAGGTCCCCTGTGAGTCCCAGGGATTTTTTCTTTGCCACATCCATTCCTGCTGTCTCATGTCTAGCCTCACTCCAGGCTCTTGTCCTCAGCCTGAATAATCATAAAACTTCCCAACTCATCTCTAGGTAACTGGCCCACCCTTGAGCCAGCGGGTCTCACCACGCCTTCTCCCCACCAGAACTCTCCAGCGGCTCCCCATCGTTTTCAGGATCAGACTCGAACCCCGTAAAAGTCTGATCTCTGAAATGAAACCTCACCATCCACTCTTCCTTGTCACTCTTCACCCTCCCTCCTACTCTGGTCACACTGCATAACACTCATGCTCTTTCCAGGTTTCCACGTCACTCCTCGTGCCTATCTTTGTCATCTCTGTTGCCATGTGTCTAAATCCTATTAGCTCAGAAGGCCCATGTTCGATGCCACCTCTTCCAGGCAGCCTCACACGCTGGTGCATCCTTCATCCCTCCCCACTGTGGTCCCACTGTCTGCTTCCAAGGTTTATGTCCTCACTCAACTGGAAACTCCTTGAGGACAGTGGTCTTATCTGACTACCTTTCACATTTCTCATGGTATTCAAATAAAGCCTTGTACACAGTAGGTGCTCAATGAATGCTTGTTGTGTACCTATGTGAGCGAGTGGGTGGGTGAGTAATGGAGTGCTTTGTTCACCTTATGGGACATTGAATGGGATGGGGGGACATACGTACGCAAAGTCAGAGAATGCCAAATGCTGTCCAGATGTCCTGGAACCCATCTAGACATTGCTGTTGGGATCGTGGGATTGGTGAGGCTTTGAGTGGAACTCCTCCGACCAGGCTGTGTGCCTGGCCCCAGCTCCTGGTCATCCTCAAAGCCAGGAATCCAGCCTCTTCAGTACCAGCATCCCGACAAAAAGGAACAGGCAGGGGCCAAAGGGTTGCCTACCCTCCCTACTGTATGTGTATCTGCTGCCCTGACCAAGCTTCTCCTCTAGCCAAGACAACTGTGCATATGGTTTTTGTAAATAGGACTCTGGCGCTGGCAAGTGTCAGAGCATTGCACCACCTACCAGAACCATCACAGGTGCCATCTCTGCCCGGTGCCCTTGATGGGTGGCACTGGGTAGGGGATGCTCTGGTGACTGCTTACTCTGGTTCGAGAAGTATCTGATGGGAAGAGGCTTCTCAAAAGAAATGTCTGTGTTTGAGCTAAAGTCCCAGCTTTAAACTTTGACTGCAGCTTTCTCTTACATTCTTTACCGTTTCTGATCATGCAACCACCTTTTATTTAACTTTCTTTGGGTCATTTCTCCATCTGGGGCTGAGGTGGGGGGTTCATTTCATCTAGAGTCTCTACCCCAGATCTGAAGCATAGGCGTGGGTGGGAGGTCACCAGGGTCTGTGGACGGTCCACCTCTGGCTGCTCGTGTGGGACGAGGGAAGCAGGTGGTGGCTGGCATGGAGGGCCTGTCTCTGAGCCCACACACTCGTGATGACTTTGCTCACAAAGGACTTTGTCAAAAGCAGCTTCCTATCTTGCACATTCAAGAAACCCCAGGCCAGTAGACTCTGGCTACCCCACACAGCCCCAGCAAAGCAGGGCCTCATTCTGTCTCTGCCTCCACCTCCCACCCTGAGACATTGCCCCAACTGGTGCCTCCCTGTGACTGTCCATCTCTGTGTGTGCTGTTTTTTGTTTTTTGTTTTTTTTTGCCTTGTAGTAACTCAGGTTGGTGTGTCCCAAGGACATAATATGTGTCCAGACCCTGGCATACCTGAAAGGGGCAAAAGACTAGGCTCGGATTTCAGGTAAGATCTATTTGGGAATTTTCTGATTGCAAGAAGGGTGGGGTGGCCTGGCTGGGAGGAAGACAGGGGCTGGACTTCCTGCAGGTGGAAATGGAGAGGATGGCATGGATGTAGGAACAGTTTCTGGAGAAGAGCTATGGCTTTGACATTCCTTCCTGGTTCAGTCCTTGGCACAGTGCTCATGCTTTAGTGGGAGGAGGGAACGTTAGACTGCCCATGTTATCCAGAAAACCTATGCACCCAGGGTACAAAGGGCCACCATCTCAGCAATGATACGCCAGCAGGCAACTCACGCCTGCAATAATCTAGGAGACCATTTTCCTTAAAGTTTATGGCTATCATCCACCCACTCTTAGCTGCCCTAACTGGTGCTTATCTCCGAGGATCTGTTTTGCTCACAAAGTCACCTTTTAACTCAATTCTAAAACCATTAAACGGTCTCAAAAAAGAAGATGAAGAGCAGATGTTCCTTCCAATGGAGATTTTTAGTGATAAAACAGTGGACGCAGAGATTAAGGGCCCAAAGGAAAAATAACAGGTGGGGCTTCTTTATGGAATCAGGAAGGACTCGGGGTGGGGCTTGGCAGGCCCAGGGATGGAGCTCACAGACACAACTTGTCTCCCAGGTTAGGATCCAGCATCCAGTTCACCTGCAACGAGGGCTATGACCTGCAAGGGTCCAAGCGGATCACCTGTATGAAAGTGAGCGACATGTTTGCAGCCTGGAGCGACCACAGGCCAGTCTGCCGAGGTGAGGGTGCCCTGGGGAAGGGAGGCTGGCCAGAGAGTTTGGCTGGGCATGGAGGATGAAGCCCAGCTCCCAGCAACTGAGGCCCAGGCTCTCAAGCAGACTGGCTTCCCTCCCTCCCTCCCTGCATTTATTTACCAATAAGCATACTTATCTAGCCCTTTCTCAGTATCAAGGCCTGTTCTAGGATCAGGAGATACAGAGGTGGGGAAGATAAGCATTGTGGTGCTTGCCCTGTATGCACCTCACAGTCTAATGGAGGAGGCACATAAGAAACAGCTTGCTATCTCATTGAACAGATAGTGAACCACACCTAGATAGGAAAGGAAGTCAGTCACCTTTTATACAGTCACCTTGAATCCCTCTGTTATAACACACACACATCTTGAAACCTCTATCCCATGCCCTTGTTTCTTTCCCCATATTGCAACAGACAGACTTGTCACTTCTGCAAGAGTGTTTTTACCTGTGTAGTAATGATATGCTTCTAACACCCCACCTGGGTGTTTTGTTCCCCAGGGCCCTGCCACTACATCCCCAGGTATCAAATGAGCCAAGCCTGGGCTGGCCTAGCCCCTATCCCCCAAATAATCTTAAAATAACAGAGCCAAGCATATTCCTGCTTTGAGGCAGGGGTGCAGCTGCTTCTGTGGTAGAGAAGCCCCTGACCTCATCCCCCAGGAAACCAGCAGAGAGCGCCCCTGTGCACTAGGCTGTTAGATGGTCTTTAAAAGCCAACTCTTTTGAGTGCCCCTTTAGAAGAGAAGATATGTTGCCCACTACAAAGTTACATTCTGGATCCTTCTGATCTAAGAAAGAGATTCTTTGCCTCTCTTTGGCATATGCATCAAGATGAAATTCATGCAGAGTAAGAGGATCTAGGAAAAATAATATATCCTTATTATACTGAGAAAGGGACAGAGTTGGAGCCGAAACCCATACCCTGTTGTTAAACTGAGTCTATAAGTAATCTAGAAGAGTGTCACTATACCATCTTCCAAATAAGCCTTACATCCTCATTCAACTTTGAGGTAGCCATGTTCCACAGTTTATAATGTTCTTTGCATTTTCACTGATTTTAGCTATATTATCTCAAGGATTCTACATATCTACTATGTTTTTCAAAAATCAAACAACAAAAAAGAATTCTTGTCATAACTCTCAGCAATTGGGCAAATCACCCATTTTCCCTAAGCCTTTCTTACCTCTACATGTTGCTAATAGTACATACCCTACCCTTCTTCTGTTTAATGAGGAGATTGAATGGAGTTGTGAATATGTAAGCACTTTATGAATTGAAAAGCGCTAGAAGAAAAACAAAATATCCTCGTGCCAGTAGAATATGAGCTCTACAGGGCAAGGACTTCTGTTTTGTTCACTGCCTAAAATGGGGCATGGCACATAGTAGGTACTCAGTAACAGATGTTGAGTGGATGATGGAATGAATGACTCATTGAATAACATACCACTCCAATGCCAGGGAGCCCAGATACCAGCTGTGCAGAGAGGCATAGAATTATCAAGTCCGAGGACCAAGGGACCCCTGCCCATCTGTGGTTTCAGAATTCCTTTTGAGAAGCCAGGATGACAATGCTTTTAGGCAGTGGTGGGATCTGGTCTCTTCTCAAGACCTTTTTACTGGAGTAAGGTTGTTCTCTTAATTCTCAAGAGATGATGATTGTTTACATGAACATGCTGAGGGTGGTGTTTTGGCCTGAAGGAAATTTGTGGCTGAAAAAGTGTGTTCATCGTTTTCTCCAATGATTTGGACCCACTGAAGTCTGAATTCTCTGCTGCATTGTCACTAAGCCTTGGGCTGGGACTTTTTCACATGGTCATCTCATTCCATCACCTGCTACTGTAAAACAAAAGGAAATCATGATACAAATCCAACCATCATCATTTTTAGCTGGGGCCCTTGGGCCAGTTTCACCTCTCTGAATCTCTTTTTTCCTGCCAAAAAGTGGTGATAATAGAACATTACCTTGTGGGGTTACTTTGAGGGCTAGATGAAGCAGTCCTTGTTTAGAAGTGATGCAGCTGGAAACCATCATTCTCAGCAAAGTATCACAAGAACAGAAAACCAAACACTGCATGTTCTCACTCATAGGTAGGAGTTGAACAATGAGATCACTTGGACACAGGAAGGGGAACATCACACACTGGGGCCTGTTGTGGGATGGGGGTAGTGCGGAGGGGAGAGGGATAGCCTTAGGAGATATACCTAATGTAAATGACGAGTTAATGGGTGCAGCACACCAACATGGCACGTGTATACATATGTAACAAACCTGCACTTTTGTGCACATGTACCGTAGATCATAAAGTTTAAAAAAAAAAAAAAAGTGATGCTAGTACGTCTATGAGGCTTACGTGCACACATGTTCAGCTTAACCTGCTGGGTGCTGTCCACATAAGCTTCCTCAAGCCCTGGAGCAAACCTCAGCCTCTGGTTGCTGCGGGCTCTTTTAGAAGCTGTCTTGTCTAATCCTATTGCAATCATAGAGTTTGGGAGTCACATGGACTTTGATCTAGATCACAACTCTGACACCTTTTAGCTTGCTGGCCCTGGGCGGGTTCCTTCATCTTTTTTAGCCACAGGGCCCTCATTTGTGAACAAGGAAAACAAAATCTTCCCCGCCTACTGATGATGAAATTTAAGCAAGGCATTTTCTAGAAAGTGACCAGCCCTGACAGTGGTGGAGGGTACATTCTCAACATGGGTTAACGTTCCTGCCTTCTTCTCTCTTTTTGCCCGCCTCCTATAGGCCATTGTGAAGGAGAAAGAGAGACGGCTGAGTCTCCTGGGTTTGAACTTGGATGATCTGTCCTGGGCTTACCTGATGGCCCAGGGCTGAGATAGATATTAGAGTTAAGGCTCTCTTTATTTTGGCAATTTTTAAGGTTTTTATTTTAAAATCTTTTGTTTTTAATTAATTGCAATTACTATTCTGTGATTTTTGGGAGAGTTTAGGTGAACCCCACCTTAAGAATAAAAACAAACGAAACTCTTTCCATTCCAAGAAGTTCCACTAACAAGCAGGTTACCAAAAGATCACATTCGAAAAAGGATTTTACCATAATAATGGTATTATTTTTTTCTTTAATGCAGTTAAAATATGATTTGATTAGAAATACTCATTTTCCCACACAATTAATTCTACTAAAACACGGGGACTGGCAAATAATAGGTTCTCAGCTAATGTTTGAAGACCACCTGAATGAATCAGTGATTGAAATGAATGAACAATATGGGACTGTGCCCTCATTTTGAGATATGAAATCAGGCATTCACAGGCCTTTCTTTTCTTTCCCTCCCATCAGAAGAAGTAAGCTTCTGATTTGACTCCTAGAAAATTTTCATCACACAAAGGAGATTGAGGGCAATGTGAAACACTGTTAAACTAATTCTGTTCAGCCCCAGATACAGGCAGAGTCCACAGATATAGAGCTTTTCAGACTTATTTTACATATGGAGCCCAATATTTTAAAATGTTTTTGCAGAACCCTAATAAATAAAACAGATACAAGTGGAGCTTCTCTGATTAAAGTTGGGTCAGGGGATTTCTAGTCTCCCCTCCACCACCATTTTTAGTAGCCTTTGAGTCCTGGTACCCCTGGGGTTCCAGGGAACACTGTAAACCACTGGTATAGTGAGAGGACCAAATTAACAACCAGCTCTGATTTCTTGTGATCACAAATTGGTGTCGATGGAGTTTAGGGACTGAGTACCAGGCCCAGATGAAATTCTTACAGTTACTGATTCACAAAGTAAATAATTAACAGAAAATTATATATTATTTTTCCTTAGTGGCTAAATTCATACATATACACATACATATGTGTACATATACACATGTACATATACATATGTATATATGTATATATATGTATATACATATTTTATATATTTATATATACACACACTTATATGTATATATGTA
Source organism: Rhinopithecus roxellana (assembly GCF_007565055.1). NCBI lineage: Eukaryota > Metazoa > Chordata > Mammalia > Primates > Cercopithecidae > Rhinopithecus > Rhinopithecus roxellana. The sequence continues at coordinate 84,766,098 of NC_044560.1, read as the reverse complement.
TATACATATTTTATGTGTATGTATTCATACACACACATATATATATATGCCTCTGGGTGGCTAGAATACCAAGCTTGGGACTTAGAGACCTAAGTTAAAGTTCCAACTTTGTTATTAACCATATGGCACAGGGAAAATCACTGAAACACTATGAATCTTTATCCTCATCTGTAAAAGGGGAGTGAAACAGGGGAAATATGGCACAAACCAGGGTGGATTCAATGCCATGATAATTACAGGTGGCTGTCTTCTTGGTGGATTTCATTAGATCAGCTTTCTGATTTTACTCCTTAAACATAATTGTTATCCGGAGTTCTATTTTCAAATCTCTTCTCTTCTTTCCTCTCTCCTGTCTTCTCCCCTCCACTTATTCTCCCTGGATGACACACACTGATTGTACTAGAGTGCATGCCCCATTATTCGAACCCTGAGAATGTCCCTGAGTCCCTTATCTATATGTGCTAATGATAAAGCTCTTATTTATTAAATTATGTATACTTGTATATAGCATTGCACTAGGCATTTTTCATAACTTCTTTATGAGTAAAGTGGCAATAACCATATTTTATGTTTAGCTGAAGCTTAGAGTGGGCAGCCAACTTGCCCAAGGGCACAAAGCTACATCTGTTGAGCTGAATTTCAAACCCTGACTCCAAAGGCTGAGTCTTACTTCTACTTGAAAATTGTACCTGGACATCCTTCGGAGTCAATATATTGGATGGAACCATGCAGAACAACTCCCCCTCCACTCCCCACTTTGTTTGGGTAACTTTTTATTTTGATATAATTTTAAACTTACAGAAAAGTTGCAATTAATGTGCAAAAAGCTCCCATGTACCCTAGATTTAAACAACTACTTTTTAAAAGTTAGTGGAGAAGAAGAAAACTAAGAAGAAATTCGGTCAGAAAGGTAGGAGAAAAGCCAAAAAGCATCACTGAAGCCAAAGAATATGAGTTTCACAAAGAGAGAAAGATCAGTAGTGTCAGATACTCCAGAGAGGTGAAGTATAATCACAACTGAAAAGTAAACATTGGGGTTAGTGACTCAACCAAGTGTTGAATGTTTGAACTTGTTTCTGCAAGGAACTGGTGAAGGAAGACAAGGGAAATGATAGACGTGGCTAAAGTTTCTATTGTGATGGCAAACCATGAATCTGTGGTGATACCACAGTTCTCCTGGTAGCCCCCCAGCCCCCAGGATTAGAGAGAGAAAAGGTGAGTGGTAGAATTGATAGAAAGCAGGCATTTCACCAAGCAGATATGAGAGCGTTGAGGAAGATGAAGGTATTGGTGAGTGGTCTTGAGGTCCAGATTGGGTAGTGAGGGAAGAGGGGTCAGGCGAGGATCAATAGATGGGATGAACGTGGGAGCCAGAAGGCTAGAGAGGCCTATAATGTAGGACAATGGTGCATTGAGACCAAAGTCATTCTGCTGGGAACACAGGCAGTGGGGGAAAGAATGGAATGACAGGGTTTAAAATCTGTGAGTTGGACTTCCCTGGCTCCCAGGATAGCAGGGACCTGGGTATGGCTATAAACGTGGTTGATCATGAGTTGGAGGAAGAGCAGGGTGTCAGATCTCATAAGAAGGCACTGGCCTCCAAAAGAAGGGGCATCGCTCCATTGAAACAGGAGGGAAAAAGGAATTGAGTACATATGCATAGAGGATTGCATTTTTAGAGAGTAGGACAAAGGACCTGCCTGCTAGATGGCTTCTGTTCCCTCCAAAGAGAGAGCCAAAGTCATCAGCTAAAAGTAAGGGGAGATAAGAGGAAGAGGAAGATGTTCAAGGGATGTCTAGAACACATGAAAAAGTCTTTGAGCAGAATGAGAGAGTGAGCTAATAGAGCTAAATGGTAGGGTCACTGGGCAATAGCTAGGATTTTTTTGAGATGAGTAATGAGGAGTTTATAATAGACATTCATCTTCTTACTCGTGACTTTTTTCACAGCAAAACTCAACTCTATGGTGGCAGGTATGGAGAAGGCAGGTAGAGGGATTCATTCCAAACTGATGTCTTCTAGGCAACTGACTAAAAGAGGAAGAAGAAAGGTACTTGGGACAAGCAAGAAAATGAGCCTAATGGTGGCCCGTGGGATCAAAGTTGCATAAGGACAGAAGAAAAGACAGAAGTAGCTGATGGGTAGAGAGGAGATATTGCTGTCAACAGAGTGGAGGTCTCAGTAGGGAAAGATGAATTCTACTGGAGGTTCAGAAAACAACTGTGAAAGAGATACTTGAGGGTGGGAGCAAGATCTTGACTACAGAGGGCTGCATAGGAGGCAGTAGCGTAAGAGGGGAAGATGGGCTTCAGTCAAGGCAGTGGTGGGAGCAGGAGGTTCCAAAAGATGTTGCAGCTACAAGTAGGATTTGTTTTCCTTAGAATTGGTAGTGGGAGGTGGTTCCAGAGGACTGTGGAAAGGGTTGGGAGGAAGGTCAATAGGAGAAGCAAGGGAAGGCAGCATGGAACAGCATAGGAATCAGATTTGGAGAGAAGATATGAGACTAGAGACACTTGCACCTGGAGCAGTTCCCTTCTTTAGCACCATGTTGTTTCAGTGTCAGAACTGGCTGTGGGTCCAGGTGGTAGCTCCCTATGGTCCCTTGGGATACTGTTCCTATTATATGGTAATGTCCGGAGGAAAAATGGGAGTGGCTGCTGAGCTCAGGCATGGAAGATCTCAGAGAAGTCTCTTCTGAAAGCGATCCAGAAGAACATTTGAAGGAAAAAGGCCAATAGAGGAACAAAATGATATGTTCATTAATTTAGTGAGACATTGAGCACCTACCATTTTGCCAGCCCATCTGGGTCACTGTGATGAGCTTTCTATCTGTTGGTGGGATCCCATGGAGCTGGCTGCTGAGCATGATGTCTGTCTGTCTGTCCACAGAACCCCGACTTTGCCCAGATAGCAGAGGAAAAAAGTAACTAATGCTTCATTTTGAACCTAGTTTAAGGTGTTCTATGCTATCTGCAGACTGTAATATTTTAATTAAACCCCTCTAAGCCCTTAAAGTGGTAAATGCCTTTTTGGCCTGTTCTCTCTCATTACCTTCAGCATGTTTCAACAGACTGCAAATATACCATCTAATTCTTGGAAACAAATACAAGATAAATTGAGTCTGAAGATGAGGGCTTTTGGCAGCAAAATCTGACTTTCCAGAAGAGGTGTAAGATGGTGCTGGTGGAGTTTTGTAAGGATTCTCTGCAGGGCTAGAGTTCTGAGTCCACAGGTCCTCTTTGCAAAGGTGGGATGGAATCAGGGCTTTGATTATCTTATTCTAATTTGTTTAGTAATATTGTCAGTCTCAAGTGTACTTGTGGGGGAAAAAAAAAACCTGTGTCAAGAAACTTCAGGAAAGGCAGAAAAAGGATCCTTAGCCTTGAGAGAAATCCTGGGCATAGAGAAACAGAATAGACATGGCGCTGGGAGTCTGATGATCTCTGGTCCCAATGGTTGAATATTGACCACATCCCAGGCCCTGGACTGAACCTTCACATCCATCATCTCGTATAATTTCATCCTCACCATATCTCAATGAAGTGGTATCATTTGTCCCATTTTACAGATGAAGAAACAAAATCAGAGAGATTTTCTAACTCATCCGGACTTAAACGACCAGCAAATGAATTTATATCCAGAAGGCTAAGTTCGTAAATTTTAAAGCCTGATCTCGCTTTAACCATGCCACATTGCCATAGGGCCCAGTTGTATCAAGTGCAATCTAGGAATCTATTTCTCAGTACAGAAGGAAAGGAGCAATCAGATATACATGGGGAAATGGAGTGGGGATTCCCCTGGGATTTGTTCAAACTTGATTCAACAGATTCTTGAGCTCAGGATGAGGGAGGAGCAGATCCTTTCAGTGCAGGACTAGAGTGAGAAGAAATCTCCCGGGAGGTGATGAGCTAACAAAGAGGAGGTAACAGACCTGACCCAAAAGCCCCTTGCAAATAACCCTCTGACAACACCTGCTCTGCTTGATGGTGAATGTTTTTCCAGCTGCTCCCTTCACTTGCCGTGGCCCTTCAGAAAGGAGGGGCTGTGTCAGACACTTTTTTCTCCCCACACTTTTCCTGGCCCATAATAGGCACTCAATAAATGTTAGAATAAATGAGCTGAGCACAGGGATGAGTGCATGAAATGAGAAGAGATTCATTATGTCTGGGAGCTGCAGAACCTGCTTCCCAGACCCTCCTAGGAAGGGCGCCCTGGGAAAGGTTTATCATGGCCCTTTCCACACATGGCAAGGAGCTCTAGGATATTTGGCCCCATCAGAGGAAACCAGGTTTGACACCACTTTCATTTTATATAGTTAGGCTTGCTGAGTTTGCTCACTATTTCTTTACTGTTAGGCACTTTGTCTACAATTAGGATAAATTGCCATGTGGGCAGCATGAGAACAGGCTCTTAGAACCTTTTATTAAAATAGCTGAGCACTAACGTTAAAGAATGAAGTGGCTAGAACTAAACACACATTTTTAAAGAAAGCGAATACCTAGGTACAATGTAGTACCTTAACTGTTATCAATCACTACTTAATCTAATTAGTTTAGAAGCTATTTTAAAGAGCTTAATTAGATTAAGCTGTGATTGATAACACTTTATATCTACTTGAGTAGAGTACTTCTAATTCACCTTGAATCTTTATGCTTCCAGTCAAAAGCCGGTTTCAGGGATAAGCTGAGTTTGGAGACAGATTTGGGAAGCACTGAAATCACTCTGGGTGCCTGGCACTGAGCCGAGTCAGGGGCCTTGGCAGAGCTCTTGGGCACAGACATTCTGTGACCTAATGGAGTGGCCTTGACAAGGATATCCTAAAATTCCTCTTCAGGAGGACTGAGGGGGGTCATGGAGGAAGGAACTGAGGGGCAGGCAGAACCTGAAATGAGGTCAGACTCCTAGTTAAGCTGCGTTAGGTCCACACCAGCACTCAGCTGGTTTGGAGAATTGGAGTACAAATTGGGAAACAGGTCAGCAGAGTAAGGCGTGGGCTGCTTAGGTGTCCACAGGTGCCCGGGATCCCCCTGGCTTTGTGTCACCCAACAGGTTCTGGCCCACACACTCTTGACAAAGAGGAATTGCATGATCATAGTGGAGTTGGGTGTGGGGATAAGTGGGGCATGCAGAGGGGTCGCTTAGCCTGCCTTGGAAGTTCATCATTGCCTACAGAATGGCAGTCACAGTGCTCCAGGCACTGCGGCTTCCCTTCAAGCCTCCCAAGAACTGTAGGGGAAGGACCCAGGAAGCAGAAGGTTGTGTCCAGAGTGGGAACTGTATAGATGCAGTGTCTTCTGGGCTGGGAGTGGGAGGCAAGAAGGGGAACTGGACCTAGTCTTAACTCAAAGGCTTGTCTTTCATCTCCTCTGCAGCCCGCATGTGTGATGCCCACCTTCGAGGCCCCTCGGGCATCATCACCTCCCCCAATTTCCCCATTCAGTATGACAACAATGCACACTGTGTGTGGATCATCACAGCACTGAACCCTGCCAAGGTAAGGCTCTTGGGGAGCAGGGTGGTGTTCTGTGGGCAGGGCTAGGTTGGGAACAGTTGGCCTACAAGGTTTTTCAAACTCAGAACTTACTGGTGGTAGATTCTCTGCAGACAGTTCTTTTAAGTTTTTAAAATTAATATCGAGTGGATAAAAAGCAGAATATAAAATATAAGCAAAACATAAGGAACAACAATACAACAAACACCTGTGCAGCCATCATCCAGCTTAAGGGGAAAAGAAAATCAGTTACCTTAGTGATGCAGGTTCCTCACCAATCCTGTTCCATTCCCTACACCCTCAGAGGTAACTATTACCTCAACTGTGTGTTTATTATTCCTTTGCTTTTCTTTATACTTAGCACTTAGGTGTGTATCTCTAAAAATACATTGCTTAGTATGCTAGCATTTGAACTTCATATAAATGTAATCATGTATGTATTCTTAATCAACCTCACTAAAAATTATGCTCCTAAGATTTATCTAAGTTATTGTATGTAGTTTTGCACTTCTACATACATTTTTTCGTATTTATTACCTGTTTAGTTTTTCTTTTTCCTGCGCCCTTTGTTCTCTCTTGTAAATTTTACAAGTATGTTGCCAAGATCCACAAAATAACCTGTTGGAATCTTTATTTTAATTTTATCAAAACTACAGATTAATTGGAGAAGAAGTGATATATTTTTGATACTGAGTCTTCCAGTCCATGAGTATGGTATATCTCTTTGTTTAGGGTTTCTTTAATGGCTTGCAATAAATTTGTATAATTTTTTCCATTACATATTTTATGCATTTCTTAATATATTCACTCCTAAATATCTTGTATTTATTGTTGCTATTATAAATCAAATCTTTTAAAATTACACTTTCTACCTGTTTCTTGCTGGTGTTTAGAAATGCAATTGATTTTGTACTTTGATTTTTATATTAGCAACTATCTTGTTAAAATGTATCTTAATTCTGTGGGGTTTTCTACATGGATAGTCATCATCTGCAAAAAATGTTGGTTTTGTGTCTACTTTCCAATCCTTATACCTTTTCTTTTTTATTTTCTTGCCCGTTCTGGCTGGAACCTCCCAGTATAACATCAAGTCATTATTATGATGGTGACCCCTATGGTCATTGTTTGATATTTAATATAATGTTTTTATTTCTTCACCATCAATGATGTTTGCTGAAGTTTATTTTTCATTTGTAGGTACTCCTTTTATAATAGAATAGGGGAATTTACTTTCTAATCCTAGTTTGCTAAGGGCTTTTATCAAGAATGGATATTGAATTTTATGAAGCATCTTCCTATATCTATTGATACAATCATATAATTTTTCTCCTTGATTTTCTTAGTATAGCAAATATTGCCTTTTCTCATGTGAAACCAACCTTGCATTCTTAAGATTAACATAATTTGATCATTTAGTATTGTCATTTTTATACATGCCTGTATTTGATTTTGTTTAGTAATTTGTTTCTATTTTGTTAGTGAGCTTGGCCTGTTATTTTTTTTTCATATTGCCTTTGCCAATTTTTGTGTCAATATGTTGCTAGCTTCAGAAAATGATTTGAAGAGTATTTCTTCTATTTCTATCCTTTGGGGTTATTAGTGGAAGATTGGCATAACTTTTGCCTTGAAAGTTTGGTGAAATTTTTCAGCAAAACTATCTGCATCTGGTGTCTCCTTTGTTTGAAGATTTTAGACTATAGACTTAATACATGTAATGACTAAAGAATTATTTTGGGCCGGGCGTGGTGGCTCAAGCCTGTAATCCCAGCACTTTGGGAGGCCGAGATGGGCGGATCACGGGGTCAGGAGATCGAGACCATCCTGGCTAACACGGTGAAACCCTGTCTCTACTAAAAAATACAGAAAACTAGCCGAGCGAGGTGGCGGGCGCCTGTAGTCCCAGCTACTCGGGAGGCTGAGACAGGAGAATGGCGGGAACCCGGGAGGCGGAGCTTGCAGTGAGCTGAGATCCGGCCACTGCACTCCAGGCCGGGCGACAGAGCGAGACTCCGTCTCAAAAAAAAAAAAAAAAAAAAAAAAGAATTATTTTGGTCGTCTGTTTTTTTCTTGACTCCATTTTAGTAAATATTAAATTTATCAGATATAAAGTTATATATACTATATCTTATTATAGTTATGATACCTGCCATTGTTGTGTTTCAATTTCCTTTCTCATTTCTAGTAGATATCATTTTTAAATTGGTATTGGCAGAGGTTTAACATTTGTTAGTCTTTCCAGAAGATGAATTTTTGTTTTGTTACTATTCCTTTTAATGTATTTATTTGCTAATTTATCAGTTTCTGCTCTCATCTTTATTACTTTCTTCCTTCTAATGCACTTGGGTTTATTCTGTTGTTTTTCTAGCATCTTCATTTTGATGCTTTGTTCATTATTTTTCAATCTGATTTCAGCATCAAAGGCTACAAATTGCCCTCTAAGGACGACTTTGGCTACATACCTACAGATTTTTACAGTTATTTATTTTCTGTTATAGTTTAGTTCTGAATATTTTTAATTTACATTATTGTTTCATCTTTTAACCATGAACTATTTAGAAGTATTTTTAATTTCCAAAGGATTTTTCTAGCTGTCTCTTTCCTACTGTTTCTAAATCTTGTGGTCAGAGACCATTGATCTGTATTTGAATCAGTTGAAATTTGTGCTTTTAGGACCGGAAATGGTCATTTTTCACATAGATTCTGTGTAGGCTTGAAAAAAAAAACCCTGCATTTTGCAGTTTTTGTTTTCTAGTATGCCCGTTACATCAAGTTTGTTCATTGTGTTTGTATCTTTTATATCTTCATTGATTTTTCTTGTCTTCTTGATCAATCAATGGCAGATGGAGGAATATTAAAGTCTTCCAATATGATGGTGGGTTTGCCTATTATTCTTTAAAGTTCTGTCAATTTTTGCTTCATGTATTTCGAGACTGTGTTATTGGAGCATGAAAGTTGAAACTCAGAGTTAGACATCTTCCTGGTAAATTGAACTGTTTCAAAAATAATGATGTAGTAACTCTTTATATCTGTAGTAATGTTTTTAACCTCAAAGGCTTTTTCCCTCCATCCATTGCATCAGTTTTCTCTTGGTCTTTGTCTAACAAATATTTCCTATTCTCTTACTGTTAACTTTTCTACTTCCTTGTGCTTTATATGTGTTTTATGGATTTTCAAAATCCCCTCTGACCATTTGTCTTTTAACTAAAGAATTTAGACCTTGTGAGTTATACAATCATTTTTATTCTTTGAAAGTTGTCCTAAAATATTCTAGAAATAGCAATATGCCTACTTAATAAAGCCTAGCATTAAACAATAATTTTATGTTCCTGAAAAGCCAAGGATCTTAGGACACTATGACTTAATCATTCCTTCCGATTCATACTCTATGGTGTGTGTATATTATGTTACCTTAATTTTTCTCAAGTTATTATTGTTATTGTTTAATAAAGCCACTGTCCACTTAGATTTACTCATATCTTTACCACTCCTTTTTTACCACTCCTTCTTGTACATCAGTCCTTTTCTTTGGAATATCTTTCAGTGCAAATACATGCTTTAAAATTTATTTTCTTGTCGATAACAAACTCTATTAGTTCTTGTTTGTCCTTTTAAAAAACGATTTCAACTTTTATTTTAGATTCAGGGGGTACATGTGCAGGTTTGTTACATGGGTATATTCCATGATGCTGAGGTTGGGGTATGGATCCTGTCACCCAGTTTGTGAGCATAGAACCTAATGTGTAATTTTTTCTTTGTCTTAAAATGTCTGCTTACCCTCGTTCTTGAAAGAATGCTGGTATTCACCAGACATTTGATTATCAGTTGATAGTTCCATTCTCTCTGCACGTGGAGATATTCCTGTGTCTTCTGGGTTTCACTGTCAGTTTATTGTCATTGCTTTGTATGACATCCTTCTGGCTGCTCTTACTGTCTTTTACTGTTCTTTAGTGTTACGTAGTTTCACCCTTATGTGTCTAGGTGTGAATTTTATTTATTTATTTATTTTTTTTTTATTTTTTTTTTATTTTTTTTTTTTTTTTTTTTGAGATGGAGTCTTGCTCTGTCACCCAGGCTGGAGTGCAGTGGTGCGATCTTGGCTTACTGCAAACTCCACCTCCCGGGTTCACGCCATTCTCCTGCCTCAGCCTCCCAAGTAGCTGGGACTACAGCTGCCTGCCACCGCATCCGGCTAATTTTTTGTATTTTTAATACAGACGGGGTTTCACCGTATTAGCCAGGATGATCTCAATCTCCCAACCTCATGATCCACCCGCCTCAGCCTCCCAAAGTGCTGGGATTACAGGCATGAGCCACCACGCCCGGCCGGTGTGAATATTTTTTGTATTCATCCTGTTTAATTAAGTTTCTTGAATTGATGGATTATGTCTTTCATCAGCTTGGGAAAATGTTTAGCCATTATCTTTTCAAGTGTTACCTCTTTTATTTTCTTTTTTTGTCTTCTAGAAGCCTGACAAGATATGTTCATCTTCCTTACTCCATCATCTGTGTTTCTTAACCTCTCTCATACTTTCCCTCTCTCTCATTCTGTTCATTAATTCTCTGTTCAGCTGTGTCTAGCCTCTGTTAGATTTATTCACTGAAGATTTATTTTAATTTCAAATATGGTTTGTACTTTATGAAGCCCTATTTGATTCTTTTTCAAACGTTCTTAGTCATATTGTCATGTTTTATAATCTCTTGCTTACTCATATGTTTAGATCATTCTTGAATTCTTTCAATAATTAAACATGCTTATTTTACACTTTGTGTCTGTTAGTGTCAATATCTGAAGTTTTTGCAAATTTGATTCTGTCTGTTGTTTCTCACCTCTTGCTCCCAGAACCATGTTTCCTTCTTTGTTTTATATTGTTTGATTATGTGGTTAGAAAGGGTAAATTTTCTCTCTGGTAATTCTTTGAGACCTGGGTAGAAGGTGGTTTCTTCCAGAGAGGGTTTGCATCTGCTTCTGCCTAGTGCTTGGGGGCATTACCAGCCAGAAACCTCTTCACACAACATTCTCAGTATGGAGGTTTTAAACCACTCAAGTAGTATGAAGGCTGCAAACCCATGTGAAAACTGACTTATGGTTATGAATTCTCAGTGGAAATATTGTTTCTTGCCTACTCAGCATCAAGGTCTAAGATAAACAGTCAGCCTCCAGATCCACCCGGAGGGTGGTAGTGACAGGTGAGGAGGAAGATAGGCTCATTTCTAATTCACCCTCACACTATGGGTGCACATTAACTAGCCCTGCTCTATCAGAAGTGTCATATTACAGTCGCCATCATGCTGGGCCCTGAATTTTGTCTCCTGTTCCCTCTTTTCTATGAGTTGCTGAAAACTGAAGCTATATCGACAAAATTTTTAAAAGGTACTAAAGACCAAAGCCAGCTTTATGTTCTGAATCACATTTTGGGTCCCTACATTCATTGTGTTGAGTATTCCTTATTATGCTAGTGTAGTCTACCCAGGCTACTGTAACAAAATACTGCCAACTAGATAGCTTAGACCACGGACATTTGTTTTCTCACCGTTCTGGAGGCTAGAAGTCCATGATCAACGTGTGACTAAATTCGGTTTCTGGTGAGGGCTCTCATCCTAGCTCGTAGATGGCCACCTTCTCGCTGTGTCCTCACGTGGCTTTGCCTCTGTGCACACACCAAGAGGGTGTTCTTCGATGGCTCCTCCTCCTGGTGGTAGTAGGACACCACTACCATTGGATTACAGCTCCACCCTTATGACCTTATTTAACCTTAATTACCTCCCTAAAAGCCCCATCTTCAAATATATTGACATTGGGGATTCAACATATGAATTCAGGGGGATATATTATAATTCAATCCTTAACACTAACTTGGGAAAAGCTGCCTTTTTTTTTTTCTGTCCTTTTAACATTTTACCCAACACTTTAAAATTGTTTGGTCCAGGTGCCTGGAGCCATAGTGCTGGGAACACTGGAAGCAGATTTCCTCTGCACAACATTTTACAAAGAAAAATTCACATTTAAGTAAATTATTTCATGATGTACCTAGTTAATGGGAAAGGACACTTCAGCCACATGGGGTGAGGGTGGGGGCTAGACCAGAAGGGCTTAATACCATGAAATCATATTAAGTTGTTGACTAGAGGGCTCTTTCTTGGGCACTGTTGCAATCCTTGTCTCCAATATCTTTTGAACCTGAAGGTGAGGTGTCAGGGGAAGTCTAAGTGACATCTGAGAATTTTCTAAGAAACAATTAGATTCACCCCCAGAAGGCCTAGCCTTGGTCAGTGTGTGGAGACTGGTGACCTCCATAGTGTCACTCCCCTACATGCCTTGCAAGAGATCCCACCAGCCTGGGTTTCTAAAGATAGCACCTCTGCAGAGCACCCCCTTAGAGAGTGCAGAGCGGTGTTCACAATATCTCTGTACGGCCTTGGTGGGCTTCAGGTAGTGCTGAGGGAGTCCAGAAAGGCTGAAGGGAACCCTATCCCGATCCAGGTGGGAGGAGAACCAGGGAACATACAATGCAACAAGGAGAACAAGGAGGGTCTAAGTGTGGAAACTCAAAGTCTAAGACTGAGGAATAGAAGCTGTCTTCTGGGAAACAGCAAGGACAATGGATGCTGTGTTCCTAACCCTGTTCGTGGAACTGGCCTACAGGTGAGATGCAGGCATGTCCAAGGACTGCCTATCCACTCACCTCCAGATGTCTCCTTCAGCAAAAAGCACAGTCTCTGAGCTCACAGTATGTCTTATGAGACGAGCATTCATTCATTCATTGACTGTAGATGTGGCCTCTGCCCTTGAGGAATGTGCATATAAGAGTGAAGAACAAGTCTATAAATAAAAATAAATACTAGAGTGCAGATAAGTGCTGATGGAGGTGTGTCCAGAGACCTATGGGAAAACTCAAGGAAGAACTGCTAACTGGGAGATAAGGGAAGTTTTCACAAAGGAAATGACATGTCAGCAGGGTCTTAAAGGCTTGGAAGTCAGAATCTCAGGGAGGACACATGTGCAAAGGCACTGAGGTTTGGAACAGCACCTTAGAAGTAATTCAACTTGCCTGGATGCAGGTAAGGACAGAAAGGTAAGCAGAATTCAGATCATGGTGAGCCCACATGCTTGGCCCAGAAGTTTGGGTTTTATCTCAAAACACAGATTGCTAAGGCTAGCAGTGTTAGGCTGTTGTTAACAACAATAATAGCTCCTATTGTATGCCTGTCCCATGACAAGCACTAAGCTAAGCTCTCTATATGAATTACTTTATTTCATTCTCTTAATAAGACAATGAATTTGATTTTAATAGAACTATTCGATAGATAAGGAAACTGAATCATGGAAAGGTTAAAGGTTAGGAAACAGCTGCAGTACAGAGCCAGTAAGTGGCAGAACTGGGATTTAAACCTCGTCTTTCTAGATCCAAAGCCCATGCACTTACATAGCTGGGCTGTGCTGCTGGATGGAACAAGGTCTCAGAGTAGATGAAAGGGGCTGGATTTGACCTCAAGGGAATGAGCCTGGAAGGACGAGGGTCATTCTATCTCCTGCATTAAAGCAATAGCAGGAAGATCTGAGTTTTTGGAAAATTACTGTAGCAGCAATGGAGAAGTTTAGAGGTGGATACTGGAAGGAGCAAGACCAGTTAGGAGGATAAAGCAGTTACCCAAGTAGGAAAAATGGGGGCATCCATCAAGGCTTTGGAAATGTGGAGGGGAAAACAGATGAGAGAGATTTAGGAGATAGAGTGAGACTTGGTAGCTGATTGGATGTGCGAGCTGAGGGAGGAAGAGAGGTCTTATTCAATATTGTATCCCAAGTGACCAACACGGTTCCAGGCACATAGTTGGTACTCGGTCTATATTTATTCCGTGAACAGATGAATGATGACTTAGTGCTTTCTGACTTGGTCCAGTGGGAGAGTTAAAAAGGGAATACAAATGGAGGAAGATGCTTTGCAGGGGTCAGGAGGGAAACAGTGCATTTAGAATGTCTGTGGTTCATTCAGTGTCATTTGGGTATACTGGCTGGAAACTCTGGATAAATCTGGGCTTAAGAGAGAGGTTTGGGTGTTATCTCAGCACATGGTGAGAATAGAAGCCTAAGGAATGGATGACATTTCTTGGAAAGACTGAAGAGAATAAGAAAATTCAGATTGGAGCTGAGAATACCATTGTGACAGGAGAAAGAGCAAAATCCAGTGAAAGAACAGAGAAGGAGCAGTCTGAGAGGCGGGAGGAGAATCGGGATGCAAGCACAGGAAGAGTTTCCAACTAGGGCATGTCTGATCATGGCAACAATGACAAATGTCTTGCTGGGAAAGTGCTAGAAGGAGACATTGGCTTTGGCCTTGGAAGAAGACTTTGCAGTGAAGCTCTAGGGGCAGCAACAGACAGCAGTGGGGTGGGAAGCAAAGGGATGGGAGGTGAGGCTGTGGAGGCCAGGGTGGGCAGTAGCCTGTGAGGGACATAGGATAGAGAGAAAGTTTGGAGTTACTTTGGGGCATGTGTTTAAAATATTGGAAATGGACTATGTTCATAGGCTTAGGAAAAAATAAGCAAAGAGGGAGAGAGTGAAGGTATAGGAGAAGAGGGATGGTGATAGAAGGGAGATTCTGGAGTGAGAGGGCCGTGGGATTAAGAATGCAGGGCTCCCTTTACAAGGAGCAGGGGGAGAAAGATGCTGTTGTGAGAAGGGGCTGAAAGATTTGCTTGTGGGACTGTAAGAGGGACATGTGTCCCCTTGGTCTCCTCATAGTCATGGAATGATTATGATGCATCCCTGGCACCTGCACAGGAGGATCCTTCCTATAATTCCATCTCCCTTGTAGGACTTCTGCTACCTGGGCGTGGCAAGGAGCTAGGAATGTCCCAGGGACTGGGGCCCTCCAAGGGCAATGGGAAGGCCCAAAGAGAGAAACAGGGATGCTGTGGTGTGGGAATGGCCAAGAACCTACATCAAGACACCAGCATTAACTGAGCATCTATGGACTGTGCACCTCTGCACTGTGGGAACAGAACTTACAGTCTTATTGGAGAGACAAGTAAAGGATATGTCTGTACTCAATAAACTAGGAGTAAGACAAATAAAGACACCCCAATCCATCCTCCTGGAAACTTCGTAGATTCAAGGAACAGAGGAAAGAAGGCTCAGAGCAAGTGATGCAGGTCTGCTCCACATGCAGTCTCCATGCCCTCCCTTCGACTGGGATGTCTTGGGCAATGCTAACCTTGCCTTGGGCATTTGGGTTATCTCAGTCCTTATAATATTAATCTAACATTAATTAACATCTACCTATAATAATTTTTCCCAAATTTCATCAGAAATGCCTTGGAGACACTTTAAAACCACAGATTCCCAAGCTCTTTTCCCCAAAGATCTGAGTCAGTGAGTCTAGGGTAGGTACCAGAACTTATTTTTAAAGAGCACCCTGGTGGTTCTGACCAGCTAAACTTCTGTCAACAATGCAACTCCTTCTCCCAGCAAAGCACACAGTGGCCTCCCCGCCCCATCTCTCCCTTTGGGCAACTCCAGCTTCAGCCACACTGAACTCAGGTTCAAAGACATGCCTGGCCCTTTAAGACCTGTCTGGGCACATCTGGTTCCAGTGTGCCTTCCCTTCTCCTCCAGGCAAATTCCTATCCTCCTTTGAGACACAGTCCAAACAACCCCTCTCTGAGAAGCCTTCCTAACTTCATCACGTGTTGCTCCTTCCTGTTCCTACAGCACTTTTTGTTTTCTTGCATTTAGAATCTATTTCCCCCATAGCTCCTGAGCACCCCGAAAGCAGGAATAGCACTTTGTGTATTTCTTCCACAGTTAGCACAGTGCTGGGCACAGAGAAGCAGCTCAGTGATGTTGGAACATATGAGTGATCGTTGGAGGAGGAGCTCCTCTGGGATGGTTCCACCCATATTGGGCTTGAGATTCGGGCCTTCTTCCTCCAGGGCCTCCTCTTGTTAGGACCCTTCAGCTCAGCCTCGTGGAAAAACAAAGACGTAGACAGGACTGAAATCCAGACCCGCCTCGATGCCCCCTACCTACACACATCTGTCTTTCTTTTGCAGCTTCTCAGTATGAACACAAAATATGTGATCCAATTTGCACATGAACCTCACTTGATTTGATCAGGAAAGTTAATCCACCTTTGCTAGAAAAGAATGAAATGCGAGACAGGAGAGAGATAGAGAATGAGGATGGGAGGGAGAGGGAGGGAGCAGGGAAGGAAGAGGGAAAGGAAAGCTCATTTCATGAACTTCAAAGCCAAAGATAACAGCGTTTTGATTATTCAGTCCTTGGGGATTATCACTGTCACTCTTCCCTTTGTAGACCTGAAGAATTGAGAAATAATTCTCCAGGCAGGTGATCAGCAGCTAGTGCAAATGTCAGGGACATACTCGTTGGCCCATTTGTTCACTCACTTATTCATTCAGCAAACATTTACTCACACCCTCTCTGTGCCAGGCCCCGTGCAAGACGCCTGCGATCAGAGGTTTCCCGTGTGCTTCCACAGCCCCTCCTCACGTCTGGGGGACCATTTAATAACCTCCTCAAGTCCAAAGCCTCATTCCTTTCCCTTTTACAGCTGCCTCCACTTCACATCATGTGCTGGCATTTCCCCTCCCCCAGATCTGGCTGTGGCTGTGTGGTATCCCCACGCACCTTCTCTGTTGCTGAAGACAAACCCTGCCCCCTTGCTAGCCAGGATTTTGTACCCCTCCTGCCTCCCATCCAAGCTTCCCTGGTTTGAGCCCTCATCACACTGTATTGTAGTCTGTGTACTCAGGGTCTGCTGTGAAGCTTTCTAGAAACGTTGAGGTCTCTACAGGCAGTGGCCATGTTATCTTGCCTGCTAATGCCCCTCCAAAGCCCAGCACTTGGCAAGTGTGTAACTGTTGAATGAATCAGTGAATAAATGAATCAGTCAATCAATGAGTGAATGCGTCAGTGAATGAGTAAAAGGACTTACTGCTCTCGAACCACCAAAATGAAACCTCAGGTAGTGACCAAAGTTCCAGAACGTCTGACCCTTCTCAGTCCCTGCTGGAGGCCTCTGTTCTTGAACTCCTGGGGGCTCAGGTCTTCAGCCTTCCCACTGGCCTCCCCTCCTCCTCACCCCAGGAGCTAATTCTCTAGCTCTTCCCTAGGGCCTCAGCAAGGCCCTAGAAGGAATCATGGTTCAAGCAGTGCCCAGGAAAAGTGAGTTCCCTTCCTTTCATGGAACTAATAGTTACACTGGCAGCAACATTGTAAACTGAGGCTGGGTGGGCCAAGGTCAGCCTCAGGAGCTTAAAGGAATGCTCTGAGGAGGAATATGGGAGGTAAGGCTGGAGCACAGCATTATGGCAGGGCCTCTAGCTAACCAGGAAGTGGCAGGGGCAGGCCTTGGGAAGTCTACAGTTTCCAAGATGCTGAACTCTATCCTGCAGTTTCAGGAACTGGCAAACTCTTCTGTGGTGACGAACACCTGTCTTCAGAACCTATAGCCATTAGGTTGTTATTGACTGGGAGGTGCAGAAAATTCATCTGCAGAAGCTTAAACAACACACCGTTTATTTTCTCCACATATCAAAGGTCCAGAGGCAGAAAGTCCAGGGCTGGCTTGGTGGTTCCCTCCGGGTCTCATGCTCCTTGTATTTTTCCCTCTGCTGTTTTCCATATGGCTCTCATCCTCATGATCACGAGAAGGCTGCTCCCTCTCTGTCCTCACATCTGTATTCCAGAAAAAGCAAGGAGAAGGATGAGGAAGTGGTCTGAGCACTCCTCAACCCATGTTTCATTGCCCAGAGCTCTGTCACATAGCCACCTTTAGCTCTGAGGTCGGCTAGATACATTGCCATACTCCCAATACGTTTGGGGTTCTGTTAGGGAGAAATAAATGGAGGAAGGGACATTAAGTAACCCACTATCCATGTTGTTCACAGCATCCCAAAATAGGAACTAGATCAAAATGGAACTGTTTTGGTTTAAGTAGAGGCTTCCCTCCTCTGGCTCCTCTTCCATCCTTGCGGGTTGGCCCTGGAGTACCTTTACGGAACTCTGGGGTACCTGGGAGCCCAGTTTGAAAGCCATTGCTCTAGGGAAGCCGTCAGCAAACTTTTTCTGGAAAGAGCTAGACAATAAATATTTTAGGCTTTAAAGTCCATGTAAGGTCTCTGTTGCATATTCTTCTGTGTTGTAGGTTTTGTTTTTTTGCTCATTGAAAGGGTAAAAAAAATCATTCTTAACTCTAAGGGCCATATAAAAGTAGGCTATAGGACAGATTTGGTCTGAGAGCTAGTTTTCCAACCCCTGCTGTAGGAGATAGGGAGGCACTAAGAGTATTCGGTACAGAGTGAAGGATGGGCAGCAGAGACAGACAGCCCAGTTAGGAGAGTGTTGTAGCAAAACAGTTCTTAAACAAAACAGCCTCAGTCTACATCTCCCAGGACTCTAGCTTCCCACAAAACTCCCCTGAGCTGGCATATCCTCTGCAGCCTTGTGCAGGCATTGGGCACAGGCTGGCAGCACCCGGAGTCCTGTCTTTTGGCTGATCCTGGACAGCATGTGGCAAGGGGAGAATGTTCTCCAGGGCCTCCAGTGGGTGTCCTCCAGGGTCCCACTCCATCACCCATGATTCTCAGGACAAAGTGGCTGTGACACCCCCTAATTTCTCCTCATGCTCTTGGACCCTGCATCAGCCTGGGGGAGACCCCTGGTCTCTCTGCCTCTAGTCCTCCCTTCACACTGAATTATAGCTTGCCATCAACTTGACCATGAAGTCCAGACTGCCTGCTCTGGCTACAGGTAAAATCACCTGCAGACTCAGCCAGGCTCTTCTTCCGGTCCCACCCTCCTTGGCCCTTCACTGCTCACAATGTAGCCTGGGCTGAGCCCACACACACCCTTCTCCATCCCGCCAGGCCCAGACCCACCTCCTCCATGGACCCCCTTCCGTCTCTCTCCTCTTTGCACTCCTCCAGCACTCACCAGTGGCACCACGTCCTCAACACTTAGATTCTGCTCTAAATTTTCAGGCAAGCAAGATAACTTATGGGAAGCAGCTAGCTCTGGGCTTGGCACATGGCAGGTGCTCAGTAATTATGTCCTAGATGATGGGTTTGTTTATTCATTTATCTAATGGGTTTAAATTGGGTGTCTGAGCTGTATACAAATGTGCCTCTGTGATCATGCCTATTTCATGTGCTGCCATTTCTCCTGCCTCCGAAAGGCGCTTTGTGAGCTTGATTGATCTGCATGTTAGTTAATGAGTCATTATAGGAGCCTGTCTTTAAACAAAAGCCAAAGCAGAAAAGGAAAAAAAGAAAAGAAAAAAAGAGAGTGCTAGTACATTGTGCACTAGAGGCTCGTCCCGAAACTGCAGCATTGTGTATGTTGAACAGTCTTCTTGTGTAATTAGCTCCTGCATCAGGGTCGGCACTCTGAAATGTGGTTCACGTCAATGGCAGCTCTAACCAGTGATGTGAATCATTTTATAGCTCTGGGTTCTGGCCTTCAAAGCAATATTTTCCCATTATAGGCCTAATAATCATACACTCCCTTTTTGGAGGTGGCTGGGTGAGCAGTGTTCTCTGCCCCAGGGCTGGCTGGAAGGGGCTGATATGGTGAGAATATGCAGCCAGTACCCTCAGTCCCTGCAGAGCCCAGGCCCTTCCTCCAGCAGAAGACACTACCTGCCTTGTGGTGTTTTCTATGCGGCAGCTGTTTCCTGACCCCCTGCTGGGACCCAGAAAAAAAGAACTCCAGGAAAGTTTGAGAGAAAACAGAGGCTTAAGTCATGCTTCTTACCTTGTGGGTCTGTGACCTTGTTGGAACACCATGAGGCGGTAGAGCAGAGTGACAAAGAGCCTGGCCTCTGACTGCCTGGTGGGAGTCCCGGCTCTTCCACTTACCTGTGTGACCCCAGGAAAATTGCCTAAATTCTGTGCTTAGCCTGTCCCATTTGTGAAATGGAGGTACTCAAAGTAGCTATTGTGCTGTATTGGGGGAACCTGCCCCCAATATTTCAGCATGGGTTCTTTCTATTTTCCATAAGTGTCAGCCAGCTGAGAAATAAAGAGAAAGAGTACAAAGAGAGGAATTTTACAGCTGGGCCCCTGGGGGTGACATCACATATCGGTAGGAGCATGATGCCCACCTGAACCTTAAAGCCAGCAAGTTTTATTAAGGATTTCAAAAGGGGAGGGGATGCAAGAACAGGGAGTAGGTCACAAGATCACATGCTTCAAAGGGCAAAAAGGAGAACAAAGATCACCTGCTTCTGAGGAAACAAGACAAGGGCAAATTCAGAACTACTGATAAGGGTCTATGTTCAGTGGTGCACGTATTGTCTTGATAAACATCTTAAACAACAGAAAACAGGGTCGAGAGCAGATAACTGGTCTGACCTCAAATTTACCAGGATGGGTTTTTTTCCCCACCCTAATAAGCCTGAGGGTACTGCAGGAGACCAGGGCATATTTCAGTCCTTATCTCAACTGCATAAAACAGGCACTCCCAGAGCAGCCATTTATAGACCTCCTCCAAGGAATGCATTCCTTTCCCAGGGTCTTAATTATTAATATTCCTTGTTAGGAAAAGAATTTAGCAATATCTTCCCTACTTGCATGTTCATTTATAGGCTCTCTGCGAGAAGAAATATGTGGCTGTATTCTGCCCGACCCTGCAGGCAGTCAGACCTTATGGTTGTCTTCCCTTGTTCCCTGAAAATCGCTGTTACTCTGTTCTTTTTCAAGGTGCACTGATTTCATATTGTTCAAACACACATGTTTTACAATCAGTTTGTACATTTAACACAATAGTGGTCCTGAGGTGACATACATTCTCAGCTTACAAAGATAACAGGATTAAGAGATTAAAGTAAAGACAGGCATAAGAAATTATAAAAGTATGAATTTGGGGAACTGATAAATGTCCATATTAAAATGAAATCTTCACAATTTACGTTCAGAGATTGAAGTAAAGACAGGCGTAAGAAATTATAAAAATATTATTTGGGTACTGATATATGTCCATATTAAAATGAAATACTTACAATTTATGTTCCTCTGCTGCGGCTCCAGCCAGTCCCTCCATTCGGGGTCCCTGACTTCCTGCAACAGTACTGCGTTTCTCATGAGACGATATGTGTAAAGTGTTCAGAACAGAATTGAGCACATTGTAGGTATCAGCTCTTGGAGTGATGAAATCTCATAAGAGAAGATGATCAAAGACTATGATTTTCTTGAAGAATCTCCTAGACCAGGGATCAGCAAATTACAGCCTACAGGCCAAATACAGCTCTTTGCTTTTTTTTGTAAATAAAGTTTTATTGGAACACAGCCACACCCATTCATGTACACGTCGTGTATGGCTATGTTCATGCTACATCAACAGAGCTGAATATCTGTGACACAGATCACATGACACACAAAGGGGGAAATATTTACTATCTGGCCCTTTACAGAAAAAGTTTGCCAACCTTTGTTCTAGAAGGTAACAACTGTGACGGGTCTGAAAGCCTAGCAATCCATCCATGCTAGAGAAGTGGGAAAGTTTTGCAAAATGTTCTCCCAGTCAACATTTTGTCAGCCCCTGGCATGGGCCTGGCCCACCGACAGAAACTGGTACAGAGGCAGTGAGGCCTGACCCCTGCCCTCCAGGAGTTCATGGTGTAGTGGAGGAGTAAGTGAACAGACCCATCACAGTCCAGCAGGTAAGTGCTAAAACAGATGAGAGGAAGGGGCTGAGCAGGGGCTGCTCCCCTTGTCAAGGTTATTCAGAGAGAACTGAGACAAGTCAGGCTCACGGATGAGGAGAAATATGCTAGGGCAGTGACAGGGAGCTGGAAGAGCCTGCGTAAGTCAGAGTCATGAATAGGCTGCCCTGGTGTGAATGCCCAGGACCTCAAGTGGCCACACAGGCTGTGCAGTGGAGGACAGTCAGCAGGCAGCAGGTGCAGAGATGCCCTCCTTGTGTTTCCATGCTAGGAAATGAGACTCCAAAAAATGTTCTGTAAAGCAGGAGTGTGGAGTGTGAGAGATGGGTAGGAGATCCCAGCCTGAGCAAATGATCCTGTGATGATGCCATTAGCCAACAGGCAACATTCTGGATAGGAAACCCGGAAAGGGCAAGTAATCCCCACTCATTATTGACAAATCTCATCTCCTCTTTACTAACTCGCTCCAAATGCTGCTTGCTGCAGGCTCACATCCCATCACACCTAGAACTTCCTACAGGCTCACATCCCACCTCACCTAGACCTTACTATGGGCTCACATTCCACGTCACCTAGACCTTGCTACAGGTCCACATCCCGCCTCACCTAGACCTTGTTACAGTTCCACATCCCACCTCACCTAGACCTTGCTATGGGCTCACATCCCGCCTCACCTAGACCTTGCTACAGGTCCACATCCCGCCTCACCTAGACCTTGCTACAGGTCCACATCCCACCTCACCTAGACCTTGCTACAGGTCCACATCCCGCCTCACCTAGACCTTGCTACAGGTCCACATCCCGCCTCACCTAGACCTTGCTACGGACTCACATCCCGCCTCACCTAGACCTTGCTACGGACTCCCATCCCGCCTCACCTAGACCTTGCTACGGACTCCCATCCCGCCTCACCTAGACCTTGCTGCGGGCTCACATCCCGCCCTCACCTAGACCTTGCTAGAGGCTCACATCCCGCCCCACCTAGACCTTGCTACAGGCTCACATCCCACCCCACCTAGACCTTACTACAGGCTCACATCCCACCTCACCTAGACCTTGTTACAGTTCCACATCCCACCTCACCTAGACCTTGCTACAGTTCCACATCCCGCCTCACCTAGACCTACTTCGCTATGGGCTCAAATCCAACATCACCTATACCTTGCTAAGGTCCACCAGCCGCCTCACCTAGACTGACAGGTCATCTCCGCATCTTACCTAGACCTTGCTACGGGCTCACATCCCGCCTTACCTAGACTGCTGCGGGGCTCACATCCCGCCCCCACCTAGACCTTTCTAGAGGCTCACATCCACCCAACTAGACCTTGCTCAGGCTCACCTCCCACCCCACCTAGACCTTGCTCAGGTTACATCCCCTACCTAGACATTGCTTACAGGCCTCACATCCACCTCACCTAGACTTGTTACAGTTCCCACATCCACCTCACCTTAGACATTGCTAATGAGGCTCACATCCCGAGCTCCTCACCTAGACCTTGCTAAGGTCCACATCCTACCTAACCTAGCCTGGATATAGGCACATCCCACCTCACCTAGACCTTGCTACAGGTCCACATCCTGCCTCACCTAGACCTTGCTACAGGTCCACATCCCGCCTCACCTAGACCTTGCTACGAATTGCACTCCTGGCTTTCAACTCTCCCTCAATGCTCCTGTTCCGAGATCGAAAATCTCATATCATGCCTTTGCTGCCAACCCTTCCATAACTCCCCGTTGACTTTAGGACAAAGCCCAAAATTTTTAGCATTACCGGCAGCCTCTCATAATCTGACTCCTCCTATTTCTCTCATATCGCCACGCTCCCCGCCCCCCGCCCCCCCCCCCCCCCCCCCCCCACTTAAACAGCTACACAGTAGTTAGACCTCTCTGGACAAGCCACCCTGTTCCACGCCCCTGCCCTTCCCTCTGCCTGGGTTGCTTTCCCTTCCACATCCATTGGTTTAATTCCAGTTCATCTTCCAAACTCAGCCTGGGTTTCATTTCCTCCAGGAATCTGCCTTTAACCTTTCTCCTAGTCAAAAGCAATCACTTCCTTCCTCTTCTGTGTCTATGTGTAGACCCACTGATGTGCTCAGATACTATTATCCAGATATGCATCTTTCTGTGACTCTCAGGCCACTTCAGAGGGGTCCTGCATAGACACTACCCAGGCTTATGAATGAGGGCAGTGTCAGTTTGCCTCTGAGATACCTGAGACAGCACCTTGCAGTAACGCTTTGCAGGGTCCCTGGCAGGACGTGGGTGCTGGACTGTTTGGTTTGGATGGAGGAAACCTGCAGAAGGTGTCAGCCACAACTAGGAAAAAATGTCCACGGAAATTATATACTCCTTGAGTTGTAGAACAGAAAGCAGAGGAGCAACTTCAGTCTCCCTGTTGGGGGAATGAAGATCATCATCAGATCGAAACCAGACTGAAACAGACAAAAAGAGATACAAATTAGACATCAGGAGTGGGTGCCTGTGTGTGTCCTGTCCTTATGAATGGCACCATCCCCCACCCATCCAATTGCACAAGCCAGAAACCTGCAACTTATCCTAGATCTTTCCCTCCCCTCAGCGCCACATGCATCCTGTCGCAAAGCCCTAAATATCACAAGGAACTGCCCTCTTCTCCGTCCATACTACTACTCCTCCATCGTTCACCTGCACTACCACAAAAGCCTGCAACCGTCCTCACCACCAGCCTCACTCCTGCCAATCAGTTCCACACATACTGCCACAATGACATTTTCTCAAACACCTATGTGTCCCTGTCACCCACTATTTAAAACTCTAATGCTCCTCCCCTGGGATAAATTCTAATTTTGGAGGGTAGACGTATGAGACTTTTTGAACCAAGCTCCAGGGAAACTTTTCAAATTCTAGACCTTCGCAAGTCACCTCCTTGCACTGAAGGGCCGGTCACATTATCCCCCAGAGCCAGGCAGCCAGCAGGTATGTTCAGTTTGTAGATCTGCTAGCAACAGACACTGAATAATTTGTTCTGGAATGTTCCATCTCTGCCATAACTCAGGCCCTGTGCACCTGACTCCTTCCCAGAGCATCCCCCTCCCTCCCTTTCCAAGCATCCCCCTTTGGCCTGACAGGGTCATCAGTAGCCTTCAGAATTTCCTCAGACACCCCCATGTCCAGTAGTGCCTGCCCCTGACTCCAGCTGGGTGAGCCATAGGCTCCTCTTCGCTCCCCCAGCCGCCTGTAGCATCCATCGCACCCCAGTGCTGTGGTTATCAGTTTGCATTTCTATCTCCCCTTCTTACCAAGGGCAGGGACCATGTCGTGCTCACTGTGGAAACCCACTGCCCAGCCTGGCATATGGTGAGCGCTTAGTAAATATATGTGGAAGGCAGGATTAAAACAAGAGAGAGGAATCTTGTTGAAATCTCTTTCTGAGAACATTCATTTATTCAACAAATAAACAAACGAAAAGGATGGAGAAAAGCAGGCAGAGGAGAAGATGAGAGAAACTTCTGCAGGTCCCTAGGGGCAAGAGAGCTGAGATTCCACATGTGGCCTGAAAAATTGCCAACAAGCCAGTGGGGATTTCTATGCATTAAGGCATGAAGAAAGAGTCTAATCATCTCGCTGTTGGCCAGATGTGCCAGTTGCTGTGACAGCCACCGGAATTGGCCAGATGTGCCATGAACATCTTCAGAAACATCGGGGGCCCTAGAGACCGCATGGCCTAGAGAGAATAGTTCACTCATTCAAGTGGCACAGAAATGGTCAGTTTGTGTAGGATGGTGTCACCAGTGACTCTGAGCATTGGGACATAACACAGAAAATCCTTCCTCCCCTCAAGGCTTTGGGAGCCTTCCTCGCAACCCCTACCCGCTCCTAACCCTGTGCTCCCTCCCCAGGTGATCAAGCTTGCCTTTGAGGAATTTGATTTGGAGAGGGGCTATGACACCCTGACGGTCGGGGATGGTGGTCAGGATGGGGACCAGAAGACAGTTCTCTACATGTAAGTGCAGTGGGGCGTGTTGTTTGGAAAGTGGAATGGTGGCTGGGGTTAGTGGGGTGGGGTTTGTAGAGTCCTGCCTGGTCCCTAGACCATGCTACAGCAAAGACAGTATACTGCAGTGTTCCTAGTTTCAGCAGTAATCCCTCCACCTCTCTCTATTCTGACCAAGGGGAAAAGAGCACTGGGCACCTTCTCACTGAATTCATATGAAATGTGAACAGAATGAGCAGTCTTGGGAGATGGAGGTTTTGTGGATGAACCTGGAGCCTTCCACTGGCTGGCTGCTTCCATGCAGACCCTGATTCTGCCACCCTGACAGTTTTTACTCCAGGCCACATCCAGCCATGACAGCCTGACCTCAGACAGAGATAACGGAAATGAGTTGCTCATCTTTCTGTGTGCTCAGAACTCCCTGGGAAATGAATGATTTCAGAGAATCAGGACCATATAGACATAGTGGCCACACTTCCTGAGCCGAAAAAGACCAGTATGACGTATTACAGACAAGGGAGAGGAGAATATCAAGCTGTTATGGGATCCCACTATGTTGAGCCTGTGCTCTTGGGGACCATTTAGCTTCTCTTTTGCCCACCACCAATAGCCTGACTTGAAAACCAGGAAAAAGGCCAAGCGTGGTGGTGCACTGATGTAATCCCAGCACTTTGGGAGGCCAAGGTGAACAGATTGCTTGAGCTCAGGAAGTCGAAATCAGCCTAGGCAACATGGTGAAAACCCATCTCTACAAAAAATACAAAAATTAGCTGGATGTGATGGTGCACGCCTGTAGTCCCAGCTACTCAGGAGGCTGAGGCAGGAGGATAGCTTAAGCCTGGGAGGTTGAGGCTGCAGTGAGCTGAGAGCATTGCATTATACTCTAGCTGGGTGACAGAGTGAGATCCTGTCTAAAAAAAGAAAAAAAAAATCAGGAAATGCTTCTGTTCAGGGCATGTGGCTTGGCTTCAGAGACAAACAGGCCTGGCCACATCCATCTCCCTTCCAGGAAGGGAGGGTCACCAACATTAAACACCTACCATGCTCCCAGGCACTGGGATGGAAACTTTTGCATCAATTATCTCACTTAAGCCCTGGTGTTATTATTCTTGTTTAACAGATGGGGAGACTGAGGCCCAAAGGTTTCAGAGAAGGTTGATAACAGAACCAGCACTCAAGTTCATTCTTTTGATTTCAGCCAAGGACAATGTCCCATGCCACACTCCCTCCCAACAAGGCTAGCTCCAGGATATCTCTTTCCGGTTCTAATGCTGAATGAGAAATGGCCATTTAGTAACAGCTGGCTTGACCAGAGGCTGTTCTTTTCTGGGTGTTTCTCGCAACTTCCCTGCACCTACCTGGAGATGATGCTATACAGACAGTTACATGACTCATCTTATCCGATGGTACCCAGTGAATCAGGTGACATGGCTGGGACCTGGGGTTTCTCCAGACAAAGGAATGGAACGTGAGCCCACAGGGCATTCTGCCCCATGCCTAATACACTGTGTTAGTGAGGGTTCTCCAGAGAAACAGAACAATAGGATAGAGAGAGAAGAGAGAGAGATTATGATAGATAGGTAGAAAATAGATGATAGATGATTGATTGATCGATTGATTGATAGATGATATACAGATAGATGATAAGTAGATGATTGATAGATGATAGACAGATAGATGATAGATTATGATAGATAGAAAATAGATGATAGATGATTGATTGATAGATGATAGATGAACACAGATGATAAGTAGATGATAGATGATAGATAGATAGATAGATAGATAGATAGATAGATAGATAGATAGATAGATAGGCAGACAGACTGACAAATAGCAATTAGATGGGCAGACATAATTTGTTGTAAGGAATTGTCTCATGTGATTTTGGGAGACTGACAGATCCTAAGATCTTCCAGGTGAGTTAAGAAGCTAGAGACCCAGGATAGTCAATAATGTAGTCACAGTCCAAATGCCAGTAGGTTCAAGATCCAGGAAGAGCTGATGTTACAGTTCAAGTTCAAAAGCCGGAAATAAGCTGATGTCTCAGTTTAAAGCTAATTGAACAGGAGGAATTCTCTTATTCAGAGGAGGGTCCATCTTTTTGTTCTGTTTGGCCCCTCAACTGATTGGATGAGGTCCATCCACCTTGGAGAGGGCGATCTGCTTCACTCAGTCTGTTGATTTCAATGTTAATCTCATTCAAATGCACTCTCACAGAAGCACCCAGAATAATGTTTGACCAAGTATCTGGGTACCCTGTGGCCTAGTCAAGTTAACACATGCAATTCACCATCACACTTACCTCTCCCCCTCACTTGGTGCGTCCCCATCACTCATTTTCTGCCCTAGTTTACTGACCCGTATGGTGCCTCAGCTCTTTGTGCCCAAGAGACTAGGATCCTAGCTCTCCTCCTTCCACAATCCCAGTGTGCTTTGACATAGAGAAAACCTTGGAATAGCAGAGCTTTTGAAAAGGCTATTGAGGATCATACCATACAATCCCCTCATTTAACATAGAGTGAAAAAGCCCAGAGAGGCTCAACTGCTTGCCCAAGGTCCCACAGCAAATGAATGGCAGACTCAGAGCCTGGTGTTGTAATTGGGTCAAACAGAGGAAAAGCAGGGGTCCCAGCCTTTTCCCTTGCTCATCAGCACCCCAGAGTCAGGAGCCAGCACTGGCCTGGCCACAATCCTTACTCAGCTTGTCAGAGCCCAGGCTCAGGGACATCACACAGGCTAAGCTGTTGGATCCCAGGTGCTCTATCCCAGCTCCACTTCCATATCCCCCATGGTGTGATGACCTCTTTGCAGCTGACTTGACAGCCTCCCAAGCTCTGAGACCCTGGGTGAAGCAGAGATTAGGACTCATTAGCTCAGTTGCCCACTCCACAACCCCCTGCCTCCATCTGTGCTGGTAATTTGTCTGATCTCAACAAAATAATGAGGTTGGATTTCTTCTGGAAATCCCAACCTGTATAGGGGACTCCCAGCTCTGCCGCTGTATCAGGTTGACCCTGGGGAAGCCACTGCCCATTCTGCACTCCGTATTCTCATCTGTACTATGGGCTGACAACCCCTACCTTCCTGGCAACAGGGCCATTAAATGAGATAATGGGTAGGAAAGTGATAAGCACAGTATCTTACATGGGTAGGTGCTTGGGGTTGGGATTCTGAATTGAATTCCGCCTCCCCCCACACCCATGCTTAAACCCTCTTCTTTGAAAAGAATGTGGCCCTCAGATAATGACTATACTTTAAGCCTTGTTCCTTATCCTGGAGTGGAAGGAGATGGCTCATTGAAAGAATGACTTGGGTTCCAACTGGGGAAATGGGTTTCTGTGAGGGGAAACCCACATAAAGACAGCAAGGAGGTGGGGATGGGGGAGGTCTTTTCTGCAATACAGGTCACACAAAAGATCAAAAGTTGCGAGAATGTAGATACCCCCTTGATTGGATTTGGCTCTAACTATCCCTGTCCCCTGAGCAAGTAAGGACACAGATCTCCTTTATGAACCCAAGGGTCTGGGCTAGGGAGTAAAAGTTGAGATTCAACCCATGAGATTCTACCCATGGCCGAGGGAGAGACAGGATGAGTCTTCCCAGCACATGGAGAGCATGCTGCTGGGCTCCAATGTCAGAAACGCAGTGGGGCCCAGAATTTACCCAAGTGAGCCTGGATCCTGGATAGTCCTTTAGATATCATTGGTCAGGCAGTCATTCTATTCGGGTGTCATGGTGGAGAGCATACCTCTAAATATCTCTCTCCTGCCAGCCTGACAGGTACATCGGTCCCGGATCTCATTGTCAGCACCAATCATCAAATGTGGCTCCTCTTCCAGACTGATGGCAGTGGCAGCTCCCTGGGATTCAAGGCTTCTTATGAAGGTAACTGCTTTTGGCAAGCCAGATGAACTGTGTCCTGGGAGTCAGAGACTTGGGGTCTGGATTTGGAGTCAGAATTTTTCGTTTTTTTTTTTTTTTTTTTTTTTTTCTTGAGACGGAGCCTCACTCTGTTGCCCAGACTGCAGTGCCGTGGCACAATCTCAGCTCACTGCAACCTCTGCCTCCCAGGTTCAAGTGATTCTCCTGCCTCAGCCTCCCGAGTAGCTGGGACTACAGGTGCACACCAACATGCCCAGATAATTTTTGTATTTTTAGTAGAGATGGGGGCTCACCATGTTGGCCAAGCTGATCTCGAAGTCCTAACGTCAAATGACCCACCTACCTCAGCCTCCCAAAGTGCTGCGATTACAGGCGTGAGCCACCGCTCCCAGCCCTGGGATCCTGGTTCTCCCCTGCACTAGCTTCCTCCCCCTTAGGCATGTTATTCCACTTCTCTGAGCCCCAGCCTTCTCTTTGTTCTGAGGGCCTTCTGGTTGTTTTGAGGATGATCTGGAATAAAATACTTAAAATACTAGGCACCCAGCATCAGATGCACACCTCAGTTCCATCCCCAATTCATACCTGGTTCATGGAGACTTTTAAGAGGCGTCACTTATTTTTAAAATCTTTAGAGAGGACAGTAGCTTCCCAAGCTGCCCGATTTGGGTAGCATGTGATGAGTGAGTGACTCTGTGCATAGGGCTAGGAACAGATAAACACCACTGTTGGTGGCCTGAGAAAGATGCAGACAAGAGTCTTTATCTCTTGCTTAGAATAGGCATTAAGGGAACTGCAAAACCTGGGGCCCAGAAGATACCCTCAACATCATCCTTCTGAACACTTCCAAACCCCCTTTGGCCGATAACAGCTAATGCCAGTCCCTACAAAGATGGAAGGAGAAGCCATCCACAAGTTACTGTTAAGCCCCTCTTAGGTACCAGACACTAGACCAGCGCAACAGGGACAGACACATCAAGTCTAGGCGTTGCCTCAAGGGACTTGTGCTCTAGTGGTGAGATGGAGGGGAAAGCAAACGAAGTGGCATGCAGAAGAGCTGCCTGGACAGTGCCAGTGGAAGCACAGAGAAGGGAGCAGACATCTTTTCAGGAACATCTGAAAGGGGATCAGGAAAGGGCTTTGTCACAAAAGTGAGCCAAAAGTCCTCAAAATGACCAGGTGGCTACTAGGGAGACGGGCCCAGGGAGCGGGGAGAAGGTGTCCCTTCAGTGTGGCTCACACACCATACCCCCAGTGTACTATAGGTTCCTCCTGCTCCAGGACCTGTACTCTGTTTCCAAACTGGGTACAGGTACACAGGAGGTGTATTCGTGTTCTTGGGCTGGCTGACTTCACACAATGGACATTTATACTCTCACAGTCCGGAGCCTGGAAGTCTGACATCAAGGCTCAGCAGGGCCATGCCCCTACTCTGGGTAGAATCCTCCCCTGCTTCTTCCTAGCTTCTGGTGGTGGCTGTGAGTCCTTGCTGTTGCTTGGCTGTAGCTGTATCACTCCAGTCTCTGCCTTTGTCATCACATACCTTCCTGTGTGTCTCTCTGTCCTCTTCTTATAAGGACACCAACATATTAGACTAAGGGCCCTCCCTACTCCAGTATGTTCTCATCTTAACTTGATTACATTTGCAGCAACTCTGTTTCCAAATAAGGTCGCATTTATAAGTACCAGAAGTCAGAACTTCAGCACATCTTATTGGGGAACACAGCTCACCCCATCACAGGAGGCTAGCCCATCCTACACTAACACTGTCATACCATGATGTCTCCTGGGGTTAAGATGACAGCTATACTGAGATTTTTTAAGAATAGGAGGCTATGTGTCTAGGGAAGGCAGAACAGCAGACAGAAAATACTTAGACTCTGAGTGCAGATCCTGGTTCTGTCACTTTCTAGCTCCATGGCAGATCATGGAACCTTTCTCAAGATCTGTTTCTTCATCTGTGAAATACAGATAATAATACAACCTGGGTCACAGGGGTCCTGTGAAGATGGTTAGATTAAGAAATGTGAACATAAGAAATGTTGCAAATTGCAAAGCAATTAGTGAATGACTAATGAGCCAATACACAGGTAGTTCAATGAGTGGGCTGTTCTGGTGCATAAAATTATACATCAGCAGCTGTGGGGCTATGAGAGGAGCGCCAGACAAAACTATCAGGAGACCTTGATTCAGGACCAAGCCCTGTCACTCACTACTTTGAAAAGGGGAGTGGAGATGGATGCAAAGTTTCTAAGTTTTCCCCCGTTTCAGAAATTCTATGGATGTTCAGCAGTGAATGTTCCCCAAAGCAGGGAGGAATGATTCCATGTCATCCACATGCCCTTAATCTGTCCATATTTTGCCAATGGTTTGGATAAGCTGTAAACAGCGTGAACTTGAAAGGGACGACAATATCAGTCAGCAAACAGTGCAGAAAGATCTGGGTTGGGTAGAGTCGTTGACTAAATTAGTAGGAAAAGATAAAATGGGAATAAATATCAAGTCATGATTTAAGACTTAAAAATAATTAGCTGCTGGAATTTATCCCAGGAAGTTAGTTGTGCTTTGTCGTGCCCTGAGCAGGCACCAGATAATTGAGCTTAGATTTGGGACCTCAGCTTGGGATAGATAAGGAGAGGATTTAAGGCAATTCCTGTAAAAAATGATGATGGCCCCCGAATGTTTATTCAGGGGAGGAAGTGGACTCGGGAGATGTGAGAGCTGTGTCTGGATATTTGAAGGGCTTTCATGTGGGAAAGAGGAATTAGATGCGTTTGGTGTGATTTTGTTGGAAAAGAAAGGGACGTAACACTTGTTGAAAGCCTGCTATGTGCCAGAGCTTTATGTTCATTATCTCAGGGTTTTCACAGTGTCCTGCAAAGACCTGGGGTACCCTCCAGGGACCTCCATGGTGGGATAGGGCATGCCCAGAATGGAGGGTTCTGATCACCCTGCCTCTGTTTCTTCTCTTTTCTTCTCTTTTGCTCTTTGTAAGCCTTGTTTTAAGAGAGAATTCATAGCTAACCACTGACTTCAAAGACATTACTTCATCTCATTCATTGCTTACAAGGATACAATGGCTGCTGTTTTATAGATGAGGAATCTGAGACTCAGAGGGGTGAAGTAATTTGCCTGAGATCACACAGAAGTGTGGAAAGTAGCAGAGCTGGGATTTGAGCCCATGTCTCCCTGGCTTCAGAAGCCCGTGGATTTTCCCCTTGCCCCAGAAGCCTCCCATGGTTACATAATTTCAATTCCTTATAAAATCTTTATAGAAGCCAAAGCTTTGCCCCAATCAAATAGACCATGTATCATGAACCTGGATTCCATGTCACCAGAGGTTGGAGATTTTGTTCACAAGTTCATTTGTCCATTTCACTCAGCTAGTACTGGCTAAGCTTTTGTTATGTGACCAAAACTTTGCTGGGTGCTGTGATTATAATAGCTAGCAGCCTAGATGTGGTATAAAGCATACGCTGTGTGAATGCTGGTCACGGACTAGGTGTCAACAGGACTTCTCCTTGGAGCCGTGACAAATTAGGAAGGGGAGTCTGGGTGTTTAGAGACATAGCAAACCCACAGGGACTATGTCAGTTTCTGTGCATAGAGGCAGTGGATTCTAGAAAATGGCACAGACTCTGAAATTGCACCAGACCTAGTAAATCCCAGTGTGGTCCCAGCTGTGTAACCTTGAGTCTCAGAGAACCTGTGGTCTCTCTGAGCCTCAGTTCCCTGACTTGTACAATGGAAATAATAATGCCAATCTTAGAGCATTGTTATGAGAGTGAAATGAGATCTCAAAGCTCCTTGCACATTGTCTGGCATAGAGATACTGCGTTCCCCTGGGGGTGTCACCAAAGTTTCTCTCCAGCCAAACCTTCCACATTTCCTGTCCTCCAGGCCAGGCACCTGGATCTGCCACCAGGTGCTCTGACATTCCTTGGGTTTAGGTCCCTGCCTTACACCAGTACTCCCCACCTAGGGCCCTCCCTCCCCAGACTGGCAGAGAAATGAGGTGACTCTCTTAAGGCCTCAGTACAGAGTGTGGAGCCAGAAGTGGCAGGAGGCAGAATCAGGCTCGCAAGAGCCTGGAGGACTCACAGTGTGTTGGAACCTGGCCCAGTGGAAACTCAAGGGGCTAAATTGGGTGGGCCACTTTTTTTGTTTTTGCCCCTTCCACCTTTGACTTTTTGTTTGAGGGGTGAAGCCCATCGTTCTCACACCCTCCTGGTGAGGAGCCCCCTCTACTATAAAAAGGTGGGTGGGTTGAGTCCCCAGCACCCGGATGTGATTCCTTGTCCTTGCCCATGCTGCTCCCTGGGCTCCTCTTACCTCCATCTCCTGGTTTTCTTTTACCTCTCTGGCTGTTCCTTCACAGCTCCTCCATGGCTCCCCACTGCCCCTCAGAGTCTGTCCTCAGCCTTCAGTCCTCTTATTCTAGAACCTTCTGCAGTCGATCATGTGTACTTCCATGGTTGCAGCCTCAACCCAAACTCTGGTGACTTCCACATCTGTTCTCTACTTGCATTTCTGTCTTCCTGTTACACATTTTGATAAGGCTTCCCTCTCAGCCGTCTCAAACCTACCCACCTGTATAGTCTGCTGACAGCAAAATGTCAAGACTGGGTGGTTTACATTTGCAACAACTCTGTTTTCAAATAAGATCGCATTTATAAGTACCAGAGTCAGAATTTCAACAAGTCTTTTTGGGAGACACAGTTCACCCCATAACGGGAGGCCAGCCCATCTTTCCTACATGAACACTGTCATACCACGATGTCCCCTGGGGTAAAGATAACGGTTGTACTGTTTTAAGAATAGGAGGTCATGTGTCTAGAGAAGGCAGAACAGCACCGAGTTTCCTCCCAGTTCTAGGGGCTAGAAGTCCAAGGTTAAGGCTTTGGCCAATTTGGTTTCTGATGAGGGCTTTCTTCCTGGCTTGCAGACAGCCACCTTCTCACCATGGCCTTGCACGGGCTTTCCTGTGTGCATGCACACACAGGAGAGAGAAAGAGAGAGAGAAAGAGAGTGCATGAGCCTTGTGGTGTTTCTTCTTAGAAAGACATCTATCCTCTCAAATCGGGGCCCTGTCCTTATGACCTCATGTAACCTTAATTACTTCCTTAGAGGCCCCATCTTCAAATACAGTCACACTAGGGGTTAAGAGCCTCAATACAGGAATTTGGGGAAGTTGGGGGAACACACAAGTCCAGTCTGTAACACCATCCAAAACCAAGCTCGCCATCTCTGCCCCCATGCTCATGACCTACACCTGTGTACCCCATCTTCACGAACAGCACCACCATCCATCCCATCCCTAGGCCTCATCTCTGCCTCCTCCTTTTCCCTCTTCCCACCTCTGACTCCATTCCCAGATTCTGTCAGTTTTCCACATCCCACTTCTCTTTCACTGCTGAGTTGAGTCCCTCCCTCATCCACTCTCACTTGAATAACAGCAGAGTCTTCCTAACCAGCATCTCTGGCTCTAGTCCTCTCGCTCCCATCTACCCATCTGCCACATGGAGCAGTGATCTTCCCAGAATCCAAATCTGGCACAGTTCTCTCCTAGTTAAAAAAAAATGACAACTTCTCATTGATTTTAGGATAAAGTATAACACTTTCTACATGACATCCAAAGTTCTCCATAATAATAATTCCACCAAGTTCTGGTTTCTATGAATCCATTCAAGACAAAAATCTCTCCAGTCCTATAGGGCCTAATTCAGCGTCTGGAACAGAACACATGCTCAGAAAAGCTTGTAGAATTGAATTGTAATGAGGATCTACTCAGTCACAATCAGGTAACCTCCCCAGCACCCTCTCAATTCCCTTTTGGTCCACTTTACCACGACCTAGTGCACAGATGCCAAGAGTCCATGCATTCTCTGTTGTCCCGCAGGATTTGTGGTTGGACAAACCCAACTTATAATCAGGATCTTCCTTTGACTCCCTGTGTGGCAGTCTCTCCTCATCAATGAGCCTGAATTTCCTAATCTGTGAAGAGGGGCTGATGAATGGTTATCTTTCCAGGGTCTCATGAGGACTCAGTATAGTGAAGCACCCAGCATAGGGCCTGACATTTAGTAAATGCTCAGTTGGAAGCTTACTCCCTTCTCTGCTCTCCAAGGCCTACAGCTCTTCTTCTAACCTACATCATTGCCCGAAGCTTCAGAATTACCTCTTCCTCCTTTTTAGCCCCCTGTTATTCCAACTCCTGGGGAGTTCCATGCAGGATAGACATCTCAACACAGGAATGGGTGGGGTGGGGGAGCGGCGGAGCTGGGATGCAGGTTTCCCATAGGATGGCATAAGGCATCCAAGGGCAGAGACCTCCCATATCCATCATTTCCACCCATCCCTTAGGCAGACCTGGCTGCATCATCATCATCAATACCCACTCTGTCCCAGTTTGAGCAGAGAGATACAACCTTAGGGGCAGGCAGGTGGCACTCCAATATCATCCTTTCTTCCTTGTTGAAAGTATTAGCCTGGTGGGAAATTTGGGGCATTTGCTTCCCAGAAATTCCTCCAGTTCTGCTCGTCACAATTCCAGGTCTTGGGGTGGGGGAGGGGACTCCTGATCTGTCAATATCTGAGCACTCTGAGCCAGTCTCCCTCCATGGGGGCGACCAGCTGTGGGAAATGCATTCATAGTTGCAATTTCTTTGCTTCCCAGTAGAACAAGAAATATTTAAGGAACAGGCAATTAGCACTTACCAGAAACATTATAAAATTACATACAACTTGCTAACAAGTTTTAGCATCAATCTGGAAGTCTCCTTGCTTCCTTGCTGGAGTCTGGAATCTGGCAGCTTAATGCTGAATCTGGGAGGCTGGCCCAGGGGAGGAAGAAACTGAGACCTGGACGCTGCAGACATGAAGAAGCAGGGCAGTAGAGATTATGCAGAGGGGGTGCCCAACAGTCCAGGGCACTCATGTTAGAAATGAGCTCGTCTGTTTGTTCAACATTTTCTAAGGCCCTATGATGTGTTGCAGACAATGTTTAGAACACTGAGGCTACAAGGACAGCAAGACAATCTCTGCTTTCACCTAATTCATAGTCCATTTTCAGTAGCATAGAACAAGTGTTAGAAGACAAGGAAATACAAAGGAGGGGCAGCGAATCTTGCTAAAGGGCATCAGGGGAGTCTCCCTGGAGGAGGTGATGTCTGAAACTGAGACTTGCTTAAAGGATGAAAAGGAGTTTGTCAGACATCCTTGAGAGAGGGAACAGGTAGGCTTAGAAAGGTGACATGCAGATAAGATTGAAGCTAAAACCTCAGTAAAAATAAAGTCTGAGAGCAAGTTGGGGAGAAGAGGGCCAAGACTTGCTCTCTGCAGGCAGTGCCACATCCCCTTCTTCAGAACTTTACTCCAGTGGTGGGCACTGCTGAGCCCCTGGAAGAGGTGGTGTTGGAGGCAGACTTCAAAGGAGGCCCAGGGCAACTGACCAGCATCACTGACCACTCCCTCTAGGACACCGCCCTTCCTCTTGTCAGATGCCAAGCACATGGCTATTTTCAGCCTCTCTTCTATTATTTTCGGTACACCTCTACTTCTTGTCTTTTCCGCATAAACTGGAAGGCCCAAACATTCCAACTTTGGCCAGGAATATCACTAACATGTTCCTAAGACGCTCACTGAGTTTCCATGATACCTCTAAAAGTTTTTCAGGCACCGGGAGCCAAAGTTGAGCTGGATACAAGCAGCAGCTGCCTCTTCTCAAAAAGTCCCAGTGGGATCCAGCCTGTTCTAGCCCCTGGAGACTGGGCTGGCAAACAGCAGAGGATGTTACCACATTAAAATTTGGCAGGAAGTAATTTGTCAATGAGATGTACTCTCTAAATACATAGCTTTTGCAAATGGTAAGCTTCAGTTTGGGGCTAACGCAGACAGCTTGGAGGCTAGCTACCTCCATGTCCATTGTTTCCAGCCTCCTTTGGCTGGTGACAGACCCATGCAGTGTTATGGAGGAAGGAGATGGGGAGGGAAGAATGTCACCCACTTCATCCAGCCATACCTCCATTCCACTTGTGGAAATCGTGTGCGGAAAAACACATCAGTCCCCATAGGTACACGTATAGATGTGGGGTCTCTCACCTCCTGGTGCCCTTCGCATCATCAGAAGTAGAAAAGCAGAGTGGGATGTGGTTCTGAGGCAATCCAGGCTATCTGGGTATGCCCACAGGGTGATCCTAATGCACCAAAGATGTCCTGGTCACTCACTAGGAGTTTGTGCTGAATCAACAACGGGTCTGAGCACTTAGTAGGTGTAAGACACTGGGCTTGGTTCTGGAGATACAAAGAGTGGAGGGGATGTGACCCCTGGCTCTGAGGAGCTGACAACCCACAGGATGAAGCTTAAACGAGTTATTGTTCATCAAACCAGGCCCTTCAGGGTCTCCCTCCAACCATCTCTCTGGCCTCTTCTCTCCATCACTTGAGCTTCCCACCACACTGAGCTTCTAGCTCTTCTGTAGACTCTACACTCTTGTCCTCCATTTCTCCTTTCCTCCTGCTTTCCTTCCATCCTTGCCTCCATCCTCCTGTCATCATTCCTCAAAAGTTTATTGAATCCTCTCTCTGTGCCCTGCACTTCACTAGAAAAGCTGGGATATAGACATTTCAAAAAACATTGGCTCGGTCTTCAAGAAACTTACCAATTAACAGTGGGAAACACACACCCAAAACTGCAGCACCTGTTGCTATAACAACAGAAATGTCCAAGGGGGCTGGGACCGAGAGAGAAAGAGCTCCTAAGGCTGCCTGGGCGATTCGAAAGAAGGTCCCAGATGGGAACGCACTTGCACCAATGCTGAAAGACAATTCTTTGTCTGGTAGACAAGCAAAGGGTGTTCATTTCAGGAAGAGAGGATGGCAGGTGCCACGTTAGAGCCGTGTGAGGGGCGGTTGGGCTCTGCAAACATCAGTGACAATAACACTGAGGAAATACAGCTAGTCACTGGTTACACACTGCATGCTGGACATTTTGACAATTATCTTGTGTACAGAAGCTCATTTAATCCTCACAACAACCTTGTTATTATTACCATTTCCATTTTACAGATGGCAAAACTAAGGCTCAGAGAAAATAAGTCACATGCCCAAGGTCTGTTCCTTAGTATCGGAGCCAGGGTTTAGATCCTGGGCTTTGTGATGCCAGAGCTCTCGCCACTGCACTATTCCACCTCCCTACAGATCACCCAGTACTGTGCCGTGTGCATCTCAAGGTCGTCAATGGCCAAAGAGCAGGCTGGGTGGGAGGGGTAGGCCAGGGTCCTGCCATGCTGAGGAGTTAGGGTTTTAGTCTGTGGACTTGGGAAGTTGTGAAAGGATCAATGAGCAGGGGATGGTAATCATCAGATTTTTATTTCTTGTGTTGCTTTGTAGAGTATGAAATAGAAGGAAGAGCCAGGGGAACCATAGGCTGCTACTGGCACCCAGATGAGAAGCTGCAAGGGCTGAACTCAGGCAGGGAGAGACGGGGTGGAGAGCAGAGGGTTCTGGGCATGTGGGAGGAGGAGTCAACAGGAGGGGACTAAGGAGAGCTGAGGGAGAAGGACAAAGCAGAATCCAGACTGACTCCCAGATTTGAACAACCTCTAAGAAACCTGTCCAGCGCTCCCAGCCAGAGGCCTGAGCTGCCCCTTCTGCTATCAACCAAGTCATGTGGTCAGGTCTACATCCTCTCCATTGCCCTTGTCATTTGTATTGGAATTACCCACCTGACTATGAGTTCTCCAGGGGCAGGGGCTGTGGGGCAGGCAACGCTGTACCTTTAGTGCTTAGTGTGACATTTGGCACAGTTTCCATGCAAAATGTTAGCTGAGCTCATACATTAAACAGAGTATTCTGTGTGTTCAAGGGACTGTGCTAAGTGCTAGGTACACCGTGATCAAAGATACATAATGGATACCTACCTTCATGGGGCTTACATTCTACGGGGTGGGAGTGAGGGAGGCCGGGTGGTGAATCATCTTGTGCCCGATGCCCAGCCAGAGCTCCAGAAGAACAAATTTTCATCCTTTTATTCACTGTTATATCCCCACTGTCTAGAACAGTAACCAATAAAATACTTGTTGAATGAATAGATGGGTAATTACAAGGTGCATCATTGCTATAAAGGGAAAGAATAGGGTGCCAAAGTGGGAGGATTGCTTGAGCCCAGGAGTTCGAGGCTGCAGTAAGCTGTGATAGCACCACTGCACTCCAGTCTGGGCAACAGAGCAAGACCCTGTCTCAAAAGAAAAAATAAAAAGAATGGGGTGCAAAGAAAGAAAAGTAAAAGGGAAATGTCTAAGATCTAAGATGTGTGGTCAAGGAAAATGTCTTGGAGGAGGTAACATTTTAAACCAAAGTCTGCAAGGCGTTAGTCATGCCAACGGAAGAGGAGAGGAAGCTCAGGCTAGGGGAACAACGAGTTAGTGAAGGAGCCAGTGAAGCCTCCCAGCCTCATGTGAAAGGCGGCAAATCCTCATCTTCCTCTCATCTTCCTCCAAGCAGTGCCTCCCCTCTTGGAGCACATCAAATAGTCAGTGAATTTATCGAACCACATGATACAGTCCATTCTGTACAGACATTTTCATAAAAGATGATTCCAATTTGGTATTAGAAATGGAAAAACCTGGGGAGAAGAGTGAGGTTGATCACAGATGATGGGGATAAAACAGCCAAGAAAGGGGAGAGCAAATATGCTGAGTGGCAGAGCTCAGTCATGATAGACTTCTGAGGCATCTTAGAAGCAATCATCTCATGTTGTCCAGTTTGCTTTTGGTAGGCAAAAGGGGAGAGACAGGAAAAACACTCATAAAATGGAATTATATTAAACCAGGTAGCAGGAAATTGCATGTGTGATTTTTCTGAAGTCAAAATCCATTTATCTGTTTGCAATTCTGGGTCCTGACGTCAGACTTGGTCAGCACCTGACCAGAAGTGTCAGATCAAACACCTTTCAGGCAGGGCATTAGAGCACAGGGAGCCCTTTGCAGGAAGACAGGGGCCTTGGTCCCTGTGTTTCCAGCAGGAGTTGACTCTGAGCTTGGAGAGAAGGCTTAGGCCAGGACAGGAGGTGTCAAAGGGACAGAAGCCAGCCAGCAGCCCCCTCTGCCTTCCTGGAAGGAGCTCCCAAACTCTCACCCCACCCTGCTCTGTTCTTCCTCTTCCTTCCACCCAATCTTGGTTCTCTGGGCAACACATCCCCCTATGCTTTGGAACTCTTTGCCAAATGCTCCCTTGAACCTGAGTTCCCATGAGGTCACCACGACCCTGTAGCCCTCTGCAGTGCTAGCAGCCCACTTCCCCACACCAAATGAACTTCACCTTGAGAGGGGCTCGTATGCTCTCTCGCCAATGCCATTCCACCCACGTGTAAACCCCTTCCCCTTTGACCTTATGCTGTCTCCAGCTCTGATACTTTCTACCCCTCCTCATCACTGTCACTGGTCTCCTCCTCCCTATTTGCCATCACCTTGCCTCTCAGGCCTTGACCTTCTCACTTTCTTTCAGTGTACTTCACCCTGGCTGCAGCTGGACCTCATCATCAAGCACCTCTGAAATCTCAACTCCACATACTTCAGCTTTTTCACGTGACACTCCCTCTACTCCTGCCCATCATCCCTTCCCAACCCCTATTTCCCCTATCGCCCCCTGCTCCCTTCACCTCTTTCCTTCTTCATCCTAAGCCCCTTGGATAACACTTTGGCCATTCTTTTGAACATCTTCAGCTCCTTTGCCCCACTGTCTTCCATTTCTCCAAGCCCAATCACCCCTCACTCAGTCAACACCCCTCACTCAGTCAATCCTCCTACCCCTTCCTCTACTTCTACAGGAACCGAGTGGCCAAGGGCTGCTGGGGCAAGTCATATAGCCCCACTGGGTGGTATCCCTACAAATGAATCATCTGCACCCTCGGTGGGCCCCAGAGGTGCATTTTAATCCATCTAGGCATGATTTCCTCTTCTCCAGAGTGACAGCTTCAGACATTCTCCTCAAGTTGTTTTTCCATGACTTGTCCCTCACCTTCAGCAAAGACTGTGACCTCCTCCACTTAGAAAATAGAGCCTGTGTCATCACAGGATCTCTCTCGGTCTCCTGCCATCCTACCTGAAAACTCACTGCCACCACTTCTTCCCTCTTGACTGTGGTCTCTAATGTGTGCTCTCAGTCCCATGCCTCTCTCCTTCTCTGGAGCCCCTGTAGGGACCCCCTTCTCCTCCAGATCTTCAGCTAACCATTCAATACATCTTTCCTCCCACTTCTTTATTCTTCTCTAGCATTTCAATATGGCCAAGTTTCCCCTGTACTAAACTATTTTAACCACTTCCACCCAGGCCATATGCCTCATGAGCTGCTACCTAATTTCTCTGGATAGAGTGATATCACCTTCTCGTCTCCTGTTGGGTGTTGGCCTCATCAGTACACACAATCCTGACAGTATCAATGTGACCTCTTTTTGCTAACCTGTTTTACAATCCTATATAAACTTCCCTGCAGCATTCAAGGCTTTTTATCTTCTTGAAACTTATTCTTCTCTAAGCTCCTGTGACCCCACTCTCCCAGTGTAACATTCTGCGGTCCCTACATTGTCCCTAACTGTCCTGTCCTGGACCAACATCCCTTCTCACTCTCCTTGGGTCGTTTCATTCTTCTCATGGCTTCTTTTACAATCTACGAGCTGAATTTCTAGATCAGACTTCTCTCTTGAACTTAAGACCCAGGTAGCTACTTCCTGCTAGATATTTCTACTTGCAGGTCCCACTAGTACCTTAAAACTCAGCATCTCCTACTGATGATTCCATTCAGACCTATCTATACCCTCTTCTTGCATTCTTGTCTCAGTGAGGGTACACCCAAGTGCCAAAACCAGGCACTTAGTTATATAACTAAAAGTTAGCTGTGACAGTAACTATTGGGTAATTACTGTCACTCCTGTATCGCAGTCCTACAAACAGTCTTACCTCTGGAACTTGGCAAGGGTTCTTCCCTCCATCTAAGGCCCTTCCTTCTTTCCTGCTGTTCCTTTTCACCTTCCTGGTTCCACCACAGCCTTAGGGCCTCAGCCTGGACACCACATCCTCCAAGAAGCCTTTCCTGACCCAGGACTGGGACTAGGGTCAGGTGAGCAGGGCACTCATGGGCACGAAATTTAAGTGATGGGGAAAAAAAACGCAGCAATTAAGATATGTAACACTTAATGCAAATTGTTTTAAAAAATAATATTAATGCAAAATGTCCATGTTAAAACACATCAACATTTGAATCAAAGACAGGCTCTGACAGTGCTGGGACTATGGTGAGACCAGTGAGGTGAGTCATCTGAGCATAGGGTTGGATCCAGGCTTTATTTTAAATGTTGGTATTTTTCTTCATTGTGAACTGGATTTATGGCATTAATTGTGATTTTCTAAAAAAAATATTGCACTAAGATATTATTTGTCATGATAACTGAGATTTTGGTGCCCCTTGAAATTTTGGAGATGAGGTTAGTACTTCCACTCTTCACACCCTATTTCCAGTCTGATCCTCCAAGTTTGAGTTAGGTGCTTCTCCTACGTGCATCCACAGCATGAATCCCCTGTATCATAAACACCTGTTTCCTTGTCTGTTCATTTCTTGAGGGCAGAGACCATGTCCAGATGTGAAGGATCTAGCACAGCAACTGGCACACAGTAGGTGCTCATTGCATTGTGCTTAAGTGGGTACCTGTGATTGAATGATGGTAGGAGAAAGTGATGGGTGGGTGGATGTGGGCATGTGCGCAGGGCTGTGCCTGCACGATGGGAAGGCTGGGCAGATTCCTTCATCCCCCTTAGTATCCCCTTTGTCTTAAGCCAATCACAGCCTCAGACTAGCTGCTGTGGGCAGGAACACAGGCACACGTACCCCACATGCGTATCTCCTACAGAAATGGTGGGGCCGCGCTAGGAAACCTTATATCTGGGTTCTGCCCCTGGCAGCAGGAAGGATCTAGCTCTGGCTTCAAATGCTGTGTAACTTTCACCAGGTCTCAAAATGCCTGCAGTGACAGCCCTCACACCCCAGGCTATATCCCAGAAAGCATATCTGGGGACATCTGGAGGCAGGTGGGTCCTGCTGCTTGCTTCTCCACATTGACTTATCACAGGGGCCCCTTCTTCTTTCCTTCAGATGCCCTGGAGCTCTGGGACCTGGAGCAAAGGGACTATGTTCCTGGAATGCCTCAGTGTATCCCCTCCCCCATCCCTGAGCCTGAGCAAAGCCAGCTTCAGAGGGGGTTCAGCTATGTTTTCAGCAGGCGTACTTGTAGAGGGTGAGGCTGGGGCACATGTGAGGTGAGAGGCAAGTGGGCTGACTTACATTTGAGATGCCTCACACCTGGCACATGGTCACACAGACTCCCCTGCACAAAGGAGGGGACCCTTGTTGCTCGACTTAGATGATCACACACACACACACTCACTAACACACACACAACCCCAGCCATAGAATGCCTTGTCCTGCCTGCTCTCAGCACAAAGCTGGCAGCCTTCATTTTGCAGTAACATGAATGCAACAGTCAAGAGCCCGTCCATAAACGGCAGTGCCTGGAGCTGATGGCAACTCTGACCAGCCCACAGAAGCCCCACAGTGTGGTAGGAAAGCCTTTGCAGAATCATCCCTGTCGGGATCACACACACCAACTTCAGGGACTGTGGTGCCTGACAGCCCATGATGGTGTCTACAGAACAGGCAGGGTCCCTTTGTCCTGAGAATCCTGGGTAGGTGTCCAAAAAACTCCCCTGATGACTCTGGGCCCCTCTCTCCCAAATCTCAGGACTCATACAGTCCTCACCTCACTGTCTGGCACTGGCTTCATGACTTCCTGTCTGTCCTGCAGGACGCCCTTCTCCCCGGAAACAGAGCTCCTCCCCAGAAACAGAGCGTCTCTCCTTCCCTCTTCTTCCTCCTCCCTTCCACCACCCACTCCTTGTCCATCTCTCACAGCATTAAGCACAGCATGAGTGGAAGGTGGGGGTGACTCCAGAGGAAGCTCCAGAGGCTTGGCCAGGACATACTCCTTTCCAGAAGCATCTGGGTCCTGACTGCCTCTCCAGTGAGGTAGC
The DNA here is from genome assembly GCF_007565055.1 of Rhinopithecus roxellana. Classification (NCBI taxonomy): domain Eukaryota; kingdom Metazoa; phylum Chordata; class Mammalia; order Primates; family Cercopithecidae; genus Rhinopithecus; species Rhinopithecus roxellana. Next base: position 84,721,991 of record NC_044560.1, on the reverse strand, counting down.
CAGCCCATCATGCCCACTGGGTTCAGGACCCCCAGAGCTGTCTCAGGGAACCCACTCCATGTCTGACTCACCACTGTTGACTCAAGTGAACTTTCAAAGCATACTCAGTGAGTCATTTGCTTCATTTTGCCTGCTACCATCTCAAATTGAATTAAGGAAACATTTCCATGAAGGTGCTTTCACATCAGCAGGCAGTGAACATTTATTCTCAATTAATCTCTGGTTTGGGAAAAAGACAGGGAGCAAAGCTTCAACTGCTGTGTCATCTTGCACTTGCCTTTGCTGCTCAGAAATGGACTGTACTTGAGATCTGTCATGTGACATTAGCAGTTCAGATGCAAGATCAGGTTCAGTGAGGAAGTCTCCAAAGACTTCTAATGATGTGGAACTTGTTGCTCCTGGGACAGGTAACCTGTGAAGAATGTAGACCCACCTTCTCCCTAAAATTGCTTCATCTCATATTGGATTTAGGGAGGAATAAGGGGTCAAAACATCCAAGCATCTAGAACATTTTATGTGGACACAGAATCTCAGGCACTTGATAGCTGGAAGCCCATTCATCCTAGGATGCTGCAATGAAACAGGACATTGCAGGATTTCTCACAAACCTCATTCCTTATAAGAACATTGAATCCTGCCTGTGTCACTCTAAGCACTGACTTATGGCAGAAGAGCAGCAGAGCATGTCATGTGGACCTTCAGCTCCAGGAGAGGTATAAAGTCACCTTTTGTCTCTGTTTTCTCATCTTCCTGTCTTTCAGAAATCGAGCAGGGCAGTTGCGGTGACCCTGGCATACCTGCGTATGGCCGGAGGGAAGGCTCCCGATTTCGCCACGGTGACACACTCAAGTTTGAGTGCCAGCCCGCCTTCGAGCTGGTGGGACAGAAGGCAATCACATGCCAAAAGAATAACCAATGGTCGGCTAAGAAGCCAGGCTGCGTGTGTAAGTGAGCAGGGAGGAGGCCACACCAGGGTCTTCACCGAGAGGCAGGGGCCCATTTCCTAGCTAGTCCAGGGGCCCCGTCCCTGGGAACCTTGCAGGTTGTAACAACAGCTGCACTCTGGTTGGTTTATTCTACTCCTCGGAATGTTGCTGGTGGGGTCCTCATTTCTGGCAGGCAAAGTCGACTATAGCACGTGAGAACAAGTGCTCTTGACATTTGGTGATGTTCTTCAATGCCATCTTACCCTTCTTGGTGATCCTTAAGAGCAAGGAGATACCACTGGAGCTTAGCCCACCAGGCTCAGACCCAGACATTTCCTGCTCACCCTCATTGCCACCACTGGCACCATCTAATCAAGCAAGGTGGAAGGGACTGGCAAGTTTGTAAGATTGTAGACACCACCAACCTTCAATGCTGTGGGAAACCGGCCTTGCCAGGATATAAACAGTTTCCTAAAATTGCTTCATCTCATATTGGATTTAGAGAGGGATAAGAGATCAAGCTGTCTTTGGACTGTTGATCTTTTGGGGAAGGGGTTGGTGTTGAGTGGTCTGTTCTGTGGAGATAACAAAGAAGCCCTTCTTCCTTCCTCTTGGATGACCTGACCATACTTTGCAGCACAAATGACATCTTAAATTTTCAGTCACAGCAGGATTGGCAAGGATGAGGGGCTGTGTGTAGCCAAGGAAGGCCCAGGCGTGGTCTCTGTTGGGAAATCAAAATTTCCAGCTTCTCTGGACTATCATGTCTTCTCCTATCCCTTGTCACTCCACCTTCTCCATCTCTTTCCATGTGCTTCTCTCAGGGAAAGACAGGCATCCTGATCCTCAGATCCTTCCCCTGGCTCAATGTGTTACTTGGGGTCTTGAGTTCTGCACACTAGAGATCGGTAATCCCTCGGGGCTGGGAGAGGACTAGCCTGGGAGACTGTCAGGGTCTCTGTGATGACTGAGAGTTTGGTGTATGAGTTGATGAGTAGGGATGTACCATGGTGATTATACTTTCTAAATGAAACAAAAATCACTTTGTCTGACAAAGCATTTTGATGACTTTTGAGTTTATTTATGTAAAAAGTCTTGAGATGTTTAAAGATCAAATCACCCTTAAATACACATTGAACAAATCACCTTTATTGAAAAAAAACAATTGAATGATATCTGCCCATCTCTGCTCCCCACTGTGGTTAGAACAACAGCATTAGCCGTGTAGCATGCTGGGAGCCACAAGGACCTGGAGGAGCAGGGAGCAGCTCAGGGCAGGCAAACACAAAGGCTCTGCCCATTGCAGAGACCAAGCCCAGGGACGGGTGCACAAGGCAGGGCTCTATAGAGGCAGGGCCTGAGAAGATAAAGGTACACACAGTGGGAGCCCCAGGTGCCATGGGGGCTTAATCTCTTCAATCCACCTAAATAAAACAAGGCAGGGAGAAATGGAGGAGGGTCTAGCTTCTGCAACAAAGAGCTGGGAGGATTGACATGGGAAGCAAAACCAGCCAGCCTCTTAGGACCAGGATAAGGTTCACTGTCCCTCAAGCTGAAAGAGGCAGGTAGCAGAATGCCAGCTGAGGGACTGTTGCTTGACCCTTCCAAGAGTTTACTTGGATCTTTGACTCTTAGGAGCAGGTTTAGAACATCCTTGTAAAACCTTTACCAAGGGCAGAAGACCTTGAAGTGCTGCCCAGCAGGCCCTTGGTGTACACAAGCAGGGCTGGCAGCCTCCAGTGAGCTGGGCACTGCTTGCAAACAGCTGAGAAGGAAAGAGGATAGGGCTGTCTCGACAAGTGTGTGTCAGTGCTCCCTGTGGTTTAAAACAAGGATGAGGGGCCTGAGGCTTATGGATGAAAGCTAAGCAGGTACTCTGGGGAGATGACATGGCATTTCTTCTTCCAGACAATTCTGGTTTAGAATAGGATGACATCCCCAGGCACTTCCATCACTCAAGTGTGTCTGGACATTGGAGAGTCACGGGACACAGCTTGAATCTCAGGGATGCTGGCTTCCATGGAGGAAGCCAGAGGGAACCAACTGGCCCCATGCCTTTGCAGCATATAGCCAGGTCGCACTTGCATTTCAACAAAGTGAGGGACTTCCATCTGCCCACTCTCTACTGAGTACCCAGCAGGCAAGCTGATGCTTTTATAGGTCCTGGGCTTTGCCCTCAGAGAGCTCATAGTTCAATTGCTGATAAGAAAGTATGGTGATAAGAAAGGCCTGGTGCACTGAGATGACTTTGGTTTCAAAATCTGAAGACCAGGTTCTTAGTTCTAGCTCAGCTTTGTGACTAAAGCCAGGCATCTTCTCTCTGGATTTTCATGTACTGACCTATCCAATAGGGTAGCACTCCATTCTGGCTCCAAAAATTCTAAACCTCTATGATCATATTTATAGAAAAAGATCACTATGACATGAATAGTCCTCACATTTTCCACAATAAGTACCTGGAAGCTACTTTGAAAGTGGATCATTACAGAGTAGGTCATACTTTGGTTGGGGGACAGTGTTAAACTTTGGTGTTCTGCTGTTAACTCTAGATCAAATATATTATAGTGTTATCAATAGAAAAGGGACAATACCTATAAACGTCTATAAAAATATAAAATATAAGGTTGGTCTCTGTGTTTTATAAAGTGCTTATAAATGTACATACAAAAGCTCCTCTGGCAAAAGTCAGCATAAGTGCCCTAAATTTTACAATACATTAGTCACAATAAATATTAATACAATACTTGGCAAACAACATTGCCCTTTCCTTATTGAGAGCTAGAAGGGGATTGGGGATATTAGTTCAATGGCTCAAATTTCTTTGAGAAGTTGCCTGAATAGATGCAAAGTATTATATTGTTCTTCTCTTGAAACATTTTCTTCAAAACAACTCTTTACTAGGGAATTACCCTGCCAAGAATACACAAATACACTCTTCCTTCATGTTCCAAAACATTTTCTGTAGCAAGCAGTGACTTCAGAATCATTTTGTTGGCTTTTGAGCTGCCCTCACAGTAGTAGATGCTCAATAGATAGTCTTTTGTTAATTTAATTTTTAAGAAGATGATTTATCTCACAGTGAAAAACGTTTTGAAAAAAAAGATGGAACCAGCTTCTTTGCTCTTACTCACTGGTCCTTAGTTAATTCACATCTTCAGGGACCCCTGCTCAAAATCAATGGGAAGTAATACCACTTTCCATCCATTCAAGCTATTGACCGCCTGTCTTCCCTGTGCTGAGCACCATGCATTGGATTCAGAGTTGTTCAGTCTCTGCCTAGGAAATTTGCTCATCCTGGCTATCATGGTGGGAAAGATTTGGCCAGGCTGCACATATTCTTTACCTTCCAGAAGCTTTGCCCATTTTACCTCCTTCCTTACAAAAGAATAGAGAGCATTTCCCATACAGTCTTGTCCAGTTATTCTTCCACCACAAGAGATACAATGGGAAGGAAGATACAAATAACTCTGATGGTGGTTTGCACAATACTTGATGCTTTGTTGACAGGCTGGCAGAATGCTTCACACTTCTTAAGGAAGTCAGGAAACCAATTATCAATCCATTAGCAGCCACTTTCAAAAGAAGCTTCAAAATAGCCTTCACCAGAGATATGCCACGAATGCATGAATGCACACTTTACTTTGCCATTTTGTAAACCACCTTAAGATGTGAATCCTAATTGCTCAGTTCTTAATGTGTATAGTATGTGTGTGAAATGTGAAGGCAGGGACTTCTTGGATGTATACGATTTAAGTTACAAATCAACAATCTAATCTTGAGAGGTCAAGGGAGGGAAAATTGGTGCTTGGTGCTCAGGGAAAACATCCCAGAAGATACAAGACTTGCGCTGGGCTTTTGGAGAGTTGGAAGGGAAAGTAGGATTTTCTAAACAGAGATGCTGTGGGAAACAGCCCTCTGCTGATCTTCCGGTCCTTTACCCTGACTTCCTCCTTACTTCTCTCACCTTCTGTTCTGGTAACACACACAAACACACACACACACACACACACAAAAACACACATGCTGGAATGAATTGGGTAATGGGATCTGCAAGAAGCTGGTCTCTCCTGTGGATCATTACTCTAGAGTAGTTTCTCAAACTTAGCACTATTGCTATTTTGGCCCAGATAATTCTTTTTGTGTGGGGCAGTCTTGTGTATTATAGGATATTTAACACATCTCTGTCCTCTGTCCACTAAATACCAGTAGCACCCGCCCCACACACCAGTTGTGGCAGTCAATAATATCTCTATACATTGCCAAATATTCCTTGGGGGAAAAAACAATCACAGATGAAGAACCCCTAGTCTAGGATAACTTAGTTTTGTCAAATTCCAAATACGAAGAATCCTATGGATTTGTGTTTTAAGTGAGGCTGTGATTAAAGTCTGTAGCATTATGACAGTGGGAAGACATGGGTTAGAGGAGGATGCAAATTTTATTAAATGTTCTACATTATTGGGAAGATATGAGTCCTCCCTACTATGTTATGGAGTATTTATTCTCTCAATTTATAGATTAAAACAAGGTTCAAAGAAATGTAACTAACACAATGGCCATAGAACCACTAAATAATAGGCTGGAATTTGAGCTATTAATTGACAGAGCAGCAATTTGCACCCAGGTTCTTGCTGCAAGTCCTGTACTCTCCATTGCACTAGATTTCTAGAAGTTTAGGGATCATCTGAAAAGTAAGGCCAAGGAAGCCTGAGGGCAAAATTCTAGGCCAGAGTACAGAAGCAAACTGCTGGCTGAGTTACCTTCATGAAGTAACAAAAGTTGACAAGAGTTAGACAAATCCAAGAAAGATAGATTTGTGATCCTTATTGGAACTCTGTCAATATTGTATACCCCCAACATACAATACACTGGGGTTGGAACCTCTTCTTAATCTTTACTTTTTCTCTGTTCCTTCTACCCATTCATTTATTTATCCATCTTGATTTATTGAGTACCTGCTATATACAAAGTCAGGTGCATAAGAGGGTATGGCTGTTTCTGGTCAAATTCTAAACTGAAGGGCCTTTGGGGATGATCCTACTCAGGTTAAAGAGACAATCTCATGGTGCCATGTCCTATATAATGTGCTGTAACTCTATCTCTAGACGTATCTGGAGCTCAAGGGCCAATACTTGACGTAGACTTTTGGTATGTTCTCGTATTTTTAAAGTTTAAGCTCATTTAATGGTTTAAATAAATCTAAAAGTTTAAATAGAGAAAATATTCGTATTCTCTCTCCCTTAAACCAAACTGACTTCAAATTTGACCAGTCTTTTTTTATTCTTACCCATCTGTACACATATGTTCTGTGGTCTTCATCAGAGTGGGCATACCATTTTGCATTCTATGTTTTAAAGCCCATATTCTGTTGTGAATCTTACCATGTTGCTACATGTATTTCATAGTTATCATTCTTAAAAATCTATAGGTTCTTCTGTCAAGTGAATAAACCATGACTTATTCAACCAATTATATTCAATTATTTTATATAAGGCTATAATGAACATCTTCAGGCCTATGGCTTTTTCTTCTCTTGAATTATTTCCTTAGAATAAATTTCTAGGAGTGACATTATCGGATCAGGGCATGAATATTTTTATGACTCTTGATGCATACTGTTGTATGGTTCCCCCCATATATTGTGTCGGTTCATAATGCCGTAGCAAAAGCAGTAAGATTAAGAACAAGATTCATAAAACGTGTGATCTTTCCATCCAGAAACATGGCATGCCTCTCTTTCATGTATATCTGCTTTCACTTTTCTAAACATAACAACTTTGTGTTTTTTTTTTTCATTTAGGTCACATATATATTGCTTGTAAACTTTGTTAGCTTCACTAAATTCCAAATATTTGTGTGCCCTTTTAAAAGCTGCTAATCGCTAGAAGTTGAATCTATTTCTGTAGCACACCTTTGTTGACTACTGTAAAGAGCCCAAGGTTTAGTGCCGCGAGTTCAGAGATGAATTGGGCACAGTCCATGTCCTCAAGGAGCTCTCTTCATGTGGTGATAGACACCATTATATAAATGAAGCGGGCCCTTGGGGCTTATAATTTAGTTTTTCAATGAGAAAACATTGGTGCCGTGAATATTAGGTTCATTCTTTTATTTAACACATATTTATTGAGTGCCTGCAATGTCGCAGGTATCATAGTCGGTACTGAACAGAAGAGCAACAGCCCCTCTTCTCATGGGGCATAGACTTGACATCATCTCTGTGAGAATGGTTGGGCCCAAAAGATGAGAGGCCCTGCTGGAAAAGGAGACATCCAAGAGGCAGCAGTGGGTTCTGGGAGAAGCCATAGGGTTTGGGCCTATGCAAAAGGGACACGTTCCATAGATACATTGACGCACACATAAACACCCATGCACACACGCACGCCCACACTGCAGGACTGGGTACTTGGGTTTGCAATGATTCCAATAGGGGTTGGCTGCTGCCTAATGGATGTGAGTGAAGAAGGGAGGTGGGTTTATGGAAGCACAATCTGGAGACAGACTGCTGGGTAGCCATGGGCCAGAGACATGTCCCTCTTGGGGTAAGAGGTATAAAAGAGGTGTCTGGAGGACTGCCAAGATTGCCATCGCAGGACACTGGATGGAGACTTCAGTCTTGGCCTTTCTTCAGCCAACCTGGGTCCAACCCTGTCTAGGAGGGACACAGGGCATTTGCTGTTTCCGATCCCTGTATAGCGACTATTGGTACTGACATGTGGCTACTGGGGTGTTGGTATTTTCCTTCCCATTTGAAGGCATTCTTTCTATATTGTCTATAGAAATTCTTTGTGGTATTTGATATATGTATTTTCCCAATCTCATTTTCCCTTTTTGTTTTCTATTTTTCACTGTATAGTTGTCTTACATTTCCGTCTAAATAAATCTCTCAGTATTTGTGATTTCTTTTCAAAGCTGACAAAGTTATTCTGCCATGGATCTGAGAAACAGTTCGTTTTATTTTTGGTTATTTGTCAGTAACTTGATTTTTTAAAATATAATTTGTTTATCTGGAGTTTACTTAGATGAATGTATAATATTGTCCAAACTATCATGCAGTTTTCCGACACAATTTATTAAGTAATTCATTTCCCTTTTGATTAGAGGGAAATGAATTGTTTTATTACATACTGAATCCTCAAATGTAGTTAAGTCTATTTCTTGAGTCACCACTTTGTTCTGCTGCTCTATTTCCATCTTAGCACTGGTATTGAATAATTTTAATTGTTGTTTTATAATGTGTTCTAATATCTGGCAGAGCTAGAAACAACTCCTTCCTCCCTTAATTATTTTCTCTTTCAGAATATTCATTGTTATTCTCATCTGTTTGTTGTTCAAGATTAATTTTAGAATCATTTTGTCAGAGTAAAAAAAAAATCCTATTGGGATTTTGTATGTGCACTCCTGTTAAAATATAAATTAACTTGAAGAAAATAGGCATTTTTATAATACAGAGCCCTCCTATCCAGACACATGTTTTTGTTCGCCTACTTTCGTTTTTCTAAATATAACAGCTCCATGGTTTTCTTCATATAGGTCACATACATTGCTTCACATGCATTGCTTGTTACCTTTATTCTTAAATAGGCAGGTCCTTTTTTCACTTCTCCTCCCACCCTGACCTCAATGCCACATGCACAGGTGAAGCATGCTCTATTTTCCCTCCTCTCTATGGCTGAAACCTAGTGTTCCCTGTAAACATACAATCCCAGATTTTCCAGGACAAATGTAATTTCAAACATCATTTCCCTTGGCCCAGAAAATATGATCACAATAGCTAGAGTCCTTGGAAATTGCCTTTTTCAAATGATCAGAGCCAGAGTTGGGATCAGCAAAGGTTTAAATGTATCAGCCTCAGCACGGGGGATAATATTCCTGGGAACTGTTTGTGATCAGGCCAGGGACGGTGATCAGTGTGAGCTTCCTCTGCTTAATGTAACATTCTCCTCATTTCCCTAGACTTCCTTCAAGGTTTCATTGACCTACAGATGGCCCCAGAAAATAAGCAGGGAACTTAGGGAGTCCCAGGGCTTCCTCCCTCTGTTATCCAACCCTTGAGAGCCTGAACACTGAAGACCTGTGTTCTCCCTTTGCTAGTGGTGGGCAGAGTAGGGGGTGCCCACTCTACAGAGTGCTCCCAGTGATATAAAGGGGACGTCACCTTGAGTGGAAAGACAGCGGTGGTAGCAGGATGGGGGAGGGTCTGTATCTGCTACTGTACTGGAGAATGGGCACTAGTCATAGCTAGTCAAGCATCCCAGGACCATGGGGCATCCTGGGAAGGGTATGCCAGAGTTGAGGGAGTCCAGGGCTGAAAGAGCTGACTGTGGATGAAGGAATGGGTCACAAAGGAGGCTGCTGGTGTTGCCTCTCAGAATGTACAAGGAGGTGGAGTCAATTCTTGTGCTACCAGGCTAGTGTAGGTCACATCATTGCTTGTTACCTTTGTTTTCAAATAGGCAGATACTTTATGGCGGAAGGAAGCTTCTGGATTGAATCAGGTCCTTACCCAAGGGAATAGGGTCTATCCCAGCCGAGTATATCCCTGACCCAGCCAGCGGCTTCAGTCTCCAAAAAGAGACTTCAGTCTCACATCAGAGACTAGAGAGGAAACCATGAACCAGAACAGAAGCCCAGTCCCTGGGCTGGGGCATACATATTGAAGAAGGGTTAGCAGAAGAGGGAGATCCTAAAACTGAGTGAACCTATGGGTATGCTGGGCTTCTCACAAGCCCACCAGTTACTGGCCCTGTGCAGCCACACACACCTCACCCCACCAGTTTGTGGGAATGGACCTTCCCAATGTACCATCATGCTTAGCTGGGCTTGGCTCAGAATCTGGCTGTAAGAACCGAGCCCATGGGATCCAGGTCTTCAGTGTACCTGGCCAGGGTGAGATCACGCAGACTGAAGGGATGGCTCACAAAGGAGGCTCCCAGCATTTCCTATCAGGATGTCCAAGGAAGTAGTCAACACTTTCCCTGCCAGGCCAGTGTGAGTCACATCACTTGTTTCCTTTATGTCTAAATAGTCAGGTACTTTATAGGAGAAGGAAGTGTCTTTGGTGGCCCTGCCTAGTCTAAAGTAGACCCAAACCCAGCTAACCATTAGAATCACTCCACTCATAGGCCTTTTAAAGTACAGAATTCCTGACCTTGTCCCCCAAAATTCCAATTCAGTAGGTCCAAAATGGGGCCTAGGAATTGTAGTTCTAAAAAACTCCTAGATGATCTAGACATTAGGTCATATTTCTGAACAACTAGTATGGAACACATACTGTATGCCAGTTCCTTGGGGGAAGTTTTGTGTCATTTCTGTGAGGTTTGGTCCCTTGAATTCCTCTCTTGAGTTCCTTTCTTGCATTCCTCTGGGCTAATGGGAAGCCTTGAGCTCTTGGATTACATCATGCCAAGATACTTTTTTCCTAGCTAATACTTGTGTCATGCCAAGATACATGGGGTTGTGATGCATGTGGTGATATGTTGTGTTCATATGCTATTGCTATTAAGTTGGCCAGGCTGCCATAACGCAGTTGTTATGATGATTGTAGTCTCCTAGGGTCCATGGATGTTGACCTCCATGTTGGTATCCCATCAAGGAATGAGATGCATCGTCCAGTACTCTGACATTACAACTTGATGTTTTTCATTTAATTTAAATGCAGCAAAATGTGGAAGGGAGTGGGTACTACGTACTGGCCATTGCACTCAGCACCGGGCAAGTGATGAAGATGTTTCAAACATGATTCTTACCCTCCAAGAGCTCATACGCTAGTGAGTAAGATAAGCATGTACTTTTATTTTAAAGCAGTCTCTGAATTATTGCAGCCATAGATGTGGTCACAAAGTGCTACCAGAATGTAGAGGAAGAAAAATTCATTCCAACTGGCAGAATTTCAGAAGTCTTCTTGGAAGATTGTAGCACAGGCAAAATTTCAGTCCAATCCAACCCAGGAATCTGTCCAAAACCAAACTGTGAACACAGCTTAATCCAAGGCCCAGTTCAAAGGCCTTATTCCCACAACTAAGAGTCCTGGTCCAAGGTATATTAGGACCACAGCTACCTGCGTGGAATAGGGACTAGGAAAACTGGCCAAGCTTTAGGAGTCTAATCCTGGGCTATGACCTCTACTTGTAGGGGGATGGGGTATCTCTGTCATTCTCACTTCAGCTTTCACCTTTGGGATCAAGCCAACAGGCTCTGTTTTCTCTGTAAAATGTGCAAAGCTGTGTGTATGCGTTCTCCACTGTGCTCTGCCATGCCTGACTCAGAGAGCTATGGAGGCCAACACAGAGTTTCCCTAACCAGGGTCTGTTTTCATAGCTGCTGGCTCAAAAGCTGGAGCATGAAGTTCTGTCAATACCCCAACCCTGTTCTTTGAGCCTCTTGGTGAATTTGTCATCTTCCTTGAGCATATGTGCTTACTATCAGCCCTCAGTGACGTGGGTGTCCTCAGACTCTGTGGTCCTTGGGGAAGGCACTACATACCTTTTCTAGGATTTGGCTTTCTAAGAGAGCCTTGGGTTACCCCTCTTGTGTTGACTGGCCCTTCCTCTAGGCCTTATGTACAAGAGCAATCTTTTGGGGGACTCAGGGGAGGTGGATTCAGAGAAAAGGTTCCTGGCCCTAGGCTACCTGATCAACTCTCATCTTGCTCTGGGACTCAGATCAGACTCCCCCATGGTCTTACAGGGAGCTCTCCCAGGCTACCTGTAAACTCCCTTGGATTATTGTATTTCCCCTGGAGGAAAATCTAGATGTACTTCCTTGTGTTCATGGAGAACAACCAGCATGTATTCTTTTCCAGTCTTCAGTGGGTCGTGGTCTGAGGCATGAATGGACTATGGCAGTTCTAGACTCCCTGAGTGAGGATGCTCTGATGAACAGGCTTAGAATGCATGATGAAGGTCTCTAACAGAGCTCAGGGGCTCAGGTGAAGAGGACAGGCCCTGGGTGCCTCAAAGACCCAGGGACCTGGGCCTATAGTCCTGAGAACATCCCCTGAGTTGTTGAAGATGTGGTCCACACCCTTTCTTGAATTCCTCTGGGCTAATGGGAAGGCTTGAGCTCTTGGATTACATCATGCCAAGATACTTTTTTCCTAGCTAATACCTGCGTCTGGCTGACCAGGTTAATAAGAGCAGCTGAAGCTAACCTTAGCTGGGCATAGAGACCAGCTGGGATCTACCCATGTAGCAAGGATAAGACCCTATGAGTATCACTCATAGGATCCTGGGGGCTAGGTGCAGGCAGCTGTGGGATCTCACAAGAGATAAGCACTTTTGAGTAGCCTTTGCTTGGGACATGGAAAGACTGGGTCATCTGGACTTCTCTCTGTTCCCCAACATGTCACAGTTCCTCAGAATCTCACAGTGAGACTCAGGACTGACAGAATATCCAACACTCAAGTGAAGAGCTGTTCAGTACCAGGTACCCCCGTGCAACTGATAGTGCCTCTCCTTTCTAAGTGATCTGCCCACAGATCTGCTCACAGAAGGTGCCTCACCAGGTCGCAGTTGGCAGCCAAGCAGTCAGTCATTCCTGCAAATGGAGAGTTTTGTCAGAATCTTCTGGACTTGGAGTTACCTGTTCATTCCTTGAGGAGAGGAGGGACTGATAATCAAAGAGCAAACCTTTTGGCCTGGGGTCTTGCTGGATTGAGGGTGTGGTACGGGAGAAGTGGGGAGACACCACTTTTGCTGCCTTAGTAGGCTGGTTAAGACTAGGAGATACACCAGGCAGAAACATGCATGGAGACACCTATCAGCAGCAAAGTGAGGATGTCCCTCTTGTTTCAAATTCAGCCAAAATTGAATGTATACCTTCCCTGAGCCCAGCACGGTGCTGTGCTCCATGCCTTCACAAACTTCATTGCATTGAGTCTTCACAACAAAGCTGTAATTTAGAAGTTATTAATCCCATTTTTATATATGAGAGAAAGGACTCAATGATATAAAGTAACTGCCCTCTTCCTCCCTCCCAAATGTGTACAACTAATAAGTGAAAAATACATGCAAACCACCAATTTTTAGAAGGATTCATATTTGCTCCAACTTTGGCATAGTGGCTTGGTCTGGCTATATATATTTTCCAAATAACTTATGGTCTGTTTTCAAGGTAAAAGCTGAGCCCCAGGAGTGTGGACTCAGCTTCTTCCCAGTAGCATAGGCAGGGGATCTTTTTCATGCTTTGTTCCATAAGGTATCAGAATCTTTCCTGTGAGTTGGGAACATGAGTTCCTCAGCCAGCTATTGAGGAATGCATGAAAATCCCAGTACAGAGCCTGGCCTTGGGAAAGACCTCTAAACATCTCAATGAAGAGGGCCTTAAGGCCAGGGTAAGCACCTGGAATGGTTTGGCAAGGGCATTGCATTATTCCAGAGGTGTGGCAAGAATCAGTCATGGCCACAGGGTAACTCCAGGCAGTGGGTAATTTCCAGAGGTTATGCTGATAAACAGTCATGTAATTTATACCAAGAACCTAGCCAACCTTTATAGGATACAGGTAACAGGGTTCAGCCATAGAGGGCAAGAACTTAGCAATCATCAGACCCCTACCAATGAGCTTCAGTTTAGGATTCCAGTTCCAGAGGGGACTGAGTTATGAATGAGGAACTTGAAGCAAAGCTAGTTTCATGAGTAGCTGCTACCATGAGTAGGGTGACAATATATCCCTGTTCACTTGGGACAATCCCAGTTTACATCTTTTGTTCTAGGTAATTATTCATAGTGCCACCTTTCATTCTCAAAACTAGTTTGGGCATTATGTTATGTGGGCACCCTGATATGCCAAAGACTTCATGCCAAGAAAGGAATTGGGCCTCAGTGAATGATTTGAATGCCAAGAGGGATCTCTGAGTCAAAGGTCTATGAGGCTATATGTAGTGGTTTATTTTTTTTTCTTACTTGTCACTGACTTGAAACTCAAGCTCTGGGCCGGGCGCAGTGGCTCACGCCTGTAATCCCAGCACTTTGGGAGGCCGAGGCGGGCGGATCATGAGGTCAGGAGATCGAGACCATCCTGGCTAATTCAGTGAAACCCTGTCTCTACTAAAAATACAGAAAAAATTAGCCAGGCATGGTGACGGGCACCTGTAGTCCCAGCTACTTGGGAGGATGAGGCAGGAGAATGGCGTGAACCCGGGAGGCGGAGCTTGCAGAGAGCAGAGATCGTGCCACTGCACTCTAGCCTGGGTGACAGAGAGAAACTCTGTCTCAAAAAAAAAAAAAAAAGGAGCTCAAGCTCTGTATGATTAACTCCTTCCTACCTCTCTCCCCCTCATCCCATGCCACTCTTCCGTGAAAACTCTTGCCTACCTCAATGCCTTTCCACTTACAGTTCACCATGTTGGAATGTCCCTCACAAGACTGGCTCCAGCTCATCATTCCTTAACTGTCACATTCCCAGAGAGACCATCTCTAACCACCTTATCCAGAAGAGCAATCTTTCACTTTTTATTTCCGTCATACCCTTTTTTATAAGTGTGTTAGTCAACTTTTGCTGTGACATCAACAGCCCAAAACTCTCAATGACTTGCAACAATAAATATTTATTTATTACTCTTATCTCAAGAGGGCTGTAAGTCAGCTGCAGCTCTGCAGGGCTCTCCTGGGCTCCACATAACATCTCATTCTGGGACCCAGGCTGAAGGACCACGTTGTGCCTAGAGCATGTTGTTCTCATGCCAGAAGGCAAAAGCTTCAGGGAACAGACAGTACCTTTAAAACCTCTGCTTGGAAATGCGTATGTCATGTCCACCGACAATTCCGTGGGCTAAAGTAGATTGCAAGACTAAGACCAAAGTCAGTGGGAATAGGGAAGAAAGCACCACCTCAAGAGACGTATAGCAAGGGCAAGGAGAGAACAAATGATTGTGAACAGTTAGTATGATCTACCGTAATAAGTGATGCTTATTTTATTTGTGGATTACCTGGCACCCTCACTAGACTATAAACTCCCTGAGGGCAGACCTGTATATGTCTGATTCATTGTTGTACCAATCATACAGCAAATTCTTTGTATTATTTTCCTATTTTTGTTATAGTTATTAGTAGCAGTGTTATATTGCTGCTATTATATAAACAAAGCCAACACAGCTGGAGTGAAAGAGCATTTGGTTTGGAAGATGCTTGGCCACCCATGGTCTATGGCAGCAGGATTTTATTCCACAGCCCTCAAGCTAGTGTAGTTATAGCCAAGAGTGGCTGAGGCCCTGAGTGCAATGAGCCTGTCATATAGACTCTATCACTGCAGCTAGGAAGGATAAGTGGGGGAGGAGAGAACATTCTAGAAAAAAATCACTGGGTCCTTGCACATTTGGAGAGCTGCAAGTAGTTTAATCTGACTGGAGTGTAGGGTGCAATGGGGGAGGCTGGGGAGAGTGGAAAAATAAAAATAAAAAAGATTGGCAAGGGCCTTAGGTCACTGAGAGTCTTTTGTACCCCTATGAGGAGTCTAGACTTTATCTTCTATGTGGCAGGGAGTCTTTAAGAAGTCCCAAGCAAGGATGTAACAGCAAAAGAATTTGTGATTTTCAAAATTGACCCTGGAGCCGATATGGAGGATGGATTCAAGATGAGTGAAATTTAAAATAGACATGAGGTAGACTATGGCAGTAGGAAGAGGGCTTCCACTTAATAGGGATGTGATGAGGATGTGACAAGTACAAGAAATACTGAAGAGATAGAATCAACAGAAGTTAGTTACTGATTGAATATGAGAGTGAGGGAGAAGGAGTTGATATATTTTGCCTAGGCAACTGGGTATTGTCATTCATGGAGATAAGGAATGAAGGAGGCTTAAGAAAAAAGATAAAGAGTTCAATTTTGGGCATGCATTTGAGGTGTCAGTAGGATCCCCAGGAGGGATGTACATCAGACAGTTTTGCGTCAAGTCTGGAGTGTGGTAGGAGGCTTTGGGTTACTAGAATTTATTTTGGAGGCAGTGGCATAAAGGAAGCAAGAGTAGGGAGTGAGAGGAGCACCTAGGGCAAACCCATACCTGGGTGATGGAAGGGCTGAGTCATTTGTTAATGCCAGGGAACATTCCAGGTCCCAGAGAACCTTGGTTCCCTTGAGAACCAAGTTTGGGGAACGTTGGCCCCTGAGAACCAAGTTTGGAGAAGAAGACAAAAAGTTCAATTGTGGACTTGTTTTGTTTAAGTTGCTGTGATAAAATCCAAACTGACTCTCATGATTTTTAAAAGATTTTGTCATCCTCTTCAGTTCATCTTGTGTTCCTTACTCCATCTATCAGCCTGCTTCTACCTACCATGCTGCTCTCCCTTCTGTCCCTCACATGCACCAAGCTCATTCCCACCCCAGGGCCTTTGCCCTTGTAATTCTTTCCCCCTGTGGTGAACCTTCCTTAGAATGATTGATTCCTTATCATCAGGCCACAGTTCAAAGGCCACCTCCTCAGGCCATTCCTGCTGCCTTATTAAAAGCAACCCACCCCTATGCCATTCATTCTTTTTTTGTCACCTCTTAGAATGTAAACTTCAGAGGGTCAAAGGACTTGTTTATCCATCTTGGTGGCTGCTGATCCCATACCTAGAATAGTGGCAGGCACACAGCAGGTGCTCCATCACTCCATCAATACTTGAGCTAGATGGAGACATTTCAAAGACCACTGGATACACAGGTCTGGCATTCAAAAGAAATGTCTTTTCTGCAGGCATGCATTTAGGAGTTATGTGGGGATGAGGTGCCCTAAAGAGGACAAGCAAGTGAGAAGATGACCCTGAAATGGATCCGTTCATGTTTCAAAAGGTAAAAGTCAGGTAGAGGGGAAAGCTTTCAAATGACTGCCAAGGGATGGTCAGAGCTAGAGGTGGAAAACCTGGAGAAGATGTTATGGAAGAACCAAAGTGTCTTAGGAATGCCCGTTTAATTTGTCTGAGAACACCTATGCTCAAATTCTACCTGTCCAAGGGGTAGAAACTGGGCAGAAAAAAAAAGAAACACAAAAACTTGAGTACAAGCCAGGTGTCTAAGACCAGAATGAGCAACATAGTGAGACCCCCTCCCCCTCCTGCACACACACATCTCTAAAAAAAATAAAAATAATTAGCCAGGCATAGTGGCACATACCTATAGTCCCAGCGACTTGGGAAGCTGAGGTGGGAGGATCACTTTTAGCCCAGGAGTTCAGTATTACAGTGAGCTAGGATTGCACCACTGCACTGCAGCCTAAGATAGTGAGACCCCCATCTCTAAAAAATTTTTTAAAGAAAAAATGAATAACCTGGGCACAATATATGGCTTTTGGACTGCATTATATCAAATATGAATCGAGGGGGACACGCATGTGCTCAGGAAATGCACAGCCAGTATTGCCCATTTATCCTTCATACTCCTTTTGGAATGTGTGTGAGTTTCTAGACTGCATCCTCAGTACTCTCCTTAGAGAGAACGGAGCCTACAGTTAACTTAATCTTGTTTATAATAAGGATAAGCCCTACCCAGTAACTAGCTTCACCCTGATGCAGGTGACCTTGAGAAACTCACACAGTGTCTTTGGAACTAACACAGTTAAATGATAACTTTCACCAAGCTCCAGTGCCAGATACGACGTTAAGATGACTGAGACACAACTTTACATACATGGAGCTTCTGACCAGAAAGAGGTGAAAGAAATTTAAGGTTGGGTTTGTGAAGCCTCTGTTTCCAGCTCAACAATAGCTTAATCAGTAGAGCTGCCTCAGTTTACAGATCTAGATACATACACTGAAGCAAGAACAATCCGATTGGGCCACTTCTGCTTGGGTGAGCATTGCTGGAGAAAATTGCCCAGCCAGGCAAATTGGCACTGCTATAAATTCATGAACACCAATCTCAGTCAGGCTTACAACAGTACCTGGCAATCCATCTGTGTTTCTCAAGTCATTCTCTTCTCCATTTCTCCATGGAAACTACCCCAAACATTCACTACCCTCCTTGAACCTATGAATAGCCCCTTCTCCTCACTTTACTCCACCTCACAGGCAACACTCTCAGTTTTCAAATACTAAAGATGCCAAGCCTACAGACCAACATCCATCCTCACCCTTCCTCTATTCTTCCCACCTTTTATAATAGATTATCAATCCTTTCTCCCATCAAAAAACAATTCCCCTTTAAATTTCTAGCATAACTCCATTTATGCTTTAGATAAGGAACCTTTAAAAACTTTTAACAGAGCAGTGAGAAATGTATTTTTACCTTGTGACTTTGTATGCACTTGCACACAATTGCAATATACATTTCACAAACAGTACTTACCTTTACTACTTACATTGAACTCAGATATTTCCTATTCTCTTCCTTTATTAGCCCATTCTTGCATTGTTATAAAGAAATTCCTGAGGCTGGGTAATTTATAAAGAAAAGAGGTTTGATTTGGCTCATGGTTCCGCAGGCTGTACAGGCATGACACCAACATCTGCTCAGCTCCTGGTGAGGATCTCAGGAGGCTTACAGTCATGGTAGAAGGCAAAAGGGAGTCAGTGTATCATATTGTGAAAGGGGGAGCAAGGTAGGGTGGGGGCACCACACTCTTAAGAAACCAGATTTCATGTGAACTACCAGCACAGAAATTCATTTATCACCAAGGGGATGGCACTAAGCCATTCAAGAGGGATCTGCCCCCATGAGTCCCACCAGGCCCCACCTCGAACACTGGGGATTACATTTCAACCTGAGATTTGGAGGAGACAAAAAAACCAAACTATATTTTTTGTTGTTTTTTGTTTGTTTTGTTTCTTAACATGAAATTTATGACCAGCTAATAATGGGTTGCAATCTACTGTTTAATACATTTAGCTATAAATTCTTCCTCACCTTTCACCTTTTCAAGAACCTTATGCTTCATATTCTCCCTCCTTCTGCTAACTCTTCAGCCACTTTCCTTCTGCAAGTTGCATTCCATCAACATTGAAATTTTCTCAGGATGCTCTCATCTAAAACAAAAACAAAAACACATATTGGCTGGGCACAGTGGCTCAGGCCTGGAATCCCAGCACTTTGGGAGGCCAAGGCAGGCAGATCACGAGGTCAAAGATCAAGACCATCCTGGCCAACTTGGTGAAACCCCATCTCTACTAAAAATACAAAAAAAAAAAAAAATTAGCTGGGCGTGGTGGCGCACACCTGTAGTCCCAGCTACTCAGGAGGCTGAGACAGGAGAATCGCTTGAACCCAGGAGGCGGAGGTTACAGTGAGCCAAGATTGCGCCACTGCACTCCAGCATGGCAACAAAGTGAGACTCTGTCTCAGTAATAATAATAAATAAAAAGCATCTTTCTTCACACCCTCATCTCCTTGCAGGTTCTCTAAGTCTCTTTCATACCCAAACTTCTGTAGCAGGATGTCCATGTACCCTTGCTATGTTCGTTTCTCACCTCCCAGTACCCTGTTACTCCACTCCATTCTGACTTCTGAGTCCACTACGTCTCTGAAATTGCTCTCACCAAACTCACCAATGAGTCTCATGTTGCTGAAACCTAGTGGATCATTTTCAGCCAAGATTATACATGGTGCTCAGCAGGCTGTCAAAACAGATGGCCCTTCCTCCTTCTGGAAACCCTCTTTCTTTATCTGTATGACACCACTCTCCTGTGTTTCCTCCTACCTCTTGACTGCTTGGTCCCTATCTGCCCTGCCAGCTTGTCTCCTTTCTCTCAAAAAGTTCCACACCATCTTTTTTTGTTTTGCCAACTCAATAGCTCTGTTGTTTTAAGTTTTTGTTTTCTAATAATATTATATGTTTTCTCACCTGTTTATTAGCCAACTTTATTTATTCTTTGTTGGTTGCCTCTTAACTTCCTTGGCCAATATTTCTAAGTTGAGTGTACATCTTTCTGTCAAATTCCAATTCTTTATAGATGAAGGATAGTAAATATTTAAATGTAGTAACTTGCACATATTTTCTCTCCATTCGTCTGTCATTATTCAGCTTTTGTTCATGGTGATTTTTGAAATCTAAAACCTTCCATTTCTGTAGTTTAAAATTTCCCTTATGATTTCTAATTTTAGTGTAATAATAATAAAGTCCTTCCTTACCTCCGACATTGTACAAATATTCCTTATATTTTCTTCTAGGACTTCTCTATTGTACATGGAATGAAGTGTGAATCTAATCCTGTCAGTAACTGGCTAGCCGTTTGTTCTAGCGTCATGCATTGATCAATCAACCCTCTCTCTGCTAATCTGAAAAGCCCCCTTCATCATATATTTTTGTTTCCTTTTCTGGACTTTCTTTTACAGCTCTGTTGATCTCTCTTTTGAAGTCAATATAGTATAAATTATATTATTACAGCTTTATAATATGTTTTAGTATTTAATATCTGGGTTGGCAAGCCCTTCCTCCACTGGGAGGAAGTAGGCGTCATGGTTGAGAGCTTGGGCTCTGGTATTGGCCTGACTAGTTCATCTTCCCAGCTCTATCATCTACAGTGATGGTATGACTGTGGGCAGATTAACTTAACGTTTGGACTCATTGTCTGTCTCTGTGAAGTAGGTTAATAATAGTACCCATCTCAGAGGGTTGCTGTGAGAGTTAATGAGTTAAGATACAGGAAGCTCTCAGAATGCCAACTAGCACCTTATATGCTATTATTCCTTATCTGTCTCAAAGACAGCTTGGCTGTTTTCACCTATTTACCAACAGATGTATCTTGCAATGGTTTTAAGTTCCAGGAAGAAAAAAAGACCTTGCCTGGAATTGTGTTAAATTTATACCATGATTTAGGACACTTTTCATCTTAGTAATATGAATTTTTCACACAGGAACATAGTTTGTCTCTCCATTAAAAAAATTTTTTTCTGCCTATCAGTACAGTTTTGTTGTTTTTGTTATATTGGTCATGTTGGCTTATTGTTGTAGGGCTGAATTTGATTTTCTAGCACTTTGCATGAAGGATTTTTTATACTGTAGGTGTGTCATTGTGTGGGTGGATATGATTGTGTATGTATCATACATATCATTGTTATGGGAGTATTATATCAAAATCAATTTAAATAGCATGGCTATTACAAGTTTGTTTACAGTTTTGAAGCACTGGCCGTGAAACTACCTACCCACTAAGTATTTTCCAGTTTCCTCATGTTTTTCCCTTCATGCTAATTTTGGTAATTCAAATTTCTCTAGGAAATTCTCCATCTTATCTGTATTTCATATGTTATGTTTAGTATTATTTTATAGTTGGATTATCACCTTAGTGTTATTATAGCCTCCTATCTCTATGTACATTTATCTTTTCTATTTCTACTTATTGAGCAGACCAATCAGAAATTTGTAATGATCTCTTCAGGAGCCAATTTTTTTTCTGTTTTCATCTTTTCTGAGTTTGTTATCTCTTCTCTTCTTAATCATGTTCAGTTATTCTTTTGGTAACTTTTTAAGTATAAACACTAATTGCACTTATTTTATTTCTTTATTGTTTAATCATGAATAAAGCTATGAATTTTCTCCTTACTACAGCTTTGGTCTAGTATCATCATCATTATAAGAAGTCTGTATTGACAGCTTTGTTTCCTCATTGAACTCAGGAACTTATTTGGAAAGAGTTTTAAGAATTTTAAAGTGATTATGGATTTTTCCTTGTTCTTTTCTTATTGATGTCTAGTTTATCTGTACTGTGAACAGAAAATGTGGCCCAACAGTTTTTGCATTGTGGTAGAATTTATGGGGATTTTCTTATAGCCTAATGTAAGGTCAATTTTGTAATAGTCCACGGGCACCTGTAAAGAAGGTTGCATTCCTTGTTTGAAGACTACACAGTTTCATATAATATACACACTCATAATATTTTCAGATCCTTTTTATCTTGATCCTGATTTCAGGTTAGTATATTTTATTTTGTCTCTTTTCATGCTTTGAGAATAAAGTATTATAACTGTCATATCTTTATTTTGGAATGGGCTCATTATCCATCTTTTAAATATGATACTTGGTTTTTATTTTAGGTCTCTATCAAGACTATTGCAAACTCTCTTTGTTTGGTAACAACACCAAAAGAAAAACACAATAAAAGAGGGGTCTTCAACAAGCCCCTTTTATTTATTTATTTTTTTTATTTTTTTATTTTTTTTTTGAGACGGAGTCTTGCTCTGTCGCCCGGGCTGGAGTGCAGTGGCCGGATCTCAGCTCACTGCAAGCTCCGCCTCCCGGGTTCACGCCATTCTCCTGCCTCAGCCTCCCGAGTAGCTGGGACTACAGGCGCCCGCCAGGTCGCCCGGCTAGTTTTTTGTATTTTTAGTAGAGACGGGGTTTCACCATGTTAGCCAGGATGGTCTTGATCTCCTGACCTTGTGATCCGCCCGTCTCGGCCTCCCAAAGTGCTGGGATTACAGGCTTGAGCCACCGCGCCCGGCCAACAAGCCCCTTTTATTTTCTACTCAAGCTCATGTTAAAAATAACCTAATGTTACGCACAGTAATTACACATCTACTTGTTAATAAGTTTCCCACCTTTATTATTTGTCAACAATCTGAAACTTCTGACTTAAAAGTTTAGTCAAGGTCAAGATCCATGAGCACAGCCTGGTCACTACTCTGAAGGAGGAAGGTGCCTGATCTCCCTCTTTTAACCTGGGTGATTGATGGTGATGAGATCCAATTACAACTTTTTTTTAAATCCCTCATTTGAGACACTGAGGAGCAGGCTCTTCCTATTCTCTTACAGAAATATTACAATACAACATGCGTACATAATTTTCCAGAGCAACAAAGATTAGATCTTTGTAGAATAACGCACACTTCCTCTTCCTGCCCTTGTTGCAACAGGTCTGAGTACTCTCTTGAGATGGAAGACAGCTTTATAAGGCCACATTCTTGTTCTAAGAGTGTCAGTTTATCAGCCCTGTCTCCTTCCAGGTATAATAAGAAATGTCTCTTGGTAGCTGTCCAGAAAACTCTTGGCATAAGAAAAGGATCATCCAAGAGTCAGGTGTAATATAATATCCACGGATCTGATATTAATATTAAAATTCTTTTTTTTTGTTCATATTTGCCTCCACCAGTAGTTCTCAAACCCTGACTGCAATTTGGGATCACCTGGGGAACTTTTTAAAATCGGTGATGCCCTGAGCCCAGTCCACCAATTAAATAGGAATATTTGAGACTTGTATTGATAAATTACAACACTCTACTAATGTAAAGCCTGAGCTATCTTGGCCTATTCCTTTACTTTTGAGTATTCACAGTCACTTTCTCTTAGCTGTGTGTTTTGCCCCAAAGAGAGGGTTATATATTACTAGGAGATTAACCTGTATACATTTGTTGTCGTAAATGATGTTTTATCTTTTTTAAAGCATCTTATGTTACAACACCCCTACCCCATGCTTCCTTGTTGTTTCCTTTGAATTTCTTTTTTCCTCCCTAAACTGACTGCTTTGCTTTTTCCCCTTTGGTAATTTTGAAGATAAGCTATTTCATATTCTATTACTAATTATACCTAACATCTTTAAAAGCATGCTCCAACCTATATTTCTCTAATTAACTACAGAAACTACAAAACAGGATTTCTCGCAAGATGAGCAAATTAGCATATCTCCTTGCTCCAACTTTACTCTTTGTGTCAGTATAATCTGGAATATTCTACCCTGAGGTTAGGCAGGAATAACGTCTTATATTTTCTGTTTCAAGGAATATTTGTCACACTTGCATTTCATTTTATAACTATGTTTACAGAAATTATTTAAATTCATCACCATATTGCTTTATTTGCTCATTGTCAATCTTTGTTTATGCTTTTTGTTAACCACAACTTTATCCTACTTGAGTTTGTTGTTTAAATTCATCTCTAGGTTGGATAGGAGACATCTTTGAGTGGATGTGAATAGGACTTTTTTGAGGCCTTTGATATTTAAGAGCAGCTTTCTGTTGCCTCTGGCTGTTTAACAGCTTGGCTCATTCATACCCTTTTCCACTGTAAATTATTTTGGGGCACATCTGTACTATGTCTAAGATAAATACATGAAGGGTTATGAAGGGTTACAGCACAGTATTTTTCTCTGTTTTCCAGAGTTGACACAGGTATCCATCTATTAATATTTGTACAGACTTTGGTCAATCTATTGGTTGAGGTTTGGAATGGGATGGGGTTATGAGGCCCACATGTTCATGTCACCTTCTTTCAGAATGGTTTCAACCATTAGGTACTCATTGATTCATTCAGCAAATATTGGTTGAGCACCTACGATGTGCCAGGCATTGTGGGAGCCACTAGGGAGTCAGCAGAATCAGATGAGATTTCTGCTCTCATGAAAGATCTGTGTATGTGTTGGGGAGAGGGAGGGACTGACCATCAACAGCTAAACATGTAAACAAGATAATTTTAGAGAATGATAAGCACAGCTATCATATATAGCTGCTCAAATTCCAAAATGGTGCCCCTGGAGCTTTGCAACATGGCAATCCTGGTAAAAGGTTCTAGAGAAAAAATAATACACTGATAGAGTGATGGAGAGGGGGAGAGGGGCTCAGGCCTTCTTAATTAAATACTCCTCTGCAGCAAATTTATTTGCTCACATACTCACAATACCCCTGACCATCTTCCCTCTGAAACTGTAGCACCTTTCTTTGTCTTCATCTGCCTTGGACTTGCTCAGCAGGCCCTGTGATTTGCCCCCTCTGTCTTCAAGGTCTTTGCCTTTCAGTTTTGATCCCTCATTATTTGCATTATGTTCCCAACTGAACTCCCACAAAGCTGGAGATAAGATGGCTGTGTGGGGGCATCCATGTCCAGCCTAGAGACCCCCAATTCAGTGCTAATGTAATATTTCAGGTTGACAGATGAATCTTCAGCAGATTCAAGGAACACCTTCTAAGACTCCACGGTCACATAGGCCCAGTGGGAAGTGTTATTATCATACTGAGAGACAGCACTGGGGAGTTAGTAAGAACTTGGTCTCTAGAATCAGGCTCATTGATTTGACCTTGGCGCTACCATTTACTGGCCCTGCATTACTTAACCTCTCTGTGCCTCAGTGTCTTCATCTTTAAATGGGGTTAATAACAATACCTACCTCGTAGCGTTATAGTGACAGTTACATTGATTAATTGATGAAAGTGCTTAGAATGGTGTCTACTCTTGGTAAGCCCTCAATAATCTATAATAATAATTGCCATTAACTAGATCTTCCATTACCTAAAAGCTTTTCCATGTCCTTCTCTCCCCTTGGCTCGAATTCTTCTATACTTAAAATATACATGGACTACAGGGATGAGACCGAATGTGTCTTAGGAATCAGGCTTACTTTGCTGAATTGCATACAAGGGCTTTTACAGCTGCAGACTGGAAAAGAAATACTTCATGCAGAAAAAAAGAGGGAGCTGGGCAGAGTCAGGGAGAATCAGGACTAAACTCATCACAAGGAGTCACCAATTTTTTTGTTTTATGTTTTTTCCCCCTTTGGCAAACATGATTTTATTATTTTTCATCTTAGCATCATTACATTTAGTAAGTCTAATATTTTACTCACTTACATATCAATTTAATTAACACCAAACATCTATATAAATGTTATAAATGGACTTAAATGTTTATCCATATATGGAATTACCTTCTTCTTACTTGTATATATTAAAAGATGTTTAGAATGAAGCTACAGCATTTTTGCAATCAGCAAAATTAAATGTTGTTTCATTTTGAACGCCTATGACCCTGATACAGTTTTTATTTGGGGACTCATGTCCAGTCTTTATCCATATATAAACAAATATTTAATAGCTATAATCAAAAACATGCATATAATTTTATGATCTACTGCATTATTTAAAATTATGTTTAACATTCTTTCTACAGAGTCATATTTATCACTTTAATGATTGCACTCAAACTGCATCACATTAAAGGCTATAATTTACCTCACATTATTGGGCTGACATATAGTTTGTTCGCATTTTTCCTCTATAATAAAATTATGTCATTGTAAACATCTTTGGCTAGGTTGAATTAATTCCTAGAGATTACTGAGTCAGTCTTTGAGTAGTTTTGTGGCTCTGGTTAAGAACTTATATACTCCCTTCAAAAAGGATCATATCAGTTTTGCTCTGCAATTGGCAGTAAATGCATGTATCAGATTCCATGAAGCCTCAACAATACTGGATCGTATATTTTTTTCTATTGAAATGGACTGTGTTGTCATATTAATTCTATTTTCTTTCATATGAATCCTCTAAGCACTCTCTTTACTCATCTTGGTGATGTTCTTAGATAAAGATTCTAATTCAATATTGATACTTTTCCTGTGTCATAGGCATTGCAATTTTTTTCCATTTTATTATTTTCTTTTATAATTTTGCGTTAGTATTTGTTTGTTTTCTCATTTATAGCACTTTCTTTGCCTATTCTTATTCCAGAGTCTGCTAGTAGTTGGCATGAAAACAGCTTAAAATAAGGGTTTTTAGAAGGGAGGACCCTTAGGGTGAAATAGGGGAGAGAGAACAGGACGTGGATGGGGATCATAATGGACGCTGTCACCTCCCTCCCCCAGTTTCTTCAGAAGCTTTGGTCTCTGAAAGATGGTGCTCCTGGCATCTCTTCAGCATAGTGTGGTATCTTGGGGTTGTCAGAATCCCGTGGCACACCTATCATTTTCCCATCAAAAATGTTTGAAGGAGACAAATGGTCCTGGACTGTCTCCACCCGGTTACCGCCTGGGAAATTAGCATCGCTGTGTCATTAAGCAGTGTCCTTTTCTTCTGCTGCAAACCCAGCTGAGAGAGGTCAGGGACTGTGACTCTACACTTAGGCTTGAGTTACGGCTTTGCCCCACCCAAGGGACCCAAAGCGTGAGGACACTGCCTAGGTGAGCGTGCTGACCAGGGGAGAAGGACCAAGAGAAGACCAGTTCTGCCATGTCTGCCTTTTGCCAAAGGGGCCCTATCCATTGCTAAGTCCAGCATGGAGCCCAGCATGTCTCCTCGCCTGGAGCTCAGAACCCAGCCAGTCCAGCCCAACCCTTGTGCCACTCTTTCTTTCTATTGCTTTTTAGACTAAGATGTTCCCCCTGCCAGCCCTCAGTGGCTTAGGCAGAATGTTGGCGACGCTTACTGACCTCCACTGCTCTTCTCTTGCAGTCTCCTGCTTCTTCAACTTCACCAGCCCATCTGGGATTGTCCTGTCTCCCAACTACCCAGAGGACTACGGCAACCACCTCCACTGCGTCTGGCTCATCCTGGCCAGGCCTGAGAGCCGCATCCACCTGGCCTTCAACGACATTGACGTGGAGCCTCAGTTTGATTTCCTGGTCATCAAGGATGGGGCCACCGCCGAGGCGCCCGTCCTGGGCACCTTCTCAGGAAACCAGCTTCCCTCCTCCATCACAAGCAGTGGCCACGTGGCCCGTCTCGAGTTCCAGACTGACCACTCCACAGGGAAGAGGGGCTTCAACATCACCTTTACCAGTGAGTCCTCCCTCTGTCACCAGCTGGCCCTCCCTCTGAATGTCTGCCTCTGAAGATGATTGAAGGTGCTCCCATGGAGGGAGGAGGGGATGTGGATGGGGTAGTTCCCAGAGCATTGCAGGGCTGCAGTGCCCAGGCATGGAGCTCCCAGCATGACCAAGAAAGGGCATAAAGCACTGGCTGCCAGGCAGGGTGCTCTTTTCTGGAAGTCCCTCTCTGAAGGGCATTTATCTCCCATAGTTGTGATATATAATGTAAAAGGAGCCTGGCACCTCATTTTTGCCCCAACCTTCTCCATCCTACAAGACCCAGCCAGAACTAGGGAGAGTCCAAGAGAAAGAAAGTCTCTATCATTCTCATTCATTCCTGATGCCCTCTCTGAGGTGCTCTCCCAAAACCCTGAATGCCTGCCTGCTGCTGACCTCTGCATTCCGGGCAGGGCTGCTCACTTTGCTTTGCCCAGTTCCCATTCCTATAGTCAAATCAGAATCACAGCTTTGGAGCAACACTTCTGTTGGGCTCCCAGACTTATTGGGGACAACTCTTAGGGAATTTCCTCATAGCCCCTCTCAGGGCCATCATCTGAAAGTTGCCACCTCCAGTTTCAATCCTGGGCCCCTTCCCTAGAAGCAGCCTAAACTCTGCAGTGATTATTTTTATTTCTGTATCTCATGGTTACAGAGGGGGTTGGGGGGCGGCAGAAGCTTGGAGACTAGAAATAGCAAGTCACCAAAGATAGCAAGAAGTGGTTATCAGGTCATAAGAAGCTATAAATCCAATGGACTTGGCTGATGACAGACAGTCAAGTGTGGCTGGAGGTGGGTCCATCTGAGCAATTAACTAGATCCTTTCCCAGAGGCTGCTTGTGAAGGGCAAGTCGCCAGTGCAAGCTGTGCCCCATGCCCACAAACGCATACTGATCTCCCAACCCCCATTCCCACTCTTGGCATAAAGGCCTTGCCTCCGTTTTCCACCTATCTCTGGAGTCCAGTTGGACTGAAGACATTAGGTGCTACCTGGTGGGCCATTTGGGATCCCCAGCCAGGTAAAGCCCATTCCATACTCCTCACCACTCTTCTTTAGGACACAATGAACCTTCTCAGGGCATGTCTCCTCCAGGGGATTCCTGTTTCATCCCCTGTGGGCAGGGAGAAGCAGGGTGAGAGCCTAGTTCTGTCTTTCCTAACCTTCCTAGTCTAGCACTGACCATGCTGCTTCATACTACAAAGGGGCGAGCATGCATTCCTTATCTTTATATCCCTCGGCCCAGCACAGGGCCTGGTGTGTGCTAAGGATCAACAAATGTTTACGGAATGGAAGGATCCATGAATGAGTAAATGCTTTTTCTTGCCCTGGCGGAGTGAAAAGAACAGGAATAAGAGGTATCCTGGGGAGCACACTTATCCAGGATGGTGAGGGCCGAGAACTCTAGGTTTGCAGCAGGTGTAGAAACTGAGCGGGAACTTGGGAGAGGAGGCAGCTGGTGGCCCAGGGGCTGAGCTTCATCTTGAGAGCAGCAGACTAATCTGAGGATAGCTCTTACTCGTATTTCTTTCCAAGGTTTCTCTACCATTGTAAAAATGATACACACCCAATATGTAAATACTCAAAAAACGGGACAGGTCAAAGGAGAGATGTTAACCACCACCCAAAATCCCCCCAGCCAGAAATGATCCTTGCCAACAATTTATGGATGCTATTACAGGTATCAGATAGTTTTCATGCATTTATACAAATAGACAGTTGGATGGATTGATAGAAAGAATTTTTAAGAATCTGGGTCGCATCCTAGACCTGCTGAATTAGAATCACTAAAGGGATGGGGCCCCAGAATCTACATTTTTGGTAGGCTTCTGAGGCAATCTGGATGCAGTCAATGAAACAATCATCCATGGCCAAGTGTCAGGGAATTAGTGTAGTCTCTCCCACAGGACTTTAATCTCCTCCTACATCCCGACTGATGATCACTGAGGCTGAGATTGAATTTGCCCAGTGTCAGGGAGCTTGCCGCCTCAGACAGCTCTCTCCACAGCTAGCAGGCACTCCACAGCTAGCAGGCACATCTGTGTCCCTGTAACAAGGATCAGTGATCCTACCTCCACCCCTAGAACTCCTGGGAACAAGGCTAATTCTTCTTCCACATGGAACATAATGAACAACGGTGACAGTAGCTGCCATTTATTGAGCGCCTACTATGGGCTGAACCTGGTGCTGAGCACTCAACAGTCATCACTGGAAGCCTCACAACAAAAGCTCCATAAAACAAGATCTACCCCTTTCACATGCCAGAAAACTGAGGTTTGGAAAGGTACACAGGGAGAAGTGGGTCCTTGACTCACAGCTTTTGCTCCCAGATGTTGGAAATAGCTCCATATTCCTGCTTTGTGCATTTGCATGTGTGTGTGTACATGCATGTCTGTGTTCATATGTGGGTGTGTGTATCTGTGCCTGCGTGTGTATGACTGATGGGTTTGAAAGAAAAATGCCTGGACTTCTAGGCCCCAGGCATCACTTTTTTTTCCCACACCACATTTCTAAATGTCGGGGTGACTTCATGGTCATAGTTTTCAACGAAGAAAGGTTGGGAGACTCAAGTCTGGGCTGACCTAGGCGTTCAAATGGAAGGGTATTGGACACTCAGCTGAAGCCTTGCATGGGATCATCACAGTCATTTCCACATCAGAGACTCCCTTACTTCATCTGCAATGGGAAGGGTCAGGTTTGCAGGCCTCTTGCCTCTAGCAAGATCCAACAGTCTCCAGGGTCACTGCTGTTTCTGAATGTGCAAGTGTTTCTATCACTAGGGAATTTCAGAGGCCTAGAAATTTTTTTTTCAAGTGGCCTTAGATCCTGGTCTCCACTGGAAAGTTGCCATCCTCAGAACAACAGGGGTGCAAATAGAGCCTGGCTTCAGAGACATTTAGTGAGAGAACTGTGACACCCCTTCTGGAGGAAGGCAGGGAACGTGCTTGGTAGAGACCGAGCAGGAAAGAGTATCTTCCCGTGCAGAGGAGGGAAGAAGGAAGGGAACTCATCTTCAGTTAGCACTTAAAATCTGTCATGTGCTGCACCAAACACTCGCCACTCTCATATTCACATCAACTTTCATTTTATTTCTATCTCAGAATGACCCTGCAGGTGAAGGATGATCTCCATATTATCAATCAGGAAACTAAGACTCATCAGGATTGCATAAGTTGTCCAGGACCATGTAACGAATAAGAGGCAAAGCATGATTAAATCTGCAGCGTTCTGACTCTGTCCTCTCTCCACTCTTTGCATTATCAATTGCCTGGGTAGAGTGAGAGGCAGCCTTGTCAATAGGCAAGGAAATAAAGGAAATAGCTTCAGACAGGGTTAATTCTAGGGCACCTCCTTTATGATGCTTAGAGTCTATTAGCATCACAGGATTGAGAGTCCGGCTCACCTCAGGCAGAAATGATCCCATAACTGTCTGAAGTTAGGGAAATGTGGAATGGATTTGACATTGAGGAGACAGATCAGCTCATTAACCACACTGAGCCTCAGTTTCTTCATTTGTAAAGTAGGGTAACAAGATCCACTTCATAGAATCCTTATATGATGTAAGTGAGCTAACAGCAGAAACACTTAGCTTACTGCCTGATCTATAAATGTCCATTAGAATGCAGTGGTGGGATTAGGTGCTCGGGAAGGCAGGAAATCAAGTTTAATGAGCACCTGCTTGATGGCCAGGTCCTAGGATGTCTAGCTCTCCCTCCAACCTGGCAAGTTCTTGGGGAGGTGGTGGAGTTCTAGGGTTTACCATCCCAAGGAAGCTTGTTTTCTTTGAGGATTCTTCTCTACTCCAGCAGTGTCTGATCTTTTCCTTGAACTCCATCTACACAGCCTTCCGACACAATGAGTGCCCGGATCCTGGCGTTCCAGTAAATGGTAAACGGTTTGGGGACAGCCTCCAGCTGGGCAGCTCCATCTCCTTCCTCTGCGATGAAGGTTTCCTTGGGACTCAGGGCTCAGAGACCATCACCTGTGTCCTGAAGGAGGGCAGTGTGGTCTGGAACAGCGCTGTGCTGCGGTGTGAAGGTATGTGCCTGCAGGCTGGGGGCAGCAGCTGTTGTCAGCCAGAGAGGCTGGGGAGGGGGAACAAGAAGCCCAGGCCATGGTGGTTCCTTTCTGTATTTGTCCTTGCTCTTCTCCTGGGACTGAGGGCCACTCTCTCACCCTCATGATGGAATAACGGGGGCTTCATAAGGACACTGTGCACAGGAATTTAAATCATAAACAGAGATTAGAGAAAGAGCTCTGGACGTCAGGCATCAAAAGCACCTCTTCTTTCAAATGAGAACTCTCTCAATATCACGGCCATTAAGAGCCCTGTTTCCAGCTCCTGCCCAGGGGAGCTCCAGCAGCCCGAAGTAGCATTGGCAGTGCTGCGAGTTTTCAGGTCTTTCAAGGTGCCTACCACTCTTCCCTTCTCCACATGTTAATTTTCCCCAATTCCCTGGGATGTCTCCCAGTCTCGGCCTTTGTGCCCTGTTAAATGCTGACTTCATATCCTCATGGTCAATCTCCAGGAGACTCAGGGCCAACCAACCAGAAGAAACACACCTTGCAGCAAGCACACGGCTTATGATGGCAGCTCCTCAGCCCTGCCTCGCCACACAAGA
This sequence comes from Rhinopithecus roxellana, assembly GCF_007565055.1. Classification (NCBI taxonomy): domain Eukaryota; kingdom Metazoa; phylum Chordata; class Mammalia; order Primates; family Cercopithecidae; genus Rhinopithecus; species Rhinopithecus roxellana. Next base: position 84,690,034 of record NC_044560.1, on the reverse strand, counting down.
CAGTTTTTGACTCAATTTGCAAGACCAGCCATCTGTTCCACCAAACTACAAACATTTAAAATACAGATAAAGCTTCTTGAGGCAGGAGTCAGGTTAAATTTATGTACCAAGCATGGTGTACCAAGCATTTGTGCACCAGGCAAATTTGTGTGCCAAGCATTGTGTACCAACCATGGTGGCTGGCACAGAATAGGTACTTAATAAATATTTGTGAATAATGGATGAATAGTGAGTATCCCAAGGGCCCCTTGGGGAAACTGACAGTGTCCAAGGAGACGAAGGATGTGATTCTCTCCTTTTAGGAGGCAGAAACCTTCTTCCTCACATTTCATGTAATAGAAAGAGGATAGAGACTTAAGAGACCTCTTGGCTTACCCAATTCCTAAACTCAAATCTGGGCATCGTGGCCATGAACAGGAAGGACAGGAGAATGAATAAGGGAGTATGCCTGAGAGAGAGTATTACCCAGAGCTTACAGATGGGTGGGTGGGAGACGAAGGACCACTGAGAACACTGGAGGTGGCAAGGGGTCCAGGTGGGCATTTGAGTGAGAGGGGCCCAGGCTGGGATCCTGGCAATTCACTTTTCCCCTTGAGCCTTTGTATTTTCCAGCTGGAAAAAAAAAGAGGGATAATGATAATTATCAGATGTGTATGAGTAGGCAGTCCTGGTATAAAAAAAGTCCTCATAAGCTGCGCCCTCACTGTCATGTACACTCCATGAGGTTAGGGTGTCTTCCTCAGCCTCATATTCCCACAGCTGGCGTGTTGTTTGACACTTGGTAGATGCTCAATCAATACTGGTTGATGAATCACTGAATGAATGAATGAATGAATGGCCTTTTAACTAGGCTAGAGCCTCCCTAATGAGAATCATATACATGAAATGCCTCCAGAGCCCCGACTCTCACCAGACCGCCTGCTGTCTCCACCCTGCAACATATCATCCAAGCCACCCTCGGGAAGTGACTTGACCTCTCTGTGCCTCAGTTGCCCCACTGTAAAATGCAGGTCGATAATGGGAACCCCCTTGCAGAGTTGTCTTGAGCATGCGCAGTTCTTGGAGCAGTGCCTGGTGAGAGGTAGCACTCAATAAGTGTTGACCATCAGCGTTAACTTGATTTTAACTATTTGTTCATTGGACCAATCAGATCAGTATTTGCTCCACTTTGGAGGATCAAGTGGTACATTTCCATCCTCCCAGGAACTTGCCCCAACCGTGACATGAATAGACATTTCTTTCTGACTTCCAAGCTTCCCACAGTGTGGTCTATACAACCTCATCTGCCATTCTTCCCCAGTGCAATCAGCACTTTTGGAAAGAACGGAAGCTGTGGAGTTAGAGAAACAACACGAAACTCAGTTGCCATGCTTCCCAGCTGTAGAACTAGCAGGCTTAGGTTAAGTAACTAGACCTAGACCTCAGGTCCCTCATTGGCAACAGAGGAATAAGTATGTATATCTGATGGAGTAATTTGCTGGTGGAACAGGTCACTGTACAAAGCATCCATGCAGAACCCAGTCTGGAGGGTTGTCAATCAGTGGTCTTTCACCTTCCTACAGCCCAGCCCCCTCATTTTCCCTCGCACTCATTGACCACTTATAATGTCTTTAGTTTTCATTGTGTTGGTTCATTTCTCTGAGATCTTCCCTGCTGTCTCTGGCTCACCTGATCTCTTCCTTCTCCTAATTTCTATTATTTTTCATGGGCCACCACTACTGGACCACTCTCTTGGATACTGGTTCTTACCATTATTACATTTACCAGTTCCACAGGCCTTGGTTCTGTCTCCCCACCAAGATTGTGAGCAGTCTCAGGGCAGAAGGCCAGATTCCCATTGCCCCTGAACCTGCAGGGACTTAGTCCCAAATGAGTTGACCCCTCTGAGGAGCCCTCAGGACTTAGTAACTGCACAATCCTCCTGTCCACCCCCCACCCTCCTGAATCAAGTGCTCCTAGACTTTAGCTCTGCGATGCATTGAAACTCTCAAGACCATGTATGACCTTTGTTAATGGATCTTCAAGTGGCTCACTATTTCATAAGCAAGGTCTTCATTTTAAAGTTAAAAAGGTCTTGTTCATTCTATCCCTGGAGGGGGAAAGGCTGTAGGGTTGGGGCAGTAGACCCCAGAAGTAAGGGACAGACTATTGGAGACCCTGACCCCAGGGAGAGCCTGCTCGGTTTTCTCAGAGTGATGGGCATTTGATGCCAGCATGGTTTTCGGGGATCTAGGGAGTACCACGTCAGCCAGAGTGTGACAGCCTGATGCCACTTAGGGTGGCTGAATCCCAGCCTTAAAATCTTAAGACGAGCTGGCTAAATAAGCCCCTGGGAACCTTTCCCTTCTTGGCTCCTCTCCCTCCTTTTGTCTGAGCCTTGGTAGAGCTCTGCTTTGCAATCAGCATCTTTGTCTTTTCCGTTTTTTTCTAGTTTTGTTTTTGATTAAGTATCCCCACCTTGTGGACAATTAAATGCAGAAGTTAATGGTCTTTTAGAAAATCTTTTAATATATGCTAAGAGCCACTTAGCTTTTGAGAGGCTATAATAGGACAAGAGAGACGATGGCGTCTCCTAAATTTAGAAAGAAGGATGATTATCTGGAGGATCTAAAGCAGGGGTCGGCAAACTTTTTCTTAAAGGGCCAGCTAGGAAGTATTTTCGACTGTGTGGGCTCTAACTCTACTGTCCTAATGCAACAGCATCCTTAGACAATACAGAAGCAAACGGGCTCGAGTGACCAAGTCTGTGATCTTGAGTTCACAGGACATAGGAGTCCCTTATGTTTAAAATCAGAAATTTCCAAAGAAAGACTTCTGGGTAGTGAAGGCAGCTACACCGGAGTACCTGCCTGCCTTTCTCTTCCCTACACTTACCTCTTCCTTGACTCTTTTAAGGAAAAATAATCAGACCCCACTAGGATAAGTGTCTGACAGAGTCGCCTCATTTCAACCTTGCACCAGTCTAGGAAATAGATGTCGTTATTATCCCTCCTTGGGCACAGAGAGGTTAAGGCACCTGCCTAGGATCTTCCCAGCTTGTAAGTGACGGAGCCAGAATTCAAATCCAGACTCTTGGCTACCCTGTTACTGCATTTTTCTTGAATTATATCACTGGAGAGAATATGGTTTCCAACACATCTATGAAAGACTTAAAAGCATCTCCAAATAGAATGAAAAGCAGGATTTCTACTTTCCACATCCCCGTAGAAAATTAAAAGGAAACATATTGCCTAATGCATAAGACACAGAAGACAGGACATCACATGGAAATGTCGGAAATTGACAGCATGAAACAGAATGACAGCAGTAAGACAAACATATCAGTTATGATAATAAAGATAATTAAACTCCCTATTAAAAGACAAAGAGCTGAGCTTGAAGAATATTCTGCTTACAAGAAATACACACACAAAAGATAAATTATCTACAGTGAGTGTGCACTTTCTTCTTTCTTTTTTTTTTTTTTTTTTTTTTTTTTTTTTTTTTTGAGATGGAGTCTTGCTCTGTCGTCCAGGCTGGAGTGCAGTGGCGTGATCTTGGCTCACTGCAGCCTCCGCCTCCTGCGTTCAAGTGATTCTCCTTCCTCAGCCTCCCGAGTAGCTAGGACTACAGGTGTATGCCACCATGCCCAGCTAATTTTTGTATTCTTAGTAGAGATGGGGTTTCGCTATGTTGGCCAGACTGGTCTCAAACTCCTGACCTCATGATCTGCCAGCCTCGGCCTCCCAAAGTGTGGGCATTACAGGCCTGAGCCACCACACCTGGCCCCTGTATTTTCATTTTTTAATTTTTAAAGAAATACTTGGAGGATTGCTTGGGCCTGGGAATTAGAGGCTACAGTGGGCTATGATTGTACCACTGCACTCCAGCCTGGGCGACAGAGCTAGACTCTGTCAAATAAATAAATAAAGGAATACTTGGTGGTTGTAAAAATTTCAAACAATGCACAAGTGCAATACAGCTCAAAGTAAAAATGCTCACTTCCCAATCCCACTCCCCAGAGGAAAATGGTTTAACAGTTTGGTATAAACACATCCACATTTATTCTCTATCTACACCAAATGGGTTACTTTTAAAATCAGGAAAAAAGCAAGTCCTGTAATAAAGAAAGAAGGTCAGTTCTCCTCATGACCACAAAGAAATCTAAGTGGTGGTGGTAGCTCATTTAGGCATCTAAAGAAGAACTGTAAGGGCAGTTATTGGGTTTCTAGCAATCTCTCATTTAATCTTCTTGCCATTCTTGTGAGAAAGATGTAATTATGCTTTATCCATGAGAATCCGGAAAAACAGTGAGGTGAGTTGACTTTCCCAAAATCACCCAGCTAGTAATCATTGAGCACGTACTATGCGCCAAATACCAGGCCAATTGCTTTACATCTATATTAGTCCATTCTCACATTGCTATGAAGAAATACCCAAGACTGGGTAATTTATAAAGGAATGAGGTTTAATTGACTCACAGTTTCACATTGCTGGGGAGGCCTCAGGAAACTTACAATCATGGTGAAAAGCAAAAAGAGAAACAGGCACCTTCTTCACAGGCATCAGGACAGAGTGAGTGCAAGCAGGGGAAATGCCAGATGCTTATAAAACCATCAAATCTCCTGCGACTTGCTATCATGAGAGCAGCATGGGGGATACTGCCCCTATGATCCGATTACCTCCACCTGGTCCCGCCCTTGACATGCAGGGATTATGGGAATTACAATTCGAGGGGAGACTTGAGTGGGGACACAGAGCCTAACCATATCAACATCCACTGCCCCACTGAATCTTCATGACAACCTCATGAAGGAGGTATTGTTATCCTCACTTCACAAATGAAGAAACTGTAGCTCAAAATGGTTACATAACTTGCTTAAGACCACAGCTAAGTGAATGAGAGAGTCAAGGTTCAAATCCAGATATTCTGATTCCAGAATTATCACTTTTAACCTCCAAGTGAGGTCTGAGTCCAAGTTCATTCTGCTTGTATTCTACCACAAAACAGTGGAAGACAGGTGGTGAGGGGCACAGGTGGGTAGTGGGGGGGCAGGGCTGGAGAGTAGGAGGTCACACTTCCAGCTGCAGGGCTGAGTAACTCCAGAGTCACTCTGATCAGAGGAAAGGACTTCCAACTACTTCTGGTCACTCACACTGGACAACTAGTCAACAAAACCTCTTTAGCAGCAGCCTACATTCCGTTACAGAAGCAGTGGTTGAGGTGGGCATTCCCATGTCCACCCATAGTGGTTAAAAATGCAGGCTGTGGAGCTGGACCGCCCAGGTTTAAATCCTGACCCTGCGACTTCCTAGTGTGTGTTCCTGGCCAGTCACCTAAGCTCTTTGTACCTCAGATATGTTCCCTCAGCTATGAAATGAGGCTAGTGTCTGTGCCCACCTTATAGGTGGCTGTGAAGACTAATTCACAGGGAAAGTGAAAGCATACATGAAGGTCAGCATCTGGCATGTTGTAGAGCTCAATGCTCAATGAGTATTTGTTCTTTGTATTCTATTCTGTCACCATTCCCTATTCCTCTTTGCCTTGCACCACTTTAGCATCAAGGTCAGGAGAAGTGGCTTATCCCTCACAGGGGACAGCAACCCCTCGTTAGAAGCTCAGTGTATCAGTCAGCCTGGGCTGCTATAACACAGTGCCACAGACTGAATGACTTAAACAACAGAAATTTATTTTCTCACAGCTCTGAAAGCTGGAAGTTCAAGATCAAGGTACTGGAAGGGTTGGTTTCTCCTGAAGCTTCTCTCCTTGGCTTGCAGATGCCCATTTCCTCTCTGTGTTCTCACATGGCCTGTTTCCTGTGCACGTGCACCCAGGGTATCATCCTCTTATAATGAGGACACCAGTCCTACTGGACTAGGGCTCTATCCTCATGACCTCATTTAACCTTATTTACCTCCTGAAAGGCTCTCTCTCCAAATGCAGTCACATTGGTGGCTAGGGTTTCAACCTATACATTTGGGGAGGACACAATTCCATCCATAACACCCAGTATCCTTACCTATCAACCAGTATTCCATTCCTTCAACAAATATTGAGCATCTAGTGAGTACCAGGTGCTGGGACAGGCACAGAGTCCCTCTTTTGTCTTATTACTGAGCTCTTCTCCCTATTCAAGGGAGGATCCCCCCTTTTTTTTTCCTTCTTTTCTTTGTATGTGTGTATGCATGTGCACGCACACAGGCATGTGTGTGTTTCCCTGTTTTTGCCTTCACCTTGTTTAAATGAAAAACTTCAAACCCATACCAAAACAGAGAGAATAGTATAATGAACCCGCATGTACCTATCAGTCAACTTCAACAATTATAAACTCATGGCCTATTTTGTTTCCATTTAGACCCCCACCCATTCCCCCCACCACCACCCTGCTGGTTCTGGGATTATTTTGCAGCAAATTTCAGGCATCACACTTCATCTATAACATTTTAGTAATGTGTTTCCAACAGATGAAACTAACTCTTTAAAACATAACCACATTGCTATCATTTTAAAAAACTAAAAACAATTACTCAATGCAGTCAAATTTTCATGATTGGCTAATACGTTCTTTGATAGTATTTTTAAGTCAGTATCCTTGTTAGCTTCATACATTATAATTGGCTGATATGTCTCAAGTCTTTTCTAATCTATAGATGTCTACTCCCCACCCCCTTGAGATTTTTTTTGTTGTTGCAGAACTTGGGTCTTTTATCCAGAGATAAATGAGAATTATTCAGAATGAGAAGTCTCCTGCATTCGGAATTTTGCCAGTTGCTTCCCTGGGAGGTTGTTTAACATGATTGTCTCTCTTTTATGTTTCCTTTAATTGGCGGTAAGATCTAGAAACTTAATCAGATTGAGCTTCCATTTTTTTAGCCAGAATATCTTGTAGGCAATGTCTCCAACAGAATCATATAATATTTGGGTATCTCTCTGTTGGGGTCATTAGGAACCATTAATGATCAGAGCCTAGGGATTACAAAATGGTAACATGCTATCATTTATTTTTTCATAAGCTGAAATGCTATACTTAAAGAAAACTTGTCTTCATCAACTATTTGGTTACTCTGAGATGTAGTTTGTAAAGGAAAAGCAAGGAAATAATTATTTGTATTTACCTGTTTTCATATTAATGAGTTGATTCCCTAACACCTTCCAAAGTTGCACATTTTTAAATATCATTACAATCCAAACATATTTTATGTATTTAAATCCACTGCAGTTTGTTCTAATTAATGCTCAAATTGTGTCACTGGCTAGTGGGAGCCTTTTGAAGTTGGCCTAACATCATCTTGGATGATTTCTGTCTCTGACCTAGAATCAGTTATTTCTCCTAGAAGCCCTGGTTCCTTTTAGTGAAAACTGATATTTAAAATGTGGGTAGTAGGGGTACTTTTTATTATTGACTTGGTTCCTGTTTCTAAGCCTTTTCAATGAACACAGCTAGAAAGTACTTTTTAAAAGAAAATTCATCATGGGTTTATTTCATTTCCAATGTAAAAACACTTTTACTTAACTTCTTTAATATCATATCCATATCTTCTTTCACTCTTGCTGAAAATCCCAGTCCCCAACACCATTAATATAATTTCGCAATTCATAGCACAACTTCAAAATCACTGAGTTAACACCCTTATTTCCCATGTACACTCTATGGCAGACACCTAAACAATATTGTCCTTTCTGATACATTTTCTTTACTGCAACTTGAGTGATCTTGCTAAAATGCACAGCAAATATCCTTGATTCCCAGGTTGTTCTTTGCTCACTAAATTGTAAGATGAATCTAAATCCCGTGCAGTGATACTTGAGAGTCCTTGTTACGTGCTCCCTGTCTGCCTCTCCCATCCCATCTTTCAATATTCTGTCCCAGGTACCTTCATTTGTAAGAGTCGCAAAGCAGTAATACCAGTAACTACCAACAATCATATAATTACTGAAAATAGTTTAAGGGGTTTTTGTTTGTTTGTTTGTTTCTATATCCCACTAAGGTAGGCTATCAAATCACTGTGTTTTAAAATCTCTTTTACTAGTTTCTTCATGTAGGATTATGCCACCAACTAACCTAGTATTGCATTTATGTATTTCACTCTGCTTCTGAGTTTTTAGAAATTGTTTATCAGTTTATTGATTTGCTTAATCTTTCATTTTAATTATTTAAAATATTTATAGTTCCAAAGTTAAATATATTAAAAAAGTATATTCTGAAAAAGCCTAGCTTCTATCCCTATCTTCTCTACCCTGTTCGCTCCATCCTTCTGTGAATAATCTTTTTAGTTTTTGGTTTACCCTTTCATTGATTGTTAATGAGTGAATATGTGTGTATGCCTCTACCTCTTTCTTAGATAAAGAGAATCATACTATACCTATTATTCTCTACCATGCTTTTATTCACTTAACAACATAGTCTGGAAACCACTCCATGACATTACATAGAATATCCCTCATTCTTGTTTTATAGCTGCATAAATAGTCCATTTTGTTGATTACCCTAGTTTATTCAGTTAGATCTGTACCACTGAACATTTGGGCTGTTTCCATGCATTTGCTATCACAAATAGTGCCACCTTGCATAATAGAGGAAAGCACACAGGCTTGCACGTTCATCAGCAAGGTACTAGAATCCTTGGTTTCTCACGGCCTCATTTGTCATTAAACTTTGGATTTTGCCTATCTGATGGATGAGAAATAATATTTCACTGTGCTTTTAATATATATTTTTCTTTTTAAGAGTGAGGTTGATCATCTTTTCAAATGTGAAAGAGACATTGCATTTAAGAATCCTCCCCTCCAAATCCCTTCCAGGCAACTACCACTCTGCAATATGAAGATGAACAACAGAGAAAGTGAAGGACAGAATGAATAGAGAGGTCACTGGACAATCACAGGTGCACAGGAAGAGATTAACTAGCCAAACTAATGAAGCAACACAGCAGAGAAAGAAAACAAAGTGGTGACCGCCAAAGGAAGGGATTGAATTTCCCTCTCTGGAGATTGCAGATGGGGTTTCATTGATGTGTATGCACTGAGTGGAGAGTGTCCTAGACAGGCAATGGAGACTGCATGATCTATAGCTCCCCAGGAAGTAAATGAGGAGATCACAGTCCAACAACCAGAGAGGCTGGGCCTGTGCTGAGATGGAGCCAAGAAAGAGTCCCTCCTCACTGCTGAGATGCAAACCTGTATTGTAACAATGGGATGTAGCAATAGGCACACCCCTCCCCACCTCCAAGGTCTCACGTATCCACCAGAGAAGTAGAAGAAAGCATTAGTAGTTGCAGTGAGATGGATGGATGGGTTTTGAAAACAGGTTACCCAGAAATTGACGATACACATATACAATTTACTCTCCCAATGTTTGATATAGCTCTATGTAATTATTTAGTTTCTCTAAGCCTCAATTTACTGAAAATGGGGTAATAATCCCCGCCTATAAAATGAGGTTAATAATAGTATGTGCCATTTAGCGTGGCTGTTGTCACAAGGATAATCCACATTAAGCCCTGACACGTAGTAAGTTATCGGTACACATGAGCTTATTACTGTCGGCTGTGGTTGTAGCACTATTATGTGTCACAGGGGGATTTAGAGACAGAAGTCTTGAGATTCAATCTCAGCTCTAATTTCATTAGCTCTGTGTCCTTGATCTAGTCTCTTAACCTACTTGGCCTTAGTTTTCTTCTCTATAAAATAGGGATAATAACTTCATAAATATATGCATTTAAATAAGATAACACATGTGTAGCAATTAGCATAGTAAGTCATCAGTAAGAGTTGACTACTACTACCCTTATTATAATCTTCTTTGTTAATTAAACTTCCTAATATAAGTTTCTATTAAGAATACTTGACAACTATTTTAGATAATTCTCGAAGATTATAGCATTAAAAAAAGAAGATTGGGTATATTAGACTATCTTTATGAAACTGATTGCCTGTAGAAATCTACAAAACTTTGCAAAGAGAGAAGTGCTATGTAGCTCTTTATTCCTCCCCATTCTTGTTCGGGGAATTTTTGGCATCTGATAGCTCCATAGTAAGAGAGTACAAAGGAGCAGAGGTTCCTTTGACATGGGAGGCGGCTTAGCTTAACATCTCTGGATTTACGCTGTCTTGCCTAGGTCTGAATCCAAGCTCTGCAACTTGCTAACCCAAGGCTAGTTACTCAACCTCCATAAGCCTCAGCTTTCCTAGGAGGTAATAATAGCACCAGCCTCACAGGGGATTTTGTTTTGCAAAGAGTGAACATGATTACGTATGTACGCTCAGTGCCTGATGTGGAGTTAGCCCCCAGTCAATGGCAGTGGTGATGGCAGTGACAGAAGCAGTAGTAGTGGATGTCATCATCATCCTCATCATCAGCCTTATGGAGGTGTGCTAGTCTTAGTGGGCTAGGCCACATGGTGTCAACTTCCAACCTCCACATCCCAGCGGCTTAAAAATCAGGAGCTTATTTCTGACACAGACCACTGAAGCTACATATTTAACATGGGTCATCAGGGATGTCTGCTCCTTAGAGTCACTTAGGGGCCTAGATAGATGGGACTTCCCTCTTGACACTTGCTTCCACAATTACCACTTGCTTCCACAATTACCAAGGCAGGAAAAGGAAACTGTGCAAGTCACACAAGCAGAGAGGCTGGGCCTGTGCTGAGATGGAGCCAAGAAAGAGTCCCTCCTCACTGCTGAGATGCAAACCTGTATTGTAACAATGGGATGTAGCAATAGGCACACCCTTCCCCACTTCCAAGGTCTCACGTGTCCACCAGAGAAATAGAGGAAAGCACACAGGCTTGTAAAGTTTCCACAGAGACATGGTGTACAGCACTTCTGCTCTCATTTTATTGGTCACAGCAGTCACATGGCCTTGCATAACTTCAAAAGGTGTGGGCAATGAAATCCAATCATGTGCCCTTGAAAGAGGAATAGCTCTAATGACTACCTTAGGGGCTGAGGGTCTGGTTGCAGGAAGAGACACGGGTGGTAGAAAAGAGGCAGCTGAGAGTGGGGAAGCCCAGGATGGGACACATGGGCAGAGGCATAAATAACAGGGTTTGCAAGACCAGAGACAGCCAGCAGCTGTGCCTAGGCCTCCCAATGTCCTGTGGCATTCCCTGCCTTGGACTGTATTCATTCATCCTGTTATTAACTCATTTATTCATCCAACCAGCAATCATTGAGGAAGAACTGCGTGCCAAGCACCATGCTAAATGCTGGGGATACCCAGTTGTGTAACACAATTAACACATCCCATGCCCTCCTGGAGTTTACAGTGAAGCAGGAAGTACTGGCGCCCTGAGCTGAGCATCTGAATTGTAGGGTCCTGGGGTTCTGACCCTCTCCAGGGCCAGATGTGAGGAGGTTGGCTGGATCTATGCCCCTGCCTCAGGCCTGACAATTGAGTGAGGAACAAAGGAAAAACACAGTGTGGCCCAAATATTAGCTGTACTTCAGCCCTTCTAGAATGACAAAGGGACTCTGCTTAAGGGATTCTTTTCATTTCTCCCCTCTGGCCTTTAATAACAGCCCACATGATATAACTGGACCTACCCATAAAGGTCCCAGTAGACAAAACTCACAGTTTACAGTTTATGTAATTTTCCATAAAAACAAAAAGAATACTTGTTGCCTGACACATTGTATAGAGAGATTTTCTGTTTGTTTACTCATTTATCTCCGAAGAAAGCTGCTTCTCTTCCTTCTGTCCCCCCAGCTCCCTGCGGTGGTCACCTGACTTCGCCCAGCGGCACCATCCTCTCTCCGGGCTGGCCTGGCTTCTACAAGGATGCCTTGAGCTGTGCCTGGGTGATTGAGGCCCAGCCAGGCTACCCCATCAAAATCACCTTCGACAGGTGCTTGTGACCACAGCCTTGGGGGAGAGGGCAAGGGGGAGATTTTTACAGAGCCATGTGGGAGGGAATCCAGGATGGATAGAGGACCAGTACCAATGCTGAAATGTCAGCAAGATTGGAGAACACTGGACCAGACTGCCCTGGGTGGGGCAGACCTCACTGGCTCTGCCCTTGGGCTTGGTTTGTGCTGTTTAGGGGACTATGGCAGGAGGAGTAAAGAGAAGGCTTGGGTGCCATTTGGGATGTCAGAGCCCCCCTCCCCAGCCCCCAACGAGGGAGAGTGGGCAGACAGACACCATCAGATGTTAAAGCACGACACTGACATCTGACTAGCATTCTCCTGGAAATGTCCAACGTGGGAAGGCAGCCCCCGACCTCTGCCCCAGATCCCGCTCATGTGCCCCACTTCTAGCTTCCACCCTGGCTATGCCCCTTGGGTGGAGAACGTAGCCACCTAAATGTGAAAACAAACTTCTTCCGGACAAAGTGTTCCTGGCCTGGAATAGCAGTCTGCAAACTTTTGTGTGAAGAGCCAGATGGTAAATATTTTAGGCTTTGTGGGCCACTTGCCTACTTGCATATCTCTGATGCATGTTCTGCTTTGCCTTTTTTTTTTTTTTTTTTTTTTAGCATCTCTTTACAAATGTAAAAACCATCCTTAGCTCTCCAGGCTATAGACCAGATCTGGCCCTGAGGCTTTAGTGTGCTGACCCGTGGCCTAGAATGTTCTGACCTCCATGAGGCTAGTCATTGTGCCTCTAGGTCTTAAGCTAGCTCACAGATCAGGCCACAGAGAGGATGAGAGCAGCTTCCGACCATGGAAGGAGGAGGAGGGATGTTAAATAGAGTGGAGAAGGTCCTTCTGCATCGCTAGTGAATGTGTGGAAATTATATTAAAAGATCCCAGCCTGCCAACATCTGGTTATTCTGAAGCCCTGGGTCAGGCAGGGTTTTTGTCATTTGCAAATTAATAAGGTTGGATTTCTCAAGAAGGCTTCATTTCTGTCATTTGGCAGATTCAAAACCGAGGTTAACTATGACACCCTGGAAGTACGCGATGGGCGGACTTACTCAGCGCCCTTGATCGGGGTTTACCATGGGACCCAGGTTCCCCAGTTCCTCATCAGCACCAGCAACTACCTCTACCTCCTCTTCTCTACCGACAAGAGTCACTCAGACATCGGCTTCCAGCTCCGCTATGAGAGTGAGTCTCAGTGGGTGGGCTCAGGAAAAGGGATGACAAGGTCAACCCAGTTGGGTCAAAGGCCTCAGGACTATGCTCCACCACAGGCCCCTGCTTGGCCCCATCCCCATGGTGTTCTTGGCTAGACTGTGCCCTTCAGAAGCCCCTGCAGAAGGCACTCTGTTGCTCTCAGCATCCCTCAGGTCATGGGAGCTTAGAGTTGTTCATGACCTTCATACCAGGCCCTTGCGTGCAGACCTCATGGCCTCTTCTGTGTGCAGGTGATTTGGTGTCACCACGCTGGGCACTCTGGGGTCAGAACATTTGACTGACCATGAGGTTAACCTGAGATGGCATCTCACACCCGCACTTGCCCTTCCTCGTCACCTTCCACATTCAACCCCTCGATTTAAAGGATCATTGTCACTTCAGTTCTCTGTAGACCGATATAGAAAGCTGGGGCTGCGAGCGCCATGAGGACAAGGCCATTTTCTTACTCCTGTTATATCCTGAAGCCTTAGCATAGCACCTAAGCCACTCTCAGCAAATACTGATGGCCACATTTCATGAGTCAGTAATTGGCAACTTCTACCTTTAATAAACCATGGCTCTCTTCCCCCTCTTTGGAGTCAACTGGGGTCCCTCTGTGGTGACAGTGAGCTGTCTGTCCCAGCTGTGGCCTCTGTCTTTCAGCTATAACACTGCAGTCAGACCACTGTCTGGATCCAGGAATCCCAGTAAACGGACAACGTCATGGGAATGACTTCTATGTGGGTGCACTGGTGACCTTCAGCTGTGACTCAGGCTACACATTAAGTGACGGGGAACCTCTGGAGTGCGAGCCCAACTTCCAGTGGAGCCGGGCCCTGCCCAGTTGTGAAGGTGAGGCACACCATGAGGGGACACTAAAGTAGCAGACTCCTCTCCTGCCACAGAAACACAGGTGCTCAAAAGGCCCCTGACTCCCTCACCCCATCAGCGAGGGTTGGGGTTTCGAGAGATGGGGGATGGGGTCCCAGGAGGATGACAGGGGTGCTCCCTGAGGCCCTCTGGTCTTTCACTGCCCTCTTCACTCCTTTTATAGCTCTCTGTGGTGGCTTCATTCAAGGCTCCAGTGGGACCATCTTGTCGCCAGGGTTCCCTGACTTCTACCCTAACAACTTGAACTGCACCTGGATCATCGAAACATCTCATGGCAAGGGTGAGTGTTTCGGCCCATAGCAGGCATTGGGATGTGAGTGGTCAGGGACCCAAGTTCCTCAGGTCAAGCTGACCTCAATGGGGATCTCCCTAGATAGTGACCTCTGGGCTTCGTCTGAACTTTTCTCACCAACAAGAAAACCTCCAGAGTCTTTTCATCTCTTTGAATGGTAGAACTTGTTCAATAAGTATTGTTGAAATTCTAAAATCTCCCTGCTGGAAGAGATCTTGGAGGTTACCAGCTATCCAATATCACTCAGTACAGGAACCTTCTCTAAATCACTCCCCCCAAGATGGCAACACACCAGCTCAGCTCACCCTTTGCCTAAACATGCCTGGTGTGGGGAGGCCACCAACCCATTCAACAAATGGGCACCTACTATCATTTTTGCACAGATGCTTTCTTCTCCTAATAGTCTATTAGGTGTCTCTGAAAATGTTTTTCTTGTATCGCATCCTGGAGGAGCATCAAATACACCTGCTCCCTCTTCCTCACATTCACCCGTCAGATATTGAACACAGCGATCCTCTTCTTGCATAACTCAGCTCCTCCTCTGATGCCATCTTTCATATGGATCACCAGCCTGTACTGCTGCCTCAACTCCCCTAACATGAGTGACCTTTGGGACTCCAAGTTCAAAGTAAAGGTGCTGGTTATAAATAAATGTGAATTAATATATTAATACTCTTTTCTCAACAAATATGTATTCAGTGCCACCCATGTGGCTGACATTGGGGCTGGGCATCGGCAGTAACCAGGCAGATTTGGCTTCCAGCCTCAGAAGCTTATTGCCAAGTTCATCCAGAGTCATGGTTCTTGCAGTTTGGCAAATACACTAATGTTTAGGCCCAAGGCTAGAGGTTTTGATTTTCTACGTTGGCGGTGGAAACCAGGCATCTATGTTTTCAGAACACTTTGCCAGTAATTTTGATGCATGCTTTTAATTAAGAACCTCTGATCTAGAAGAATTAACATGCAGAAGAGCCAAGAAACAAATTTTAAAGGAAGATTAATCCTTCCGGATATTAAAACATCATTATGAGCTAAATTAATGTTAACAATGTGGTATGAGTACAAGAGTGGGCATACAAATAAGACGTGGAGAATAGTTGTCCAAAAATAGATCCTCCGTGTGTGCACACACATGCCTGTGTATGTGTGAGAGAGACTTTAGTATATGAGTAAAGTGTCATTTCAGATCCATTGAAGAAAGGATGGATTATGTAATAAATGGTGTTAAAACAGTGGGTTGAACCATTTGGAACAAAAGAAAAAAAAACATCTATACCTCAAGCATTTTTGAGCATTTAATCACATAAACTCCAGCACTAGAGGAACGTGAATCTGTAAGCTCAAGTGGGCATGTACTTTAAAGAGTAACAACAAAGGTAGAATCCATAAAGGCAAAGACTGCTAGATTCAATTTAAAAAAAAACTTTGAAAGGATTTAGGTTAAAAAAAAAAAAAAAAAGAAAGAAAGGAAACTCCATAAAAATTCAAAGTCAAATACTACATAGAAAAAAAAAATTTGCAACATATGATTGACTAAGGATTAGCTACCAGACACACAAAGAGTTCTTAAAAAGTTTCAAGAGACATATGCCTAGCCAAACCAGCCTGCAAAATGAGCAAAGCTATAAAGTAACACTTCGTAACAGAGGAAATACAAATGGGAAATCATTGACCTCATTAATAATGAAACAAGTGTAATTTTAAAAGGAAAATAGCATTTCCCTTTTTAAGTCATCAAAGAAAATCGTAACAGTCTGGGGGATAATGCGGACCCTGGAATACTATTGACTGCTGACACTGTGTGAAATGGTTCAAGCGTTCTAGAGGGTGACTTGACTTGGTGATGTGAATCAAAAGCCTCGAAAATATATTGTAAGGAACTTAGGAATCTGCAGATTTTGGTATCCAAGGGTGGTCCTGGAACTAATCCCCTGCAGATACAGAGGGACAACTGTACCTGCCTTTGCACCCAGCAATTCCACTTACTGGAATTTATCTGAAGAAAATAAGTAAAACTCTACATCAAGATTTAGCTGCAAAGATTTCCCCTGAAACCTTATGTATTATACTGAAAAATTAGGAGCTATTAAAACGTCCATCAATAAGGAAATGTTAAATAAACATAGGGTATGGCCATAGAATAAAATACTACGCAGCTGCTAAAAGGAATAACGTGAAAGAATATTTAAAGACCTACAGGGGTGGTTGCAATACTTTGTTAAGTAAAAAAAATAAGTTTGCCACAAGAATATATTTAGTTTAAAAGACATCCTTGTTTGCATAGAAAACAGCCTAAAAAAATATACCCCAAGATGTTGTCTCTTATTTTCATCTTTTGGCTTTTCTCTAATGTTGAGCAATAAACACATTACATCTAAATTATACTATTTGTATAACAAACAAAATTTGAAAGAAAAGTCATTTATAGTCCCACCACATGTACTTAAGTGTATCACTTGGCCTTTACTAGGGCTGCCCTAGCCAGGGATAGGATGGCCTGGAGCTTACTGCATCAAGGCAAGTCTAGCTGGGTGGTCAGGGTGAGGCCCAGGATTGTCCCCTTCTTCCCACAACATTGTTCCTAAGGAGGGGAGGGATGGGACAGTGTCCTTGTTCACCCTGAAGAGCTGTTTCCACCAAGCCTGGTCAGAGGAGACCATTGGAAAGAAAAGCAGCCTGTCACAATCCCTAGAGAAACAACCCCTGTCATTACGGTTTTCTCTGTGTCTGGGCGTCTGTGATTATAAAGGTGTATGTTTTTCTATGAGTTTCTATGTGTGTGTTTTTGCTTGGAAGTCAATCAAGCTCACCAACTATTTAGCAAATGCTTATTTGATACTCGCACTACCCAAATTGCTAGGAAAACAGCTGAACAAGCCACTCTGCCATTGCCTGCAGAGGTGTGAAAACTTCCCAAGCCCAGCCCAGGGCTTAGGAAGGTGTCCTGGAGTTGAGACTTCAGCTGGTCTTCAAAGACCAACAGTACGTAGCCATGTTGAAAGGTACTCAGCAGAGAATCAACAAGAAATCATGGATGAATGACCAGATCGCTTCTTCCTTAGAACCACTTAAAGGCATCACCGAATTCTTAGCATAGATCCCCAAATTATAAAATCGCTAGGCCAGGCATGGTGGCTCACACCTGTAATCCCAGCACTTTGAGTGGCCAAGGCGGGTGGATCACCTGAGGTTGGGAGTTCGAAGCCAGCCTGACCAACATGGAGAAACCCTGTCTCTACTGAAAATACCAAAAGAATTAGCCAGGTGTGATGGCACACGCCTGTAATCCCAGCTACTCTGGAGGCTGAGGCAGGAGAATTGCTTGAACCCAAGAGGCAGAGGTTGTGGTGAGCCGAGATCGCACCATTGCACTCCATCCTGGGCAACAAGAGCAAAATTCCATCTCAAAAAATAAATAAAAAATAAAATAAAATAAAATAGCTAGCACAGCCTCATAGTCCTTACCTTTCTCAGCCTCATTCTGAGCCCTCTAAACTAAGTTCCAGCTACACAGAACTTCCTTCAGTTTCTAGAACTTGCCAGGCTTCCCTTCTCCTCTAGAGCTTTGCACATTTTTATAATGTTCTTCTCTCTGAACACTTCCTCTCCCCGAGCAAGGGGAATGGGAATCTCTACCATCGCCCTTGCCTGGCCAGCCCTTCATCCTTCTGAACCCCCTTCCTCTAATAAGCCTTCCCTGACCCCGTCTCCCCAGCTCTGCATCTGGATTGGTCTCTTCTCCCCTGGGCTCCCATAGCATTCATTCTGTACCTCCACGATTTCAGACTTTGCTCCACTATAGAGAACTTGCATTTTCATCATCAGTCTCCCTGACGGATGAGGAGTTCTGTGAGAAATCGGTCTGTCTTGTTTCCTGCAGTTTCCCTGGCTTCTGGCTCTATGCCTGGCACATAAGGAACACAAGAAGCATTTGGTGATATGAATCGAATTGAACTGAGCCCAGGCCCTTCTCCAGAGGGCATTCTTCGTTCTCTGTTTATAAGAGTATCTTGGGTTAACAGACCTATTAAGCTGCTCTCTGTGATTGCTCCCTAAGAGGCAGCAGTATGGCTCAGGAAACTCAAAACTCTGTGAAATGTGAAATCGTTCAACTTGCCACCTGCCCAGTCCAAGGGAACAGCCAATTCAGGAGTCCTGAGAATGTGCCCTTGCTGAAATCCCAGAGCTGACACCTTTTAACCCATGAGGCTGTCCGAGAGTTAGATGAGTTGAGCAAAGGGAACACCTTCTGTTGCACCCCTACTGTGTGCCAGCCACTGTGCTGCGTGCTTTGCATGTGCTTTCCCAGTTATGCCTCACTTCAGGGGTAAATGTCACCTGTAAGAGAGAGATTATCCCCTACATATTATAGTTGAAGAACCTGGAACTTGGGGTGTTAAGCAACCTTAGCCAAGACCTTTTGATCCAGGTGTGTCTTACCCCCAAGTGCATGACTTTTGCACTGCCCTGCTCTTTCCACTCCTGTGTGGTGCTGATGTCATTGGTATGATTCTGCATGGTTCATTCAAGTGAAGTATTTGTTTGTGGGTCCATCTGTCACATCAAATCTGGATTCAAACTCCAACATGGGGCCTCTGTATTTCTGCGGACAATGTCTTCATTTTCACACAATGGCCCAAAAAGCCCCAGGCAATCAGCACAGCTGGGAAACCCAGAGGTTTCATCTCAGATGTTTGCTCATCCTTAGAATCCCAGCCACATGTGTACCCCTTTGGAAGGGGTCTATTTGCATGCTAGAAGAATAGAGTGCAAAGTGTGGTGCTTAATGAACTTTTTTCCACCTGTGACTGGGTCTCACCCACTCTCCACCTAACTCCATGTCCTAGGTAGGAGGGAAATGACATATATTTCCTAACCTGTATAGACTGAGAGCAGTTTTCTCATTTGCAGACATGTTTATGTGTCAGGAGTATAGCATGCATGTGGGCACATGTACCCACAAGCCTTTTCACATCAAGGATCTTGACCCCATGAAGCCTTCCCAACCCTTGAGGGAAGTTCCCCACTCTTCCTCCGTGCCCCACTCTGGATTCTCACTAGTAGTGATTTGTCTGTCTTCTCCACTAAACTGGGAGATCTTTCTCAGTGCTTAGCACAAGGCCTGGCACTTGGTAGGTGCTTTGGACTTGATGCATCTCAGTTGCCTGGGAACGGGGTATTTACAGGCTGCATCTCTGGTCCCATCACTTCCGTTGGGTTCTGTCTCCTCCACCTCTACTGTAGAAGCCCAAATCCTCCAGGATCACCAGCTTCTATCAACAGGGAGTCAAGGATATAAAAACCTTTAAAATGCTTTAGCGTTAGAGGCTTGGCTCCAACCATCATTTATAAAAACTGTAGCAGTAATTATCTAGAGAAGTGCCTATAAATCATGTGGGATCTAAAGAGCATGCAGATTCTGATTCAGTAGGTTTTCAGTGGAGGCCAAAGACTGCAATTCTAGTAAGTCCCCCGGTGCTGACCACACTGCTGGTTCATGGACCATACTTTGAGTAGAAAGTGGGATCACACTTGGAGTAGCAGGTGGGTCCTAGTCTAACACGTTCCTGTCCTGGCACCATCCACAACACATAGTCCCATAGGCTACTCACTTGGTTGATTCTGCATGGTTCATTCAAGTTAAGTATTTGTGTGTGCATCTGTCACATCAAATCTGGATTCAAGCTCCAACATGAGGCATGGCCCATGTGCGTGACCACGCACTTACACACATGCCCCACCAAACACAACTGCCACCTGGACAAGTTCTAGAATTGCTTTGGGTGTTAAGACCATGCTGCTCTATAACTTCCCTCACTCCCTGATCCCTTACCCTACCTGGCTATTCTTACTGCCTGCTCTCTTTCTGTAGCCTGAGAGGCCGCACCCTGGAGTAGCTGGGAGCACGGCCTCTGCAGTCAGATTGCCTTAGTTCAGATCCCAGCTCTACCACATACTAGCTGGGTGACCTTGGACAGATGACTTTATCTCTTTGTGCCTCCGTTTTCTTGGGTGTAAACTGGAGATTATAATAATGTACCCACGCCACAGGGTTCCTGGTAGAATTAAATGAGTTTTCCTATCTCCCTTCCAAGGGACAAGGGCTGGCTATAGTGCAAGTAAAAGCAGTTAGGACAGCGACACTAAATATTTAGTGCTTAAAATGTTAATGAATATCATTACTTTGATTTTATTTTATGCTCTTAACCTTCCCCATTACTGAAGCTCCCTCCTCCTTCTTTCCAGCTCTCTGACTGCTCTTGGACCATCTCCCGCATTGCTCCTCCTTTGCCCAGTCTCCTACTCCCTGTCACTTCTGCCCATGCTTCCATTCACCCCTTCTCCGATTCTCACTCTGCCCTCTCTCTCCTAGCCCTCTTCTCCATGCTTGTGGCTTCAGATATCAACGATTTGCTGGTGACTTCCAGATCTACCTCTGTAGTCCCCACTTAATCCTGAACTTCCAAATCTGTCCTTCCAGTGGCCGACTAGCTCTCACTGCTTGCATGCAGAAAAGGCTAAGTCCATTACACTTCTACAACCCATACCTCCCTCCTATCTGCCCTTCCCCAGGTAACAGAAGACATCACCGTCCTCCAGGTGGACGTGCCACCGGATGTCATGTCATTTCCCTGTTGCATTAAATGCCTACTGTCTTGACCACCCTGCCCCGACCCCTGAGGACTCATGGCCATCTCCTGCTTTTGCTCTTTCTGCCAAGCCCCATCCTCTCCCAGTGCAGAGCAGCCACCAGTATAACTGATCTCCCTACCTCCTCTCCCTCCAGCCACCAACATCTTGCTAAAACTGAGATCTGGTCCACTCAGGATAGGAAGTCTTCTCATTGCATCCAGAAAAATATTGGGTCTGGTCCCCGTCTACCTATCCAACTTCAATTCCAGGAGTAGCCACACCCAGCTGCCATTCAACAAACCTGGAATCAACAGTCCCTTTACATATATGGGTCTCCTGCCTAGGACACTCTTTCTCCCCTTACCTGGTTAATTCCTGTGCATCCTTTTAAGATCCATGTCAAATGTTTACTCCTTGGTGAAGCCGTCCTCCACCTGCCTCTTCCTGCTGTAAAAGCAGTTAGGACAGCGACACTAAATATTTAGTGCTTAAAATGTTAATTTAGTGCTTTCTGTTCTGCCCCCCATGGCATGCTGAGCTACATTCATTCCAGCACTCAGCACTCTGTATTGCAGCTATTTGTTTAATGCCTGGTATATCCCCTTGCACCTAACCCTGGATCCTAGCCCATAGTAAAGACTCAACAAATACACAAATGTTTGTTGAGTTAATTAATGAATGTCTCTAAAGCATTCTCATAGGCGGAGCCATAAATCTCTCTTTTAAATTTTAGCAACTGTAAAAAGGTGTTCTTCTCCTTGAATCTTTGGGCACTCATGTGTTCAGGTACCTTCATTCAGATTCACCTGTATGGTTTATCGATGCATGCTTGTAGTCATACACACAGATAGACGTTTGCAAATTGGAAATGTTTGTGTAGATCCTGTCTTGCAGCTAAGGTGCTCCAGCCATCTCGCCATCACCAACCTGACCTTCTGGTTTCTTGGCAGGTGTGTTCTTTACTTTCCACACCTTCCACCTGGAAAGTGGCCACGACTACCTCCTCATCACTGAGAACGGCAGCTTCACCCAGCCCCTGAGGCAGCTGACTGGCTCTCGGCTGCCAGCTCCCATCAGCGCTGGGCTCTATGGCAACTTTACTGCCCAGGTCCGCTTCATTTCCGATTTCTCCATGTCATATGAAGGATTCAACATCACTTTCTCAGGTAAAGAGTGTGAGGGTCCCTGAGGGCAAGAGACCGTGAAGCTATTCGCTCTCTCCTGCTGCCAGTCTCTGGTTTTCCTAGCAGATGGATATTACTCCACTCTCCAGTCCCTGGGAAACTGACCTCAGTGCTTCAGCAAAAGATACTTGGGTTGGACCCAAGTAAGAACTTCCCTATAATGGTCTTGGAAGGAGTTAGCATGATCATTGAGGATTCTCCTTCTATGAAGGTGTTTAGGATTTGCTCTGTACATGGCCCACCTAGCTGGATGAACTAGAGGACTTCACAAAAGACCCCTCCTACCTTAGTTATTCCAGATTTTTCTTCTGATTCCACTTCCATATTCCCAACTCCAGCAATATGAAAAAAAAGGGGGGTTGAAATTAACATATTGGAGTGATTTAGTCTCGTTTGGGATCTTTTTCATCAATGCTAATTTTATAGTAATAGATAGTTATCTCTGTGTTTAGGGATTTGGAAAAGAAAGCGCTTTTATTTGGCATTCAGGGAGAAAAGAGGACCCTTGGCTCCTCTCGTACCGAGCCCTTCGCCATTCTTATCCCATAGTACCCCAGAGTACCTCCCTCCACCTTTCTCAGCCACGGCCAGGGGTATCAGATGGATTCCTCCTGGGATGGACAAGAGGTATCCAGCTTCTAGGAGCTGGGGTATGGCCCAGCTTAGTCCCCTGTCAGCCCTCCAATGCAGAAGTCACCTGTCACATCCCTGGATTCGCTTGGCCAATGGGACATATCCAGCCAGTGAGACTCAACCCTTATGAGAGAGACCCTCCTTCTTATCACACAGCCCTGGAGGACTGCATCCTGAAGGGAGAAGCCCTTGCAGACAAGGGACTAGTCACTTCTGTGCTGTCACTAGAGGCCCCAGGCAGGGCTTTGGCCCATAAATGCCACCAGTCATGCTTGCCGTCTGCCTAAGTGCCAGCATAGGCGAGACATGGCTTCTAGTCAGGCATTTGGAATTTCTTCCCCAGTGGGAGTTGCCTGAGGCTGGGTCATGTACTCTGACCTTCTAGAATCCCCTGGTTGAATTGATCTAATTCGGTGCCCAGAGAGAAGGAAGTAGGAGAGCCTGGGAGCCCCAAGGCACAGGTTTAAAACAGAGATGAAGGGACAGCACAGAGAAGAGCTGAGTGCTGAGGATCCTCAGAAATCCTCCTGGGAAGCCTGTCTAGGAAACACTGTGCCCTTTCCCACTGCTTGCAGGAGTGGGTGCAGACCGCCCACCCTGACCTCCCCATGCTTCTCTCTGCCTCCTTATGCTTCCCCATGCTTCTCTCTGCCTCTGCTCCCCTCGGGCTCTCACTTCTCTTTTGTGGGCCAGTGTCACCTTTTGTGGGCCAGTGTGCGCATGCCCTCTTCTCTGTCTTTCGTTGTCCCTGGCCCTTTCCCCCTGGCATTTTGCCCGTGTGTTCCCATCTCCCCACAATGTCTCTGAGCCCAGATCTCCTGCTGCCTTTCCAGAGTATGACTTGGAGCCCTGTGAGGAGCCTGAGGTCCCAGCCTACAGCATCCGGAAGGGCTTGCAGTTTGGTGTGGGCGACACCTTGACCTTCTCCTGCTTCCCCGGGTACCGTCTGGAGGGCACCGCCCGCATCACGTGCCTGGGGGGCAGACGGCGCCTGTGGAGCTCGCCTCTGCCAAGGTGTGTTGGTAGGTGGTCACGTGCTTTCATTTTGCTTCACTAATGGGGTGGGACAGATTATAGTCAATTGATGTGAGGTGGTGGACGGCACACAGGCCAAGAGGCTGACTTAGCCCACACTTAGCTGCAGTGGGACCTGCGGCAGGTGACCTAACCTCCTTCCGCTCCAGCCTCCTTATCTGTAAAATAGGGATGGCAATCCCTGCTTCATCAGGCAGTTCTGTATAAACTAAAGTGACCTTTCCAAAGTAGGTCCACAGTGGGCACTCACATGAAGTTGACTTCAGTACTCTAATCTCCCCACCCTCAGCACACAGACCCATGGCTTAAGGATGCCTCTTGCCGAGGCATCTGGATGGGCACCAAGTGGGCCTGTAGGAGGGAGTGTGACCTTTGCCCAGGGGGAGTCCCCATCTGGTGGAGTAAATAGCTGCTTTTACTAATCCAATGGCAGTGCTCACTCTTACAGACGCCTTAGGAAGACTTCATCCATTCAGCAGGGTAGGACAAAAGGAACAGGGCAGGGTCATGTATAGAGGACCCACTACATGTCAGGCATCTGCTGGGTTCTGAAGATACAAAAGTGGACGAAACAGAGACATTCTTCACTCGTGGCCCACATTCTGGTGGTGGGGACACAGGCTGTGAATATGTAGCTGTGTGATGTGTCAGGCAGTGTTGGGGCATACAGAGAAAAATTAAGTCAGCTTAGAAAGTGCTGGAGCTAGGGTTGCTCTTTTATAGTGGTCAGAAAAGGCCTCTCTGATGAGTTGACATTTGGCCAGAGATAGATATCTGGGAGAAGAGGGAACAGAGGACCGAGACCCAAACCATGAGGATGCTCAGCATTTGGGGAACAGCTCAGAGGCCAGGCTGGAGCAAGCGGCAGGCAGAACAGGAGATGTGGAGGTTAGAGGCAGCTGTTGGAGATTGGAACCGGGCCCTGCCTGCCTCCTTGCAAGAGCTTTAAAGAAGTCCGTTCAGAGCGCTGTGCCCAGGGAGTAGAGGAAGCAAGTATTGTCCCCGGGGCAGAGTGATTGCTGTCTGTCCCTAATGTATGAGGCTCCTGGGTACCTGTTTGCTCAATCCCGTAGGGCTGGATAAAACACTAGCTGCATTCATGGAGTATTTTCCATGCTCACTGTTAGCCATGGACCTCACGTAAAGTGAAATATTATATAAAACCCCATAAAAATATACAAAACAGATCAAAGCAGCACTGCACTGACTGAAACAAGGACCAGCATCTCAAATGCCGGTGAGGTCAGCTGTGCCTGAGACAAGTCCATGGAGCCCACAAGCTATGCCGAGGACAGCTTAGACAGGCTGGCAAGATGGGCCGGGCCCAGGCTGTGCACTCATGCAGGCCAAGGTGGGGTCATGGCTCTGCCACTTACCAACGCTTAGATCTCAGGCAGGCCAGCAAACCCCCTCAGCCTCAGCTTCCTCGTTTATAAAACAGAGATAACAGCATCCAACTCACAGGCTTTACTCTACATTAGATGACATCATTTACATAAACCAAGAGGTGGCATATAATTATCATTTTGCCAATAACCTTTTAATCTGTATTTATCAATAACCAATTATTGTTATTTTGCCAATAACCTTTTATAATCTCAGAAAGGAAACATTAAAACAAAGTGCAGCAGAATTCCATTTCTGACCAATTAAATAACCCCAGAGTTTACTCCGTCTCCTATAACCATCCCCAAAGGCATCCACCCACCCTCATCTGGCCACACACGCTCAGAAACACATAGAACCCCGCCGCCCACCCCAGGAAGGTTCAGTTCATGTCTGGCTGCTAGCAGCTCCTTTCGTCTCTGGGAAAACATCCTCAGCTAAATGGTTCTGGGGGAAATTCTTCTTGAGTGGGATTAACCAGGACCACAGATGCACATAGCCCTTAAGCTCTTGCCTCATTGATCTCATTACATAAACTCATTCTTTAACTTATTATTCCAATTACTGTTTGTTCATGACACCTCACAATATTTTCATTATTACATTTGTCTTCTGTTTCACATGTTATTAATAATGCACAGTAATTATAATCACCTCTAATTACCACCAGCCCGGCTGCCAAGGCTCAGGCTGGAGGCATCTCGGCAATGCCCACTGGGGGCTGCTCCCAGTCGCCATGCAAATTGGATGATTTAGTCCACATAGTGCTACCAGGAACACTCCAGGCCGAGAAGGAGATGAACAGCCCTGGGCTTTAATTCATGGTGTGACGTGGGTGGCAGGGAGGGAAGTGACATAGCCCCTGACATCAGGGGCCCCTGAATTTGATGTAGAAGAGACAGTCCTGACCCCAGGGGACCCCAGTCTGCAGCAGGAGACATGGCCCTGTCCTTGGGAATCCCGGTGTGATGGAGAAGACCTAACCCTCTGCCTCAGAAGCCCCGGGCTGATGGATAAGGTATAGCCTCTGCCCTTAACAAGACCCCTTCTGATGGGGGCAACAGAAGTCAGAGATGCCAGAATCAGCCGCAGCACTTTCCTGTGGATGTGACTGTTTGTTTCTCTGGAGCATTTATTTGTTTCCATTTGTGCCTGTGTTTGGCTTCTCAGTGCATCTGTTCACCTCCCCTGTTATTCTGGAAACTCTCCCGGAAGCAAGCGCCCCATCCCTCTATCCCTCTTGTCCCCTCCCTGGTGCCCAGGACAAAGGCCTGACAGGGAGTCAGGACCTGGGGATTGGCCAAGGACTGGCCACATCTAAAGCTATCAGCCCCTCCTTGTAAAGGTGTCAGGTGTGTGGGAAAGAGGAGAGGCTCGTGCTGGGGCAGAGATGGGGCATATAGCTCTTATGCAGGAAGCAGGGCCAGGAAGGAGGTGCAAAAACACATCAAAGCCCATGTTTAAGGGAAGCCAGCTGTCGAGAATTAGGCAGAGGGCAAGAGGCATCAGGAACCATGAGGTTGCTGTGAGCCTCGGGCAGCTAACGCACGCTTCCCGTAAGCTTCTCAAGCTTTCTGCCAGTCCCAGAAAGCAGGCAGTTAGGGCCCCAAATGGAAGCAGGTAAGCCATGTAGATTAACCTGGGACATTGGTGGAGAGGCTACTCTGTGCTAACCATTCCCCTATGTTTACCTATCTTATATATAAAATCTCATGCATTGATTCTACAGTCTTATGAGAATGCTATTATTGTCCAGATGAAGGCAGATGAAGAGACTAAAGTTCAGAGAGTTGACACAATGTGTCTAACTCCAAAGTCCATGATCATCCCACTGCACCACAGGCCTCTGCCTGGATGGAAGGGAAAGGTAGTGATCTCAGAGAAAATGGAGAGATGCTTCAGAAGGCTGCCCATGTGATATGACTGAGTAATAAATGTTTACATATGCATGGCCCTAAGCAACTCTCCCTCCCCCCCACAAATCCCCACCCTCATCTGAGATCATCAAAGAAATGTACATGTACTGGAAACGTCTATGTAAATTATCAGCAGCCACTGCCCCCAGGGAGCCTGTCCACCGCTGTCCCTTGAGTTTTATGAGCCATCTCAGCACATTCATCATGATATTTGGAAGTTTTGCAAACAGACTAAGTTTAAAAGTACTGTAAAGTCAGATTTCTTCTCTGAGAGAAATAAATGAGGCCTTATATAACGCCTTAGGAAACTGAAGCTGGTCCTGAATTGAGCAGAATGCAAGGAGGAGGGTCCATTGAGAAAAGCCGGGACTTGGTGGTGGGACATATGGCCCCCATCTTCAGAGGACTAAGGAGCAGCCTTGGGGACAAGAGAAAACACAAGACATATAACTAAGCCCATGAGCATTTCAGCTCTGAAGGTTTCCATGTGTTCCATCTATGCTGCCTCAGTCTAGTATGCTCCTGGCTTAGGGTAATTAGGGTTAACTATAAGGTCCAAGCAATGGTCCTTTGGTCAACCCCAAGGCTTTTCCAGCCACAGACTGTGCCTAGACTAAAGGATACTGAGGGATGGTTTACAGAAAGCAGACTTGCTACCAGCTGCCTGAAAGATTCAAGGCATGCTCCAAATTCCCCATATGTCCACACAAATAACAGGCCTGCCATCTGGACTTGTATTTACATCCTTCCGGAACCTAATTATTATTTTTAGAACTGTACATCTTCTGAGGTCAGTGTATTCCATATCCATTCATTTATTCATTCATTCATTCAGTAAATATTTATTTTACAGACAATCCAGGCTAAGCCTTGGAAATTCATAGGTTCATCCAGCATGACCCTAGCCCTCAAGTTACTGACAGTTTAGGTGGGGGACACAGACAGGCAGCAAGCAGTCAAGGTGCAATATGGGAGGTGCTCAGATACAGGGAAGAACAGGGAGGGGCCCTCCAATTATTAAAGATCCCATTCCTCCTTGCATGCCCTGAGCCTGTCCTGCCCACGCACTGAGTGGGTGTTAAGGAGACAGTAACATGACCAAGCCCCAGAGGATCCACAGTGCAGTAGAGGACATAGAAATGTTAACACATAAGTCAAGTAAAATGGGATGACTGCTATAAATAAAGGTATGAGAACAATGGGGAAAGAATGACTAATTCTGGAGGAGGAGAAGCAGGTTTCCAGAGGAGGATGTGATTTCATTAGCTGTTGAATGAAACAGGCTGCAATGAGACTATGCTAAAAACTTTCCCCAGGACCTAGGAGGTTGAGTTCTCAGTCCCCTCCTCCTCGTGAATCCACAGAGAGACTTGGTCTCAGTGGCTGAGTACCTGGTTCCTTATCTTTAAACCAGAAATGATAATTGTGCCTACTTATGGGACTGGCTGTTGTGACTAATGACTGAAATGGTTCTTGTAAAGTGTCAATCATGCTGTTTTGCACATAAGGGTTAGTGATTAATGTAATCTTGCCCCCTCTTACTTTCTATTCTGTGATACTGAAAGGTTTCATCTCTCCTCACTTAACTGCCCCCCCTTCCCCTGAGCTCCTCCTTGGTCATTTCTGTTGCTACGCTACTATATGAATAGGTATGTAGCACAGCTGCTTTATACAACTGTGAAATTGTAAATGGTGCCCGATGGGTTAGCTTCTGTTTCTGTAGAAGAGAGACAGACAAACGGAACAAGAGACAGAAGCAAACCAGGCAGCACCATAGGTAGAGAAGTATTTTTTTTTTTTTTTTAATTTTGAGAGGCATTTCTGTAAACAGTCCAACAACTGGACAGACATACAGGCATCTTGGCAGGTAGACAGGCAAATGACTTGTCATCTTTGTCAGGTTCTCCAGAGCTGTGAGTTGCTTTCTGGATGCAGCTGATGGGGGTTAATCTATGGTTATTGTGATTCTCTTTCCAGCTGAGTGTGGGAATTCAGTCACAGGCACTCAGGGTACTTTGCTGTCCCCCAACTTTCCTGTGAACTACAATAACAATCACGAATGCATCTACTCCATCCAGACCCAGCCAGGGACGGGGATTCAGCTGAAAGCCAGGGCATTCGAACTCTCCGAAGGAGATGTCCTCAAGGTAAAATTGATCAGTTTCAGAGTATGTATGTTACACTATGCAATAGTCTGGTCAATACTCACTCCTTTGTCTCTGTGTGAGATCCAAACTTTCTCCTTCCTTCCTGAGTCCCAAGATACTGTCCTCACTCATCTGGGAGAAAGAGAGGACCAAAAGAGAGAGGTATATGGGTATCTAAGAATATGGCTTTGGAGTTTGTTTGGAAGCTGCCTGCTATCAAATGCATGTGTAATTGAGTATGGGTTGACTGCATAATAAAAGATAATAATTCAGCTCAGGGAACACAGCAAGACCCCGTCTCTACAAAAAATACAAAAATTAGCTGGGTGTGGTGGTGCATGCCTGTTGTCCCAGCTACTGGGGAGGCTGAGATAGGAGGATCACTTGAACCAAGGAGGTTGAGGTTACAGTGAGCCGTGATCATGCCACTGCGCTCCAGACTGGGTGACAGAGTCAGACCCTGTCTCAAAATAATAATAAGGTTGGAGCAGCCAATGGATCCAGTTTTCCATTTTGAACCCTGACTGTCAGCATGGATAATGAAGAGCTCATAGAACATGTGTATATACGCATGTGTGTGTTCATTTGTGTAGCTATGTGTTTATGGCTATGGATACTTTTTAAAATATGTTTCCACATGTGTGTGAATCAGTGTCCATGTATTTGGTTTTGGGGATCTGTGTCTGTGCACACCTGTGTCAGTATATTGTGTGTATGTGCACTTGTGAATTGCGTATGTTTTGGTTGAATAACAGGCTATTGCAGTTGCTTCAATGTATCACGATGATGGCCTGGTGTGGCAGTGGGGTTAAAGAAAGTGAGTTCAAGACATATGTAAGAGAAAGAAATGGTAAAACTTGGATTACAGAGACGGTCATAGAGAGGATTTGTTAAGACACTGATCATATATGTCTTGTATTTCTTTGCATAAATACAAAGAATATGGATTGAGTACCTCCAATAATGTGTGGTGTGTGTCTGTGTAATCAAAGAGTTGAGCGTGGAGAATTTATTAAAGAGCTGCCTTAATAAAATGAATGCCAAGGAAAGCCTCATACAAAGCATGTTCATTTTCATCCTAGGCCAAGGAATATTTTTAGCTTTTTCTAATATAGTTTTATTCCTTGTAGCCGGAGAAGTCCTTACATTAGAAAAAGTTGAACCGAGCCCACTACTCTGGAAAATCCAAAGAGAAACCATTAAATTTCCATGCTTTCAGATTATCTCCAGATGTGATAAATGTGCTGTCCTTTTTATATACAGATGATGGATACTCTTGGCCAACCCCCTGAGGCATATGTCCTCCGGGGTGTATGGTGTGTGTGTGTGTTTGTGTGTGTGTGTTTGAAATGCATTTCTCACTCTTACCTAATCCTTTTTGAACCCAAGAAGATGCACTCATGAGATCACTGGCTGGAACTGGATGTGCCTGAAATGGGATAGAACAATCCCATTGGCTTCTTAAGCTCTGCTTTCCAACCCCACATGAAAACAGTGTGTGTCTCCCAACAAGAGAACACAAGACAAGGGTGTTATGCCCTTCTAATAAGCATGTCTTTAGGCATCACCCTTGACCTTCACTTCTCTCCATCCATTTGAGTCTCAGAGGCTACAATCAGTCCAGCAGTGCCAGAGGGACCTCCTCTCTGTAGAAGTACAGATGGAGCGATGTGAGCTGGGCAATGCAGATGCTTTCTTGGATGAAGGCCATTAGCACAAAAAGCCAGCTTTGAGGCATAGTTTACAATTTTCAGATTTTGAAGGGAGTATAAGCAGTGGTTCTGTGCAAGTGACCTGATAGAGCCAGCACAAATGGCTCCTAGGTTGCTGGAGGTCACATGGAGTATGGCCAGTGCCATGCTTCCTCACTAAGGGAGTCTGGATTCAGAATAGCACCTAAGACATAGTCAGCAGGTGTGCACACTCAACAGCACTGTCAGGGTTCTGGCTTCAGGGTCAGGTGGGCAGCTTAGTAGATAAGCAGAGAGAGTCTTTCTGAGGTGTTCAGGGTAAAAAAGCAGGAGGGACATGGGGCATAAAACCTAGGTCAGAGTTCAGGGAGGACTAACAGAGGATACGGGAGCCCAGGTAGTGCATACACGCACACACACATGCACACACAAACACATGCACACACACACACGCACACACTCTTTAGCATCAGGGTAAGAAATGCTCCTGCTACGACCTCTTTGAGTTTAGCTCCTCTACTCTCCCTTAGAGACTGCTGAACGTTTCCATTCCCCATTTCCATTTTCCCTCTGTAACAGTGTACCAACCAGAAAATTAACCGGATATGTGTAAATATTCAGTAGATCAGAAGATGGAGACATGTCTGAGGAACCATAGCTAATTGCCCCTCTGTAGGCAACAAAGAACAGAAATGTACTTTAAAAGCTCCTAATTTGTATTCTTAAGAGAATTTGAGAGAATATTATATTTATGACACAAAAATAGGCAATAATGAAAACAGAGCAATCTGAGATGAGGAGAGATTAAATAGAGATGAAAAACATGATCACCCAATTAAAAAATGGAATGGAGGCAATGAACGGAAGATGGTAAACCACAGAAAAATGAAATCAGTTTATTAAAAGATAAATTTGAGAACTTTTCCCACATCTCATAAGGAAATGAAAAAGAGGATTATTTTATATTAATAAAATGGATAATCAATCCACAGTAAAACTTTATGTGCCAAATAACACAGCACAAATAAATTAAATAAAAACTGCTGGAAATGTAAAAAAATTTAATAAAGTTACAGTCATCATGGAAGATTTTAATATACCTCTGTGAGTCTGTGACATATCACCTAAGTTAAAGATAAATAAGGATTTGGGTAACTTGGATGATGTAACAGAATAAAGCAGAAGAAAGTAGGAGAAAGATACTTTAAACATAAAGGCAGAAATGACTAGAGAAATAAAACTAAAAAACAAGAGCAATTGTCAACAAAACCAACTGGTTTTTTTGAAAAATAATAAAGTAGACAAAACTGGCAGAACTGATCAAGGAATAAAGAAGCCACAAATATGTACTATTAGGAATTGAAAAGGGACGTAATCAAAGATATAGGAGAGATGATGGAAATAAGAAAATGTTTAGGGATCACACCACTGCTCTCCAGCCTGGGTGACAGAGTGAGACCCTTTTTCAAAAAAAAGAAGGAAAATGTTTAGAAACAACTGTAAGCCAAGAAATCTGAAAGCCCAGATGAAATGGAAATTTTTATAGATAAAAAGTACTAATATGAAAAAAATTTGAAAAAACCAGTAATCATTAAAAAATTATAATTCCCCCATATCCTCTCTCAAAAGCCCCAGGCCTTAACTATTTTACAGGTAAGCTTTATCAAAACTTCAAGAAGCAATTAATCCCTGCAATAAACTGTTCAGAAGAGAGAAAAATAAAGATCCATCTCCCAACTCATTTTTGTTAATGAGGCAAGTAGAAACTTTGGTATCAAAGAGTAAAATTATGGTTACCAGGGGATTGACGGAATGGGGAGATAATGGTCAAAGTATAGAAAACATCAATTAGAAGAATTAAGGGGTTTTTTTTCCTTTGAGATGTATTGCACGTTACAGTGAATATAGCAAATAAAAATGTACCATACATTTCAAAATCACTAAAAGTAACTTTCAAATGTTCTCGCAACAAAAAGAGATAAGTATTTGAGGTGATTGAGGTGATGGTTATGTTAGTTTGATTTACTAATTCCACATTGTATTCATAAATCATAACATTACTTTCTACCCCATGAATATATGCAGCTATAATTTATCAATTTATAATTTAAAATAAAAATTTTAAAAAGAACAGAAATCAGAAACTATTAGGGCATCTCACTTTTGATCATAGATCTAAAAATTCTGAGTATAAGTCAGATTGAATTTGACTGTGTATTAAAACAAAGATGAGACCATCCTGGCTAATACAGTGAAACCCCATCTCTACTGAAAATACAAAAAAAAAAAAAAAAAAAAAAAATTAGCAGGGCGTGGTGGCGGGCGCCTGTAGTCCCAGCAACTTGGGAAGCTGAGGCAGCAGAATGGCGTGACCCCGGGAGACAGAGCTTGCAGTGAGTCGAGATTGCAGCCACTGCACCCCAGCCTGGATGACAGAGCAAGATTCCATCTCAAAAAAAAACAAACAAACAAACAAAAAAAAAAACAAAGATGACCAAGTAGGTTTGATTCCAGGAATGTGAGGATGTGTCAAAATTAGAAAAGCTCATAATGTTATTTGTTAGACAAACCATATGAAATTGCTATTTTTGTAGGTCAAAACTGTTAAAATATTGGCAATTTCATGGCTCAACCTAATATCCTATAAACAGATTAGCAAAGAAAAAGACATTATCCCGCTAATACACCCCAAAACATCATGTGATTAAATTCAACACCCACTCATGATTTTTAAAAATATCTCATAAAACTACACGTAGAACTTTCCTAACTTAATAAAAATATTTCTACCAAATGCTTACAGCAAACATTATACTTAATGGCAAAACTTCCTAAAAATTTTCAGTAAAGTCAAGAACAAAATCGGTAGTTCTACTATCACCAATAGAACGCAGCATTGTGCTGAAGAGACAAACCATTACATTTATACCAGAAAAAAAAAAAAGGAACTATAAAAATTAGAAAGGAATATAGAAAATTGTGACTTTTGTTTCAAAAATACAAAGCAACCAACTAATAAACTCAAAATCAATAAGAAAATTCACAAAGTTTCTGGTGTTTCTATAACCAAATAAAACTTGCAATCAGGAGGGAAAGTCTCATTTCTAATAGAAACAAAAACTATAAGACACCTAGAAATAAGCCCTCCAAAATGTGCATAGTCTTAAATGAGAGAAGATAAAATTTTATTTTGATATTGATGTAACTAAAATAAATGCTGGGAGATTTCATGCTCATGGATGCACAGAGGGTATGAACAGGCAGCCAATTCACAGAGGAAGTAAGAACTGTTGATAAACATATAAAAAGATGCTCAACTTCAATGACGATCAAGGATTTACATATTAAAATGAGATATCACTTTACACTCATCAAATTGGAAAACATCATAATACCCTAAAATACCAAGTATCAGCAAGGATATAAAGCAATGAAAGCTGTCAGACGTTGCTGGTGAGAGAGCAAATTGCTATTCCTTTTCAAAGAGCAATCTGGTAATATCTAACCAAATTGAAGATGTGCCATCCCTGCAACCAGTTTTTCCATGCTAGATGTGTGCTCCAGAGAAACTCAAGCACACGTGTGCAAGCGGACATGCAGGAATATTCTGAAATTATGCTTACATTGTTTGTAATTGTGTATAGAAAGCTTTCTGCTTAGCATATTCATTTTGAAACCAGCCATCTTGCTGACCTGTTTTATTGGATGTAATGAATGTGCATAGATGCTCTTGGATTTCTCAGGCAGACATTTCCATCACCTGCACATCATGATGAATTGGACCATCAAGCAATATTCTGTTAGGAAATAAATGTGTACAAAGGCCCAATTCCCAATAGCAGTCAAAAATATAAAAATACCGAGGAATAAGAACAGAATGTTAGTGAGAGACATAGAAGACAACTTGATTAAATGGAGCTAGACACCATGTATATGGATTGGAAGACTCAATATCACATAGATACATTTTTCTCAAGTCCATCCATACGTTTAATGTAGCTCAGTCAGAATTACACAAGTTTTGTTTTGGAAGTTTTTGTTTTACTTTTTATAATTCAGGAAAATTCTTCTTGAGTTTAGAAGAGGACATCTGGGAGAATTTTTTTTAAGTTAAAAGAAGACAAATGAGAACTTTTCCTACTAATTATTTAAATATATTGTAAAGCTACAGTAACTGAAACTGTGGATCATTCATAGGAGTAGACAAATAGGCAAATGCAATAGAATAGAAAGCTGACAAAACCAAATGTATATAATTATATGTTAATTATATATGTAATAAAGATGGATTTAAAATTGGTAGTGTGTGGAATATTTACAAACAGAGTTTGGTTAAATGACTAATCTAACTTTGGTTAAATGACATTAACTTTGGTTAAATGACTAATCAGGGAGTTAAGGTAGAATTGTATATCATATCCCAAAATAAATGCCAGGTAGATTTAAGGACATGAATTCTAGAGGAAAATATTGGTTTATTTATCATACATTTACTGAGTGAACCTTATGTACCAGAGCACATATTTTGGACACTGATGTGTAAATAATTATATTGCAGATTGGGTTAATTTTTATTATAGAAATTCCTGCTGCCATTTAAATGCTGTTATGGAAAAAATATTTAGTGACTTTAAAAATATATACATTATATTAAGTGAAAGAGCAGGTTGCCCTATAGTACCTATAATTTGATCTTATTGTTATAAAAAATTATAAAAACATAAATTTATACAAGGAAATAAATGCATAGAACAAAGCCTAGAAAGATACTTACCAACATGTTGTAAGTCCTGAAAGTTATTTGCACATTTCTGTTTTATAAGTTTTTCTGCAATTAATATTTTATTGTAATGATACAAGTAACATTTTTGTTCTTGATGAATTAGGATGAATTATGCTTGGAAATTAAGGAAAATATCATGTTCCCATCATACTTTTTATTAATTAACCATCATTTCTGAATAACATCATATATCCAGTGAGTGTTTAAATTTCCAATTATCTCATAGATGTCATAACAGTTTTTAATTTATAGTTTATTTGAATCCGGATTCAATAAGGTCCACACATTAGAGTCATTGTCTCATGTGTTTTTTAATCTACAGGTTTCTCCTTCCATCTTTTTTCTTTTCCCCCTTGTAACTTATTTGTTGAGGAAATCAGATCATTTGTTCAGTGGAACTTTCCACTCTGGATTTTGCTGAATGCCCTCACAACGTATCATTTCGTATGTTCCTCTGTCCTCGGTATTTATTGCCCGTAAGTTGGAAATTAGATCCAGTGGCTTGATCTGATCAGGTCTGATTTTTTTGGCAAGGTAACTCTGTGGGTGATGGTATATCTTTTATTAAAGAAACACATGTTGTCTGATTGTCTTCCTTACTGCAATTGATGATTATTATTTCTTATTGCAATTGATGATTCTTATTCCATTTATGATAAATGCCTTGGTCCATTGATTTCCATATGTTTTGGTGGTTAAAAATATCTTTGTAACAATTTAGGCTAAACTCATTAAACTTGTATTATCTTGATGTCTGTTGGAACCCTGGAATTCACTCAGTCTATCAGTGATATACAGCAATTACACAAGGATCTGGTAACAGACTTCAGGCTCCCAGGAGCCTAAACAAATCTCTATAATATACAACACTGTTAGCTTGAAGGATAGCTTCTTTTAGAAAGCTTTGCTTCATAAATAGTACACTGGAAATATTGTTCCAATTTGCTGGCAGCTGGCATCACATTGTGTGCCATGCACAAATATTCATCACCCACTCATAGATCCCATCTTTGATATTTACAAAAGCACCAGGGGGTCTTTCACTCAATCACAACTTCTGTTGTTATTTGTACAATTATCTGGAAAGGAGCAGCAACCTCGAAACCTGGGGAGCCAGTTCATTATTCTCATGATTGTTGTCTTTGCTGGTACTAAGAAGTTCAGGGGACAGATGGGAGCAAGGGAAGCCAGATGCCTGTACAATTCTACCCTTGGCAAGCCCAGCAGGCCCTAGCTGGAGCCCTCATTTTAGCAGGGAAGGGGCAGAGGCTGAGCTTGGGGAAGAAAAAGTCACCATGACACGCTGGTCATTTTAACTCCATCCCATCTGATTCCCAGGGATGACATCCAGCAGAGTGGTCAAGACAGGCTACTGCCACAGTGGGGTGGGATCATGTGAGAGGATGGCTGTCTCATGTACTGGAAGGACAGGATTGCGGGTTTAGCAATGTAGAGATGAATGCTTTCAGCCTGTCTATCTGAGGAAACAGATAGTTTGAGAAGCAGACAACCCAAATCTGGCCTCCCCAGGCTGCTAAAGAATAAGCTGGTGCTATATGGGGGTTGAGGGAACAAGAGCAGATCTCCACTGGAAAGGTTGGAATAGCAACCAGTTCACAGTAAAGATGGGCTGAGCATAGAACTGACATCAAGGAAAAACGAGATAACTTGCTCAGTTGATAGCTTCCCTCTGCCATCTTCCTTGCATCTGATAACTCACTGTGCCTCTGATAGTTGTTACCAGTGCTAAACTCCAGGAGTGTGGGTTGTGGGGTAAGAAGGTGTTGTTCAACATAAGGCCATGCTGACGACATTGGGTTGGGGGTCTCTCCTGTGTCCAGGTTTATGACGGCAACAACAACTCCGCCCGTTTGCTGGGAGTATTCAGCCGTTCTGAGATGATGGGGGTGACTCTGAACAGCACATCCAGCAGTCTGTGGCTTGATTTCATCACTGATGCTGAAAACACCAGCAAGGGCTTTGAACTGCAGTTTTCCAGTAAGTCTTTCTTGCATCCGTGTGGTCAAGGAAGTCAGGCTTTCCCATTTTATTCATTTACTTGAGCTTCTGCTTGCCCACAAGATAC
Source organism: Rhinopithecus roxellana (assembly GCF_007565055.1). Taxonomy (NCBI): domain Eukaryota; kingdom Metazoa; phylum Chordata; class Mammalia; order Primates; family Cercopithecidae; genus Rhinopithecus; species Rhinopithecus roxellana. Next base: position 84,652,315 of record NC_044560.1, on the reverse strand, counting down.
AAAGAATGTGCTCTTAAGACTGTTTTAAAATCCAATGTGTATCCATCAGTGGATGCATGGGTAAACAAAATGTGATATGTTCATACAATGGAATAGCATTTGGCCATAAGAAGGAGTGAAGTGGCAGGGCACAGTGGCTTATGCCTGTAATCCCAGCACTGGGAGACCAAGGCAGGTGGATCACGAGGTCAGGAGTTCGAGACCAGCCTGGCCAAGATGGTGAAACAACCTCTGTACTAAAACTACAAAAATTAGCTGGGCGTGGTGGCGGGCACATGTAATCCCAGCTACTTGGGAGGCTGAGGCAGGAGAATCACTTGAACCCAGAAGGCAGAGGTTGCAGTGAGCTGAGATTGCACCACCGCACTCTAGCCTGGGTGACAGAGCAAGACTCTGTCTTTAAAAACCAAAAAATGAGTGAAGTACTGATAGGTGCATGAATGTGGATGGCCCTTGAAAAGATTGCACTAAGTGAAAGAATCCAGTCTCAAAGGCCACATATTGTTTGAGTCCCTTTGTAGGAACTGTCCAGAACAGGCAAATCCGTAGAGCCAGAAAGTAAAGGGCAGTTGCCTAAGGCTGAGGGAGTTGGGGGAAAATGTCTATGGAACTTCTTTTTGAGGTGATAAAAATGTTGTAGAGCTGATTATGACAATAGTTGTACAACTCTGTGAATCTACTAAAAGACATTGGATTGTACACATTAGATGGGAGAATGTATGGTATGTGAATTGTATCTCAATAAAGAAAGCTATTGGGGAAAATAATCCACAGAGTATAGTCAGGCTTCCCCTCGCCTGGGCTTGAGGCTGCCTGGCAGAGGATCCTTGCCTGTTACATCAGGAGGTTCAGTGGAAGAGGATTAGAGACACGTTTGAATTCCATTTCTATCATGTGAAAATTGTGTAAGTTTGGAACAGTTTATTTAACCTTCCCAAATCAATGCTCTCAGTTGTAAAATGCAGATAATTATACCCACCTGTAAGACTCCTGTGACTAACAAATGAGAGAGAACACATGTATAGCGCCATAGAGTGGGAGCTCTGCATAAATCTGTTTCCTTTTCCAGCCCGTTTTCACAGCATATGTTTAAGCAGGTCATAACTAAGCTTTTAAACATACATTTAAGGTGACTTCTCCATATTACCCCATCTTATCAGAATGTCTCAATGAGCAAAATGAAAAGAACACTCCTGCTAGCAAAAATGCTATGGGGTCAAACAAAAGAAATAGAAAATGCAGACCTTAGGCCTGAAAACTATTAAAAGCAGAAATCATTTACATATAGCAACAGAGAAATGGATGTTCCTTAATACACCCTCAACTGAGCATAGAAATGAGGAAATCCTGACTGGTGAATCCATCAGAACCCAGGGGCTGTGGCTGAGACAACTTCCTTGAGGACATGGGCTTTAAGGGAAGAGAGGAAGCGTGGTTTCTGCCACAATAGGTCTTACTCACTCTACCTCTTCTCTCCTCACCAGGTTTTGAACTCATCAAATGTGAGGACCCAGGAACCCCGCAGTTTGGTTACAAGGTTCATGATGAAGGTCATTTTGCAGGGAGCTCCGTGTCCTTCAGCTGTGACCCTGGATACAGCCTGCGGGGTAGTGAGGAGCTGCTGTGTCTGAGTGGAGAGCGCCGGACCTGGGACCGGCCTCTGCCCACCTGTGTTGGTAGGAGGGCTCTTCCTCTGCAGGGAACCCTTGGGTCTCCCATAATACCAAGGTCTAGCCCTGGTCTCATTCCAGTTAGACCCCATGCTCCAGAGCCTGGGGGCCATCTACTTGGACTGAATCCTCTTGTTAACAGACATCATGGCTCGCCTGCACTCCTTCTCCACTTCCTCACTCTCACACCTCATTACACCCATGCAGCGGTGCAGTCAGGCGGGTAGCTTGCCTTTGTCGTACATTCAGCAAGTGGGACCACAGCCAAGTCATGCCCTCAAAATTGTAACACAGGTGATAGCGACGAGGTGGGAGAGTCCATTAGAAAGGGAGAGATGGGGCTTTTGCCTGAGTTCCAGGGCTTATTGTAACACCAAGACTCAAATAAGTCTCCCACCCGCTCTGGGTCTCAGTTTCCCTGTAGGTAAAATGGGACTCATTCTCCCTTTTCTAGAGGAATGTCAAAAGAAAGAGTAAGATAAAGAGCAACCATTGCTCTCACTGATAAAGAATGTAATAATGAACTTGCATCTTTAAACCTGTGGGTCTTCCCGAATGTCATCAGAGGTTCTCTAGAATCTTTACACATGTGTCACAGGACAAGGGACAGTCATCCGAGGCAGAAGTGCAAAATAGGCAAAAATGGTCATTCTGTTTGGCCTTTTCATCTCTTACCACCCAGCTCCCTGCTAATGTGAATTCCCCCATACTGCTTTGTCCTGCCTCCTACCTTTCCAAAATCAGACCTTTCTCTCTCTCCACCCCCTTTCTCATGTGCCACAACCTCAATGTGTCTGTGCCAGCACTGGCTAATCTTGTAAGAACAAAACCTCCACTGGAAAAACACGTACATGCCTACCAAGCCCCACATGCCAGAATTGGTGCACATGTATGTCTGGGTATTTGTGGAGGCAGAGAAATAAATGAAAAATAAAACCTGTACACTGCCCTTGTAGGGGCCAATACTCTAGCTTGAAGAACAGACACATAAACAGGTAAGTATAATATAAGAGAAGCACTGTAGAAAGAGTTAAGTGCAAGATGTTGGGAGGATATGAGAATGTTTTGCCTGGGAGGTGATATTTCAATTGAGACTTGGAAGAATGGGTTAGAATTCACCAATAGGAGGGAGAGGAGGTGAGATGGACATTCTAGACTGAACACGTGCACAGGTGAAAGTGTGAACCGGCATGGTGGGAAGTGTTAATGGCCACAGATGCTTCTTTTCCCCTAGATGACTACATTTTCATAGGATCTTTAACACTCTTATACAGCGGAGGGTCTAAGTGGACCCTCTGCAAGTGGACAGACCAAAACAGTAGCCTTTATGGAGCCTCTAGGGTCTTCTTCTCCCTTTGCCTTTGACCTGGTCTTCAAGCATATCTTCCCTTTCGCCCTCCATCTCTCTTTTTATATTTCCCCTCATTCATGTGCCAGGCCCTATGCTAGGCACTAGGAATACAGAGAAGAGCAGATCTCAGGCCAGGAAGGGTGATGCTTGCATAAACACACAACAGTATAATGCCACAGACAAGCAAGCCAGAGCACGCAAAATGAAAAGGAGGGATGATGACTCACATTACAAGATAATTATTTGCTTTGCAGAAAGGATTCACTGTAAGATTACTTTGAATATCAAATATGCCAGTTGGACTGGACTTATTGGATTCACTCAAGCAGTATAAGAGCATTTAAGCTTAGAATTACACTAGAACCTTGGAGGTCTTCCCCATTGAGACTGCCTCTAGCCTGCTAGAGGAATGAGGCTGTGTATTTGAGATTATGTGCATATTTTTGTATATGTCATGTTGTGGTCGACTTCATCATGGTCTACCACAAATGACTGCTGTAGCTTAAAACATCCAAATGTTTTATTCTTCAGTGACTGGACTCTGCAGCCCAAACAAAGAAGCCAAGGCTCTAGGGTGGGAAGAAGGGAGAAGACCAGAAAGAGTAGAGTTATATGTTCTCAGTGTTGTTGAATCTGCTACATGCTGGCCCACTCAGCCCCATCCTGCCCACCTGCCAGACCCCAGGTAGGGTATCTAGTTGTCCATGATGATATGCTCCCAGTGCTGCTACCTCCAAACCCTCACTTCCCAGGAAGCAGGAGGTCCTTCTCTGTCTGGAATATGGAAGAAAGCTCTAACCAAGGACATGGATAATGCCCTCCCACCTTTCTAGCTACTTCCTCTGTTTGTGGACCAGTCAAGCCTCCTTCTCACAATTGTAGTCCATCCTCTCACCAGCACCCTACTCCCTGCCATGGCCCCATTCAGCCTGGCATCTTGCAGTCAGGTTCACACCTCCCACCGCAACAGCACCTTGGAGAGAGGGCTCACAGTGAAGCTTGAGCAGAGGGTCTGGTAGAGGGCCTCTCCTGCAGCCCTTCGTTAGTGGTCCTGTGTGAACCCAAGGGGTCCATGAAATGTTGGATGAGTCCTTTATAGCAACAGGTAGGGATCAGTCTTCCATCTGTGACCCTGATCCCTTCTTCTATTTCTAGTATCTTGCCTAATCAACTATTCCTTTTCCTAAATAGCTCTGCGATGAATATCCTCCTCTTCATTTGTACTCATTCTCCCTTGATTCAGATGCTTATAGTAATTTGCATGGAAAGCAATAATCTGCTTCCATTCATTTGATTGTCCAGCCATCCATTCATTCAATAAACATTAAGCATCTATAATGTGCCAAACAGTATACTAGGTACTTGATGTGCAGATATAAGACAAGCTCCCTGCTGCCAAGGAGCTCATAGTCTTGTGGAGGAAATAGACATGATTTTAATAACATGTTACACATGCTACAATAGAAATCTATTCACATTGTAATGGAGACACAAAGGAGGGCACTGTCAGTTCTACCTGGGGAGGGGAGGTATGCCACAAAAGGTGTCATAGCGAGGATGTTTATTCAGGTCCTCCATCCAAATAGAGCTTGGATGTGGACTTCATCAGGCTGGACCAAAGAGTTCAGAGAGGCCAAAGGGAGCCACTCTGGTGGGCTCAGTGGGCTCTACTGAAAAGCTTAGACTTCATTTGGGGAGTGAATGCAAGCAGTCACTTGTTTGCATTTGATAAAGATCTGTTGATAGCACTGCCTAGAGTGTGGGCAACTGTGCCAGCCTAGAGATGGTGAGGGTCTGAGTCAAGATTCCAGCAATGTGGGGGGAGTAGAGTCAAACATGAATAATATCACACAGGTTTAGCAACTGGGTCTCAGAGGGAGATTAGATGTCGGGGAAAAAGGAGAAGGCCAGGAAGAACCCCCAGCTTCTGACTTCAGTGATTGTTCCAATGGGGAATGTAGACCTCTTCACTTGCCTCCCTACCTCCAGTTTTACCCCTGCTGTACCCCCTCATACTGCCACCACAGTGACTTCTTCTAACATGCAAAGTTCACTGATGTGTCACGCAGTCAATTAACTCACGCATATAAACACTGCAGTTCTTTCCTGGAACAGTAAATATATGACAGCCTGGTATCCAAGGTCCTTCAACCTGTGATGCTTCCTCACCTTTCCAGTCCCATCTCCCCCCTCTCCCTATCTCATACCCTGGCCTCCAGCCTGCCGTGCTCTTCCTCACTTCCAGGAACTTTGCAGTTACTCTTCTCTGTCTCTCTGCAGTGCCCTCCTTCCCATCCTACCCTTGCCATCCACCCAACCTGGTCAACTCTTGCTTCTCCTTCAAGGTTCATTTGAGACCAGCACCCTCCCTGACTCTCGCTGTCCTTTGCTTAGGGAGATTGGTCGCTTCTGCTACCACTTGCTATTAGGACGCATAGCACACAGTGTGGCTGTCTTCTCTACTAGATGGTAAACTCTTCCAGAGGAGGGCAGTATCTTGCTGATCTCTGCTGTCCTGGCAGCTAGCAGAGGTCCTGTTGCTATCAAGAAGCAGGTTGAAGTACTTGCTTGTTCCTCCCTAGGAGGCTTTGAGGAGGTTGGTCACAGAATAGGCAATCAGCCCTCCATTCAGGGACTGTTTTTGTTTACCAGTGTACAATTCAGTTGTTTGTAATTATATTAGTCTGTTCGCACACCACTATAAAGATACTACCTGAGACAAGGTAATTTGTAAAGGGAAGAGGTTTAACTGACTCACAGTTCCTCAGGGCTGGGGAAGCCTCAGGAAACATACAATCATGGTGGAAGGGGAAGCAGGCACCTTTTTTACAAGGCAGCAGGAGAGAGAAAAGTGAGAGAAGGAGGAACTTGTCAAACACTTATAAAACCATCATATCTCGTGAGAGCTCACTCACTATCACGAGAACAGTACAGGGAAACTGCCTCCACGATCCAGTCACCTCCCACCAGGTTCCTCCCTCAACACCTGGGGATTACAATTCAAGGCGAAATTTGGGTAGGGACACAAAGCCTAACCATGTGAGTAGTATATGCACAGGGTTGTACAGCCATCACCACAATCTAATTTTTGAACATTTTGTCCCCCACAGAAGAAAACCCATGCCTATTAACAGCCACTCCCAGTTGTCCCCTCCCCCAGGCCCTGGCAACCACTAATGTACCTTCTGTCTCCAAGATTTGCCTATTCTAGGTATTTCATATAAGTGGAATCACACAATGTGTCTGACTTCCTTCACTTAACTGATGTTCTCAGAGTTCATCTGTATTGTAGCATGTATCAAGCCTGGATTCCTTGTTGTTGTTGTTGTTGTTGTTGTTGTTGTTGTTGTTGTTGTTGTTGTTTTGAGATGGAGTTTCTCATTTGTTGCCCAGGCTAGAGTGCAATGGTGCGATCTCGGCTCACCACAACCTCTGCCTCCTGGGTTCAAGTGATTCTCCTACCTAAGCCTCCTGAGTAGCTGGGATTACAGGCACGTGCCACCATCCTGGCTAATTTTTTGTGTTTTTAGTAGAGATGGGGTTTCTCCATGTTGGTCAGGCTGGTCTAAAACTCCCAACTGCAGGTAATCCACCTACCTCAGCCTCCCAGAATGCTGGGATTACAAGTGTGAGCCACTGTGTCCGGCTGCCTTGATTCCTTTTTGTGGTTGAATACTATTCCATTGCATGGTTATGCAACTTTTTGTTTATTCATTCATCAGTTGATAGACATTTGGGTTGTTTACACTTTTTGATAACTATGAATAACGTTGTTATGAACATTCATGTTCAAGTTTTTATGTGAACATGTTTTCATTTATCTTGGATATATGCCTAAGAGCAGAATTGCTAGGTCATATGGTGACTATGTTTAACATTTTGAGGAACCACCAACTTGTTTTTGAAAGCAGCTGCACCATTTTACATTTCCATCAGTAACGATGAGAGTTCCAGTTTCTCCACATCCCCACCTACGCTTGTATAGTCTTTCTGACCACAGACATCCCAGTGGATGTGAAGTGATATCTCATTGTGGGTTTGATTTGTATTTCCCTAATGACTAACAATGTTAAACATCTTTTCATGTATGTATTGGCTATTTATATATCCTCTTTGGAGAAATGTTTATTCAAATCCTTTGCCTTTTTAAAATTGGGTTATTCATCTTTTTGTTGTTGATTTGTAGGGGTTCTTTATAGGTTCTGGATATAAGTCTCATCCAGGGACTTTTTAATATGCTGTGCTCAGTCACTTGGAATGAATGAGAGAGATTCAGGAGCAAACAGGCAAAAGGAGCTGCTGAGTGACTGCTGGCAGGTCAGGCCACCTCGTGAAGCTCACTCTTTTGGGATTTCTTTCAGCCGAGTGTGGAGGGACAGTAAAAGGAGAGGTGTCGGGGCAGGTGCTGTCACCTGGGTATCCAGCTCCCTATGAACACAATCTCAACTGCATCTGGACCATCGAAGCAGAGGCCGGCTGCACCATTGGGTAAGTGTCAGGGCTGGCGAGTTGTTCAGGGGAGGCATCATCGGCATCATCACCAGGCCATCCAGCTAGTGCCTGACCCACCTGCCTCACCTGGAGAACCTTGTGATCAATGGTGGTTGCTATGCTGGATGCCTGAAAAAATCTGGAAAGGTCAGTCTCAGCCTCTCAGGGCTTCATGCCAAGTCCATACACCTCACTGGCCCAGATAGCACAGTTACAGCAGAGTAGCCAAGGGCATGGATTGAAGGCATGCAGACCCCCATTTGAATCCAACCCTTCCATGTACTGTTTGCAGGACTTTGGAAAAGTTCCTTATCCTCTCTGCATCTCATTGTCCTCTTCTATAGAGTGTGGATTTCAGGATAAAGCACTTGAATGAGATATTGCATGTAATATGCTCAGTGTAGTACTTGGAACATAGTGAATATTTAATAACAGCTGCTGTGGTTATTTCTGACAGTTAGCAAGCGCTAACTCAGCTTTAGCAGTATGGCCCCTGGCAGATTGCTTCCCTTTTTCAGGCTGTTTCCTCATCTTTAAAATGAGGACAGAAATGCTTGTATTTTTGAGTTGTGGAGGAAGTAAATAGCAAAAGACTAGCAGTGGTATATACTTCTTCAAAAGATAACTTCCTTCAAAATAGGTATGCCATCAAAATGTAACTTCCTTCCAGGAATTCCTTATTGGAATTTCAAGGATTCAGAGGAGAAAGAACCATCACCGTTTACTGAGCACAGAGCCTGCATTATTAACTCCCCACAATAGCCCTATTGATAATGATAATAATAAGCCCTAATAGCAAATAGACATTATTGTACTTCCCATTTTGTAGATGAGAAAACTCAGATTCCAAGAGGATGCATAACGCTATTAAGTTTGCACAGGAAATCAAAACTCTGAGATCTGAACCCAGGTCTTTGTGAACCTTCACACTATTGTACTGCTGGCAAAACGGGGCCTTGAGCCGTGGCTCAGGTGAGTTAGGAGGAAAAGAGCAGGTTAGGGTAGCAGTATGAGCAGAGGTATGAAAGGAGGATAGAATAAGGGAATTGGAGAGGAAACAGTCTGGCTGCAGTAGGGGAAACACATGGATAAGGAATGGGAGATAGGTAGGGTTAAAGTATGGCCTGGTTATGGAGCATCTTAAATGCCAATAACTAAGAGGGAGCCATGGAAGTTTCTTGAGCAGGGTCGGTCCACCAGGGTTATTTGCAGTGTAGAGAGTTCATGGGGAGGCACCATCAGGAGTCTGTTACAATGATCCAGGAAGTAAGTGCTAAGGATTTGGAACAGTGAGGAGCCAAGAAAAGGAACAAAAGTGTAGCTAGGAGAAGAGTGCTGCATGTAAGAGTTTCCAATTAAGGAGAACTGGCTGAATGGGTGTGTTGCTGCAAGAAATGTAGATATTCACTGATGTACACAGTTCAATTAATGTTAAAGAAATGTATTAAGTGTTTACTATGTACAGATTTTTTAGCTAAACTCTGAGCAAAATAAGGTCAACAGCGTACATAGGGACTTTGCATTATTAGGGGGACAAGTTAAATATACACATTCATCCTGCACAGCACTGCTGGGATAACCTTCTGGAAGCATACCTGATCAGTTCACCCTCTGATTAGAAACTTTCCGTGGCCACCCCACACTTACAGAATAAAAGCTAAACATTTTACTCTGGCCTTTGAGGCTACAGCAACTTCAACCTCCCTTCCCAACCTCATTTTCCACCACTTCTCTTCAGTGACATTCTGACAAGGCAAAATTATTGGTGACCCCTGTACATGGCCTAGGTCAGGGCCTTTGTTTCTACTCCGCCCTTCCTCTGGAATGCCCTCCTCCCTCCAAAGGCTTACATCTAAAATTCTCCATCCCTCAAAGTCAAGTGCAAATGTCAGCTCGCCCAGGAGCTCATCCCTCACCCCCTCTCTTACAGGGCTCCTAGGAGTCCTTTCCGCCTCTTCGGAACTTCCATTGCCTGCTGCCTATATTTTCCTGATGACACTGACCACTTTTCTCCTTTATTTATGCTCATGCGTTACCTCCCCTCCAGGAACTGTGGTCTCTGCCTGATTCATCTTTGCAGGTCTCCCAGCTCTTAGCCCAGTGCCCCTGGCTCAACAAGTGTCAAGTGTTTGATGAATGAAAGAATGAATGAAGCAAGACCCAAGTATAAAGGTAGTTTTATGCCTAGTGGATCTGTGATAGTTCCTCAGTGACTAGTGATTGAACAATGAGTGGATCAAGAACATAATGACTACTTCACTTTAGTATATACATGTGCAAATCAAGAGGTTTTCTCACTTTCTTCACTTGGAGCATCATTCATTGATGCATTCATTCCCTCATATTCACAAATATCTGTTTGTTTACTACCTGGCTGTGCCTGTGCGAGGTGCTGGCATTATATAAATGAATGAGACGTGGCCGTGGTTCACAAAGAGCAGACACACATGTCAGTCCAGAACAAGGTGGTGGCACAAGGAGGAAGGGGAATGGAAAAGCAGGACAGGAGGAGATGGGAGGAGTCATACTGGAAAAGGTGACCCTAGAGCTGAGTCCTGAAGGAGGGAGAGGAGATTGCCAGGTAGCCAAGGAGGAAGGTGGGTGGGAGGGTAATGAGCTTCTAGGCAGAGAGTGAAGCAGTGCGGTCAGCCTCAAGGAGCTGGAAATGGTTCCCGCAGCTGGATGATCACCAGCAATTTGGTGAGTGGCAGCTTTCATGAGAGAAGAAGCTGGTGGCGGAGGCTGTAGGGAGCACAGAGGGCCTTGGGGCTGTGATGCTGCGTTTGGACAGCTCCTGGCAGTTTTGTGGAGAATGGGCGGAGTGGGACAGGCTGGGCCTGTAAGCACAGTGAGGAGGCTGTCTCCAGAGTGTGGCTGGGGACAGACAAGGAGGCCGGAAGCCGGGCAGTGGCAGTGGAGATGGAGAAGAAGAGAAAATTCAGGGAAAATTCAAGTGATCACACCGACTTTTCTCAACTACTGTTTATGACAATAGTATACCAAGTACATGCGTACCTACTACCTACACCCAAATGGCGTTACTATTTTGCCATATATGCTTATGTGCTTTCTTTGTTCTTCTCTTTCCATCCTTTTGTTTTCCTTTTTGCTGAGCCACTGGAAAGTACACCGTCAACATCATCATACTTCATTTCTAGGTGCTTTGGCACACATCCTCTAAAGAGAAGGATGTGTTCATCCATGGCATAGTAGCCGTAACCCACCTAAAAGGCACAGCACTAATTCTCTGGGAATTAAAGAGAGCAGAGCAGATCTAGGTGTGGCTGACACAAGGAAATTACAAGAAGTTGATAAATGGATTTCTGGGCAGTAGTGAGGACTGTTTTCACTGATGAGAATGGTGGCTGTGGGGGTGGAGGGGAGACAGGAGATGCCCTTTCTAGCCCTCAGGAAGACAAGATCAAAACAAATACAGGAAACGTCCTCTCCAGAGTAACACAGCAAGAAATATGAAGTCATGGGATGTAGGGACCAGCTCCATAGGGTCGATGGGTTTTTCTCCCTGTACGCGGAGACAAGAGATTGTAGAAATATAGACACAAGACAAAGAGATAAAAGAAAAGGCAGTTGGGCCCAGGGGACCGCCACCACCAAGACGCGGAGACCGGTAGTGGCCCCGAATGCGGGGCTGCGCTGATATTTATTGGATACAAGACAAAGGGGCAGGGTAAGGAGTGTGAGCCATCTCCAATGATAGGTAAGGTCACGTGGGTCACGTGTCCATTGGACAGGGGGCCCTTCCCTGCTTGGCAGCCAAGGCAGAGAGAGGGAGAGAGAGAGAAACCGCTTACGCCATTATTTCTGCATATCAAAGACTTTTAGTACTTTCACTAATTTGCTACTGCTATCTAGAAGGCAGAGCCAGGTGTACAGGATGGAACATGAAGGCAGACTAGGAGCATGACCACTGAAGCACAGCATCACAGGGAGACAGTTAGGCCTCCGGATAACGGGGGGGTGGGCCTGACATTAGTCAGGCACTCCACAGGAGGTGGTGGAGCAGAATCTTCTCTAAACTCCCCTGGGGAAAGGGAGACACCCTTTTCCCGTCTGCTAAGTGCTTAGTGGGTGTTTTTCCTTGACACTGATGCTACCGCTAGACCATGGTCTGCTTGGCAACCGGTGTCTTCCCAGACGCTGGCGTTACCGCTAGACCAAGGAGCCCTCTGGTGGCCCTGCCCGGGCATAACAGAAGGCTCGCACTCCTGTCTTCCGGTCACTTCTCACTATGTCCCCTCAGCTCCTATATACATGACCTGGTTTTTCCTGGGTTATGATTGTAAGAGCAAGGATTATTATAATATTGGAATAAAGAGTAATTGCTACAAACTAATGATTAATGATATTCATATATAATCATATCTATGATCTATATCTAGTATAACTATTCTTATTTTATGTATTTTATTATACTGGAACAGCTTGTGCCCTCCGTCTCTTGCCTTGGCACCTGGGTGGCTTGCCGCCCACAATGGGGGGTACGCTGAGGATCCCAAAATGGAAAATAGTCCAAAGAAGGTAAAGATAACATCAGTCCTTAGTCTGGATGGCTTCTTGGAGCCACAGCAACCTCAAAGGAGCTAATGTGAAGTAAGGTCTTCCCAGTTTCATTGAGAACTGCAGAAAGATGGAGATAGGGTGGCAAGACACTGTCCCTTCCTCATTCCGCCACCCCAGCCTGCCATCCCAACTAGTGTGCATAGCATGCACACGTACAGCAGTACTTGTGTGCTTACTCAGTCCTCCCCCTTTCCCTCCCCTTCCCTCCTTCTTTCCCTCTCTCTCTCTCCCTCTCCTACCCTCCCTCTCTGTCTCTTTCTCCTCTCCCTCCCTCTCCCTCAACCCCCAACACACACACACACACACACACATACACACACACATACACACACACACACCTGTCTTGAATAACCAGCAGCAAAGTTAGGATAACTCACATTCATAATTAGACAAACACAAAAAGCCCCTTTGTGTTTGAGTCCTTATTTAGTTATTATCTTTTTTATTGGGAATATCTTTATAGAATTTTTCTATATACAAATTAGGTACTCTTTTTTGGGAGGGGGTTGGACAGTCTTGTTCTATCGCCCAGGCTGGAATACAGTGGCACTGTCTCAGCTCACTGCAACCCCCACTTCCCAGGCTCAAGCAATTCTCATGCCTCAGCCTCCCAAGTAGCTGGGATTATAGGCGAGCGCCATCACGCATGGCTAATTTTTGTAGAGACGGGGTTTCACCATGTTGGCCAGGCTGGTCTCGAACTCTTGGCCTCAAGTGATTCTCCTGCCTCGAGCTCCCAAAGTGCTGGGATTATAGGTGTGAGCCACTGCACCCAGCCAGATAATCATTTTTTAAAAATTCAAAATTTAAACAAAGAAATGTATAAACTTGAAATGAAACGTTTCTACAGTCTTACTCTGTAGTCTTACCCCTCCTCACATCCCACATAAAATAACTATTAATGTCTGTTTGCTCTACTTATTCTTTTGGATATTTTGTGTGCCAATATGTACGTAAAGCAAATGTAATACACGTGTTTCTAAACCAAGTTCATCCACATCCAGTAACTTGTTTTTTGTTTTACTACTTGATCATATGTCACCATCTCATCATGTCAATGTATATAGATCTACCTCATCCTGTTTGATGGGTACAGAGAATTATATTATATGCATCACCATAATTTATTTAACCATTCACCTGTTGAATAAGTGAATCTTTTCAGCTTTTCACTCCAACATTCTTATTCCTGAATCTTCGAACAGTTGTCCATTTATTTCCTTAGGATATATTTTTAGGAGGCAAATTTTGATACGTAACCTCAAAATTTCCTCTAGATATTATAGCAATTTATGAGTCCACCAGAAGTCTATGAGAAGGCCTGCTACCCCACACAGTATCACTAGACATTGTCAAGACTTTTAGTCTTCACCACTTAGATGGACGATAGGATATTTAATTGTCTTTGCTGCTTCTGGTTCTTTGTGTGTTTTTTGTTTGGACAATTTGTCTTTTTCATATAGAGTGTTCAACTGGGCTCATTTCTAGTCAATAACTCATTTAGGTTTCTCTTAAATCCAAGAATATTTAAGAATTTTTTCAGTTACTAAGTGGTTTATAGATTTTGTATGGTTTTCGTTATTTTTATTTTGACTGCGTTGTGCCTTTTTTTACTTTTTGAATGTATTTGTTTTATGTATGTTCCATGGGCATTGAAGAATACGAAAGGAGTACAAGGGACTATATTTCTTTTACATAAAATGTATTATGCTTTCTTTCAAACAAAATACATTATGCTTCTGTATTGCTTTTTTTATTGTTAACTCTACCTGTTGTTAGCTGATCTGTTGTAACTGGCTTTTTCTTCTAGTGATTTCAAAGTTCTATATCCCGTTTTTATTCTGCCAGTGATCTTGTGTTTTCATTACTTCGGTTCTCAACAGTAATTATCCTGTTCTTTAGCCTCTTTTTATTTTGGAAATCTTGCTTTTGTTTTTATTTCGAGGAAACTACTTTGTCTGTTTCTAGACTACTCTTGACAGCCTACTTGTGTTTTTATCAATATGTTATCATCTTGTATCTCTGAGAATACTATTTGTGTTTTGTTTTACAATGTTGTCTGTTTTTCCCTGCGTCAGCTGCATTTTGCACTTGAGCCATTTGGTTTGATTATTCAGCTGGATTCTTTATGTCCCATGAGTTTTATTGTTTATTGACTATCAAGTCATAACTAAGAGCTGGACTCTGGTACCAGCCTACCTGCCACTCTTATTTGCTATGTTGCTCAGGGAGCTCTTTAAGCCCTCTGTTCCTCAGTTCTCTTATCTTTAAGATGATAATTAAAGAGGGTACTCTCCTTAAGGTTGCCATGAGGATTGAGTGAGCATATATAAAGCACCTAGAACATGACTGGCATGTAATTCCCAAATGATGAGAACTCCCACTTGAAGCTAGGTGGATTGTCAATTTTACCCAAACAGAGTATTCCTAAGCACAGCAGGCTGTAAGTCACCCCTAAAGGATCTCAGGTGGTGGGTGCTATACTGTGGGTGGGAGCAGGTATGCCAGATGGGAAGGGACATGGGCTAGGCAGCAGGCTAGCCCATGAGGTTATTTCCAGGGGCACAGACAGGAGAAGCCTTTCAGGCGCATCTCCCTACCCTGCTTAAGCCCTGATCAAGCACTGGAGGTGACCAGAGGGATTTGTAGCCAGGTTTGCTCCAGCAAGCTGGGCAAGGATGGTCCCTTCCCAGGAGTGCCCAAGAGGCGAAGTGGTTGGCTGCAGGAATCTATGGTCAGGCTTACCCTTGGGTGTGGTCCAAGCTGGAAAATGGGTCCTGCTTGGATGTGTGTGACAAGAGTGGAATAGAAGAATGGGGCGGATGGGCCAATGCACTCCATCCAGGCCTGGCAGCTGACAGCAGGAGGGCAGACCCATGAGCTGCTCTCTCCCTGTCACCCTTGCCTGTGTTATCCGTACATAGAACACAGAAGTTTCATCCTGTAGGAGTGGAACCTCTTCTCACCTTCTAGTGTTGAGCTGGAGGGTTTTGTTTTGGTTTGGTTTGGTTTGGTTTGGTTTGGTTTTTAATAATCAGTGGGCCAGCTCAGATAAAACTTGGATAAGAAAGGGAGGGAAAGCCTTTTGCTCTTGGTCCTGCGCCTCTATCTGACATTTATCAAATACCTATAGCACACCAGGTTCTGAATCAGTTATTACTGTCCCCATTTTATAGATGAGATCATCAAGGCCCAGAAAGGATAAATGACCTTCCTTGAGATCTCACAATCACCCTGGATTGTGGATTTTGAACATGTTCTGTCTAACGTCAGTCTTTGCTCTTTCCAGTCTGCCATTCAGGCTGTGGTCTGATTCTATCTAACAAAATATGCATTGAATACCTGCTCTGTGCCAGAGACTGTGTGATGCTGTGCAGTTGGAAACACAAAGACCAGACCAAGGCCAAGCCTTGTCTGCCAAGAGTTCACATTCTAGTGGGGAAATAGTCAAACAGACAGCTACCTCCAAGATAAAATAAATGCTATAAGTGCAAGCCAAGCAATGGAGTTCAGTAACAGAGAAGAGAGAGAGAAGTTCTGCCTGGGACTGTAGAGGCAATCTTTCCAGGTAGGGGTAGGAGAGCAAAGGCATGAACATAGGTGAAAATATAGGATCTGACCATGAAAGGGCACTCACTTGACGTGGCTGGAGCTGCATGCATGTGGGCAAATAAGGCTGTGTGGTAAAGAGGAGTCTTTACACACTGAAGGCCAAGATGAGAACTCTGAATGGATTTCTCAGCATAATAAGGAGCTGTTGGAACATTTTAAAGACAGTAACAACTTTCAGTTCAATTTAAAAACTTGGAGCATTTACTCAGTGCTGGGCATGCTGCCAGGCACGGGGTATAAATATAAATAAGAAACAGCTTTTCCCCTTGAAGGTCTCCGTATTATAGATAGAAATTATATCAGTTAGGAATGAAAATAGAAAAACGGACTAAAGCTGGCTTCAACAGATGGGGGTTCATTTTTCTCCTGGAACAAGAATCTGAAAGTCCCATCCACACTTGGTACCACTGCTCAGGAAGCCATAACCTTTCTTCTTGCTCTGCCATCCCGAGATTTTCATCCTCATGGCTACCTAGTTGGCTGCCGCAGCGCCAGACATTATGTCTGTGTTCCAGTCTAAAAGAAGAGGGAAGAGGAAAGGGCACAGAGCTCTCTCCTAATGAAAGTTTGCTTGTGTATTTGGGAAAGACCACTATCCTTAGAGATATTGTCCTATATCTCATTAGTTAGAACTTGCCACGCCTGGCAGGGGAAAAGTGGGAAATCGATTTTGCTTTGCTTTTAGAACCTCGATAGTAAAGAGAAATGAGAGGTTTGGAAATGAAGCACAGATCAGCCAACCCGCAGTTTCTGCTATAGATTCTAAGATAATGCGATATCTGCTATGGTAGAAGTATGCACGAAACATAATAGAAAAGTGTCTGCGAGGACAGATCATAATTCTGTATGGCAGTTGGGAGTGGACTACAGAGAGGAAGCACTTTTACAATTTAAAGAACCATAGGAGCTCACCATGCGGGGTGGAGGTGAGGCCCTCCCAGGCATGTGAAAGGGAGGAAGATAGGAATGTACACAGCTGCTTCTGGAAGAGCTCATTGTCTAGGGGGGATATGAGGGCTTCAGGAAGATCTGTGGCAGCAGTGCAGAGGATAAATTGGCTGGGAAGCCAGGGAGGAGCCTAGGAGCACTATTTGAGGGATCCTGGTTATATTCAAAAGAACTGAGTCATTTTGTATGTGCAAATGTCGTTAGGGTTGAAGCTATAGTTGGCTGGCTTCATGGAGGGGGAAGGAGGAAGGGAGAGGAGACAGTCCTCTGCTGACATGCTTTCCCTACAGAGGTCTGGGACCCATGGAAGGTGGAGAACTTCTCACTCTGGACACTCGGATTTCTGCTCCTGATGCCCATAAAGCTCATATTTGGCTAATAGTCCTTGTTTTTTAACTTTATGGATACTTCTTAATGATTAACATATAGGGAAAACTGAAAATTCCATTCTTAGATTTTGGTCACCATGCAGCAGGCATTGGGGGGCATGGTTTTGATTAACCAGGACCCCTGCCCAGTGGAACTTGTCTTCCTGGGAGGATGCTGGGCTAGAAAAACATCTGGTTGTGCCTGAAGCCTGGATTCCCTTGCTGTCATTTCAGATCAGTCACAGGGCAGCAATTCCCCACTGTGGTCAGTGTTGCCTCCCTCCAGCCAGCAAGTGGGCAGCTGGCCCAGAGGAGGCAGAAGGCACCAGAAGTGAAGCTTGCATTCACAGCTCTTGCCAGGAATTATGGCTGCAGGTTCAGTAGCTTCCAGAGGGTTTATTTCTGAGCAACTACAGCAAGTTAAACCTTAAACAGAGAAGGTCCATGTACTTACACTGCAAGAGCTGACCTCCTAAAGGAACTGAACAGAGAAGCAAACACACAGTGGGGTATTCCTTTGTCAGATTTAAGGCTTCAACAAATCAGGGAATAGCCAAAAGGAATGTAAACATTTTTTGAAGGAGAGGATGTGGGTAGCCTGGTAGGTATAAATGTAGCTTTGAGAATGATGGCACTCTCTGGCCATTCAACTTTTCGTGGAACACCTCTAGAGAAAGAAACTCAAACTACTTCAAATTATCCTCATACGATAATCCAACCGAGCTACACTGAGTAGTTGAATTAGCCGGAATGCATCAACTTGACTACCGGTTTAAGATCCTAAAACTTAATTCCAACATCTCTGAGGAGGAGAATAAACTGTTCAACCAAAGAAATGCACATTCCCTGTGGGTTGACCATACTGAACCAGTATAGATCTCTCCCTTTCCAAAAATAAGTAAAGAAATAAACAAAAAATACATAAAATAAACTTGTGTGATGCCACTTAACACATACCATTCATTAAAAGAGAAACATGTCCCTAAAAAAATACAAAATTTTTTTTTCTAAAAATGTTTTACTATAATAGACAAGAAAATGTAAATAGGTATAGACATAATAATCTCATTTGAATATAAGATATGGATGATCAATAGAAGATAGATGATGGAATGCGAGAGGACAGATTCTGAGATAGACAGACAGTGATGAAGGTGACAAAGGAATGCGAAGAAATTAAACACACAGTAACAACTAAAATCCACGACAGCAGCATTTGCCTTGTAAGAAATAAAAGCATTGAAGTAGTAGACAAGCTAGACTCCAAGTAATGAAAAGTAGACAAACATGGAAGACAGAGTGCCAATCCAGGAAGCACAAATGCAGAACAGCAATGAAACGGAGCAGAAGGAATAATAAAATACAAAAGGCTACCATCGCCCCTGGGGAAAAGATGGGGAGTGGGGTGACCAGGGCTAAAATGTTCTCAGTGAAGTGAAAGGATTCATTGAATTTCCAGACAAAAATTAAATTAGATATAATGTGATGAAAAATGAAATCATTGCAAGGGGTGGGAGTGCTTACTCCACAAAATAATTCAGGGCTCTAGGCCTTGGGTGAGGTAGAAGGGAAAGCAGGAGGCAGAGGCAACCTCTGGAGCAGACCAAGGGTATAGGAGCTCAGGATGGAGCATAAAAAATCCCTACAAGCATTTGGCAAAACCAACTCACACAAGCAAGTACACAGTCATCCCTCATTCTATAAAATATTCATTTACAAAACCACCACAACTAATCCAACCCTCCTAAGACTCCTTTTCTTTAACATAATACCAAAGTCCGAAGTCAGTGGTGTTATTGGTCCCAAGAAGTGTTGATTCAGCCAGGAAATATAATTCACTTACAAAGGTGACATATTATTCTCAGATATGCACAAAAGCCACATAAAATTGACTCTCATAGGCTTCCTGAGGAACTTACAAAAACATTGTAGTAGGCTGAACGGTGGCCCCCCAAAGATGTCAGGTTCTAATGCGTGGAACCTGGAAATATTGCCTTCTTTGGATCAAGGATCTCTGCAGCTGTGATTAAGGATTTTTGAAATGAAGGGGCTATCCTGGATTATCTGGGTGAGCCCTAGATGCAACCACATGCAACTTTGTAAGAGAAAGATGGAGGTTTTGTACACGTAAAGGAGAAGGTGATTCAAAGACAATAGTAGAGGTTAGAGTGATATAGCCATAAGCTAAGGAATGCCAACAGCATCAGAAGTTGGAAGAGGCAGGAATAGAGTCTATTCTGGAGCTTCCAGAGGGGGCATGGCCCTACTGAAGCACAGCAATACTGATTTCAGATGTCTGGCCTCCAGAACTATGAAAGAATAAATTTCTGGTTTTGTTTATTTTTGTTTGTTAGTTTGATTGATTGATTTGGATTCTCGCTCTGTTGCCCAGGCTGGAGTGCAGTGGCGTGATCTTGGCTCACTGCAACCTCCACCTCCTGGGTTCAAGTGATTCTCCTGCCTCAACCTCCCGAGTACCTGGGGTTAAAGGCAACCACCACCACACCCGGCTAATTTTTGTACTTTTAGTAGAGACGGGGTTTCACCAGGTTGGTCAGGCTGGTCTAGAACTCCTGACCTCAGGTGATCCACCTGCCCCGGCCTCCCAAAGTGCTGGGATTACAGGCGTTAGCCACCATGCCTGGCCAAATTTCTGTTGTTTTAAGCCACTAAGTTTGTTGTAATATGTTACAGCATCCATAGGAAGCTAATACAGACATATAATTTTTAGCCTACTGAGATGTTTAGAAAAACTACTCAGTACTAAGAATTGGTGACCATGAAAGACTGTGCATAACTTGGGCCTGTAGTCCCTACTTATATTGTCAATGGTTTGATGGTTGGGGGAGGGCATAGGGAAAGGTAAAACCTTTTTAAGATTTACTGTCTTACATAAGAAGAAGCAAAATGGTATAATATATTATTTTTCTTAAATTTGATGATTAGGGAAAATACAAGTTTAGGAGTACTTTTGAAAATGCTTAAAGACAACCACCCATAGAATTTAAAACAAAATGTTTTAAATCACTAAAGAATGGCTCACCGGCTTTCAGGGACCCCTGTGGTTCATCCAAACTCACTTTGCAAATCACTAAAGAAAACTTAAAAACTAAGAAATATAACCCCAAAAAAGCAAGAAAATATAATAAACAAAAGCATAAAACACAGCCAGGCATGGTGTCTCATGCCTGTAATCCCAGCACTTTGGGAGGCTGAAGGAGGTGAATTGCTTGAGGCCAGGAGTTCGAGACCAGTGTGGTCAACCCGGCTAAACCCCATCTCTACTAAAAATAGAAAAATTAGCCGGGCATGGTGGCACGCACCTGTAGTCCCAGCTACTCAGGAGGCTGAGGCCCGAGAATCACTTGAACTCAGGAGGTGGAGCTTATTGTGGGCTGAGATGACTCCACTGCACTCCAGCCTGGGTGCCAGAGTGAGATTCTGTCTCAAAACAAAACAAAACAAAAAAAGCATAAAACAGGATGATGGAAATAAGCTTGTATTATTACCAACAGTAATGGCTAACTGATATAACAGATAATCCCCAAATCTCAGTGGTTTAACATAATAAAGGTTAATTTTTCACACACTTCACAGTCCAATGCCGCTCTGCAGTGGGAACAGGGTCCTGGGTGGGGCTGGAGGTATCTATCCCACAAAGTAATTCAGGGCTCCAGGCCTCAGGTAGAGAAAAAAGAATGGGGGAGTGGAGGCAGCCTCTGGAGCAGATCAAGGTTACAGGAGCTCAGGATGGGCAGGAGACTGGGAGGGTGACCGGATATAAGGCCCAGAGCATAGAAGTGCTATCATCTGAGGCTTCTCTGAAGGATCGGCAAAGAACTAAGGTCAGGTGCCTGAGCAGAGTGCAAAACTCAGATGCTGAGCAAAGGGTCTGCAAAGGGAGCAAACACAGGCTCCCAGAGAGAGACCCCAAGATAATGGTGCACAGGGAAAGGAAGCCAATACGGTAACGTGTAGACCAACTACTGACTGACCTATGGCAGGGAAAGCAGGAGGTGTAAGGAGCTATGAGCTGGGAAACATTCATATTGCAAGGCAAAGATTCTTGGGTTGGATAAAATTTAAAAGAATGCTGCTAAGCAGAAGAACAACAAAATTTCAAAAATAAAAGGTTGGAACAAAAGAATAGCATGAGAACACATGGAAGTAAAAAGCAGGGATCACAATATTGCTTTTCTTTAAAAGAAAAAAGGTAAAATTCAAGGTTAAGTAATATTAAAAGAGACACAGGGAACGCTTTCATATGATCAAATGCATAGTCTACAGTAATGCTAACAGTCATGAATCTTTCTGCACTAAGTAACCTAATGAGAAAACATAAAGCAAAATCTGTCAGAAATATGAGGAGAAATTGACAATCCTTATAGGAGACTTTAGCACATTTCTCTTAGTCAAGTAAAAAATAAAATAAATTGAACAAAAATGGAATTATTTTAGGTGGTTTTACCATTTGATGATTTTTAATACTATGTGCTACATGCTTTATATGTGATTTCATTTATGATAATACTCTTAGCAATGCTGCTTGATAGATTGAAATTACAGCCATTTTATATGGGGTAAACTGAGGCTCTGCAGGGTCACCAAATCAGCTCTCTCAGAACTAGTATTTGAGGCCGGGCGCAGTGGCTCACACCTGTAATCCCAACACTTTGGGAGGCCGAGGCAGGTGAATCACAAGGTCAGGAGATTGAGACCATCCTGGCCAACATGGTGAAACCCCGTCTCTACTGAAAATACAAAAATTAGCTGGGTGAGGTGGCATGCGCCTGTAATCCCAGCTACTCGGGAGGTTGAGGCAGAAGAATAGCGTGAACCCAAGAGGCGGAGATTGCAGTGAGCCGAGATGGCACCACTGCACTCCAACCTGGCGACAGAGCAAGGGAAAAAAAAAAAAAGAACTACAATTTGAACCCAGGTCTTTGGCTCCACAACCAGTGTTTTTACTTTATGGAAACATTTCTTCCAAGGACAAAGATACATTGGCCCCTCACAGAATCCCTGACACCGACAGGGCAGACTCTGGACTCTGTCTAGTGATAGGCAGTCTCAGAGCCTCTGGTTACAGGGTGATGAGGAAGAGAGGGCAGCTGGCCCGAGGTCGCCCAGCACATTAGAGGGAAGCACAAGGTCACAGCCTAAGTCCAAGACACCAGTCACTACCCTGGAACATTCTGCAGCATTTTCAGTGACCTGAAGCCCAGTTTTATTTTTCCACTTTAGAAAATAACCAAAGAATCTTTTATTTCTTTTGAATGCCAGCTGGACCCTGAAGAGAAAAGCCTTTTATTTTGCTCTGGACACCAATGCTGGATTTGGGCTTTGGGCTGTCTTCTCAGTTTTTGCTCTTTGGATAGCGTGATACTTAATTATTATTGTCTGCTATTATGATCATGGTTTAATTGTTAGTTTGCAGCTCGGGCAGCTTAGAGGGGGGCATTTGATAAAACAAGTATTATTTTCTTATTGCCCTTTCCAATGTCACCAAGGATAATTTCAGCTGCATTCTCATGTGGGGACAGGAGTGATTTCTGACCCCCTTCCCCCTGCAGCAGCTGTTCATTCACATGCCATTTTCCCCTAATGTAAAGATCCACCATCGTGACTCACATCAGTGAAGGGTTTATTGTGTTCCTGCGGTGGTGACTGTTGGTTAGGAGCGTCCAAAGCCCTTTCATATTCTGGGGCCCAGTCAGAAAGCAAGTAAAATCAACATGTCAAGGTGCCATGAATTTTTTTTCTTTTCTCATTTTTGCATGTCTTTCCAATTTGCAATGGGATAGAGATAAACTGCCTATAAGCAGGGAGGTGGCAATTTTTTTTTTTTTTTTTAATACCTAGTGTGTCCAAGTTTCCTTCAGACTAAAAGAACTGAGGACCATAATCCCACAAGCAAGTTTCGCCTATGGACAGCACTTGAGAGGGACAGGCCCCTGCAGTGAGAATCCACTGTCCTCCCAACTTCTCAGATCTAGGCTCGGTAGAAAATCTCCTGTTGCTGAAGCTGAGTGTCATGAACCTTACGCTAGCCTCAGCAAAGCACAATGGAGTCTCAGAGGGGGCTGGTGGGAAGAGGTAAGGGAGTGAGGGCCAGGTGGGTGCACCCTTAGCTAGGGCCTGCTGTTGGTTGATGGAGGGGAGGGTGGGTGTTGCTGTGGGAGGTGGAACTCTGAAAACACTATGAGGAAAGGCGTGTGGAGATCTCAGACTTGAACAGAAATATCTGCACATCCCTGGATGTCCCTGCAGTCAGCAATGAAGTCAATATCCAGCCGCAGGGCAAGCAGAACTTCAGGGCAGCCCCACCAAAGAATGGGATGGAGAACAGGGGCCCAATGAGACCCAGCTACCTGAGCTGGCATACTTGCTGGAGTTAGACTGCAGATTATCATGAGTGCCCAAGATGCAACCCAGGCAAACCAGATACCAGACTTAGGAGACCAACTCAAAAGCCCTTTGGTGGAACCCCTCGCTCACTGCCCTCAGCCCTGCCCCAGCACCAGGGAAACTTCTCACTAGGAGAATGGGGACTATGACTTCCTCGCTTCTCTGCAGCTTGGACGTTATCACCATTCCCTGAGCCACCGCTTCAGGTCTCAGCCACCTGCACTTCATGCTTTGTCTTCCTGAAGAACTTGTCATTTCCTGGGTGGGCCAACCTCTATATCCCATCTGTGTCTTTGCATACCCTCTTTTCTCTGCCCACATTCTGTCCCCTTCTCACCCTCCTCACCCACTCCCTTCATCTGGGCTCATCCTGTTAATCTCTCATCTCTCTTTTCTCTTATAAAGATATCAAGACTCAGCTCAGTAGTTACCTGTCCCAGGAGGCCTGGTCTCATCTCCCTGTCTTAAGTTAGGGGCCTTCTCTGTACATACCTTTACTGTAGATTGTACCACATGCAGGGGTGGAAGCATGCCATGTTCCTATCTGAATCACCAGTGCCTAGTACTTACTATTTATAGATTTAAAGTGTGACTATCAGTATCACTATAGGCTCAAGGAACCTACAGGGCTGAATTTAAAAAGTGTGAAACTGTGGTTGCAGTATCCCAGTTTCTCCCAGGTTTAGACTCAGCAGCGAGCTCTGGTCCAGGTTCTGTGTGGCTAGATTCTATGTCTTTGGTAGTGTAGAGCACCAAAGATACAGCTGTAAGATCCAAGGGGCTGGATGTGAGTGGTGAAGGAAGAGCTCAGAACTTCCAGAGAAATAGGAAGTATCTTCCTTAGTATATAGGATTTGTTTGAGTTGCCTCTTGGAGAGTGACAGATGCTTGGCAAGGACAGTGGGTGAGTTTGGATGAACCACAGGGGTCCCTGAAAGCCGGTGAGCCATTCGTTCATTCATCAATTCAATCAAACAACATTCACCAAGGGGCTAGTATGGGTCAGGCCTCATGCTGGGTACTAGAGATATAGAAGTGAATGTGACACTGGCACAAGAGTTAAGGGATTCAGCAAGACAGGGAAGTCAATGGATGACTCTGATAGAGCAGGAGCCTGTAGAGGGAGCATCTCACCAGACTTCAGGGATGGAGAGGACGAGGAGAAGCCTGTGGGAAAGCTGCCCACTGGATGTAAGGCACCTACCAGTACACATCAGTCAGGGGGTAGAAGAATTTACTAGGGCTGCTGCAACAAACTGAATAGCTTAAGGTAACAGAAATGTGTTTTGTTCACAGTTTTAGAGGCTAGAAGTCCAAAATCATGTCCTCAATGGGCCAAGGTCCCTCTGGAAATGCTGGGGAAGAATCTGTCTCATGTCTCTCGTGGCTTCTGGTGGTTGCCAGGAACCCTTGGCATTCCTTGTCTTGCAGGCACGTTACTTCTATCTGTGCCTCCATCACATGGTCTCCTTCCCTGTGTCTTCCTCATGTCTCTGTATCCAAATCTCCCTCTCTTTTCTCTTATCATGATATCAGTCATTGGATTTAGGGCCCACCCTAATCCAGTATGCCCTTCTTGTCATAACTTGATCACATCTGATTATATTTCCAAATAA
The DNA here is from genome assembly GCF_007565055.1 of Rhinopithecus roxellana. Taxonomy (NCBI): domain Eukaryota; kingdom Metazoa; phylum Chordata; class Mammalia; order Primates; family Cercopithecidae; genus Rhinopithecus; species Rhinopithecus roxellana. The sequence continues at coordinate 84,627,270 of NC_044560.1, read as the reverse complement.
GGTCAAAGTCACAGGTACCAGGGGTAAGGACTTGAGCATACCCTTTTGGGGGACACAAGTCAACCTGCTACAGGTGGCATGGGGGCATGTGCAGGGGGAACTTCCAGGCAGAGAGAAGGCTCTGAAGCAAGAGAATAAGAAGGAAATCAGTAAAGGGTGAGAAGAACGGGAGAAGGCAACTGGGGCAGCCCAGGAGAGACTTGGTGTGTCCCCTCGGAAGTCTGACTTTATCCTTAGAGAAGGAGGAGAGACTGGGTCAGAGGAGTGGTTCAGAAGGATCGCCCTGGTCCTGATGGAAAAGGTGGATTGAAAGGATGGGAGGGAAACTGGATCCCGGAAGGCCAGTTAGACTTTTGATGCCTCTGAATATGCGTTTCCCTCTTTTGCCATCTTCCTCTCCCTCAGTTTCTCCACACTTTCCTTTCTTCAAAACTCTTTCAAAGACACTGCCTCCTGGAAGCTTTCCTTGCCTCTTCAAATTAAAAGAAGAAGATGGTGTAAAAGAAAGGCCTTTGGTACCAGACAGACATGGTTTGAATACCGGCTCTGACCCTTGCTAGTTGCCTCTGTTAATCCCTTGGAACTCCAGTTCTTCCAAAGCAAAATAGTGAGAATTCACTCTCAACTGCAAGGTTTTATGAGGATACTCGGCAATGTACATAAAGCAGTTGGCACATAGGAGATTTTCTACAAACATTTAGCTCTTTTTCTCCTCCGGTTATTTTGATGGCATCTTATTTATCTCACTCTTTAGCACCTATTGCATATATTATTATGTTTTGAGTGTCTCCTTCAGTAAGTTTCCTCCAGGACAAACGCGGAGCCTTACACATTTCTGCACCTCTCAACACAGAACTTGACATGCAACATGCTTCATTCCTCTTCCCTGGAAATGGCCTGGTTTCTGTTTGTGGCCCAAAGAAACGGGCACGCAGACAGGCAAGTCATCAATAGAAAGGAAGATCTTTTCACCTCTTTCCTCCACTTCAGTTTCTCCTACCTGGGGGCTCAGTGCAAGGGGGAGGGGGGCCGAAAACTGTTTTCAGGATATCAAAAGTCAGAAGAAGACCCAGTGTGCACCTACAGGGGAGCTGCTCACACAAACCCCAATGTCTGTTATGGCCTGGAATTATCTCTATTGATCAGAACTGCTCATTAGCATTTATAGACTCTGATTTCTATAAGATGAGAAAAGTATTCAATAACAGTCTTAATAAATGTTGTTGAGTTTGGCAAACCAAGTCTTTGCTGGTGACCATCAGAGATTTATAATAAAAGGGGTCACTGGCCCCCTGTGGCAGCCCTTAGCTAATTTCCCTGCATCCACTCTTGCCCTTGTCAGTCTTTTCTTACCCAGGCACCAAGAGTGATCTTAAAATGTAAATCGGAACCTGTCAGATCTCAGCTTAAAATATACCAGTGACTTCCCTCAGCTCCTATAGTGCACGCCAAACATCTTCCCCCACCCGCGGAGTCCCGCCAGCCCTGACCCTGCCTGCCTCTCCTGGCCCAGCGTCAGCCTCCATGGCTTTTCCATTGGGGCCTTTGCACATGCTGTCCTTTATTCACCACAGGCTTCCTCCCACCTCTCGTCCCGCCTGCTGTCCACGTGGCTTGGCATCTTGCTTAAATGCCACCTCCTTAGAAGGTCTTCTCCGGCCACTCTGTCTGAAGTGGATACTCTGCCTCGGCACTCTGCCATGTCCTGCCCTGTTCTGGACACAGCTGATAATTTTTGAGTGAGTTTGTGTCTGGGGGGTTATTGCCCATCTCCAGAAGCTCCCGGAGAATGGCACCCTGTCTGTCATCTTCACTGTTATACTGCAGCACCCCGCATATGGGAGGAGCTTAAGTGAACGCGTGCCGAAAGGGGCTTGAACTTGAGCCTCTGTCCTTTCCGTTGCCAACTTGTATTGTTTGTGCACACAGAGAACCCCGCCTCCTCCTCCCCTCTTCTGCACTCCTCTCCACAACATCAATGCCAAGCCTTTCACTTTGTCTGTTTATCAGATCAGCTAAGCCGAATGCAATGAACTGGCATTTTTAATTCATATCAGCTTATGTATGACTCACATGTAAACTGTTGATGACTGAGAGCCTCTCCAGCCCCTGCCTAGCTCTCAACCACAGCCTCTTCCTCCTAGAGATGTGGGCAGCATTGTCAGGAGAAAGAGTAGAAGCACTAAGGTCTGACCTGGATTAGTATTAAATACTAGCAATTCCAGCTTACTGTCTAACCAGCCCATGACCTTGGGCAAGTTACCTACCCTCTCAGAGCCTTAGTATTCTCATTGTTAAAGATGAGACTAGTCCTACCTACAAAATGAAGATGCTTGCATGGACTCCATGGGCTAATGTGAAAGTGCCTTATACACAGTGGTTGTTATGGAAACACATTTTCTTTCATGTCTATTTAGTCCCCATATTCTTGTTTTCTCAGCTTCCTGTCAGACTGGGGTTTCATTTGTTCATTCATTGATTCACTCACTCATTCATTCAGTTGTTCACCCTCAGGATTTCACATGGCCTCTAGAGTCAGTCTCTAACTAGAGCATGATAAAGCCCAAACTCCCATAGCTAATTTTGAGACTCTTGTTCTCTTCCCTCTCACAATCCAGCTGTATTCTCTATGGCATCCTAATACCACCTGAACTCAGGTATGGAGTTGCCTTTCTTCCCGGACAGCTTCACCTTCTCTCTGCCTCCGGATCTTATCTCATGTTATTAAATTCAAAGAAAGCACTCTCCTTTCACGCCACCCAAACTTCAGGTCTCATTTCCTTTTGCCTTCCCTGATGAGTGTGGCCCACAGCAACCTATTTTCTGAGAGCATGTACAGCCACACCACACGGCTGGCACTTGGTCTCCTCTTGGCTGCCGATTTCACAGTGCATTGATCACTGCAGAGAAAGCAGAGAAGGCAGGGGGCAGCCTGGCACAGCAGTGGGTATGCATGTTTGTGCTCTGTCCTAGGGATCTCCTTCTCCTTCTTTTCTATCAAATATGGGGCCCCAGCCTCACACAGGTCCGGGTTTTGAGGAATCCTTTCCTATATCTATAAAAGATTCCACCTAGGAAATCCAAGAGATTCTCTTGGTTTCTAATAGTACTAACTAGTGACTGAAAGTAAGAAACACACACACACACACACACACACATATGTATATATATACATATATATCTGACAATAAATAACTAGAAAATGTAACTAAACATTTAATCTCATTCACAATAGAACCAAAACCATAAACGTATGGACTGCCAAAGAGGAAATTTAATAAGAGGTGTGCAAAGAAGAAAACCATAACAAAGATGAAAAACATAAAACTTTGCAAAGTACATAAACTAAGTTATCTACAATGTTCCTGTCGGGGAAAATTAGTAACATAAAGATATCAATTATCTCCAAATTAATCAATGTGTGTATAATTCCAATCAAAATCTCAATCACATTTTTTGGGACTTGGTAACCATAAAGTTCATCTAAAAGAGTAAATTTGGGAAATTAGTACGTTTGAGGGAAAAAAATCAAAATTTGAGAATATGGAAACCCAAGTAAGCTGCATAGCTATATTCCTGGTACCACAAGTAGATTCTAGTATAGGGAAAGGAGAGACCACTGGAATTGAGAGAAGAGTCCAGAAACAGCCCACAACCAAGGGGACATTTCAAACCAGTAGGGAGAATCAGGATTCTTCAGCTATGAGCGTGTCATCATCCATGGGCATCATGGGCACCATCCAAAATGTCAGACACATCCTAGGCAAGCAAGGCCTGGTTCCACACTCATGAAAATTATGATCTAGTTAGGGAGAAGCATGGTCTACAAATAAGTACACTAAAGATAGACTGGTAGATGCTACGGAGGGAGTAAACATATGTTTTGGTAGGCGGAGTGTGGAAGAGGCTACTTTAGATAGGTGTTGGGACAATTGAGTGTCAATTTGGAAGAACAACGAACTTTTTAGCCTCAAAAAATGAAACTAGCCAGGCGCAGTGGCTCACACCTGTAATCCCAGGACTTTTGGAGGCTGAGGCAGGAGGATTGCTTGAATCCCAGCATTCAAGAGCAACCTGAGCAACACAGAAAAACCCCATCCCTACAAAAAATAAAATTAGTCAAACATGGTGGCATGTACCTGTGGTCTCAGCTACTCAGAAGGTTGTAGTGAGCTATGATTGCACCGGTGAACTCCAACCTGGGTAACAGACAGACCCTGTCTCAAAAAAAAAAAAAGAAAAGAAAAAGAAAAAGAAAAGAAAGAAACTATACAAGTCACAGGAAAGTATTAAAGTTTTGATTAAAGTTTTGTTTTGTTTTTGAATCATTGGGTGGGGGAGAGGTTTGCCCAAGCATAACATGACATCCAGTATCCTTAAAGGAAAATATTAACATATTTGATTACATAAAATGAATCACTTCTATACCAAAATGGATACCACAAACCAAAGTTAAATGAGAAAAAGTCACCAGACACTAGAAGAAAAGATTAGCAACAAATATATCATATAAAAGAGAAATCAAAATATATAAGATAAATAAAAGTCATAATATATAGGTAGAATTTTAAAAGTTTGCATCCATCAATTAAGATGGATAAAGAATTTGAAAGATACAAGTGCCCAGTAAATATGTGCAAAGATACCCAGCCTTACTAAATCATCTAAATTCAAAACTGCCAGCAAGATTCCATTGTGGCCTAGCAGATGGGGGAGCATTTTCATAAAGAATATATTTACAACATTATAATATCTAATGCTGATGAGGTGAAGTTTAGAGAGAATAGTAACATCAATACTGATTAGTGGGAATATAAATTGAAACAATCACTTGAGAGGATAATTTAGCAGGATTTATTTTAAAATTTTTAAATAGATGCCCTTCTCCCCCCAGAATTACTTTGGCAAGTCAACTGAAATATCCACGGAAATGCACACAGCTACATAAATATGAGAATGTTCCTTGCAATTTCATGTGAAATTGTGTTATATAACAATGTCTGTTTCTGCAGAAAAAAAAATGAGGGTGCTGTTTTGTCCATGATGTAGTATTAAATGAAGAAAGAAAGTTATAGAAAACTACATAAAATACGTCTCATTTTGAGGGAACAATGTATATGTGCGCTCATTGAAAAAAACTCTGGAAGCATATGTACCAAACCTACTATTAATTGAATAGCTCTAGAGAACAGGTTGGCTGTGTGAAAGACTTTTTTTAAATTCAGTACATCTGTATATTGTTTGCCTTTTCTCTGCCTCGAGTATGTCTTATTTTTAAAATTTAAAAAGATGTTTTTAAAAAGAGATAGTGATAAATGGATTGGATCCTGAAACACAAAAAAAGACATCAGTGGAGAAACTGGTGAAATTCAAATAAAGTCTGGAGTGTAGTTCATAGTAAGTGTGCCAACATTGCTTGCTTAGTCGTGACAAATGTGCCGTGGAAATGTAAGATGTTAGCAATAGAAGACATGGTGAAGGGTCTATGGGAACACTGCACTATCTTTGCAACTTTTCTGTAAGTCTAAAATTGTTCCACAATAATAAAAAATGGATTAAGAGAGAGAATCACACAGGCTTGTAGCCAATATATCTTTGGCTGTTGGAATCTTTGGTTCCAGAAAAATTCAGGTTACTACTTGAGCCCCCTTGCTCTGAGAGCTCTGTCTGTGTCCTGCAGACCACCACACAGGGAGACCCCTATCTGGCCTCCTGAGGTCTGCAGAGATTATCTATGCCAGGCCTATATATAGCTAATATCCCCAGAGTTCTGCTCTGGGAAACCGAGGTATGAGGTCACCCCTACCTGCACCGTGGCTGGGCCAGCTTCTCAGAGACTCCACAGTTCCCCCTGCCTTCTAGCCCCAATTATTATTTATTTTACCTATATCCTTTGTCCAAGCCAGATCCTGCCTTCTCAGTATTCCCCTCCCAACCTAGAATGGTAACAATATGGGCTCAGGGAGAGGTCTGCGAGCTATGTAAGGTTGAGGAGAGGGATGCAGTCTGATGATGGCAACATGGAGCTCATAATAAGAGAAGGATGCACAAAAGCTACACTTCTCACTCTTACACCCATTGCTGGAGGCCCTATTGGGAGGAGCTGGCCTGGTGAAATCATGAGGATGCTGCCAGACGCCGCTGCCTTCTCTCCCTTCCTGCTGGGCTTCGTAGGTTTAGGGCTTTGTAGGTTTAGGGCCAGGCTTCGTAGGTTTAGGACCTTCTGACCAGAAGCCCCTGGAAAGAAGGGGCTGAGCCCAGATGACCACTGCCTCTTCTCTCCATGCAGGCTACACTTCCTGGTGTTTGACACAGAGGAGGTTCACGACGTGCTGCGCATCTGGGATGGGCCTGTGGAAAGCGGGGTTCTGCTGAAGGAGCTGAGTGGCCCAGCCCTGCCCAAGGACCTGCACAGCACCTTCAACTCAGTCGTCCTGCAGTTCAGCACTGACTTCTTCACCAGCAAGCAGGGCTTTGCCATTCAATTCTCAGGTCTGTGCGTGCCCTCTGCCAGCCCCACTCCACATATCCTGACACATGGCACCCACCTCCCTCTGGCCCTCGCTTTCCTTCACCCCTCAGTCCATGTAAGGATAGTTATTGAGCATCTGCTATATGCCTGGTACATAGTTAGCACCTGTTCAAATGTCTGTGCTGAGCTCACTCTGGTAGGGAAGACAGGTGGGTTAATAGACACTTACATAAAAATAGATAAGCATCTGGATGGAGACATACGGGCTATAATGGTCACCTTGGAGCATCAAGGAAGATGTTCCAGAAAAGATGATGTCCAAGCTCAGACCCGAAGGACAACCAGAAGAAGCACTTTCTTTTCAAGAAAAGAAAGTGTTTCAAGGAGCAAGTAGTCATCTATGACAAGGAAAGGTGCCACTGAAATGGACTTTGGAGGACTTGTGCACCCCTATTACATGGAAAACAGAGAAAAGGGCATCTTAGGTGCAAAGAACACATGAACAAGTGTAGATGCCGGAATGTGAGTTCCAGAAGTGGAGGGCTACCCCATGTGACTGAAGCACAGGGAATGAGGAGGAATGTGGGAGGTACAAGTAGATGGTGGCTTGGGGCACGATTATGAATGAACTAATGGGACATGCTGCACGCTCGGGTTCTTAGTTGAGTGCAGGTTTCAGCAAAGACTGGAAGCCAACATGAGTCATCTACATTTTATTAATTAGGCACTGCAATAGCCAATTATGGAGGAGCATGACAAAGAGCTACCCAAAATGGCCAGTGCTCAAACATCCAAATCCCAGTATGAGATAATTTATATGATTGGTCCTGCCTCTCCCTGGAATGCATCATCTCATGTCCTCTGAAGTGCCTCTTCCATCATTCCTCTCCCTGAACAAGTGACTCTGCCTCGGTTTCTGCTCATGTTTGTTATACAGCAGCTGTCTTCATTACCATCTCCTTATTCTACCGTGTGTGTGGTAGGGAGGGAGGGGGAGTTTCCATGGTGATTCCAGAGCGATTTCTTGTGGCACCTGTGCCATGGCTTTGCCCCCGAGCTCTTTCCAAGTTGGTGTATCAGCTAAGGGTGGTTGGGATATATCCCTGGCACCACTGAGATTGTTACAGAGTTGCAAATCTTGCTTCTAGCTCTTTTCTTCTACGTCTGTTATCTCCGTGGAAATGAGCATTTAGCAGCGTGGGGAGCAGATGAGAGTCTCCAGCATCACATTGCTGTATACTTATTAATTTGTTCATTTAACACTCATGCATGTTTCCAGTCTAGCATTTTCTGTCTATTCCTAAGAGTTCCATGGAATACTAATTGATATTGTAAGAAAAAAGAAGTTTGCATGATCAAGTGATGCTGGAGAGATGCTTAGGCTGATGCAGACCTAAGGAAATGGTCTGCAATATGGGACCTCTGAGAACATTTGCTATGCTAATGCACTTAAATTCAAAAGATGTCTGGTAGGTCACAATTTCCAAACATATTCCATCATGGATGACGTTTTTCAAGACCATCTCAAGAGACTAACGTTTCGTGGAACAAACTTGGGAAATTGCTGGGATAAGCAATGGAAGGATCTCCCAGCAGTAAGGAGGGTAGAATGCTAAAGAGATGGCTCAATCCACTCTCTGGGGAAAGGAGTATTATGCATAATTAAAACCAGACATATTTTCTCCAACTGTGCCCAAGCTGATGGGTACAGCTTAAAAAAAAAAAAAAAAAAAAAAAAAGTCCATAATTGTGCTGACAAATTCCCTCACAGATTTGCATTATCTGACCTCCACTGCGTCCTCAGTGTAGCCACGCGGGACAGAGTCCCTGGGTGCTCTCCTATGCTGTATGCAGGCTGCTTTCTCATGCACTGCCCAGCTCATGGAAGTCCTAGTCATCCTTCAAGGTTCATCTCAGATGCCATTGCCTCCTAATCTCCCCATTCAGAGTAAAATTGCTGTAGCCCACGGCACCCTGGCACTTTACTTCTATTTATTCAGCACATTGTCAATACCAGGCATTCTGTCTCGTCGTGAAGCTGGGCATGTACTTGACATCCCACTAAAAGCTCTTAGAAGACAGGGTCATGCCATGCCTCCCGACTCTCTCATAGTGTATGTATGCAATAGGTGCCCACTCACTGCTTAGTAAGCAAATGGGCACATGAAGATATGAACACATGAATGGATGGTTTTCTCTAACATAAGGGTTTCCTTGGGCAAGCTGCCCTTAGCATTGCTTAGGCAGAGTAGCATGGTCAAAGCTACCTAGCCTGGGCTCCAGAAAGGTCATGACAGCATGGCCCAGTGTTATGGACATAACCAAGGTTTGGGAAAGGTCACCTTCCCTGTTGCTGTCATCAGTTAGCAAATACCAGGACTACTCTAGGGAAGAGAGAACGGCTCACCCCATGTTAACTTTATAGTGTGTATTTGACAGGGGATTGTACAGAAATGCCAGGGACGATTAGTGCAGGCTTGGCTTTATTAAGTAAACATGACTGTGTAACATCTAACATCCTGTCTGTACCACGTGGATCCAGCCTTTCCCCAGGTGCTTCGCCAAGCAGCTCCAATTCAGGAGCATTAAAGAGAGAAAGTGAGAACAAAAAAAAAAAAAAAAAAGGTGAGCGGGAAGCATAATCACAGCCATCTATTGAGTAGGTGCCACATTAAGCTCTCCACTACATCAACTCTTATAATTTTCACAAGACCCTTACAGTATGGGCACCATTATTACTCCATGTTGCAGATGTGGGCTCTGAGGCTTCTCATACAAGGTCATCCAGTTAATAGCAAAACCCATGTGTCTGAGTCTTAAACCTAAGCTCTTAATCATTGTACTCTATTCCCTCCCATATAAATAATCCTTCCAAGTATGGCCAGAACAACGAGCTATTTTTCTTCTAGGGGATCATTTACATGTGTACAGTGCACTATAAAGCTAGAGATGAAAGCTAAGTCTGATTTTAACTGGGAAGGAAAAAGATTGATGCATATTTGACTTTATAAATAAGTTCAGTAGCTGTCAGATGTTGATATGTAAACAAATGAGTGTGCCTGTGTTCCAGTAAAACTTTATTTACAAAAATAGGCATAGGCCCAGATATGGCTGTGGGCCATAGTTTGCTGTATGCTTCTTTACGTGTTATTGAATGGAAGGTATCAGATTGTGTAACTCAAGACTCGTATACAATCCTAGAGGTTATAATTAGTGACATCAGTGTATACAGTTGCCCTAGGCTGCTGCTTCTCAAACTTTTCCATTGACGTCCTCCTGATAGCAGAAGAGGATGGGTGTGTATCCCCAGGAGGTCTGGAGGGTGTAGCAAGCATAAAATATCTTTAAGGCTTCACATTTTTGCTTAAAAACTAATGTGAATTTTACCTTGTAATCCAGAATAAATTATTTTGTTTTAGTATAAAAGTAGTTTTTCCTTAAAATGTTGAGAAAACTGATATTCCAATCAAATGAGTATGATTTATCCTGTGGTTTCAAGAACCTCCTTGCCCTAGAGTCTGCTGAGCACAGTCTATGAGGGATGACATAGCTGGGGACTGGGACCAGGCCCCACTGTTAGCTCTGGGCCGTGGAGGCAGCCAGGGTTGTTGCAACTCTTGAGATTCCTTTCTCTGGACTAACTCTTGCACCTGTTCCTCTGGTGTGTTTTCTCATGCCGCATTTGTTCATTCATTCACCCACTCATTCTTCTATTTATGTATTCTTTCCATCTAGCATTCATTCAGTATTCGCTTATAAAACACCTGCTCTATGTTAAACTAGGTTAGATACTAGATACGAAGATCTCCCAAATTCCTGAGTATTTTGGATTTTTAATATATCTCAGCTATTTTTGAACTCTTCTCTGCCCACTTGCTACAAATATCTGACTTTTCTTCAAATATGGTTTCAGTCTGATGGATCCTTGGTTGTCTGCCATTGCAAGAGAGAGCATGATCTTGACCTAACTTTAGTAACTTCCTGTAACCTCACAAGTGCTGCTCAGCATTTAGGCAGGCCAACTCCCAAAGTCCTTTGCAAACCCTTCCAATTGAATACATGGAGTTTATGTGTTTGTTTGTGAGATGAGATCTTACTCTGTTGCCCACACTCGAGTGCAGTGACATGATCATAGCTCACTGCAGCCTTAAACTCCTGGACTTACAGGATCCTCCCATCTCAACCTCCAGAGTAGCTAGGACAACAGGCAACCACCACCACACCCAGCTGATTTTTTTATTTTTATTTTTTTTGTAGAGTCAGGGTCTTGCTGTGTTACTCAGGCTGGTCTCCAGCTCCTGACCTCAAGTGACCCCCCTGCCTTGACTTCCCAAAGTGCTAGGATTACAACCGTGAGCCACCACACCTGAAAACATGGAGTTTAGACTTGATTATCTTGTCACTTCCTCCTTCTGATCATGTTAGTTACGTTATACAAACTTGCAATGCTTTGTTTATGTAACAATGCTTGTGTTCTTTTTTTTTTTTTTTTTGAGACGGAGTCTCGCTCTGTCGCCCAGGCTGGAGTGCAGTGGCTGGATCTCAGCTCACTGCAAGCTCCGCCTCCCGGGTTTACGCCATTCTCCTGCCTCAGCCTCCCGAGTAGCTGGGACTACAGGCGCCACCACCTCGCCCAGCTAGTTTTTGTATTTTTTAGTAGAGACGGGGTTTCACCGTGTTCACCAGGATGGTCTCGAACTCCTGACCTCGTGATCCGCCCGTCTCGGCCTCCCAAAGTGCTGGGATTACAGGCTTGAGCCACCGCGCCCGGCCCAATGCTTGTATTCTTAAGCTGAATTCAGTTCTATAATTATAACAGTTCAATCATGCTTAACTCGTAGCATCTCATGACAGGCAGATGACAGTAATGGTGAAGTACTGGAAGAATGGTAGTGGTGATATCAGTAAGAGTGACAAGTGTGATCACAAGTGGTGGTGGAGGCAGTGATAGTAACGGGAGTGAGAATAGTGGCACTGTGGCCACAGCTGCTGCTGATGGTGGGGAGGTGATGCTGGTTGTGGCAATGCACGTATGGGGCAGTCAGTGAGGGTGATGAGCTGGGAGCCTCCTGAGTGGCAGACACCCAGGCAACCTTACCCTCTCTTCTATTTCCTTGCCCCAGTGTCCACAGCAACGTCCTGCAATGACCCTGGGATCCCACAGAATGGGAGCCGGAGTGGTGACAGTTGGGAAGCCGGCGACTCCACAGTGTTCCAGTGTGACCCTGGTTACGCGCTGCAGGGAAGTGCAGAGATCAGCTGTGTGAAGATCGAGAACAGGTTCTTCTGGCAGCCCAGCCCGCCAACATGCATCGGTACAAAGCAGCTGCAGGATGCACTCTGCCCTTGGGGCTCACAGTTGTGTGCTCCAGAACCTTCCATGCTCTGCAGCTGCATCTTGGGCCTGGGGCCAAGAGAATTGAAACAGATGAAAGTTGCAGAAAGCCCATCATCTGCCCTGCTTTGCATGCACGTGTCCCCACACGCACTCACTCACATTCACACTCTACTCACAAAGCACTACAAATTCCTCACTTGCTAAAATGGTCCCAGAGATTTCCAAGTCAGACAAGTCTGTCCCTTTCTCTCTGGCCCAGGCTGTACAGATCAGAAGGAGGAATGGGTCATCTTGGGTAGTAAAGGCTAACAGGTTCCGAAATGACCCTTCTATTACCTGAAGCAATCGAAGGGCACCCACAGGCTCAGAATGTAAAGAAAAGAACCTTGCTTTTCCTGTTCTCAAGGAAATGATTGGTTACCTAGCTTTTGGTTCTTTTCGGTCTTAGAGACAAGGTCTCACTGGAGTGCAAGTGGCACTGTCACAACTCACTGCCGCCTTGACCTCCTGGGCTCAAGTGATCCTCCCACCTCAGCCTCCCAAGTAGCTGGGCCTGCAGGCCTGCACCACCACACCCAGCAAAGTTTTGTATTTTTGTTGTTGTTGAGATGGAGTCTCACTATGTTGCCTAGGCTGGTCTTCAATTCCTGGGCTCAAGTGATCCTCCTACCTTGGCCTCCCAAATGCTGGGATTACAGGGTTTTCTTTCTTCGGACTTAAAACCTTCCTGTATGAGAGATGAAAACATGAAGGACCTGAGACTTGTCTAAGGTCCCATCACTTAAAAGGGGTGGGGCCTGAAAAATCCTACCTCTAACTACTTAAGACTGAGCGGAGAAGGGAACTTGAAGGGAGGCTGGGATGGGAAAGAAAGGTAAATAGAAACAAACACTCCAGGTGCCCACTTCCACATGGCTATTTTGCTCAGGTGAAATAATGAGTGTTTATCTCCCCTGTCAATGCTGGCTGTTAGAGGACAAGAGAACCCATGGTCACTGAGTCCTTACTGTGTACTTGCCCCACACTGGACATTTACTTAGATAACCTCATTTAACTTTCCCGGCAGCTCTCTGAAATTAGCACCATTTCCTCATTTACACTTGAAACTGAAACTTAGACAAATTTGGGTATCTTGTCCCAAATCACAGAGCTAAGATATAGCAGAGCCAAGATTTACACCCACGCCAGTCTGAATGCAAAGCCTCTCATTTTCCTACCTCCCACACCACCTCCCCTGCTGGAGAGGGGTGCGAGGGACTTCCTGAGACAGCTCCGGCAGGAGCGTCTGCCCTGGCCTGCACCCACAGGCTTAATGGGAAGCAGTGCACTGTCCAGGCATCTGAGGACTGGCCTATTCCAGGCCTGGCTCTGAGACCTGGCCCTGAAGATGCGACACTAAATCCTGCTCCTCAGTGGGAATTAGGAGCCACATAGGTGTGTGGGGCAGGAGGTTGAGGCCCCGGTTTCAGAGCCAGCTGAGTTCTTCACTATGTATTCTGCTGTGTAGGGAACAGTATGGGATATTGAAGTAGACACAATCAGATTTAGTTTCTAGCTCTGCCGTTTACTACTTTGATGACCTTGGGAAATTGCTTCAACTCTCTGAGGCTGGGTTTCCTCATCTGTGAGGATAAATACACTTCCCTTATGGCATTGTGGGGTGAGGACATACCTAACCCCAATCTCAAGAGATACTAATTTCCTTCCTTTTTATCTTCCTTCCTTCTTTTCATCCTTCGCTTCTTTGAATCCTTCTTTCAAATCTTCAGACTCACTTCCCTTCCCTAAGCCAAGATTCCATCTGCTCAAGGGAATTCCGCTGAGGCCCAGGAGAGAATCTGGGAACCTCTGAGGCTCCTTCCAAATTCAGCCTTCTACAAGGCTGTGATTCCTTAGACTCATTTTACAGAAAAGCAGGTCCTGAGATGAGATTGTCCCAAGTGGAGAAGGAGGATTGTGCTAAGCTGAGGAGAGCAATCAATGTGCAGTGGGCAGGGTGGAGAGGTTAATTCAGTTTTCATCACCCGTTCTTCTACACTCGGCTTTGGGAAATGTTTCTCAGGCAACAGAATAAATGCCTTTGCCTCTTCTCTCAAACGAACTGGAAATCCCAGTGACATGCTTCTAATTTCCAGCTCCCTGGGCGTTCTGCCATGAGCGGGTCTAGCTGGCCTTGATAACCCTTCATTACAGGGAGGAAGCAAAGGAAGAAAACAAATACTCATTGGATGCTGTCCCCGTGATAGGCACCAAGCTAAACATTTTAGCTACATTATTGCAGCTGAAATCACTCTGTGGTGAGGTTAGAGCTCGGGATTCCACTCCCTGGCTCAGGTCTGGCTTCACCACAGCAAGCTGTGTGGCCTTAGACAAATTGCTCAACTTCCCTGTGCCTTAATTTCCTTGCCAGTAAAATAGAGAAAATGATAGTACTTACCTTCCAGCACTGTTTTGAGAATTAAAAAGAAAATACTATAAAGCAATAAGAACTGTCCCTGGCTCATAGTTAGCACTGTGTATATTAGAAGCCATTATTATCATTATTCTTTTACTTTCAAGATGAGGAAGTAGAGGCTCAGAGGGGTGGACAGTTAGCCCAAACTCACACAGCCAATGAGTGGCATTGTCAGAATTTGAGCCCGGGATTGTATGACTTCCAAATCAATGCCCTTTCCACAACTCTTGCCCTCAGTCCAACCTGCCCACTTCTTGGCTGTCTAGAAGGATCTGCAGCTTGCACCCACTCCCATCTGGGCAACCATGGTTTAGTAAGCTCAATAGGACCCCACAACTAACCCTGAGCAGTGGGAGCCTTCCTGTTGGTGAGGCAGCCCAGGGATCCATGCAAGGCCTTGGGGCACAACTGGCAGCAGCCAGTGAAGCCCATGCTGGGGTTCTGAGTGGGAAGCACATGCCCGATGCCATGGAGCCATCTAGAAGAGAGCTGTGCCCAGACAGCAGCCTAGAACCCAGAGACACTGACAGTACTTTGGGGGTTGGTGGGAGAGTAACAGGCGCCGTTTCAGAAACACAGAGACTCACCCCATCTGTGGCAAACTTAAGGGAGGAAGCCCCTGAGCTGGCAGAGGGAGGTGGAGGCTGGGAACCCAGAATGGAAGCCTTGTTGTGCCCCCTTAGGAAGATTTCCCCAGAGTTGGGACTTCTGATAACGACACTCACTTTCCACTCTCACTGGCCACATCAGGCTCTGTTTCTAAGCTGGCCTGGGCAAGGCCACACTCCATGGACTAGACATTACAGTCTTGCTTTGTTAAGCTCAAGGGTCTAGCCTGATTGTACTAGCTCTGGTTGGCCCTATTCATCTCGCCCTCTGCTCCCAAAGGATTCAGTGGTGGAGACACAAGTGAGACATAAGCAGACCCAACTTAAGGCACCATCCTCGCTCAGAAGCTCCTGCAACAACTGTGCTCTCCCCTGCTGGCCTGTGGGGAGAAGCACTCCTCTTCTACTCTAGTTACTGCCACCAACCATATGGAAGTAGAAAAGGGGAAAACAACAGACTTTGGAGCCAGTCCTGTGTGAGTTTGAGTCTCAGAGTGACTCTGGGCAAGTTACTTAGGCTTTCTGAGACTCACTTTCCTCCTTTATAAATCAGGAAGAATAATCCATTGCTCGTTGAGTTGTTAATGAGACATAAATGAAATAGTGTATCTAAAATGTTATTTGTTAAGTCTGATACGTAATAGATGCCTATTTGAGTGTTTCTGAAACTCAGGATGGTTCTTGGGATGTATTTTCCCATGGAACAAAAAGCAGACTACTCACAACCACTCCAATTTTATGTTCAGCCACATTAGGGCTCTTGTGGCCTGACCTGAAGATCTACCATTTGTTAGAGACCCTGTTAGGGATTGACCCAGCCCTTTAAGCCTCACCCTGAGTGAAAACCACAGCCGGAGGTGGCTCCACGACACAGCCAAAGCAGCAGTGCTCAGCTCTATGACAAGCCAAAGGCTGCTCCCAACTTTGGAGTCAGGTATACCCTTTTGCTCTCCCCACAAAGACTCATCTTGGATTTTCTAGCCAGCCCCTAAATGGCTCTCTGTGTTCCTATGGGCTCAGTGTTTACAACCTCTGATGGTGCCCTGTGGTTTCCAGACCAAACCACACCTATAGTCTTGGCCATCCTGCTAATGACCTCACACACTTCCCAGCTTTTACTCTATCCAGTCCTCAAGCCACGGTACAGCAGCCCCAGCCATGGAGGAAGAGACCTGAGCCAGGCTCTGGGGAAGCTGCCCAGAAGGTCCCGAGGTAAATAGGTTGCTGTGTTACCTGGCCACTTTCTCCCTCCCCACCTGCTTGAGAGACCTGTCATCTCAGGGGAGGGCGACCATGTAGACTGATTGGGGATTAGTAGTAGCTCCATACAACTGAGGTACACACATACTCTTGGACAAGGCCTTTTGGAAAGTTGGAAGGTATCTGCAGCCGCAAGCAGATGCCAGGAGCACTGGTAGCGTAGGAGACCAGCTGCGCTTGGCAGGTGAACATGAGCCTTTTCCCACTCCTCCTGACATAGAGTGCACAGGAACTCACAGTCAGTACCCACAAAGCTCGCCTGGAAGCCGATGTGAGGCAGTGAAGGAAGGCCATGTACTTCATAGGTGTGCAGACAGTGCCGGCTCCATCTATCAACCATTCACTCTACCAAATGCTTTAGCAGACATCTCCCATAATCTTTACAACCACACCACAAAGAAGATATTGTCTCTTTTTATGACAGGAAAGACATCAAGGGCTAGAGAGGCTAGATGAGTACCCTAAGTTCACAGGAAGCCTGTTGCTAGGAAGCAACAGGGCCAGGTATTTTTAAAAATAATTTATTGAGGTGAAATGCACCTAACATAAAATTACCCGTTTTTCAATGAACACTTCAGTGGCATCTGGTACTTTCGAAATGGTGTGCACCACCACCACTATCTCCAAAACATTCCCACCACTCCAAAGTAGAACTCCATCATTTCACCTTCCCCTGAGTCCCTAAGCCAGGTTTAACTTCAGCCTGTCAGCTTCAGCCCCTCCTCTCTCGATAGTGCATTAGCAACGCCCATGAAAATGAGCCCAGGGTGAAGAGGCAGCCTCACCCTCGTCTTCTTCTCTCCTCAGCTCCCTGCGGGGGAGACCTGACAGGACCATCTGGAGTCATCCTGTCACCAAATTACCCAGAACCCTACCCACCAGGGAAGGAGTGTGACTGGAAAGTGACCGTCTCGCCAGACTACGTCATCGCCCTGGTATTTAACATGTATGTACCTTTCCCCCGGGTGGGAGACGAAGGGTTCAGGGCAGCTAGGGGCTCTGGGACCTGGGTCTCTGGGTAAGTATTCACAGGTGTGTGAGCGGAGTTCTCAGCTCCATGGGAGGTGAAAAAGCCGAGAGAGAGAGACTAGCATTTATTGAACATCTATGTGCCAGGCACCACACTCAGTAGTCTCATGCATATCATCACATCTAATCCTTGTAGTAATCTGTGAGGAAGCAATTATTATTTCCTCTTTACCTCTGAAGATACTGGGACCCGGAAAGGAGCCCTTTGTTGGACGCCCTTGTCCTGCCCTCGGCATTCCCAGTCAGCTTCCCCAGCCCCTTCCACCCCACTCCAGAGGTATAAACGGGCGGGCTTGGGTTCCAGGCACCCCCGCATCTAGTTCCTGCACTTACTCTTCCATTCCTGCTACAGGAAAGCTCTTCAAAAGAACTGCTCTGCCTTTGCCTACTTGCTCACCTCCCATTCACTCTCAACCCACTGGAACCTGGTTTCTGCCTCCACGGTTCTACTGGAAACTCCTCTGATAAAAGCCACCCACAAACTCCTGGTTCCAAACAAAAGGCCTTTCCATGTTTTATCCCACTCCACCTCTTGATCACCCTTTCCATCCTTAGGCTGCTTTTTTGCTTGGTTTGTATGAAGTTACTCTTTCCAGTTCTCCAAGCTCTTCTGTGACGTCACGTGGACCTCTTATTAACCCATCTTCTTTTGCCGGGCTTTGCCAGACCTCCTCTTCTTACCCTACACCCCTTTCCTGGACAAGTTCAGTCATTCCTGTGTCTCCACTCTCCTCTTATAAATGGAAGACTCCATTCTGCCGCCCACCCTGGCTTTATTCTGAGCGTCAGCCTCGCTATCCAGCTGTTGGACATCTCTGTCTGCGGCCTGCAGACACTGCAAATGAGCCTGTACAAAATCAAGCATATTTTTCTCCCCCAGAAGAGCTCTGTTCTGAGCCTTGGGGCTGGCGTTGACACCTGCTCTCACGGCTTCTTCCACTAGCAGCAACCGAGGCGTGCAGCCTCTACCGCCTTCACTCTCCTCATGTATTTTCCTCTTCTCCATCCTCCCAGCTCCTGTCCTGGTCTGAGTCCTATCATCTCCCATCTGAATTACTGCCCTGATCGCCTAGCTGATTCCTCTGCCCCCTCTTGCCTCCCATGCCAGTCTCTCCCCTAGCTAGCTGTCAGAGTGATCGTGTCACTCAAAAATGCTGAAATAACCACCCTACTTTCCATTTTCACATCCTCTAATGACAGTGCTCAGCAATAAAAAAGAATGAACTACTGATACATGCAACAACGTGGATGAGTCCCAAAAATATTATGCTGAGTGAAAGAAGACAGACATAAAAAAGTACATAATGTATGATTCAACTCATATAAAATTGTAGGATCAGCAAAACTAATCCCTGGTGAAGAATTCTGATCAGTGCTGGCATCTGAGGGTAGGGAAGGTTGAATGGGAAGGGGCACTTGGAACTCTCTGGGGTGGTGGGACAGTTCTGGATCTTGATATGCATGTGTCAAAACTGATAGAGTGGCACACCTTAGAGCTGATCATTTCACACAGTGTAAATCATATCTCAATTCAAAAACAAAGAAACAAACAGATCCTTTATTTTTAAATCCTAACACGGTCCTCTATTGCTTATAAATAAAGGTCTGAACTTTGGAGTTTCATTCCAAACAATCTGGTCTCTGCCTACCTCTCCATTCAGCCCCCCCACCCCATCCTAAGCCCACCCCATCCTAAGCCCTGAGCTCCAGCCAGATGGAACTCCTTGCAGTTCCAGGGCCTCTTGGATTCTTTCATGCCCTTATGACTTTGCCTCTGTTTCTGCCTTCGCAGCAACTTCCTGTTCTCTCCTTGTCCTATCTCTAAGGGTCTTCTCATCTCCCAAGACTCAGTTCAGGCTTGATTTCCTCCATAAACGTTTGATTTTTCATCTTCCCCAAGGAACCTTGCTTTGTGTTTCTGCTCTGCCTCGGGCTGACTTTATACATTATTTTGTTGTTGGCATGTCTGTCACTTCCTACAGCACCATCAAATTTTGAAGGCAGAAGTGGTGTCTGACATGTCCCCATGTCCTTGGCACCTTGCACAGTGCCTGGAATATCGAGGGTGCTCAAAATTTGATGATGGAAGGAAAGGAGAGACAGAAAGCAGGCAGTTAGTTAGGAAGTGGTGATGCCATCATTTGTGACCAAGACTGACTCCCTCCAAAACCCTTCACTGGTGACTTTCATAAAAGCAGATGTCAAGAAGCTGAATTATAGGGGCAAGAAGACTGTGTCACCCAGCAGTGGTGTGGTGAGCCCACAACTGACACCAGTGTGACAGGGTGCCAGGTGGGAAGGAGGCCAGTGCACATCTGGCTCTGCGCCCCCTGCCTCCCATTCCTCCATCCTGTCTCTTAGCCAGCCTTATCTCCTTTGTCATAGAGATGCATGGCCTCCTCCCCATGCTATATATCTTAGCCAAAGGGTAGAGCAGTCATTTTACTCTCAATCTCAAATAGAATACAGTAAGTCCTCCATGTCATCAACAGGTTCTTAGAAACTGTGACTTTAAGTAAAACAAAGTACAGCAGGTCCTCAAATGTTTCCTTCAATGTCATTTCATTATATTGTTTTGTTTGGTTTGGTTTTGTTTTGTTTGGTTTGGTTTGGTTTGGTTTGGTTTGGTTTGGTTTGGTTTCTGAGACAGAGTTTCATTCTGTCACGCAGGCTAGAGTACAGTAGCATAATCTTGGCTCACACAACCTCTCCCTCCCGAGTTCAAGCAATTCTCATGCCTCAGCCTTCCAAGTAGCTGGGATTACAGGTGCATGCCACCACACCTAGCTAATTTTTGTATTTTTAGTAGAGACAGGGTTTTGCCATTTTGGCCAGGCTGGTCTCGAACTCCTGGCCTCAAGTGATCTGCCCACCTTGGCCTCCCAGAATGCTGGGATTACAGACATGAGCCACCGTGCCCAGCCTGTGTGTTGATGAGAAACAAACAGTTGGTTTTGTTTTATGTCATTTCACTTAAAGTCATGGTTTCTGAGAGCCTGTGGACAATGCTGAGGACTTGCTGTATCTGAGTATCCCAGCCCATGACTGGGCATGAGCAAATTTGCATCTGAAATCTATTCTCTCCAAGCTCATTTACTTTTCTATTGTTTTCATCTTTGCACACTTGATTGGTATCAATTGCCTTTGTTAGATATATACTTAAGAGCAGAATTGTTGCACCAGAGGGCAAGCATACAGGGGGGACTTCAAAAAGTTTGTGGAAAAATTGAATTTAAGATAAAAATAAAAAATAGAAACTTTATTACTCAACATAAACTCCATCAAGTTCAGGACACTTTTGTAAACAACAATACCAGTCATTTCGTCCATCCCTGAAGAACTGAGGGTCCTGGTAATGTAAACATGTCAGTGTAGACTTTTTTGCTTTGTTAACCGAAGAAAAAAATGGGTGCCCTTTAAAGATGTTTTAAGATTAGGAAACAAAAAGCAATAAGAAGGAGCCAAATCAGGACTGTAAAGTGGATGCCTAATGATTTCCCATTGAAACTCTTGAAAAATTACCCTTGTTTGATGAGAGAAATGATCAGGAGCATTGTTGTCAGGGAGAAGGACTCTCTCCTGAAGCATTTTTCTGCTAAAGCTTTAGCTAACTTTCTCAAAACAAACTCCTAAGAAGCAGATGTTATCATTCTTTGGCCCTTCAGAAAATCAACTGCAAAATGCCTGGAGCATCAAAAAAAAAAAAAAAAAAAAATTACCTTGACCTTTGCTCCACTTTTGCTTCAACTGGACAGTTCCATTCCCTGGTAGCCATTGCTTTGATTGTGCTTTGTCTTCAGGATTGTACTGGTAAATCCATGTTCCATCTCCTGTTCTTGGGAGAAATGTTTCAGGATCTTGATCCCACATTTGTAAAATTTCCATTGAAAGCTCTGCCTTTGTCTGTAGCTGACCTAGGCACAATGGTTTTGACACCCATCAAGTAGAAATTTGGTTAACTTTAATTTTTTAGTCAAAATTGTGTAAACTGAACCAGTCAAGATGTCTATGGTGTTGGTTCTCATTTGTGCTATTAATTATTGGTCCTATTCAATTAGGACACAAACAAGATTAATTGTTTTCCTCTCCAATTGATGTGGAGATCCGCCTTGGCAGGCTTCATCTTCATTATCATCCCCTCCCTACTTGAAACAAGTTATCCATTTGTAAACTGCTGATTTCTTTGTGGCATTGTCCTCATAAACCTTTTGTAAAGCATCAGCGACGTCACCATCCTTCTACCCAAGCATCACCATAAATTTTATGTTTTTTCTTGCTTCAATTTTAGCAGAATTCATGTTGCTCTGGTAGAGGCTTTTTTCAAGCTGATATCTTGTCCTTTTTAATGCCTCACATTAGATCCTGTGCAGACATGTTAACAAGTTGGTGGGAGTTGATTTTGATACAAAAAACTTTTGAACTCCATGCATAATTTTTTCATAATATGCATTTTCCATCATTTTCACTTGAGCCATTCCAGTGGGATAAATTACATTCATGAACTCAAATATTCAATTTCCTCATCTAAGTTTTTAAAATGGATTTTTCCCTCACACCAGGGTCAGAATAGCTAAGGGTGAGGACATTTGTGGGTGCTAGGAGTGGGGCAATAGCAGACCCTGAGGAGAGCTGGAGCACTGGCTTGGGATGAAGGCACGAAGCTAGGGTCCTTCATGGTAACAGGCCCCTTCCTCCCTGAGAATGGCTCCGTAGTTGGTTCATTCTCTCTTAGAAAATGAGGTTCAGAACAGCACCGTATAAGGACATTAGTGTCAGGTACGAGACCTGGGTTTTGGACCTACTTTGGTTGACAGCTTGGTGTCTAGAGTTGGCAACTCATTTTCCCTTCTGTATAAGGAGGACGTTAGGTTTTCAGCTCCAGATTTTTGGACACTGACTGGAATCTGGCTCCTCTGCCCCTGAGCCTGCCTCTTCCATCTTCTCACCTGACTGAGGTCATCAGGGCCTCATCTTCTCCCTTCCCACCAGCCAGTCTTCAGGGGTTGGGTACCAGTGGGATGGTGGGCTTGCTCCCCGGGAGGCCCCATGCTTTAGTTGAGCCTAAGACCCCAGCAAAAGCCTTTATTTGACCTTAGTGGGGTGGGGGTGGGATGTTTTTGTTCCCCAGCTTTAACTTGGAGCCTGGCTATGACTTCCTCCATATCTACGACGGACGGGACTCTCTCAGCCCTCTCATAGGAAGCTTCTATGGCTCCCAGCTCCCAGGCCGCATTGAAAGCAGCAGCAACAGCCTCTTCCTCGCCTTCCGCAGCGATGCATCTGTAAGCAATGCTGGCTTCGTCATTGACTATACAGGTAAGGGCCCTGGTGCCAGAGAGTACTGAGGATAGGTCCAGCCAACATGGCAGAGGGCAAGTAGTGTAGCGTAGTGAGGAGAACCTGGGCTGGACCACAGCAAACCCATACCAACCCTAGCACTGCTGCCGCCTGCAGAAACCTGCCTTTCCTGAGGCCCCCCCAGATGGCTTAGTCTTTCACCCCTATATTCTCCAGGGGTGGGAAAAAAGGGGACCACAATTCTTTTTGCACCTCATCTATTTCCAACCACTACTCTTCTTCTTCTCTTTTTTTATGAGGGTCATTCCTAACTCTACTTCAGCCTCATACCCTCACTTCATAGCTATCAGCTGATATCTCCCTGGGTACTCCACTTCACTAAAGGTTCTGATATGAGGCTCAATCTTCCTTTCCACCCAGAGCTTTTCACCATCCTGGGTAACTTCAACATCCCTATGGACAGCCCATCTAATCCTAGGGTCACGGTGCTTAGACCTGTGTCCCAAGGACACTCCTTGGCCATACTCTGACACCTCGTCATAGATTGGTTACTTTCTGATACCTCCTGATCACATTTGCTCATCCTTCCAGCTGTGCTAATTAAGGCATGTCTGTGCTAATTAAGGCAAGTTCAATAGTGTTGTGGTTGAAAGCAAGAGTCAAAAATTTTTCTCTTAAAAATAGTAAATATTGTAGGTTTACCTATCACAACTACTCAGCCCTACTACTGTAGTGCTAAAGCAGCCACAGACATAAACAAATGAGTGTGGCTGCATTCTAAGAAAAATTCACTTACAAAAACAGGCTGTCCCTGCCCGGTTCAGAGCATTGACTATCAAATTAATTGGATTGAAAGTTCATGTTTACGACTTAACATGTGCGTGACCTTGGATAAAGTATTGAACCTCTTGAAGCCTCCATTTCTTCCTTTATAAAACCATGGTAGGAAAATTCCTGCTTCATAGAAATGGAAAGATCAGTGAGTGCATGCATGAAAGTCCATGGTACAGTTCCTGGCACATATCACGCATTCTGTAATGTTCAAATATTATTAGTGTAGTAAGAGGAGTTCCAGGCTCTCGAGCACTCTACTGTCTTCTACGCTATTATCTCTTTTTGACCTTTTAGTCTTCCCTAATTATCTCAAATCCCATTATCTAAATCCCAGCTCCCTTCCTTGCTTGATTTGTGAGCTGGGCAAGTTATCATCTCTTGGAACATCATCTACAAAGTGTTGCTAGTAATAATTATGTTGCAGGAGGTTAAGATTAAAAGCTATTTTATACATGCATATTATACATATATATAAAATATATATGTGTGTGTGTGTGTGTGTATATATATAATGCTCCATATATACTAAACACTCTACAGATGCTCTGGGAATGATAGATTTTGTTATTGTAACTATAACCCAGCTTCACCCAGGCCTCATCAGCCTGAGCATACAAATGGGGTCACATTACCAGTTAAAATTAAAAATTTTCTGGCTCATGTTCCCCACTTGCATAACATAGGACCTCAGATACCTTTTAAAGTGTCCCCTAATTAAATATTTCCGGCCACCCCTGGGAATATCTCACATTAGCTCACACATAACACTAATTAGAACAGTGGCAGACTTAGTGTTTGCCCGTTGCCAGCACCATCCTAAGTGCTCCATATCCATCAACTCATTGAACTCCTCATAGTTCTCCATTATCTCCTGTTTGTCAGGTACAGTTCTAGAAGACTGGTGTGCAAAATGGAGAATGTTTTACTTGTAGTCTTCTTGCCTCACGGGGCTGGCCTAGGGAATGGATATTCTGCCATCCTCTCTTCCTGCAGGCACCTGCCATTTGGTAAATCTCCTGGGCCCAAACCCTCTTCCACACACTGATATCAGCACAGCCAGACACTTTGGAATTCTAACAGAAGCCATGACTTAGACCCAGTCTGGGACCTCCATTGCTTTCACCACCACTGTCCCCACTCCCATGTCATCACCATTTCTTATTATTCATCTCTTCCTTCATATTCTCATCAGTACCCTCAATTGCCTGCCCCCTAGTCCTCAAAGTGTATACACCTTGCAAAACTGTACCCTTTGTTGAACCCACACCCACACGGCTGAGGACACCCAGACGAAGCTGCACAAACATGATACTTAGAGTCACTACAGGTGATGTCGTTTCCCCCAGCCAAGTCTCAGCAACCACCAGAGAAGCCTCTGACTTGACCCAACTGAGTTCTTCTTGGCAGAGATTCCAAAATTCACCCCAAATGTCACCCCTGTCAGCCTCATTTTTTATAAGATGATTTCATTTCAGCTTCCCTGGATACAGTAAGCTACTGGGTAGAAACCCCCTCAGCTTCCTCTCCAGTCACCTTGTTCATGGCTCCCTGACTGTGGCCATCTCTCCCCCAAGTCTTCTCCGGGGAAATTCATGGTCTGAGAGCCATACTTTCAATCCTCTTTCCCAGTGAAGTTCTTTCCACTTTTGCCTGTTGATCCAAGTTGGTATCTAGAGGGGTCTTTCGGTCTAAACCATAACCCAGGGAATAAGACCTCCCCAGCTGCCATCTGAGTCAGCCAAGCAGCCAATTACTGGAGAGAGGGGAGAAGAGAGGCACAGCCTACAGATGCATCCCACATCACCCCATGAGGCTCTGTAGTGCAAGTACCAAGATAAAGATAACTATGTGTGTTTGAGGGGTGGGGGGTGCCTGTTGAAAGCCTCAAGCATCCTTCATTAGTTCCTTCCTTCCTTCCTTTCTTCCTTCCTTCCTTCCTTCTTTTCTTCCCAGACTACACACCTCCTAATGTTAGTCACCCTCTACTATCTCCCTGGGCCTCTGGTCTAGTAGCCCATTTGGTGGAACCCAGGGACCCCTGCCTTACCCTCTGGTCTGCTTCTGCCTATGCCAGGATTCTTGGTTTCCTGGAATGGGTCTACTTTGCTATCAGGTCTCATGGCTTTGATGATATTCTCCCATGCACAATATCTTTCTTTATAGGGCAGGCTCCATCACTTCATAACTGTATGGCCTGAAACAAGTTGCCTAACTCCTCTGAGCATTGCTCCCTCATCCACAAAAAAGGGACAGTGACACTAAATGAAGGAGTTGTTGTGAGGGTTAGCAAATAGACACAGCACCAAGCAGAGTGCCCAGTGCCAATAAGTACTTGACATGTACTTTGATCCACCCACTTTCATCCCACCTCCTTTTTCCTACTATGTCATTGGTATTGCATTTGCTGTGCCTTTGTTTGGAAGGGAGAATGGGGCTCACCCAGGGGAAGACAGTACATGTTCTTTTCTGTTTGCTGAAGATATAAAGTGTGAGCATAATGTTTTGCACATGTAATAAGTGTGGGATATTTATAATATGAATATTTGTGATAGATGTATGTGTCCCATGTCCCATATGCTTTACCAGTCCATGGCAAAGAACTTAGACATTCCATAGCCTGTGAGTCTGGAGGGAACCATAGATGGAGAAGCAGCCCACTGAGGACCTCCACATGGAGGCAGGGCTGGGTCCTCAGGAAAAGCAGAATTGGCCTCTGCATCCAGGAGGCATCAGTGTCCATGTCTTTTAGAGAGATCCATGGCTCTGCTAATGCTGAGAGTCTGAATATCCTGGGAGCTGTGGCTTCAGGGGTCTTGCTAAGGGAGGTGAAAGGGGCCTACCAGAGCCCTACACAGAAAGATGTTGCTGGACTCAGTTGGGTTTAGTACAGTGGAAATTACTCTCTGAGATTAACCCTTCCTCTGACCCAAGGCAGAGAGACCAGGAGCCTTTCTCCACACCCAGCTTCCCAAGTGACAAGCAGAAACAGTTTGGTAGAATCTTAGGAAATATCTAGTTTCAAATCAAAAAACCAGTTAGAGCAATTTAAGTAAACAAAGGGGTAACTTATTATAAAAACACAAGAAACAGAAACCCACTCAAAACAATCTGACACAAAAAGGAGACATTATTATAAGAAAACAACTAACAACCTAAGTAACTTAAGCTAAAAGATGTCTATATTTTAACAATACAGATAACAACAACTCTGACACAAAAAAGCAAAGTATTTTTAGAATACAAGAGCCCAAGGGCAGAAAGCATCAACTCCCCAAGGACTGGAATCAGGATGGCAGAGGCACATACCGAGACCATCATCCACACTCCAGAATCGTTCTCTCTCCTCCCTGCCTCCTTCTAAGCACTTGCTACATTCTCCCCTCCCTGCAGATCAATTGTCCTTGCTTTGCCATTCTCCTGGGATAAGTGTGGCTGTCTCACTCTTGACATTTTTTTTTTCTTTGAGACGGAGTGTCACTCTGTCACCCAGGCTGGAGTGCGGTGGTGCAATCTCGGCTCACTGCAACCTCCACCTCCCAAGTTCAAGTGATTCACCTGCCTCAGCCTCCTGAGTAGCTGGGATTACAGGTGTACATCGCCACACCTGGCTAGTTTTTGTGTTTTTAGTAGAGGTGGGGTTTCGCCATATTGGCCAGGCTAGTTTTGAACTCCTGACCTCAAGTGATCTGCCCACCTTGGCCTCCCAAAGTGTTGGGAGTACAGGTATAAGCCACCATGCCTGGATCACTCTTGGCTTCGAATCACTTCCCAATTTATATTCCAGTTTCAGATCCAGGCTTAATTCAAGTGTCCACTGAGCAGCATCATGGGATTAGGCTTTTGCAGAAGGGGCAAGAGCAGATCAGGCATTTTTATTTGTTTATTCATTCAGTAAATATGAATTGAGCAGCTACCATATGCCAGACCTTCTTAGAACAGACCAGGAAACCAAACAAAGTCCTGCCTCCATGGAATTCACATCCTCGTGACAACTAGACTGACGGACCCTTTGGTAGATGAGATGTTGGAAGGCCACCTGGTTCTAAGGCAAAGGGGGTGGGGCTTTAGATGTCTTCTCTGTTCAGTAGCTTCTGAAGGGTGATTGTTGTGTCTTAGTCATCTCTGGGCAGACTTTCTAGGAGATGATTCTGAATGCAGTCATGTCATCTGTGGATTTCTGTTAGACCATTGATCAGAGGCACTTCTATTCTGAATTCATCCTCCTAGATGGCTTTACCCTTTGCTAAAAAGAAACAGAGAACAGCAGGGATCCTGTCTTTTGGATACAGTTACTAAAATAGAGTCACAGGGAGGTGTATGTCTTTCTCCAGGCCACGGATATCAACAGAACCAGTGGGGTGGAAGGTCCTTTATTCTCATATACCAGCATGTGTGGCAGCCTTTTCCTAGGCAGGAACGTGCTGAAACATCCACGCACATGCAAGACATATTCATTCATTCAACAAATGCTTGGTGACTCCTACTTCATGCCATGCACTGTGCTGAGTGTTGAGAATACAGCAGGGAACAAAGTAATCATGGTCCCTATCCTAATGTAACTTACAGGTGAGTGAGGGAAACAGCAAGAAGTAAGAAGCATAAGAAGTTAGGAAAGAAAACAACAGGCTTCTCTGAGAAAGAAATCAGAAGGGTCATTAGTGAAGGCCTCTCTGAGCAGAGTCCATTTAGACAGAGCCCTAAAGGTTAAGTAGAAGCCCTCTGTGCCAGAGTGGGGGCCAGGGGCATTTCAGAGGGAAGAGTTTGAAGTGTGTGTTAGAGAATCTGAAGTAACACAGGAAAGATGAAAGTGTATCGATTTTTAATGGAAGGTCCTAAAAAGCATGTATCTTCTCTTTCAAGCCCTTGGAAGAAACACTGTAGGCCTGGAAGCTACGGCCACACTGGCTACCACCCCTATTCCCACTACCCGCTGCTGTTAGGGGTCATTCTTCTTAAATGCAAAATAGAACTATCTTCCATTCTCCCTCCTTTTAAAGGAATGCATGTTTGTTGGAAAAATAAAACAATATAAAAGCATATAAGATATACTCTTAAAGACTTAGCATGCCCCCAAATACCATCATCCCATGCAGTACCATTATTAACAGCTTGGTATCTCATTTTGGATATTTTCTATAAATATAAAGTAATGTAAAGTCTGCACCAGGAGTTGGCAAACTTTTTCTGGAAAGGGCCAGAGAGTAAGTATTTTTACTCCAGATGGTCTCTGTTGCCACTGCTCAGCTCTGCTTTGTAATGCTAAAGGTAGCCACAGACAATATGTAAACAAATGGCTGTGTTCCAGCAAAACTTTATTTACAAAACCAGGCAGCCACCGACCTGTGGGCTGTAGTTTGCTGATCCCTGTTCTATATGAATGAGATTGCACCATATGTACTCATCTGTAATCTGATTTTTTTGTATGTGAGCCCAAGAATAGATCTTGGACTCCTTCCGATATCAGTATTCAAAGAATAGTGCTATTCTTTTAAAAGGCTGCTAGTGTTTCAGTAGATGGTCTTAATCCACCCTTTGTAACCAGTTCCTTACTGGTTGAATGTTTGGGTTGTTTTCAGATTTTTGCAGTTATAAGGTTTGGAAGTAAGCCTCATCTAGTAGGACCAGAGAGAAGCTGACTCTTCTCATTTTCCCATTTTGAAGGGCTTTGGTTTTATTTATTATAATCACCATGAAGTTTTAGTCATTGAGTGTTATCAGTCACAGCTGAGCTTTGGTTTGGCTGACTAAAGACCTGATTTTGGTCTTAATTCTACCTCTAAATAGCTGAAAGGCTTGGAAGACTCATTTAGCCTCTCTGATCACCATATTCCTCATCTATAAACTGAACATGAGCATAACTGGCCCTGCCTTCTGCAGAGGGTATTGTGAGACACAAATGAGATAACGGTTTGAAAAGTGCCTTAAAAATTATGAAGTGATATTCCTATGTAAGGGGCTATCATCACTATCATTATCCTTGTCATTATTATTAATGTGGCAATGCTTGGGATGATGAGCTCATCTTTCTCTTACGTGTGAGTAAATATAGAATAGAGTCTGTAGTTGGAATCATTGATGTGGTTGTTGATTTTCCAAGCCTCAAAGTATTCAGCCAAACAATTCAGCAGCCATTTATTAAGCCTCTATTATGTGCCAAATAGGGCCAGCCTTGGTGCCAAGTTCTGTGCTAGTTGCCAGGGTTATGAGAAGACTAAGTGATGAACCCTCTCTTCCAGGAGTTCAGAACCTACCAGAAAGAAATACCCTTACCAAAGCTACCAAAATAGTGTGATACATGTTATAACCAGGGAAAGAAAAACAGAATTCTGCCAGAGAGAAGGTGGCATTAAAAGTGTAGGAGTTTGCCACACAAATAAGGAAAGAAAGGACGTTCTGACATCTGTAAAATTCTGGGCCAGTCATACCCAGCTAGGGTCCAATGCTGGTGCAGCAGTTACCCAAAAACACAGTTGCTTAAATGAGGTAGACGTTGATCAGCCTTCCTATAAAAGAAATCTGGAGGACAGAGCCCAAGATTGATAAGGGAATTCCACCTTGGCTCCTTGTGTCTCCCTACTCTACCATACTAGTCCATGGATCCCATTTCAAGGTTATTTCAGATCCAAGATGGCAACTGAGGTTCCAGCCATCATGTCTGAGTTCTAGACTCACAGAAGGAGGAAAGATGGAAAGAAGGAAAGGCCAATAGGCATTTCCCTCAGCTGAGTCAACTTCCTTTAAGCAGCCTTTTCAGAAGTTCCACAATAATCCACTGAAGATATTTATTAAGTGCCCACCATGGGACAGACACTGGAATACAGCCGTGAACAAAACTGAACAGCTGCCCTTCTGAAATCTATATTCTAGTGGAGGAAGACAGAAAAAAATAAGGTTAATATAGAGTCTCTCCACTGCAGTGGAGAGAAATACAGCAGAGGAGAGTGTTGGGGGCATTGGGGAGAGGAGTACTGCAATTTTAAGTAGCTACTCAAAGAGTGTCACTGAGGGAGAAATTGAGCTAAGTCCTGAAAGAGGTAAGAGAGGGAGCCACAAAGACCAGAGGCCAGTGTGGTTGGAGCAAAGCTAGCACAGAGACAACAGGAGCTGAGGTCACAGAGGGGATGACTGGAGCCACATGTGCAAGGCCTTGAAGGCCTGTTAGGATTTTGGTTTTACCCCGAGTGAGACAGGAGGCTATTGGATTGTTTTCAGCAGACATGATCTAACTCGTGTTTACATCTCTTTGTCCAGACCTAGCTGCCCAGGAGGCTGGAAAATGTAGAATTTGACTGATGTCTTGAAGTTCCGGATAAAATCAGAGTTCTGTTATTAAAGGATGAAGGTGGGGAAAGTGGTTATTGGGGACTACAGCTAGTTTTGCCTCTTATGAGCTATGTGAACTTTGATTCCAAGTTACTTAATTTTTCTGAACTTTAAGGTTTAACCCACTTTGAATTTATAAAAAGGATAGAAGAAACAAAAGACATGATGACAGATCCCTGGATCTCTATGACTCACATATGGGTCACCCAGTGGCCAGTTCTATTCTCGCCGGAGCCACTAGGCATATGGAGAAGACAGATTTGATAAAGGAGGTCAAGGCAATGCATCACGGGGCACGTGGGGAAACCGCTGAGGAGTTCCCTGCAATGAGTGGCCATGTTCTGGGTCCCACTTGGGTTTAAATGCAGTAGTGCATCCAGAGCTGCTCCACTCTCAGCTGTGGGCAACAACTTAAGGTGCAGGATGGTCTCACATGCTCCCATGCAAGAGTGAGACTCTCAGAGTCCCATCCCATCAGTCAACCAGATGATTGGCAGCTGAGTGACAGCCTCAAGCAGCACTGCCTCCTGTGTAGGTAATCTAGAAGGTACCCAGGTGACAAGGACCACCCTCAGCAAAATTCCTCCTGAGCCATTCATCTCTGATGAATGAACTCTGATCCCTTCTATTCTGGTTCTTCCCTCCTTAGCTCCACTCTTTGAATTTCTGAGTCCTTCTGCAAGGACTGTCAGCACCCTTTTGTGAGTCCCCATCTCTAGACCTCTCTGTTGCCCCCCAATAATGTATCTTCCAAAATGCTCATCAATCAACCTGATACTCAGTTGCATATCCCTGGTATTGACTGGCCTCAGCTGTGTCCTGTTACTTCCCAGCCCTGGTGACAACCCTCTTGACCATCAGTTATCTTAGAACAAGAAATCTGTTCTAAGGAACAGGAACAAATGAGGAAAGGCAATCATGCATAGAAGCATGAGCATGGGCTCCCAGGAGCTGCTCGGGATTTCTAGCTGATGGTGAGGGATGCTGGAGAGCGTCCTACAGAGATTCGGGACCTGGACTAGTACTCCCAAGCCACAGGTAATGTCAAGAGCTGTCTTGTCTGGTGCAGAGGGACAGAGTAGAGGACTGTTACTCACATCACTGTATGACTGATAGGGAAGAAGACATATAAGGATCAATAGCCACGTGAAAAAATACTATAGTTTTCATAAACTGGCAAGCACCCAATACCCAACGCAAAGCCCTGGAAAACTGCACTGGAGACATCAACTTATCCCACTGGTCGGGTAACCCAACCCAGAGGTGGAAGTGGGTTTTGTACTTCCTCCCTGAATCTAAGTATTGGTATCCATGCACTCAGAAGTACCTGCAACAGATGGGTGTGACTGGGCCTGCAGAACGGATGCCAGCTCCACTCCCCAGCCAGTGGTACAGATGGGGCAGAAGTGAGAGGAAGAGAAAGAGTATCTCCAAAAACAGGCTGTCTGCCTTGCTTCTCAGGGGAACACGAAACGCCAGGAGGCTGCTGAGTGTGAGGGGTCAAAGATGAGCAAAGGGGTGGGCTGTGCCTAAGCACTGACCTTTACCACAATGACCCTGCTGGCAGCCGAGATGTGGGCCAGGGACCGTCAGCCCCCACCAGCCAGAGAAACACATGCTTCCTTTGGGGAGGAGCAAGCAGGGGATGAGAGAGGGCCTCAGGGATTTTGCTGGGGCTCCTTCCTTTGCGGGTCAAGGCAAGAATATGGGGAGAGGCAGGGAAATTGCCCTCTTCAATGTGATTTCCATCCTTCAATTTCTACCCAAATTTAGAGACGTTTCTAGACCCAAGGGGAACAGGAACCAGAGTCACGCATCCCTGTGTGTTCTGTGGCTAATTAAAGTCGGGTTCTCCTCATGGGCCCTGCAGCCCAAGAATAGCCTCCTCATGAACCCTCTGTGTGTGTGCATGTGTTTGTGTTTCTTTTTCCCAGAAAACCCGCGGGAGTCATGTTTTGATCCTGGTTCCATCAAGAACGGCACGCGGGTGGGGTCCGACCTGAAGCTGGGCTCCTCTGTCACCTACTATTGCCATGCGGGCTACGAAGTTGAGGGCGCCTCGACCCTGAGCTGCATCCTGGGGCCTGATGGGAAGCCCGTGTGGAACAACCCCCGGCCAGTCTGCACAGGTGGTGGGAGCCCGGGGGTGGCAGGGGTCTGAGGAACTGAGGGCATGCCAGGGGCAGAAGGCGCTGCGGGCTAGGGAAAGGAAGGGGGCATGGTCCTCAAGGCTGGCTCCTCCAAGCCTGGCACACCTGGGTTTGCCGTGGATGTGTATAGAAGTGGCTTATAATTCACTAGGTGTGCAGTTCCTGTCAAGGTGTCATCTCAGGTCACATGGTGTCCCCACCCCCATTCACATAGTTGCTCATGCCCTCAACAGAGGCCTCCAGACATGCCACATCAGGGGGCTCACACCAGGGAGAAGTCGTTTAAAGGTGGCCCCTGGACTAGTTCCTAGGCCTAGGGAAAATCACCGAGAGATCAGTTATATCGAAGTAAGGCCCGCAGAGTGCGCTGATTCCAGGTGGGTCTGGGTGAACCATGGGGGTCCTGACAAGAGGGATAGGAATGAGTAGCAGGGCTTTAAGAGCTTGGTGACCACCCATTGAAAAGCAAAGGGTACCCCTTTGTCATGGTAGGAGAGGCAGGCTCAGACCCGCCCTTTGTGGAAAATGGGCATGGTGCAGGGGAACAGAAGGTGGCTGGGTCACATGGCCTGGCCGCTCCCCATGGGGTTAGTCCAGGGAAGCGTCAGCTCCCTGCTCATGCTGACACTCACTCTCCAGGTCAGATGTCAGCCAGGGGCAGCAGATTATTTCTAGGCCCCACGTGTAAGCAGAGGAGGTTCCTAATATGCTCCCTAAGGCTGTGACTTCAGGGACTAATGCCAGGGTTAATAGGTAGAGGGCAAGAACTGACACCTGCCCAAGAGAGCCCTCGGGAGCTTCAGGGCAAGTTTCAAGCCACATGCCAGGCCAGGGGTGCATGTCCTTGGGCAGGGCAGGGTCCGCAGGACTTCCCTTCTCCAAGCTAGGGGCCGCCTACCTCAGGGCAGCCCTACTGGGGTCAGAAATGCTCAGGCTGGGGCAGAACAAAGGATGGTCACTGGTAAGAGGCCCACAAGGTCACCTGACTCTCTATTTCTTTCTCTTTCAGCCCCCTGTGGGGGACAGTATGTGGGTTCGGACGGAGTGGTCTTGTCCCCCAACTACCCCCAGAACTACACCAGTGGACAGATCTGCTTGTATTTTGTTACTGTGCCCAAGGACTATGGTATGGGTTGTTGTTCATATGTTTTCTGACTCCTCACCCTCATTCCAGAATGGGCAATTCCTCAGACTCCTCCTAATTATACAGCCCCATTGTGGGAACTGCAGAGCAGTCTCCCAAAAAGGACAGCTCAGTGCTGACGTTCTAAAACGGGCTGTAGAATACATTCCTGACACAAGAGGGCAGAAGGGCATAAGTGAGCCCCGCCAGAACCAAGGGGACAGAGTTGGTGAGAAA
The DNA here is from genome assembly GCF_007565055.1 of Rhinopithecus roxellana. Taxonomy (NCBI): domain Eukaryota; kingdom Metazoa; phylum Chordata; class Mammalia; order Primates; family Cercopithecidae; genus Rhinopithecus; species Rhinopithecus roxellana. Next base: position 84,593,143 of record NC_044560.1, on the reverse strand, counting down.
CTGGCCAAGAGAGAGGGAAGGCAAGGTGCCCCAGGGAGCTACGCAGTATGGCCCAAGTCCTAAGGGAGGTGCCGCAGATCTAGACCTGTTAGGAACCCAGGGTGAGTGGCCAAGGAGCAGGAGGGAGGAAAGGAATGGGATGGAGCTGGGCTTGAAAGTGCAGGTGAGGGAGACCAGGAGCCACATCATTCTGGTGTCCCATCTGAGAACCAAAGCCTGATCCAGAAGCTATTGGTAGGACAAGCAAGAAAAAAGTGAAAAACAGGCCAGTGCCCTGGGAAGACAGAGAAACTTCCAGATTCCAAGAGATGTGGGCAGAAAAAACCAAGCTCATTACCTTGTTGGCAGTGGGGACATTCAAGAATCCTGCCAGCCCTGGAGGCATTCAGAAAGATGAAGGGCAACCAGGTGACCAGGCTGGCTGCTTTCTTCCTGGATCTCCTCTTTGTAGGAGGACTAACAACCACGTCTAAACACAACTGATGTTGGGTGTGGCAAAGGACATCAACATGTCCCAACCATCTAGGGGAGAAGCAGGAGGGAGGGAGCAGCCTGCAGAGAGCTAACTCCTTATTCCCCAAGACAGGAGGGGCAAGCACAGAGCAAGGCCTGATGCTTGAGGCATTCACCAAACATTTAGTAAGCACCCACTGGGGGCCATGCACTCTACTGGGTCCTGGAGTTGCAGAGATGAGAGAGACATGTCCTCTGTCCTCTATAAATTCCCAGTCTCATCTCTACCCATAGCTCCAGCCATCAGTACACCCACTCCTTCCCCAGAACCAGGACACTTACGTACATGTACACACACTCCCCAATATACTGAGGTGGCAGGAGCCTCAGACCTGCAGGATCACAGTTAGAAAAGTCCTGAAAGGCCGTCCAATCTGATCTGCTACCCAGAGCAGAATCCTTGATAGGTGGGCATGCAGTTTGTGCTTGAATCCCCCCAGTAATAAGGAGCTCACAGCACTCACTACAGATCTCTGTATACAGTTTTCACCTCAATGACACTGACTAACTGGCCTTGGGACACCTGAATGTGGAGTCCTGACATCACATGGAGAAAGGGATGGTACCAAAAGCTCTCTGATGGCCTCCAGTAGCTGCTGCAGCTGCTATCTGGGAAAGAAACAAACTTGGTTCCGTTTCGCTTCCACCCGCCTGACCTTTGGGTGCAGCGGGTGTTGTCTTGACCCTTGTGAAGCGCAGCCCGGCCTTCCCAGCTCCCCGCCTCCCTGTGCCCTCCCTGTGCCGGGTGTCTGGCCACTGCCAGACTGTGCGGCTGCACTAACCAGTGCAGCAAGCCACGGCCCAGGAACCAACAACTTCCCCAGGGCTGCCCTCCTCCTGGCTTGGGCCCCTAGACCCCGAGATCCCCTCTCCTGCCCCCAGCGTGCCTGCCCAGTCCCCACGCCGTGTCTCCTCCACAGTGGTATTTGGCCAGTTCGCCTTCTTTCACACGGCCCTCAACGATGTGGTGGAGGTTCACGACGGCCACAGCCAGCACTCGCGGCTCCTCAGCTCCCTCTCGGGCTCCCACACAGGTATCCGGGACTCGGCCAGGGTGGGGACGGTTATGGGCTGGGGGCATCACGGCCGGCTAAAGGAAGGAGGCTCTAGAAGCACCCCATGGCCGCAGGTGGAACCCTAGGGCTCTGCGTGCCTGTGGTGCTCTGGTGTTGTCTACAACACAGTGGCCAGCTCCTGAGAGCTCCGACTAGCGGGGCCTTCAGCAGCTGCCCTCACCCAGGCTGTGTCTACAACGCCCCCTTGTGGTGTAGCCTTCTGTTGGTTCTTACTCAAATGCAACTTTTTTCTTATTATTAATGTGTTGCATTTTCATCATAGAAAACTTAGTGACAAAACAAAATAATTGCATACAGAATCAAAATAAAGACTACCCCGAAAGAGCCACTGACAAGATGTAGTGGTTTTCCTTCCGGTCTTTGTATCTACTTCGACGTTTACATATTTTATTCAACAAACCAATATACATATTTTATGGAAATATTCACTGCGAGCTTTTCTCTGTCGTTTTTTTTTCTTGTAGGCTAGGATTTTTAAGTGCCACATAGTAATCTCTCATACAGTTAGTTAAAATTTATGTAACAAATTCCCTATTATTGAACATTTAGATTGTAATGTTTTGTGCTTATGAATAGTAATGCAATGTATTATACATACATCTTTACATACATTTCTGTCACTTTAGAATATCTAGAAGTGGAATTGTCAGCGTAAAGGATATGTGAGATCTTTAAGGCTTTTTGTGCAGATTATCAAATATCCCTCTAGAAAGATCTTGTCAGTTTGATCACCAACAATAAGAAAGAGAGCATGTTTTCTTCTTATAAAAACCAGGTAATTAAAAAAACAAAAGCGTCATCAGTTTGAAAAGTGAAAAATGGTATCTCATTTTCTAATTTGCCTTGTTTTATTACTAGTTAGGTTAAATTTTTATATGTTTATTGGCCTGTGCATTTTTTATTTGTGAATTTATTGTGAATTTGTGTCGATTTTTCTATAAGCACTTATTTTCTTATTTATTGAGCAGAGCTCCATATTTTAACCTATATAAATATATACATAATATGCTATGAAAAGCCCTCCTCTCCAGCTTGTCTTTTGCTATATAATTTTCGTCAGGGCGCTTTAATGTCAGAATATGTAAATTTCTCATGCTATCAAATCTATCAATATTTTCTTTTATAGTTTTCTCCTTTGCTTTTATGCTGGTCAAATAAATATTCCTCTGCGTTTTCTTTCACTTCTTAGTTTCATCACACTGCTTTAATACCTTTGGAATTTATTTTGATTTATTATTTGACATAGGGAATCTAACCATATTCTTTCAAATATAGTTAATCAGTTGTCCTAGCAGAAATTTCAAAATGCCAAATTTACATACACTAAATATTTATGAAGTGTCTGTTCCTAGACTTTTTATCCATTTCTTCTAAATGTCTATTTATTCCTTTTTCAGTTTTAATTATTGTAACACTTTAATAGTGTTTACTATATAATCATTTTAAACACATGGTATTATAAGTCCCCAGAGCCATCCTTTTTTTGAATTTTTATTGGCTGTTGTTGCTTACTTTTGCCTCCAAATTAAATTTAGAAATATTTTGTCAAGTTTAAAACATTGCATCAAAATCTTGACTGAGATTTAATAAAACTTACATGTTAAATTAGTGAACTCACATGTTTATAATATTAACTCTTCCTCCCATCCAGGAATACAATATGTCTCTCCATTTGTTTATCTTCTGTAGCCCTTGGAACGATGCTATAATTTTTATTTAGGCAGTATTCATTTTTTGTTAACTTTATTCCTAGACATTTCATGGAGATTTTTGTTGCTGTTGTAAATGGGTCTTTTTCCCCCGTTATGTTTTCTAGCTGGTCTTTGCTAGTATATTCAAAGACTGGCGTTTGTGGCATATTTGCTTCGTAAAGTCATTGGACTCTTCATAATACTGCTTTCACTGCCAACTAATTCTCCTGGCTCCTCTAGGCAAGAAGTGATATCATCTGCAAATAAATTTGTCTCATTATTTTATCTCCTCCTTTTCAGTGGCTTTTATTTTTTTTTTTTCACAGTTATTGGTCTATTCAGGTATATGACTCTAATATCAATGTTGATATTATAGCTTTTAGTAAAAAAATCCATTTCATAATTTCCTTTACATTTAGTACCACAATTTATATAATGTACTACGGTGATGTTTACCCTGCTTTGTATTAGCGGTGATATTCCTGCCTTTGTTATGCTGCATCGTGCATTCATCATCCCCTTTTTCCTTGGCTGTACCAGGTGTTTTGTGTTTTTTTGTTTGTGTTTTTTTATTTTTTTTTTGCTGCAACTTATCAATTATTCTGCAGAGTTTGTTGTTTTTTTTTTTATTAGTCTCTGCCTTTATTTCATCATGTCCTTCCTCATATTTTTCTTCTGATTATTTTGTTCTTGTTCTAACTGCTTGAATTGAGAGCTCTGTTCATTATTTTCTCTGCGTAATAAGGAACATGTTTACAGCAATGTATTCACCTCCAAGCATAGTTTTGGCTTCATGCTATAAATTTTGATATGTACTATGTTCATCATAATTACTTTTTAAATAGCTCGTCATGGTGTTGTTTACTCTTTTTGCCCAAGAGTTGGCTAAGAATGTCTTTTCTTTTCCCCTAAGAACATGGATTTTGTTCTTGTTGCATTAAACTTTTGTGTTAATTTATATTTTTATTTCCATGTAGTGAGAGAATGTGGCCTGTACCATTTCTTCTTTGAGGATTAATTGAGGTCCTCTCAGTAGCCAAGGACCTTTTTTTTTTTTTTTTTTTTTTTTTTTTTTTTTTTTAGTTTTCTAAATATCTAAGAAGGATGTGTATTCTCTGTAAGGTAAAGAAGCAGGACGAATGAGCTGAGGCTGTACAATCACACTCTTTTCTTAGCTCTCCTATTTGCTTTCTAGATGACTTAGGGCACAATACTTGACCTCTCTGAGCTTCAGTTTCCTCCTCTGTAAAATGCAAAGAGAAAGAATCCTACTTCCTATGGTGTTAGGAGTAAATGAGATTTGTAATTGCCATTAAATCAATCTTACTCAATTTTGTTATTCAAATCTATTGTATCAGTGATTCTCAACCAAATGATTTTTTTGTAACCACCACCTCACACATACACACCCAACCAAGAGTGTAAATCAGGAACTCCTGGAGTAGGATGCCTTTTCAAACCAGATAGATAGATAGATAGATAGATAGATAGATAGATAGATAGATGTATAGCTATAGATTTAGAGGTATAGTAAGGATCAAGTAAAGAGAGAGAGGTCTACATTTAAGACCTATAGATATAAATATGGATATAGATATAAGTGTATAGGACCAATAGAAACAGGAAGGAAGGGAAGGGAAGGGGAAAGGAAAGGGGAAGGGGAAGGTGGGGGAGAATCCCAGCACTTTGGGAGGCCAAGACGGGCGGATCACGAGGTCAGGAGATCGAGACCATCCTGGCTAACATGGTGAAACCCCGTCTCTACTAAAAAACACAAAAAACTAGCCGGGCGAGGTGGCGGGCGCCTGTAGTCCCAGCTACTCGGGAGACTGAGGCAGGAGAATGGCGTAAACCCAGGAGGCAGAGCTTGCAGTGAGCTGAGATCCGGCCACTGCTCTCCAGCCTAGGTGACAGAGCGAGGCTCCGTCTCAAAAAACAAAAAAAAAAAAAGGTGGAGGAAGAAGAGAGAGCGAGAGAAAGAGAGAGAGAGAGATGTATAAGACCTGTAGATACCAAACTCCTGACCTCAAGTAATCCACCTGCCTCAGCCTCCCAAAGTACTGGGATTACAGTGAAACCCTATCTCTACTAAAATTACAAAAATTCGCTGGGCATGGTGGTGGGTGCCTGTAATCCCAGCCACTCGGGAGGCTGAGACAGGAAAATCACTTGAACCTGGGAGGCAGAGGTAGCAGTGAGCAAAGATCGCGCCATTGCACTCCAGCCTGGGCGAGGGAGCGAGACTCCATCTCAAAAGAAAAAGAAAAAAAAACCTGTAGGTATCAATATCAGTGTATTCAGAGAGTCCCTTATTCCTCATTTGGAGAAACACTGTAACGAGCCATTGATACTGATGGGAGTGCACTATGTCCCTGTCCCTAAGTTGTGTTGGGGGAGAAAAAGCTTAAGGACTGCTAGTCAACAGTCTTCATTTTGTTTTTCTATTTGATGTATCAATGATTGTGAATGTTGCATGAAAGTATTTCCCATTACAATTATGATATTTTGTTGTCTTCTTGTATTTCTAGCAATTTTTGCATCTGTTTTCCTGACACATCTTCTCTCATTTTCTCCAACTCTTTTTCTTTTAAGAGGAAGTTGACTCATTTATTTTACAAGTGAATTATTTGGTCTGATATCTGTCATCTTGTATTGTTCTTCCTGCGCTTTTGTTTGTGTTGTTTTGATTTTGCTTCCTCGCTTTTCCATACATACCTGACCCATCTCTAAATTTTCAAGTTCTTCTTGATATATTTGGACTTTTATATTAATGTTATAGTGGTTATTTTTTAAATTGTGGACTTCTTCCCCAAGAGCAAATTTTTGCATTTGCATTTTGTTTTGTTAGCTCATTTTGTTTTGTTAGCTCATTATACTTTTCTGGTTGTATTTATCCCTGCTGGTTCCTGAATTCCCTACTTTAGTTTTGGGTTTTTTTTTTTTTTTTTTTTTTTTTTTTTTTTTTTTTTTTTTTTCAGTAGGGCTTATAACTGCAGTACTTTCTGTCACCATGCATATATGAGAATGCTTTCCTTTTGACATAGGATATAAATAACCACTTGATTGCAAATCAAATTATGGGTCAAACTATATCTTTCAAAACTGCAGTAATTATTCCACCATTTACTGTTACAGACAAATTGGAGTCCAACGTGATTCTTTGTCCTCGTACATAACCTGTGCTTTTCTGTCTATATGATTTTCTTTTTTGTTGTTAATGAAAAAGCCCACTAGGATGTGTTGTGGTGGAGGTCTCTTCTCACTCATTCTATCTTGCACCTGGCAAATACTTCAGTCTGAACCTCACATCTTAGGAAAAGTGTCTTCTTTCTTAAATGATTTTTTTGTGTGTGCGGGGGAGACAGAGTCTCACTCTGTCGCCCAGGCTGGAGTGCAGTGATGCGATCTCAGCTCACTGTAACCTCTGCCTCCCAGGCTCAAGCGATTCTCCTGCCTCAGCCTTCCAAGTAGCTGAGACTCCAGTTGTGCTACACCACACCCGGCTAATTTTTATGTGTTTAGTAGAGATGGATTTTCACCACGTTGGTCAGGTTGGTCACAAACTCCTGACCTCAGGTGATCCGCCCGCCTCGGCCTCCCGAAGTGTTGGGATTACAGATGTGAGCTACCGCACCCTGTCTTAAGTGATTTTTTTTCTCCTTCAATTTCTCTGTCTTCTTTTTCTGGAATTCCTGATATATGCATATGGATTTTTTTTCATCTTTCATGTCACTTGTCATTTCTCTCATTATTTTAATCTCTTTATACTTTTTCTGTGGATTCTGAGAGAATTTCCAAAATTTCATCTCCACTTCACTGTTCAGTTTCTGTGGAATCCAGCTGCTTGCACTAGCATTTCTCATCTCTATTGATCTCAGATCCTTCATCCTCTGACTTCACAGATGCAATGCTAGATTTAATCTCATGACAACCATGACTGAACATCTGCTGAGAGTTTTGCCTGTTCTTTATTGTGGTTCAAATAAAGTATTTGCTTTGACCTCTCAGAGTGATCTCCTTCCTCAAAACTTTTAACATTTTTTCTTATGTCCAGTGATTTTACTATTTGCTCTCTCTCAAAGATGGAGGCCCATGTGCCTTCAGGGCTGAAGTTGACATGGGTTCTGTGAGAGCTCACTAGGGTCCTTATCCACATCTGTCAGGCCAAATAGAAAAGCTGAGTTTCACTTTGCTCACATCCATCTGGAGGACGAGTTGGAGATGGCAGTGATAACAAAGGGAGGCTTTGTCTTCATGAGTTTCTTTCTGCTTTGGCAGCTACATGTTAACTGGGGCAATAACTGTTAGCTGGGGCAATGACTCCTAGCCAGGCTCAGCCCTCTGGGTCACATGTACATCTAAGCCTGTTTTGCAAAAGCTCTCTGCTCCCGTGTTGGTGGCATCACTTGAGCTTCCTGGAAGTACAGGTGGACCTCCCAGTAGCTCCTTTGTGGGTCCTAACTCTAGCCCTCACTGTAGTGGAGATATAGCCTGGTTCTCTGTAATCACTGTTTCCCTCCTGAGAATGGGGTCTGGGGTCAGCAGCCCTTCCCAGGGGTCCCTAAGTCTGCAGGGGGCCAGCAGGCAGAGTGGCCATGCTGCTGCCTCCACCCATGTTCTCCCTGGGCTTCCCCAGGATGGTGACTACACTAATTGGCTACAGGTCTCGTTGGTCCTGTCTCTCCCCTGGCCTATCTGTACCACACCAAGCAGAAGATGCACCTTTATCTTCTGCTACAAAGGCTATCAGCCTACCCTGGTTTCCTGTGGCCATGCAGCTTCCCCCCAGTTTGTGTGTTATTGGCCGGCAATAGTACATCCTGGTTTGCCTGGGACAGTCCCACCGTAACTATTGATAGCACTTTCTTTGACTCTCAGAAGTTTTCTAGTATGAGCAATAAATTACACCATCGCTCTGGTTATTGACAGGATGGTGGGAGAGTGTCTGGGAAAGACCAGTTGCTCCCAGATGATCACATCATCCTCCTTCCCAGAAGCCAATGCTGTTTTTAAAAATGCAGATTGATGTCAGTTTTCCAAGTAAACCACCAGTCAGTCGGCTTAGTAACAGCTGCTCTCTCCATCCCTGTCGCTCCACACATCCTTAGCAGCCTTCTCCTTTCCGGCACAGGTCATTTAATCTTTCTGGGCCTCTCTTTCTTTCTTTATTAAATGAGCATACTCAACTCTGTCATGCCAACCTCACCATGACCACGGGTCAAGTTAAGACTGTGGATGAAAAGTTTTCTAGAAACTTTAAATTGTAAAGCGCAGTAAAAAATGTAAGATTTCATTTCAGGAAGGCCTGGAATGTGGAAGGAATTGCTGCATGGGGTACTGGAAGGAATTGCTAGGAATTGCTGCATAAAATCCTTCCTGGCCTGGATTTTATCTTCTGGACCCACCTGCTGGACTTACTGTTCTCTCCTCCTTGTCCCTTATCTCTGCAGGAGAATCATTGCCCTTGGCCACCTCCAATCAAGTTCTCATTAAGTTCAGTGCCAAAGGCCTTGCACCAGCCAGAGGCTTCCACTTTGTCTACCAAGGTATGGAGGACATGGACGCCAGAGGTAGGAAGGTGATCTCGGTTCTTAAGGGACTCATGATCGAAGGAACAGGGATCTTTGACCTCTAGTCTCAGGGTGTTTGGGGGCAGTTACTAGTTTGTAGGGCAATTCCCTGAAATTCAGTTGAATTTTTTACATTCACTTACTCAGCAGACATTTCTTAGACAAGTTCTGTGTTCAGTGAGGAAGGAAATCAGACAAGGGAAGCTAATTTTTTCCCTTCCCCACCCCACCCATTGTCTGGCATTGTCCAGATGGCACTGAAGAGACCAACCCCAGGCATCTTACCTAGACTCCCCTGGAGCTTGGTTTTGTCTGCCAGGCACAGTAAAGGTGCGGGGAAAACACAGGCTTTGAAGTGCCGTGGACAGGGATTTGAATCCCACCTCCCCACCTTGGAGCTAGGCTCCAGCTACGCGAGGCCTCAGAGCCTGTTTGCTCACCTTTAAGAAGAGGGCAATTGCAATGCCTCACTGATAGGATGCAAAGAGGCTTCGGAAAGTAGCTGGTACCAACCCGCCAGTCGGTGTTAGTTCCCTTCCTTACAGGCCCAGAAAGGCAGTTTGAAGCACCCTGGCTTTCACCCCCGGGCCCCAACCTCCACGTGCCCAGGAAAACATCCACTTCTCTAGGGCCCAGGTTCTAAGCATGGTCCTGTTCATTCGACTCTGCCCAGGATGAGCTGTGTTTCTCTGCAGGGGTGATCCTGCCACAGGGGAGGCCATCCCGGGCCCATCAGCCATTGTGGACGGCAGGAGGGAGAGAAGACTGGGGTCATGGAGGGCAGGGCCCCAGGCAGGATCTTAAGGCACATGGGGAAAACAGGACAGAGGCAGGGTGAAGGCCCTGAGAAGGTGGAGGAGGAAGGCCCATTCTCCTTGCTAGGGAAAGTGGGACCCTGTTGAGTGAGGGGCGTCATTGGGAAGGCAAAGAACAAAACTGGGCCTAAGGTCTGTGGGAGGTCCACGGCTCTACCTCCCGTGCTTTCCAGGAGCTGTGCTGTAGCACTGTGTGTCCAACCATGCTTCAGTATAACAGGCATCTTCCTAGTTAGCCCTCAAGCCCTTCCCTACCGGAGAGCTTCCAGAGCCTCTCAGGGTTTCATCCAGAAGGTCTTTGTTCCAGACCCGTTGTATGTCTGTCCCTGGGCCAGTTTCTGGGGAGTGAGTCCTCCCCTCAGTGCCCTTGTCCCCCGCAGCGGTTCCCCGAACCAGCGCCACGCAGTGCAGCTCTGTGCCGGAACCCCGCTATGGCAAGAGGCTGGGCAATGACTTCTCGGTGGGGGCCATCGTCCGCTTCGAATGCAACTCCGGCTATGCCCTGCAGGGGTCGCCAGAGATCGAGTGCCTCCCTGTGCCTGGGGCCTTGGCCCAGTGGAATGTCTCAGCGCCCACTTGCGTGGGTGAGTAACCAGGAGCCGGGTGTTGGGGGTGCGGGGGGCGACACGTAGTCCTTTCCCTCTAGGGGAAGCAGTCAGCCCCAGCGATGCCCCACGGCACACAGCGGCCGCTTCCCCCTGCATGGCTGAGGTGGGGTGTTCCAGTCAGCTCCAGTCCCCGGCGCTGTGGGCTGTTGTGGAAGACAGCTGGGGTACTGGGGACGGGGCACACGTGGAGAGAGGAGAGGAGCCCAGGGCCCCAAAGAGAGTTGCATGGGGAGAGGCCATGGAGAAGGCAGGACTGGGGACATTAGGGAGACGCTCCCATGGGGAGAAGGACAAACAGAGGCTGGGGGCCCTGAGGGAGGAGTCTGCTTGGGGAGGCTCCCACGGGAGGCCACAAAGCCTCTGACCCGACGGCCTCTCTTCCCAGTGCCGTGTGGAGGCAACCTTACAGAGCGCAGGGGCACCATCCTGTCCCCCGGCTTCCCAGAGCCATACCTCAACAGCCTCAACTGTGTGTGGAAGATCGTGGTCCCCGAAGGCGCTGGCATCCAGGTAGGGGCAAGGAGGCGCCTCTGTTGGGCAGGTGGCCGTCTGCTCACAGGTAACTGCTCACAGGTGGCCGACCACAGATGCTGGCTGGTGCCAAGGCCTGAGTCAGGGTAAGCCAGGAAAAGACATATCAGCCCTGTACTTGGCCCTGTGGCTAAGGAGGCTCAGTCCAAATGTGGAGATGTGGCCCCCAAGCAGAAAATACAGCAGGTTCCAGACCCCAAGAGCTTCAGGGGCATGCGGTGGGAGTTGGGTAATCCAGAAAGGAGGAGAGGTGGACATCGCTTGGCCCTGGCCAGGAGGGGAGGCTAAAAGAAGGAATGGGTCTGGAGCTGGAATCTGAAGTGTGGGAAGGATTCATAGAAGTTGTTTCTCAAATGGCTAAAGATTTTCATAAGATTTTGAGGGTTTGAAGGGGAGGCAGTGCTGATGAGAAGAAAGAGCAAAGCACCCAGCACAGCTGAAGCACAGAGAACCTCCAGGCACACACCTAGGGAACCTCGCGCAGCCTGAGCTGTAGAAGCTGAACTGGGGCATAACTGGTACCCAGGGGTAAAAGCCAGGCAGAGGGAGTCCCCAGCATTGGTGCCAAGGCATGGAAGAGGGTCAAGAGCCTGCAAGGCCAATGGAGAGGCAGCAAACTGGGACTCCAGCAGACAGATCCGGGCAGGAGTGGGTTACAGGATCATTGCTGCAGGACATCTGATGCAATCAAGGCAGGAAAGTGGGGAAACCCAAGGAACGTTCCAGAGATGAGGAGACAGTCAGTGAGACTGTCTTCCCACTTCCTGGAATTTCTTTTCCCCATTTTCTACTTTACAAAATATCCCACTGTCTTCTAATCATTTTTTTCCACATCTGTCTTCCCCACTGGACAACGAGCTCCTTGGAGTCGGGGCTACATCTTACTTTTATTGGAAGGGACTAGCATAGTGTTAGGCCAAGAGTAGATTCTCAACAAATTGAATTAACTATGGGAAGGGCAGAAAGGGAAAGCAGAGAAGGAGGGAGGGACGCAGGCTGCCTAACCAACAATTCAATCCTCTGCCTTCCCAGATCCAAGTCATCAGTTTTGTCACAGAGCAGAACTGGGACTCCCTGGAAGTATTTGATGGTGCAGATAACACTGTAACCATGCTGGGGAGTTTCTCAGGTAAGCTGGGTTTCCAGGGACTTCAGTTTGGAGGGTGGTGCTAGAACTCCTCATCATGAACATTGCTATTATCATTATTATTATTGAGATATAATTTATAGTCCATGAAATTCACCATTTTCAAGTGGACACAGCAGTAGTTTTCAGTAGATTCAAAAGGTGCTACAACTATCACTACTATCTAGTCCCAGAACATTTTGACCACCCCAAAATAAACCAGGTACCCATTTGCACTCCCCTCCCCAGCCCACACCTAACCTCTAGTAACCAGTAATCTACTTTCTATCTCTATGCATTTGCCTATTCTGGGCATTTCGTATAAATGGAAGCCTTCTGTGTTTGGTTTCTTTCGCTTAACATGATGTTTCCAAAGTTCACCAAGTCACAGTATGGTTCAGCACATCATTGTAAGGACAGAGCATATTTTGTGTGTCCGTTCATCAGTCAATGGCTTGTTTCCACTTGTGTGCTGTTATGAATAATGCTCATGCACAAGTCTTGGTGTGAACACACATTGTCACTTCTCTTGAGTATACACCTAGGAGTGGAATTGCTAGGGGAACTCTATGTTTAACTTTTGGAGGAACTTCCTAACTGTTTTCCAAAGTGGCAACACCATTTTGCCATTCTAGTGATGGAATTCTGACTGAGTGTGGTGTATAGCTGTGCCCATTGGCCAGGGCAATTATCTGAATCTTTTAGGCCCAGAATTCTAGATGGCCAGGAGATAAAGAGGAGTACATGCTCCAGATAAACTGTCCACACTGCAGGACTGCCCAGAGAATAATACAGGTCAGAGCTATCCTGAAGATAGCTAAGAGGAGACCCAACTCATACCTTACCCTCCTGTGGGCACATGGCTCTGCCACTGCTCATTTTATAGGAAGCAGATTAGAGTTTCCCCTCCCTCAGCCATTGGACACCTAGCCCTCTGAGGAGTGCTAATTTGTCATTTAGTGAGTTTCATAACTGGGGACATCTGGGGGCCTTGGGAGCAGAATGTCAGCAGGTAGCAAGATCCAGAAGAATGGGGAGGAATGCAAGGGCCTGGAGGAGCCAAACTTAAATGACCCCTGGTGTCCTTGCCCTAGGAACAACTGTGCCTGCCCTTCTGAACAGCACCTCCAACCAGCTCTACCTTCATTTCTACTCAGATATCAGCGTATCTGCAGCTGGCTTCCACTTGGAGTACAAAAGTAAGAATCCAGGGTCTTGGCTGGTACAGGGTTCAGGGTGGGACCTAGCAGTTACTGAGCCCCTTCTGAGCAAGGGTTATATTGGAGCTGCATGTTGTCCATCCCACGTAAGCCTTCCCACAAGCCTAGGTGAGGATGCTAAAGCCTGGAGAAGGTCTGAAACCTCCTCAAGGCTGAGTTCTCGTCCAAGTATCTGTTACTCAAAAACCTGTATGCCTGCTCAGTATCTACGCCAGGTATGGAAAGGGGACTTGCATTGGCCAAGGTCCCAGCATATAACTGGGATGTAAGAAAATTGTGCCTTCCTCCCCCAGTTCTAAAACCTGGCCTCTCTAACCCCTAGTTCTGTGATGCGATTATTTTTGAAGTTCCTCCTCTCATTGGATATCTCACTCATCTTCTACCAGATTTCTCACTGCAGGCTCAAACCCTTATATCCTGGCTTCTGGCATCCCTAAGTGGTCACTACTAAATATACTCTTCACAGAAAAAGATTTGTAGATGTGCCTTCTGGGGATCAAAGAAAGGTTTCTAGGGAAACTGCTTGCATACTGGGACTGCCTGCCCCACCCCCTTTCTCCACTGGGTACAGGGAAGAATAGGTAGGCAGCAGCATTTTTTACACTTTTATTCAGCATATACTTATTGAGCATTTACAACATGCCAGGCACTGTGCTGGGATTGGGAACAATTAAGGTGGGTCAGTCAAAGTCCACTAGAGAGAGGTAGATACAGAGAGGTGCATGACAGCATTACAGGTGCTCTCTTGGATGACTCTAGATGGTAGAGAAGTGGTTCAAGGGAGAGAATGGTTGTGGGCAGGTGAAGATGCAAATGTCATGAAGAAACATTGAGCACCTGCAATGTGCCACGCCCTGTGTTAGGTCTCCACAGAACAAAGGTGAATAAGACAAGGCCCCTGCCTTCAAAAGCACAAAATCTAGAGGGAGAGATGGACATGGACACAGTCATTTTTGTGAAACCTGAGGTGCTAAGAAAGTACAAAGGAAAGGAGCTAAAGCTAGGCCTTGCAGAAGCAGATGCCTGAGTTAGGTTTGCAATGGGAAGAGAAAAATGTAGGAAGGCATGGTTGGCTTGACCATCTGTGACAGCATGGGCCTGTGCAGAAAGAAGGCCCACTTGGTGCTAGATGCCTGATTGGGTCAGAACTATATGTTACACACATGCCCACCTGGGTCTGTGAAACAAATGAACTTCATCCACCTGCTTCGGAAAGAATTACATAGATCCCAGGATGCTCGTCACCGGAAAGAACTGAAGCATGCACCTGGAAAAAATAAAAAAGACCCAGCCCAGGACAGCTAGAAGCAGACCCTGCAGGGTAGAGGGTAGGACAGGGACCTCTGAGACTCCTCCCAGCAGATATGTAAGGCTTCACTCCCCTGGTGCAGTGAAATATCCTGGGTTTCTTGACTAAATCACATTTTTTTCCTTTTACCCCTTCTTCTCTGTTCTCTCCAGTTTTGTTTCTCTATCCAATATTTTGAGTTCTTAAATGTTCCCTAGAATCCTCTCTGTTCTTTCTTCTTCCAAAGACACATTTTCTTCCTAAATCACTTTACCATTCTACTGCTTCATTCCCAGGAAAAAATCCACCTCTTCTCAATTTTATTTGTCCAAAGGGATTGGCAGTTTTCTCAGTAGCTGACATTTCATGTGTTGTCCCCTCATGATGGGAAGAGCTAGGGAGAAACAGAGCTTCCCACTGTATTTGGAGACTGGAATTCCTAGGAGCCAGGGCCCTGTAGTTATACTTTATTTTGTAGGATAATCTACAAAGAGCTCACAGATGATAGAGAATTAACTGCTATTGTAGAGGCAAATGGTTTTGAAGGGTACTGAAAAGTCACATCCACTGCTATGATTCATAATTAATGTTTATTTAATTTAAATGGAAATGGAGCAATATGCTTTCAAAAGTAATAAATTATATATGATAAAAAAAATTTTCCTTTGCTGTAAGCATGGCTTAAATAAAATCAATCTGTGCAGCATAAGATAAGTTAGCATGGACTTTTCTCTATCTCCCTCCATTTTTCTCTTCAGCCTCACATTTCTCCCATTCCATTTTTCTTCCTACCACGCTTTTTTGTTCTCATTCAGCTTTTCTGTCCATCACTGGACAGTAAGTAGGTCTTTCCAATAAGTCAGTCTACTTAGTTGCGACCACTGCACTAAATAGTGAGTTTTGTTCTACTTGGAGTATGGAGAGGAAGGGGGAGAAATAGACAAGATGACAAATGAATCACTTGAAACTCAGTTTGATGATTTTTTTAATGCTTGTCGTTGGGGTCCTTTGTCTCAGCTGCTGAGAGTTTTGGACAAGGCTCAGAGAGTTTTCATTTCCAAATATCACACTCACATCTTAAAAGCACATGTGGGACAGGAATTGCCTGCAAAAAGTGTGAAGGAATCTCCAGAGTGATAGCAACATTCTGTGGTTTTGACAGGTGTTTGGGTTACAAAGGTACAGGCATTTGTCAAAACTCAGCACAGGTACACTCAAGATTATGATGTTTACTTGATTATTACCATGTTCACGCACAATTTGTGCATTTTGTTATATGTGAGTTTCCCTCAGAAGAAAAAAAAGCACATGTAGTTACCAGAGTCTCATCTCTGAATGTGGCATGAGGACTCATCTGCTGCTGCCTGGGAAGATGGGTTGGTGGCTGGTGGTCTAGGCTGATTGGTCCTTCCCTGTTTCTTTTCCATGAGCCCCTAGCTGCCTGTGGGCACTGGATACACGTGGACTCCTCAGGGAGCCTGTATCCCCCAAGGGAGCCTCCAGAAGGGCCAAGGCTGCCGTCTCCCACACTCTCTGGGCCACGCCACCCAGATACACAGTTCGCCATCCACCCCTTTCTGCCGCCTTGATGAAGAAGACCACTTTAGAGTTTACAGCTACCTCTCCGCCTCCTCATGAGTCTTCTGGCCCTTGCCCCTGGAGAAGTGCCCTCCAAGTCCAGTCCAGCAAGACACAGAAACTTTTTAGTGCATCTGAAGCACCTGCACCTGTACATGGACTCCTGCAAAGCACAGAAGAGGCAGGAAGCCCCCTGTCTGGAAATGCTACACTCCCATTTGCTGTGTGAGAGGCAGCCAGGGAGGGATTCAAAGCAGGATGAGGACCATTTTAGGAGGGGAGGCAGGGAGAGCAGGGGACAGGGTCAGACATGGGCTCGTGTGGCCTCAGGTCTTGGCCTCCACTTGGCAGACCTGGGGTCAGACTGGGTTTGGTCTGACTCTAACTGACTCTAACTGAGCCCCTGAACATCGCTGATATGTCCCTCCCTGCTCTCCTTCCTTCTTGACTTTCTTTTCTCTCTCTCTCTCTCTCTCTCTCTCTCTCTCTCTCTCTCTCTCTCTCTCTCTCTCTCTCCCCCCCCCCCCCCCACAGGATCTGTCTTCTTAGGATAAGGAAGACAGAGGGGAGTTAAGAGTAGGAAGCAGGAGGGATGTAGGAGGAGAGCATGCAGAGAAGTCTCCCTAGCTAAGCCCCCTCTCTAAGAGCTCAGTGGGTGGACAGGACAGCCAGCATCCCCTGGGATCACACCCACCTCTCCCAAGGAGCTTTGGTCTGTTGAGCCTCCGTGCCATGTAAATATTCTGTTTTTCTCTGTGTGCTGCAAGGTGAAGACAGTTGGGAAGAACTAGCCTACAAGATGAGAGAAAGCACAAATTAGAGGCACCCCTTCTCCCTGCCGCCAGCATCACCCCAGCCTACCGCCGTGCTGACCTGCTGGGCTAGTCCATTCTCCTTTCCTTCTGTCTCTGTCTTGTCTAGCGGTGGGCCTGAGCAGTTGTCCGGAACCTGCTGTGCCCAGTAATGGGGTGAAGACTGGCGAGCGCTACTTGGTGAATGATGTAGTGTCTTTCCAGTGTGAGCCGGGATATGCCCTCCAGGTACCTCCCCTGACACCCTAGAGCAGGAAATAGGTGTCCCCTGAGATGTGGTTGACAAGCCTTGTACCAGCAGAGCTGCAGTCACCAAAGAACAGGGAGCAGCCCCCAGGTCCCCTGGGTACCATTATCCTCTCCTGGAGCTGTTCATGCAAAAGATAAACTCTGCTGACTTTAACAATTTGGCACAAGCCAACCTCCAATGTGTTCCTGCAAAGTTGGGTTTCATTCAGCTTTAGGGAAATTTAATTTCCCTTTGAAGGCCATCAGGGAATTTAGTAATTAAAGGAATCTCACAAGGAAACCTCTAATAATGAGAATTCTTTAGTAATGGTTGTTAATAATTGTCCTTCCCCAAATTCTCTCTCCCTCTGCCTTACTCCCATCCCACAGTGGATCTGTGTGTCTTTGTGTATCTTGTTCCTTAACATGAGGCCCCTGAACCAGACCCCTGTACAGCCCCTGGTTGTACATACAATTGTGCCCACGGGGACAGCTAGCCCATCCCTGTTCCTGATTCCTCCAGGGCCACGCCCACATCTCCTGCATGCCTGGAACCGTGCGGCGATGGAACTACCCTCCTCCACTCTGTATTGGTAAGAGAGCCTAGACTTTACAATTCATTCCAACCCATTTTCTCTCAGGGATCTTAGCTCAGTAGTGTATCATTGAGTTCAAGTTCAAATCAGAAGAAAGTTTGATATTCTGGATTTGTTCCAAGTCAGTCATTTTAAACTGATGTTTTTATAATCTCTAACTCCTGTTTAACACAGTCATGACTTTTGGAAACCTCTGCCCCACCAAATGAAAAGTTACAGGAGGTCTGCCCATTTGAAAACATGATGATGACCGTTCTGGCTCCAGTTAATCAATCAGATCCCAGATGAAATTTCTAGGCACTTTGGGCTTCCCCCATAACTTCTTGTGGGACAGACAGACAAATCTAGTAAAGATATGCTGAGGGTGGCTGGGCGCAGTGGCTCATGCCTGTAATCCCAGCACTTTGGGGGGCCGAGTCAGATGGATCACTTGAGGTCAGGGGTTCGAGACCAGCCTGGCCAACATGGTGAAACCCCATCTCTACTAAAAATATAAAAGTTAGGCAGATGTGGTAGCACACATTTGTAATCTTAGCTACTCAGGGGGCTGAGGCAGGAGAATCACTTGAACCCGGGAGGTGGAGCTTGCAGTGAGCCAAGATTGTACCACTATACTCCAGCCTGGGTGACAAAGCAAAAATCCATCTCAAAAAAACATAAGAAAAGAAAAAAGAAAAAGAAATGCTGAGGGTTACGTGTGAAACATGGACTTGGCTTCATCCCTTACCCTGTGCTACAGCAGTGATGAGCAGATCAGTAGACACAAGAAAAGACAGCATCTCCCCTTCAGAAGCTTCTGGTCCATCTAGGCAAGGAAGAAAGGCACGTTTATTTAATATCTATTATACGCTGGGCATGGAGCTTCATATTTCCTCATATCAGCCCTTCAGGGGAGGTACCGTTACCTTCAGTTTGCGAACAAGAAATCTCAGTCTTTTAGGATTTAAAAGGAAGTGGCAGAGTCAGGAACGGAAACCTAAGGTTCTCTGGTGCCCAGTCGACTGTGAGGTGCCCTTCAAGGCTGACCTTGGGCACTAGGAAGTGCAGGGAGGTAAAGGAGTGACACTCAAGCACGACAGCATTTCTCTTCTGTGGTTTCACCACGGTGTAGGGCATAGGCATCTGTGGAGCAGGTCAGAAATATGAATGGTCAGCCCAAGGCACTTTCCCCCATGAGAGACTACAAAGACCTTGCCATGGAAACCATTCATTTAACAGCAGCTGCTGTTCTTTGGGGGTTTACAACATATGCCAGCCTTGTCCTAAGTAAAATGCAGTCCTTTCTGATGTGACCTCATAACAACCCTGTTAAATAGGTGCTGTCACTAGTTCCATTTTACATTTGTGGGAAACCAAGTTCTGGAGGGTTTTGAACTTGCCCATGATCCCATCGGAAGTGAAGGTGGGATGGTGACCCAGGCAGTTGAGGCTGGAGCCTACTCTGCACTGTTTTCGGGTCTGTTTGCCAAGCTGCCCTCTCCCCAGAAAGCACTTGCCTGGACCTGCCAATCCCTGTTCTATGATCCTTTCCCTGGGTCTCTAAGACTGGCTAGCCCTTTTCTGTTCATACAACCTTTTCCTGATAAGATGCAAAAGAAAAGAACTGATGTCAACTAACCAGACTGCAGGAGCACCCCAGCCCTGCATCCTCAGATGACTCTGAACTCACCTTGATTGGCTTATCAGATGTCCCTAAGCCCTGGGGTCACTCAGACAGCCTGATGGTTGGCTCCTGTGAAATACTGATCACAGGCCGGGCGCGGTGGCTCACGCCTGTAATCCCAGCACTTTGGGAGGCCGAGACGGGCGGATCACAAGGTCAGGAGATCGAGACCATCCTGGCAAACACGGTGAAACCCCGTCTCTACTAAAAATACAAAAAAAAAAAAATTAACCAGGCGTGGTGGCGGGCGCCTGTCGTCCCAGCTTCTTGAGAGGCTGAGGCAGGAGAATGGTGTGAACCTGGGAGGTGGCGGAGCTTGCAGTGAGCCAAGATCACACCACTGCACTCCAGCCTGGGCAACAGAGCGAGACTCCGTCTCAAAAAAAAAAAAAAGAAAAGAAAGAAATACTGATCACAGTCACTTTTCTGAGGATGGGATCGTGGTGAGCCTCCCCTGCCGGCCACTCTGCCCCCTGAAATACATATTTGAGAAGAGCCTGGCATGGTGCTGGGCACAGAGTGGGGACTGGGCCTTCTTTTATCCTTTTTCTGCAGTCTTGGAAGAGTGGATTGGGCAGTGAGGAGAGGGAGATTTGGGGGATAGGGTAAGAAATGATCAGACTTCTTTTGACACAGAACTTCCTCACTTTTCCTGCACATCCTCACCGGGGAACTGACCTGTGAAGGGCATGTTCAAGGTCAAGGGTCCATAACGTGGGCTTGTGGACTTTTAGGCTGTCCTAGAATGCACTTCCCTTCCTGAATGTACATACTGAATGTTGCCCATGGGCACAGTCTTTTAAGAAGATTCCTTTGGATTCTCAAGGGGTTTATGACTCATGAAAGCTTAAAAACTGCTGCTTGAAGGGAGCTTCCAAACATTGGCAGGGCGCTGTACACCCCTTGATGTTGTCCTGACCCTCTGTCTCATCTCATTGTCACAGCACAGTGTGGGGGAACAGTGGAGGAGATGGAGGGGGTGATCCTGAGCCCCGGCTTCCCAGGCAACTACCCCAGTAACATGGACTGCTCCTGGAAAATAGCACTGCCCGTGGGCTTTGGTAAGTCTCTGCAACCCCCAGAGGAGACAGGCTTCATGCCCAGACCCCTGAGCTTAAAACCACTGTCTGCCAAAATCTCTTAGCACAACCTTGGGCCAAGCCTGTTTAGCACTCTGCCTCTCTGTTTTCTCATCTATTGACCTCTTGTGCAATTGTGAAGACCAATTAAGAATGGCAGAGATTAACATACAGGGGGAGAAAAATCTTAGGGGTTGCCATTATTATTATTTGAGCCATAAACTAAAATCCAGGAATGTGGAATGAGAAATTACTCGGGTTATACCTAACACTGTATCACTTGATATTAAAAATTAAAAATTAATTACTCAGGGATTTTTTTAAAAAAAAAGGGGGGGGGAATCTGTCATACAGAGATTGGACCTCAAGTTGTACTTTTAACTCCAATGTCTGATTTATAATCCTAATTAAATGGAGCCAAATCAATATGAAATCGAGTTTACATTCTTCTTCATATGCACATTCCAGCTGGCCTAGAGATTGGGAAGGTTGTTTTTTTGTTTGTTTGTTTGTTTGTTTGGGGTTATTTTTGTTTTCTGTTTTGTTTTTGGAGCTCGAGTATGCCAGGCATGGGAGGTTGTCAGGGTGTGGAGGACATGAGTGTGGGTACAAAATTTAATTGCTGGTGATCCACGTATTATGCACTGGGAATATCATTTAACCCCAAATGTCTCCGTTGAAGGGACGAGGGCTTTGTCCTTACATGGAACTGATGGGCTGTACACATGGGTCATCTTGCCCCAGCCATTGCCCTGCTTCTAGGAATGAAATGTCCCAAGGAGATTATGCCCGCACAGCCCTGAATGCCAGTCTGTGAGCCCCAGAAATGAAGATCTCCCATTTTACCCTTCATTATTCAGCCTGGAGTGTGATTAGAGATTAGAGAAGGGGCTTTTGGGAAAAAGCAGTCTAACTGGCCTTCTCTAAATCCGGTTGGAGGGGAGGAGAGAGCTTGGTGGCCCTCTGAAAGATGTTATTTTCTGTTCAGTACCATCTTCTGAAGGAAACTGGGTGTGAAGCGATGACACCCTCGGCAGCCTTAGGAGACTCCAGGCTTTGAGACATTAAGAGGATCTGGGAGACCCTCTACCTCTGCATCCAGTCTTGGGACAGAACCAAGATGATAGAAGGTGGGGAGGGCAACATCCAAAGACAAACAGAAGTGTGAATGAGGTGGTTTTCCCTGTAAGTCCTTATGTTCAGCCACCATTTTCATCTCTAAGTTCTGGGTGCTAATTCAGGCTTCAGGGAAGAAGCTACTGCTGGGTCCAGTCGCAGAGGCCCCGGATCCCTTGCTTTCAAGTTAATGTTGGATTCTGCCGAGGTCCCTAACTCGGTACCTGGTCTCAGCTTGTAAAGAGCTGCTGCAGCTACATGCTGCTCCACTAGATGGCGATCACAGTCCAGTTCTTTCCGCGGAGCTCAAGTCAGAAATTCCGCCATCCTTAAAGAGCCCCTTTGGTGAGCATGCAGCCCTCAGTGCTCCTGTATAAGGGGACGATGCCTGGGCGGTGGAATGAAAAGTAGAGTCTCCTTAGATAATGTGTACAAAGATGCTCATCACAGGCTAACACTGTGAAACCCCGTCTCTACTAAAAATTAGCTAAGCGTGGTGGCGGGCGCCTGTAGTCCCAGCTACTCGGGAGGCTGAGGCAGGAGAATGGCGTAAACCCGGGAGGCGGAGCTTGCAGTGAGCCGAGATCGCGCCACTGCACTCCAGCCTGGGTGACACAGCAAGACTCCGTCTCAAAAAAAAAAAAAAAAAAAAAAAAAAAAAAAAAATCGCAAAATTATCTGCAACTTGGGAACAATCTGCATGTTCATGAATTGGGGAGTGAACTGTGTGGCTGGATAATTCATAAAATGGAATTAACATGCAGTTAAAATGAATGAACTATCTTTTTGTATATTAACATGGCTAGATAGACCTTGAAAAACACAATATTATGTTTTAAAAAAGTATGTACAGTATAATATTTATGTAAATGTTGAAAACACATAAACCCAGATACATATTTAAGAATTCAAAACCAAGAACTGGAAGGATATCTTCCAAATTCATGTGATTGCTTCTGTGGAGGGCAGGAGGGGAATGGAACAGGGCAGGAGATGAAAGATCTTCAACATTAAGTGTCAAGTCTTGATTTTGTTCTTTAAATGATCAGATGCAAAAAAAAATTACACTCGTGCTTATTCTGAGCTCATTCGATAGTACAGATAAGCCAATTTTCAAAATAAAAATCCATCTATAATCTCATCATGCAGTGATAATCACTAATGACTTAGTCCCCCACCGTTAGCATGTAAGTCTCATGAAGACAAGGACCTTCTTGATCTTGCTCATTTTGTACAATGCCTAGCACAGCCCTGATGTACAGCAAATGCCCAGCAAATATTCTTAGCAAGTGAATTAATATTCTTCCATGTTTTATAATACCAAAATTAGAATTGTATACAGCATACTATTTTGTCCTCTGATTTTTACAATTAGCAATGCAGTATGGGCTTTTTCCTATGCTCCGTAAATATATTTCTTCAATAACATTTTCCATAGTGATCTAATTTTGAAAAATCTTATCAGTAAACAAACATTAATGTTCCCACCTTTGTTCTTGAAACAGTATATTAATATGTACATTAAGAACTTAATTAGATTTATTTAACCTGTCAGGTTACTAGAAGGTCTTGATTAACTCACTAAGATCCCAAAGTGTAAACTTTGTTTGGCTTCTTTATGGAACAGAGGGGACAAAGTATACTTCTAAGCCCTATGTTTCTGAATTATCATAAGGGGTCTAGAAAACAGCAGTATTGAAGGTCATGTCTTCTGATTAAGTATGGGGGGTGTTATTTTTAAATGAAAAGTTTATTCTAGCAAAACTATCTTTATGCTGATATTGGACATATGAATCATAAATTAAAACAAGTGTTGACCCTGAACTTTGTTTTCAACAAAATAAAAGGAACTCCAGTGGAGCTCTGAAATGACTGATGCCTTTATTTTTGAATGAATAATACACTTTTAAGTTCAGCCCTGTCAAAGACAAGAGACTTGACTGGACTGGCAATTCCCAAAGCCTGTTCTAGGAGCCTAGGCTGGGTGGGAAATCAATAGCCAGGACTCATGGCTCTGGCAGGAGCTGCTTCCAGGAGGCAGCACACTTGAGGCAGGACTGTGTTGCTTTGGGCACTGTCTGCCTCTGTCTTGCTCCCAGGAGCTCACATCCAGTTCCTGAACTTCTCCACCGAGCCCAACCACGACTACATCGAAATCCGGAATGGCCCCTATGAGACTAGCCGCATGATGGGAAGATTCAGTGGAAACGAGCTTCCGAGCTCCCTCCTCTCCACGTCCCACGAGACCACCGTGTATTTCCACAGCGACCACTCCCAGAACCGGCCAGGATTCAAGCTGGAGTATCAGGGTAAGGACAAGGAACACCGCCTTTGCTTCTCTGTCTATCCCCATCTCTTGCCCCAACCACCCACCTTCCCAGCCTTCCATGGGGAAGACAGAACACCAGAAGGGGTGGGTTGCAGTGGCAGGCCCAGACAAGGAAGCTTCCTTTTGGTGGCACATCACTCTGGCCCCCACGGCCATCTAACCCTATTTGGCAGCTTAAGTTCTCCCACAGCCTTTTCAAGAGTGGCAGGCCCAACAGCACCCTCTGAGGCTCCCAATCTGTACAGTTATCCCTGGGCAAGTGTCCCATCTGTGCCTTCTCAGGTATCCCCAAGTGTCCAGCCGGTCACTTCCCTTCGGGCTTGATAAACTGAATTACTTGCCCAGGGTCCTTCCCTGCACATCAAGCCCAATTACTCTCAGCAAAGCTCTTCCTATGACAGGATGGAGGATTCTAGTAATGGTCCCAAGGGCACCTCTAAGCCTTGCACAAGGAGCAGGTTTTCCTGTGAGGCCCAGCCACACACCACAGCTCTACCTCCCTGAGGTGGGATCCCATGACAGCCCCCACTCCTTCCGGGACATTCCCTGGAAAGAGCCCCATCTACACTCAGATTCCCCTGTGTTGTGGACCATCCATCACCTGTGGATGTGGAGATTGTGCCCAACCTGTGCAACTGTACATGGTGGTCCTGACTAAGCCCAACATCTCACTTGGATGCTTCCCTTATTGTGACTAACTGAAGCATTTGTTCTAACCCCTTTCTCAGATTCTTCCACTGAATTTTTAAAAATATTTTTAGATTTTTTTTCCAATACTAATTCATGTTTGTAAAAAAAAGAAAATCTAAACACTGTAGATAATTTTGTGAGCACATTGTGTTAGCTCAGGCTGCTGTAACAAAATACCATAAGCCAAATGGCTTATAAACAACAGAAATTTATTTATCACAGTTCTGAGGGCTGGGATGTCCAAGATCACAGTGCCAGCAGATTCTATGTCTGGTGAAGACCCACTTTCTAGTTCATAGACAGTATCTTCTCACTGAATCCTCACATGGTGGAAGGGGCAAAAGAACTCCCTCAGGCCTCTTTTATAAGGGAACTAATCCCATTTTTGAGGGTAGGCCACCAAAGGCCCTGCCTCCAAATACCCTCACATGGGGGATTAGGTTTCAACATAGGAATTTGAGGGGACAGAAATATTCAGGCCCTAACACCCATCACAGAAAGTCAAAATCCTCCCATAATCCCACCCCATCACTACCCTATGCAGAGATATACACTTTCAACAATTTATATTCCCCCCTTTTTGCAGTATATATATTGCTGTAGCTATATTTTTAGCCAAAATTGGATCGTACTATAGTTTTGTAATTTTGTTTTTTAAAGTTAATTTTTAATTAAACAAACAATTTACAAACATATCTATCTTGTTTTAAAAAAGAAAAATACAAGAAAGAAATTAAAACCTTACAAGTTAGGCCAAAGCTCTTTGTCTACAGCCTCCAAACCCAGGATTATTCTCCAGAAACAGCTACTATTGTTTAGGTGTGACCTTTCCAGGCCTGGATATGTGTATGCTACATGTACCTGTGAAAACTATGTAACATTTTATAAAATTTTTTGAGCATGTTTTCTATATAAAGAGTACCATCCTATGTGCAGCTTTCTGAGACTTGACTTCTTTATTCTGGAAATAATGTGGTGTAGATGGAGCTCCTCCCTTGCCAGAGAAGAATACTGAGGGGGGACTGGGCTTGTCATTTAGGGAAAGCCTTAAAGGGCATCCCACGAGGTGGGTGCAACTGAATCAGTTCTACAGGAGACTTCAGGGTTCCAGGGTCCGTCTCAGGGTAAACTTTGGTGAGTGTGGCTGGGCTTGTCACCTAGAGGGAGCCTCAGGAGAAGCTGGGCCTTACACCCAGACAGAGCCACTTCACTGGTGTTAGCACAGCTGCCACACCCAGGGAAGGTGTGTGCAGGCTCATCATAGAGGCCAGCCTTGCCCAAGGATGTCTGTGCCTATTATCTGGGAGGTGTGTACCTGTCAAACAGGTCATGATGCTACTGATGGCTGTGATGTCACAGGAGGGACTTGGTCCCAAATATGTCCTCTCAGAGTCAGATGCAATGCCTTCCCCCAAGGCATTCCCTGTGTCTTAGTTTGTTAGGGCTGCTATAAGAAAGTACCACAAACTGGGTGGCTTAAACAACAGAAACTTAGGGTCCAATGGCTCTGGGCCTGGATGTTCAAGATCAAGGTGTCAGCAGAGTTGGTTCCTTCTGAGGCCCGTGAGGGAGACTCTGTCCAGGCCCCTCCCTTGGCTTCTGGTAGTTCATGGCAGTCTTGGCATTCTCAGCTCTTAGAAGTATCACCTCGACCTCTGGCTTCATCTTCACTTGGTGCTCTTCATGTGCCTCTGTCTCCAAATTCCCACTGTCTATAAAGATACCAGTCATATTGGATCAGAGCCCACCCTAGTGACCTCATTTTAATATCCATAAGTTTGGTAAAGATCCTATCTATTTCCCATAAGGTCATATTCACAAGGAGTGAAGTCTTGAGCATATGAGTTTCGGGAGACACATTTCAGCCCCTTGCACCCCTGCCAGGCCCAAGTGCTCTCTCCCTGAGACCTTCCCTCTCTGATAAATATAAGGAATGGTGGTGCCACCATTGTGCCAGGGACAGCTGCCTTGGGCCCACCCGTGCACTGTGCCTTAACCCTAGACAACAGGCACAGTCGTGCCACTGAATCCTTGTGATGGGACCGGCCACTCGCTGTGCTCCCTGTGTGATGAGCCCACTTGTCCTTGTAAACATTGTCCCTGTGTGGCCGCTTCAGATTCTCCATTGACTCCCCCAACAGAAGAGGCCTAACTACCCCCACAGAGCCCTGGCCTTGGGCTCACTCGCCCCTGCTTCCCTAGCCCCCACCTTGGGAAATGCTCCCACTATGGCCACCCTGCACAAGGGGCCCTGCTGTCCCCCTGAGGTTTCCTGGACGACAAGCCAACATTCGGGGCTAGTGTCCCTCCCTGGGATGGGCCTGTCTCTCCTGCTGAGGTTTGCAGCCTCCAGAGGCCCAGTCCTCCTCTGAAGACTTTGCCTGTGTAGGGAGGCCAGGGAGCAGCGAGTTGCCTTCAGACACCCAGCTCCTTCACCAGGAGTTGGCCCAACATGTGAGAGGCACAGCAATGTCCAACGGGGCTTCCACCCTGTAATGGGCCCCCTCCTCCCACAAGTGTGTGACCTTCAGGACTCGCCTGGATGTTCGCCTTCAGTCCCAGGCCCAGCTACTCCCTCAGCATTCACCTGTCTGCCACAGTCCCAAGGACTCCTGTGGAGCCACACATGGCACCGGGGCACCTGCCCCCCTTAGACTTGGGCTACACCCCCATTAAGGCTTCTCATTTGGGGCGATCCCAACCTCTCGGGCTAGGTTGTCTCTAGGGCCAGAGGCCTAAGTACTCCCACAGAGACCTCATCGTTTGTGATAGGCCCAAATAATTCTCCCTGACCATAAGCCCACACTCTCCGTTTACACCTTCCTCTGCCATATGGAGCTGCACTTTGTAAGCAAGCTCTGACCACTCTCCCCAGGTTTTTTCTCTGGGGAAAGACCCAGCTTCATGAACGAGTCATTTATCCCCACTGAGGCTGTTTCTGACAGACAAACCCAGCTCTCTATGGCCCCTCGACTTTCCTTAGAAGTCCAACCCTTTACTCTTTCTCAAAATTCCTCCAATTGACACTCTGTACTTCCCATGCTAGGGTCTTCTTTTCTCTTCTTCGAGTAAAGATTCCCATCAAGTTCTTAGTGGCAGCATAAAGAACTCCTAACCAGGCCTCCCGGTCCTATATGCTGAATGTGTTCCATGACAATTTCTCAGGAGGGTTCTGTTTATAAAGAACTTAGTGAAATAGCTAAGACGTACAACTGTCTCCAAATACTAGGCATCATCATTATTAATGTCTTAAAATAATGGCATTTTGGTTGAAATGGTGTCTCCCTGACTGTGGCACTGTTTGGAAGTGTGTTCCCACTGTCACCACTTGTGTCCCTTTAGAACAAACGCACCTGCTCCCCTGAGGAGTCCTTCTTTGGGGAAGTTCATGCTTCCTCCTCTTAGGGTTTATTTCTGCCTTATATGGCCAACCTCTCCCTTTGACGCTTCTTCCAGGGGAACAGGCTCTGAGGTTTCTCTCAGTGTCAAGGTACTCTCACTGAAGTTTCTGTCTTTTTGAAGAGCCTAGATCCTTCCACTGGAGATGATTCCTGTAGGAGAGGCCCAGCTGCTCTCATCAAGGCTGCTCCTGGCTTCTCACACACAGCCACTCCCTTCATTCTGTCCCCATCTCTAGGTCCACATGGTTACCCTGAGCCTTTCTGCAAAGACCCAACCCATCCCATTGGGTTGCCTCCCTGGGCAAAAGGCCCCCTGCTTTCTCTAAGACTTTCATTGCCAAATGGTCCAAACCCCCGTGTCGTAGGGCCAGGCCTGTCCTGGGGCTGAGCAGCCACCCCACCCAGTTTTTGGAACATCCAATTACCTCGATGATTTCCCAGGGAAACCTGCCCAATTCCTCCCCCTGAGACTTCCCTGTGAGGTACTGAATGGAAACACAGCCACCATTATCACGTGAGTGCTCAGGAAATGTTAAGCTTCGAGATCCGCGTTATTGACGTTGTTATTACGTATGAGAAACATATCTATTTCCAAGGAGCATCCAGCCGGTCCCAACTACTTCCACTGAGGATTCTCACTGTAGGAACATTCTTTCCCCTCCCACTGCCAATTTCCTGAGTGGAGTGGGCCCAGTTACTCCCACAAAGGCTGTTCTGTGTCCTGTGGACCCAATTCATCAAAGGCCTTGCTCAGGAATCCCTCACTGGCCTCTCCCCGATGGACTGACCTCAGCTGCTTCCACGGAGGCATCTCCTGTAGAGTCAGGCCACCCACTCTCATGGAAGCAGCTTCCCTGCTCTTTGAAGGGACGTGCTTTATGACAGTCACACGTCCCGTAGCCCAGCTACTCCCTCTGAAAATCTTCTCTCCTTGCCACAGATTTGACTTACTCCCACCAGATTTCTCCTTCCTGAGAGGTTTTGATCTCTCGGAGTTGGAAAGAACCAACTCAACTCCTCCTGTCGCCGCTTCCTATGTCTGGGAACTTGATCCTGGTTGTGAAGGTTCAATGAGATAAGCAACATGAAAGGAGTTAGGCCAGTGCCTGGCTCCCGCTAGCACTCAGTGAATACGGGTTCAGTTGAGCAATGTCTTCCTTGAGCCTTCTTTTCCTATGGAATTACTAATAATAGATACTATTTACTGAGCTTTCACCATGTGCCAGTACTGTGGAAAGAGCTATGTATGTGTTACCCTACGTAGTCCTCAGAATAATCATTCTATACACGGGAAAACTGAAGCATACAGAAGTTAAATTACTTACCCAAAGCCAACGACTCGTACATGACAAAGGTCCATCTGAGTCCAAGTCTTGAGCCTTCACCACTATGCTTTCTGCCATTCCTATTTTCTGGTCAGAGAGAATAAAGTGACCTTTTCTCCCAATCTTTTCCAGCCTATGAACTTCAAGAGTGCCCAGACCCAGAGCCCTTTGCCAATGGCATTGTGAGGGGAGCTGGCTACAACGTGGGACAATCAGTGACCTTTGAGTGCCTCCCAGGGTATCAATTGACTGGCCATCCTGTCCTCACGTGTCAACATGGCACCAACCGGAACTGGGACCACCCCCTGCCCAAGTGTGAAGGTATGTCCCTCCCTCATCCCCAGCAGTTCTTCCTGGGGTGCTCATAGAGACTTGTCCAGAGCGATCCCCTGTTCCACCTGCCTGCTCCGTGGGATCTCCAGGGCTGGAGGTCCAAGCAAACCATGGTCCATCCTGTTTTCACATGGTGTGATGGTCCAGCCTCTCCACGGAGAGGGTCCTGGTAACAGGGCTCCGGGCCAACACTAGGGAGGACCTGGAGGAGATGTAGGCCACAGCCAAGAGGAAGACATACCCAGCCCTTGGGAAGATCCACCCTGACAGGCTGGAGGACCCCCATTGAAAGGGAAGGTTCCACGTGAGGGAGTGGGAGCCCAATGTATGCTGAGGGCTAGAGAGGTAGAGTTAATCCAGGCACCTGCCCAAAGGGAGAAGAGAATGAAGCCTCTTTCTAAGAACTCTCTTGCTCGCCTCTTCATCTTCCCCCTCCCTGCTCCGTTATACTCTCCTTCTACACGGGACTGGAGAGACCTAAGTTGATCTATCAGGGAGCTGGAGGTGGCACTTCCTTGGGTCTTCTTCCTTCCCCAGAACTGGGATGGAAGGTGACCAAGAGCTTGTGCTGCCTCCACCCTCAATCTGCACACTTCAGTTCCATTTGCCTTCCCTGTTCATTCTGGCAGCCCAGCATTTTCCTGGAGGAGAGGCAGGAATTTGTCTTGAAAGAGGAAGCCTTAGCAAGAGCAATAACCCAGGAAAGAGTGCCCCAGGTCTGGGATCAGATTACCCCAGGCTCCAACTCGTACCCCTTTGCCTCTCTGAGCTTCAGGTTCTTCCTCAGTAAAATGGAACTTCTCATCTATATTTCACAAGAGCTGAAGGATTTCACAGGTGGCTTACTCTCAGACTCAAACTCTCCGTTTAATTCTCAATGGAAAGAGGGACCTTGTTTGTGAAACTGAGCCATTCTGGTGTTGGAATGTAAAACCATGATTTCTAAAACTATTATAGCCTCAGTTCATTTTTCAGCTCTTCAGAGCTCTGCTGTACGTAACCAGTGGGTCATTCCGCAACTGTTGACCCATCACGTGCTGTGCAACATGCCTCATCGTGGGCTTTCTTCCCTTCTCATGCCTTGTTTGTCTTTTTATGGCATCATGGGAGAGAGAAAAGAGCAGCACTTTCTCAGTCTGCTGGCTTGGGCCAGAAGCTCCTCTTCTTCCTCAGAAATCTTCTTCCCTTGGCTTCTCTGACACCATACTCTCTTGCTTTCTCCCATGTCCCTTATGGCAAATTTTAAGCCGCTTGATATAGCACACATGACCCTTAGGTTAGGGCCTAGTCCCTGCTGACCTCCCATATTCTCTACTCTTATAGATTTTATGTTCCAGCTAAGCTGAAATACTTTGTTTTCCAATGTGCCATGTTTTCTTGCCTCTGGGTCTTAGCATATGTTTTTCCTTTCCCATACAGCATTCCTCTCTCTTACCTTGCCTACTTAGCCCTAGTCATCCCTTAAGTCTGAGTATAAATGTGAATTATACCAAGAATCCAAGGCCAGGTGCGGTGGCTTACGCCTGTAATCCCAGCACTTTGGGAGGCTGAGGCAGGCAGATCACGAGATCAGGAGATCGAGACCATCCTGGCTAACATGGTGAAACCCCATCTCTGCTAAAAATACAAAAAATTAGCCAGGTGTGGTGGCGGGCGCCTGTAGTCCCAGCTACTTGGAAGGCTGAGACAGGAGAACTGCGTGTACCTGGGAGGCGGAGCTTGCAGTGAGCCGAGATCGCGCCACTGCACCCCAGCCTGGGCAACAGAGCGAGACTCCATCTCAAAAAAAAAAAAAAACAAATTCCTTTCTTACAAAACCAGATGCAGGGCTCCCCTAAACACCCCTGTGGCATTCACGATGATGACATGGTCCAGCCTGTGCTACAGATGCTGGTGTGTTTGGCTGTGTCCCAGTAGTGTGCGTGCCTGGGACAGAACTAGAGTACCTTGCTCCCCACTGTCTCCCAGGCGGTGCCTGGCACCCAGGAGATATTCAGCTTATGTAACAGGGATGGCGTGTACCTGTGCACCACTTTCGGGAGGTACGTTCACAGGACCCCTGGCCTCTGCTTGGAGTCTATTGGGATTCTCTCTCAGTCTGGTCTGCCCCATCCAGATGTCTGCTCGATGCCCCATGTCAGCTACAATACTCATTATTCTGGACCATGGTGTTTGGGGATTTTTGTCCACCATCCCTGTCTGTTTTCCTCCCCGGTGACTGACTCTGAATACCATGAAGGTGTCAAAGTCTCTTCATCCCCCTGCCTGAGGCCTAAATCAGTGAGACTAAAATTGGGTGTTGTTTTTGGGGAACAGGAAGATAAGGAGAGAGGATCTTATCTACATAGCAAATGCCTCCTCTTCCGGGGCCTGGGCTGAACATTTTGCCTGCATTGTTTCACCTCATCACCACCACAATCCTATGGGGGAGGTATTCTTAGTCCCATTTTACAGGCGAGGAAATGGAGACTCAGAAAGGCTGAATTACTTATCTAAGAGTATCTGCTCAATAAATGGTTTAGCTATGATTTGAACCCAACCTTAACCTCACCCCAGGAACCCTCAACTCAAAGTCTAGACCACTAGTACCATTCTAGAAAGAGCAGATCAAAGAAAGAAAGATTTTCCCAATTTCTTAGCTCTTCCCAGCAAAAGCACTGCAGCTCTGACCCTAACATCTGCTTCCTCCCATTCCTGCGAAGGGAAAGGGGACAGCTTCAGTGCATCCTTTCTTCTTGGCAGTTCTCTTCATAAGAAAGAGAAAGAGGGAGGCTGAGGCAGACACACAGAGGGGCCTGCAGTGACAGTTGAGAGCTAGCCAGGGTGTTCTGTGTGGGGACTGGTGGGTAGAAACAGGTGTGGCCATCGTCATTTTGGCCTCCCCTCCCTCATCCCACCTGACCTCCCTGACAGGATGATTAGTTCTAGGAGCTGGGAGTTCCTCATGAAGCCATCTGAATTCTTAGGTGGGTACCGAGGCCCTGCACTTATGTTTGTGTTCCCTTCTTGGCAGTCCCTTGTGGCGGGAACATCACTTCTTCCAACGGCACTGTGTACTCCCCGGGGTTCCCTAGCCCGTACTCCAGCTCCCAGGACTGTGTCTGGCTGATCACCGTGCCCATTGGCCATGGCGTCCGCCTCAACCTCAGCCTGCTGCAGACAGAACCCTCTGGAGATTTCATCACCATCTGGTAGGCCAGGTGCCATGTCAACAGCCAATTAGATAAGAGTATTAGTGGGGTTCTATACTGGGTTACCAGTCAGTTACCTATTGGTTTAGAAAAACCAAGAGCTGAGTGGTTTTAAAGGCTGTCAGCCTCCTGGGTTTCAAATAAACATAGTGGAATGGGGCTCAGCTGCAATGGGCCATTATGGCTCCTTGAAGGGAGAGGAATGGGAGGGCAGTGGCTCCCAGCCTGCAGCTCTGCCAGGGCCAGGGAAAGTACCAACAGGTGTGTTAATGGGAGTAGGCGTGAGTACACAGACTTTTCTTAGTATTTCCAGAGTTCAAACCAACATTCTACATGTACCTGGGCTAAGCCACCCAGACTAATTGAAGAGATTTGAAGTGAAATTTTGTGATGTCCCATTGGTCATCTGGTGCTGAGCCAGCACTTTTCAGCAGAACTTTCTGCAGTGATGGACATGTTCTCTGTGTATGATGGCCAATATGGTAGCCACTGGCTACAGAGCATTTGGATATGACTGAGGATCTGATTTTTAAATGTTATTTAATCTTGATAATTTAAATGTAAATAGCCATGTGTGGCTGGCAGTGGCTGAATTGGACAGCTCAGCTCTGAGTTATGTAGTTATATATAACCAGAGTTAATTTTAAATTGGGAATACAAATTAGCATTTGATATGTGCAGTTTCCTGGACAGTTTCTTCCCAAACCACTGGATCTTCAGAAGAGCACATAATTTTAAAATTCCTTCGTTTGGTGGCTACTGCCATTCTGGGAATCATCAGGGGTTAGGGGAATTCTCTTCCAAAATTCCCAGGGCTTGGATAACTATAACCAGACTGCCCCGGGTTAAGTTCCAGCATGATTTCCAAGCAATGGCTAGGAACAGATAGGAGGGGTTAGATAAGGTTTCAGGGAAGAAATCCTTTGCCCCAGAAGGCATTGTGGGTATACTCTTTGCTTGGAAGACAAGGAAATGGAGCCGGTGTGCATAGCAGCAGGTTCCTACACCAACTCCTCAGCCCTGTCCTAGTGCTGCCCTAGACTGAGAGGACCTGTGGTAAGACCCACACCCTTGCTCCATGGAGCCTGAATTTCCCCAGGAGCCCATTGAGCTGGTGAAGAATCAGGTGAATGAGGAATCAGGTGAATGAGGAACCACCGAATGGTTGGGAGAGGTGTCTAGGGCGTGATGTGGCGGAGTTTGGTACAAAAAGAATCATAGCTTCCTACTCCAGGTCTGTCCTAAGGCCACCGATGGCAACAAGTGGAGCAGGCAGCTGTGGTGACTAGTGACATGCCAGGACCTTGTTTCCTACGTACAGGGATGGGCCACAGCAAACAGCACCACGGCTCGGCGTCTTCACCCGGAGCATGGCCAAGAAAACAGTGCACAGCTCATCCAACCAGGTCCTGCTCAAGTTCCACCGCGATGCAGCCACAGGGGGAATCTTCGCCATAGCTTTCTCCGGTCAGTATGGAAACCTGGCCTGGTGGGAAGGGCCGGGCTTTCAAGTCAAGGCTGAGCTTGACTCCCAGCTCCACCATTTGCAGATCAAGTGACCTTGAGTGAGTTGAATAACCTCATGGAGCCTCCGTGTCTTCAGAGTTATGAGAATTAAATGTATTAGCCTATGTGAGAGCTCTCAGCGCAGGGTTCTGTAAATGCAACTTTTCCTCCTATTCCATGCTGCCAGGGCAGAGAGGCACAGAAGCCCAATCCTTGGTGCCAAGTCCACTCATTCACATCAACTCACTGGCTGAGTCGTCCCTTAGCACTTTCTAGCACATTCTCCCTCTCCAAAGGAATCTAGAGCCTCTGCTGACCTCTCAAGGAGCACTGTGTTTTTGTGCACAAATGAAGGCATTGTGATTTCGAGTAGGAAGAGTATGAACAATTCAGGGTAGGTGTGTCTTTATTGGCAGCCTGTTTTCTTCTACGAGTCCCAAGTTAGGGATCTGGATATTTCCTCATTTTTATTACAGTGGAATTGCCTAGAGAAACTTACAGAATGTTCTCTGTGGACTTGTGCCCTTCTATGGAATGATGCACATATTTGCAATTTATAGATCCCTGCAGATATTTTAACCAGAAATCAGGAAAGCTGGATTTTATTCCCAGCTCCACCTGGGGCCAGCTGTGTGAAACCTTGCACAGGTCCCTTCCCCACTTGAGACCTCAGTTTCTTCACCTGTAGAATTACAGTTTTGGAGTTTGTGACCTGTAATAATTCTGTGAGGTAGTAAGGCAAATATCCTAACCCCCATTTTACAAATGAAGACATGGGGCAAAGGAAGGCTCAAGTACTTGCCCACAACCATGTAGATAGAACTGAAAACAGAACCCAGCCCCTGCAGTATCTGCTGCAGTATCTGCTACAGTATCTGCTCTGGTGTGACTATACAGTGTTACTACATCATGCATGCACTCGCAGAAACACACTAAGACTGTTTCACAGAAACTGACAGAGAGAAACAAGGATGTAAAGAGCCTAAGCAGCTGTGACTGCCATTCCCAGGAGCTATCATCCAGGGTGAGTGCAATGTGGGAATGAGACTCTGTCCTCTCCATCTGCTCAGTTCCCATGCTCCTCTTGTTGGGCACACCTGTCGCTCCACTAATGAGATCCAGGCTTTAAGGCTCTGTCATTTTGACTTGTGACTTTCCTATAGAGTGATAGAGTATGGACTTCAGAGTCACAGACAGGTTCAAACCTTGGCTCTGACACATACAAGCTATGTAATCTTGTCTGTTGTTTCACCTTTCTGAGCCTCAATGTTATTATGCACAAAATAGGAATAATATAAGTACTTAACCTCCTAGAGTTAAATGAAACAATGCTTGGAAATCCTTAGCTCTAGGCACAGAGTACAAAAGATGATCAGTAAATTATAGTTCTAATAGTCATCATTGTCATGATTATTTGTATTATATTTAGATATTGACAGTCTTGGTGTGAAGTTACCTTGATGCTAGGCCAGGTCTCTTGTTCCTATTCCTGAGCCCTCACCTGTGCCAGAACCAGGTAAAGGAGGCTCAGCACAGCCCCAGGCCATCCTTATTTCCAAGTTCTTCTCAGTAAGGTCTTTCAGTGAGAGTGCTTGCCTAAGGGCACAGTGCTCCTTCCGTCTCTCAGA
This sequence comes from Rhinopithecus roxellana, assembly GCF_007565055.1. NCBI lineage: Eukaryota > Metazoa > Chordata > Mammalia > Primates > Cercopithecidae > Rhinopithecus > Rhinopithecus roxellana. Next base: position 84,557,230 of record NC_044560.1, on the reverse strand, counting down.
TGAGACATAAGGCCCTTGCTATGGTGTAAATGCTTAGGTCCCCCCAGAATTCATATGCTGAAATCCTAACCCCCAAGGTGATGGTATTAGGAGGTGGGGCCTTTGGTCAGACAACAGAGCCCTCATGAATGGGATTAGTGCCTTTATAAAAGAGACCTACAGAACCATTGCTCTGAAGCCTTCTCAGTGGAAAGAGCTAAGAAACACAGGAAACACAGAGGCCCAGGCGGGTGGATAACCTGAGGTGAGGAGTTCAAGACCAGCCTGACCAATGTGGAGAAACCCCATCTCTACTAAAAATATAAAATTAGACAGCTGTGGTGGCACATGCCTGTAATCCTAGCTACTCAAGAGGCTGAGGCAGAAGAATCACTTGAACCCAGGAGGCGGAGGCTGCAGTGAGCCAAGATCATGCCATTGCACTCCAGCCTGGGCAACAAGAGCAAAACTCTGTCTCAAAAAAATAAAATGAAAATAAAGGAAAGAAAAGAAACGAAACACAGGAAACTCATTTGCCCCTTTCACCACATGAGGACACAGCATAAAGACAGCTGTCCATGAACCAGTAAGCAGGCCCTTCCCAGACATCAAAATTGCCAGTCCCTTCAACTTGGACTTCCCAGCCTCTAGAACTGTGATGACTAAATTTCTGTTGTTTAGAAGTCACCCAGTCTATGGTAATTTGTTATAGCAGCCTGAATGGATTAAGACAGCCATTCATTCCCAGCTTAGACCATAGCCCAAGGCTTCACTGACCACAGGAGCAGGCAAGGGTCTGGGGCAAGAAAGGAGGAACTGCTGTGCCCAGATCAGCAGGTTCAAGTGGGAGAGGCACTGGACTAGGGGATTAGTGAGCAAAAGAGGCACATTCCATGCCTCATAGAACTTTTGGTAAGTTGTGGAATATATCCTACATATAAAAAGTATATGTAACACGTATGTGCAGTTTAAAGAGTAATAAAATGAACACCATCATTGAGCCTAAAACAAAGAACACCTAAGCCTTTGAAGCTCTGTTCCTTCCTCAACACATTCCCCTACCCCACCCTGAGAGTTAACCATGATCCTGTACTTTTGGTTAATCATTCATTGCTTTTCTTTTTATTTTACTCCATATGTGTGTCTCCAAAAATATGTTGTTTAATTTTGCATGTTATTTCTGTTATGTAAAGACAATCATTCTATAAATGTTCTTCTGCAACCTGCTTTTCTCACTCAAAATTTAGTTTTTGAAATTCATGTTGGTGCATGTGACTGTACTTAACTCATTTTTCAATGCTGTAGGATTTCATTGCATGAAAATGTAACAATGTATTTAGTCTACTGTTAACACTTAAGTTGTTTCATTTCAAGCAATATGAACATTGTTGCTTATTCCTTATTGTGAACACATACAAGGGTTTCTCTTCAGTACATGTCTGTGTGGAGTTGTGAGATTGTAAATATCCTCATATTTAGTTTCACTAGGTAATGCCCAATTTATCTTAGAAGCAGTTATAGCCATTTACACTCTTCCCAGCAACTGAAATAGAGTTCCTATTGCTCTACATCCTTGAAAACACTGGGTTTTAGCAGACTTTACATTTCTACCAGTCTGGTAGATGCATGAAATGTCATTTCACTTGTATGCTTGTGATGAGGCAGAGCATGCTTTCCTGTGTTACTGAGTGTTCATGCTTCCTGCTCTGTGAAATGTCTGCTCCCCAGACAGCTTTCCTGCTCCAAGGAGAGAGAGATAATGAGTAATTAAGAGGACAAAATGTTTGCGAATCATAACCAATGCTACGAAAGACATAAAAAGATAAGATAGTGAACAAAAACTTGGAGAATTCCATGCAAAGTAATTGTGGAAAACCTAAGAGTGGATATTCAAGATAAGAACTAAAGAAAAAAAGGAGCTAGACTTGCAAAAAGTGGACACTGAAAGTGGGGTTGGGGAAATAATTTTTGCCTTTCTCCAGGCAAACAGCCCTAAGGAACTTTCTTTTCATATGAGGATCAATAAGAAAAAGGAAAAATACCTTAAGGAGACCTGTGAAAGATTTTATAACATTAAAAATTAGAACATGAAATTTGAATTACAGAGAAAAATGCCCTTCAAAAAAACATGGTTTAGGAACTAGAAGTAATAGAAATAAATTTTGGGAAACATCTTCTTCTAGTATAAATCTGGATAACATGGACTCCAAATAACAGGTGAAATGTTCAGACAGCACACAAATGAAAAGAAAGGTCTGGCCAAGAGATAAATAAAAGGAAAGCTAAATCTCTTCCCTTCCCCCCTTGAACAATTCAGTCCTAAAGCTGTGAGATGGGACAAAGCAAAGACATCTAATATGGTTTGGTTGTGTCCCCACCCAAATCTCATCTTGAATTGTAGTTCCCATAATCCCCATATGTCATGGGAGGGACCAGATGGAGATAATTGAATCATGGGGGCCAGTTTCCCCCATCCTGTTCTCATGATAGTGAGTTAGTTCTCATGAGATCTGGTGGTTTTATAAGGGGCTTCCCCGCCTTCGCTAGGCTCTCATTCTTCTCCTTCCTGCTGTGAAGGAAGAAAGACATGTTTGCTTCCCCTTCTCCCATGATTGTAAATTTTCTAAGGCCTCCCCAGCCATGCTGAACTGTGAGTCAATTAAACCTCTTTCCTTTATGAATTACCCAATCTCAAGTATGTCTTTATTAGCAGTGTAAGAACAGACTAATACAGCATCCATACTTGTCAGGCAAGAGGGAGTGTGAACCATTGTAGCTGAGGCCAGGGTGTCGGGGGGAGCCACACTGATGGGCTGCCTGGCACGGGCAGCTGGAGTTTAGGTATCTGTACAGGGATGGAGCTGGCACAAGGTGTCAGAGCTCTGCGCAGGATGAGCAGACATCTATGTAGGGTATTGGACCCCAAGCAGAGGAAGTCGGGCATCCACACAGAGAAGGATCAGCCCAGCAAAGGAAGTCAGAGCCCAAGTAGAGTGAGGAGGGAGGGGTCAACAGAAATGAGACCTTGGTTCCAGATGGGTTATTGATCAAATAAGTTAATACCTTAAGGACAATAGAAGGCAGGTGTCTCACTGTCAGAGAAGAGGGTTAGAACTATATAGAGAGCAAAAATTGTAATATACCCAATGGCGTTAAATTTGAATTGGACGTATTAGTGTGAGCTTATGGTTTTCAATGTGTAGAGAAATGGAAGAAAATATGAGTGTGTGGGTGGGGCATGTATGAGTACATGTGTGTATGCACATACATTTCTTAGCTTTTTCTACTGAGAAGGCTTCAGAGCGATGATTCTTCAATAGTAATGAGCACATCTAGCTCATTAGTTCCTGAATCTAGGCATTGGTTCCTAAACAACATTTTCTGCTAAAATGGACCAGGATTTCTTGAAGAAATGGCTGATCTCAAGCCTGGGGCAGAGAAAGTAGAAGACAAGCCAGGAATATCTTATGGCAGAAAGTAAGGAAATGCCCAAGGCATGATGGAGACATGTCAAAGGGACATAGAAGCTGGCTTGGAGGGGTTCTCACTGACCATATTGGGAATAATTTGAGAATCAAAGTCTTTTAAAATAGCAAGAAATGGTGGTAACCTATTGAATCAAGCAAAATACTATGTATATCCACACAGACATTAATTACAACTTTTTTTTTTTTTTTTTTTTTTGAGATGGAGTCTCACTTTGTTGCACAGGCTGGAGTGCAGTGGTGCGATCTCGGCTCACTGCAAGCTCCGCCTCCTGGGTTCATGCCATTCTCCTGCCTCAGCCTCCTGAGTAGCTAGGACTACAGGCGCCTGCCACCACACCCAGCTAATTTTTTTGTATTTTTAGTAGAGACAGGGTTTGACCGTGTTAGCCAGGATGGTCTCCATCTCCTGACCTCGTGATCTGCCTGCCTCGGCCTCCCAAAGTGCTGGGATTACAGGCATGAGCCACCATGCCCGGCCAATTACAAGTTATTTTAAGGAATGGGATATTTACATAACTTCAGACTACCCACCACCACACACACACACACACACACACACACACACAATAATAACAAAGGGAAAAAGAAGTGGAGAAGACTGGAAGACACACCCACCTCATCAATAATGGGACAAATTGAAATCATACCCTGGCTGAGAGGATGCAGTGAGAAGAAGCTAACATCAGTTCTGTGATTATCCAGTTGCAGAAGCATAAGCTGAACGTAATCAGGAGGAAACACCAGGCAAACCTAACTTGAAGGACATAGTGTCAACTCCCCAACAGGCAATCTTCAAAAGTGTAAAAGTCCTGAAGGTCAAGTAAAGACATGGGAACCATTCCAGACTAAAGGAGACCAAAGAGACATAACAATGAAATGCAACATGTGATTCAGAACTGGATCAATAAATTTTCAAGGAATTTATCGGAAAAACAGGTGAAACTTGAATGAGATGTGAAGATTCGATGGCAGTAGTATGTCAGTGTTAATTTCCCGATGTTGATGGTTGTTTTGTGGTTATGTGGGAGAATGTGCTTGTTTGTAGGAAATACACTAAGATATTCTGGGGTTATAGGGCATCATGCTGGCGACTTACTAGCAAATGATTCATGGAAAAAGATTTTTGTACTATATTTCCAACTTCTCCCATACCTTTGTGGCTGCTCCAAATTAAAACTTTTATTTCCAAGGGAAACTAGATACTAAAAAATAGTAAGACTGAAAAGAAACAGAATAGCATAATTTTCATCAGCACAAGAATCAGCAGAGAGAAGAAGCAACACTGTAGAAAAACAACGCAAAGATGGGGAGGACAAACCTGAAAATCTCAACACAAATACGGAGAAGGGCAGAGGCGTGAAAGTGGTAGAGAGAAGATAGAAGATGAGAAATAAGGAGACCCAGTGGACAAAGAGCCAAGACACTGATAACAAGCATTCAGGAAGAAAGGAACAAAATGGAAATGATAAAACTTTTCTGAGATGAAAGAAAACCTGTGTATATAAAGGAGCTCTCTGTATACCAAGAAAAATGAAAAAGAAGCTGGCAATTTTTTCAACTTATAAGGATGAGGAGTAGGGGAAATCTACAAGAATCCAGGCTGAGCAAGTTAGCTCAAGGGAACCGAAATCAGACAACTCTCAAGCTAATTTTTGACATTAGATTACAGAAAATGAAGGAGGTGATGTTGAAGGGGGAGAAAAAGTTGGGGGCTTCATGTGTGAATGCAGGAAATTGTTATTTGCAGGGATCCAAGAGTTTACAATTAGTGCCACTCTATCTCAAGCTGGACTGTAACTCCAGCTGACTGTAACTCCCGGATGAACTCCAGATGCACCAATAACTCAAAATAGACAAGATGAATAAAATAAAAGATAAAAATGGGAAGTGTTGATACTAGCTAAGCACAAACTTAAAGCTAAATAATAATGGAAACATGAATTCAAAGCAGTGCAAATACAATAATTCTTAAAAGACTAAAAATAATTATTTTATATTAATAAATGTGCAAGAAGGTGGAAAAGGGATAAGAGAATGTCCTTATCTTTTGTGAAGGTGAAATCAATATCTATTTTCCAATTGTTGACTTTGATCACTACAGAAATAAGGATTTTGAGTATATATTTTAGTCACTAATATATTTAAAATAGAATACTTCTAAATCACTAAAAGAAAAAAACATGTAAAAGATATTCCAAATATAAAAGGCAGAAAACAAAGCAAACTATTCAAGGACAAAGATACAGCAAGCACAAAATAAGATAAAGCAGTGGAATAAAATCATTCAATTATAATGAAAAATGCAAATTTACTAAAGTTCAATTTCCTGTTAACAAACAAAAGACTCTTAGTGATCTGGTTTGGCTGTGTCCCCACCCAAATCTCATCTTGAATTGTAACTCCCACAATTCCCATATGTTGTGAGAGGAACCTGATGGGAGGTAATTGAATTATGGGGGCGGGCCTTTCCCGTGCTATTCTTGTGATAGTGAATAAGTCTCACAAGATCTGATGGTTGTAAACAATGGGAGTTTCCCTGCACAAGCTCTGTCTTGTCTTGTCTGACTCCATGTGAAACATGCCTTTCACCTTCCGCCATGATTATGAGGCCTCCCCAGCCACGTGGAACTGCAAGTCCAATAAACCTCTTTCTTTTGTAAATTCCCCAGTCTCAGGTGTGTTTTTATCAGCAGCATGAAAATGGACTAATACACTTAGATTAACCTAAATAATATTCAACTATATTTTCTATACCAGGAACATGACTAAGACACTGTGATACAGTTTAAAGATAAAAGGATGGCCAGAGATTATATTGGGCAAACGTAAACAACAGCAGTAACAATCAAAGAAAAATGCAGAATTCATAATATCTTCAAGGTTCATCCATGTTATAACATGTGTCAGAGTTTCCTTCCTTTTTAAGGCAGAATAACATTCCACACATGTGGTCTATATTTATTAATAACGTTAGTATAGACCACATTTTGTTCATCTGTTCATCCCTCTATGGACAGTTGGGTTGCTTCTACCTTTTAGCTTTTGTGAATAACGCTGCTAAGAGCATGAGTGTACACATATGTCATGATAATTTTTTAAGTGATTATCCAATTAGGAAGGTTGCAGGAAGATGCCCACTTAGTGATAGGTGGTTTGAGAATTGCATATCAAAACCTTAGCACAATATGGTTAGCTACACATTCAAATCACTTTGTGGTGCTTGTGCCACTCATAATGTTCTCTTCAACTGCCCCTCTCCCCTGGGCACTTGGCAGCTGTTTCTACGTTGTGACACCCCTCCACGCACACACCTGCCCCCCAGCCACAGAAGCTTGGACCAGAGGTGGACACCTGAGCTGACTGCATCAGGGGCAGTCAGATGTTCTCTCTTGGGAACTTGAAATAGGACCCAAGAGATTCTACTTTTGCCTGGACCCATCTCCTGAAAAGAGAAGATAAAAATCCAAGTGCAATGGATTGCTGCTCTTCTACTTTCCATGTGGACCAAAAAGTAGAACAATCCTATGTGCAGAAAGAGAATGATTGAGACATGGGAAAATTTCCTTGGTTTCTGATGGCCCTTCAGTTCCTTGTCCTCTACCTTTGTGAAGTCTGGCTGCAAATCCACCCTTCGGTTCTCTTCTCTGAGAGGGTTTTTGCTTATTCTAGCCTGAATTGATTTATTTACATCCAAAGGTTCCCAATGAATACAACCTAGGACCCGGTAATCCTACTTCTGGGAATTATGCAAAGATATTTGCATGAAGATATTGCTTGATATGTTATAACAGGGAAATTAGAAATAATCTAAATGTAAAAATAGTAAGACATTAGATATTATAAATTTAAAATATATGCTCAGAGAGAGAGAGAGAGGGGGAAAGATACAGTCATTACAAATCATTCATGTACAAACCTGGGCAACATAGTGAGACTCTGCCTCTGCCAAAAAAAAAAAAAAAATTAGCTGGGTGTGGTGGTGCATGTCTGCAGTCCCAGATACTCAGGAGATTAATGTGGGAGGATCACTTAAGCCCAAGAGTTTGAGGTTACAGTGAGAGCTATGATTGTGCCACTGCACTCCAGCCTGTGTGACAGAATGAGAACCTGTCTCGAAAAAGAAAAGAAAAAGAATCATTCATGTAGAATACAATTCATTGATTTAGGGAAATGTTTATTTTATATTGTTCAGTGCAGAAAAAAAAGCAGGTGATTTTAAAAACTCAGGTGATGGTATCACAAGAAAATACAGTGATCATGGACTCCCACCCTAGACCACACTCACCACTCCTTGTGATGTTCTGAAAAAGAGATACAAGCAAGAAACAAAGGCAAAGGAAGGCATTTCAATATTGGCTGGGCATGGACTCCAAATTCAAAAGCAGAGCCTCAGTCCTTTGGTAAGCTCAAATGAACCATGTGAGCTCACGTTTGTTTTTTTTTTTTTTTTTTTTTTCTAAGCTAATTTGGTTTTAAAGGTTTCAAATGAGGCTGAGTGTAGTGGCTCACGCCTGTAATCCCAGCACTTTTGGAGGCCAAAGTGGGCGGATCACCTGAGGTTGGGAGTTCAAGACCAGCCTGACCAACATGGAGAAACCCCATCTCTACTAAAAATACAAAATGAGCCAGACGTGGTGGCGCATGCCTTTAATCCCAGCTACTCAGGAGGGTGAAGCAGGAGAATTGCTTGAAACCAGGAGGCGGAGGTTGCCATGAGCCAAGATCACACCATTGGGATCCAGCCTGGGCAACAAGAGCGAAACTCCATTTCCAAAAAAAAAAAAATAGATAAATAAAAGCTTCAAATGAAAGGCCAATCCAGGACACCCAGCAGCTTGAGGAATAATGTTCCCAGGAAGACGATAGGGACCATTGCTCACAATGGCTGCTGCTGAGCCCACTGCTGCCTAACATTAATAAAGCAGCTGCCCACCGCCCAGCAGTTCACATGTTCACACACACCAGAATCTGGCTACGCTCTCTCAGCACCTCACCCTCTTCCCCCCAGGGGAAGAAGGAGGGTATTCACAAAATGAAATAGGGAGTCAGCCTTGGATGTCCCCTGCCCCAGACTTCTGTAGCAATAACATGGTAGATACAGTGGGATACCATCAACGTGGTAAGAGTGTGTGTGTGTGTGTGTGTGTGTGTGTGTGTGTGTGTGTGTGTGTGATGGGAAACAGGGAGGGTGTGTCTGTAAAAGACCCAAGATCCTACAGCAAAATCTTACAATACTTATGCCTAGATGGTGAGAGTTGGGAAATTTTTGTTTTGCTGCTTTTTAGTATCCCATTTGGGAGGCCAAGGTGGGAAGATCACTTGAGCCCAGGAGTTTGAGACCAGCCCGGGCAATATCATGAAATCCCATCTCTACCAAAAAAAAAAAAAATGTAATTAGCCAGGTGTGGTGGCATGAGCCTATGAGCCTGTAGTTCCAGCTACTTGGGAGGCAGAGGTGAGAGGACAGTTTAAGCCCAGGAGGTCAAGGCTGCAGTGAGCTGTGATTGTGCCACTGTACTCCAGTCTGGGTGACAGAGCAAGACCCTGCTAAAAAAAAAAAAAAAAAAAAAGGAGTTTTAAAATGTAATGGCAAATGACCCCAGTCAAAACAGTAATCACAAAATATAAAGTACGCAGGCTGTATTTAAGTGGGGATTTGTTTTTATTCATGTTTTTCCTGGAAAAGTTTAGTATGCCTTAGAAGTTTCGAAGATAAGTATGACGCTGGGAATGGAAGGCACCAATTTTTTTTAACTTATTAAGAAAAAGTATAATTGGCTACATAAAAACTTAATACTTCTACAAATCAAAAGTGCCATAAATAAAACCAAGCAAATGATAAACTGGGAAAATATAATTAACCGGCTAAGGTCAACCTTGAATATTCAGAGTTCTTCAAATTTATAAGAAAAATAGGGACAAAGAAGGTCTTTCATAGCTAGACCTTCTTTCTGCCTAGAGTTTTATAATGTCTCAAGCTGCAAGGTTTCACAGTGCACTGGATGTTGATGACACAGTATGCAGTGCACAGAGGCACTGTTTTGTCACGTCATATTGTTGGGTGATCATGAAGTGATGTTTTAAGTATTTAAACTTCTAACATATTGGTTTATCGCAACTCTTTTAATAGACAGTTAAAAAGAGAGATGCAAATAGGCCATTAACATGTGAAAAATGTGTAGCCTAATTAGTTATTAAATGCCAATTAAAATAAAATAAATGCTGCTTTTTTGTTTAGCAAGTTAACAAAGATTAAAACAGACGACTATCTCTCCCAGCTGGCCCTAAGTTCTGTGAGGGCAAGGGATGTATTTGTTTTGGTTGTTCTTGTATCCTCAACACCTGACACAGTGCCTGACCCAGGGTGAGCCCCCCACAATCATTACACTAACTGGGTAAAAGAAGAATGATGGTGCCCAGTGCTGGAGGAACTGTCACTCTGTTCACAGTATCAATGGGAACCGTTTTCCTGGAGGGCAAAATGGAAGCATGCAGCCAGCGCGGATGTGGCCCTTCCTGGTTTATGTTAAATCAAAGGTAAACCCATTTGGTTACCTCAAGAGTGCCTCTTAGTTTTAGCACCCACATTTCAGAGAGCTTACGTATCTCTCAATACAATACATTTCAGCGAATGCGTCTACAGAAAACATTTACATTTAGATCCCCCAAAACATAATACACCATTTTAAATAAATCTATATGCAGGGAAAGTCTCAAGTTGCATTCCAACTACAATTGGTAAAATGTCAGAATCTCGTGCGGACTTTTGGAAAGGGGCTCCAATTCCATGGCGGGGATGTGTGTCTCAGAGGCTGCTGGCTCTGAGGTGTCACTCCATGCTGTTCATTGTGAACTGTACTCTACCACCTAGCGCCAGTCCTGAGTGCATTCCCACCAAGCCTTTCATAGCTAGACCTTCTTTCTGCCTAGAGTTTTATAATGTCTCAAGCTGCAAGACTTCACGGTGCACTGGATGTTGATGGTACAGTATGCAATGCACAGAGGCACTGTTTTGTCATGCCATGTTGTTGGGTGATTGTGATGTTTTAAGTATTTAACTACTAACATAATGGTTTGTTGCATATATTTAGGTATTTTATTTTGTCTTAATTACTTTTTGGATTTTGGGTTGAAGTACAACATAGTATCATTTTTTCCCACTTAAAATGATGGGATATAGGCTCCTAGTTAATGTCTTTACACAGAACATTTGATTTCCAGGAAAGGATTACTGACACTCAGCAGGAGACATCTGTACTTTCAAAAGGGTCATGTACTTGAATCTTTTCTAGTTAAAAAAGAAAAAAACCATAAAAGATGCATTTACAAAAAAAGATTTCATGGCAGCTTTATTTTAAATTGCAAAACTTTTGGAAACCTCAATGGTTAACAGGGCATCTGTTAAATACATTCTAGCAAATCTGTATGATTAAATCCTATGAAGTTATTTCAATCATATTTTTGAAGAAATTTAATTATATGGGAAATTCTTGTAATGTAATAGTAAGTGTGCAAAGATCAACACAAAATATATAACATATAATGCAAGTTGTGTAAAACAAAAATATTTATATATGCAGAGAATGAACACTCCAAGAACGTACTGTAATTGGTTAACAGTCATTATTCTGAGAGGGCAATGGATGAGTTTGATTTCTTCCTAGTGTTCCATAGAATACCTCAAATTTTCTTCAATGATAATGATTATATTTGTGTTATTAAAGAACACTTTCTTAATATAGCACGGATTGGGGTGATTGGAAATAGTAACAATAATAACAATAGCAGCAGCAGCAAGAGCAGCTAACACTTGTGTAGAACTTGACTCTGTGCCAGTAATAAAAGCCAGGTTATGAGCCCGTACTGAACTTTGCCTCAGTAAATAGCATCCTGCCTCTAGCATCATTCAGTCTCTGCCCATAGGGATGAATTCCAGTCTAGAAAATTTGTGAAGCCAGAAGTATCTGGTCAAAGATCAGAAGGGTCAGCTTGTTAGCTGACTTCGGTGGGTAATCGCAGAAGCCACGTACAGCATGTGATGCTCAGTGGTGGGAAGAATACAGGGTTTGGGAGCAGCCAGACCTGGATTCAAATCCTGCCTGGGCCACCTAATTACTATGTGACCTTGAGGAACTTACTTCACCTTTCTGAATCTCACTTGCTCACGAGTAGAGTAAGAGCACCTCACAGTGCGGTCAGATGTTGTGAGGGTTTGAGTGGCAGCCTATAAAACAGCTAATATCCACGAGGCACTCAGAAAACGCTCCTCTCCCACCCTTCAGTGCTGGTGATGGTGTCACTGACTTCTTAGATTGCCCCTCCTTTGTTATTATTGATTTCAATAAGGATGACAGAAGATAAGCAAAAAGGACTTGGCTAAACTTGCCCTGTTTACAGATAAGTACTCACGAATATCTGTATGTGAATAAATGAGGGATGAGAAAGTGAAGAATTGAACAAATGAATGACAGCATACCTGGAGAGCGATGATCTTACCCTGACTTGCCTGCTTTTATCTTTTCAGCTTATCCACTCACCAAATGCCCTCCTCCCACCATCCTCCCCAATGCCGAAGTCGTCACAGAGAATGAAGAATTTAACATAGGTACCACCTCCCAAGCCAGCAAGAACTGCGAGCCCAGGACTGGGGAAGGAAGGGAAGGTGGCGGTGGGAGCTGTTGGGTCAGTGGCTATTACCCCCTGCTCCTGTCTATGGAGAGAGAAACACTAGGACCTGTGCCAGCAGGTTCTGTCCACTGAGTTAGCTCCCAAAATAAAATCAAAAGGGGAGCCAGGAAAACAGTTTTCTCCTGTGATTCAAGTCAGCATCTTTTTGAGAAATAAATCCATGCAAGACAGTATAAAATGTCCTGAAATATGAAACATTCCGAGGCTCAGGCAAGGCTGAGCTGTGAGAGGGGAGCAGTTGTCTGGGCCATTTGATGGGAGCCGAGCTAGTTATTTAAGTGTGAACAGAACATGATCCGCCTCTGATTATCTCACCTGGAAGTGGGTTCAAGGTACTAATGGGTGCCCATCAGCCCTGACCAGACTTCTTAAGAGAGTCTACATGTTAGTCTTTCTTTGACAGGTGACATCGTACGCTACAGATGCCTCCCTGGCTTTACCTTAGTGGGGAATGAAATTCTGACCTGCAAACTTGGAACCTACCTGCAGTTTGAAGGCCCACCCCCAATATGTGAAGGTAATTGCATGGAGCCGCATCTGTATGGGGCCTAGAAGTTCCTCCTAAACAAAGCCCTTGTTTTGCTCCTCTTTCTATTCCCAGTTCTCAGCTCAGTCACTGCCCCGTAACATGGAAGTTCTCTTGGTAAATGTTGTCTGATGAATGAGTGAGTGCATGTGGAATGAGTGAGTGATCACTCTGGATAGGTTCTCTGCCCTCTTCTGATGTCTGAACCTGTGAATTGGCCACAGTGGCCACATCTATTTCCATCTGCTTTTTTTTTTTTCCTGGAAATTTCTTAGAATTGCATACTGAGTACTGGAAGGAGGAAGTCCCTCCCTGGGCCCTCAGGGAAGTGTAGGCTCACACACACCATCCCTGCTTTACTGATGCATGGATGCACTCAAGGTGCTGTGTGCCAAACCAGGCAACTGAGAGACCACAGCAGTCTGTATTCCAGTGTACTATACCTTGACAGAAATGAATTCTCTTCAGCTAGTCACCCCAACTAAGATCAAAAAATAGTCTCCACTCATCAGGCATCTGACCTAAGGCAAGGTACCTGATTGTCCTACCCTCAGTCTTCCCTTCTGTAAACTGAGGATAATGATAGTACTTATGCCATGGGGGTATTAAATGGGTTAATAACATAAACAAGTTTAAGATGATGCCTGGCATGCAGTAATTGCTCCATGTCTGCTGTTAATATTATCGCTAGTGCAACTACTGTTGCTAGAACTACTGCTACCTGCAAATATTCAGTAGCCTATGGGGAAACAAGTTAGCCTTTCCCTCACTTCTGGGAAAGCAAGAGTAGGAAGAACCTGCAATATGGACTGACAGTGAGGACTAGCAGACCCGGTAGAGGCAGGAGGGGACCACGAGGCCTAAGAGAACTTACGTATCACTACATCTCAGTGCCCTGTGCTGGTCGTCGGATTAGTGAAATCAGGAGCATGTCACAGCTAAGCGAGTTTCCTCCTAGAAGACATTTGTTTTCCTTCTCTCCTTAAAATTAAAAAGGAAGCTCTATTGGGAAAAATCAGTGAGTATCTTTCAAAGCTACTCAGGCAGAAGCCTGGATAAGTCCTGTGAAATTCTGGGCCATAGCAAGACTCTGTCTAGGAGCCCAGCCCCAGTGCTGATTACCAAGCCTCACTTCTCTGAAGGCAGAGGTGAGACGGGTGGACAGCCCGTAGCAAAGTCTTCTACCCAAAATAGCATTACCTGAGATTGTAATCCAGGGATTAATTTTTGGCCTTGCAGTTCCAGAAACTCCCTTTTACCAGTGTCCCAGAATCCAGCATGCCCAGGAAGCCTGTCTAAAGGCACATCTACTGCAAAATACTGATTTCTCTGTGTGCAGTGATCAGAATACTTACAACTATTGTCAATGCACACCTTTGTACTGAAAGAACAATGTAATGAAGAAGCTGATTTAGTCCTCAGAATTTTGCTTTGGTGTCCACAACCCAAGCAAATGGCAGTGGATTGTCCTGAAATTGCTTTCATGCTGTGATGCTTGCCTGTGCTCCAGGACTCAGTGCTGGAGAAGGGCCTCTCTGAACCAGCAGCTTCCCTCCTATTCATGGTGATGACAAAAAAACCAATCCTGCTCCTCCAGCTCCTCCTTTCCTAAGTTCCAAGCTCAATGTCTTCCTTAGAATGACATTTTTTTCTTTAGCTATGTTAATCCTACTAATTAGGCCACAGCCAAGTTCTGAGACCTTTCTGTCCAAGATGCAGTTATCATCATTCCCTCTACAATTTATTGCAGCACTATGTTGCATGCTTTACATATATTATTTCACATTATATATATTTTTTTGTTTGTTTGTTTTTGTTTGTTTTTTTGTTTTTGAGATGGAGTCTCACTCTGTTGCCAGGCTGGAGTGTAGTGGCACAATCTTGGCTCACTGCAACCTCTGCCTCCCGGGAAGTAGTTCTCCTGCCTCAGCCTCCCGAGTAGCTGGGACTACAGGCACTCATCACCACACCCAGATAATTTTTGTATTTTTAGTAGAGATGGGGTTTCACCATGTTGGCCAGGATGGTCTCGATTTCTTGACCTCCTGATCCACCCGCCCCAGCCTCCCAAAGTGCTGGGATTACAGACGTGAGCCTCTGCACCCAGCATATAATGTTTTATATAATGCTCACAACAGCCCTGTAAAGTCTGTGTTATCTCTGCGTTAGAGATGGAGAAGCCATCACACAGAGAGGAGATAACTTGTTCAAGACCACACCAGTAGTAAGCGGCAGAGATGGGCTATAAATCCAGGTGTATTTGACTCAAAATCCCATGTACTTACCTCTGCCCTATACAGCACCATCTTTGTTCAAATAAAACCCATTTTATAGATTATCTTCTTTGGATCTGGGGAAGCCTTACTGCTGTCTGTATGTATGTTCCATCCTCCCCTACTCAAAACCAGGTAGTAGAACACACAACTTAACTAGGAAGTGATTCCAACCAACTGGCGAAGCCCAAGTCCCAGAAAGACTGCAATATTGACACAAGATCTAAGGCCACCTCATGTCATGGAGCAGCACAGTGATGGATGTGGGATCTGACTTGAATGTGCTCAAATACTGATTTTCTAATGGTTGTCTTTTATATTGGGAAAAGCAAATGTGTTGGCCATAGTTTCATCTCCACCCCCACATACTTGGTGTTTCTCTTTCTTTCTCCCAGTGCACTGCCCAACAAATGAGCTTCTGACAGACTCCACAGGCGTGATCCTGAGCCAGAGTTACCCTGGAAGCTATCCCCAGTTCCAGACCTGCTCTTGGCTGGTGAGAGTGGAGCCTGACTATAACATCTCCCTCACAGTGGAGTACTTCCTCAGTGAGAAGCAGTATGATGAGTTTGAGATTTTTGATGGTAAGTCGGTCAAATGCTGCATAGTTCTCTGCTGCAGAAGCTATGGACTTGCTCCAGAACCCGAGGAGTCTGTGCTGCAGTTTTCCTATCAGGGCTTGCCAGAAGCTCCACAGGATGTCCTTCCCTAACCACAGCAACCCCAAGGCCGTGGGACCTGAGGGGTGGCATGGCCCAAGCAGCAGAGCTGCTTGTACTGCAACTTGAACCTGTTACCGAACCTTTTCTTAACTGTAGCTCCCATTCAAAGCTGTTCCTGTTAATGTCAACAGATAAATGGGTCATACCAGTATTCCCAAGTGAAGAGTGTGCCTCCTCCAAAACCCAGAGATCTACCAAACTGCTGCTGCTTTGGCTTTAAGAGGGAAAACGTGCAATAATTTGCTCTTTAATTTGGAGGGCATGTCTCAGCATGCTTCAGACCACTGGACCCTAAAAATTTCACAGCAAAACTTTGTAGGATTTATCTCTTACCCTCTGGAGCACATGCATCTTGCAAAGGCATCTTGCCAAAGCACTAATTGTCCCTTCTCACTCCTCAGATCTGATTAATATGATGTCCTCAATAAAGTGAACCAATATGTTATATTCTGCATGATGTCCAGATGGTCCACATCCCTTTATACTCTATTATGACAGAGAGCAGGAGAAGTAACATAGCTCTGGGGGAAACCATGAATGTATACTGTTGTCTACCTCATGTGAATGCAAACTGCTTCTGATCTTCCTTTCTGAAGGGTATGAAAAAGACTACATGGACAGATCAATAGCTACATTCTATGTAACCAAGGCTGTGTTAATCTGTGCTAATAAAGATATGCGCCTACATAGCTGTTACAGTTGAGGCTCCTACTTTATTGTGTACTGTGAGACGGACCTGGTCCAGGACTCCATTTATTCTCAAAACAACCTTCATATACCCCTCCTCTCACAGAGGAGGGGTGTGATAATGCTTTGGACCCCCAGGTATCAGCATCAACTAACATCCTGTATCCAGAAGTCTTTGATATATCTGAACATTCCCTTGTCTATAATATTCTGTTTTCTGAGTACACAGTAGTAGGTCTTTGGGGGGAAGAACTGTAGGAACAACTGCTATATACAATTACTGTCATTGTGCAGGGACTTTTTTCATAGGGACCCAGCCTCTTGGGAAATGAAACCTGGCTCAAGTCTGCAAACTGGGCAGGGGATTGTACCTTTCCGCTGGGGGCAGCTTTTCTCACCCTGCTCATAGATCTACTCATGATCTATTTTGTTCATCTAGTCATACTTGTTTTGGCTGCTCTTCTTGACTTCCTATTTACTTTGCCCTTAGGAACATCATGTTCTATGAGCCATCTTTGTAGATCCTGTAGGCCAGGCTCTCCCAGCTGCCATTCCAGCCTTGCTTCCCATTTTAGTAATTACGCCAACTTTGCTTCTGACTGTTAAGTAATTCCACCTGGCCTCTGTATTCTAGGATCTTCTCATCCCCATTACTGCTAGGGAGCCGAGTCTCTCTTCCCATCAGTTTTGACCCACAGAGGATAGCCATTAGTTACTCAGGTTTTCAGCAATGCTGGTGCTCACCCCCTCCAGGAAGGGTGGAGCTCCTCACCTCCTGATTGCTTTCGTAAATGGAGTGTCCTCCAGGTCTTCCTGAGAACTATGGTCAGCAGACCTAGCCCAGCATGCCACTTCTCCAAGCTTTTCCCTTCACAGTTTGCATGGCAGTTCTGGTGTTTAATATGATCCATTACTTTTTCCAAGCTTCTAAGAGCTGTCTTAGTGGCATAGTAGAGCCATCACTCAGGGCCTTTTCCAAAGTGATAAATCCTGTGTTATGGATTATCCAGCTTTATATTCTGTGCCCCTTCAACCAGCCCCTTCGGGATGCAATCTCAGGCACTTAAGGTAGAACAAAAGAAGAGGGAGGTCTTTCTCAAAGAGCTTTCAAAAGCAGTATTAGGGAGCTCTATTACTTATGACCCCCAGATATGACATTTTCTTCTAGCTTTATTACTATATATGCATTCCATAAATATTTTTTCTATATGGCAGGCACTGAGCTGTTTTGTTTTGTTTTTTTGTTTTTTTGTTTTTGTTTTGTTTTGAGACTGAGTCTTGCTCTGTCACCCAGGCTGGAATGCAGTGGTGCAATCTTGGCTCACAGCCTCCTGGGTTCAAACGATTCTTGTGCCTTAACCCCCCCAGTAGCTGGGACTACAGGTACGCACCACCATGACCAGATAATTTTTGTATTTTTTTAAAGTAGAGATGGGGTCTTGCTATGTTGCCCAAGCTGGTCTCAAATTCCTGGGCTCAAGTGATCCACCTGCCTCAGCTTCCCAAAGTGCTGGGATTACAGGCGTGAGCTTAAATACACACAAGAGAAGTAGGGTGGCCAAGTGGAAGAAGTTCCCAGTTTGAAAACCAGCTCTTCCACTAACCAGCTAGTTGACCTTGGTCAAATCTCAAAATGCAAATCAATTTCATCTTACCTGCCAGCTGCTATAGGTAGGCAGGGACTTCCTGAGTACTGCTTTAGATCTGGGCTTGGGAGAAAAGAGCACCTTGAGCAATGCCTGTGGATGCAGAGACAGGAGTGCAAGTACAAATGATTTTGCTGACTCTGAACAAGTCACCCCACCCTCTGAGCCCTGAGGTCTTCCCTGGAGGCTCCCTGTGATGACTTCCATGGTCTGTAATCCTGCGTCCTTCTCACCCCAGGTCCATCAGGACAGAGTCCTCTGCTGAAAGCCCTCAGTGGGAATTACTCAGCTCCCCTGATTGTCACCAGCTCAAGCAACTCTGTGTACCTGCGCTGGTCGTCTGATCACGCCTACAATCGGAAGGGCTTTAAGATTCGCTATTCAGGTGAGTGAAAAAAACACACAAATAAGCCACAGGCCCTCTCCTCATCAAAGCTGCAAGCTCCTCTGTGGAGACTGGGCAGCCATTCCCCTCCTCTAAGTCTGCCTCACCTGAAGCTAAGTGGTCTTTGCCATTCCCCTACCTCCTATTTTTCTATTCCATTCCCCTCTTTGAACCTCTTCCCTCTTTTCTTCTCATACAGCCAGACTGTGTCTTCAGGATAAGTTTAACTATTTTATATGATCTGATAGTACCTAACAGTGATCCTGTCCCTTTAAGAAAGTTAGGAAATGCTAATAAAACTTTCTTAAAACTAAAAAGCCCGAAGGCATGGATCTCTGACGGGCAGATGTTAAGCAGGCAGCAAAGGATGGGCTATATTTCAAGGCCAGGTGCCTTTCTTCTGCTCAGGAAGCCATATCTTATCAACAGAGTCAGACCAAAAGGCCAAAGACTGGCCCAGGCAACAATCTATAAGGACCAAAAAAATATTCCTGGGAATATAATGAGATGGAGAAAATTGAATTTATCTGATCTCACATCATGGGAATTACTGTCTGTGGTTGGAAGAAAACTTCACAAGCTGCTTGATGCTCACTTTGAAGGAAGGTGGGTTCAGTGAACTGCTGACTGGGCTCCACAAGCTTGGAGGCAGAAATGAATTACTTAAGACCATGGGGGGTTCCATCATGCACCAGTTCCCTTTCAGCACTCTTTCCCCTGGCTACCTTTGGCCTACATTCCAGGCAAATGATGGACAAATTTCTAACGAATATTGGTTGGGGGCCAGGTGTGGTGGCTCACACCTGTTATCTCAGCACTTTGGGATGCCAAGACGGGCAGATCACCTGAGGTCAGGAGTTTGAGACCAGCCTGACCAACATGGTGAAACCCTGTCTCTACTAAAAATACAAAAATTAGCCAGGCGTGGTGGTGTGCAACTGTAATTTCAGCTACTTAGGAGGCTGAGGCAGGAGAATCGCTTGAACCTGGGAGGTGGAGGTTGCAGTGAGCCAAGATCATGCTACTGTACTCTAGCCTGGGCAACAACAGTGAAACTCTGTCTCAAAAAAAAAAAAAAAAAAAAAAATCTTGGTTGGAAGGAATGTCAAATTCAGTACCTGAAGTCCCACTTGCCACAGTCCATCTCTTCTCATGGGTCTCCTACTTGCAAGACCAGCCCATACTCAGTGGGTGAACAGCCTTAAAGAATCCCTGGGTGTAGCTTTCGGGGAAGAGCCAACCAGAGGAAGCTGAGGGCTCCTGGAAGGAGGTGGGTCTTGACTGTCTCAGAGCCTACATCCTCTGCAAAGTCCATCCAACCTCTCCTTTCCCTGGTGCACACAGAGGAGGGGTCTGGGAGGCTGCAATGACTGAGTGCCCCAGTGTCAGTGACCAGCTCTCTCACCCACTAGCTGTGGGATTATTAAGCAAGGCACTTCAGGCCTCAGTGTCCGCATGATGAAAAAGACACTTTAAGGTGCCTCTTAGGGGTGACTCAGGCTGAGTTCCTGGCAGCTGCTCACTCCAACAGGAAATACAGCAGTTTGGTAGCATTTCACTCTACTGGTTGCTAATTAGGAACTGAACGCTATTAAGGAGTTACCCTTTCCTTGATGTTCTAAAGACTAACATGTTTGGGGATAATGAGTCAGTTGTAATTACAATACATATGCCACGTAGAAAGTGAATTAATTATATGCCACAACAATTAGTACTTAATAATTCAGATAGAGTAGATGAGTGTAATTTGCACCTGCGTCTGTCACTGTGACTAAGTATATTTTACAACCGAGATTCTTGTTCCTGAGGGAGGTAACCACGTGGATGTGGCACACATAGGACACAAGGGGCAAAGCAAGAGTAGGGAAACAAATCCAGCTTGGAAGGCAGCTATTTAAAACACCAATTTCACCGGCAGAGGGATGTGATCACCAAAAAAGAGGCTGTAAGGGCCCTACACCCAAATCCTGCCTTATCCATCTCTGCCTGGAAGACCCCACCAGGGACTCCTAGGGCAAACAAAGAGAATTATCTGCCTGCTCCTTTGGTCATCCCTCTTTGCTGGCCTCACAGAACTCCCCCTGAGGATCCCTGGCAGGCTTTATAATGTGAGTCCTTTCAGGCTGGGATTTTTTGTTTTGCTTTTATGTTTGTTTGTTTTTTGAGACAGAGTCTCACTCTGTCACCCAGGCTGGAATGCAGTGGCATGAGCTCGTCTCCCTGCAGCCTCCACCTCCTGGGTTCAAGCGATTCTGCTGCCTCAGCCTCCTGAGTTGCTGGGACTACAGGCGCATATGCACCACCACTCCTGGCCAATTTTGTATTGTTATTAGAGATGAGGTTTCACCATTTTGGCCAGGTTGGTCTTGAACTCCTGGCCTCAAGTGATCCACCGGCCTTGGCCTCCCAAGACCAAGGATTACTGGCGTGAGCCACTGCGCCAGGCCCAGGCTGGGATTTTGGTCTGTTTTCTTCATTGTTGTATTGCAAGCACTTAGAACAACACCTGGAAGATAATAGATACTTGATATCTATTTGTTGAATAAATGAATGAAACAAGTTGAAGTCATATGTGGAGGGGAAATGAGCACTGTAGGGAAATGTGTGTCCCAGGTTGCCACAGGTCCGTCTCAGCGCATTCCCCCACACAATACGAAGAAGAACAATGACCATTTATTGAGCATTGAACAGTGAGTGCCCCACGCTGTGCTGGGGGCTTTATGTGCACAGTCTATATATACAGTTTAAACTGACCAAAAGTCCGTGAGGTAGGTATTACCAGTCCCAATTTACAGGTGAGGAAATTGGAGCCGAAGTGATTTGTCCCCCGTTACAAAACTGGTCAGACCAGAAATGGGACTGGAGCCCAGGCCTGACTAAGGTCAAAGTCCCCACCCCTGCAGTCACAGCTTTCTGGAACCAACCCCATTGGGTTCTACTTTCTAAGTCTGTTTGGAAGCTGAAGGGATTTGAGAGCCTGAATGTAGCCATACAACCAGATCTACCTTTGGACCGCAAAAGGGACCCAGTGCTTCATGAAGCTGTTTTTTTGTTTTGTTCTGTTTTTTTAATTTTGTTTCGGCTTTACCAACCTGACTGGGTGTTTCTCAATATCCACCATTCAGACCTTCCTCAGTAGCAGAGGATGTGGCAATGGCAAAGACAAGGGGATGGGGGAGAAGAAAGGGAAAGGGGCCTGCATGAAAGACCATGGCTGTCTTCCTGCTGGTACCAGTTCCCTGAACCTCATCTTGTTGTTCAGCCCCTTACTGCAGCCTGCCCAGGGCTCCACTCCATGGCTTCATCCTGGGCCAGACCAGCACCCAGCCCGGGGGCTCCATCCACTTTGGCTGCAACGCCGGCTACCGCCTGGTGGGACACAGCATGGCCATCTGTACCCGGCACCCCCAGGGCTACCACCTGTGGAGCGAAGCCATCCCTCTCTGTCAAGGTGAGAACCAGGTGGAAAGCGGGTCACAAGGTAGCTCAGATCCAACTCACATCTTGGGTTTGTCCCAGGACTAGTCACTTCCAAATGTGGGTTTACTCTTTGATAATTATTTCATTCTTTCCACAAGCATTTACTGAAGATCTGTAGTGCACAGCAATCTCAGTGTTTTGAGATCCATGGGGGAGATGGGTATGTGAGCACATCAATGCAAAGTGGCAGAGGAAGGAAGTGTTGTATCAGGAGTATAATCAGTGTTGTGGGAGCCCAGAGGTGAGAAGGGATCTGCTTCCTCCTGGCCAGCTGGGGAGGGCTCCCAGCAGAGGGGATGCTTGGGCTCGGGCTCATAGAGCAAGTGGGTTGATCAAACACTTGAAATGTGTCAGTCAGTTTGCATGCATTACCTTTTATGATTTATGAGTATTTTCCCTTAAAGTAATATACATTTAAACTAAAAATCTGAAGAAGAAAAAAAAAACGGTAGATAATGCAAAAGATAAAAGTGAAAATGAATGATAAACCTGAGATCACCACTGTTAACATTTCAGCACATTTCCTTTTGTCTTTTATGTATTGATTATAAAAATAGGATCATCCATGTACAAAGCTCTTACAGATTTTGTTTCCCATAATGCTGTGCAACCATTGAAAATCATGGTGAGGAAGTATATTTAACTATATACTACTTTTTGAGATGGAATCTCGCTCTGTCGCCCAGGCTGAAGTCCAGTGGCATGGTCTCAGCTCACTGCAACCTCTGCCTCCCATGTTCAAGCAATTCTCCTGTCTCAGCCTCCCAAGTAGCTGGGATTACAAGCACCGGCCACCATACCTGGCTAATTTTTGTATTTTTAGTAGAGACGGGGTTTCACCATATTGATCAGGCTGGTCTCAAACTCCTGACCTCAGGTGATCCACCCACCTCGGCCTCCCAGAGTGCTGTGATTACAGGCATGAGCCACTGCGCCTGGCCTCTATTGTTAACATTATACTTCCTCACCATTATTTTCAATAGTTGCACAGCATTATGAGAAAACTGTCATTCATTTAAGTATTGTTCTGTTGTTGGTCATTTGGATTTCTATATTCTTTGTGACTATAAACTTAGAATTCCATCTTTATGAATATTACATATTTCCTTAAAGCAAATTCCCAGAAATGAGATTGTTGCATCATTGTGTATGCAATTGACAGCTGTCGATACTGACTGCCCCCCACAGAAAGTTTGTCCTCATGTATAGCAGCATGTAAGAGCTATCTTTTCTCCCATAGTCTCAATGTTATGCACTGCATTTAAAAAAAGAAGAAAACATTGCCAACTACGTAGATGAAAACAGGAAATCGCATTGCTACTTGATTTTTCCTTTGGTTCCCAGTAGTGGTGAAGTACTTTTTAATGACATCTCTCATCTCTAATCCTCACAACCTTCTCGTCTGTGCCTGTGTTTCCTCAAAGAACAAAAACAATGTGCTATTAATAATCTACTCCTAAGCAAAGGTCACAGTGAACTGGCTGTCCACAAATGGCAAATGGCATTTGGCTTTGGTCTCTGCATCTCTGACTACATTAACACGGACAAGTCTTTTTTCCAGAGCACCAGTTGGAACATACCAAGCCTCTCATTTCTGTTACTTTACATCACCACCCAAAATTAGGCCTCCCCCCAGGCTTCAGTTGACCCATCCCCATACTACTGTGCATGTCTTCTCCCGACTCCACCCCACATGTCCCACTGATGCCGTTCCTCTGAGCCTCCCACTGCGTTCTCTAGAATCCTAGTTCCATGGCCAGCAAGCATACATGCTCTGTCCCTACCCAGCTGGCTGTCTTCACTTCCTCTCTCCATGGAGACCATAGCTGTCCTCTGAGAGCACGTATACTGTGGCCCTTTCAAGTGGAGTGTTAATCCGCCTCCACCCACCTCCTACTTCCCACAGAATTCTGCGCCAGGAAGGGCCTGGCATTCTTCTACTTCTCTACTGCTGCTTCCAACCCATGATTTTTTCCACTCCTCCTTTAGAGACTCTATGCCTCCTAATGCCTTCTCTCTCCTTCCCCAGCCCATTCTCTCACTCCGTGTCTCTCTCCCTCAGAGATCTCATTCCACCACAAGCCTCAAATACTTTGTGATTGTATCCCCTCCCCTCCTACTCACAGGAAGTGTCCCCATTACCACCGGGTTTGGGGGACTGCATTCTGGCATGGAGATCATGAGACACAGGCTTTTAGTATCTCAGGCTAGAGTATTATCTTCTGTCCCCTTAGTTATCTACAAGAGCAAGGCCAAGCCAGGGCCCATGAGAAGTGGCTGCTGCCCACTTCCTTCACTGCCCTCCCTGGGTTGACTCTCCATACAAGACACCAGTGGAGATCCAAGTATTTCTTCCCAAAGGATTCAAGGAAGCTGGGCAGGTAGTTGATCTGATATGACAGCTTGGCTAACCTAGTTCCACTGAAGGAGCTCACAGCCTTTCTGTTTAGTCATTAAGAGTCTTATGTTTAAACACTCTCTCATTTCTCATTCCTTCTGTGTTCCTGATCCTCCTCTTCTGGAGAGTCCCACGCCTAGACCCTTCTTCCATCTTGGTATTCCAACTTCTCTCCCTCTGAGCAGTCTACCCTCCCCCATTCATAATGGAGCTCCAGCCTGATGCCTCTTATTGGTTCTGGAAATTCTTATAGCATCAAGCATCTTGTTAGGCAATCTCAATGGGACTCTGCCCAAGCTTATTCTGGCTCTGAGCAAAAAAGTTCTGAGCTCTAGACTAGTTGTCAGAGGGGATAGTGGATGGAGGCGGTAGTGGGTACTTTGGCAGATTAATCTTTCCATCTGTAATACCCCCTGAGCTATCAAAGGGCAAGGATGATTTATAAGTATTACTTTCTTTCAAAGACCAAACAGTCTACTCTTGCCAAAGTAATTCCTATTCCTCCTATAAACATAATGTCGACCCTACTCCTTATAAAATAATAACCCTGGCCATGTTGCTGCAGACATTTCTCCCCTGAGTTGCCCCTTTGAGATTCCTTTTCTTTGTATTCCTAAGTTAGTTCTGTCATTTTTTATATCCCATATCTTGTCCTTTCTTGGTTTTCACCCTCTTTTTCATGGGGTATATCCTTAAGTAAATTCTTCAGAAAAGGTTCATGAGGGGCACACTTTCTGAGACTTTACATGTCTGAAAGTGTCTATCTTTTTGCCCTCACACATGCTTGGTCAGTTGACTAGGTAAAATTCTAGTTTGCAAATCATTTTCTTCAGAAGTTTAAAGCTTTGTTCCGTTATCTTTGAACACTCAGTGTTGTTGATGGGAAGTCTTATGCCAGTTTGATTCTCATTCCTTCACAGTTATGTCTTTTTTCCCCCTCTTTCTAGGAACTTGGAGGAATGCCTGTGTGTCTCTGGACTTCTTAGATACACAAAATTCCATGATGGTGAATCTACAAGTGATTATTTTTGCATTCCTTTGGCTCCCTTTCCATCTGAAGACTTGTGTCTCTCTTCAGCTCTGAGAAATTTTCATCTATGATAATTCCGTCCCTTCCACTATTTGTGATCTCTCTTTTTGGAGCTCTGAACAGTTGGATGCTGGACCTCCTATATTGAGGATTGATCTTCTGTGTTTTCAGTCCTTTTATTTCATTTTTGGTCTCTTTTTTTAATATATTCTGAGAAATTTACTTTTAATCTCCAATCCTTTAATGCTTATTTGGGCAATCATATTTTTCATTTCAAAGAACTTTTCCTTGTTTTTTTGTTTTGTTTTATTTTGTTTTTTCCTTCAGAGCACACTGATTTTATTTTATGAGTACCACATGTCACCTTGACTTTATCCGGATACTACTGATCAGAAGTTTAAAGATTATATATCTTCTGTTTCCTGAATTAACTCTGTTTCCTAAGGGGACGTTTATTTTTTAAACCTTATCTTGGTTTGTCTTGTTCACACTGCTGATTTTCTTCATATATATGATCCTTGATTGTATTTTAAAAGTAAGGGCCAGGTTGATTTTTTCAGATATGAGATGTGGATTACCTTTGTTGTTTTTATATACAGATATCTTGGTCCACTAAGTCTCTCCTATCAATGAGAAGTTGAGTATGTGGCAGACCTGAGTAGGCAATGGGGCAGCCCTCAGGCCAAGAGACCATAAATCCTAGAATTAAAAGAGCTTTCCTCGGGGATGCCAACTCCCACCATAGCAGCCCTAATTCATTCTAAGAGAGTTCCCCTTCCGTGGAAAAGAAAATTCTCTCTTTTGTTTGGAGAGTAAATACTTGAATGTCTCTACACCGTGTTTGTGGGAACAGATGGCAGAGAACTGGTTTCACCCTGAGGCTCCCTCCCATATATTTTGAGCTACAACTTCTTTGCACTTCTATCTTTATTCCTTCTTCCAAACAAACAAACAAAACAACAACAACAACAACAAAAACCACTCCTCTGATGATGATCCTCCCATTTTCTTTTTTATTATGAGACTTTACCTTTTTATTAGTTTTTACTCCAGTTTTATTGGGACCTTGAGAGGGGAGGAAGGATAAAAATAGTTTCTCAGAATACCATCTTAAACCAGAAATGCTCATGACATTGTTTTCCTTTTGCTAGCTCTTTCCTGTGGGCTTCCTGAGGCCCCCAAGAATGGAATGGTGTTTGGCAAGGAGTACACAGTGGGAACCAAAGCCGTGTACAGCTGCAGTGAAGGCTACCACCTCCAGGCAGGCGCTGAGGCCGCTGCAGAGTGTCTGGACACAGGCCTATGGAGCAACCACAACGTCCCCCCACAGTGTGTCCGTGAGTCCTTGGGCAATGGAGGCGGGTGTAAGGAAGGGCTAGGTGGGCAGCTGGAAAGATTCCTACAAGAAGTGAGCTAAAAGCACAGTAATGAGGAAAAAAAGAAAAAAGAAAAAGAAAAAAAAAAGAAACATAGAAATGGAAGTTGGGGGATTTCAGAAAAGGAAGCAGGTGCTGAAACTGCTCTCAGCATTGATGACCATTGTGTCCTAAGATGTTTCCACAAACCACCATGGAACTTAGGAATGGCCTGGTCCACTCCCTTTTAGATGGAAAACCTGTCAGAAAGTTTGCATGAATGTCCCTTGATTCCAAAGCTCTAAAACAACAACTTTTAGGTCAGATCACAAAATGGTAACCTCTTCAGCTATGTCTAGTCCAAAGACAGAGGTTTTTGTTTTGTTTTGTTTTTTGGCCTACACAGTGCTTTATAACAAATTTTGAATTACTCCACGATCTTTTAAAATCAAGAAATTTTCATTAAAATCCAGATTTCTGTCTTCTCTTGAAAAAGGAAAATCTAACCAAATGTAACTCGACTGAGTACTATTTCCCTTTTTTAATTTTTAATTTTTTGGCAGAACTGTATTTCCCAGTTAGCCACATCCCCCACCCAACCCACTCTGTTCATTTACCAAACCTGCCTGAGAACTGAAGATTCCTGGATTCTTCAGTATTGCATTAAGGTCTCCAAGTCCCTAGATCTGGGGTCTTGCAAGGTCTTCCACAATTAATCAAGTAATTAATCCTCCTCTCTGTTCCTCATTTCCCCCAGCTGTGACCTGTCCTGATGTCAGTAGCATCAGCGTGGAGCATGGCCGATGGAGGCTTATCTTTGAGACACAGTATCAGTTCCAGGCCCAGCTGATGCTCATCTGTGACCCTGGCTACTACTATACTGGCCAAAGGGTCATCCGCTGTCAGGCCAATGGCAAATGGAGTCTTGGGGACTCTACGCCCACCTGCCAAAGTAAGCCCAGGAAGGGAGGGTGGGCAAGTTTTGCAGAGTCCCTCCTACCTAAGCTGTCCCATGCATGGGGTGAACTGGGGTGGGGGAAAAGCGGGTATCACCAGGGATTGCAGTGTACTGCTTTTTAGACTCTCATCTAGTAGAATCAGGAGCTGGGAAAATGCCTACTCCTTTACTCCTTTATGGAAGTATTTCTTAGCATCTTCTCATCTTATCAAAAGCTGCCTTTCTCCAGATGTGCATCCACTAATTCATTTCTTTAATATTCATTAGGCTCTTACTATACGCCAGACACTGTAGAGGTATGAAGGTAAAAGGTTTTGGTTTCTGCCCACACGGACTTTATAGTCTACCGGAGAGGCAGACACATAAAGAAGCAATGATAATGTGGTGTGATAAGACCTGAAACGGGAGTGTACATAGGAGGAATGAGGGTAGCACAGGAGACTGGTCGCCTAAGCCTGCCTGCCTTCTCCATTGTCAGTTGTTTTTCTTCGGTTCTTTAATGCAGTTTCAAAGGTCAGAATCTATGGGAAGACACTCTGAGACAGGCTTATTAGGGGGTGCTCTTGAGAACACCACCTACAGAAGGGAAAGGAAAGGAGGGAAGGAAGCAAGACTGGGCAGAAGGAGAATTGAGCTCTGATGCAGTATCCGTGAAAGCCTCAGCTCACCCCGCAGGGAGCTCTGCAGCTGGGATGACCCCTCAGAATTGTCACTAAGTTGGAGCAAGGGAACTGTTATACTGCCACACTGACCAACCACTGGATGCAGGCTGGCCTAGGAAAGGGACATGACCTTCCTAGGTGGGTGGACTCTTCAACCACAGCAATCTGAAAAGGGCTGCCAGCCAAGGGTTGTTTGCCAGCCGCTGGGGAAATAAGTCCCTCAGTCCTAAAAGGGGCTCTGAGTGGCTCACCGCAGCATGCACTGCAACAGGGACATGCTCATAATATTTATGTGACCAATGTGGATGTCATAGAGGAAGCAAATGATTATAAAGAGGTAGAAGGAAGTGGTCAGTGAGAAGTGGGAGTTTGAGACTGGGAGGGAGGAGGAATGGTATCTTCCAATGCCTGTCATCCAGGTTCGACATAGATGCCAGCATTTGAGAGGCTGAAGTGGGTGGATCACTTGAGGTCAGGAGTTTGAGACCAGCCTGGCTGACATGGTGAAACCCTGTCTCTACTAAGAAAAGAAAAAAAAAATTAGCCAGCATGGTAGTGCCCACCTGTAACCCCAGCTACTTGGGAGGCTGAGGCAAAAGAATTGTTTGAACCTAGGAGGCAGAGGTTGCAGGGAGCTGAGACTGTGCCACTGCACTCCAACCTGGACTACAGTACAAGACTCCGTCTCAAAAAAAAAAAAGCCAATGTCTGTGATTCAAGACACTGTTGTCTTTACACACTGTGGTGCAGACTGCACAGTGGGATGTAACCGCATGTGTGGCAGAGTAGTCCCAAACGTTTGACAGCCTCACTACAATGCAGCCACTCACATTTCAGTGCAGCCTTGGCAATTAGGCCTTACCTCATACCTCAGCCAGAGGCTCTCAGCAGTGCTCTGTTGACAAAGAGTGTGAGGCTGCTGCTGGGCTCAGAAAAGAAGGGCAAGGAAATTGGTTAGCAGTGTCTGGCCAAGGCACTAAGGAGCATACCACAGAATCACCATCTCTTCCTAACCTAATCTCAGCCATCTGAGGAGGATTAAAAAAATACACAGGCCAGTGCCCTGTGTCCAAAGCTGGTGAGTCAGGCACCTACAGTGGAACCAGGCATTTTAAACAACCTTCGGGGTCTTCTGGAGACACCTCCAGTTGAGGTGCCACATCACACAAGTCAGCACCACAACCCATATTCTGGTCAGAAATTCCAGCAGAGTAAGGTTGAACAGGTCCTATTTTCATCACAGTTCTTGCTAAGCGGAAGCAGCCATGTCCCTCCTCTTGGGGCTGGCTTACTGAGCATCTTGTGATCCTTTTAGTCATCTCCTGTGGAGAGCTCCCCGTTCCCCCCAATGGCCACCGCATCGGAACACTGTCTGTCTATGGGGCAACAGCCATCTTCTCCTGCAATTCCGGATACACACTGGTGGGCTCCAGGGTGCGTGAGTGCATGGCCAACGGGCTCTGGAGTGGCTCTGAAGTCCGCTGCCTTGGTAAGTGACCTCTCCAGGCCTATTCTGCCCAGTTTTTCTCCACGAGATAGATTAGATCTTTCCAAAGCTGGGATCCAGTCTTTGAACAGTATTATTTCACCTACTGACGTAAGATGCTTAATGCAAACACCAACTATTGGGCATTAGGCATGACTAAAACCCTGGAATAGCTTATCCCGGGCCACCCAAAAGAATGAGAAGAACTTCAGATCTAAAGAGACAAACCTTTGAGGGGTTCTCATTCTGGTTAGAAAGACAATTCCTTCCAATTGGCCTTTGAATAATGAGTGAAGCCTCAGTCTCCATTTTTTGAAAACTTGCAGACATATTCCTGTAACACACCTAAAATACCTTTTATATTATCTATTAGCAAATTTTACACACAACATATAGATCTATACATATATACTAAGCAAATGACAGAAACATAAAACAACCTGGCTTCCAAAGGACAAAGTTATCATTTCCTCCATGGCTAATCCACTCCATGGTTCTATGGTTCTGTCTCCTCTCACACCTTTCTTGGACCCCTAGAGTCTAAAAGAGGGCCCCAGCCACAGAAACCTAATAGGATAGATTGGATGGTCTGTCCTCGGGTGAACAGTGCAGTCTTGCCACTGTCCCAGGCCCATTAAGGACACAGTCACAGGTTATTTCCACAGAGAGCCAAAGGAAGCTGGCAGAAATGCCAGAAATATACTGTACCCAAATCCCATATAATAAAAAGAACTCATCTAGGTGCTACTCAAGGAGAAGGAAAGAAAGATGAATTTAGCCAAACCATCTGTTTGTACATAGTTGTTTCAACACAGCCGGGTTTTGATTGCCTTAATGTAGACAATGGTGCCCTCCATGCAGTAGATGCTCAGTGAAAAACAAGATGCCTGGGCTGGGTGTGGTGGCTCATGTCTTTAATCCCAGCACTTTGGAAGACCGAGGCGGGTGGATCACTTGAGGCCAGGAGTTTGAGACCATCCTGGCCATCACGGTGAAACCCCGTTTCTACTAAAAATACAAAAACTGCTAGGTGTGGTGGTGCATGCCTGTAGTCCCAGCTACTCGGGAGGCTAAGGCAGGAGAATCCCTTGAACCTAGGAGGTGGAGGTTGCAGTGAGCCAAGATCGAGCCACTGCACTCTAGCCTAGGAGACAGAGTAAGACCCTGTCTCAAAAAGAAACAAAAAAAAAAAAAGATGCTCTTGAGTTTGGGTTTTTGGAGGGGGGTTGTTTGTTTTTTACAGAAGGCTGTTTTGTATCTGGTTAGTAAGAAAAAGAGGGGGATGATCCTGGGGGCAGGGAGGTAACAGTGATCATTTTGCACACACCTGTGTAGACACAGAAACTGAAGCTCAGAAGTGAGTGGCCATTTGGGATACAACCTTGGGATTTGGGGTGTCAAGTCCTCAACACTATTTTTGTCATGTTGAGGGTTCCTGAAGTCACCCCTAGATTGCTACTCTCAGGGAGAGGTGGGAAAAGTGATGAGTTATGGGATACTTGGTCCTTTCCCCACCCTCCCTGTCTCTTGCCACCCAGACCAAGCTTCACTTCATTTTCTATAAGCTTCTCTTTGATGTACTCTCTTCCCCATCCCTCACCAAAGCTGGACACTGTGGGACTCCTGAGCCCATCGTCAACGGACACATCAATGGGGAGAACTACAGCTACCGGGGCAGTGTGGTGTACCAGTGCAATGCTGGCTTCCGCCTGATCGGCATGTCTGTGCGCATCTGCCAGCAGGATCATCACTGGTCGGGCAAGACCCCTTTCTGTGTGCGTAAGTATGTCATCCACTCTCCCTAGTCACGGGGCTCAGATTCAACATGGACTTTCTCCCTCTCTCTTAATTAGATTAGCTAGAGGGTTTTTTAATATATATATATATATTATTGCTAACTTTTTTTTTCAAAACTGAAATCATTGTTGATCTAATGTTTTCCATTCTTTGCGTGATTAATCACTGTTTTCACCTTTATTATTTCCTTCCTTGTGATTTCTTTTGGTTTTACATTTTTGTTCATTTTCTAGCTTTTGAGTGGGAATTTAATTCATTTAGTTTCATTCTTTCATTTCTATTGAGTTTTATTGCTATAAGTGCTTAAGATTATGAAATTTTCTCTCATCACTGCTTTAATTGTATCCTATAGAGTCTAATAATAAATGTTTATTATTTATTAGAAATTCTATAATTTTGGTATTGATTTCCCCTTTTACATAGAAAATTTTTAATAGAAGGATTTGTTTCTAGGTGGAAGGCCCTTTTTGTTTTCATTATGTTATTCATTTCTAATGTTATTGCATTGTATATAATATTTCTACTTCACAGAATTTACTGAAGCTTTCTTTGTGAAAGCTTACTAACCTAATAGTTGGTCAATTGTTATGAATGTCCAATATGCACTTGAGAAGAAAGGATATTAAGATGTCATGTTTTATTTATATATTCATGAGATATATCTGATTGATTATGTTGTCTATGTCCTCTACATTCTTACTTTTCACCTACTCAATCTGTTTCATTCTGAGAGATGTGGTTAAAGTTTTATATTATTAGTGTGTTTCTATTTTTCCTTGCACTTCCTGTAGTTTCTGTCCTATAAAGATGGTTGCTGTGTTATTTGGTGCATACTCATAACTAGTATCTCCATTGCACATTGTGGTTTTAGCCTTTAAAGATGACTTTTTTGTCACTTTTAATATTTTTTAGCTTGAATTGTACTTTGCTTGATATTAGGCTTACAATCCCTGCTTTAATTCCTTTGCCTGATACACTTTTGACCATTTATTTTAGCCTTCTGATTCTCTTAGGTGTGATTCTTGTATGCAGCATAAATTGCCTTATGAGCTAACTTAACCATCTTTTTCTTTTAGTTGGTTACTTAAAGTCATTCACATATATTAATATGACTGACATGTTTGGTCTTAATTTTGCCATCTCCCATTTTCCCCACTTCTCCACCCCTGGTAACCACCATTCTACTCTCTGTTTCTATGTATTTGACTTTTGGAATTATAATATTAGTTTGATTCTACTTTTCTTGTGGGTTATTTGGTGATTTTTTGAGGTTCCTGATTATTTTTCCCTATATCCTAAAGTCTAATATTTTTCCTAGGACATGCTTCAGAGTTAATTATTCCAAGACAATTTCCCCAGGTATTCTGTGGGTCTTTGACTATATAGATTCAGGTCTTTCTTTATTTCCAAAGACTTTTCTTGGATTATGGTTTTAAACACTGATATTGCTTTGTTTCCCACTGTTTTTCTTTCTTCTTCATCAGCTCTGATTATGTGTATGTTGAATCTTCTTTGCCTATCTTCTCTCTCAGCCTCTCTCTCATTATTTTCACCTCTTTATCTCATTTTAATTCCCTTGGTTTTTGCCCGACTTTCTTCAGTAACTCTGATTAAATTATCATTTGAGAATATTCTTTCTTGGACCTCTTATAATTTAGTCTTCATTTCTCAGATGGTTTTGTCTTTTTCTTCTATCTGTTTAAAGCATACCATCAGTTATCTTTTATTTTCTTCCACTGTTTGTCCATTTGTGCTTGTTAGTTTTTGATTTTCTGATTTTCATAGTGTTTTTAAAAATATCTCCAGATGCTTATTTGAGAATATTTAGTTCAGTTTAGAATGCTGCTACAGTTTTCTTATGCTTCACATGTTTTGTTTTTGGTGAGGAGGTTTTCATCAGATGAAATGCTTGAATTCTTTCCTATTTGTTTCTTAAAGTAGCTTCCTCTACATTTAGGTTGATGTTTTCTATGCATTTTATGGCTTTAGTGTGGTTTAGTAGTACCCTCTTCTGTCAGTGTTACAAAGTCTTTCTCTCTGATCATTTTTACTTCTTTATCTCATTTTGATTCTCTTGGATATTTGCCTTTTTTTGTTTGTTTGTTTGTTTTAATATAAGGCTTTGTGTGTGGTAAGGAAGAGGTTATGTGTCCTTCCTTTTTGTTTGAGTGTTTTTCTTTTGTCTTGCAGAACCCCGGGTTTTCCCATCATTGCTTCTTATTCCCTTTATCACTCAGAGGATGTCACTTTCTTTTCTTCCAGAAGCAATGGGGGAGAATCACACACACTTTTATGTCCCTTTTCTGTGGTTATACATTGACATACAAAGATTTGTTTTCTATATATTCATACATGAGATGGACTTTCTCCTTCTGGAGGTGATTTTAGATCAGCGTTAAGCCCTTCACCTGCTCCTCTCTTCTCTTTCTCATCCAGTCTTGCTCTCCACAAAAGCTTGCGACAGAACCATGAGAAGTAACTCTGCCTGGGCTTAGTGTGTATTTCTCTACTTACACGTAATTTAAAGTTTGTAGCACTCTCTGGCTTCTAGTTAGGCTGCAGGCCTGGGTTTTCTATTATTTGTTCTTCTGGTTAATCTGCATTTTTTTGATTTAGGCAGCCATCGTTATGCTCAGCTCCCTGGAAGTAATTTGGAAAATTCTTCACTTTTTGAATTTCCCTAAAGTGAGCCTTACTGTAAACCACAAGTTTTCCTTCTTAATTTTTGTAAGGCAGGTTTTTAATTTTAATTCTTCTTCTTTTGGCTTTTTATATATGGGATAGGGCCATAAAATAATGAGAACTTCTCAAAAAACAGTGCATGAAATTAGTCTTAATAACTTCTTAAGGTTTACAGAAAGCAAGACCCAAGCCAGATGTCGTAGCTTGTGCTTGTGGTCCCAGCTATTCAGGAGGCTGAGGTTGGAGGATCAGTTGAGCCCGGTAATTTGAAACAAGCCTGGGCAACATAATGAGACCCCATCTCAAAAATAATAAAAAATAGGCCAGGCGCAGTGGCTTACGCCTGTAATCCCAGTACTTTGGGAGACCAACGTGGGCAGATCACAAGGTCAGGAGATCGAGACCATCCTGGCTAACACAGTGAAACCCCGTCTCTATTAAAAAAAAATACAAAAAAATTAGCTGGGCGTGGTGGTAGGCACCTGTAGTCCCAGCTGCTTGAGAGGCTGAGGCAGCAGAATGGCATGAACCCAGGAGGCGGAGCTTGCAGTGAGCCGAGATAGCGCCACTGCACTCCAGCCTGGGCAACAGAGCAAGACTCCGTCTCAAAAATAAATAAATAAATAATATAAAAAATAAAGATCCATCTATATTCAGTCACTCTTTCAGATGTGTCTAAATAAAACATATTTAGTTTCACCCAGAAGAAGAACATGCAGATGCCCTCAGCAAATTGGTGTACAATGTATACAGAGAGATTTAGGTAATAAATAATAGACTGTCGGGGTCTGGATGGAAAATGTCTGCCTGGCCTAAAGACATTGAATGTTAGATTGGACCATATTCAAAGGCAGTGAGTGAAGTAGTTAGGCACTCAGGTGTGGACCCAGATTGCCTAGGTTTACATCTCAGCTCTACCACCGGCTCTCCTGTGGCTATGTAATGCTAGGTAGGTCGGTGTACCTCACTAGGTCTCAGTCTTGTCACCTGTAAAAAGCAGGCACCTCAAAGACTACTGGGAGCATTAAATAAATTAATACACATAAGATAGTTAGACCGGTGCCTGATCCAGATGTTAAGCAGCAGTTGCTGCTGCTGCTGTTGTGTGATGATGATGATGATGATGATGATGATGATGATGATGATGATAGTGGTGGTAGTAATGCTGCCACCATCACGTCACAGAATCCAGGATCTCTTGCACTAAGCCCCATTCTCTCTTGGAGCACAGAGGTTTGGGAATTATCTGAAGGAGGAAAGCAAGAATAAAAGAACAAATATTTGTAAGTGTTTATTCTGCGCTAGGCACTGTGTTAGCTGCCAGTACCTATAAAGTCAAGGTTTCCAATGTCAACCAGACTCTCAAAACTTTCCAGCTGTTCTCTTCATTTCCTCAGTCAGCTCCCTTGTCCTTTCTCCACACAGCTGTTTCACAATTCTGCCTCCTTTCTGAAGACCTATATTCCATCCCCCCTACCTACATTCTCAGCAAATAACTAAGTTAAATAGTTAAGATGGCCTGAAACCAGAGAAGCGGGGTTCAAAACTCAGATGAGCCATTTAGAAACTGTGACCCTTGAACAAATCTCTTGAGTCCTCTGAAATTCTGTTTTCTGTGGGTATAATGGTGGTGCCTACCTCATAGGGTTGTGCGGATTAAGTGAGACAGTGACTGCAAGCCCCAACAATTACTAGCTAATCATATAATATCACTTTCTATTCTGCAGAGATGATAGAAGCCATCAGACAATAGCTTCTCCTACTTTTAGCTTCCCCACCCACACATCTACTGTGTGTATACATCCATCCCTGCCCCTTCTCTCTCACCTTAGTAGAAGAGTCTCTCTCCCAGCCCACAGCTAATCCCTCCATCAGTCTCTGAATCTTCTCCCCTCCTGCCCCGCTTACTGAACTTAGTCTATTCTTTCTTTTTTGTTTTGTTTTGTTTTGTTTTGTTTTGTTTTTGAGACAGAGTCTTGCTCTGTCGCCCAGCCTGGAGTGCAGCAGCACTATCTCGGCTCACTGCAACCTCTGCATCCCGGGTTCATGCCATTTTCCTGCCTCAGCCTCCCGAGTAACTGGAACTATAGGTGCTCACCCCCACGCCCGGCTAATTTTTTGTATTTTTAGTAGAGACGGGGTTTCACCGTGTTAGCCAGGATGGTCTCAATCTCCTGACCTCGTGATCTGCCTGCCTCGGCCTCCCAAAGTGCTGGGATTACAGGCATGAGCCACCGCGCCCAGCAGAGCTTAGTCTATTCTTAATCCTCTCCTGTGTTACCATGGACCTTTCCTTTCTGTTTCCCTCAGCTTCTAAGACCATATTCAATAAAGATTTTCTTTTTTTTTTTTTTTTTTTTTTTTTTTTTTTTTGAGACGGAGTCTCGCTCTGTCGCCCGGGCTGGAGTGCAGTGGCCGGATCTCAGCTCACTGCAAGCTCCGCCTCCCGGGTTACGCCATTCTCCTGCCTCAGCCTCCCAGGTAGCTGGGACTACAGGCGCTCGCCACCTCGCCCGGCTAGTTTTTTGTATTTTTTAGTAGAGACGGGGTTTCACCATGTTAGCCAGGATGGTCTCGATCTCCTGACCTCGTGATCCGCCCGTCTCGGCCTCCCAAAGTGCTGGGATTACAGGCTTGAGCCACCGCGCCCGGCCAAGATTTTCTTAGCATCTACTACGTGCCAGACCCTGTGTTAGGTGTTGAGGATTAACATGAATTGAATGTGTCATGCATCATCTCTGCCCTTAAGAAACTAGGTCAAATTGTCCTGAAATGTGCTCAAAAGCCTATTAAGTGCTCAAGCCTCATCAGGACCTCTACTTTCTTCCTAATGATGCCTTATTCTTCTGCTCATGGCAGCCTGTATTAGTTCAGGGTCCTCCAGAGAAACAAAACCAATAGGAGGTGTGTCTAGAGAGAGAGTGTGATTTATTTTAAGGAATTGGCTCACACAGTTGTGGAGGCTGGAAAGTCCAAAATCACCAGCATAGGCTGGCAGGCTGGAGACCCAGGAAAGAATCACAGAGGCCAGGCGCGGTGGCTCAAGCCTGTAATCCCAGCACTTTGGGAGGCCGAGACGGGCGGATCACGAGGTCAGGAGATCGAGACCATCCTGGCTAACACGGTGAAACCCCGTCTCTACTAAAAAATACAAAAACTAGCCGGGCGAGGTGGCGGGCGCCTATAGTCCCAGCTACTCGGGAGGCTGAGGCAGGAGAATGGCGTAAACCTGGGAGGCGGAGCTTGCAGTGAGCTGAGATCCGGCCACTGCACTCCAGTCCGGGCGACAGAGCGAGACTCCGCCTCAAAAAAAAAGAAAAAAAAAGAATCACAGTTCAAGTCTGAAGGCAGGCTGCTAACCGAATTCCCTCTTCCAGGGATGGCAGGGTGCCTTTTCTCTTGAGGCCTTCAACTGCTTGGATGAGGCCCACCCACAGTATGGAGGTCCTCATAATCTATTTCACTCAAAGCCTCCTGATTGAAATGTTATCACCTCTAAAACATACCTTCACAGAAACATCTAGAATAATGTGAACTAACATTTGGCCATATGTCACATGGCCATGCTGCTTGAGAGAGTTGCCTCCACTAATTGCCTCCACCTCTCCCCTCTCATTAGCAGCAAAGGCCACTTCTCCGCTCTATCCAGAAAGAAACTCCATCCCAGTCAACAGGACCTCTGGTCCTATGCCATGTTCTAGAATGCTCAGAGCCTCTGTTACCCAAGAGCTGCAGAGCAGGAATCTGAGTTAAGGGATATCTGCAGGAACAATGTCCTAGGCAGAGAAGAGAGCAAGTGCAAAGGCCCTGGGGCAGGAACTTGCTTTGTATATTCATGAAACCTCCAAGAGGCCAGTGCAGCCGAGTGGAGCGAACTGTACCACTGGGAGGAAGGGGGAATCTGAGGGATACGGGGATAAGCATGGTGACCTGCGAATACCACATCCCTCTTCTCTTCCCTGCTCATGTCTAAGCAAAATGTTAAACAAAACAGAGTGGCAGGTGGAGGCCCAAATATTACGTCGCTCACTAATAAAGGCTAAGTTGGAAAATGGAGCTGAATGCGAGAGTCATATGGAGGCTGCTATATGAACCCAGAATGAGATGGATTCATCCACCCACAGAGGTAACACTGCAGTGGGGCGTGCAGCCCTGCAATGTTGGGGATAACCTGCCTCCTCAACAGCTGAGAGCAGCCGAGAACATTGCTCCCTGCAGATAACTAGGTCCCTAGAAGAATAAGGGATGCTGAGTCAAACATACCAGCTCATTTTTCCCAAGTTGCACAGATCAAAGTGCACTGACTGAACTCCCTTCCCATGGAAGGAATGGGAGGTAGTGGGTTCTCTCCAAACAGCAGCTCTGTTTCCCCAGTTTACCTGGGCCATTGGTATAGCAGGGTGACTGAACTCTGCAACAGGCTTGGTTAGTATTCACTCTGGTTCTACAAGATTGCCTCAGGAATGAGGATGGGCCTAAATCAGCTGATGGTTGGCCATCAGTATACTCAGCAATTAAGAATGAATCTAGGGGGCCAAGGGCATCAGAGGCAAGGAAAATAAGATAGCACTGACCACTCAGACCACAGAGAACCACAGTCCAGGTCTAACACCCTATGGGAAGTCATAGAATGATTGATCTCAAGTTGTCCAAGCCACAGACATATCTTCAAGGAGGACAGAATGTTCCCCTGACAATTTCAGTTTATAAAGGTTTTACAGCAAAAGAGAGTGAAGTTAGACTTAGGGCTGAACTTCACTGATGTGCGTAAGAGATGCCAGGTGAGAGGTGGATAAATTTTGAGGGATGTGGAATAGTAGGAGGGCTTACCTATCTTCTGTTTTGGTTGCAGCAATTACCTGTGGACACCCAGGCAACCCTGTCAACGGCCTCACTCAGGGCAACCAGTTTAACCTCAATGATGTGGTCAAGTTTGTTTGCAACCCTGGGTATATGGCTGAAGGGGCTGCTCGGTCCCAATGCCTGGCCAGCGGGCAATGGAGTGACGTGCTGCCCACCTGCAGAAGTGAGTCACCCTTTCTCGCCCACTCCGCTCCCCACCATCTCTGCCATATGTGGTTCTGTAGCTCAGAAAAAGAAGCCAGTGAATTCATTCTGGCATCATGCTGACCCAGATAGGGAAGATGGAGCAGAGAAGGGTCATAAATGAGGACTTTCTCAACCCTTAGATAGAGCCACATAAAATTTCATCGTCATGGATTATATAAGGAAAGCAAAACTTCGTTTTATCTTTCAGGTCTTCTTCTGTACATTTTCATTGAACAAATAATGTATCCTTATCATATAAAGCCCCATTACTTTTTAACAGAGGTTTATTTTTCTCACATAAACAGGAAATCTAGAAGTACTATTATTTCTATGCTGCTCCATGAGATCGGGAGCAATATCTTGGTCTTTCCTTGTGGTTGCAAAATGGCTGCTGCGGCTCCCTTGGAACCACACTTAAGAGATCCCCATTCTTGATGAAAAAGCAGAGGGTTAAAAAGGAGAGCCTAAGAGTTGAGATAAAGGGGGTGAGGGCTGGGGGAAAATACACAGAGAGGAAGCCAAAGACTCAAAAAGCAGACAGAATAGAGAATGTCCTGGCTCCATTTGCAGTATTTAGGAAATAGCTTCTAACATTTTTAGAGGCTTTTGACAGCAGTGAAGCCTCAGAGAGGTTCATCAAAAGTAAAAATCCTTAAAGGCTTATCAAAGATTTTTTTTAAATACCTTCCTGCCCACTTCATATGATGAGTTTGAGACTCAGGTAAGATAATGGATTTGAAGATGTTTAGAAAGAAAAGTATAGTCATGGGTTATGAATAATATTGTCATTTTTCTAAAATCTTATCCTGATTTTGAGTTAAACTGCTTTGGAAACACTTTTAAGATTTTAAAGTCAAATATATCCCCCAGGATATTAATGTGTCCCTGAAATACTCATAAAAGTGATTAAAACCATTTTCAAAAGAGCCCAATGCTGTTCAAGTCAGTTCAAATGCATCAGTTTTACAATTGACAAGCTTTGCTGTGGGAGGCACATTGTGCTAGGATCAGACACATGGAGACTAGACATTCATGCCCTCAGGGGACTCGTGTTCAAACAAGTCACAGCACAGGCTGGTAAAGTCAGCAATAGCGAGTCGTGCAAGGGAGTACCAGAAAGGGAGTAATCAGTCTGGGAAGAGGTGGGAAGGGTTCTCTAAGGAGGTGATGTCTCGCTGGACATGGAAGGATGACTCTTCTGACCAGGTAACCAAGCTGAGGGGAGAAGTCCAGCAGCCTCAGGACCGGCTCACGCTTCAGAAAGGGTCTGCTTCATTGCCTAGTTTTGCTCTAAATATTTTGCTATACTGGGAATCCATGCGTGTTTGGACTTCTGTTCAATTGCAGTCATCAACTGTACAGATCCTGGACACCAAGAAAACAGTGTTCGTCAGGTCCACGCCAGCGGCCCACACAGGTTCAGCTTTGGCACCACTGTGTCTTACCAGTGCAACCACGGCTTCTACGTCCTGGGCACCCCAGTGCTCAGCTGCCAGGGAGATGGCACATGGGACCGTCCCCGCCCCCAGTGTCTCTGTAAGTAGATGTCACCTGCTCAAAATGACTGATGGGGTGGCCCATGTCAAAGAACAGTCCTGCCCTCTGTGCATGTGCGTGTGTGTGTGTGTGCGCGCACATGTATGTGTTGCCTTACGGTGACAGTCACTCTGGCTATTCCTGGGATTTCAGATTCCTTCTTGAGCCCATGTTGGGTGACTTGCCATACCAATTTTTGTGTTCTCACTTTCCTAGCTAGAGGCCTGGTCCCTTTCCTCTCTAGAGTTACCACCCTCTTCAGCTTACAGAGTTCCCTTTTCTCAGAACTGGCTGCCTAGCGGGACACCGTCTCCCAGCTTTACCCCTTCCTTGCCCTTACAGAAAGACAGCACATGAACCCCTTCCCTTTAAAGGACTGAAGGAGAAAAGTCCCAGACTCTGGAGGCAGACCAACTTGGACTGGAATTCTGGCTTTGCTACTGAACAAGTAGTATGGTTTGGGGAAAAGTTCACTAACCTCTCAGAACCTCAGTTTCTTTATCTATAAAAATTATGCCAGTACCTATTCCATAGAGTTATTAGAGGATTAAAGAAAAAAATCTATGAAAAGTGCCAGGATAGTATCTGGTACATAGTAGCTACTCAATAAACCATGACCACATTAATTATTGTTAGGAAAAGATATGAGAACAGCATGTTTTTTCAAAGGGGTTGGGGAGGTGCTCAGAATCCTGATGTATTAGTCTGTTCTCCCACTGCTATAAAGAACTGCCCAAGACTGGGTAATTTATAAAGGAAAGAAGTTTAATTGACTCACAGTTCCACAGGCCAGGAAACTTACAATCATGGTGGAAGGAGAAGCAAACATGTTCTTCTTCACATGGTGGCAGGAGAGAAAAGAATGGACCAAGCTGGGGAAAAGCCCCTTATAAAACCATCAGATCTTGTGAGAACTCACTCACTATCACGAACAGCATGAAGGTAACTGCCCCCATGATTCAATTACCTCCCACTGGGTCTCTCCCACAACACGAGGAGATTATGGGAACTATAATTCAAGATGTGGTTTGGGTGGGGACACAGCCAGACCATATCACCTGACATCTGGTCCCTGGCCTTACACGTCCTTATGAGAAGACAACCCCTTGGTTTCCTGCTCTCCCCTCTGGTTCCTAAAGGTGAATCCACACAGATTTCTCTCTCCCCCATCTTCCAAGAAGCAGAGAGGTGAAGATGCACTCAAGAGGGAGTACTAGATATGCAGTTAAGGCCATTCAGCAGAGTCCACCTACCTTTGGCAGATGATACACATTTTGTAGGCCCTCCAGTCTGGGCGACTGCATTTTTTATGCCCTAATGCCTGTAGGTCTAACAGGAGCCTAGTATAGCTGCTCACTGCTTGTCGTTTCCTTGCTTGAGAACTCTGGCCTGGCCATCCAATCCCATTTATGACCAGCAAATTGTTTGGGGTCAGAAATGGACACCATCTGTGTACGGTGGTGCCAGCTGAGATTAAGAGCGCCTAGTGGGCTCAAATTGTTTTTTCTTCTGGTAAAATGCAACTTTTATCATAATAAAGTGACCATGTCCATATTAACTTTTTGTCCCAATGCTTGTTTTCTCTGAAGTTAATTCAGTCACATATTCAGGCTCCTCTTCTAACTCTGTTTCTCTTGCTGCTCTAATTCTAGTTCTCTTGTTGCTGCTTCAGGGGAGGAGTGAGCTCCTCCATTGAAGTCTTGAACCCATCAAAGTCATGCATGAGGACTCGAATCAGCTTACTCCAAACTCCTTTCAATGTTGCTGTTGATATAACTAATAGTTATATATATTAATATACAGGCATACATTGGAGATATTGCAGGTTCAGTCCCAGACCACTGCAATAAAGCAAATATCCCAATAAAATGAGTCACACACATTTTTCAGTTTTCCAGTATAGTCTAAGTGTGCAATAGCATCATATCAAAAATATATGCATACCTTAATGAAAACTACTCTATTGCTAAAATATACTAACCATCATCTGAGCCCTCAGCAAGTCATACTCTTTGCTGGTGGAGGACTTTGCCTCGATGTTGATGACTGCAGACTGATCAGGATGGTGAAGACTGGTGTGGCTGTGGCAATTTCTTGAAATAAGACAACAGTGAAGTCTGCCACATGGACTGACTCTTCCTTTCATGAAAGGTTTCTCTGTAGCATATGCTGCTGTTTGATAGCATTTTATCTACACAGTATAACGCCTTTCAAAATTGCAGTCAGTCTTCTCAAATCCTGCTGCCACTTTATCAACTAACTTCATGTGAAGTTCTAAATCCTTTGTTGTTGTTTCAACAATGTTCACGGCATTTTCACCAAAAATAGTTTTCTGATTCTTCTTAGGAAACCACTTTCTTTGCTCATCCACAAGAAGCAGCTTCTCATCTGTTTGAGTTTGATCATGAGATTTAAATAATTCAGTCACACCTTCAGGTTCCACTTCTAATTCTAGTTCTCTTGCTACTTTTACCACATCTGCAGTGACCTCCTCCACTGAAGTCTTGAACCCCTCCAAGTCATGTGTGAGGGTTGGAATCAGCTTTTTCCAAACTCCTGTTAATGTTGATATTTGGACCTCCTCCTATGAATCACAAATCTTCTTAATGGCATCTAGAATGGTTAATCTTTTCCAGAAAGTTTTCAATATACTTGGCCCAGATCCATCAGAGGAATATACTATCCATGGAAGTTACAGCCTTATGAAATGTGTCTCTTACATAATAAGACTTGAAAGTCAAAATTATTTCCTGATCCATGGGCTGCAGAATGGATGTTGTGTTAGCAGGCATGAAAACAACATTCAATTCCTGTACATCTCCAGTTCTGAT
The DNA here is from genome assembly GCF_007565055.1 of Rhinopithecus roxellana. NCBI lineage: Eukaryota > Metazoa > Chordata > Mammalia > Primates > Cercopithecidae > Rhinopithecus > Rhinopithecus roxellana. The sequence goes on along the minus strand of NC_044560.1, from coordinate 84,513,572 downwards.
GTACAGGAGCTCTCCATCAGAGCTCTTGGGTGACCAGGTGCATTGTCAATGAACGGTATTATTTTGAAAGGAATCTCTTTTTTCTGAGCAATAGGTCTCAACAGGGGGCTTAAAATGTTCAGTAAACCATGCTATAAACAGATGTGCTGTCATCCAGGCTTTGTTCTTCCATTTATAGAGCACAAGCAGAGTAGATTTAGAATAATTCTTAAGGGCCCTAGGATTTTCAGAATGGTAAATAAGCATTGACTTCCACTTAAAATCACCAGTCACAGTCATCCCTAACAAGAGAGTCATTCAGTCTTTTGAAACTTCGAAGCCAGGCACTGACTTCTCTCTAGCTATGAAAGTCCTAGATGGCATCTTCTTCAAACAGAAGGCTGTCAGTGGCTCATGCTTGTAATCCCAGCACTTTGGGAGGCTGAGGCAGATAGATCATGAGATCAGGAGATTCAGACCACCCCGGCCAACATGGTGAAACCCTGTCTCTACTAAAATACAAAAAAACTAGCCAGGCGTGGTGGTGTGCACCTGTAGTCCCAGCTACTTGGGAGGCTGAGGTAGGGGAATTGCTTGAACCCAGGAGGCAGAGGAGGTTGCAGTGAGCCAAGATGGTGCCACTGCACTCCAGCCTGGTGACAGAGCAAGACTCTGTCTCAAAAAAAAAAAAAAAAAGGCTGTTTTTTCTACCTTTAAAATCTGTTGTTTAGTGTAGCCACCTTCATCAATTAGCTTAGTTAGATCTTCTGTGGAACTTGCCAAAGCTTCCACATCAGCACTTGCTGCTTTACCTTGCACTTTTATGTTGTAGAAATGGCCTCTTTCCTTAAACCTCATAAGCCAACCTCTGCTTGCTTTGCACTTTTCTTCTGCAGCTTCCTCAACTCTCTCAGCCATCATAGAATTGAAGAGGGTTAGGGCCTTGCTCTGAATTAGGTTTTGGCTTAAGGGAATGTTGTGGCTGGTTTGAAGCCAAGGACAACGCTAAACATCCTACAATGCACAGGACAGCCCCCTACAATAAAGACTTACTCAAACTGTCTCCATATCAGCAATAAGGCTGTTTCATTTTCTTATTCATGTATTCACAGGAGCAGCCCGTCTAATTTCCTTCAGGAACTTTTCCTTTGCATTCACAATTTGGCTAATGGTTTGGCTCAAGAGGCTTAGCTTTAGGGCTGTCTCGGCTTTCGACATGCCTTCCTCACTAAGCTTTTAATCATTCCTAGCTTTTGATTTAAAGTGAGAGACGCAACTCTTCATTTCATTTGAACACTTATAGGACATCATAGGGCTATTAATTGGCCTAATTTTGATATTGATGGGTCTCAGGGAATAGGGGCACTCAAGGAGAGGGAGATAGACAAGGAATGGCCAGTCGGTGTAGCAGTCAGAACACACACAACATTTATTGATGAAGTTCTCCTTTTTATGTGTGCATGGTTCATGGCACCCCAAAACGATTGCAATAGTGACATCAAAGATCACTGATCACAGATCACCATAACAGATGTAACAATAATGAAAACCTTTGAAATATGGTGAGAATTACCAAAAGGTGACGCAGAGACATGAAGTGAGCATGTATTGTTGGAAAAATGGTGCTGTTAGTCTTGCTCAACACAGGGTTACCAAAAACCTTTCATTTGTTAAAAAAACACAACATCTGTAAAGCACACTAAAGCAAGGCACAATAAAACTAGGTGTACCTGGCCGGGCGCGGTGGCTCACGCCTATAATCCCAGCACTTTGGGAGGCCAAGGCAGGCGGATCACGGGGTCAGGAGATCGAGACCATCCTGGCGAACACTGTGAAACCCCATCTCTACTAAAAATACAAACAATTAGCTGGGCGTGGTGGCGGGCGCCTGTAGTCCCAGCTTCTCGAGAGGCTGAGGCAGGAGAATGGCGTGAACCTGGGAGGCGACGGAGCTTGCAGAGAGCAGAGATCACGCCACTGCACTCCAGCCTGGGAGACAGAGCGAGACTCCGTCTCAAAAAAATAAACTAGGTGTACCTGTAACTTATAACTGGCTTCCTTCTTTTAGTATTGGCATGATTTTTTAATCATTTTATTTTTAACTGCTCTCCATGTAAAAAGCAGGTAATTGTGATTTTTAAATCCTATCTGACAATTTTTTCTTTCAGGTGGAAGATTTAATCCATTTGCATTTTTTCTTTCTTTTTCTTAGTGAAATATAATTCACACACCATAAATTCATTCTTTTAATGTGTACAATTCAGTGATTTTAGTGTATTCACAAAGTTGTACAAGCATCATGACTGTCTAATTCTAGAACACTTTCATCATTCTCAAGCAGCCCTTAAAAGTCACTCCCTATTGCCCACCCCCACCCCAGCTCCTGGCAACCTCTAATGTACTTTTCTGTCTCTATGGATTCACCTATTCTGGACATTTCATATAAATGGAATTATATGTGTGTTTTTTGTGTCTGGCTACTTCCACTTAACATAACATTTTCAAAGTTCATCCATGTTTTAGCATACATCAATACTTTATTCCTTTTGGCCAAATAGTGTTTCATGATATGAATATACCATATCTTGTTTATCCATTCGACAATTGATAGATGAATTGGGACTATTATGAACATTTCCACTTTGGGACTATTACGTTTCCATTTTTTAGCTATTATGTTATGCTTCTTTGAACATTTGTGTATAAGTTTTTGTGTGAACACGTGCTGTCAATTCCCTTGGGCATATACCTTGGAGGGAAATTGCCAAGTCATGTAGGAACTCTATGTTTAACTTTTTGAGGAACTGCCTAACTGTTTTCTAAAGTGGTTGCACCATTTTCCATTTCTACCAGCAGTGTGTGAGGATTACAATTTCTCCATATTCTTTCCTATGCTTGTTATTGTTCATCATTTTTATTATAACCATCCTAGTGGATGTGAAGTGCTATCTCATTGTAGTTTACATTTGCATTTCTCTAATGACAAATGGTGTTAAGCATCTTTTTATGGGTTTACTGTGTAACAAATCATAGTGACTTAATGCAACAGCCATTTTCTTGCTTATGATTGGCAGTTCTGGCAGGATTTAGTGGAGACAGCTCATCTCTGCTCCACATGTTATTGGCTGTTGTGGCTCAGGTGGGCCTGGAAGATTCGAGATGGCCTCACTCACATCGTGGCGCTGGCTGTCAGCTGGGGCATTGTGATTGTTCTCCACATGGTCTCTCCCCTCATTTGAGTTCTTGTCATTTGGTAGTCTCTGCCAAACTTCCTTACATGGTGGCATAGTACTCCAAACAATGAAGGTAGAAGCTGCCAAGCCTCTTAGGATGTAACTTGGCTCAATATCACTTCCACCATGTTTTGTTATTCAAAGCAAGTCACAAGGCCAGCCTGATTCAAGGGGAGGGGAAAGGGGAAACAGGCTCTACTCCTTGATGGGAGGAATTGTTAGTAGCAGCAGTCTGCAGATAATCTACCATAAGCATTTAGAACAATGTTTGACCCATATCAAGACCACACTGAGAAGTGAAGATACCTATTCTTACCATCCCAGTGCCAACCAAAATTCATCATCAGGGTCAGCACTGGCAAAACCCAGGTTTTACCACTTGGTCACCTGTTGTGGTCTGCCTCCATGCTATGCCCTGTGTCCTTTCTGGGTACCATGTCTACAGGGATCTCCTACCAGACTCCAAGATTTAGTCCAAGTCATTATCATCTCTCCTTGAACTACTGCAACAGCTCCCTCTTTCTTGTACCACCTGGTCCTTTCTCTACACAGTAGCCAGTATAATCTTGTTAAAATGTAAATCAGATCATATAACTCCAGTGGCTTCCCAAGATGCTCATAATAAAATCCAAATTTCATGCCATGATCTGGCTCGTAGTGACTTCTCCACCTTTGTCTTCTTCCATTCTGTCCTGGCTCATTCCAGTCCAGCATCCCTGGCTTCCTTGCTGTCTCTCAAACACGGCAAACTCACTCTGGCCTTTGGCCCTTTATACCTGATGTTCCATCCCCCACAATACTCTTCTCTGAGATTTTGTATGGCTGGCTTCTTCACATCGTTCAAGTCACTTCTCAAAGTCACTTGATCTTCCCTGATGACCCTGTTCAAAAATAGCACCTTCATCTCATCCCAGAACACCTTTTCCTGACACAGCTTTACTTTTATTCATAGCACCCCCCGGAATTACCTACTCATTTTCTTACTTGTAATCTCTCTTCCGCATGAGAATATGAGCGCAGACTTTGTTCTCACAAACATGCGGAGTGCCTAGCACATGACAGGCACTCAATAAATTTGTGTTGAGTAAATGGGAGAATCTTAGGATCAACTTGCGACAAAATCAGTGGGAAAGCCAACCTCAGTGATGTTGAAAGCATTGCCCTGCCCTCGCGTGGACATCTCAGTTCTGGTGTTCTAATCTTGTCACTTCTTTTCAGAGTTATACTTCAGTACTTTAGTAAAGGGAACTTGCATACTGTAGGGCACAGGTTGGGGTCAACTGATGAGGCAATTGTACGATGTAGCTGGAAAAGGACTATAATTGGCTCCTGTTCTGAAATCTGGGGCCAATGAATACAGTCCAAGGGTGACAGAGCTCCCATTTTTGTCTTGTGTATACTCTGTGTACCACCTTCCTGCCCAGAGACATCTTGAGTGTGAGGAAATAGGGAGAGGTAAGCACAAGAGACAAGAAAGAAAAAAAATCTAATGTTATTGTGTATCTGCTACATGCTAAACAGGTATTATTCCTCATTTCATAGATATGGAAACTGTCCACTGAAGTAGATGGGCATTGTCTGCCAATGCCAGGTGGGTGTGTCACCAGGAAGTTTGCTTCAACAGATACCCTTGGGTTTCTCTTCTTCCCTGCCTCCTGCTTCAAGAAGCCTGGCATGGATTATGTGATGGTGATCCATCCCTGTGCAGAGTCACTGAGATGTTTGCTCTTCCCCCACAGTGGTGTCCTGTGGCCATCCGGGTTCCCCACCTCACTCCCAGATGTCCGGAGACAGCTATACTGTGGGAGCGGTGGTGCGGTACGGCTGCACTGGCAAGCGAACTCTGGTGGGAAATAGCACCCGCATGTGTGGGCTGGATGGACACTGGACTGGCTCCCTCCCTCACTGCTCAGGTATGGTGCATGGCATTGAGGAAAGGGCTCCAATGGAATGCTTGACTGATGGGAGGTGGACGAGCCCCCAAGGTGTGAGAGTCATTGATGGATGTGAGGGAATCAGACCTCGGAACCCTTATATCTTCCCTCACAGGTAGAGAGCACAGCGAGACAAAGTCCCAATGGAGCTTTATCCTCTGGTGGGCTGAGTCCAGCTTTATCCCCTCAGTCAGCTCTGACCATGCCCAGGGATTGCAAAACTAGAAAGGGCACAACTTTTTAGGTCAACCTTGGCCAGAATCCTGTCCAGATACTTGGTTTTATGAGTTCCTGGGGACAGTTCAAGTCTTTCTGATCAACTCAGGTCCAAGCCCACTCCTGTGCTCTTGACTACTCTGTTTCAGACTCATAGGCCCCAGCTTCCTTCCCTTTCTTATCACTGCCCCTCAACTTGTCCTATGTCCTGGCTACCTAGTGGGATGCAGTCTTCTTCCCTACTGCCTTGAAACACCAGTCCCCAGACTTTTCCTATTAAGTTCATTTTACTGCTAATGAGAACACTGACAGATGCTATCAAAATAGCAAATGTAGAGAACTGCCAGAGGTCCTATAGCCATAGTACCCAAACCAGAAATGAATGTGTAATGTCATATAACATAACAAAATTTTGCAAGTGAATTTTCCTGCTAATAGCAGAAACTATGAGGCTAAAATATTAGCACCTGGCAGCTTTGTCTTCTTTGAGGGAAGCCTGCCTGGCACTAGGAAGGGATTCCATGTTGCCTGCAAGAGGGCAGCTGCTTGTGAAGCTTGATGCTCCTCAGAGGGCCCACCTTGGCATTGAAATTAACCCCTAGCCCTTCCCATGCCAGATCCCTTCAGAAGAAAGGATCATGACCTCCTCCTAATACAGAAGCCTTCTCCTTGATGTGGGACCTTACCTATAAGATGTGCTACTGTTCTTGAAGTTTGACATTCCCAGATAAGCCTGCCTCCCAAAAGTTAGGTCACTGCCAGAATATTTAACGAGATATTCATTAGATCTCTCCAGAAGGAAGAGAGTCCCAAAGCCACTATTTCAAAGGGCTGTTGGTTTCCCAGGAAATCCCAGATACATCACTCTATATGACCACCCAGGACTTTGGCCTCTCACCCCTAATAATCTCATTAATCACCTAATTAAGGAACTGGGCAGGACTTTATAGGAGCCATGATGACTCATTTAGCTGGGCTAGAGGAAGGCCTGTTAACTGCGCCCTGGCTTATTTCTGTTTGGACATCTAGTGGAAGGGATAGGCAATACAGCATGAGAGGACAAGGGTCATGTACATTGCCTCTCCAGCCTCCTGGAGCTCTCTGAAAACAGAATTAGAAGGGATTCAATCTACACGAAGGCTGGACAATGAGTGAACCTTAAATCCCTTGGATGAGAACATGAGGGATGAGAAGAATAGGTGATTAGAAAGAAACATTAGGTATATACCACAGATCTAGAGATAGTTCCTCCCTTCCTGAAACAGATGTCATCTTTTGCAGTGGCATGTCCTGCCAGTCCTATGAAATACACATTCATGAATTCCAGGTCAGAGTTTTTAGTCGCATTGTGTGCAAGCAGTGGACCCAACTGTTGCACAACAAAACCTCCTAAGTCTTTGAGTCATACACCACTGGGCCACCAAGGCTATGGAGAGATTTCTGGAGTTTGAGACCTACTTCAGGAAGTTCCCCACCTATATCTACACTGTCATTCTCTTTACCTCTTTGGCAAATAGTTGCCATCTATCTGCTCTGCCCCCATGGTGCAATATCCTATCCAGACTCCCTTCTACCACTGAACTAGAAGCCTCCAATACTGTAGTGGGGGCCATTCTTTCAGAAAAAGCCCCTAGGACTGAACACCATTGTATTAGTCTGTTCTCATACTACCAAAAGACATACCTGAGACTGGGTAATTTATAAACAAAAGAGGTTTAATCAGCTCATGGTTCTGCAGGCTGTACAGGCTTCTGCTTCTGGGAAGGTCTCAGGAAACTTACAATCATGGCAGAAGGGGAAGCAGGCACATCTTCACATGGCTGGCAGGAGAGAGAGAAAGCAAAGTGCGACACAGTTTCAAACAACCAGATCTCATGAGAACTCACTCACTATTGCGAGAACAGCAAGGGGGAAATCCACCCCATGATCCAATCACCTTTCACCAGGTCTCTTCCCCAACTTGGGGATTACAATTCAACATGTGGTTTGAGTGGGGACACACAGCCAAACCAGTTAACCATCTTGTGCCTATTTTGCAATAGTGCCGGCTCCAGCTGAGGTCAGCTAGCCAGTGTGTGGGTCAGAGCTGCTCACCATCAAGATTGTTTCCAGGGAGACCCAGTTGCGTGAATTACATCCTAGAACCCTTCAAAAGATAAGAAAACCTAGCCAAATGTGATGAGCTCTCTTTTATTAATGTTTACATTGAAGGTTGAAAATGAATCCCCCTTCCATGGTGGGAAGCAGAATGGAGAACATGTGGTTAGGTAGTGTCTTACAATCTGAGTCTAGACTAGGAAAGGGAATAATCCCCAGGCTGAGAAGTGGAAGAGACATAAATGGCAAGTGGTGAGATACACGTGACTTAAACATTTATTGGCTCCAGCAAACTAGATGTGGTCACTCAGATGTTACCATTTGATGCCCACACATGGTTACATGAGGAGATAGATTCCATGACAGTTGTAACTTTATCTTTTCATGCAGTTGTCATTTATTCTGTAACTTTTCTCCTCTTTCCTCATGTTTACCATGGCCTGGTCTGATCTAAGGACATCTCCTACACATTTCTGTGTCATGAAATGTGTTGATCCTGCAGGGGACCATAGATCTTGTGGCTTTGTTTCCTGTTCTCTACCCTTCTTTGCCCCTTGGGTCCTTATAGGTCTCTTGAGTGGGTTTGCACAATACCAGAAGCCAGAGAAATGCAGGAATGTAGCAAGAGGAAGGGGGTGGAGCAAAAATGAAATAAGAGGGTCTGAGATGTTTATTCTAGAGCTCACCTGTATTGCATAATTTGTGAGTAGCGAATCCTCAATGAAAGGCCCAGCATCGATCACCTTGAATATTTATCATTTCTTTGTGGTGAGAACATTTAAAATTCTCTCCTACAGCTACTTGGAAATATACAATACATGCATGAAAACATCATCTCATACCCCATAAATATGTACAATGATTATTTGTCAATTAAAGATAAAACGAAACTTTTTAAAAAGTAATAAATAAATAAACAAATAAAGGCCCAAGATCAAGAGTCAAGCTAGGCAGTTGAGAAATGAAGCTATGCTAAGGAGTTTGGACTTTATCCTGTGGGCATTGGGGAGCCAGTAGAGATGTTTCTGCAGGAAAAAATTTTTTGAAAAAAAAAAAAAAAGTCAGCTGGTTAGTGATTGTGAAGATTAGAGGAAAAAGTAGAAGATGGATTCAAGGGAGAGTTTACAAGGAGGGGACATTAGTTGGGAGGCTCTTGCAAAAGAATGTTGAATGTCTAAGCTAAGACAATGGCACAGGAGAGGAGATGGGACTACAGAATCAGCTGGTGTTTGTAGGGAAGAGAGGAAGGGGAGAAGGAGGACCTGTGGCCAGTTTGGATCACTGAAATTCCAGACTGGCACGGGCCACAGAGCCTTTCCTCTGCTTTCTTGCTTCCCCTCCCTGTGTGGTTCCCGGGGACTTACCCATGGCCTCAGATCTTTGTGTTCTTCCATCATTGCACAGGGAGACAGGAGCATGTGCAGGTAACTTGTGCTAGGCCTCATTCATGGGACCCACTGCTTCCTCTTAGTCACATCCCAGTATCTTTCTCCCCTGCTTCTCCACTCCCTTTTCTTCCCTGAAAAACAATGGGGTTTGTGTGGTTCTGGTCCATAGGAACTAGCATGG